>NC_069781.1:14678414-15948831 GCF_027406575.1 Nycticebus coucang | reverse complement strand
GGTTTATTTCTTGCATATGAACTTGAGGAAGGTTTGAATCCCAGCTATGCCCCCTATTAGCTACATGACCTAAGGTGAGTTTCTTAACCTCTTTGTCTCAGTTTTCTCATCTGCAAGGTGGGGATAATAGTAGCACCTACTGCCCTCTTAGGATGTAATGAGTTGACATAGGTTAAGGCACCTCAACCAGGACTGCATGAGTGTTTGTTATCATTATCCATAATTAAATAATAGCAGAGACTAGGTCTTGCTGAGAGATGCCAAAAATGGAATAAAAGAATGAATATGAGAAAAATTAGGATTCTCCCAGGAATCCTAGCTACGGATCTAACTTGACCTGGTCCTAAACCATCAGTGTCCTCCAGTTTTTCCCCTTGGCTGGACATCCGCCCTGCTCAGAGCCTTGTCACTGGGCCTTTCCCTGCGTTTTTCTACAAACACGTAGAGGTAGGATTCCATTTTGCCCCTAGATGACTTTGAGTGATAAAGAAGTAACTTCAGCCTCCTTGAATTGAATCTTCTATCCAGAATGTGTAACAAACATGGAAATTGGAATTGCCCTGAAGCTGATTATTCTGGCAGGGCACCTCCTAGTATTAAACCTAAATTAGATCAAGGTACCTCTGTCATTAGCAAAATAATTCCCTACGATTACAGAGCACAGCCATGAATTCTGATGGCAGATGAACTTCAGGTGACTTACTTGAGACAAATAATACGAAAATCACAGGCTCATCTAATGGCTGCTCTATAGCGTTGCAGTTGGGTAATTATGCTAATGGTTATAAGAAATCATCTTTTGTGGTCTGGGATGAGGAGAGCCTGAGAAAGAAACGTGCATGGCAGATATTACTTGCCTGGAGCTGGAGCAGCCAGGTGCCATGTTTGCTTCCAAAATGTGTCCTTTGTGGTAAGCTGGTTTGGCCCTTTGTCAACTGGGGGAGAAACCTATTATGCAACCACAATTGCAGTAGCCTCATTAATCATCTCTTTTCAGATCTTAATAGGGGAAATTGAATTTGCCCAAGTTCCACTGACGGGTATGGCGATTCTGAGAAGCAAGTTAAATCATAAAAGCTCAGGACCTTTGAGTCAATTCAAATCAGCAGGCGTGCCTTTGTGCCCTCTGGGTGCCACACGGCAATGTAGGCAGGGAGAGTGGCAACATTCAGGAGTGTGACTGATGCTTCCCAAACGTCTTTCATTCCCTCACAACCTGACGGGACAGGCAGTATCATGCCCATCTTAGAACTAGGGAAATGGAGAATCAGAGGAGTGAAATGGTTCTGCTGCTTCTGATCCATGGTGATGATCCTTCGCCACCCGCAGGGATATACGGCTAGGAGGCTTCTTGGGAGAGTGAACTTGGTAGAGGGCATTGTGGGGAGAAGAAACAGCCTGAGCCCACATCCCAGAGGCAGAGGAGTAAAGAGGGGTGATCAAGGCTGGGCAATGGGGTTGAGAGGGTGGCTGAAGGTCAGGAAATGGAGAAATGACCAACTGGGTGTGTGGGGATTTAAAAAACTTTTTTTTACTTCAACTCAATGAGAACCAGTTGAAAGTTTGGACACTGGAGAGCCCCTGGAGGGATAAGATGGTATCTGGGAAGTACCTGGGCCAGCGTGTAAGGGACCCACTGGTGGATGAGGCCAGTGGTTCTTGGGTGGAGCCAAAAGGGGAAGAGGTTAACAAGGGATACCTTTTTAGTATAAGTACATCCCACAAAGTATTTGGGGGATACACTTATACTAAAAATTATACACTTTACACTAAAAATTATGCATTGTTTACATAAAATTTACATTTAACTAGATATCCTGTATTTGATCTGTCAATTCTACCCTCCAACCCCTCACATCATCCCCAGCTGGGATCTCTGTCTTGGATGACTTTCCTGTATGGGTACACTGCCTGGAAAACTCCTAGCCACATGATGAGGCACTGTACTCTTTACTACTGTTGTTGTAATAATTACCATGTACTGTGGTAGTTACTTTCTCATGTAATTGTTTTGCCATCTACCTCTCTCCCTGCAGCCAACCTTACTTCTGTCTGCGTGGGCTGCATGGGGATAAAAATAAAAACACCTTAAGACTCATGAGTCCTTCCATTTTCTGACCTCAACTCCACCCCAAGTTGCCTCCAACTTTTGCTTCTTTCTCAAGACAAGCTGGCCTCTGCACCTTCCCCAGACCTTGCTTGTTCCTTAAGTATTACTCGCCTCTCTCTCTGGCAGCTTCAAAGTCATACTTTCTGTGGGGTCATTCCCACCAGCTGGGACAATAGCAAGTGTCTCCTGTCCTCCCTGTTACCAATCGGGTTCCCCACAAAGCAGGCTCTGAGAGGTATTAGTGTGCAGGAGGTTTAGCAGGGACTGCTGTTGGGTTCAAAAACTGGGGAGAGGAGAGAGGAGGGAAGAGGGAACAAGAGAGGGGGGGACAGGGGAGCGGACAGGGGAGAGGGGAGGAGGGGAGAGGGAGCAGGAGCAGAAGCAGGACCAAGCAGAGGGAGGAGTGGAGGAATGGGGCTGTTGTGTAGTAAGCCCAGGTCTCAGCCCACCCTGTGCCTGGATCTGGGATGGCCCTTACTGTCCTGACTAGTGTCATGAGCCTTTATGCCCCCTGGGCTGGTCAGTCACTAGATGTAGGACACCCCAGGAAGAAGGTGTCACCTTTTAGCAGAGGCAGCCTCCAAGAAGCTGACCACTGAGGGACTTCTTCCAGCAGCCTCCTCACACCTAGGAGAGGGAGTCCTTTATTTCAGAGGGGGTTGTGGCATATACATCATAGCACCCATAATCACCCACGCCCGAAACAGTCCCCTCCAGCAACTATCCAATCTCTCATATCCCTTCACTTTTTTTTTTTTTTTTGGACAGATTCTTACGCTATCATCCAGCTATGGCACAGTGGCATCATCATAGCTCATTGCAACCTCAAGACTCCTGGGCTCAAGCAATCTTCCTGCCTCAGCTTCCTGAGTAGCCACTGTGCCCAGCTAATTTTTCTATTTTTAGCAGAGAGGTTAGGGTTAAGGTTAGGGTTAGGGTTCTCACTCTTGCTCAGGTTGGTCTTGAACTCCTGAGCTCAAGCAATCCTCTCACCTCAACCTCCCGGAGTGCTAGAATTATAGGCACGAGGGTGCCAGTGGCCTCTCATCTTCCTTCGGACCAACCCCACTCCCCGGCTGTCTGTTCTCCCTTCCTGGCCTCCTGGTCACTCCCCAGATTATGCTCTTGCTAGTTTCCAGCCTGTTCCCTTTGAATCCATCCATCTCTTCTAGATGAAGGGATTTTTGGAAAACTTCAGAGTTCGCTATGTCCCTCCCCTGCTTAAGATCTCCCAGTAGCCCCTGCCCACCCCACGTCTGAGCTCCTGTGTATAGCATTTAGGGCCCTGGCGACCCCGCCCTGCCTCTTTTCCCACCCCCCTCTTACAGCTGCTTCCCTTACACCTGATGTTCCAACAACGCTTGGCTGTGATTCCCTGTGCATGCAGCCCGGATCCATACTGCCATTCTTGGTCTGGGCTGTTTCCTCTTTGCCTGGCTAACTTCTCTGTCTCTCCTCCTTAAAGACACACTCATAGGTCTCTCTTTGGAAGCCTTTCCTGGGGCCACCCATCCCCCACCCCAAGGCTCGCATTAGGGCTCCACAGCCGCCCACCTGCACCTCTGCCCTGGCAGTTACCAGCTGTGCTCGGCAGCACACTGGGACCATGCTGCATGTGGCCCAGGGGCAGCACGCAGTGGTGCCTGTGGACCCTGGAGGCAGTTACGTGTCTCTGCTCCTTGCACCTGTGAGCATCTCATTGTTCTATTTATCTGTGTCCTCATGCCTACCCCAGAGCCTGGCACAGAGGGGCGCCCTTTGACATTGACTTAGGCACTTGAAGAATCCATGGACAGCAGGGGTGGGTGGAATCAAAGGTCTGGGTCCAGGAAGCAGAGCTGTTCTTCTGCTCAGCACCACCTGGTCCTACCTTTATACACAATGTCTGACACCAACATAGCTCTCTCTGGGCATTCAATTCTCAAACACTGTACAGGCAGAAGCAAAGTTTCTGCTGTATATCCTCTGTGACTGTGACTGCTCGGCATGCACACTGCATCACAGCCTCCCTCCTCTCCACCCGCCATTCATGCCTTCCTGTCCCAGGATTCTTGTGGGCCTGAGTCTTCATCATACAATGTTTCAATTGATGTCAGCGTCTCACTGCATCCTCAAGTAAAGGCCAGCGACGCAATAGGAGATTAAGTTATCAGTTAGTTATGTGACTGTAAAATATATGCGTGGAAAGGGTGGTATGGTTACAGAGTGGCTACAGAGCCTAGCATTTAGAATTGAACAATGGTTTGAGTACAGGCTCTGTCATTTACATACTATGTTATCTTCTGCAAGTTGCTTAGACTCTCTGAGCCTCAGTTTCCTCATTTGTCAAATGGAAACAGATAATGTTAGAACTTCTCAGAGGTGGTTGTGAGAATTAAATGACAGAACACACCAAGCACCCGGCAAAGCATTCAGACTTACATACATATCAATGGACATAGATTTAGAAATTTCTGGCAATGAACAGTGTTCAAGAGGGATAAACAGAGCCTGTCAAGGGAGGTGTGCAAGCAGATATGGATTTACTCATTCACTCAACATTCACTGAGCTCCTGCTGTGTTCTGCGGCCCTTGCTGGGGCTGGGAAGAGATGTAGCAATGAGGAAAAGTAGGTGTGATCCCTGTGCTAAGGGACACCCAGCCCCCAGGAGCATGACACACTCACTCAGTGATCACACAGTGAAGGTACAGCCAAGCACTTTGATAAAGGCCATGAAGGAAAATGACTCTGGCCATGGGTGTGGGAGGCCAGGGAAGGCTTCCTGGAGGAAGTGACATTAAGCTTCCACTGGAAGGAGTTAGCTTGGCCAAGGAGAGGAGGGGACAGAGGAAAGGGTTCCAGAGAGGGCAACCTGAAGTGCAGAGGCTGTGCCATGGGAAGAAGTGCTGCATATTTGAGGACTTAGAAGTTGGCTGTAGTGGCTAAGGCAGACAGGGAGGGGGGAGATAGCAAGAAATGAGGCTGGGGAGGTGGGCAGGGACCACCAGGCCCTGGTAGGCCACATGAAGGGCACCAAGAAGCCATTGAAAGCTTTTAAGCAGAAGTAGGGGTGATATGAGTGCATCTGTGCTTTAAAAACCTCATGAAGAAGAACCAGTAAGGCATAATGGAGAGAGGGGCCAGGTGGACCCAGGGAACCAGCACAGTTTTCACCTGAGTGCAGGCAAAAGACCACAGTGCCCGGATTAGGCCGGAGAGAAACACTTAGGAGTCGCCTGCACAAACAGTCATGGCTTGGGCAGTTGCAGTTGACTGTGGAGAGAGTCTAAAAGGATAAGAGAGCCTCAGACAGGCTTAAACTCCAACTTCCACAGATCCATAGAGTCAGATGTGATAGCCAAAGAGGTGAAGAAGTGACCAGAGAAGTAGGGGACAAACTTGGAGAGTTTGGTGAGACAGAACAGAGCGGAAGTTCCTTGGGGTTAAGTACTACCAAGATGTCAGGTGAGATGAAGATGGAAAAGTATCCTTTGGTTTTACCAGCAAGGTCACTGGGGACCTTTCCTGAGAGCCATTAAGAAACATGACTGACCTTAATTAAGCCGAGTGGGATTCACACCTGGCATGGCTGTTTGCATGGCCCAAAGAGCCATCATAGCTAATGTCCACGTCATTGAGACAACATTACATTGTCCAGAGAGATCTGGACCCAAGAAGATTGGCTCAATAGCTCAGAAAGTCTCATTGGGATCACTGAAGCACACAGTATTGTTCTTTTCCAGTGACCATCTAGCCCTGTCAAGCTTTACTTATTTTTTTGTTTGTACCACATGTAACATTGGCCAATTCATTGTCTAGAGTCTGAGCCATAAGCAATTTGCTATCCTGTACATTGCTTGATGGAAGCTCCCGACATGTGGACATACGTGGATTTTGCATATATAGTGCAGACGATGCATGTGGTAAATCGTTTCAGACGCATCTTTTGGGGAAGGTGCCGCAGGCTCTGTAGCCCCTACAGATGGAAGCTGGCAAGGAATAGATGGGTCCAGATTGGGATCCCTGGACTACCTGTGAGAACAGACTGGAAGGAGCCAGAGTGGACATGGGGAGACAGAGTAGAGGGCCTATGGTTCTGAAATGCTGCACAGCCCCTCACCTGGGGCAGCAGAACAGGACCAAGGACAGGAGGAAGGAGCCCCGAGAGCACTAATCTGGAGCCTGTTTTTGGCTCTCCCATCTCCTGGGCCAGCCTCCAGGGGCATGCTTTTGTTTGCAACTGGAAAATACTCCCTGGAATTTTTGATCAGCCTCCCACGTGCATAGTAACCCAAATGGGTTCCTTCCACCCTCATCTGCAAAGCAAGCATCTTCCTCTTGACCAGTAATCACATAATTGCTACCTGCATCAAGAACGGGACCATGCATTTTGCCATTGTGATGTCATCTGATCCTCCTAATAAAGAGAATCCCCTTGCGATAAGCCCTAATCACATCCTGGGTGTGGAGACCCAGAAACAGGCTCGGAGGAGCCTGGCTGGTAGGTGCACACCCAGGGTCATACAGCCAGCAAGCAGCTCAGCCTGGCTGTGAACACGACACATCCTTACTCAAAAGGTTACTGTCAGGAACATTCAGTAAAGACCAAGCAGTCAGTCCAGCTGCTGGTGGAGTTATTTCCTTTTGACAGTGTGGCAGAACTTCTTGATTTCTGAGTATTCAGGTTCACTCAACCCTTTTATTCATTCAACAAGCCTTCCTCAGGCCAGGAGCCCTACGTAGATGATGGGGCCGCAGTGGTGACTCAGACAAGGTCTGTGACCTGGAAAAGCTCATAATCTGCTCCAGGAGACAGATTCATATCTAGGTGCAACAATCTACAATGTGATAAATATGGACAGTGTAGTGGGCAGATGCCGTAGGAACCCTGTGCTTCCCACAGGCTGGAATGCCTGAGCTGGACTGTAACAGGAGAAACAGGCACTGGCCTGGCAAAGATGGGGAGAACAGGCGTTCTAAGAAGAGCAAACAATGTGTGCAGATACACAGAGCATAAGAGAACTTGGGAGGTTGGGAGACTTGGCTGCAGGGTGGTGCTCAGGTGAGTCTCAGCTGGCTGGGACTAGGGTGTGAAGGACCCCTGTGGAGAGTGCTGTCTGGGGCAGTTCATGCTCTTAAGATTTACTGAGCACTTCACCATTGGCCAGACTTTGTAGTATTTCCCAGGTACAAAGAGCACATCATTCAAATAAGGAGACTGAAAGCAGGACTGGATTTTACCGGGCCTCCCCCCATGCTTGCTGTGCACCTTAAAAAAAAGATAAAGGATAGGACAAATAGTGTGCACCTCCTTTCCTGTTGAAGAAATAAAACCTTACCGATATGGGTAAATCCCCTTCTTCCCACCTCATCGAGCATCTCCCTCTACCCCCAGAAGTAAAGACTTTGCTGAATAATGTACTTATCATTCCTTTGAATGTCTCTGACGTCATTTGAGCATTCCTATGCAATACATGGCGTTTGGTTCTTCATGTTAAACAAATCCTTATGAAGGATATTATGCAAATTTCATCTTCTGCAACATCCCCTCCCCTCATTTGAGATTTGATTTCATAGCAAATCTGTAGTCTTTCATTTTTACCACAGCATTCCATAGTTTATTTGTGCATTTTTCTACTGATGGACGTTGATGCGGTTTCAGATTATTTACTAATATGTGTATAAACTCTGTTGAAATGAGCAAGGGGTTCTCTATGTGTCTCCCCAAAGTGAAGACTCTGGGTCACTGGGTATGTGCAGCTTTGACAATTCTAGATGCTGCCAAATTATTTTCCAGATTGGCTGCTGCACCCATTTCCCCTCCTGCCGGTAGTGGATGAGACTTCTCTCTGCTCCAGATTCCTGCTGTCCCACTTTGGTTTTGTGCCAATCTAATAGGTGTGAAATGACAACCACTGTGGTTTTATTTTATGTTTCTCACCTTAACAGCGAAGCTATTTGGACGCATGTTTTTGTTTTTTTTTTTTTTTTTTTTTTTTTTTGTTGTGGTTTTTGGCCGGGGCTGGGTTTGAACCCGCCACCTCCAGCATATGGGACCGGCACCCTACTCCTTGAGCCACAGGCGCCACCCTGGACGCATGTTTTTGATCACTTATGTTTCCTCTGTGAATTGCCTGTTCATATATTTTGCCCGATTTCCCATCGTTTCTTTGAAAACTGGTTTGTAGAAGGCTTTTGTGTATTTGGACATTGTATTGTAAACAGCTTCTTTTGATAAATGGAAGTTTTACATTTTAATTAAAGGTATCAATATTTTGCTTAATTGTTTGTGCTTTTTGGGTCTTATTATTTGTTGACTTTTTTTTTTTTTTTTACCCCAATGTGATTTGCAGGAAATTTTGTCTTCTTTTAGACAGCCTTGATGGGGCACATGGCTCATGCCTGCAATCCTAGCACTTTGGGAGGCTGAGGCAGGTGGATTGCTTGTCCAGAGGTTTGAGACCAGCCTAGGCAATATGGTAAGACCCTGTTGCTAACAAAAAACAAAAACAAACAAACAAAAAAATCAGTCAGGTGGGGTAGGGCACACCTGTAGTGCTAGCTACTTGGGAGGCTGAGGTGGGAGGGTTGCTCAAGCCCAGATTACAATGAGCTATGATTGTGTCACTGCACTCCAGACTGGGCCACAGAGAGAGACCCTGTCTCAAAAAGGAAAAAAAGATATCTTTTCCTATTAAGAATTTTTTTGTGTGTTTGTGTTAAAGTTTTCAGTACACCTAAAATTGACCTTTTATGCATGGGTGTGAGGTAGGGATTCCATTTCATTTTTTTTTAATAGGGACAATCAATCACTCCTGTGCTGTTTATATAAAAGTCCATCCTTCCCCCACTGCCCTGCAGAGCCACCTTGGCTACATATCAAGTTTCCACACATGTGTGAGTTTATTTTTGCAGCCTCTGTTCTAGTCCACTGGCCTATTTATCTACCCATAGGCCAATACCACATGGTTTAGCATACCTTTGTAGGTCCTTAGCAGCACCTGCTCCCTTGAATTAGAAGAGCTAGTGACTTCCTAGCAGAGCCAAGTCATATTCATCTTTGCATCCCTCCCATCACTCATCACATGAGCATCCATGCATTTGCTTTGGTTTACAAAAGTATTTCTTGGGGGTCCTAAAACCCCCCTTTGTTGAAGAGGAAACTGAAGCACAGAGGTGGGATGACTTGCCAGGGTTATATAGCCGGAAAGTGTTGGATTAAAGGTACTGTCAGATTTCGAGGCTACCCTGTCCATTCATATTGCTCTGGCTCTGAAGACTGACCCTGGTATCCGATTTTCACTCCTTCCTGCCTTCTTTTAACAAGTAGCTTCTGAGTGATGATTACAAGCCAGCTTCTGGCACATGCTGGAGCCCAGATCCCATTTCTGGAAGGCTCTTCCCAGTGCCAGAGATCAGTAGGAAGTGTGGAACTGTAGGTGGGCATTTTATGGGACATCGTCTGAGGCTTGGGGTCAACATGAAGGTCTCAGCATGAAGGCCAGGTTTCAGAGGCAATTTGAAGATCCCCATACCGGGCAAGCACTGGGGCCTACGCGCTGCCTTGGGAAAGGACGCCAGCCTCCCGCTGGAATTAGAGGCGTCCTCCCGCCCTCCCGCCTCTGAGAGGCAGGAATGTGAAGGATCAGCTTTCAGCAGAGCCGCGGCTGCCGTTCCGGGGAGCTCCCCGTGCAGGCCCTTCCCCGGCGGCCGAATTAACTGGTTCTGTCTGTCCGACTGGGAGAGCAGCTCTCGCTAAAAATAGCGCCCTACCGAGCGCGACCCGCACGCGCCAGGAGCCCGGGCCACCGGCCGTAGGAGTCCGAGCCGGGACAGCCCAAGGAGCCCAGGGAACCCAGCACGCCCCGCACCCCGGGCCTGGCCCAGCACCGACCCCCGAGGCCGAGGCCGCGGATACAGTGCTGGCCCCACAGGTGCGGCGGAGGGTGGAAGGCCCGCGGGCCGAGGCGCGGCCGGAGCCGTCCGGGATGGGAGCCGGCGGCGAGGCCTCCCGCGCCCTGGCCTGGGCCTCCCTCCCCCTCCTGGGGCCTCCCGCCGGCGTGCTCGGCGAGGATACGCTCTGCTGCCGAGGTAAGGCCGGGCGGACGGTGGGCCTGCCCTCGCTCTAGCCGGGCACTTGTCGGGGCCTCCGACACCAGGCCCGAGGCGACGGCGAGGTGGGGCGAACCCAAGCAGCAGAACCAGGTTGGGGAGAAGAGCCGGGCGCTCTCTGCAAACTCACCCTTAGTTTGAAAAGGTGCCGCGGTTCCGCCACCAAGATCTGAAGCTCCCCTCTAGCCTCAGTGTTCTTATCTGGAAAATAGGACAACAAAACTGTCAAGCTTTATTATTTGCTGTGTCCCAAGAGAAGTTGGGGGACCCGTTGAAGCGGATAGCAAGCATTGGCGAAAAGTTCGCCCCCCAGCTGGGGTCCTCGTAAATTTGTTGGTGGAAGTTCTAGGTGCCTTCCCGGTGACACCCCGTGCTGTTCTCTTCTGACGCTCCGGTACGCGCATCAGTGCCGGGCCCTGAGGTGGAGATGCGAGGCAGGAACACCGGAAAGACTCAGGGGCCAGCAGACGCGCGCGGACCCTCGCGGGAGCCGGAAGCCGTAGGATGGAGGCGGGGTAAAAGTAGTAAAGTCGCGTCCTACTCCTCTGTCCCGTACACTCAAATCCCGGGACTAAAGCAGGGTTTATCTTTGAACTCCTGCGGGCACGCCGGGAGGGCAGGAGGAGTGTGGCCAGGCCTGGATCCCGGGCCAAAGCCGGAGCGGGGGCGTGTGTCCGCAAGCAGAGAGGGCCGGGCCGGCCGGGCCCAGTCCAGCCTGGGCGGGGTGATGGGGGGGGGTCGATCGACTAAACAGGTGCGCCCCCGCCCTTCCCCTCCCCGCCCCCTTGGTCCCTGGCTGGGCGGGCGGAGCTGCGGGCAGCTGGGCCTGCGATTGGCAGGGCTGGGCCGGCGGAGTGGCCCAGGGAGCCCAGGATCCGGAGAGCTGCGGCGCCCGAGGAGGCGCGGAGCCGGCTGGAGCGCGCTCCTGCCTGGCCCACCGCCTACTCGGCTGGCTCCGCTGTACTCGGCCCAGCTGGCGCGACGGAAACTTTCCTGCAGCGGCCCGGCGACCCGGCGACTCCGCCACTTCGCGATCCTGGCCCTGGGCCGCTCGGGCTCCGGGCGCCTTTGGGATGGCAGCACCCAGCGGCCCTGCCGGTGCGTAGAGGTAAGACCTAGGGGCCGCGGTCAGGTTGCGAGGTTCCAGGGAGCTTGCAGGGATCCGAGCGGGATCCGGGCTGCAAGAGGTTGGGGCCGTGGTGCGAAGAATGGAGTACGGGACTGAGGAACAGGCCGCGATTTTGCTTTCTTTTACCCCGCTTTCCTTATCTTTGAGCCACGCGTTGACGCTAAACTTTACTGTGCGCCCTGCCTAAATCTCCAACCACTAGGACCCAGGGCTGACTGACGCTGGGCGCTCCGGAGAAGACCGCACGGGGTGTCACGCGGAAGGCATCCCCAGCTGGGGCCTGCGGGGCTGCTGAGGGGGTGTGTGTGTGTGTGTGTGTGTGTGTGTGTGTGTGTGTGTGTGTGTGTGTGTGTGTGTGTGTGTGTGTGTGTGTGTGTGTGTGTGTGTGTGTGTGTGTGTGTGTGTGTGTGTGTGTGTGTGTGTGTGTGTGTGTGTGTGTGTGTGTGTGTGTGTGTGTGTGTCTACAGCCTACTTCAGACCCTCCTCGGCTCACTCTTGGGGTTAATGATAGAGCAGCCAACCCTCTCTGCCAGAAAGATTGGGTGGCTTTTCTTTTCTTTTTTTTTTTTTTTTTTTGATGTTGTTGTTAAATTCTCACTGGTCCTCAATAATTAGGGAGCCAGGTTGTTGAAGTGGGGTCTCTTTTCTGTTTTCTGGGCTGCTTTAAACTTCACCCTCCATGAAAATATGAATACCTTGAACTAAGCAAAGTGAGAATAGGAACTAAAGTCACGTAGGTTCCAATTCCTATCTTGGTGGAAATGATTGTGGGGTTTTCTGGTTTCAGGGTGGGCTCACTATTTTGCATTATCTGTTGTGAGTTGTAAGGAAACGCCCCTCCCTTTCTGCTTGTCACTGATGATCATAATTTTAACATTATTCCCCCTTACTGTTAATGCCTCTGAGTTTTCTTAACCTAAGACCGTACACTAGGAGTTAAAAACCCAACCAAACACCCAGCTCTGGAGCCCAGAGAACCTGAGTTCAAACCTCAGCCCCCACTTTAGACAAGTTTCCTAACCTCTCTGAGCTCAAAGGTCCCATCCCAGGGGGATGTAGTGAGGCTTTGTGAGGTAAGGTGTTGAAGGCATCTGGCTCATGGGACAAGCGCAGGCTTGAGCAGCCAATGTTCACCCTGGAGCTTGGGTCTTCTTGCTGTCTGAGGGATCCAGCACTCCTGTGCCTCAGTTTTCCCTCCTTTCAAAAGTTTGTAACCAAGCCCACTCTCATCAGCCCCTCTTACTCGGCACTTTGGAGAAAAGTGCACATAAGTGCACACCTGTGAGGGCACACACTTGCAGTGGTTTTGTAGGCCCTAGGTTGGAGACAGCCCCACACCTTCCTTTCCCTGGCATTATCCATTCAGAAAGCAGCAGGTATCCATCCTGACCTTTCCCATCTTTCTCCACCCCCTATGGTTGCCTGGAGGTAACTATTGTAAATATCAAGGGAGAGCAACTAAACTACAGTAGAACCTCTGTAAGTTGACTACCCTAGGGACTGTATCAAGCTGCTCAACATACAGAGGTGATCAACTTAAGGGACTAGGCCTATTGTATTGATACAGACATGTGGCGCATGTTGGTCTACGAAAGTGAAGTCAACTTAAGGAGGTGGTCAGTGCAGAGAAGAGGTTAAACATGGAGGTTCTACTGTAATTAACCACTGTAATGGGGAAAGGTGCTGCCCTGCAGAACCTGACCCAAAGTCACCTTCAAGAGCCTCTCCATTCTTTCTTCTCTCCTTCTCCATTCTTTCTTCTCTCGTGCTGCATCCCCGCCTGGTGAACATCTAGTCTTTTTAGTTAGAATCCCCTAGTGATGGTGAACTCACTAGACAGTGAGTTTCATGATTGGATAACTCCAGTCTGTTAAAAAAATTCTCCCTGTTTGGAGCAGAAATCTGTATCCCTCTGGCTTCAGCCACTGGCTCTGGTTTAACCCTTCAGGCATCTCTTACCAGCACAATTATTCACTGGGGCCCCCTTGTGCCCAGCATTCCATTCCTTCTCTTTGGCATTCAGTGCACTGGAGTTTGGCAGTGATCACAGCAGTGATCATAGCACCATTTATTGAGTGTTTATTATATGCCAGGTCCTGGGCTGAGAGCTTTACGTGTATTATTTCCTTGCATCCTTAAGACAAACCCATGAGTTTGATTCTTGTCTTCATTTTGCATGTAAAGAGGTGGGGTTAGAGGGATTAAGGGATTGTATCAGTCTTTAGAGCCCATGATTCTAACTGTGACTTTTCTCCTGTGCTTGCATGCATGCCTAGGCATGTGTGTCTGTGTGTGTGCGTGGGACTGAGGTGTGTGCGTGGAGCTGAGGTGTGTGTTGGCCATGCTTTTATCACAAGCACCTGGAGTACCTGTTAAAATGCAGATTCTTCATCTCTGCTTCAGCCTCAGGGACCTACACTTAAAAAAATTTCCCAAGTCTAATTGGAAAATCAGAGCATGAAAAAAAAATAATAATAAAATAAAAAAACCTCCCCAGGCTGTTCTCCTGCATGCCACAGTTTGAGAACCATAGCTTTATGGCTTTGGTACTCTTGGAAGAGAATATTGACCATGGGTTTCAAGAGACCCGAATTTAAGTCTTGAGCTAGTTACTTCTCTTTTCTGTTAAATGGGTATGCTGCTACACCCACTGGTGGGTGATTCTTGTTAGTGATGGGCTGTGGGAGTCCCCTGGGTGGATGTTGGAGTTTATGGGGCAGAGGCCTGGGGAATTCAGAGGAGCCCTGGTGAAGCTTCTCCCACTACAAAGTGCATGTGCATGGGGGCAAACCTGTGCCCCTCCCCCAACCCCCATTAAGACCACTGGCCTCTGCTTCCTAGAAGGATTAGTGTACTTTGGATGAGGCCTTTGTGCTTAGGCTTCGCAGCCAGAGAGATGGAGACCCTGGAGAGGCAGGCAGGAATCTTCCTTGCCTCCCAGTGCACCTTCCTTTTTCATCCTCACAAGGTAGCCTCTGACCTTGCCAGCCAAGAGGTGCTGAGCCTACATCTCAGGGGCAGGGGAATGGGGTGCATCTGTGTTTCTAGTCTCCATCTATTTTCCAAGAGGGCTGCTCTGCCAGCCAGTGGGCAGCTCTGGGAACATGTCAGGCCTGAGTCCAGCTGGACTGGGCTGCCTTGCTGGGAGGGGCATAGGGTAAAGGAAACTCCTGCTTAGACCTCAGCAGTATCACAATTCTGGCCTCCCAGCTATGGTGTGGACAGAATGCTTGCTCTACCTTTATTCTGTTTGGTCCAGATGAAAGCATGGAATTATTAAACATCTGTTTTATGGAAGTGGTCACAGTGTCTAGGAAACTGCAGCAACATATCCAAAGCCCTGATGTGTGGATGGAGGGATGGTGTTGGGCAGAGGGATGGTGGTAGAGTTGGAACTGGAATCCAAGTCCCCTAGAAATAAGCACAGGGCTATTTTTGCACTATATTTCACACTTTGTTGTTTTTCTGTTCCACTTGGTTGTGGCTTTGGTGCCAGGGCTACCACGGAAGCCTGAGGACCTGGATCCCAATTGGACTTTGTGATCCTGGGCAGGGCTGATCATCTCTAAAACTTTAGCTTCCTCATTCATTAAGGGAATGAGATGGGGCTATTTGGTTGTATCTTTGAAGTTCTTCCCAACCTGGACCTTTACCGGTTGGTTGTAATTCTGCCTACATTTCTGGGGAGGGATGTCCACAGTGGGCTTAAGGCATGAGCGAGGGGTTGGGTTGGGCTGGAGGGCAGGGTACTGCATGGGAATTGTTATAAAAGTCGCCAGAAAAGCTCTGAAGTGCCTAGCACTCAGCAGGGCTGAGACACCTAGGGGTGGGGCAGTAGCAGGGAAGTCCAGGGCGCGGTGAGGTTGTTCACCTCTGGATTAAACAGTGTTTTGCACTCTGAACACTGCAAATGGGTGAGTAGTGGTGACTGCGGGTTTGGATGGGAGCCCGTAGGGAACAGGGGGCTTTGGGACCAACCCAGAGGGATCCCCTTCAGCCCTGGTTAGCCCTGACCAAGAAACCAGGGGGAGGTTTTAGAGTCTCTTATCTCCCAAGCCACCTCTTCTTTCCTCTGGGCTTCCTCAGCCTTCCCTGAACCTAACCAGAATGGCTGTCCCTGGAGCTGGCAGCTGGGGGAGGGGAGAGTCCAGCTGCCTGTTCCTCATGCCCAGGGTAGGCCCCCAGCAGCCTGGCCTTCCGAAGCTGCCCTGGGTGACCACAGCCACTGTGGGCCTTTGCCCTCTGCTTCCCCAACTCCAGCATGTGTGTGGCTCCCTATTAGCTGCTGCGAGATTAAAGGGATTAAATCTGCACTCTGGCCTGGCTGCAAGGCTCCCTGGCTGACTCCGCTTCTTCTCCCTGCTCCTTTCTCTGTTCTTCAGCCTTCGTGTTTCCTGGCCTCTGCCTGTGACTTCCAGAACACCCTTCTTTCTCCACCTCTGCTTCACTGCCCAAATTCTTCTGTGCATCTGGGTCCAGCACAAATGTCACCTCCATTTGGTCTCATCACCCCACTCAGGGTGACTTGTTTCCCCTTGAGGTCCTGGCTTATAGCTCTGTCAGCTTCTTGCTTTGTCCTGTGTTGTTGGCGTGCCTGTCTCCCGTGATGGGCTCTGACCTTCTTGAGGTCAAAAACCTGGCCTTTCCTCTCATCTCAGTGCCCACAAGGTGGGTGGAGCCCAGTGGGGCCCTTCCTTGGCTGGTAAATGCTTATAAAGCCTTGCAGAGTTGCACTAGCTTAGAACCCGGTTTGGTTTCTCTGTTTTACCTGCACCTCACTCTCCAACATAATCAACTGGGGAGTCTCTCAGCCCATGCTGTCAGCTAGACTGGCTTCAGCCAAGGGGCAGAGGGATGCCTTGGGTTAGCAGAAAGGCGTCCCAGCATCCTTTGGATCATCCTTAATCTGTTTTTCTAAAAAAATCTCTGGTTTTGCGGTATCAGAGATGGACAGGCCTAGAAGCAGGTGGGAAGAGTTACCTTGTTAGTCCTACCTGCAGGCTGAACTTCGGGTCTCAAGTGAGAATAACAAAAATTCACCTGATTCTTTAGAATTCTTAAGAGTGTTTATAAAGGGGTCATTGTGATTGTGTTGGAGACCTGCTATGGCGTGGCCCTATGGGCACCCAGGAGTCACCTGGCTTTTCTATGGTTGCACAGTTATTTGTGGTCAGAAAGTCCATGGAAACTGTTCAGAGAGGGTCGCTGAGCTCCAGAGGCAAAGGGAAAGAGCAAAAACTAGGACAAAGAATCTTGTTCAAGAACAAAACATTTATGTAAGACTTTCTGGTTTGTAAAGTGCTTCCTGCAGAGGGTCTGGTCCCTGCTCAGTTCCCCTGTGACTTTCTGCTGAGGACACTGAGGCTCTGTGAGAAGAGACACTTGGCTGATTACCCAGGGCCAGAAAGAGGCTGCTCAGCATCACCCCCTCCCTTGGTCCCCTCCCTGGCCCAGTGCTAGGTGGTCTCCCCCACCCCCCACAGAGCTCAGAGGGGAGCCCATTCAGAGTGAGGATGTTTTTTCTTTGAAATTCTTTTTTTTTTTTTTTTTTGAGACAGAGCCTCAAGCTGTGGCCCTGGGTAGAGTGCGTGGCATCACAGCTCACAGCAACCTCCAACTCCTGGGCTTAAGCGATTCTCTTGCCTCAGCCTCCCAAGTAACTGGGACTACCGGTGCCCACCACAATGCCTGGCTATTTTTTGGCTGTAGTTGTCATTGTTGTTTGACAGGCCCAGGCTGGATTCGAACCTGCCAGCTCTGGTGTATGTGGCTGGTGCCTTAGCTGCTTGAGCTACGGGCACTGGGCCATCTTTGAAATTCTTGTCTTGTTCCCTGCTAGTATCATTTGATGAGAGTGAACTCAGGCGGTGGCAGGTGGGGGAGGTAAGACCAGGGAGAACAGGCAGTGTCCTTATGAATTTCGACACAGGTGGAGCAGGTAGGACCTCCCTGTCATAAAGTAGGAAGCTCCCATCTCCTCATGGTTCATAGTGGCTGATACTTATTAAAGAGTATCTTGGAGTAAGATCTGATGGATAGTGAGGGCACTAGAAGGAGAGGAGAGACATATATGTTCGGATACCAAAGATACTCCCATCATTCCTTTGTTACTGTCAGTTTACCTGCCTCTACTCTGGCCCCGCCCCTAGACTGAGCATCCTAGCGTGGGTGCCTCATGGTTGACCACTCTGGGTGACCTTAGAGCAAGACTTACCTTGTAAAGGGGAAGAGAAGGGGAAGTGGGGTAAGTGGGTAAGGAAATGACTGAGCGACCCTTCTCAGCATCTTTGCCAATCCTTTCCAACATCTTTGGTGACCCTGTCTGGCTGTCACTGATGGGAGAATATGCTGGAGGCAGTGGGGACCCAGCCAGACATGGTGGAAACTGGCCCTGGCCAGAGCAGGGACCTCAGAGCCTTTCCCGGCAGAGGGAATGTCATCAAAGCTGGCGCAGCTTCCGGGAGGAGAGAATTCCCAAAAGGCTCTGTCAGCCCCCCGATAGGGATCTGAGGGTGTGTGAAGGATTTGTTTTTCAGCCAGGATGTGGGGAGTTAAAAATAGACATCCTAATCCCTTGAGTTCGTGTCACACTTGATGCTGTGCAGAGCCCTTTGGCTCCGTTATCTCACTTGGGTGGCTCGGCAGCCGCTGACGTAGGTAGAGGTCGCACTGCCAGCTTTGTGTATGAGGAGGTGTGTGCCCAAACTCTCACTCGCTGGAACTTAGAGGCAGAACCTGTCTGCTCCCCAGCCCCCTGGGTCTGTGTTCTTTGCTCTAATGAGGAAACTGATTAGAGTCAACAGGCTACGGGAGGGAGGGGAGCTGGTTGAAACAATAGGGGTAGATTTGGGAGCAAAGTGGCAAGGGTGACAAGAAGATTAAGGACAAGTCATGGCCCTGGGAGCCAAGGCTCCCGGTGGGGTTGGGAAGTAACCCAAACTGGCTGGAGCAGGGGTGAGAAAAATAGGACTGGGACCTCAAATTGAGGACCTTGAATGCCACAATAAAGACTCTGAACATGATGCTGTTAGGGAGCCACTGAGGACAGTTGTCTGCTTTATCAACACTGCATGTGAAGATACACTCCCTGGCTTGGCTGCAGGTGTTAACTTTATGATGTTTGGGAGAGCAGAGGTTTTAAACCGTCAGAAGACACCTGGTACATCCCAAGCTCTCCTTCTGGAACCTTGTACCATGGTGGAGGGAATAGCCCATTTCCTGCTGCCTCTGTGTTCCAGGAGGAGCCCTCTCTGGGGCGAAGCCTCTGTCTGAGTTTCTTATTTGTAGTTGCTTCCTTGTGGTGGGAAGAATTAAGCCAGGGGGAGGAGGTGATGGCTGAAGTTCTGGGGGAAGGCTCTTCTCTCTTGGCCTGATTCACAGAAACTTTTATGGGATATCTATGCCTCTGACACCATGCTCCTGGCAAGCTCCCAGACCACCAGGATGGGTTTTCTCTTCTTCCCAGCTCCAGCACCAGCTTCTCCAGGCAGCCTGCACTGATCACCCCAGCAACACTGGCCTCTCCTGCACATTTCAGTGCCTGTTGCCCTCTGACCTGTACCTTTATTAACTCTTTGCTCTTTACACAGCTAGCCCAAGACTCCTGGTGGGCAGGATGGGAACTAAGCCAGATCTGAGCTGCACAGACCATTGGAAATCTTCTGGTATAATTCGTCCATTTTAGAATTGGGTAGACAGAGGCCTGGGTTTGTTTAAAACTTCGTGACAAGCTCATGGCAGAGCTGGGATTCGAACCTGGATTTCTACGCCCTTCTTGGTCTTTGGCTGTAACACCATCCTGCTCCGCAGATCCACCCTGCTTCTCGACCCTGAGAGCCAGGGATTCCCAGCTTTGCAGCCGTGGCTTGTCCCATGGCTGGCAGCCAGCATTGCCAAGCCTGTGGGTTCCCAGAGAGGGCTCCTGGTGCTGGCGTTGGCTTAGTCACAGGGATGAGATCACTACTCACCTCTGGATGGGGGAGGATGCCAGGGTTTGGGAACTTTCACTCTAAGCTACTTGATATGTGTGTGTGTGTGTGTGTAAAAGAAAAACAAATGTGTTTGTTGGGACTTTGTACTTGGCCCATGAACAGTGGGCCTGGGGAAATCGCTGGGGCCAGATTAGCACTTGGACTGCCATCTCATAGCTTCCCAGGAAAGTGGCTCTGTGTCAAGAAAGAGCTTGGAACCTGATGTTAGCACTTGCTCTCCCCCACACGAGCTGTTGACCCTGAGCGTGGCGCACAACCTCTCTGTGCTGTAGTGATAATACCTAGCAGGTCACACTTTCTGAGTACTTCCCGTGGAGCCATCCACTGGGCTTAAGTCTTCCCAGGCATTTGCCCTTTGATTCTCTATTATAATAGACCTGTGAGGTCCTGTTAGCATCTCTGTTTTGCAGATGAAGAGACTGAAGCCCAGAGAAGAGTGACTTGCCTAGAGTCACCCAGTGGGGAGGGGGCAGAGCCAGGGTTTGAGTCAGGTCTTCCCAATTCAGAAGCCAGACCTGTCAGGTCTCTGTTCCTCTAGCTGCTGGGCTACCTCCTGAGGGATTGTTGAAAGTATAAATATGGAGAGACTCAGTGTGACTAAGCAGGTGAGGGGAGGAAAGGGATGAATAACTGCGTTTTTCTCTGTAATGACATCATTCTCTATCTCCCCTCCTCCAATTCTGTCCTTGAGTAGTCAGAGAGGAGGAGCAGTGGAGAGCAGGTACAGCTGTATCCAGGCTGCGTGAAAAGAAGTACACATTAGAAGACATGGTTTCACAGCTAGCCAGTCCAGGACCCACCTCTTTCAATCCCCTGGAATGTGTTAGCATTTTTTGATGTTGATATTAATTCCTTTCCCATCCTCCCCCAGATGGTACAGTACATTCAAGGGAAGGGCTTGTGGAGGGTATTTCTCTTTGAGTGGAGAGACCAATAAGGTATTGATTCAGATTTGGAACAGGGGTCTGTGAATGGCCTCTGAAGTCTGGGTGTGGGTAGGAGTTGGCAGGAGCATTAGGTAACTTGTTGGCATCCCCACGGAGTCTGGCAGAGCAGAGAGGCTAACAAGAGCTGGCTGTCTGGTCTGGGGTTCATCAAACAGACCTGGATTGGAGTCCTGTGCCACCTATCAGCTGTTCGACCTTGGAAAAAGTTACATCACTTCTCTGATCCTTAGCATTCTAACCTATAAATTGGGGAAAATAATATCTATTTTCTAGAGTTGTTGTTAGGGTAAAATTAGACACACAGACACACACAGAGAATATAGTATTGTGCCTGCACAATCATTGAGTAAGTGCTAATGTTTTTGTTATTACTTGTTGTTTACATTGTTGTTACTGAGGGTCTTGGGTCTTGTGATACTCTGGCTAGTGCCCCCTTCCAGAACTTACTGCCTTTGGTGAAGGCAGTTCTGGGTAAGGAAAGAAGAGACTATATGAATTAGTTATGTGTTTTTCTTATAGAGATACACAGTCTCAAATCAGCCAAACAAAAAGTGTTCTGAACATGGGTTCTTAAGGGAACTGTTTTGATGAATAGAGAAAGGGGATAACAGAGAAAAAGATGTCTTTAAGGTGCTTGAAATTTATCTTTCACATGGCATCCACATTCCCCTGTGAGCTTGTTTCTGCCGGGTGGGGTGAGTGTTAGTAGACGCAGGCCTGCTGGGTGAAGGTGGGCTTGGGCAGAACTCAAACAAGTTCGAGCTTCTGCTCCTCCCTGGTCCTGAGAACCACCAGAATCCCCCTTAGAGAGAAAGCTCAGCCTTTGGAGAATTCTGCCACAAGTTGGTGTAGAAAGAAGTGTGTGTGCATGTGTTGGGGCGGGGAGAGGCCTGGGGGCCTCCCAGAGGAAGTGAGGCTAGAGTCAGCCCCAGGACAGCTGCTCAGGTTTCTGCAAACAGGATTGCAAAATCACTTTTTCCCAAGCTCAGCGGAGCAGCCAGGTCAGCTGGGAGTCCCCAGGCCAGGCAGTCAGGATACTTGGGGAAAGAGGAGGAGTCTAATTCTGCCTCAATTTCCCCATTTGTCCTAGATATTCCTAGAGCCCCTTTTATCTTGGTCATGCTTTTGGAGAGGAAGCCAGAGGGGTGTGGAGGAAGAAGATGTGGGTTTAGGATCAGAGCTGGGCTTGTCACTCCCCAATGTGCACCCTCAGGCAAGTCATTTCACTGCCTGCACCTCAGTTTCCTCATCTGTCAGATGAGGATAATGGTGCCATCTACGTCACCGTCACCGAGATGTTTTAAGGCTTCAGTGAGGTAATGCACGTAAAGTGCTTATCACAGACCTGGCATGAGCTTAAGTGCCTATAATTATAAACCATCCGAGCCACTGTTGTTTTTAGCTGGGGACGCACCTCAACTGCCCTCATCTCTTGCCTTTCCCTGAGTTCCTGTTTGTTGTTGACATCCTCCTCACCAACCAGTGCAGGGATTTATATCCTTGCTGGAATTTCTCTTTGCATTGTCTAGTTAATTACCTCATGGAATAAGGCAAACAATTTCACTTCCTTTCCAGCGCAAGGGCAGGAAATGGCGTGGTGCCTCCTTTGCTGTGATTGAGATGATTACTGAGATATCTGTTGATGATGATGGTGCTTCTGTCCCCCGAGAGGGTCTCTCTTTCCTAGAACAGCTCCCCAGACCCCATAAATCAAGTGCAGCCACGTGCTTGGAAACATAAATCTTGTTGAGGATGTAGATGGGTTTGGCCACGTGTCTCTTGGTGCCAGCCTGCTATTTTGGCCTCTTCTTGTCCACTCACAGAATGAGTGTTGAAAAGACTCCTTTTAAATATTTAGAGCTAATGACCTGTTTATGTCTTTGGGAAATGCTGTCCAATGGAATATAAATAAAAAATCAAGGCACAGAAGAAGCTTTCAGATGGCGAGAAATCAGTGGTTGTTCTGCATACCTTGATGGTGGTGGTGGTGGCCTTGGGGTGAGGAGGCCTCGTAGATTGAGGCATTGGTTTGAAATGGAGGTTCTGGGGGCTTCTAATCCCTGCCCTACCACTTAGTAGCTGCAGGAATTGAAGCAGCTACTTACCTTTTCCTTGGCTTTAAAGCAAAGGATATAAGAGAACCAGTTTCAGAGGAGTGTGGTAAGAATTGTGCCCCACACAGTGGCTGGCACATGGTAAATACTCATAAATAAGCAGTTATGTTCAACCCAAAGACCTTAGGAAAAACTCTCCGTATTCTTTAGCCCAAGACCTTCTCGCCTTGACCTCTTCCTCCTCACAAGACAATAACCGGCACCCAAAGTACCCAGGGCTCTCTTACCTCTGCTTTTCTGTTGGGCAGTTCCCACTACTTGGAATGGCCCCTACCCTGTCTCTGCTCGTAGAATCTTTTCTTTCTTTCTTTTTTTTTTTCCAGAACTTATCTCAACAACTGTGCCCTTCACAAACTTTTCCTGTGTTGCCCCCCAACTGTAAGTGCCTTCTTATATCCTTGTTATGTCTTAAGTCTGCCACAGCCCAAGTTTGTCCCATGGAATGGTAACCTGGTAAGATACTTCATAGAAAAGAAGTTTAGGGTACAAAGAATGCTGTCCGGGTGAGAGGCACACTTATAATCAAACCGATGCCTCAATCTACGAGGCCTCCTCACCCCAAGGCCACCACCACCACCATCAAGGTATGCAGAACAACCACTGATTTCTCGCCATCTGAAAGCTTCTTCTGTGCCTTGATTTTTTATTTGTATTCCATTGGACAGCATTTCCCAAAGACATAAACAGGTCATTAGCTCTAAATATTTAAAAGGAGTCTTTTCAACACTCCTTCTGTGAGTGGACAAGCATTATAAAAGCGACCCATGTAACAAAAAACATTTATACCTCCATAATACTTTGAAATAAAAAAAAAAGTAATGTTGCAACCAAAAAAAGAAAAAAAGAAAAAGAAATTTAGGAAAAGGCTGAATACTTTATGCTTGTTTTGTACAGTACCAATCCACATTAAGAATGTTATTTGCTTATTTATTATTTATTTATTTTGTGGTTTTATAACTTTATTTGATATGTCTGACAATTGCCAGTTAGTTCTCATCCACACTGACTGTAGATTTTTGAAGGTGGGAACAGGTACACAGGTAACCGAAGTATAGAGCTTGTTTGGTGAATCTTCATCTTCATTCTTTTTTCTGGATAACCGCACAAGGAAACAGTGTGGGACATTCCTTATGCCTTTGGCCCAGACAGCTTTGTTGAGCCTTGTATCAATGTGCACATCGTGAGTCCCCATCTGTTTCATGGCAGATTTCCAGATCTCCTTGGGTGCCCAAGGGGCGTGCTTCTTCTTCTTCTTTTTTTTTTTTTTTTTTTTTGCAGTTTTTGGCCAGGGCTGGGCTTGAACCTGCCACCTCGGCATATGGAGCCGGCGCCCTACTCCTTTGAGCCACAGGCGCCACCTGGGGCATGCTTCTTGAGGCCCACTCCATGGATGTGCTTGTGAATGTTGAGGGTGTATTCTCGAGTCACCACCTCGTTGATGGCAGAATGGCCCTTCTTCTTGCCACCCTTCTTTGAGGGAGCCATTCTGCCGTGCCCAAGTTGGAAAGCCTACATTAACAATTTAAAGCTCTGAGAAGTCCTGCAGTAAAGAAAACTGCTGAACAGTTTTTTACTCCTGAACTCTCCAAAGCTCTGACCTTAGGACACTTTTTTCTTAGAATTGGAATGCATATTGATGGCTTTTGTGATACTCTTAGCATTGTAGACATTTATAGGTATAATAGTTTGATGCTATCACCTCATTTTACAATTAAGGAAATCAAGGCCCAGAGGCTGGAGTAACTAGTCCCCCGGGTAAATCTGTGGTCTGTCCCTCTATCACCTCTGGAATCAATTGGCAGGTCCTTTATGTGGGTGTCTGGGACCAGGTGGTGAGGAAGGGTTGGGTGTGACAGCCAAGGCTCTGCTCTCAAAGAGCTTTTGGCCTCGTTGAGAGGATGGGATAGATGTATGGAAGAGAGACAGATTAACCGCCAAATTCTGTGTCCCTCAGCCTGCATGTAACAAAAGTCCTGGGGTCCTGTTCATATCCCTGAAATGTCCTCTAAGAACCCAGTGCTGTCCTTGAGCCCAAGACCCAGAACTCGGCCTTGTCTGACTCTCACCCTGACCTTTTGGCTCCCTGTGGCCCTACTAGGGATACAGCCAAGGGAGGGAGGGAAAGAGGAGCTTTCAGTTTATCAATGCACATCCTGCTCCTTCCTTTCTGGGGGAAAATGCTCTCTTTTAGATTCTTCTTTTATTATCTGAAATTCTCAGGGGAGCAATTACCCGATGGTGGGAATTATCTACTGTCTTTATTCTGGTGCCTGTTTGCCTGAATTTCTTCTTGGAGTAATTGATTTTGGTAATTCAGAGCTTCTGAATGCTGTCTTAGGAGAGGGTGCCGTGCAGAGGCAGGGGGATCCCCACAAAGGCATTGTTAAAGGCGTTGGCGGCTCTGCTGCTCATGGTTGGTGATGGAGATGGAACAGCGACCAACAATAAAGTGTTTTTTAGCTTTGGGTTTTTCCCCTGTCATACTGAAGATGCGTGGGTTGCATGGGAGTGTGCCTGACTGTGGAACTGGGGCAGGTTAGCTGTAGGGAAGTAAGAAGTTGAAAGGCAGGTTGTAGGTCTGATGGGCTTGGTCATCCTTGCCACAAGCAGGTCAGCATTGGCCACGGCCTTGCCCTGGCCCTCAGCCTCTGCCCTCCCACAGGGCTCCAGGGACAGTAGAAACTCCTTGAAGAGCCTCTAAGGAGAGCAGCTGCAGTGAATTAGCCTGACCTTCCTGCTGGGTAGACCAAGGTGGCTTTGGACCTTGCTGCCTTGGGTGCTGCTGTCCCCTGGAGGGGAGGACAGGCCAGGGCACCTGGCTTAATGGGGGCAGGAGAAAGGCAGGAAGGGCAGAACCTCAGTGTGGGAGGCCTGGTGTGGCTGGGGAGGTTATCTGCTCAGCGCATACAAGGGAGTAGGGGGTAGATTTCCTCCCACAAATGGCCTCCTGGCTAATGGCCCCAATTTCAAATACACGAGTGCTCTGAATGTGAGAGGAAAAGCTTGGACTAGAAAATTCTTCAGCTTCTCTCATTTGGGAGGTTCTGTGGAGCGGGCCGCACACTCCAGCAGCTTTCATGGAGACTCCCTTCCCTCCCCCTCTGCCCCTTATCCAAGGAAAAGGAATCTCCAGACCTCTGGGCTGCTGGTTTGGGGCCAGCCTCAGGGGCAGCCTGTCCTGTCTTGTAAGGACCACCCTCCCTGTAAGGCCTGGACACTGTAACACCTTGGGTCTGGTGTCCTGCAGCTTTCTCATCTCTGTTTTACAGATGAGGAAATTGAGGCGCAGTGTGGTTTGTTCCTGTAGTGAGTAAATGGTGGGGCATGGTCTCATGCCCAGTCTCCTGACACCCAGCCTGGGATGCTCGTGGGCCTGAGAGGGGGCTGGGAGCTCATCAGATGCCGGGTGGAGGAGAGGGTGGACACTCAGGTGGGTGGCAAGCTGGTTTCTCTAGTTCCATCAGAGTTCTCAGCAGAAGTCTTATCTTTTTTTTTTTTTTTTGTTTTTTGTTTTTTGTAGAGACAGAGTCTCACCCTATGGCCCTCGGTAGAGTGCCGTGGCCTCACACAGCTCACAGCAACCTCCAACTTCTGGGCTTAAGCGATTCTCTTGCCTCAGCCTCCCGAGTAGCTGGGACTACAGGCGCCCGCCACAACGCCCGGCTATTTTTTTTTTTTTTTGGTTGCAGTTTGGCCGGGGCCGGGCTTGAACCCGCCACCCTCGGTATATGGGGCCGGCGCCTTACCGACTGAGCCACAGGAGCCGCCCCTCAGCAGAAGTCTTAGTGCCAGGCCTGGTTACTTCAGTTTGCGTCTAGTCACCTGCTGAACCAGGAAGTCCTGAAGGACAGAGACCCTTTGTCACTTTGAGATCACCCTGTGTACCCAGCTCCATGCTTCAGCCAGGGCTTTTTAGGCACAAGAGACAAAAGTTCCCCTTCAAACTGGCCAAAGTTAAAGAGCTACGCCAGAAAGGGCAATGTCTAACCCAAAGGAATCTATCTCTAATGGTGGAATTTCAGGCCCTAGAGGTGGTTTACAGGAGCTCCAGAAATCAGCTCTAAGATCATACCATACTCCACCCAAGTACAAGGACATCTTCAATTCCTACCAAGGCCTTCCTGGCCAACATCTCCTCTTTCAGAAGTTTGATGTTACAGAGCTTGTGGGCTTAACCTTTCTAAAGAACCCAAGGAGGCCCAAATAAAGTAGGATGATGTGATATTTATCTGTGTTTCTCTTTCCCCTCATTATCCCCGTCCCCCCCCCCCGAGTCCTGGGTTCTGTTTCTCTACTGGGCTGGGAATGGGGAAGGAGGGTGTCCAAGGAAAATTGGGGTGTTGGCCCTAGAAGATCAGGGAACAAACATAAGCAAAAAGAATAAAAACCTCATGAACACAGAATGTGCACATCAGGAATGGTCAGTAAATCCAATGGATTTTGTAGAAACATCCCCCACCCCCCTCCCCAAGGAGGAATTTATCCAGGTGGTGTACACACCATCTCCTATAAACTAAACAAAGCAAACCCTGTGCCTTAAGAAGCAACGTAAAACCATATGTTGGCTCAGCAGAAAAGGGTGCCATAATTGGCTAATGACATGTGCCTTTGCCTTGGTGGTGGGGGTGGTGGGGCAGGGACTGTGTGTATGCTATCCCTAGTCTGGTCCGAGTTTTGGTATTAGGGAAGTGGTTTTAAGGGTTGAGAACAGTTGAGCTAAAGCTAAATAGTGTTGAAAGAGTTCCTTAATTTCTTTAAAGGGCCAAATATATGTGCTTGGAAGGCCTGTGTGAGGGGATATGATTCCATCCTAGAGAACTGACATAAATTATAATGCAGAGGTCCTAATGGAAGTAATTGTTGGAAGGTGTGACTCCTGGTGCTCTCAGGACTCCGCGGAGGCCTTCACATCCTTTAACTGTGACAAGACTGAGTTGCATGGCCCCTGCCTGTGCTGATGCTTCCATATATATTTATTGAGTACCTCCCATGTACCAGGCACTGTTATAGTGCAGATTGAGAGATGTTCTTTTCCCGCCAAGCTCTGTAACATCAAACTTCTGAAAGAGGACATGTTGGCCAGGAAGGCCTTGATAGGAATTGAAGATGTCCTTACACTTGGGTGGAATATGGTATGATCTTAGAGCTGATTTCTGGAGCTCCTATAAACCACCTCTAGGGCCTGAAATTCCACCATTAGAGATAGATTCCCTTGGGTTAGACATTGCCCTTTCTAGCTTAGGGGTGAGGTACTACTGTGGGGTATTGAGTGAGGATCTCATTCATCTCTGAGCCCTCTTTGGATTAGAAGTTATTATTTGGCTTTCCTCCAATGACAAGGCCCTGAGAAGAGAGGGTGGTAGTGGAAATGTTATAAAAGCAGTTAAACAGGGTCCAGGATACAACATTGGGTTGGTAGTGGAAGCCAGAGTTTGCACTTGGTACATCATAGTGCGTACCCCACCCTAAGTGCTAAACTTAGCCACAGTCAAAAACTGTAATCATCAAATTACTTTTAGTGGTCATTGTTTTCTAAGTTTGGCTCCTAAAGGCAGAACAAGAACTAAAGGTCCTTCCCGGCTCTGACCCCCTGCTGCAACCTTCCGGATCCTTCCACTAAGATGGGTGGCTCCTACTCTGGCTGTCTGGGCCAGCTGGTGGAAGAGATTGCCAGATCCCTGTCCACACTCCTCTACCCTTTTACCCTTCCCAGCTGGAGGCGTGATTGTCTGTTTTCACCTATTTACCTTCTGGCTCCCGGGAACTCCTTCCCCTCTGAAAATGCTGGGCCCTGAACACTGACCATCTGCTACTCCCTATATTGTGGTTAAAGGTATTGTGGGTTCTGGAGTCCAGATGGGTTCGAGACTAGGCTTGACCAGCTGAGTAACTGAGTTGCTCTTTGCTGACTTTCCCATCTGTAAAATGGGATAACAGCACTAACCCCTGTGGGCTCTGAGGGGTGTCAGTGAGGTATAGCTAATACCTGTCAGGTCTCTAGACCTGGCCATCAAAGGAGCTCAAAACATGTGAACTCTGATGTTATATTTAATAATGTTGTTTGCTGAGGGCTTCGGCCAGCCTCCCCAGTGGCCATTGCCCCCTCTGCTGCCCCCTCTTGTCTTCTCAGACCCCGCGACTTTCTGGCCCTTGGATGCTGCTCTTTTGAGGCTTCTGTGTGCCCCTTCCTGACCTCCGAGGCTTCAACTCTAGTGGGATCCTCCTTTTCTCACCCACCAGCTCTCACTTGGGAGCCTGCTTTACTCCCAAACCTGACTATAAATCTCTCTCTCCTGAGTTCCAGACAGAGAGACGATTTTTACTGGTTGCTTTAAGGTGCATCAACTGGTCCAAAGTGGGAGTCCTTTTCTTCCCACTGACAATCACTTCCTTCCCACTGTTTACCCTCCCCCAGCCTTGACCTCCTCTGTGAAGGCTGCGCTGGCCACCCCCAGCCAGGGGAGCTCAGCCAGAGGGTTTCCTTCCCCATTTTCCCTCCTGGGGACATCTTTGGGGAGTATCTCCTGCACCCCATCCCTGCCCTCACTGCCATTGGGTAACCCAGCCACAGCCTGTTTCCTGCTCCCTCCTCACTGCCCTAGGCACAAGTGTTCTCAGTATTGGTCTGAGGAGTCCCTCCCCTGCACAAGGATCTTGAAGGGCTCCCTGTTTTTCCTGGGGTGCAGTTCAGACTTCTCAGAAGTAGGAGCCCCCTTGCCCACGGTGCCTTCCTGTGGGCCCAGGAGCTTGGCTGCTGAACCCCAGTTCCATGGCCTCCCACCTGTCCTGCTGCCTTGCCTTGTTCTCAAAGTTCTCCTGCCTGGGTGGCTGTACCTTGGCCCTGTGCTGCCTGGTGGAGATCCTAGCACTGTCTGATCACATTCACCAAGCCAGCAGGGGCCTCAAGCCCCCATGCCATCCAGCCCCAGCCTCCAGCCAGAATAGCATGGCTGTTTGTGTTTCTCGCCCTGCCCTTGGATGCTTGAGGGTTTCCTTCCACAAACGCTATACTCTTTGCAGCAGGATTGACTAGGGATCAGCCTGGAAACTTCTGGGGCCTGCGAGAGCAGGGTCTGACTAGGAGGGTTACCTCTCAGGGGCAAAGAGGTGGCCCTCAGAAGTGTGCAGTTTGAAGGGACCAAGATGGGGATCCCCAGTACCTGCTACAGGGCTGAGTTCTATTCGTTGAGACTCTACGTGGCTTTTGTCAGGGACATTGGGCTCCATGGCCAGGTGCCCTCCACTGCCTGCCTGTGGGGGCCTCTGCTCCCTCATCTCCTGTTGGGAGATGAGATTTCCACTCCTCAGGGCTGGGGCTGCTGGGTGGATTGAGCAATGGTGAAATGGTGGGCGAAAGCACAACAGAAGTGTACAAAGTAATAATTAACAGATGTCAATTGTTAATAGCTGAAAAATACCACCTCTACCCCACCCCCTGTCCCCAGGAGGGAGGAGACTAAATGGTCACTTGACCCTTTGGAAGAGATTGTTTCACAGCCAGCTTGGGACAGGTTTGGCTGAGAAAGTGATAGGTCCTATGGGTTAGGTAGAGAAGCAGGTGGGAATGGTGCTATTGCTAGGGCCACTGAGCTTTGACTTACTTTGATTCTCCTATTTAATACTCATAGCCTTAAGAAGGAGCCAAGGGTGGAGATTTTGCTCAGAAGGGTGTGTGGGCGCCTAGGGGTGTGCACAGGGGGTGACTCCCTTGGTCCTATCTGCTGAATCTGAGCCTTGCACTGTACCTGTTAAGCTAGTGGCTGGCCCTGTTACCTCCATTTTGTAGAAGATATTGTCTTGCCTGAGGTTAGTTCCAGATTGTCCTTGCTATGACACCCCATGGCCAGTACTGAACTGAGGCCTGAGTGATAGCCCACCAAATTTAACATACAGGGTGGTAGTACTGGGCTGGGGGGTGGTTAGTCCAGCTGAAAGGCCTCTTTTCTTGGGGACTCGGTAACACCAAGGGTAGATTTTAAGCATTAAGGTTTTAAGGGTAAAGGTCATGAGTTTCCTTCACTTCCATGATCCATTTGTCTTTTTCCTTTTCTTCCACATTTGCAACATTTTCTCAAGACAGAAGCCATCCATTTGTTCTCTCGCCATTCTTGGACCAAGCCTGGTTGGTTCTGTCTGGACTACAGCTCCCCGTCTCCAGCCCCAAGGCTTGGAGGTGTCACTCCTGGTGCAGCCAGCCGGCTTCCTACCTGTACACCTGCTGGCTGTGGCTCAGGAGCACCCCCTCCCTGAACATCTTTTCCCTGCAGAGTTCTCTGCCTCTGTGCCACAGACCCAGCAGAGCTGCCCAGAGACAGGAGCTGGTGGTGTTCCTGGTGTTCCCAGCACTGGGTCAGCAACCGGTACATGGTGGGACTCCCAAAGTTGTGTGGGGAGGAGGAAGGCAGGCACCTAAGGAGCAGGCTAATGTGGTGGTTGAGAGACTGTGGCCAAATCCGGGATATACTTGCTAACTGGCCTTGGACAAGTCAGGTCACTTCTCTGAACCTCAGTTTACTCATCTATAAAATGGGAGTTAAAAATACAGTCAAGTGGCTAAGGCGCAAGCCACAAACACCAGAACTGGCATGTTTGACTCTAGCCTGGGCATGCCAAACAACAATGACAACTACAACCAAAAAAAATAGCTGGGCGTTGTGGCAGGCGCCTGTAATCACAGCTTCTTGGGAGGCTGAGGCAAGAGAATCGCTTAAACCCAAAAGTGGGAGGTTGCTGTGAGCTGCGATGCCACAGCTCTCTACCCAGGATGACAATTTAAGACTCTGTCTCAAAAAAAAAAAAAAAAAAAGTCAAGTGCTGATTAACGTTGTTTCAGTTGACACAACTATGACAGTGATCCCATAATGTTTAATACCGTATTTTTACTGTATCTTTACTATGTTTAGATACACAAATACTTACTATTGTGCTACAGTTGCCTGCAACATCCAGTACAATGCTGTGCTGTACAGATCTGTAGTGCAAGAAACAATAGGTCTATAATTATACCATATAATATATGTAGTATATGTCATAATGTAGTAGGCTATACCATCTCGGTTTGGGTAAGTACACTCTATTGATCTTCGAATGACAAGGAAATGGCCTAAGGACCCATTTCTCAGACCTAGTCTCTGTCGATAACGATGCATGAGTGTACCTATCTTCTGGGATTGCTGAGAAAATTAAAAGACAGGAACTTACTAGAAGCATTTATTATGCTTATTATAGGCTAGGCACGTAGTAAGTCTCAATAAGTATTCATTTCTGTTGTGGGGATTCAGGGAGTTGGGAGAAGAGCATGTAAACAGACCTGCCTGGGTGGGCTGCTCAGAGGCTGGTCACTCTCTGCCCCCATTGGGATGTGGTTTGGCGCCCAGTCCCTCTGTGACATGCCCACATATCACCCCTGGGAGGCAGGTGCTGTTATTATCATTCCCCCACACGTTACAGTGGAGGAAGCAGAGGCTCAGAGAGGTGAAGCCACCTCTGTGGTGTCCACACAGCTGGGGGCGACAGAGCCAACGCTGATGTGTCCAGAATGGGTGGTCTTTGAGGTTTGTCTTCTCTGGTGAGCAGGTTTTCCTGGGGTTTGGGCTGATGGAATGATAGGATCAGGAGAGCTTTTTTCTTTTTTTAAAACATTTTATCTTTCAATTATGCCTGCTCTGGATTCTGAGTTCAGAATTCTGAGTTGTTGCTCCCTGGGGCCACCGGAAACAAGGATCTGGGCTGGATCTGGCTATAGCCCTATCTGACATGGCCTGGATAGGGCGTGTGTGTGTATGTGTATGTTTATTCTTAAATGTGAATTAGTTGCCTTTGTTGAACAATCCAGAGATCTTTACATCAAAATCTGGTACTTCTCTTAAAATAGTCTGGCCATCCGGGCCCAAGTTCCAACAGGACAGAGGCAGGCTGAGGTATCATTCCACTGAGCCCGGCAGGGCCTGCCACCATTTCCTTCCTCTCCTCCTCGCTGGCAATTGCATCTGTGATTCTTGAGCCCAGTGGTCTACAAGGCTGGGGTCCACTAATGAGGAGCTCCTTGCTTAACAAGGGTGGGCAGAATTATAATTCAAGGCAAGAGGAGTGGCCCCAGAGAGATGTCTAGATAGTGCTCGGGGCTTTGAGAAACATTAATGTGTTCAGAAGAGCATCCATGGACTTGGCACGTGTTTAACGAGCTCTTGCCTGTACTAGGCACTGGCCAACCTGGGAGCTGCAAAGACATATTCGGAACACAGACTGTCCTCCGAGAGCCTGCATTTCACGGGGCAAGAGCATCTGAAATGGGCTTCCAGGGAGGAGATTTGAACCCGGTGTAAATGAAGGTGTAAGTCATTTTAGGCAGATGAAAGGACAGGAACAAAGGGGGAACCTCCACAGGACTCCCTGGTTTGAGCTTCAGAGGGTGGAGCCACCTTCCTGCTCCTCCCCAAGAAGGAGCTGGTGGGAATTTGGGATTTGTCCAAGATTGATGAAGGCACAGAGATTTGTGCCTGTGAGGGACAAAGTTCTCTTGTGTTTTTAATTTCTAAACACTGTTAATCTGTTTTTTAATGGATTTTATTGTATTTATTAACTAGTTTAGTTTTTAGAGATAGGATCTCACTATGTAGCCCAGGCTGGCCTTGAACTCGTGGCCTCATATCGTGCTCCCATCTTAGCTTTCTGGGTAGCTGGTACTACAAACTCAGACATCTGTGCCTGTCTTTAGACTTTATTTTATAGAGCAGTTTTAGGTCTACAGCAAACGTACAGGGGGTTCTCTTCACTCCCTGCCCCTCACACCCCCCCAAACTCCACCACCATCAATATCCCTTATCACAATCTGCCTTTTAATACATAAAACAGCATATTCCATGATCTGTTCATTTGAAATGAAATCACCCATTGCCCACTAAGCGAATGCAGGAATCTGTTTCCTTGCTTCCTTGGGCCTGTCCATCCAGAGCATCATCCCGCATATCACCAGTACCGTGTCTGTGAGAGCGTCTCACTTCATGCTGCAGAACGGTCCCACAGGACTCCATTTGTAGGAGGGACCATCATTTATTCAACCAGGGCCCCTGTGATGGACATGGATGCTGTTTGCAGTTTTTTGTGTTTTTCCTTGCTGTTATGGCAAACAGGGCTCACTGACATCCTCGTACATCTGTTCTTACACGCTGTGAGAGTTCATCTGGAGGATGGCGTGGAGAAGAAGAATATACGAATTTAAAATGGACATCTATAGACTTTAACTTCTGATCCATGTCACCCACTTGCTCTCCACAAGGGCTGCAGCCGTTTAGGCTCCTGCCTGTGGTATGTGAGAGTCGGTGGTCGTGATTTTCCTGTATATCAGGAACTGGGCTGGGCTAAAACTTGCATGGACCTCGGCAGCAGAAACTTACCAGTGGGGGGAGACTTTGGGAGAGTGTTTTTCTCAGTATGATCTCTCACATTCATGCACAAATATATATCTGTAGCATATATATGATTCTGATTTAAAAACTTTTTTTTTTAAGATAGTCTCACTATGTTGCCTTGGATAGAGTGACGTGGCATCATCATAGCTTATAGCAACCTCGAACTCTTGGGCTCAAGAGGTCCTCTTGCCTCAGCCTCCTGTGTAGCTGGGATTACAGGGGCCCACCACAACACCTGGCTAGTTTTACAATTATTAATAGAGATGGGGTCTTGCTCTTGCCCAGGGTGGTCTCGAACTCTTGAGCTCAAGTAATCCACCTGCCCTGGCCTGCCAGAGTGTTAGGAGGTGAACAGTACAGGTGTGAGCTACCATGCCGGGCCTTAAAAAACATTAAAAAAAAAAAAATCATCCATTGTTTTGCAGCTTGCTTCTTTCATTTAGTAAGGTATTTTGGAAACGTTTTAGTCATTGTACATGGAACTTGATCTCACTCTTTGTGTCTGCTGCATGGAGCTTTCTGCAGTGTGAGACTGATTTAGCCATCCCTCCATGGGGGTTCAAAGGCCCTTCCTGGTGTTTCAGGGTGAGCTTCTTTGGGCCTCAGGTGTCAGCATCCTCCTGTTTGGAGAAGCACATTTATTAGGAGCGTGTTCATGGCTGAGAGTGATGCTGCTGTTAATCCTGCTGTGTGGCTAGAGCAGAAGTTAGGGTTCTGCTTTGGCCTTGAACTTGGGGTAGGCCCTTCTCAAGTTCTGTGTGGGTGCAGTGGATCTGCTGACTTTGTCCTTGAGCTGAGTGGAGACACGAGCTTGGGGCTTCTCTCTTGGGTCTTTCTAGCCCCTCTTAGCTATGCTGGTTGACGGGGTAGAAGGGGCCCCAGACCCCTGCCTCTGCAAGAGCCATTGGGTCACTGACTCATCTGCCAGCAGGATCTTCCTCCAGGCTTAAAAGACTCCAAGTAGGATGCTTGGGTCTGGCTGGGGGCATGAAGGTTGAGGGTGATGAGGAAAAGATGCGGGCAGTGCTGGTGGCTGGTGCTGATGGTTCTGCCAAGGCACTGGGACAGTTTTGACTCTGTAGAGCGTGGGCAGTCAAGGAAGGCTTCATGGAATAGGTGAGACCCGGGTCAGTGGGGGCTTTAGAGATAAACAGGCAGGGTGTCTGGGCTCTGAGGGAGCCCCTGGAGAGGGGAAGAGGGAGTGTGGAAGAGCCTGGAAAACCTTTAGAGTCTCTCTGGCCACTTACGGTTGCAGGATGACTGCATAGGGGGCAGAAAACTACTAATATGGAGATTTGGAGTCAGACTAACTGGGCTCCAATGCTACTTCTGTCAGTTACCAGCTGTACCTTCTGAGCCAGTTGCTTATCCTCTTGAGCCTCAATTATTTTGTCTGTAAAATGTGATAATAATAGTGCCTCCCTGGCAGGGCTCCTGGGAGGGTCGTCTGAGCTCCTACTTGGAGAGTGCTTTGCCAGACCTGTATAAAGTAACAGGTGCGAGGTGCTGTGAAGGGAACCCAGTCACCCAGGTCTTGGATAATGGCTACAGTTGGCTACAGGTGGGGTCCCCAGGACTTGGCAAAAGGCACAAGGTGCTGGTGAAGGAGACAGAAGTGTCTTCTGCCTCGGGTCCCACCCGAGCGGCCCACTTGGGAGTCCTGTCTGCAAAAAGCAATCCCTTAGGATATGGGCCAAGTGCAGAGGCTTTGAGGACTGGACACAGTTTGGAAGGCAGCTCTGGGGGTATCTGGGCCAGAGGAAAGCCTGGCCAGCCGATGGCAGGGATTGACAACCAAGCCTTTCCCGCTAAGTGCTTCTCTCAGAAAATGTGGCCAGAGACATGTCCACGAGAAGTGTTTGAGCGCGTCCTCTTGGTGCCCTTTCTTCCTGAGTAATTAATGCTGCTTCCATCCCCCTGAGAGGGTGGTGGTGGGTAGGGCTGGGCGGGCGCCGAGCAGACAGTCAGAGCCCACTGCAGCTTCCTCGGCCATTTGTCGCCTGTCAGCCTTGCTCTTTCGGGGCATAAAATAAGTTCCTGGGAGGTGGCCAGGGAACCTGAGGACCCGAGCTGGGCTTTCTGGAGCACAGTGGCTCCAAGGGGTCCTTCTCTGGGCCTCAGCCAAGCTGGAAGAGCCAGGTTGTCTGTGCAGGTCAGACTGGCTCTAGGACAAATGCTTCTCTTTTGCCCGAAGAAGCCTCCACCTCCCAGATTTAAGAATTCCACTTGGAATTCTTAACCAGGATTTCTGGGACCCCCCAGATAGAATTTAGAGTTTCAAGAACTGGAATAGGAAAAAAAAATGTATGTGTGTGTGTGTGTGTATATATCCTATCATTATTTTTACTAACCTCTAATTACAATTATAAACTGTAATTCCTTCAATTATAAATGTAGGCAGTAAACCACGGTGACATTAGCTGTTCTATGAGTTTGTAGAAATCATAGAAATCACAGAAACTGTTATATCCTATTAGTTATTGCAGGTTTCTAGAAATAATGTTTTTGTTCATCATACTTCAAAATCACAGTAGTTATTAGGCCCAGATCTTGTCATTTAAGGCATTAAAAAAGAAGCATAAATATTGTCATTGCATTTAAAAAAATATTTTGATGCTATGTATTTCAATGTAATTGGTTTCCTTGGTAATCCTCAGTATTTTATTTTATGCACTGAGAAACATTTTTCTGAGAGAGGGGCCTTAGGCCTTACCAGAGTCTGACGGGGTCTGTGGCACCAAAATTTAAAGGCACCTGCCAGAGCCTAGGGCGGGACCCTGGCAGGCTGGGTGCTCATGCTGCTCTTGCCACTCAGGGTCCTCCACTCCTGGTGAGGACCAAGTGTCCTGTTGTCCAGGGGACAGAAGTGTTACTGAGCAAGCCTGCTGTGTGTACCCAGCTCTGTGCTGGGCCCTGGGCAGCTCCTAGTGAGGGAGGACCTGGCCCTCTGGAGATCGGGGCCTCCTTGCAGGAGGGAGGATTGCACATAAACAGCTGCACAAGGGCACAGCGAAGCCCTGTGCTGTCAGCAGTCCAGAGGAGGGAGAAGTCACTTCCTTTTTGGGGACCCGATTGATGATACTGGGAAGGCTTCATGGAGGAGGCGGCATTGGATTTGAGGCTTGGGAATTTTGAAGGAAGAGACATGGGTAAGCATGTCAAGCAGAGGGATCATTCCTAGCAAAGGAACAGAAACCAGAGGGCTGGGGTGTGTGCGGTGCCCAGGGCAGAGGGGGGTTTGACCGGAAGGTACAGTGGAGAGAGCAGAGGGACGTGGGAATGCAGGCCCTGAATGTGGAGAAGCTCAGACTCTGTGCCCTTGGCCCAGGAAGCCATGGCAGGGCGCTGGCAGCTTAGGCTGGGGTTTGAGGACGGGCCCTCTGTTCACCATGTGGCGGGATGACAAGAGGATGATGCAGGGGGCTAGGGTGCCGTCAGATGAAGGCTGCAGAGAGCTGCACTGACCCCAGGCTGAGAGTCCCCATGTGGGCAGATGGGAAAGTCCAGCCATGGAATGTTGTGGAAGATCAGGAGGCTCAGACCTCAGGCCAGGCACTGACCATCTGAATTCGACTCCTGGTTCTGCCCATTATTAGCTCATAGCCTTGGCCACATTGATTATGCCCTCTGATTTGTGGGCTCACCTGAGACACACATGGTAATAGTACCTGTCTCACAAGGCTGTTGTGAGTATGAAACAAGGTGACGCGTTTAAAGCTTAGCCACAGTGCCTGGCACAGAGTAGGTGTTGGTCACGCCATAGCTGTGATTGTATTTATTTCTGGCAATAAAACTTATGGGTCCTGGTGGCCCCTTTGGTGTGGGGGCAGGTGCAAGGAGAAGAAAGGTCAAGTCTGAAGTTTCAGATCAGCACCAAGGGGAGGCTTTGCTTCTGGCATCCAAGAACAGATCAGGTTTCTGTGTGCTGATACCTAGCCCACCAAAGGTGTTGTTCTTTCCCTCCAGGAGTTCCCACGGTCAGGTAGGCATGGTAAACGAGTGGGGGCCCAGAGAGTGACGTTAGGAGCTCCCTTTGGTTTCCAGGTCTCAGAGCAGGAAGGGTCTAGATCAGCATCTGATTGTGAGTGAGCTCAGGGGCCTCACTGAAAAGAGATGCCCTGGGCAGGGTGGTGCAAGGAAGGCAGAGGCTTTGAATGTGGGACTTTGTGGGAGCAGGTTTGCCTCCTAGACCCTGCTCACATTGAGGGACTGGAGCTTGGCATCCTAGAATTCCATGTACACCTTCCCCCGGACCCTCGCAGGAGGTTCCCACACTCGTCTTGGCTTCCCTCTCTCCCAGGTCGAGGGGTTCCAGCTTTAACTCTGCTAAGAGATTGGGCTGCTCTGGGTGGCAGGACCCCACTGATGCCTGATAATAAATTTGCCATGTTTTGCAAAGCATGTGGAAGCATATTTGGGGGGCTTAATCTTCTTAATAAATCATTCTCAGATTGTGTGCTATTAAACCCTTGGAAAATTCGTGAACACGCTGGGAATAGAGACCTCATTGGGAAGGTCTCACATGAACAGCACAATTGAACGCAGCTTCTAAATTGGGTCAGGGAAGCCTTCGAGGCCCAGAGAGAGGACATTCCCGCTCGGCCCTCCCCAGGCCTATAAATTAATCATGCACACAAAGAGAACCTTGTTTTCCCCTGTCAGAGCTGGGGGTTGTGCCTTTGCCCACTGACTCCCCCCCACTCCCACCTCTGCTGCAAACAGAGTGCCTGGTGAGGCATTTCAGCTTCTGTGCTTTGTTACTCCCGTGTCTCCAAAGCAAGGTGGGTGTACGTTTCAGCAAGAGAGATGTAGGTTAGATAGGGGGAAGAACTTCCTGGCTGATCCTGGGGCGGTGTGAAATCCCCGAATGGGCTGCTCAGGGAACTCGAGGAGACTCTTTTCTTCAGGCTTTTAAGATCTGGCAGGCTCTATCCCCCATGGTATACTCAGGCCACTGCCCTGAGACAGCAGTCACCAGGACAGACATTGCCCCAGTGTCTGGCCTCAGGAGCTAGCTTGCAAAGTGCCTCATTCTGGACCATTCTGGGAGATTTTTCATCCCTTCGGCCTCAGAGACCCAGCTAATGGGACATCAGGCAGCATCCTCCAGGCCCAGACTCCTCACTATGGTCTACATATGGAGGTTTTTGGGAAAGGGAGGTCAAGTTAGGTCTCTGCTGTGGGTCTCAGGCTCCTGCTAAACCTCAGTGGGTTCACTCCCTTCCCCAGCTTGTTGGGATCCCATTCAAAGGCCTGGCCCAGATACCTCCTACTCTATGAAGCCTTCCTTGATCTCTTCCACCCTGTCAGTCAGAATTTGTTACTTCCTCCACTTCTTGTCTGAGAGTCCCTGTGGAAGCCCATGTGTCCCACCAGCCTGAGGACAGGGACTATGTCAGAACCCTCTCAGCCCACATACTGTTCCTCCCAGGACCACACCAGGACTTGAATTGGTTTTCAAATGCCTGCTCTTAGCAAGTGTCTTCCTTCCCCCACCCCTCCCACTCCCACCTAGGGCAGGAGATGAATGGCCTGGCTTCCTAATGACAACTGTGGGAGTTCTGAGCTCTGAGACAAGAGCAGAGCTGGGACAGAAGGGAAGGTGGAGCAGGCAGAGGCCTTAGCTGGTCCCGGCTGGCCCTGCCTTTACTCTCTTGCTTCTGACATTTTGCAAGTCTTATTCTTTTTTTTTTTCTGAACCCGCTTAAGGCCTCTAATCCTGCAGGTCTTTACAAGGGAGTGAAGTGGCCCTCCAGTGTACACAGAAGCCCCACCCTGAGCCATAGCGGCCCCAGGCATCCCCTTGTGTGTGGAAACCAGCCATCTCGTAGCACAAGCCTGGACAGGTGCAGCCTTGGTGAGCAGTTTGGAAGGGGTGACACGCAGGTCTGAGGCTGGGCCGACAGTGGGGTGGAGTTTGCTGTCAGAACCTAAGGGAAAGGAGGGAGACCCTGGTAGGGGTGGGCCAGGGAGAAACCTTCCTCTGGGGAGAGCACTTCTGAGAGCTATAACTGGGTAGCCCATCCAAACCCCAGGGAAGGGAGTAGGTTCTGGTGGTCCAGCCTGGGGCAGGGGTGACATTGCAAGGAAGCAGATGGTAGCAACAAAAGACAATGGACAGCCCCGTCAGCTCTGCCTTTGCTTCACTTGCCAGCCCTGGCTGGCTGGGTTGAAGCTGTTCTTCCACACACACTCCTCACCCCATGGGCTGGGCAGCTCCAGGCTAACTAGAGGCTTAGAGGCACCCCTAGTCCTCTTGGCTAGAAGAGCCAACGTCAGGCAGATCTGATGGCTGAGCCCGAGGGGTCCCTGCATCAGGTGGTCAGGTGCGTGCGTGCATGTGTAGGGGGGCTGGTGGAGGGAGACTGTGGTGTGGAGAGTGGCTAGAGAGGAAGGCAGGGTCTTGGTGTGGCCAGCCACTGGCAAAAATGCCTTGGGAGGTCAGCAGGTGGAGAAAGAGAGAGCTGAGAGAGCTGTGGGGTCAACATTCGTTAGATGGCACTAATTCAGTGCCTAAAAATAGCCCCAGACTGTGGTACAGCGCTTCAGAGATTTCCTGGCTCTTTCCGACCTCCCACAGACTCATTTCAATCTGCAGCAGCCTGCAAGGAAGTGAATTCCATTCTTACTTCACCACCAGGAGCAGGCAGTCCCAGAGCACAGTCGTGAGGGGTTCACAGCTAGCTGGTGGCAGAACCAGGACAGAAGCCCTGTCCTCTCTGTCCACCGGTCCATTTGTGCCTCCTGAGGACCTACTGTGTGCTTGGCCTTCTGGAGGGCCCTGGACAAGTGCATAGGGAGTGAAGGAGGCCCTGGCTTTGCTGCCTGCAGGGGAGGAAGCCACCTGGGAGAGAGGTTAGGAGGCAGAGACCCCCAGATGGAATGTGTGGGGTGAGGGTAGGAGGGTGTCAGTGGGCACTTCCCGTGGAGGGACTTTGGGGTGAGGCCTTGGGAGAGAAAGGATGTCCAGAAGTCAAGAGTGGGGCATGGTGGTGGAGGCTGTCCAAACACAGGTACTTTGTGGATGAAGACAAGATAGTGGGAAGCGGTTTAGGCCCTGTCAGCTTGCAAGGCCTCGCATGCCCAGCCGTGAGCACTCCTGCCCGTCAGCCTGCCCAGGAGAATCACATGTGAGCAGCTTCCTGTAAAGGACCTTCCCAAGGGACAGTCCCCGGATCAGGGGTTTTGGCCGGGAAATCAGGGCTGCACCAGCTCCCTGGTGATACCCCAGAGGTCACATCTGCCCTCTGCTAGCCCTGTCCCTCTCTGTCCTCTTTCTCCTGGCCAGACCTCCTGGCCCTGCCTGCTTTGATTCTCCCTTTAGCATAAGATGGCAAAGGGACTGAGAAGAAGGAAACAATCAAAGGAAGAGAGGTGGTTGCCACGGAAACTATAAAGTGGGAGCAGAAACTTTCAGGAACAGGAGGGCTGAGGAAAGCGGCCGTAGTAGTTGGGGCAGGGGAGAAGAAAGGAGGATGCCTGGTCCAGCCTAGCCTGAAATGCCCCCACGCTCAGCCCCCACCCCCAGCCAGGCAGCACCGGAACCTGTGCTCTCAGGAGTGGGGAGCCCGTCTGGTTTCTGCTGGGCCTGGGCGGGAGGCGCCTGGTACCAGAGTGAGGTGAGCAGTCTGTGGTCTGAGGAGGAGCTCTCGTCTTCTGCCCAGAACCCCACAAGTTTCTGAGCGGCTGGTCTGCCTGGAGCAGCTTAGGGACTCCCTGCAGTTCTTTGCACAATGTCTTGATTCTACTGTTCTAACATGCAAAAATGACGTGGCCCCAGACTGGGCAGTTTACAAGGCAGCTTCCCACGTGTTGCCTCATTCAAGTCTTGTGACAATCCTGGGAGGGCAGCATTCATATTCTACAGAGGAAGGAGCTGAAGCCCAGAGAGGTTTGGGGACTTGCCCCAGGTCACACAGTTGAGGACCCCCCAGGAGTGGGATTGTAACACCTGGGCTGTTGGATCCTGGAGTACACAGCGCTGTGTGGAGCCATAGGCCTCCTTTGGTCCCCAGACCCTTCTCATCTTTCATGCCAGTAAGCCCCCCAGCCCCAAGGAGCTGCCTTTTGCCTCCAGGATGACCCTAGGGAAGTTGGTTCTCTCTGAGTATTAGTTTCCCCATCTGTAAAATGGGCATAATTTTACCTTTCGCCTCTAAACGTTGTTGTGAGGATGCAATGAGACAGTTTAAGTCACTCACTGCACTCAGTGCCTGGCACAGAGGATACCCTTGAAATCTCTGCACCTGCTGACTACATCCGAACCCAGCAAGCTCCTGGTGGTGGGGTAAGCTGGGCTGGGTACAGGCTCCCTGTGTTTTAAAGAAACTGCTTTGCCTGTCAAACTGTTCTGATAGGTTCTTGCGTTGCCTGAGGAGTTGGAAGGGTGGATTGAGGTCATGAATGTGGAGACTTGGGAAGCCACTGAAGCCGGTGAGGCAAGTGCCAGGGTCTTGGCCCCGGCCCCCAAACTGGGCACTACAGCCACAGTGGGCACCAGGATGTCTCAGCTGACAGTCTCTCTGCTGGAGGAAGGGAGGGGAGAGGAGTTGGGCCCCTGCCCAGTGAGTCCCTGAGTGTGAGTGGGGCTCAGACCTGCTTGAGGTTTGGGTCTGAAATGAGCCCTTGGAAATCCATGTGGCCTGCTTCTGTGTTGGAGGCTTAGGTTTCTCCAGGGAGAGGCCCAGTGAACCAAATGTATTATTAGATCGCAGCAAGGCAGCATGCTGCACGTGAAAGATAACGGGGGGAATTTATTCGGGGGGCTATAAATCACAGAATGGGAAGCACAGAACCCGTGGGGAGGAAAATTAATAAGTCCTAAGCAGTGACTTGTTTGGGATGGGAGTGGAGGGCATCTGGCTCCATTTTTCTGTGAGCCCAGGAGCTTCGTGAGGCCCAGAGGTCTCTGTGTGCACGCATGTGTGCAGTGCCTCCCTGTATATACGATTGTGACATCCTCCTCCGTGTGACATCTCTGGGAGGGTACAGTGTGCCAGGAGAGGCAGATGTGAGATGAATCATCAAAAAATATCCAGGCAGCCCTCCCTATCTGTAGGTTCCGCATCTGTGGATTCAACCAACTGAGGATCAAAAATATTTGAAAAAAGTCACATCTCTACTGAACATGTACAGGCTTTTTTCTTGTCATTAATTCCCTAAACAATACAGTAAAACAACTATTTACATAGCATTTACATTGTAAATTACTTAGGTATAAGTAATCTAGAGATGATATAAAGTATATGGGAGGATGTGCATAGGTTCTTATTTTGTATCAGGGCTTTAAGCATCTGTAGATTTTGGTGTTCAAGGGGTGTCCTGGAACCAGTCCCTCCTCACCTACTGGGGGACACTCTATGTCCCTGCATGATGCACTGGGCCCCCTGGAGGAAAGGCACAGGGAGCTTGGAGAGAATGCTTCAGAAGGATGGTGGGGAGGAGGCAGGGGGCTTGGAGAGGGGAAGGGGTGGGAAAGGGTGGTTTTTTCCTGGAAAGGAAGAGTAAATTTGAGTTGGCCAGGTGGCTCAGGAAAGTCATGGCAGATGAAGTGAGCCAGAGTATCCAGGCGGCTATGTCCCAAATGTTTGCTCTGGCTGTTTTATGGAGAACACACTCAAGAGGCAGGGGAGGACATGAGGGGACAGTCAGTGGGTGGGGTAATCCAAAGCTAGAGATGGTGATGCTGTGGCCCTGGGACATGTCAGTGAAGGTGCAGAGAAGTAGACAGGCTCACTGTAGGAGCTTGAAATTTCATAGAGGAGGCTGGAGTCTAGGAGGAAGCCTGCCCCGTGTCCTGTGTCCTAGGAAGTGTGAATGGCACAAGTAAAGGTTTGAAGGACAGAGGTGGTGGAAGGCTAGGGGCCAGAGGGACTGGGAAAGGGAGGGGCAGGGGCCAGGAGTGGTGAGAGGCAAGGTAGGAAGGGGCCAGGCAACTCGCACTGACCACTACCCTGGTGACCGCCACCCCGGTTAGGCCTAGAAGCCTAGGCCCCTGCCTGTTGCTACGGGGCACCTTTGTATAAACAGCTCTGTCTTCTTGGTCTTTGCAAAGAGGACAGCTGGTCATTTACCTGGGGACAGGTGAGAGAGCCGGTGTGTGGCAGCACAGGGTTACCATGAGGGGCCAGGCTGCCTGGGATTGAATCCTGTCTCTGCCACTGATCAACTCCTGAGCCTGTAAAGTAGGGGAGAAGGAGCACCTGCCTATAAGACTGTTAGAAGTGTCAGGGAATCAGTACTGCCTGGCTGAGAATAAGCACCACATCAGGTTCACAATGTGTCCCACGTGACCTTGGGCAGCTCTCCCTTCTCTGGGCCTTGGTTTCTCCCAGCAGTCCTCTCCCAACCCTCCAGGTCAAGGTTCTGTAATCTCCCTTATGCCAGTGGCCAGAGCAAATCGCTAAGCTAGCTGTGTTGGCTCAGATGGGACCGTGTCCCTCTCTGCCCTGTAAGGGGACACCATGCCTATCAGAGCTGTAAGAAGATATTTTAATCAGCCCAGGACCTGGTGAGGTCAGAGGGCACAGGACCAGGACAAAGGGTGCCAGTCAGGGCTACTGCCCGGCCCTAGCTGACATGCTGGGCACGAAAATCCAGATCACATGCAGGAAGGTTGGGGAGGGAGGTAGAAGCTGGGGGCTTCAGGGTCAGGAATCATGCAAACTGGCTGTCCCCATCCTGGGTCTACTTAGCATATTTGAATCTCGAGGCTTATGACCCCATCTGCCTGCAGCACGTGGGACACTGGGAAAGAGAAGCAGGCTACAGTTTGCAAAAGGCAGATTCATGACTGTGTTGGGGGCTGTGATCTCAGAAGCCTCTGTCCAGAGCCTGAGAGAACAACAGGTAGGCCAGTGAGGCCCAGGTGGTCCATGATGACCTGCTTCAGAATCACCTGTGGGCCTACCTCCTGCAGGTTAAAAATGCAGATTCCCAGGCTTTTCCTCAAACTGGCTAAATCAGACTTTCTCGCATGAGCTCAAATATCTGGATTCTAACCCATGTCTCAGGGTACTGAGCATGCTAAAGTCCAAGACTGAGGTTCTGGGCAGCCCCTTTGTTGCACCAGGGGGGACAGGGGTATAGGGGAAGGCTGGCCTAGCTTGCTCTGCAGACTAGGACCCTGTGCTATGCCACCCAGAGTCCTCTGGGCACAGCCCCTGAGACCTGGGAGTTCCAGGCTAGGCCTCCCCATGGTGGTGCCTGGGGCAAGAAGGACTTTGTCCTAGGGCTCCACAGCCCGGCAGAGGGCAGCACCCGGCTGTTCTGTGGGCCTGGGCCTGGCAGGGAGGGCCTGGAGGTGCCCACCGCTGGAGAGAGGGAGGTGTGGGGAAAGGTACGTCTGTGCATGCATGGGTAGCGGGGGTGAGAGAGGGCTGCCAAGAGGACACAAGGAACATGAGGTCAGAGGAAGCAGATCTGGAAAGTTCGGAAAGGACCTTCTAGCATCCTGTAAGGGGAGAGGCTGCAGTGAGGAGGGGGGAAGGCCTCGGTGCCAGAGGGGCTAGGAGAGGCCTCTGTCACTAGGCTGCCTCCCAAGGGCTGTCTTGGGGCTGGGACCAATTTAGGGCTCTCTTCCCTTGTCTTTTGGGCTTTCACAAGAGTCAGCCCCTCCTCAGCCTCAGCGTGGTAGTCAGAGATGTGGGGGTCCAGCCTCAGCTCTCAAGTTGGCTTCCTGCTTCCTTTGCCTTCAGCAGCTTCATCTGCTCCCCAGAACTGAAGGAAGACCCTGGGGTGCCTGAGTAACCCTGGGCAAGTCCAGAGCCCTCTGAGCTTGAGTGTGCTGACGAGGTCTCTCAAGGCCTTCTGTTATGAGAAGGCAGCTTCATTTTCAGACTTTCTGAGGACAAGGGGGTGGTTTGGCAGTGAGCTCTCTCTCCCCAAAGGCATGTCAGACAGGGCTGGGAGAACTTTTCTTCCTCATAGGCCTATGTCTGTAGTCCTGGACCATCTTCCTTCATACTCCATCTGTGTATGTTAATCACTAATCACCAACAGTGCTCCTTACCCACCTAGTCATGGTGGCTGCTTATTTCCAGACTGACCTTGAACTTGTTTTCCTTGGCCCCAGACTTTTGGCTGCTTCCTGTTTAAGCAGGTGCAGAAATCAGGGCCCCTAGCCCTTCTTCCTCTGGCCTGGTAGAAATTCCAGACAAAATGCTGTTCCCAGGGTAGGGACAGGGCTGGCATTGTTCACTGTCGAGGGGAACTGAGGAGGGAGGATAGCAGGAGCTGCATTTTATTTCCACCTACACAGCCTTAGGATGCCAGCTATGGGCTGGGTAGGATCCCCCAGGAGAGGCCAGTAAACACGAGAAGAAGCCCGTTCCAGCAGTGCTTGCCCCTCCTCTAACACTTGCTGTGGCTCCCACTTTCGTTCTAGACTGTATACAGAGGCTCTGTGGGTCAGTACCCCGGTGACCAACCAAGTAATACCATTTTATAAGAGGGGAGGCAGGGACTATGAACAGCAAGAGACTTGTTCAAAGACACACAGAGAAGTAAAGGCATTTTTTTATTCATTCATTTATTTACTGAATGCAAACTGTGCCAGCTCCTGCATAGTGAGGATTTGTACCTTGGCCACCTGACCATCTCCAGGCTGCCACTTGAAAGTAAATTCTCCAGGCTGCCATCCATGTATCACATGGAGGAAAGTCCAGGCCCAGAGAGGTAAGTCACTTGCCCCTGGTCCCACAGTTGCTCTTTTTGAAAAAAGAATGAAGGCTTTAAGCCCAGCTCCCTCATTCATCTCATTTATCATCCAGTTTTTAAGTTCCTTTCTAAGCACTGGGCATATGGCTGTGAACAGCTCTAACAAGGCTCCTGCCCTCATTAAAGACTGGGGGAGGACAATTAGTGAACATCTGAATACACAGATAAGATACTTTCAGGAAGTGATAAGTGGAAGAAAATAAAACAGGGCAATGGGATATCATGTGGTGATTGGTACAAAGACACTTGAGATAAGGTGGCCAGGGAAGGTCTCTGAGGGTGTGATATGTGATATTTGAGCTGAGGCCTGAATGACAGGAAGGTGCTGGCCATCTCACCATCTAGGGTTAGTGTGAACAGCAAATGCAAAGGCCCTGAGGTGGGACCCCAATTGGTATGTTAGAGATTAAAAAGGTATCAGGCAGCCTAGAACTATCTTAGCCAGTGGCTCCCCAAGACAGCTGCTTGAAACCTCTTTAAACAGTACGGTTTCCTTGTCCCTACTCACCAAAATTTGGATTCAGGGATGTTGGGAATGAGGCCTGGAAATCTTTATGAATGTTCCCAATGTAGTTCATGGGCATCCAGGCCACCCCTTTACCTGCAGGGCTGCCTTGTGGGGCCAGCCCCTCCTTTGATAGTTGCAGAGTGAGGATTGGAGAGGGGCTGTGACTTTTTCAAGGTTGCACAGGCACACAGTGACAAATAAGCCTCAAGCCCAGATCTGCCAGGGTTCTGTCCTTACCACTTCTTCCCTTCTGGAGGGGCTGCCTGGGCCTCTCTCCCCGTTCCCTATCTCTTCTCCCTCATCTCACCTCTCACACAGCCTGCTCCCCAGTTCCCACTGTGTCCTCAATCCTCACTGCTCTGCATGCTGGCCCCAGTACATGCTTTGCTGGTTCCCACCTCTGGCCCTTGTTTATGCCACCTCTTCCTCCCAGATCAGACTCCTTTGCTCCCTACCCCATCAACTCCTACTCAGCCTTCTAGCTCAGTGCCAGTGGCTCCTCCTCCAGGCAGTCTTTCAGGGCTTCTCCCACCTCTGAATTCTCTTAGTGCTAACTCCAGTTCACATAGTCTCAGCCACTTTTTTTCAAATTCTACTCCCTTCTCTCCCAGCCAGTATTAGTAAAAGCATGCTCTGGGCTGGGAACTGTTGACTAGCCCTGGGCTGTCCTCTGAAGGAACCCATAAATTAATGAGAAAAGAAGTAGCTGGGAGGGGCACATGGTGGACAGTTTATACACAAGGCTTTGATCCATTGTGCTATCTGAACCTCACAAAGTGTGAGTGTGTATATCCCATTCTACACTTGAGCAAACAGAGGTGTGGAGAGCTAAGGTGCTGGTCAGCTCCTCACCTAGATGGAGGCTTCCCAGAAGCTGTCCACTGGGACCTTTCATCTATCCTCCTCAGTGGGCTATGCAGGGACTGAGCAAGGCCCTCCCCTTTGGATGCCAGGCCGGTGCCAGGCACAAGATGATTCACAGATGCCCAGGCAGGCTTGCCTGGGAAGGGAGGGGCTCTCTGACCTCACACTGGGACCATATGCCACCCCCTCTGGCTGCCTGGTGGGCGTGGAGCTGTCCAAGCCCATCACTGGAAGGAGAGGAAGAGGCCCGGAGAGTCTCAGCCCAAGGCCAGGGTCAGGAAGAAGGGAGGGGCTGTGGGCCTCACTGGGGCTCAGGGCCCACCTGGAGCTTGGCAGCGTTTCTGGGTCAGGGCAGGGAGAGGAAGTCCACAGATAGAGTCGCTCTAGGCCTGGCCATCTGGGCTGAAAAGCCGGCTGCTGGGGTGGGGGTGAGGAAGGAGAGGCTGGGGCTGAGGCCTGGAGAGTGGATTCTGCCTCCCCTGGGCCACAGGATTGGAGCCGTGAACTGGGGGCTGCCAGCTTAGAGTGCAAGCCCAGGGTCCTCGTGGGCAGAATGCATCAGGCGTTCTGGGAGAGGCGATCCAGGGAGTTGAAGGGAAGGGCACTCGTGGCAGGTATATTTAGGTCCAATGGTAGAGCCCCAGCCTCACTCCCACCGTGTGTGACCTTGGGTGAGTCACTTTCTCCCTTGGCCTCAACTTCTCCATTTTGAAGGAGGGACGCCACCCCATCCTGACTACTCCGTGCTGGGATGGGACCTGCAATCAAACCCTCTATGATTGTGGAACTGATGCCAGATCCTGACTTGCCACAAACTAGGCAGGGTCCCCCAGTCAGACAACTGTGTTTTAGGGCCTCAGCTTCCCCACTTATTCTCTAGGTTCCTTCTGTCTCTGACATCCCAGGATTTTATGATAGGCTGTTGACATGTACAAAGGAGATATATGTATTTTCTTCTCTGGGTTTCTGGACAGGAGGAAACAGGTAGGTGGTGGTTTGAGGACTGGGGACTTATTTATTTATTTACTTATTATTATTTTTTGAGACAGAGTCTCACTATGTCACCCTCGGTAGAGTGCTGTGGTGTCACAGCTCACAGCAACTTCAAACTCTTGGGCTCAAGCGATTCTCTTGCCTCAGCCTCCCAAGCAGCTGGGACTACAGGTGTCTGCCCTGCCACAATGCCTGGCTGTTTTTTTTTTTTGTTGTTGTTGTTGTTGTAGTTGTCATTGTTGTTTAGTTGGCCCAGGCTGGGTTTGAACTCACTAGCCTTGGTGCATGTGGCTGGTGCCCTAACCATTGAGCCACATGGGCGCCGAGCCTTGGGGACATTCTGATGGAACCTCAAGAAGTTGAGCTGGGCAGAGAGGTCTCATCTCCATTTAACGCGTGGAGACCTGAGGCCCGCCCCCTAACCCCCAACACTGGCCTTCCCTGGCCTCTCCCGAGGGCTTCGCCCTTGGCCCAGCTTTGGGTGACTTGATTTACAAAGCACTCATGCTTCCTGAGGCCGTGTCTGTGTGTTCAAATGTCTGTGCTTGACTGGTCCCCCAGTTCCATGTGTGTTGAAAGGGGCAGAGCCATCCAAGCCCTGGCTGGCATCGAAGGCTTGAGCCTGACCTTGCAGGGCTTGTCTGAGCCTTCCTCTGAAGGGGGTGAGCAGGCTACAGCCCTCCACCCCCATCTTCCCAGTGAAGATCCTGCTGGTCCATCCTTGTTCCCGGAGTAACAGTAGATGCAGGAAGTTGTCATTGCCTGCCAGACAGGCCATCTCCTGGGGCCAAGGCTGTGACCTTCACCATGAGTGCTCCCTGAACCTTCCACCCCAGACCCTGCCCAGAGCTTCAGAGACTCTAAGGTTCAGACTGACTTGGGAGGTGGATGTGCTCAGGGTTGCCCCGCTGGGGACTTCCCCTGGTTACCACCAGCCACCCTCATCCAGACAGGAAACCTTACAGGTCTGAGCCTCCCAGACACCCATTGTGTGGGGCCTGGTGTGGGCTCCAGCATTTCCCCTATGAGGACTCCAGCCTTCTCTCCTCCTCCTGTCCCTTGACAAAGCAAGCTTTTAAGGCAAGTTCCAGACTGCTGCCCCTCCTCCATCAGTGGACTAAATACTGCTCAACCTCAATGCTCTTTGCTCTTTTCAGGCCCCTGGGTTCAAATCCTTTCTCCTAGAGCAAACCCTGTGATTTTAAAGAACTTACTTATCATCTCTCTAACTCTAATATTTTCTGTAAAAAGAAGTAACTATCTGCCTGCTAGGGTTATGAAATTAAATGAGATGATGTGGGTAGATTGCTGGGAACAGAATCTGGCACACAGTATATGCTAAATGCAGTTCTGCTATCATTATTAGTCTTAAATCCAAACTCTGCCCTCAAACAAACCTTTTGAGTCAAACTTATCATGGTCTTCTGCTAGAAAGTCTTGGATTTCTGTGCCCCCTGAGCATCTATCTCTCCTCCCTGGGTGGAGTCCGGTGTTTGAAGGTTGCTGGTGGTGGATGGTTTCCTCCTGTATACAATGGTCTCCCTCTGAAGACCCTTCTGTCTTGTGCTCAATAGCAGAGATAGGTGATCTGTACTAACACCTGAGAAAAAACTGTGCTTTGTAGCAATTTAAGGCATTTCAAGGGTAATTTTAGCAATATGTTTTTCCTCCATCCTCACTGACTTCAAACCTAATGGTCCAGTAAGACTGGAGACTGCATGAGGCTAGCCTTCTCTCCTGCACAGCACCTGGCGCCCTGCTGACCTGTCCCTGGTGATCCTGGACTTTTCAACTCTGATGCCACCTACCACTTCCTCCCCAGCAGTGGGTAATTCCCCTCAGGATACCAGATTGCTGATGGCTTTCTGCTCAGAGGGGGATTCTTTGGATCCATACCTCCCTGGTCTTCCCAAGTGGCCCCCTGGTGTCCTCATTAAGCAAACTGACTAGGGAGTGGGAAGGAAGGCTTGGGGATTAGGGTAGATTTTTTTGTGTGTGTGTGTGTTTTTTTTTTTTTTGGCCAGGGCTGGGTTTGAACCCGCCACCTCTGGCATATGGGACCGGCGCCCTACTCCTCGAGCCACAGGCACCGCCCTAGGGTAGATTTTTTTAAGGAGGTGATGCTTGAGCTGGGTCCTGAGGTGATAAGCAACAGGTGGGTGCAGTGGGCAGAGCTTGGGGGCAGCAGTCTGGGTCCCACCAACAAGGCAAAGGCCAGGGGTGGGAAGAGCCTTGGGAGGATGATCAAGGGAGCTAGAATAGGTGTTGATGCAGAGATAGGGCTGCTTTGTGACTGAGCCTTGTTCTGGGTCTTCAACTCTGGAGACTTTAGAGGGAAGGGTGAAGTGGTGGTGGTGGGGTCAGGTCAGATCTGATTTACAAAGCCCCAGTTCCCCCCTTGGCACTCACCACATATGCACATTTTCAGACCCCTTCCAGACCTGCTGACTCAAGCATTCTGAAGGAAACTCAGAAAGAGGCCTGTTAAATGAGCTAGCTGGGGGGATTTGGAGGCTGCAGCCTTGACTCCCCCACCCAAAACAGCAAGTGGGAGGGCGGGAGCTGGGCCTACTAGGGAGCCCCTTGAGGTGGAGTGGAGGTGGGAGAGTAGACAGACCTTTAGCACTGAGGCTGAGGCACACAGATCCACAGGTCCTGGAAGCCTGTTCTGTCTGAGGAAATCACAGAGGGCTGGGGAGGAGGGGAGTCTATTGGTCTGTCATGGGAAGCAGTGGCAGTAGTGGTGATGAGGGGGCGCTGGAAGGGGGGCTGCTCCTGTTCAGAGGTAGGAGGCCACAGGAGCAGCAGTTGGGGTGGCAGGAGGGGGTGGGAGTAGCTCCACAGCAGGATTGATTCCAGATGCTCTGCTGGGGCACGCAGGGAGCAGCCTTTGTCTGCAGGGTCCTAGTGGGGAGGAGAGGCAGGGGGCCTGGATCTCTTGTCTCCCAGCTCCTGCCCTCTGCCCTTCCTACTCAGCCCCCAGCCCCCAGCTGCCCGAGGCCTGTGCAGATGCTCAGTGTGGGTGGTTGGCAGTGCCCATTCTCATCCCAAGGCCAGAAATGCAAAAGCTTCTTCCACTTCCCTAGCTGATCCCCCTCCTTGCACAAGGCAGATTGTTTGAAAGAGTCCATAGCTTCTCCTTATAGGTAGGGAAACTGAGGCATGGAGAAGGACTTGAGAAGCTGAAGCAGAGAGACCATGCTAGACCTTTGGAGCCCAACTGTTTACAGATAAGGTCTCCTCCTCCCCCTTCCACAGACACCTAAGAGCCCCCGGCCAAGACTACTTGCTTTCCCTGCTAATCAGACTCAGATAAGAGTGTGTTGGCCTGGGTCTCCCATCCTCTCCAGGGAAGTCTAATTCCTGGTGATAGGGGGAATTCCTGCTTTGGGGACTCTAGGCCCTAGGAGCAGGCCTCTTGCCCCCACCTTGAGCAGCCCTAGAACTGGGGGGGGGGTCTGGCTGCAGACATTACTCATTCCTGGAAGTACCAAGGCATGCATAGGTGGCTCTCAGAGCCGCACCTATATGCAGAGGCTCTGCACTGGGTTCTGGTGGCTTGGTGAAAGGAGGATGCATGCTAAGAAGTACCCTAGCTTGTCCGGGGACTGAGTGGGCAGTCTGGATGGTGAGCTCTGTCTGGGGCCTCTTTTTAAGTAGGCTCCTGGGCCAAGTTTGCTATTGAAAATGAGAGAGAGCAAAGCTTAGCCCAGAGGACGCTAATGGTGTCCTCTGAGGCACTGTGGTTTTCCATCTTCCTGTGGGATTTGCCAGCTTTCTGGGAAGAGGGGCCAAGGAGCTGATGGCTTTGGACTCCCCAGACTGAGTTTGGAGGAGCGGAACCCCTCCTGCCCCTCCCCCCTGGTCCTGGGATGGCGCCTGGCTTCCAGCTGTGATGCAGGCTCCTCCAGACTTGGGGGCCCTCCCCACTGGCTAGGGGAGCTAGGGAAGGGGCTTCCCCTGTGAGGTACAAAACCCGGTCTGGATTACTGCCCCCTCCAGGGCCCCACCTTTTCAGCTGTTCTAGAGGAGTTCACCCTCAGACTGCATCAGGTACCCACAGTGACTAACAGCCCCCCGCCCCAAGTCTGCATGTTGAGTGCCCCAGGCTAACACCAATTGCCTCTGCTACTTTCTGTGTGACTGGGGCAAGTCAGAGCTCCCTGCCAGGGCCTCAGTTTCCCCTTCTGTACTGGGCAGATGATTGTCTTAATACTTTTAAAGATAAATGCTGCTGTGGAGACAAGGGCCAGGGCTGAGAGAGGAAGGGGCCAGGATGGTCAGGGAAGGCTAGAGGAGTTTGGCCCTAAAAGGACAGACTCGGGCCAGGTGAAGCAAAGCAGAGGAGGAGGTGGGCCCTGCTGGGCAGAAGAGCAAAGAGAAGTGAGAAGGGCTTGGGAGTGGGGGTGAGGCTGGAGAAGAGTAGGGGCCAGATTATTGGAGTCCAAATACCAAGGACAGATGTTTGGACTTGTTACCTTTGTACTCTGGGAGCCACAGAAGGTTCTTGAGCTGGGGAGTGATTTTTCTTGCGCTGGCCAGGGATTTTCAGTCAGTGCAGTAGAGGAAGTAGGCACCTTTCCTTCTTCCAGCCTGAGTTTCTGGTCCTGTAAGGTAGTGGTTGTTCTGCCTTGCCCTCAGGCCTGCCAGGACTACTGTACCCGTCCAGTGGGAAGAAGACCTCACAGCAAATGGGTCATTTTATCTGGGGGAGGGTCCAGACCAAAAAGGGCAAAATGTTCACATTTAGTAAAGCCTGCTGGATACACAGGTGTTCATTTTGTTCTCCTTACTTTTGGTGTGCTTGAAATATGCACTGTAATTTTAATTATATAAAAATAATATGTGCATCAGACAATCTCTAAAATGTAAAGAATAGAAAAGTATCCTGCTCCAAAGGAAGGTCTTTCAGTCTGGCTGGGCCACGGGGCCTGCGGAGCAGCGTGTTTTTGACCTTTCTCAGCCCCGTGAACTTGGGGCAGGAATGGGCCTGGGGCGGCCGTCTCATTCAGATCCTAACTGAGGGGACGTCCCGCACCCTCTTGGCGGAGGCTTGTGCCCCAGCCAGGGCGCGGAGCGTGCACCCGCTGGTGGGCACCACACCCTCCTGCCGGCGGGAAGAGGCGCCTGGCGCGCTCCGAAGTCCACCGTCCGACCCTCATGCGCTTCGGACTGGGGGCCGAGACTCTCCTGGGCCCCGCCTGGGGTTCCAGGGGCGCTCCGAGCCAACTTGTCCCGCCGACTCCAGGCCGGGATTTCTCCTGCACTGACTTTCCGGGCCGGTGCCAGCCCGGTCTCCAGGTCCCCAGCCCCCGCCGCGGGGCCGGCTGCTCAGGGGAGGGGAGTGGGGACGGGAGGCGGAGGAGGAGTTTGAGCGACTTTGTGGGGCAGCCTTGGCCTCGGCGGCTGCCTCACCGGCGAGTGCGGGAGAGCGCAGGGACGCCCGCCGGGCTGCCCGGAGCGGCCGATGGGGCCCGTGTGAACGCGCCCAGGCCCGGCCCGGTGCCCGGCGGGCGGCAGCATGTCCGCAGGCGGCAGCGCCAGGAAGAGCACCGGGAGGTCCTCCTACTACTACCGGCTGCTGCGGCGGCCCCGGCTGCAGCGACAGAGGAGCCGCTCTCGCAGCCGGACCCGGCCCGCCAGGGGTAGGCACCACCCTATTCCTGATCCCTGACACCTGACCTTTCCTACGCCACTTAACCACCTGATGCCCTGGGATGCCAGGGACCCAGGAACCTCCTCCCACTCACTCATTTGCTGGCCCTTCTCATCCGCCCCTTGTGGCACTTAACGGCTGTGTCCCGGGGCCCCACACCCCCAGCTTCTCCCTCTTCCTCTGCTTGGGTGTCAAGGCTCTAGTGTCGCCCCTCATGTCATGGGTGGGGAGAGGAGGGACAAGAATTCAGGGTTCCCTTCATCCTTTCGGATCAGACCTCCTGCCCCCTATGCCTCAGTTTACTTAGTAACCCAGGTAGATCTGGGATTGCCCTCACCCTGCCTTCACTGCCCTGGCCTCTCCATTTAGTATCCCCACCCTGGACTTTCCCTTTTCAAGGGATATACCAGCCTCCTCATCTCTTAGATGCAGGGACAGGTGGGTGGATTTCAGGGAAGGAGCCTGGCTCCTCAGAGTGGGTGGGTGCTACCTCCTTTCAAAAGAGTTTCTCTCTCTCAAACCCAGGAGGTAGGATGTGGGGGAGGGGAGGAGAAGGGGGGAGGTGGGAGCAGCATTTTCTTTTTCCAGTAACTGGATCCTCAGCTGGAAATGCGTGTGATCCCAGGGACTTCCTTTCCTGGCTGGGCTAGAGGGTGGGAGGGAGGGAGGCCTCCTGGGAAGAGGCCTTCAGACTGACTCTGTGGAGGCTGGAGGTTAAGGTTCAGATCCTCTGAGGGTGCCTCTGGGGTGGGAAGACTTGGGGGACAGTAGGGCTTAGCAGGGAGCTGGGCCCAGTTTATACCATCAGGTTATCTTGGAAAGCGAAAAGCTGGGCCCTGTGCCAGCAAGTGCCATGCAGGGAATGGGGCAGAGCCAGAGGGGTCCTATCTCCACCCCACTGGATGGCCTGGGCCCTGTCACTTGATCTTCAGTTTTCTTGTCAGTGTGAGGGCAAATGAAGCCAGCAGGTAGCAAATGTTCATTTGCCTCCCCCCAGAATGGGGCAGACTTTTCTTTCCCACAGTCAGAACTGAGCAGCAATGTACCCTACAGGGCTTCCTCAGGAAGTAGTGAGTTCCCCATGCACTGAAGGGTTCAAGCGGAGGCTAGGGCTGGGCACAGGTGTATGCTGGGACTCCAGCCTGCGACTCTCCCACCCCTTCCTTTTCCTGAAATGGTCTTTGGCTACAACCATCCCTAGTCTCAGTCTGGGAAACCAGGAATGTGGGTTCATGTGTTATGCCTTTGGGCAAGTTACTTCTGTCTGAGCCTCGGTTTTCCCAGCTGTAAAATGAGACTAGCAGTTTGTGGAAGATTCAGTGAGGAAGTAGGTTCATGCTATTGGAAATGGTAGCTATAAAAATGCCCAGTAATGTCAGGCCACCCTGGGGCCTCTTCTGCACCCACCCCACCCTACCTCTTGCCCTCTTTTCACCTCATTCCAGTTCCATCCCTGACTGTAATGAGAATTCTTCTTGTTCAGCTGACGAGGCAGGGGACAATGGATGTGTCAGTCTGTCATCTGAGCCCCAGTTCCAGCCCCATATGTGCAGAATCCCTGCATTGTACCCCAGACTTAATGGAGCTCACAACTTGCTGAGGGTGGGGAGGAGACTGTCTCTGAACAGAAGTTATAGCTGGGGAAATCAGGGAGAGCTTCACAGAGGAGGTGACATATGGACTGGGTCTCACAAGATGGATAGGACTTCCTTCGGAAGAGGGAGAGATTGAGTCAGATCTGGGTTTAAGTCCCGTCTCTGCACAAGAATGTCCTTTGGTCAGTCACCTCTCCAAGCCTCAGTGACCTTGTATGGTGAATATTGGATCATGGTGACAGGTCATTTGTGGAAAGCTGGAAGCCAGTCCTGGGACTAAGGTTGCAGTTGACTGTGAGCGATTGTCCTTTCTCTGGATGGAAGGAACATTCTGGGCAAAGATAGGGAGAAGGAAAATGCCCTGAGTGTATAGATGGAGCTCACCCTGAGGTGGGGGGTGGGTAGGGATATGGGGGAAGACCAGTCAAGAGTAGTTTGGGTCTGATAAAGGGCTGGGTGATGAGGAGTCATGGGCACAGTTAGAGCTGCTGGCTGGCTAGGAGGTGGAGGCTGGAGGCCCCCTGCCCACCTGGTGGTAGATGGCTAGAGTGGCCATTGTCCTTTGCCCACCAAATCCTCAAACATTTTAACTGGCCTAGGTCCATTCCACCTCTGAGGGAAGGATCCCACCCAAGTGGCAACTGCGGTTGGGGAAGCCACCCCATGGACATGAGCCTGTCCTATACTCATGGGGGCTTGGCCCCATGGTGTTGGCATCAGACCTCAGAGAAGGGGTGGTGTCCAGCACCTCAGCCTGGATCAGACCCTTGTCCCACGCCCTTTCTGAACCGTGGCACTGGAGTGGAAGGAAAATGGCCAAGAACCCAGACTGTGTGTTTGTTCAGAAACAGGAAAGTGCAGGAAGAGTTGGTTGGTGGTAAGGACCAAGCTGGCTGGGCTGGCGGAAGGGTTCTAGCCAGGCTACCTTCTCTAAGAAGGCTCCCTGCCCACCCACCCCACAGTCCCTCTAGAGAGATGGGGAGGGGGCTTGCTGCAATTTGGGAGCAGGACTTTGTCCTTGGCAGTTGTGCAAGTGAGGGATGGCATCTGCAGCTTCCCAGGTTTGACCAGCAATGGGCACTAAGGAAGCTCTTCCTGTCCCCAGGCCTCAGTTTCTCCATCTGAAGGATGGGCAGAGGGGGGAGAGCTGTGGAGGGCATGAAGCTTGGTGATAGCTAGAGGCAGGGTAGAAACAATAGCCTTTGAAGGGTGAGTGTCATCTGGCCATTCTCCTTTGTGTTTTGTACTGAGTTCACTTGAAGGCTGGGCATGGTCCCTGGGAAGGCTTCTATCCCTAGAAGGGTATCGCCAGCCAGGGGGCCCTTCCCACCAGCCTGCACCAGGATCAAGAACAGCTTTGTCTGTCTGACCTATCTCTTCTCCCAGGGCCACTAGGAGATATAGATGGTTTCTTCTTGCTTTGCATGAGGTTCCGGCCCATCCATTTAACCAGCAGACACCTCCTAGGCACATGCTATGTACCGGACTTTGAGGGAGAGGAATCGTACATGCTTCAGTCTTTGCCCAGCTCCCATTTCCTGGGGAGGCTAGCATGTTGGGGTGCTCTGGGGTATAGGGCTCTTTCCGGAGGACAGAACAGTGGTTAGTGAGAGACAGGGGCTCTTGTTCCATCTCAGCCACAAACTAGTTGTATGACTCTGGGCACATTGCAGGGCTTCAGTTTCCCTGTCTGTCAGATGGGGCTAATGGCTAATCCTTCTCTGTCTCCTGTGTCAGGACACCTCTTGGAATGCCCATGCCCATGGAGGTTTTGATTCTTTAGTTCATGTCTTCATCTGAGTTTCACCAGGGGTCCAGCCACATACCAGGCCATGCCTGGCCACTGGGGATTTGGTGGATGTTTTTCTCCTGAGACGGTCAGTCCTATACTTAAATCTGTTGCATGGTCCTATGTCTTGGTGATGTGGTGAGGGAGGATGGTTTGATATAACTGGTTCCTAACTGGGGGAGTAGGTACGGAAGGACCTATGTGTACCATATCGAGGGGGCAGTGCTACAACCTCTCTGGAGGCCCCTGGTTTTGTTGAGATCTGCTGAGAGGCCTCTGGGGCGACAGCTTAGACTCCATAAGTTGGGCAAGCCTGAGAACAGCCCTGAAGTTGAGGGCTGGTTGTGTCTTATGACCCTCTAGTCCTCAGATATCTCCCTGAGCGCCCAAGGCCTGGCTTTCTGCCTCCAACTTGAACAAGACCTCTGAAATCATCATGCCACCCTTTTCTACCTTGTCTCTTCCTCTATTCCTGCCTAGACACAATCCCTCCTTTGGAGCTTGGCCCCACCTTCTTCATACCTCCTTGCATTTATATGCTTCAAGGACTGGGGAGGTCACTCCCTCTCAGGGCATGTAGTAAAAATGGCTCCAATTTGCTGAGTGCCTGCTCAGTACCTGGCAGTGAGCTTGACTCTGACCTTGCCTTACTTGATTCAGTGTGCAAAACCATGCTGTTTTATAAGTGAGGAAACTAATACAGAGAGTGAGAGCCTTGCTGAAAGCTCGAAAATGGTGGGGCTCAGCTCCAGATGCTGAACTCCATCTTGCTATCCAGAGGTGGGGGTAGGCAGACCCTTGCTGAAGTCAGGCCTTAGCTTTGAGAAGGCCTGGTCCCCTCCTGTCTGTTTGCATAGTGACTCCATAGGGTTTTCATCTCCCATAGTTTTGTCCATAACTTGGGAGGGAGGCAAGGGAGTGCCTGCTGGCATCTGGAGGGCGTCATTCCGCCTGGCTGCTTCCTCCTCCTGCCTGGAATAGCTCAGGTGGGACCTCCTTGGCCCAGCCTCTGCCCCAGATCCTGTTGTCATTCATGTTCTGGTAGGTCACAGGTATTAGGGCCCCATCCCCGTTTCTCCACCAAGTCCCTTAGTGCTGAGGGTTCAGTGTCCCTTAGTGTGAGGTCCCTGGAGCTGGACAGATGGCTGAGGCCCTCTCCCAAGAGCTTTCCAGGTATCTGAGGGAGGCCAGGGCCCCAGTTTATCTGCTGGAATGTCAGCCTCTTGGCCTTTGGCTTTCTGGCCCATCCTTATCACCTTTAATAATTAGGAGAATAGCTGCTCTTTACCAAGCCTCATCTCTTATCCTGCCTTAACTCTCCAGTCCCCCCTAGAAGGTAGTAGTATTATCATTACTTTCCTTTGCCAGGTGAGGAAACTGAGCTCAGAATGTTGAAATAATTGGCTGTGAGATGCAAGGTTTGAACCCAGGCTGCTTGGCCTCCAAAGCCCACACTCAGAAAGAAGCTCAGTGCTTCTTCCTCCTTTCTTGATTGCTGTGACTTGGAGAGCACTGGAGTAGACCTGGGTTGTGTTCTTGACCTTAGTAGGTCAGGTTTAGAGTTCCAATTCCTGGGTGATCATTCCTTGCTGCCTTTAATTCTGTATTTACTGGTGGTAGGGAGGGGCTGGGAGCCTGCTTGGCCCAGCTGCCGACTGGGGAGGTTGGAGGGATTGATACTCGTGGCTGCTCGCAGCTCTAGTACCAGGAGTCAACTATTCCCCTTGACAGCTGGGGAAACTGAGGTGCAGTTTGGTGCTGGTAACTCTTGCACAAGGCTACCAAAATGTGTTAGTGAGAGATCCAGACCTGGAACCCAGACCCTTGCGCATCCTATTATTATTATTTTTTTAAATATGACTTTCTTTTCTTTCTTTTTTTTTTGCAGTTTTTGGCCGGGGCTGGGTTTGAACCCACCACCTCTGGCATATGGGGCCAGCGCCCTAACCCTTGGAGCCCACAGGCGCCGCCCCTGCGCATCCTATTTTAGTGTTAGTTTTTTTTGTTGCTTTTCCTAAGGTTAGCCCAGATAGGGAAACTGAGGCCAATAGTCTCCTTTTTGGGTCTTCTTAAGTGAGAGAATGGGGATTTGAACTCCTGGCTAACTTGACACAAACATGCTCACATCTTGAACTACATACGTGATTTGCTTTAGAAATGACATGAAGCCTTTTGACGATTTTAAAGAAAAAGCAATGGCTGTGATATTTCCCTTGTACCTTCCTCTCGGGGCCACTTGGTTAAATGTCAGGAAAGGGAGAGTATTTCCTGGTAAGGAACATTCAGAGCTTGCTGGGAGCTGAAGTTTTGTTTTCTGTTAAGTAGGTATTTGGGAGTCAGTTCCTGCCCCCCTCTGCTATTCCCTGGGAAGGGGGTTGTGCTTGACAGTTGGTGGGAGGAGGATTCGGGATGAGCAGTCGAGATGCCCGCGTACCGCGTGCCCACCCGAGGAGTGGCGGCTGGTTATTTTTAGCCATCCGATCCAGTAGAGGCATTTCAGCGTTTGTTCAATATTTAATTATCCATCTGAAATTGGCCCATGTGGCCTTCAGTTTGGAAGCAGATCTCTGTGCTGTGATTTCCCAATTGCATAAATAAGGAGGCAAGAAGGGGGAGCTCAATAGCCCCCCAAATAATAATAATAATAAAAAAAGATAGACTCGGTTCTCAGCAGAGACAGGCTTGGTGCTTCCGTCTAGACAGACCACTTGTATGTTAGCAGAGGATGTCACTGAGGACGCCCATCACAGCCCTGGAAGCGCACCAGTGCTCAGTCTGTGAATCCTAGACTCCACAGCTGCTCGCCTGGGTCTTATTTGGGATGGGCTCCCCTCCCTTCACCAGGTTCCTGTGTTGACTTTGACAGCTGCTGGGTACCCAAGAGGTGGTGTGGGGATTTTTGCTTTTGGAAGTCTTGTTAGCTTTTACTTCCCTCTTCTTTTCACCCTGACAGATAGGAGAGTACTGTCAGCATCTGGGCTGTGTGATTTCTTTTTCTTTGGCTTTTGGAGGTGATGTGCCGACATGGCCGTGACATGAAAAAGGCAGAGTGCAGGGAGGAAGAGGTGGGGGATGTGAGGCGCTGCCCCCACCTCCCGCCCCCAATCCCCTGGCTGATGAGGGAGCAGAGGGGAGAAGAGGAGAGGCTGGGGCCTGAAGGTGCTGGGTAGTCAGAGATGGCTCCTTCCCGGTGTCCTGCATGACACAGTGATTTATGGAGCCTGGATTTGGAGATTAGAAACCAATAAATTGGCAACCTGGAACAGTCTTAGAAAAAAAAAGTAATTTTCTATCCATTTATATCTCTATTTTGGGGACGTTGAGTTTGGCTCTGGAATGTGTTCAGCGCAGTGGTCCTGACCGGACCATAAATGCTGTGTGACCGCAGACAAGTCATCAAACATCTCTGGGCTCAGAAGCATGTGTTAATAAACAGATATGAAACAGAACAGGGTATTGTTTCAGGCTAGGCAGATTGTCACTGTTCATCCAAAGCCTGAGGGTTAATCACAAGTGTGTTAGGGCTGATCTAGAAATAAAATGTGATGCCAGTGGGGATTGGAGCCATCCAGATGGTTTCTTGGCATCCTTTCCCCCAGAGGCTGCTGCACATCTAACCGGTACTTGTTCAGAGCAGCAGAGCTTTAATGAGCCACCTACTGTGTGCAGGCTCTGTGCCGGGGGCTCCTGTGAAGGATGAAGCCAGCCTCAGACCCTGGCACCCTCAGAGCGCTCAGAGGAAGGTAGTCCTATAGTCAGGTGAGCAGGCGGTATGGCTGGAATGGTGTGCCTAGAGGGGAGGACTCCCCCTGGCAGGCCACAGGGAATTAAAGGAAGAATTTTGAAAATAACAGGATAATAATAGCTGGAATAATAATAATTACACAGTGCCGGTGTTACCCTAGATCCTTTACAGTATGTTAAATCCTCATTCTCACAAATGCTCTCATCAGTTTCATTTTATAGATAAGGAAACTGAGGCTCAGCCTGGTGAAGTGAAGAGCAGAGGTCAGTGAGGGCCGGTCTGGACGGGTGAGGGATGCAGCAGAGCAGTGGCCCTGACTGACAGATTGCTCTGGGTGCAGATGCTACAGGGGTGGGTGACATCAGTCAGGGTGAGGTTCCTTTGGGGAGCAGCTTCAGGGGAAGGTGGGAAAGGTACTGGAGGCTGCGGGGGGTTGCTTTGTGGGGGTGTGTGTGGCATGCAGAACTAGACAGTGTTGGAGAAGTTGGTGAGAATGGGGGTTTGAAAGGAGCTTGGTTTCTCATTAACTATCTAGACCAGTGGTTCTCAAACTTCCTAATGCCATGACCCTTTAATACAGTTCCTGTGAGTCACGACCCACACGTTGAGAACTGCTGAGACAGTTTCAACTCCATTGATATTGAGTAACTAGATATAGCAGCCCCAGAGTGGAGCCTGAGTGCCTCTCTCCATCCTCAGCAGTCTCTGAGCTCTCTTGGGAGCTTGAGCTTCAGAAAACCCAGGCTGTGCAAACCCAGCATCAATGTACCCTCTGCGGTGGGTGGGGGCTGTGTTATAAGCACTCTGTGGCTGCAGGGGGAGACAGCCACTCTTCATAGGGACATTCCAGAGAGGTCTCACATTATAGAATGTCCCTATGGGACTGACCACCACTTATGGGCCAAACTCCTCCATCTACTTTAAAAAAAATAAAAAATGTGGGCTTAGCACCTGTAGCTCAAGTGGCTAAGGTGCCAGCCACATACACCAGAGCTGGCGGGTTTGAATCCAGCCCGGGCCTGCCAAACAACAATGACAACTACAACCAAAAAATAGCTGGGTGTTGTGGGGCGCCTGTAGTTCCAGCTACTTGGGAAGCTGAGGCAAAAGAATCGCTTAAGCCCAGGAGTTGGAGGTTGCTGTGAGCTGTGATGCCACGGCACTCTACCCAGGGTGACAGCCTGAGGCTCTGTCTCAAAAAAAAAAGAAAAAAATGTGTATGTTATACCCACCCCCAATTCCTAGGATTACAAAAAGCAATAAATACATATTACAGAATAGAGGAAGATAAAAATCACCTTTAATTTAGCACCCACTGATAAGCTTTGGGAACATTGGGGGTTATTTCCAGATTTTTTTTAATGTTTTGAAAATTCTAAAATACTTGCAAGTACAGAAAAGTATAGAAAATAATATTGCAGACACCCATGCATCTATCACTAAGGTTTAATGATATTAATGTTGTCACACCTGCTTCCTCCCCCCTCTCCTCCCCTCTTCTCTCCTCTCCTTTCTCTGTCTTTCTTTCTTAGAAATAAAATGATTTGGGTATAAAAGGAGTCAGCAACGTCGATCCCACTGGCCAAACCCAGCCCCTCTTTTATTTGTGTATGACCTGTGAACTAAGAACAGTTTTTACAGTTTCACTTGATTGGAACAAAAATGCAAAAGAATAATATTTTTTAACATGAAAATTACCTTAAATTCACATTCCGGTGTCCGTAAAGATAGCAGTTTTGGAACACAGCCATGTCCATTCATTTCCGTATTATCTGTAGTTGCTTTCACACTACAGCAGCAGAGTTGAATAGCTGAGACGGAGACCGTGTGGCCCTGGAAGCCTGAAATATTTGCTTTCTGACCCTTTATGCAAAAAGTTTGCTGACCCCTGAGATATAGCTAAAGCCACCCACCCTCCCTCCTGGGATGGCCAGCCACCTAAAGGTGGTGAGTATCCTGCTCACATGTGCTTTGGGGTTTCACATTGAAGCATATGCTTCAAAATATGTAGTATTTTGAAGGGAGAAGCAAACGCATATATACACCTCAGGACCTCCTTACTTTTCTGAATTCCAGCAGCACAGAATAAATGCCAGCTCTTTGCTAACCCTGGAATGGGCCCTGCAACTGCAGATTGAAGAATTGCAGGAGCGAATTCTGGAATAAAAATGGAGGTGACACTGCAGACTAAAATTACTAGAAATCCTCAGAAAACCAAGGAGGAAAAAGGCATCTCTCTCAGGGATGAGAGAAGCCTTTGGGTCACTTAATCAATGCTTTGAGTGTCCAGAAATCCAGAGATTTTTGGAAGGCTGGGAATTCTTTGGAAGTGAAATGCATTTCAAGATGATGAACAGGAGGCACGTACTGTCAAAAGCAGTTGTTAAGGGCAGGTACAAAGAAGAGCTGGTGACAAGGTCTACAGATGCTGAAAAGTTTGTAGGATTTATACTGGACTGTTAATGGTGGCCAACCAGAGGCCAAGGAATGAGTGAGCCCTTGCATTGTCCCTTTGGAAAGGCCCTACACAGTATCCTGGGATGTAACTGGGAAGAAGGCATCAGCAACTCTTGCCTCCCACCTCCCAAATGCCAGCTCCAAGCCAGACCTCTGCAGGTCCTTTTTGGGGATATGCTACGCCCTGCTCCCAAGTACTCTGTGTTGAGATCCTCAGGGCAGTGATGGGCAGTCTGAGTGCTGAGCCCTCCAGGATTGTCCCCATGTCTCTTTCCCAGTAGACTCTAACCCTCAGCAGCTTTGGCCGCCTTCACTGACTTTTAACCACATCCTGAACCTAGAGATGTTTTGAAGTGGGATCCAGTTCTATTGAAGAGACAACAGGTTCTTACAGTTCCAAGGCCTCAAGGCTCCTTCCCCTCCCCAAACCCAACTTCATGAAAACAAAATGTGAAATCAAGGAGAAGATTTCTTGTCTTTTTCGGCTTTGAAGCTGTGGCTGGGATGGGCCCTGGAATGTGGAGAGGGGCCAAGGGCAGGGAGAAAGCTCAGCTTCCTGAGTTACTGGGGACCTTTTGTCTTCTCTGTAACTGGACTCAACTGCACAGTGGTTCCCTTTTCTCAAAATGGGGTGATCTTTAGATTCAGACATGCCTGGGCTTGAAACCTGTTTTTGGTATATTTCCCAGCTGTGTGGTCATGATCTGAACCTCAGTTTTCTCCTGTTAAAGTTGGAGCTGACATTTCTTCCTTTTTTCTTTTTTGGCCATGGCTGGGTTTGAACCCGCCATCTCCGGCATATGGGGCCAGCGCCCTACTCCTTTGAGCCACAGGTGCCACCCCATGACGTTTCTTCCTTTAGGAGTCAGTTTTAGAATAAATGTACAAATACATGGCGTAGTCATCGGCTCTCTTAAATCTGTTTCTCCACATTTCCTGGTGATCCATTTTACTACATACAAACAGCAAGTTCTAGCACTATTTGTTGAAAACCTTACCTTTTCCAGCATCAGTTTACCTGAGCACTTTTTTTGAAAATCAATTGTCCATATATGGGTGGGTGTATTTCTGATGCTCTATTTTGTCTAATAGATCTGTATGTTCATCCTTACCCTAATACCACACTGTCTTGTTACATAGCTGTGTTTCAGGGCGAGAAACTATGTCTTGAAACCAGGTAATATAAGTCCCCCAACCTGTTTGTTCTTTCTTAAGTTGGTTTGGCACTTCTACAGCCTTTGCTTTGCCATTCTAAATTTAAAATTCTGCTTCTCAGTATCTTTGAAAAACTTGCTAGGTTTTTGTTTGGGATTTCATTGAATCTACAGATCCTTTGGGGAGAAATCCCATCTTAACAATACTGAGTCTTCCAGTCCTTGAATGTGGTCTATCTCTTCTGATCTTCTTTAATATCTCTCAACAGTGTTTATTAGTTATTAGTCTCATGTATGTTAAATTTGTTAAGTATATTTCATCTTGGTTGATCACTGTGATGGGTCTGAGATTTTACCCTACTTGCATCTAACAAACCAGACAGGAAGAATTTCATGGATGCTGGCAGAAGATACGAAACACCTGGGTCAGAGACAAAGGATTTTATGGTTCACGGAATAGCAGACAACATGAGCTTCGTGTTTGCATTGGTTCCCTGTCCCCCCAGCTTTCTATTCTAGAACATAAAATCATCTATTCCAGAACATAAACTGGTGATCTATTCTAGAACATAAAATGATCTGCTCTGTTGTTTTCCCAAATTACAACCTCATGTCCCTTACAGGATCTGATATATAATCTGTGAGTCAACTGTTTCTGAGGCTAAAAATTACACAAAAGACTGAAATTCAGTTTTGCTTTAGTATTAGATCATTAAAGTAAGACTTGGCGCTAATTTAAAATTTGAATTTCAAGTTGCCAAGTACAAAAAGGTAAAGAAAAATTTAAAATTGTAGGGAAAAAAATCACTACATGCATACTTAAAACTTTGTCTATTTTAATTTGTTGGGAAAAAATATGCCTGTTATTTCATGTTATTCTAATTCAGTAGTACAGTTTTTAAACCAAAGTATGGAACAGTAAGTATCGAGGTGGAATTTAGAGGGGACAAAAGTTTATAATTAATGAATGAAATGAAAAAGAAGATAAATTTAATAATACATCTGAATATTTAGGTTTTGTTAATCATGGTTCCATCTGGACTGCTATAAGAAATATTATTGATGTAATTAGTATCTATACTAAGATGAAATACACAAGAGTGCCGAGTGACTGTATTAAAGGATATGACATACTCTGGGTGCAGATGTGAAAACATCTCCAAGCTATATTATGAAACAGGCAACAAAGATATATACCTTTGTGGTTTTCAAGCCCTTTCACACATGTCTTTTGATAACAAGTTTACCGTGGAGAAAGAATGAAGCTTACATTATACATGGGGATAAATATTATATATCTGAGGGGAAGTTCTTCTCCTTTTAAGTCAGCTGTAGGTTTGGAAGAGGAGAGATAAGAGCCCGTGAGAGCCCACAGTCCTGAATCGGCCAATGACCTGAATCTCTAACCCTTAATCCAGTGGTTCTCAACCTATGGGTGGCGACCCACAGGAATTGTATTAAAGGGTTGTGGCATTAGGAAGTTTGAGAACCACTGCCTTAATCTCTTACCTTAACGTAACTAAATTTGTTGACCCTTCATCTGTGGGTCTATTAGTGTCTTATGGCTGCTGTAAAAAAATTACCAAAAATTTGAGCCTTAAAACAACATAAATTTATAGTCCTATAGTTCTGGAGGACAGATGTCTAAAACCAGTTTCATAGGGCTAAAATCAAGGTGCTGACAGGGCTGGATTCCTTCTTGAGCCCTAAGGGAAAATTCATGTTCTTGACTTTTCCAGGTTCTAGAGCAGTGGTTCCCAACCTTCCTAATGCCACAGCCCTTTACTACATACAGTTCCTGTGAGTCGTGACCCACGGGTTGAGAACTGCTGTTCTAGAAGCTGCCTGTGTTCTAGAAGCACGCCTCATGGCCACGCGTGACTCTTACCTCTGCTGTGTCAGCACATCGCCTTCTCTGATCTTCCCACCCGTTAGGAGTACCCTTGTGATTACACTGGGCCCTCCCAGGTCATCCAGGATAATCTCCGCATCTCAAGATCCTTAACATAATCACACCTGTGAAGTCCCTTTTGCCATTTAAGGCAATGCGTTCACAGGTTCCAGGGACTGGAATTCAGGCTCTGGGGGCCATTATTTGGCCTATCACAGGGAGGTAAAATGTAGTAACCTCTAAACAACACCTCTCTTCCCTGTCCAGAGATAGGTGACCAAAGGGAATATTACCAAGGGAATATCTTGGCAAACTGACTGATTATTGGCTGTTAAAAGTAGGTAATGACAGTACAGATGGGCTTCCTTCACACCCTGCACCTCTGCCCCACCATACACACACACACACACACACACACACACATGTGTGCGTGTGTATGCAGAGACGTACACAGAGACGTCAGCTGGACCACTCTGTCTGGAAAGTTCTGACAATCTGAAGATTGTGTGACTTGTTGCATTTGTTGAAGATCATGTGACCTTTGGCTCTCTGCTCACTTCCACTGGTCACTTTCTTGGGGAAAACTAACACCTGGATTTCCAGACTTGGGCGCTATGTTCTCACACCCGCCTGTTTGTGGACTTTTCCTGATCCACTTTCTCTGCCTGGTCATTTGGGCTTTGTTGATTTTAATGTCTCGTTTGTTTTATGATTTTGGATTTTTCTCTTTTCAGATGTTTTCAGAAGGTACAATTTGTACTGAGTCATTCTGCCATCTATTTCTACTCTAATTTTGCTGTTTGATTTTTGGAAGTCTTAATTATTTTCATTCAGGAAATGGTACCGTCATCCGTTCCCACTCAGAGGCCCTCTTACTCTGCAAGGAGAACCTCTCCTAGGTTTTTGACTGCTATTATGTTTTTTTTCTCCTGTGTGAGTAAGGACACACACACACACACACACAAACAGAAAGGAGAACATTATATTGGTTTAACCACAGAGACAGCAAGTATGTTTCAGCCTTAAGGGCTCATGGTAAAAACCTTAACTTTTTATTTCAAAATAATTACAGATTTATAGGCAGTTGCAGAAACAGTACAGAGAGGTCCTATGGACCAGTTTCCCCTGATGATTTTGTCTTGCTTCGTGCCCTCCAGCCAAAGACCCACCAGGAATACGCCTCTAATTGAACAAGTTGTATTTATTACTCATTGCAGCAAGGGAGAGCAAGAGTGTGTTAGAAAGAACCCATTACAGGATTTGGGCTTTGGTCGGGTGGTCTGTGGAAGTGCAGAGGCGATTCTGCGATTGGATATCACGAGTCTTATTGGGAGGGAAAGGAGTAGGGGCGGGGCTCAGGCTGTAATTGGTGAGGCAGCAGCAGCCACTGGTTTCAGCCAGGAGAGGGGGATGTTCAGTGTTTTGTGGATGGCACAGTAACTTTGAGGGTTGCTTAGACAAAATTATGAAGTGACTTTGTTTCATCTCACTTTATCATAGTCTCTGAGTAACCTTGTCTGAGGTTGTATCTTGTGAGATTATGTCTGGAAGGAGAATAACGTGGTGACACTGTGTGCTGGGACAGCCTCTGCATGTCAGGGGATGCTCTTTTTTTTTTCCTTTCTCACCTTTTTTCACGCCAGTAGGATGTGCCAATTTATCATGTGTAGATTCATGTAACTAGCGCTGCCCTGTCACCACCAAGCCTTCCCCTGTGCTGTCCCTTTTTTGTCACACCACCTGCCTGCCCTTGCCATTTTGAACCTCTGGCGACCACTAACTTGTTTTCCCAACTCCATTACCTGCCATGTGCACGGAATCCTACACTATGTGACCTTTTGCAACTGGCTTTCTTTACTCGGCACAATGCCCTTAAGATGTGTCCAAGTCGTTGTGTATATCAGTAGTGCATCCTTTTTTTATTGCTGAGTTGTAGTCCACAGTATGTGTGTTCATTTTCTGTGGCTGCTTCAACAAGTTAAAATTTAGCAGCTGGCTGCTTCAACAAGTTAAAATTTAGCAGCTTAAACAACACAGATTTGTTATCGTACAGGTCTGTAAGTCAGAACTCTGACACGGGTCTTGCCAGACTGAAATCAAGGTGTTAGCAGGCTGCATTCCTTGCTGAAGGTTCTAGGAAAAAACCCACTTCATTGCTAATTCCTTGTTAGGGGAATTCAGTTCCATGTGGATGTAGGATTGAGGTTCCCGGTTTTTTGCTGGCTGTCAGGCGTTCCCAGTTTCTAGCTAGAGGCTGCCCAGGCTCCTCGGCTAGTGACCACCTTTGTCCACATCAAAACCAGCAAGGGCAGATGGATTTCTTTCTATGCTTAGAATCTCTCCCGTGTCTTTCCTCATTGTGTCTCTGACTTTCCTTTTTGCCTCCTTCACGTTTGAGGACTTACATGATTAGACTCTTCTCACCTAGATAATTCATGTAAATCTCCCATCTTAAGACCCTTAACCTTAATCACATCTGCAAAGTTCCTTTTACCACGATAGGTAACATAATCACAGGTTCTAGGAATTAGGGTGTGGAGTTCTTTGAGGGGGGTCACTATTCTACCTTACCCATCATGGATCTGCACAAAGGTTGATTAACCATTCACCTATTGGAAGGATGTTTGGTTGCTTATGGTTTGGTGCTATTAAAAATAAAGCTGCTAGCATCAAAAATACACTACTGGGAACTGATCAAACTAAAAAGCTTCTGCACAGCCAAGAACACAGTAAGTAAAGCAAGCATACAGCCCTCAGAATGGGAGAAGATATTTGCAGGTTATGTCTTCGACAAAGGTTTAATAACCAGAATCCACAGAGAACTCAAACGTATTAGCAAGAAAGGAACAAGTGATCCCATCGCAGGCTGGGCAAGGGACTTGAAGAGAAACTTCTCTGAAGAAGACAGGCGCACGGCCTACAGACATATGAAAAAATGCTCATCATCCTTAATCATCAGAGAAATGCAAATCAAAACTACTTTGAGATATCATCTAACTCCAGTAAGATTAGCCCATATCACAAAATCCCAAAACCAGAGATGTTGACGTGGATGTGGAGAAAAGGGAACACTTCTACACTGCTGGTGGGAATACAAACTAATATGTTCCTTTTGGAAAGATGTTTGGAGAACACTTAGAGATCTAAAAATAGACCTGCCATTGGATCCTACAATTCCTCTACTAGGTATATATCCAGAAGACCAAAAATCACACTATAACAAAGATATTTGTACCAGAATGGTTATTGCAGCCCAATTCATAATTGCTAAGTCATGGAAGAAGCCCAAGTGCCCATCGATCCACAAATGGATTAATAAATTGTGGTATATGTACACCATGGAATACTATGCAGCCTTAAAGAAAAATGGAGACTTTACCTCTTTTATGTTCACATGGATGGAGCTGGAACATATTCTTCTTAGCAAAGTATCTCAAGAATGGAAGAAAAAGTATCCAATGTACTCAGCCCTAAAAGTATCCAATGTATGAAACTAATTTATAGCTTTCATATGAAAGCTATAACCCAATTATAGCCCAAGAATATGGGGAAAGGGAGGGAAGGGGGAAGATGGGAGAGTAATTGGTGGGACCACACCTACGGTGCATCTTACAAGGGTACATGTGAAACTTACTAAATGTAGAATATAAATGTCTTAACACAATAACTAAGAAAATGCCATGAAGGCTATGTTACCCAGTTTGATGAAAATATTTCAAATTTTATATAAAACCAGTACATTGTACCCCACGACTGCATTAATGTACACAGCTATGATTTAATTTAAAAAAAAATGGATGGGCCAGAGAAAGTAATCTCTCTGAGACCCAGGGACATGGTGTCTGCCTAAAACTGAGGTAGCATATAAAATAAAACTAATAAATAGTACAAATATAAAGAAAAATAAAGCTGCTATGAACATGCTTATAAAAAAGGTATGTAAGTAGATTTCAGGCTATGCTGCCTTTTGCAACTGATTTTTTCCCTTCAACATCAAGCATCGTATTTCCGAGTCTTGTTCATGTTGCTCTATGTAGATGTGGGCCCTCTGTGGTGCCTTTGTGTTCCATGTGAACACAGAACCTGAGAGTGGTCCCCTCTTCCTTGCTGTGTAGTATTCTACTGAAAGCCTGTCCCACGGTATGTTCATCCATTTCCCTACGGATAAATATTTTGGTTGCTTCTAACTTTTTCCTACTGCTAACAAATATTATTGCAGTAAACATCTTTGCATAGTTCCCCACATGGCTAGGATGAAGCATGTTTCTAGACTGGACACGTAGGAGGGAAATTTCTGGTCCTGGAATATACATGTTACCGGTTTCGACTCGCTTCTTGTCTGACTGTTCTCCAAAGCCTTTTCACTCTGCCAGCGGTGATGAAAGAGTTTTATGATCTCGGCCAACATTTGGGGTCACCGTTCTTTTTAATTTCTGGACTGACTTCTTTTAATTCATTTCTTTTTAATTTTTGACCAGTCTAGAACCTTTCTCAAAAAGGTTGAAATGGTATCTGTTAGTTTTAATTTGTATTTTCCTTGTCACTGTTGAGGACACGTGCACACCCCCATCCAGCACCTCCTCTTCCTACACCCTTGCTGACTTTTCTCCTGACACCAACATTAGAGGTTGCTGCCTCTACCTGCTTTTAAGCATTAAGATCCGGGCAGTGCAACCCGACAACTGAAATTTGTTGTCTTGTCTGAAATTACAGGATGTTCCTCAGGCCGCTGCGTTTCCATGGGAACAAGCAACAGTCATCCTTCATGATTAGGTGGTATCCATGGCAACCAAGCCAGCAGCATTTGAATGAAACCGATTTTATTTTATTTATTTTTTGCAAACACATGAAGGTTAAAATGCATTTCTCTGGCTGTGGCTTCCAGACAGTCTGATCTTTCTGATAAAATGGAGATTCTTTCATCCTTCTAGTGGAAAGGGGACCCAGGATCAGCTGGTCCCTTGACCTAATTTTGCTCAGGGGGTCATGTAGAGGGCACGCAATGCATCTGAGCTAAAGAAAGACTGCTGGACCGTGCTCCGAGGTCTCAGGGGAGACTTTTAAGAGACCACTGGGTTTCCCTTTCTGTGATCTGTCCCTAGGATGCCACCTCCATACTGTGTGATCTTAGTAGACTCCCTTCACCTCTCTGGGAGTCTGCCTTCACCAGCTATGTTGCTTGAACTTTGGAAGCATGAGGCACACCCCTCCCAGGTTCCACCTGCCCAGATTAAGTCAGAAGCCAAAGGCAGCAAGCTTGTGTCCTGGACTCTGAGGAGTTAGGACCCAGGGGGTCAGTTCCTTGCCTTCTTTTCCTGTGTAAAAGAGAAGGTTGTTTTTATACACTTATTTTTTTTTTATTGGTGGTGGGGAGTGGAGATGGTCCACTTACTGTGGGACTCACTAGACTGATAAATCAGCTCAGAGAGGGAAAGGAGTGGGCCTGGAGTCACACAGCAGAGTCAGGGTTGAATCTAGTTCCCTGGTGTCAGCCTGGCCTCTCCCCCATCCCCACACACTAGGTCCCTTCCACCTTCTCTGAGGCTTTAAGTGTGGGCTCAGGAGAGGGGGTGGGGGGCACTTTTAAGGAACTTGCTTCCTCCCCGGAGGACTTTTAGAAGCGAACTTTTGCCTCTGGAAACTAAACTTCAGTTTCCTCCATTGGAAAATGGAGCTCACTGTAGTGAAATGGCTCTGTCCTTTTGTGCTTCTGTGGCCTCCTGTCCAAGTTGTCATGTGGGATTGCATTTGAAAGCGTCCAGACATGCATTCCTGCTGGGGGCAATATTACCCCAAAATGGGCCAAAAGTTTGCTTTTGGGGGAGGGGGAATGAAAAAAATCTTACTCTTTTTCTGTCCAATTTACATACAGTAGTACATAAAAGATATTGTATATCTTTGATATTAAAATTTTATGGAGGGGAAAGTAGGAAAAAGTACCTAAGAAGACTCCTCAGGGAGAGTGATAATGAAAAGAAAATTGAGACACATCGGTCCTGAACCCAGCGATCCGTGTGGTTATTATGATGAACTCTGTGTTTAGAGCTTGCAGCGGGCTGCCGGCTTCGTGGGGAAGCTGTTTGGGTGTTGGGTCAGGAGGCAGCCTGGCCTGGCTCAGTCTCTGCCCCTCCTGTTCATCGTGACCATGGGTACGTCGCAGCTTTTCTCAGGGCATTTCCCTTTCTCCATCTGTAGGTACGGGTGGGCCCGGCAGCTGCGTGAGTGAGTCTCGGGGAGTTCACTTCCTACCTGGTGCATCAGTCAGGGGTCTATCGGGAAGCAGATGCACCGAGACTAGGACAAGTTGAGGAGTATTTAATAGAGGCCCTGATTTCAAAGGCGTGGGCAGGTGTGGGAGCCATGAGGGGTAGTGCAGTACCCCGGGGCCAGTGCCAGCAGGGTAGCTCCATGGAGTCTGTCTCCAGCTAAAGCTCGCCTCCCGAGACTGGGCCCTGAGGACCTACTGTACCTTGGTCCTGGCTGGATGTTGGGAGTCAGCGTGCTGAGTGCACAGGAGCCACAGACTTGGGGTTCGGACCCACCTGGGCCCTCATTCATGCTCTGTCCCTCTCTAGCATGTGACCTTGGGTCGGCACCTACGCCCTGTGTCATGCAGTCTGCTCTGGTAAAATGGGGGTGCCAGTGCTGGCTTAGCTGAGTGCGGTGCCTCACACAGGAGTAGGACACAGAGGTTGTGGGCGGATGGTTCCCCAGGTGGAGCTGGCATGCGCTGTCAGTAAGCACGGGAAGGGTGGGCGGTGGGAGGAGACGCAATATGAAGGCAGACTGAGGAGAGTGGGGAGAGATTTCCTAGGGAGACCTCCAGAAAGAGTGGGTGTCCCTCCAGCGTGACTAGAGCAATAGAGAGCAGGGTAAGGAAAGTTCTAAGCAGGAAACACCACAAGGGAGACAGCAAGGGCCTTCAGGGATGATGCCTCTGGGCAGAGGAGGAGCATCCAGGGAGGAAGCCTTTATTAGAAGAGGTGGCCCAGGCGGGGGCATCTGGGTCTGGCATCAGCCCCTACCCCAGGCCTGCCTAGTGTTCAGCTGGGCCTGGACCAGTCCCAAGATGGCTTTGCCTGTGGCCATTGGCTGAGTCTCCTACCGACCGAAGACTGTTCTGGTTGGGGAGGGGCCCAGCGCTGTCCTTCTGTGCTTCTGTGGCCTCCTGTCTAATGTGAGGGCATGGAGGGATGGCTAGAAATCACAGACAGTGTCCCCAGCAGCCTGATCTGCCTTCTGAACACCTGTGCCATCTGTCCTGCGTTTGTGCATGCATCCCCCCCTCAAAGCATACCTGGGGTAGGTCAGTGGGGGCGGGGGCACCCAGAGGTGTGTCTTCGTGAACGTGAACATGTGCAGGTGTTTGTCCGGGTTTGGTGCCTTCCCCGCTGCACTCGTGTTCATGTGCCAAGGAAACCTCCACCCTGTCCTTTTTCTACCTTGAGAGTTAACAGGTCTTTCCCAAGCTCCCCCTTCCACCCCCACCACACGTACGGCTCTACGCAGGGCACGGGGAGGTGGAGATGCAGCAGCTTAGGTGTGGGTGTCGGGACTTCCGCAGTCACACACATGTACACTGCGCAAATGAGAGTGTTGACAGGAGGCTCAGGTCTAGCTGTTGCTATAGGACCCAGAGCGGGCTGAGATCTGGGGGCAGAGGGGTTCACCAAGAGTCTCTTCTCTGGGGCCTGTGATTGAGGATGTCAGGTGGGGGCGAGGAGCAGGAAGGGAGTGTTCTGGGGGATGCCATAGCTGGAGCAGTGGAAAAGAGGCAGCCTGTGCCAAGTGTGGTGTGAGAACCAGCAAGGGAAGTGGCCAGGTTGGACTCACTTGGGAGGTTTTAAATAGGTGTGCTCAGGCCACGGCTAAAAGTTTTCTATGAGCTGTCACCATTTGAAAGTCAGAATATCTCATATTTTTAAAAATACCCAGATTTCTACCTTCTCTCTTACTGTGGAAGGTATGGCTGTGCTGGGCCCCCCCCCTCGCAGTGTACCCCGGCAGCTAGCCACTTTTACTTGATTTTATTACCTGCCTGCTTCTGTAGTCTTCCCAAATGTAAAGCCTCTAGAAAGGAAGGTCTGAAGTGGAAGCCAGAGATTTTCTTGTCTGAAGGAACTTGGGAAGTCTTCCAAGCTCTCACCCGATGCAGCATCTCATGACTCAGTTATCTTATCCTTGTAAACTTCCAGTGATGGGGAACTCACTATCTCACAAGAAGTGTGGGCCTTTCCCCCCTTCTTTTTGTATGTGTGGTAAAATGTGTATAACATACAATTTGACGTTTTAACCATTGTTGAGTGTATGATTCAGTGGCATTCGGTATATTTGCAGTTTTGTGTCACCATCACCACTATTCATTTCTAAAACTTCTTTATCATCCCTTCTGTGTAGAAAATTTGTACCCTTAAGCAACAATTCCCCATTCCCCTCTCTTACTTGGTAACCTCACGTCTACCTTCTGTCTCTTTGAAATGATTCTAGATACTTATTTTTTTGTCGTTGTTTAGAATGGTTCTAGATATTTCTTTTTTGTTGTTGTTTAGTGGAATCATACGATATTTGTGTTTTGGGGTTACTCCGCATATTGTTTTCAAGGTTCATCCAAACTGCAGTATGCGTCAGAACTTCATTCCTTTTTAAAGCATACATTAAAAAATGATGTCAGGGCGTGGTGTGGTGACTCGTGCCTGTAATTGCAACACTCTGGGAGGCCAAGGCAGGAAGATCCCTTGAGCTCAGGAGTTCGAGACCAACCCAAGCAAGAGCGAGACCCTGTCTCTACTAAAAATAGAAAAACTAGCTGGGTGTTGCAGCAGGCGCCTATAGTTCCAGCCACTTGGGAGGCTGAGGCAAGAAGATCGCTTAAACCCAAGAGTTTCAGGTTGCTGTGAGCTATGATGCCATGGCACTCTACCCAGGGCAACAGAATGAGACTCTGTCTCCAAAAACAAAACAAACAAACAAAAAAAATCGAAGAAAAAGAAAGTAAAAAACAAAGTACAGAGTTAGTCCACCGCATATACAATGGATATCACGTGTTGGTGGTGGACTTTTGGGTTTCTGCCATTTGGCTGTTGTGAACATTTGCATACAGGTATTTTTTCTGAGTCCATGTTTTCAGTTTCTTTGAGTATAGACCTAGGAGTGGGATTGCTGGGTCATGTGGTAATTTTATCTTTATTTTTTGGGAGAACTGCCAAACTTTTCCATGATGGCTGCACCAAATTATATGGGGACTGGTTTGCCTGTGATGGGAGTGTCAGGAGGGCCTGACTGTGTGGCCTTGGCTGTTCTTGCTCAACCTTTTTCTCCCTCTTTGTTGGCAGAGTCACCACAAGAAAGGCCGGGCTCCCGGCGCAGCCTGCCTGGCAGCCTCTCAGAGAAGAGCCCTAGCATGGAGCCCTCGGCCGCCACGTCGTTCCGGGTCACGGTAACTATCTCTGCGTCACCACCACCGCCACTGCCACCATCATCACCACCTCGCCCGGGGTGCTGCTCTGTGACCCCGCAGTCCCCCTTCCTGGAGCCTCATGGACCGGGAGAGCATCCAGCCTCCCTTGCTCTAGGTATCCGATCCTCGGCTGCTCCCCTCTCAGTGGCTCAGCCCCATCCCTGAGGGCCACACTGGGGTCCCATCCTGAGAGGGAGGGGGCAAGTGACTGACAGACAGTCCTGAAGCCACAGGGCCTAGAGCTGAGCTGGCCCGGGGTGAGAAGGAGGCAGGTGAAAGCTTAGATAAATGCATCCCCAGGACTGCACACACACCATGCTTCCTTGACCCTTAAGATGCACAACTTTTGTTTCCATATATTTTCTCAAGTTATAGTCCATGGCATGCCATAATTTAATGCTTTCCTGGTGGCACATAAAATAATGCTGTATCTTACAACTGATGATGCCTTAGAATTGACAAAACACAGTCTATATATCGCAGCCATTGAATTTAGTGGTCCCCTAGTAGCGCACGTACTTGTTTTTACTATGAACCTAAATGACTTTATGGAAACAGAACCCACTGGCTCTTAACGTCTGACTCTCCATGCCCTTCTCCTTGCCCCCCAACACACTTTTAGGGCCTTCATTCCCTTCCCTTTGTCCAGTGCCAGGCACCAGAGACACAGAGAAGTAGACACATTCTTTTCCTGTAAGGGAGATGCAAGTCTTATCGTTTCTTCATCTGTTCATTCACTCAACTGTTTTTATGGCTTGCCTGCTGCATGCCAGGCACTGTCCTGCAGATTCCGGCTGAATGAGAGGAGCTGACCAAGAGAGCACAGGTGGACAAAGCCCTAACATTGTAAGCTCACATTCTGGCACTAAGGGCTGCCAAGGGGAAAAGGAGGCTACTATGATAGGGAAGACCAGGAGAGCTTCCTTGAGGTAGTGTGGTGGGCGATGATATTTGAACTGAGGCCCAAGGGAAGTCCTGCCCTCTCTGGACCCCTGGAGCCACAGCAGGCAGGTCAACCTTCAGAGGACCGTAGGGAATGAGGACTACTCATAATATCACCATCTCATCGATGGAGCACCTACTGTGTGCTGGACACTGGGCTTACTCTCCTACATACCTGATCTCTTTTAATCCTCCAGACAACCCTAAAGCTGATGCATTGATCACTCCATTTTACAGATGAGGAAACTGAGGTTCAGAGAGGTGAAGCTCCATCTGCTAACAAGTAGTGGAGCTGAGATCTGGACTTAGGAGCACACACTTTCTCAGGCTGTGGCTCCCACACGCTCCTAGAACCCTGTCAGCATTTCTTTTGCTATTCTAACAAGTGCATCATCACACCTTGAAGGTTTTGTAATTTGCAGCTCTTTAATTGCCCGCTGGGCGTGGTGTTTTTCCTCTGATGGTGTCTATGCTCTGTTTCTTGTGGTGGAAACCACCTGTGGATCAGAGTCAGAGCCAGTCTTCTGAACCTTGAGTTGCCCAGGACTCAACTGCCAGTCCTGCCTGCCTAGTTAGGGTTTTCAGGGCAGATAGCATGTTCATGGGGTCATTTGGGGGTGGGTGGGAAGGACAGGGTCTCGCTGTGTCATCCTGGTTAGAATGCAGCAACATCAGCATAGCTCACTGAACTCCTGGGCCTTGAACTCCCAGGTTCAAGTAGTCCTCTTGCCTCAGCTTCCTGAGCTCACGTGATCCTCCCTTATCAGCATCCCAGAGTGTTGGGATTATAGGTGTGGCCACTGCACCCAGCCCAAGGTGGTCATTTTACCCACTCCTCACAGTAGCCATGTGGGAAAGTTCTGTTGGTATTCCTGTTTCACAGATGAGGAAACTGAGGTTCAGAGAGGCAAAGTTGTTCACCTCTGAGTGATAGAGCCAGGCCTATCACTTGCCAAAACCTTTGAATATTTAGGTTTCGTGTCCTTCTCTGGGCACCTTGGCCTCTTTTCTGTGTGCAGCAATTAAGGAAAGGTATGTGAGTCAAGATTTTATCCTGGGCTGGGTGCCCAGAGCTGGGGCAACTAGAGAACTCAGAGGTAGGAGTCTGAGGGCTCATCTAGGACCTGCATGACTTCGTTAGTTGCTCAGCCTCTCTGAGCCTTGTGTCCTCACCAGTCAGCCCCTCCTTGAAGGAGTCTGGCAGAGGCTCACCGTGAACATGCTCGTCCACGTCTGACGCAGGGAAGCCACTCAGCAGATGAAATCCATCAATACCATCTGAATCATGCTTCTGATTTTTTAAGTCCAGAGCACTGAAGATCTGGGAGGGTTGGAGTAGAGGGCAGAGGGCAGGGTGTTTAGAGAGGGAAGGTCAAAGGTGAGCCTGGCCTGGGCCTAATGGACAGACCCTGTTGGGGGCCGGAAGCACACCCCCAGCCCCAGCACACACTTGCTCACACGTGCCCCCACAAGCTACATCTCACATGCTCAGTTGACTGCAGCTGTGTGTAGGCCCCTGAGGGAGCCCCGGGAACAGGTCTTTGCCTGGGGGAGGCAGGGAGACACCATAGGATGTATTGGAATAACTGCCACCTTCGCTGCCATTTCAAACTCGGATGCCAGGATGTCACCACCTCTCATAGGTGTGTCCCTCTGGGAGAATCACTGAGTCAGGGTCTGAAGTCTCAGGGGCTCATGCTATGTACTTCCTCCATGAACACAGGCCTGGGAAGGGCTGGACTTGCCGGAGGTCACCAGCCTGGGACCAGTTCCAGAGCCTGGGTTGTTTGCAGCCCCGTGTTGGTCCCTGCTCCTTTTCTGAGTCAGCTGAGGACACGCAGCTGCTCTGCAGGGCTCAGTCTGAGTCCCACCTCAGCCTCTTGGAGACCATGTGACCCTGGGAGAGCCTCAGTTTCCCCTTCTGAGAAACGTGGTAGGGAATGGACTTTGTAAGGCAGAGTACATATGGTTTGGGCATATAGTAGGGGCGTAAGTGTTCTGTTGTCGTAGCTAAGAGGGTGGGCTTTAGAGTCAGCCTGTTGGGGTGTGAGGCCCTGCACAGGCTCACGCCAGCTTTGTGACTTGGCAGGACATGGAACCTTTCTGTCCATCTGGTATAACTTCCTCTCTCTAAAACTAGAGTGGGGGGGTTTGGGCAGTGTCTCTCCAGAGCCACACAGTGCTGGGAGGCTGTCGTGTGTCCCGAGAGCTGCGCGGTCCCTGGGATGAGGGTGTGGTGGGGAAGGGGCTTGAGAGTAAGGTGACCAAAGAGGCCTCCTGCTCATCTCTGGTCATCAGCTCTAAGGCTCCTGTCATTGAACCCCAGGTGTACCTTCTCCGTGAAAGTGACATTTCCTGGGAGGCAGGGAGCCAGGGAAGGGAGGCAGCAAGCTAGAGGCCCAGATCTGCATGGGCCTCAGTAGTGCACCCCCTTTCAGAGAAACCATGGTTTGATTTGGGAGACAAGGAAGCGGTGACTGTTAAATATTGAAACTCCCTGTGAGTTTCCTCACCCTGCTGCCTTCCCTAGACCCCCCCTTCCCATTTGGTCTGGGTCCCACCGTCCCCTCTACCCCCTGTACTCCATTGACCTTGAGGAGAGCTGGCAGGGCCAGGGTGCACAGAGTTTCCAGGAAACTTGACAGCCAACTGACTCCTCCTCAGGAAGATGAAAGTGGAGGGTGGGCTTTAGAGTCAGCCTGTCGGGGTGTGAGGCCCTGCACAGGCTCACGCAGTGACTGGAGAGTTGTGTTGAAGCTTTAGCTGAAATTAGGTCTCATGGCTATTTTTTGAAAGATGGAGAAGGAGACATGTCAGGCCAGGGGAAGGCTTAGGGGTCTGACAGAAGCAGTAGATAAACTCAGCACTGGTTTGATCACAAAGATGCTTCTAGAAGCAGTTTTGGTTTGTTCCAACAATTAACTTTTACTGGGTGCTTGGTTTTGCACCCTACATGGTCCTGATGCTGTGATAAAGGTGTGCCTGAGATGCTGTGGGAACCCAGAACAAAAAGCAGTTATCTCTGGCTGGGAAGGATAGGGAAGAATTCCTAGAAGTTCTTTTGAGTCTGGGCTTTGAGGGATGTGTAGGAGTTTGTTGGGAATGGGGGCAAAGAGTATTTCTGTTAGTGGGGGATCTGCCTGAACAAAAGCAAGCAGTGGCCATGTGTGACTGGAGTGTTGGATGGGTTGGAAGCATAAAGGGAGCAAAGTGAGCGGCCTTGGTGGGTGAGCTAAAAAGCTTTTGGACTTTCTCCTGTAGGATACAGGAAGCATCGTCTCTGGGGTGTGGACTTCAGTTTTCTCAAGTGCTCACCTCTCTTCTTACTCCTATAGTGTCTTCCCTGCACCCTCTTGTGTTTAAGCTGTCTTTGTCTCACACAAACACAGAAACAGGCACATGGACACAAACACACGTGACAGTGGATAACCCCACCCCCCATTCCCCACCGGTGTCACCATGGAAAGGCTGTTGAAATGATCTGGATAGATCTTTCTGAACAGAGAAGGGACTGAGGCTCAGAGAGGGGAGAAGTCTTTCCCGAGGTCAGGCAGCATGTCTTGGGCAGCGCCTGGAGTAAAGCCCAGGGTTGTCCATCACCCCTGCCCAGTGCTCCTCACCCTGTTGCTGCCTCCTGCCCTCTCTTCCCAGTACCTGGGCCACGGCCGCCCCATCAGAGCTGAGCCCTTCTCCTAGACCCCATCACATTTCCTGGGGGGAGGGGGCTTACGGCAGAGGCCATTTACTGGTCTGCCTCTTCCTACCCACGGAGGCACCCAATGGCTCTCTCCTGCATCTGCACACCGCCCTCCTGGCTATTGGCTCCCAGCCCTAGCTGCAGCAGGACCTACAATTTGGGGGCTGCTTGGAAGAGAAAGGGCTGGCTTGAGGGCCAGGAAGGTGGCACTGTGCTCCCTGCACAGTCTACCTCACTGTCTCCATTAGTGCCCCTTCCCAGCTAAGGAAGGTGGCTGTTGGGTGGTGAACAGAAAAGCTGGTCAGGCTCATGCATCAGGTGAGCCAGCTCTGTTACAGCACATATGGGGAAACTGAGGCCTGGAGAGGGGCAGCTTGCCCAGCATACTTGCTAGGGGTCCTTCCAGCCATGCAGGCTGCTTCTGGCTGATCCCAAATGCATATTCACTGGGACATGTATATCTGTGGCCTGTACACCAGTGAAGGGGTGTCAGCCATGCAGCCTTGGTTGACTGTGACAGGACAGTAGTGCTAGACCCTGGGTTTGGGCACCCATAACGCAGTATGAGGAATTTGCTCATGAGGCTGATGTCCCTTGCTCAGTTCAGGCATGTCAGCTGAAGTGTTGTGACCCAGTGTCCAGCAGGAATCCAGCAGATGAGACGGTTGGTGAGGAGAGCTGGTCTTGCTCCCTCAGACCACTCCCCTCACCCCCTATCCCTACCTTTCATGGAGCCTGCTTGTTATTAAACCGTCCAAACTCAAAAGGAAAATTAGTATTATTGTGGTGCCTTCCTCAAGGAGAGGCAGCTGTTTCTGCAGAGGGAATATAGTGAAGTGGAAATATTGTCATAGCCAACCCAGTGCAATTCAGACACAGGAGCTGTCCAGGGCAAGGATGGGCTTCAGGACAGGAGTGTAGGGCCAGCGGGTTTTGGAGCCTCCTGAATCTGAGGACAGCCCAGAGTTTGTGGCCTGGGACAGCCATAGGACTGCGTTATTTGGAGGAGTTGGGAGCCCTCACCACCAAATTAATGAACAAGACAGTGGTTTCATTAGCTATATTTTACAGAGTAGGAAACCCAGACTCAGGAAGGAGAAGCCTGGGTCCAGGTCTATAGCTGGTGAGTGGCAGAGGTGGGAGCCGAGCTCTGGTCCGCAAGTCCTGACAAGGGTGAACCAACTTTCCTTTCTTGTTCTGTCTTTCAATAAAGTTTTCATCAGCACCAACTATGTGTCCTGGCTTGCCCTGGACGTTGAGGATACAAACAGGATGAAAACGTACTTGCCACCTACAAAAATAACAGAGGAATCAAGCTGGACCCTGAGTAATTGCCAGGCAGGTGAAAGGGAAGGGACAGCACCTGTCATAGCCAGGAGATGGGAAATGACATCAGAACTGAGAGAGCTGTTGGAGGCTGAAATGTGAGGAAATGGTTGGAATGAGAGAAACAGGAGAGCATGTGAGTGAACAGATCAGATAGGATCTGAGGCTGTATTAACAGGAATATGAGGTCTCCAAAGAGGGAGGTGAGGTGGGCCACAGCAGCAGATCTGGGGTGCAGTATGTCTTTCTGAGCTGCATATTTGACCAGGCTAGGAGAGTCTGAAGCATTTTGGTGAACAGAGACCAGGATTAGTGTGCAGATGCAGGCTGGGGAGGGGGGAGTTTGTTCTTGCTCCTCAACATCTGTGTTTAGAGTGCCCTGTGAGGGTCCTTGAGGGCAGGAGTGGAGGGAAGAACCCACTTTAAGGAGTCCTAGAACCTCCTGGCTAGCCCTGGGAGGTGGGTAGCCTGGCTTGGGCAGTGTGGGTGGGAAAGATGGCTTATGTACCTCCCTCCTCTTTCTGCCCTGGGTCTTCTAGAGATACCCCCAGGCCAGCCATCCCTACAAACTCCATTTCCCCAGCCCTGCACTGACTGATCTGTAGGGCAGAGGGGAATCAGATAAACTAGTTCTCATTAAGGTGTCAATGGTTGACTCCAAGTTTGAACCATTTATGTGGAGTGTCTGGTTCAATGACTGGCAGGTAGGATGCTACTTGGGGGCCTTTTTTCCTCTCTGCAGGCCCTCTCAGGATCCTGGGGGTACAGAGGTGGCTCCTCCCAGTGGTCTACTTGGGATGGAGCAGGATTTGAATCTTGGCTCCCACTCCCTCTGTGGGTTCACTCAGGCAGGTTGCCTGACTCATCTGTAAGTGGGCATAGAAACCCCTCCAGCATGGGGCAGCTGTGAGGGATCAGTGCCTGGCACAAGAGAGCATCCAGCCAGTCATCTTCACTCCCTGTTCTCCTTTTGGGGGTACTCACCTTTGCCCCACACTTTCCCCAGAGCCCCAGGTAATGGGCAGACCCCTCCCCCTTCTGCGCTTCTCAGTTGTGGCCCAAAGCAACATAACCCCTGGTACAGCTTCTAGAGTTCAACCCTGAGACCAGGTAGTGGAGAGGGGTTGTTGGGAGTTGGGGAAATGGAGCCTCTCAGGGAACCAGAAACCTAGTTCCCTTGTGGGTAGTTTAGATGGAAGTGTCTACGCAGGGCGGTTTCCCACCAGTTGGGGGCAGCAGAGGGCAGTGAGTGGACGCCAGGTGGCTCCTCCCAGGGAGAATTAAAGTCCCAGGGGTTTGTGTGCCCAGAGGCACAGGGAGCCCACTGGGTGTTGGGAGAGTTCAGATCACAAAGTTCCTGTTGACAGCTGAGTCTGGCATGGATGGGTGGCTGAGCTGGCTAAGCCTGGGTGGACAAAAAAGTCAGGGACACTGGATGAAATAAGGTCTAGGGCCAAGACAGCTTTTCCTCAAGAGGAGGGCACAGGGTGAGGGGGACAGCAGGTGGTCAGCCAGGCTTGCTGCTGTGTGGTCACCAGGTTGGGGCCAGTAGACACCCCGTGACTGTCACCCTTTTATTGTTTACAGGCGTCTTGTTTTGTCTTTGCCACTGCTTTGGGAGGGAGAAAGATGGTTACTCTGGAAGTAGGGGGTGGTGGTGGTCAGAGCTAGGGCTGGAAGTCCTATTACTTGGGTTTGAGCCCCAGCTTTACCACATGTGCTGTCTGCATGATGAGGGGGTCATGGAGCCTATTTTGCATAACCCCCTGGTCAGACCCTTTACAAGACAGCATCCAATCAGTCATGTTAACTCCCTGTTCCCCTTCATTCTGGGGTACTCACCTTTGCCTCACACTTTCCCCAGACCCCCAAGTAATGGGCAGACCCCTCCCCCTTCTGCACTTCTCAGTTGTGGGCCCCAAAGCAACATAAACCCTGGTAGAGCTTCTAGAGTTCAACCCTGAGACCAGGCAGTGGAGAGGGGTTATCGGGGGTTGGGGAAATGGAGCCTCTCAGGGGACCAACAACTGAGTTTCTTGGTGGCTAGTCAGGGAACTGCACCAGACACTCCCCAGGTGCTGTCTCATTTAATCCTTACAACCCAAGACTCAGATAACACAAATCTCACTTTGTGAAGGGGACAAAACAGAGGCAGATGGAGAATGAAGAATTCGCTGAGGATTGCTCAGCTCTCGAACCTGGGTGGGGAAGATCTCACAGAGACTGGCCGGCAGCATGCTGTCTTCCAGCCAGAGTTCTCTCCATCTTACAGATGGAGGTGCTGACACCCAGAGAGGGCAGGTGCATGGCTCTGGGTCACACAGACTACAGAGGGCAGAGCTGGCATTTGAACACAGGGTTCCCCATCTCCCTGCCTTAACTAGTCTTTGTCCTTGCTTCCAGCAGGCCTGGCCCCAGGGGTCAGAAGGTGTCAATGCAGGGAAGATACCCCTCCAGGGGGAGAGAACTGCTGTCCTCTTTCCCTCCCACCCTGTGACCCTGCAGGCCCTCCCTCTTTCAGGGGGGCCCTGGAGACTTCGTGTGGGGCACAGGACTCAGATGCCTTCGTTTCCCCGCCTCCTCATGCTACGAAAATGAAACGATGGAGTGGCATTTGGGTTGGATTGCAGACATAATTATATCTGAGTTCTCGGGTGGGAATTGTTTCCAAAGCCAGGAGGCCCTCTGTGGAGGTGGCAGCAGTGACATCTGTTTTCAACACAAGGCTGTGCATCGCGATGAGTAACTTTTCCTGTGGAATTGCTTAAAGAATGTCTAAAACGAGCTATGCTTGTTACTCCCCTGCTCGAGAACCTTAGATGGCTCCCTGAGGGGTGGGGAACCAGTTCCCCACTTGGCATTCAAGGCCTCCAGGTCTGTCCTGGCCCCCACACCTTTGTATAGACTGGTCCTTCTGCATACAATTCCTCCCCGCTTCTCTGCCTTGAGAGCTCCTTATTGCCACCTACGCCCCTTCCATCCCCTGTGAGCCCTCATCTCTGGTAGGCATCCCCTACCTCCTGAGATTGCGTGTATAGCGAGAACACTCTACCTATACACACAATCTCACATGTCTGTCCCTCTCTACCAGACAGTGGTAACCTTCTCAAGGGCAAGGACTGTTTCTGATTTGTCTGAACCCTCGGCACTGGGGCGAGGCCTCACCTGTGGCAGACACCTGAAGAGCTTGTGGAATGAAGTGTTAGAGAGGGAGTCAGTGGATTAAATGGAGTTAGAGTGGGTTGAGCTGGGAAGAGAGTGAGCAGTGATATCCCCTCTTCTGAGGGCCACCACACAGTGTCTGAGGCCTGCCTTGGGAGCAGAGGTCAGGACAAGTCCCCCATCCCACCAGAGTTCCAGCAAGGACACTACCCGTGGCCTTGAAATCAACCTTTACTCCATCCCATGGGTTCCTACGGGCCTTGGAGGCCAGGGCTCCAAGTAAACCTGGCCTGCAGATGGTAAATCACACAGGAGGAAAAAATAGCCTATAAAATCTTCTCCCCAAACACTGCATTTTGTATTCTATAGTGAAAAGGCCTTTTAAAAGCACTGCTTTCTCAGGTGGATTTACGGGTTCCCACCAAGCCCTCCCTCCCACAAGTGTTTCCCAGACCTCAGGCCTGGAGCTCCTGGGAGTCCTGTTGTTCCCTGGTGGCTCTTGGTCCAAGCAGAAACAGGATAGCCCCTCTTCCTTGCCTTGCTGTCCTGAGTCTACCCTGGCCAGCTGGGTGCCTGGCAGGCCAGGGCAGGGGGCTGACCCAAAAGAAGCTCCCTGTGACCCAGCATATGCCACATCCCCAGAGGGTCCCTCCCATTTGTTGCTACCTGCAGTGGTCCACCAAGGAGGAATGCCCAGGCTACAAAGGACATAGAGATCAGCTCGACCAATCCCTTTGTTGTACAGATGGGGAAACTGAGTCACAGAGCAGCTCGTTCAGTGCCTCATAGTCTGGGAACGGAATTATGCAAGAGCCCTGCTGCTTCCCTGCTGTGTGCTCCCATTTAAGTTGCTTGCCCTTTCTGAACCTCTGTTCTCCCATCTGCATGTTGGGTGGTGAGAGTTAGACAAGAAAAATCATGTAGAGCTCTAATACTGAAGCTTATTAGAGGGCTTACTAAATACATGTGACTCATTCTTATTAGTGTGCTGGAGTAGCCCTTGTTGGTATTAGCAGCAAGCTCTTTTTTCCGTCTTTCTTTTTTTGAGACAGAGTTTCACTTTGTTGCCTTTGGTAGAGTGCTGTGGCATCATAGCTCACAGCAACCTCAAACTCTTGGGCTCAAGCAATCCTCTTGCCTCAGCCTCCCGAGTAGGTGGGAGTATAGGCGCCCGGCTATTTTTAGAGACATGGTCTTGCTCTTGCTCAGGCTGGTCTTGAACCTGTGAGCTCAGGCAATCCACCTGCCTCGGCCTCCCAGAGTGCTAGATTACAGGCATGAGCCACCATGCCCGGCTAGCAACAAGTTCTTGACTCTGAACTGGTTTTCTTGCCGCTCTGCCTGGTGTCTCTGCTGAGTATGTTCACCGACACAGTGCCCACAGCACAGGACAGTGAAGTTTCTGAAGTCAGTGAGTCACCTGAGAAAACTGGCCTGGTGTTGAGGGCACCTCAGCAGTAAGGCCTAGAGGGAGGCAGAGGATGAAGGAGAAAGTAGAGGTTCTGCTGCAGGAGTGAGGCCCCGGTGGAGGGGGCTTCTCTGCAGCCATCTAGCCATGGAGGTCTAACTTCCTACCCTGAGGCCAGAGCTGGCCAAGAGTTTAAAGAGCTGATAAGGTATTTATGGCCATCCAGATCTCTGGACAGGCTTATTATGCTAAGTCAAGTTTTCAGCTGGAGGATTTATGGGACAGAGTTACTCTCTGGCTGTTCTGGGTTGTCATATGCCCTGCTGAGACCTCAGGAATTTGTGTCTGACTTCTCTACACCTGGGTACTAGCATATATACCAGGAGGGCTTTGCTGGTGTCCTCATCTCCCCTTTTCCCACCCTCTTCAATACAGGGCTCCCCTCTTCTTCCTCCTCTGACTCCCAGGCTTCCATATGGGTCCCCTTTATCTGGGTGTCTTCTGCACTGGGGAGAAGCCCCAGGCTTAGGTGATAATTTGTATCTTGGAAGCCAGAGGGACCTGTGATAACTCCAGGAACCATTCAGGGCAGCCAGACACTGTCCTACTTGTGCTGTGAGTCTGCCTGGAATGCCCATATGTGGTTTCCCTGCTCCAGGTAATCTCAGCAAGCCCACTTGCTGTCTCACCTACAGTGTTCCTAAAATGCCCTTAAAAGTTGGCCTCCTCCAGAAAGCCCACCCAGATCGCTCTCAAGTGAATCCTTTAAAAAGCCTCCCAAAGCATTTTCTTTTTCGCCTTTTTCTTTTGTATCATTAAATATTTATTAATTCTTTTAGGAAATATTTATGGAATTCCTGCCAGATGCCCAGCACTGGCGACCCAGGCTGCTGTGGCCTTTGCTCTGGCGGCTTTACGATCCAGAGTGGGTAGGAGGCATTAAACAAATATGGGTATAATTACACCTGTGATAAGTCCAAAGGGAGACCTAGGCTAGCCTAGGGCCTCAGGGGAGATACTGAGGAGATACTTGGAGAGTGTGCAGGGTCCACTGGGCAAAGGGGACTTCCAGGCAGTGGGAACAGCTATGGCCTTTTGGATAATGGCTGGACTGATGTTTGGTGGTCAAAGGATGAAATAAAAACTATAGTAATTAAAGTGATAATGATAGCAGTTAATATTTGTTGTATGTTGGGAAATGGGCTATATTCTTTATGTGAATAATCTCATTGAATCATCACAATAACCTGTGAGGTGGTCACTGTTGTCCCCATTTTACAGAAAGGGACACAGACATGAGGGGTTAAGTTATTGGCCAATAAGTGGTAGAACCTTCTCTTCTCATGCCTCTTCTGGAAGAAGGATGAAAGGTATTTGCATTTACCTGGGGATTCTTAAAGATCAAAGTACCCTGAGGACTTAAACAAAGGTGTGTGAAATGGTGGAATTTTAAATGTGATGCTGGGCAGAGGGAGAAGCGTTTGGGGCAAGGGTCTCCAGCTGTTGCCAGACTAAAAGATGCTAAAAGCCACATATCCAGAGAGCTGGAAAGCCAGGGTGTGAGAGGAGCAAACAGATTGTCCTTGGAGGCTGCTGCAAAGGAGGTCCTGCACGAGAGCAGGGGATTATTTCAGCAGCGGCACAGGGCTGTTTTCTGACCTTGCACCTGGACTTGCTGCTCTTTGCCCTTACTGGGCCCCTCGCCCTCCTGTTCTCTGTGAGCACAGGTGCACAATGCAAGTAGGCCTGTGCACCTGCATATTTCTGCCTTAGGACACCTGGAGTATGTATGTTTCTTGGCTTGTTTCAGTGTATTTGCATGTTAATTTGTGTGTTTACTGATCGTGTATGTGTGTATTTATGAGTGTGCTGCTGGTCAGTGTGCACATGTATTGGTGTGTCTGTATGATGATGCTGAGGCAGCTTGCAGTTTTTGGTCAGGGCTGGGTTTGAACCCTCCACCTCCAGCATATGGGGCCGATGCCCTACTCCTTTGAGCCACAGGCACTGCCCTGCTGAGGCAGCTTGTATGCGTACACATGCATTTCTTTGTGGGCATGTCTTTCCTGTGTGTATTTGTATGCATGCATGTCCTTGAACTTGTGTGTTTGTGGCCCTCTGTATTTCTCCATGCGAATGTGTGTAGGTGTGTTTTCTGAGCAGTATTTTGAATGTCAGGGTCCAGCTCTTTCCTGGGGCTTCTCCAGAGGTTCTTGTGGTCCATGAATTGGTTCTATTTGTGTAATCCAAGTAGTCTGGCTACCTTCTCCAGGCAAAATGGAATGTGGATCGGGAGGGTTCTTTAGGCACAGGGTGGCTTGTGAGTGGGTGGCCACTAGGAAGGCACCAACTTAATCCTGGCTTAAAATGCCTGCTCTCTTTCACCTGTCACAGTGTCTGACATCCTAGGGACCCTTTTTGATGTTGCATACCTCCCAGGGGAGGAGGCCAGAAAAGCCTGCAGGCTGCTGATGGCAGAGGCCCTAGAACAGGGAAAGAAGCAGCAGGAAGCACACATCTGAAGGACTCAGGCAAAGCCAGAGAATTCCCCGGTACTGTTAGTGCCAGGTCTGGAATGACCCAGGCAGCCTGGTCCTGGCAGCTGCTCTAACTTCATAAAATCATCAAATACCCAACCAAGCCCCCTGCCCCATGTTACAGATGGGAAGGCTGAAACCTAGAAAGAGGAAATGCAGGGAGCCTGAGGGACCCAGGTGCTGACTGGCCTTGCCACTGCTTTGCTTTGTGATTCTGGGCGAGTCCCATTGCCCTCTGGACCTTGGGTGTCCTCTGCAGACTCTCTAGGCTCTCAGCCTATGACCCTGGAAGCAGGATCCCACACCCCCTCCATTGCACCACTGGACCAGACCGCTGAGGACTTGGGTCTGCTGGTAGCCTGTGTGTCAGCATCTCTCCTCTCCTGAGGCTCAGGGAGCTGGCAATATCTGGATGGGGTCTTATCCTCCCTTTCCTGTTTATTAAGATGTGCCTTTGGCATTTGGGCAAAGCCCCAGAAAGATATTGAGAGATGTGCCTGTCAAAGTAGCTCCACTCCTTGAGTGTTCTCTGGGTGGGGCCTCAGAAACGGCCACTGGAGGAGCTGGGCTGGCTGAAGGAGGGCCCTCAGGAGCCCTGTCTTGGGTCCCAGGGTGGGCACCTAAGGCTCAATGGGAGACAGAAGTCCATCAGGCCCTGCCACACTTCTGCAGCAACCCAGGGTCAGTACATTTGAGGGGAAAAGGTGATCAGGCGGGCCTGGTGGGAGGATGCAGGACCTCACCCTTGATGGAGCAACCTTCTGGGTGCTCAGTACTTCCCATTCTGTTTGGGAACAATGGCTTAGAGACCACTGGTGACTTGGGGCTCCTGGGTATAATGCAAACCCCTAGTTCTCCCGGTGCTGCGCTGGGCTGAAGCACACACAAGGATGGCACTGGGCAAGGCTTCCCCTCCCTGGAGGTGATCAGCCTCCGTGTCCTCACCCTGAGCCCCTGTATGACAGCCCTGCATTTCAGGAGGGAGCATGCCTCCGCTGGACCTTTGGTCCCTGAGGCCCAGCATGGTGCCTGCTGCTGAGTGTGGGGTGAATAATCTGAGCTGTCAGTTCTGTACATGGGGAGGATCCCTGTGTTGCCCTCCCCGGAAGCCAGAACTTTCCTGGTTACCCACTTTCAGCAAGTGGCTTAACTTCTCTGAGACTCTGTTTCTATACCTGAAAACCCCAAACATTCTGAATTCTGAAGCCCAGGTTCTCTCAATGATCCCTAAGAAATGATATTGGCCTCTCTCAGCATCCCCTCCTGGGCAGGAGGTGTTCAGTGAGTTACCACATACACAGCAACTTGGCAGGACAGGGCCTGGCGGTTGGTAATTTATCATTATCATCACTTGGAATTGTTTGAAACGGATGAATGAAAAAAATCATGTGTCTGGAATTCTGAAAGGCCTTTGAGAAAGTCTCTGAGAACCTTCCGGAGAAGGAGTGGGGCTGTGGGACATCAGGATGGTGGTGTCATGGCAGGAACTGTGGTGTGGAGCTGTTTGAGGACCCCGTAGGTCTCTGTCCACCACTTGGGATGGTCAGTGATAGGGGTGGAATCTCAGGGGGCTGTGGATCAGCTGTGAGGGAGGCGTGTGGACACAGAGGGGGCAAAGGCTATACAGCGGCCATTGGGGATGGGGTGGGGGATGGTGCTTCTGGGCAGCAGCCTTGTGCAGAAGCCCTGGGGCCTTAGCTGACCTCGGCAGAATGGTACAGCTGCCTGACACGTCTGGGCTGTGTTGATAGAGGCAGAGTGCCCCATCTGGGGAGGGAGAAGGTTCAGTCCCTGTGGACTGTGCAGGCTGTGCTGAGCTTCAGACATCAGTCCCTGCTCCAGTGAATGAAGCTGAGACCTCCACCTGAGCAGCCTTGCTCACCCCAGGCACTTTGTACATCGGGAGCCTCTATGAGGCTGTTTTAGAAAAAAGTGCCTGTTTAAAAGAGTTCAAAACTACCAAAACAGGAGGACTTTCTGTGGCTACAGAAACATTTTGCCAGCATTTCACATTCCTGTCCCTGCTACCTGGTGGCCATCAGGTTCCTCAGAGAGCCCAGACAGACTCCCACCCTTGTCTGTCATGTACCCTTTGGGGGCAAACAGAGCCCACATCAGTAATGCTGACAATAAGCTAGCAGCTACTGTATGTGCTTGCTTAATATTTACTGTCCTACCAATGACATCTTGCCTAATTGCATCCTTCTGACAGTTGCACAAAGCAGGTGTCATCATTAGCCCGTTCTGCAAATAGGGACATTGAGGCTCCTAGAGGTCCAGTAATTTGCCTGTAGCTTGTCTAGATTAAGGGTTGAGCCTAAGTGATGTTAGAAGGAAGCATGAGCTGCCTAAAGGGTAGGCTCACGTGGTCCAGGTAGTCTGCTATAGGTTAGCTAACTCCAGGCCCTGGGGGCTGTGGCTAAGGACATCAGAGTCTGTCATGTGGAATAGCATCATATTTTAACCTATGTCTAACCCTCCAGATGAGCTGGGCCCAACATGCATTACAGCAAATGACGTTTTTAATGATCCTGATCCTGTACTTTTGGGGGAATCAGATGTGAGCACATTTGGCTTTTGTTGAACACTTATTGTGTGCCACACTCTGAGCCTAGAGCTCTGCCTACTTTCATCCTCACTGCAGCCCCTCAGCCATTTCCTAGAGGTGAGGGTCCTTGCTTGTCATCTCTTGGTGATGAGGGGTCTGTGGAGCTGAGTTTGAGCCTCTACTTGCCTTGGCTCCCTGAAAGTGGGCATCAAGAATGCTGTGTTATTGAAAGAAGAGACAGAAGGGACATGATTTACCCACTGCTGTTCAGTTAAAGGTTGACTTGGGTCTAGAATAAGACTTTGCAACTGAGTTTGGGGCTGCAGGTGCCTCTAGTAATCAAGAGCCAGGAGTTGCCTGTGATGGGAGAAAAGAAAAGGTTTGTTTCCCTTCATCTAGGGCTGGTCAAGGAGCCGAACTTGGCCCTCTAACCCCATGAACGAAAGTAAGCAAGCTGTGAGGCTGGGCATTCTGTGGTCCTTAATTAACCTCAGTCTGTGACCTTGGGGAAGTCCCTTCCCTTCCCTGGGCCTCAGTGCAGCCTTTGGATCTGAGTTCCTTTCTAGCTGTCATGTTCCAAATGAGTATTTGTTAAGCCAGCCATATGCAGGGCCCTGAGGTGTGTTCCCAGGAAGAATCAATCTCCCTGTGATCTGAGCTCCCCAACCTCTTGGAAATATATACGTTGCTCACCCCACAGTGTTCATGGCTGTCTAGGCCACTGTATCTGGCACTAACGGTTCTCAGTAAGGTAAAAGAGTATTATAGAGAGTACTAGGAGTCTCTAAGTTCATTGGTAGTTTGGGTGGAGGGAGGTACCTTTGGCATAGGCTTCAGGGAGGAGGCTGCCTGCCAGAGGAGCATGAAGTGGAGCCATAGGGGGAGGAGTTGGGAAGAAAAAGTGAAACATGTGCCACGGAACCACCTAAGAGGCAGAGAATTTTTTTAAATTTAGAAATAGGATAAAGCCATCAATACTGCTACAGCATGAGCTACATAAATTGTGAAACATGCTTCATTGTTCTTAGTGCCACAGAGTGTAAAAATGGTGAAATTTTCATATGTCTAGAAAATAAAAACCAAGAAAAAGAATAAGCCCATTGGGGGAACTTGCTTGACAACAACCCCATGCCAGTTGCAACCTGCTCCCCATATCTGGCAAGAGGGAGAGGTTGGGAGAGTCAGAGCTTACACAGAGGTTCAGGTCTCTGCCCACATGCTGTGTCTCCTACAGAGCCTAGTGCTGGCCTGGTCTGACTCCGTTTGTAGAACCTCTGCCTTACACATTGTCTTGCCTAAGGGTCGCCCCTGCAGCCCTTAACACTCAAAAGAGATACTTACTGAGCGGCAGCTGATTAGAATACCTTGACGGATAATTCCAGACTGCAGAGGGGAAAGACACTTAAACTCTACAGCCTGTGAAGGCCTTTTGGATGAGGCTGCAGTTCAGCTGGGCCTTAGAGGGCGTTTAGAGTACTGACAGGTGGTCACAGGATAGGTCTGCTATGGATGTGAGACTGAGGGGAGAAACAAGTACAGGGGGAAAGATAGGAAAAAGGAAAGTTTGAAAACTCTAGCATTAGGTAGCCTGGAAGCTGGGTGTCTTTGGGTGAGTCACCTTACCTGTCTGAGCAAGGAAGGCTTCATTTGCAGATATTTCTCTGTCATTTTCTCTTGTGCAGGTGACATGACATGACTTGTACAATCAACGTATTGACCTCGTTTGTCAAAGAAGGACAGATCCAGCACAGGGCCAGTGGCAAATGTCCACCCTCAGCCCACTCCCCCCCCACACAGAGAGGGCTGCCAAGCCTACCCTTTATGGCAGTGGTTCTCAACCTTCCTAATGCCGCGCCCTTTAATACAGTTCCGGTGGGTCGGGATCCACAGGTTGAGAACCGCTGCTTTATGGGTGATGGATGAAATGTGGTTATCTGGATTGAAGCTAGGGTGGGTGGTCTCAGAGGACTCCTGTTCCCTCAGGGAGACCCCTCCTCCAGTTTTTCTCTCCCTCAAGCTGCCTATAGGTTCCCAGCCCAGCAGTGGCACCTTGAACCTGGACATCTATCCCATCACCTGTAAAGGGAGCACGAGTATTGAGTGGGTATTGAACGCCTGTCTCGGCTCTGTCTCTTGCATTAGACTTAGAGTTCTTAGGATGAGGGTGGTGGGGAAAGAATCTCCGCTCTTAGTTGGTGCAGCCTGGTAGATGGATAAACGGCCTGAATGGGATGCCCCATATCTTGAAGCTTTTATTGAGGAAATTCAGCAAACTCTTCAGCCCCTCAGCCTCTCCCTCGGCTGGGCGCTAGGGATTCTGTCCCCTGAGGAGGTTGTCTCCGCTGGGGTACCGCGGTTCCCGGCTGGAGAATTCATCCTGTCAGCAAAGCGACTTCTGCTTGCAGGAAGAAAGTCGCCTGGGTTAGGGGTCTAGGGTAGTGCCAAGCGCTGGCCGGCCGGCCGGCCTCTCAGAGGACCACGCACCTGCTCTCAGAGCCTTCGTTTCCCCCATCTGTACGACCGTGGGCTGAGAGCCCCGACCTCGTGGGTGGAGGAAGGCGCCTTGCCAATCCCCGACGGGGCGGTGGGCGTGGATTCCTCAAAGTAGGTGGGGGTGTGTGACCTAGTTTGGGAGGACCGGCTTTGAGGCGGCGTGGAGGTAAGGGGCTGTAGCCCCTAGAAGCCCCTGGGGCCTCCGCCCCTCCCCTGCCCCGCCCCCTCGGCCACGAGCCGGGGGGCTAAGGCGGCCTCGGCCACTGTCGGCGCGACTCGGCTGGGCTCGGCGTCGCCATGGCAACAGCGGCTTAGGGGGCGGGGGCGACGTGGCGGGCGGGGTGGGCTGGGCCGCGCTGCGCGGGCCGAGCCGTCGGCGCTCGGTCGGCGGGCGGGCAGGCAGGCGGCGCGGGCCGCGAGCTGCTGGGGCTGGGGCCGAGCCCGAGCCCGGCCCGCCCTCGGCCGCGCGGCCGCCCAGCGAGGGTGCGGGTCCCGTGCGGGTCCCGGCCCGCCGCTGCCGCGCTAACCCCGCCTCCCCTTCCCCCTCTTGTCGCCCCGCGCGCAGGGCTTCCTCAGCCGCCGCCTCAAGGGCTCCATCAAGCGCACCAAGAGCCAGCCCAAGCTGGACCGCAACCACAGCTTCCGCCACATCCTGCCGGGGTTCCGGAGCGCCGCCGCCAACGCCGCCGCCTCCGCCGCGGACAATGAGAGGTGAGCCCGCCGCCGCCGCCGCTCGGCCTCCCCGCGCCGCCCGGTATGCGCCCCCGAGGGCGCGGGGACAAAGCGAGAGCCCGGCTGGGGCGCGCTGCAAGGGGGAGGGGACCCCACGCCGCTCTCCGGGCCACTTGTGGGGCCACCTCCCACTGGGGGACACGAGGGGAGAGTCCTTCTCTCTTCCCCCAGGGTGAGGTGAGGAGGGGGTGCCCGAGGCCCGGGACAAGGCCGGGCGGGAAGTGCCGTCGCCGAGAAGTCCTGCCTTGCCTGGCCGAGGTGGGCATTGTTTCCCGGGCCGTGCAGTGTCCGAGCTGGGGATGGAAGTGGTGTCTCCACCCCTGGGATCCATCTGCCTGCCTTGGAAGCTCCTAGGTGTCGGAGACCAAAGGCATTTTCGGCCAGGTTTTGCTGAGACCGGGCAGCGCCAGTGGGAAGGGAAAGGTTGAACATCTGGAGAGGAGGAGCAGGGGGCTGGGCCGCTTAGGAGGCACATCTGCTCTAAGTAGGGCGAGTGCTCTGCGGGGGGCTGGGGTGAGCAGAGCGGGCTGTGCCTAGGCCCTGAGCTGGGGGCATAACCTGGGGCTGGGGACAAGGGCCTCCACCTCTCCAACCAGGACAACTGCTTGCCTCCCTCACCGCTCCACTCTCAGGGGTGACTCCTGCTCCCTGTTTTCCTTCTCTTGGGCAAGCTGGGAGCAGGTGTGGAAATTCCAGAGGGAGGTGGCATGTGGGACAGAGGAGGGGGAGAAGGCGGTGGTGGTTCAACCTGCTGGGAGTTACTGGCAATGGAGCAGGCTTCAGCTCGCAAGGGCAAGCCATCCTGTCCTCGAGGGGGCACTGGGCAGACACAGCCTCTTCGAGCTCAGGTTCTCCTCCTTGAGTGGTGCCAGCTACAGGCACCTTTCGCTTAGGCACGGGCACAGTGATGAATTCCAGTGCCAGTTAGGACGTGTCCCTGCCCAGCTAGTGGAGGTGAAAAAACGGGCAGGCATCGGGAATCTTTTCAGCATTCAGCCCCAACATCTCAGGCCACCGGCATCTGTCTGCATAGAGCTGTGCCTGCGTGTATGATTGGCGAGTTGTCACTCCATGTCAGGGAGGAATGAAAATGTCTCTCTTTTCCCTCTTGGTTCCGGCAGGCAGAGGAGTACAAGTTATAGCCCAACTCCAACCCAAGGTTTAGTAACTGTAACTGACCCCTGGCACCATCCTGGAGAGTGCCCCTTCTGCCTCCTAGTAGAACCACTAGACCTTTAATTTCCATCAACTCAGAGATGCTCTCTCCAAGACATCCCCAGCATTGCCTGCAGCTGGCTTCCTGCCCCAGCTGCCAAGCCCAGCCCGAGGCACGACCCTCAACCTTTCTCTGATGGCTGTGGTGCCCCAGGGGACCAGGCGTGCCCTGGCAGGAAGATGCAGCCAGGCCAGAGCTCAGTGCTGGGTGCAGCCGCTGCGTCTTTGAAAATCTCACTTCCCATCTTTGTTATTGTCTGGGCTGCAGGCCACCCGGTTTGCTGCCTTTCTCCCTCTGCCAGGCCCCCTGCCTTCTCCGGCTCTCTCCCCCAGGAACATGCCCTTCTCTGCGCTTTCCTTGGCAGGGGTCAGGACCCTCTGCACTCGCATGCGGGGGCTTGTGTACGTACCCCGTTTTGTGTGCATGTGGTTGTCCAGGGAGCAGGAGAGACAGCAGTCGGTCCGGTCTCTGAGTGTGTCTGTCCTCCCTGGAGCAGAGCAGGCAGCATGCATGTCATGTTTACCTCTCTCCAGCAGGAAGCCTGTACTGAGGAGCCCGCAAGCACTGGCTGGCAACCCTGGCCAGAGGTTGGGGCATGGCCAGGATGGCCTTCTGCAGGTCCTGTTCAGCTTGGCTGCAGGTCAGCCTTGTCACATACTGAAGGGGTGCAGAGTTGGGGTAAGGAGTCAAACTACCAGCCTGTTTCTGGGAACTGTAGTAAATGGTAGTGGTTGGAGCAGAATGTCACTGTCAGCGGTGTGGAATTGTCTTATTAATTTTCTATAAACAAAATCTGGCTTGGTGGCTTCTCTGGCATTGGAAGAGAGACAGATTTTCCATGGACAGGCTTTGAAATCCCTGTACCGGCCTTATTGCTGAAATAGGTTTTGCCAGGACTGGGGTCTTCTGATTTGCTGCTTTGCTTAGAAACAGTTTTGTTGGCTGCTGCTCAGATGGATGGACAGATAATTCTTTGAGGCTGTCCCTGGAGTCATCCTATTTGGAGCTGAGTGAGTAAAACCAAATATGGTGACCCTTTCCTCCCACCCCCTTAAGCTCATGGTCAAATCTGGGTGCGTGGGGAGGTGCCTCTCACTATTCTGATGTGTGGTTGTGCTGTTGGAGACTGAGAGAGCAGAACAGGCTGCCTCTGGCTTGGCTTAACAGTGAGGAGGGCTCCATGGGACCCCCCAATTGCTGCCGTGCCTATGGCTGGCGGGGCTATGTGCTGAGACACCAGTCTTAGTGAGTGGATAGGGACAGGGATGGGAAAGATGGTGGGGGTTTCCAGGCCCCTGTGCCCTTCCTATATAAATGACAGCACAGGGCACTCTGTGGAGGCCACTTGAGTTCCAACTTTGGATGAATCTGGTTTATATGGTTGCTGAAACAAACTGCTGTGTTGGGGAGGTTATTTTCTGTGCCGGAGGTTGGAGACCTGAGATCTTTTTGGTCCCTTGGAAAAAGAGTCTGCCTCAGATGCTGAACCTGGCTGTTTAGGAGGCTAAGATCAGGCCAGCCAGACTTGGTGGGCATACCTGGGCTCTGGGAACTGTGGGGCAGGTTTGAGCCTTGTACCTTCCTGAAAATGGCCTTGGAGGAGGTTGCCAGCTGGTCTCCACAATCCCTTGGGCCCCTCGGATACTCATTCTTCCCTGGAGGCTTTGGCAATAAGCACCGAGGACAGGTAATCATTTCTCTTGGATAACAGAAATGAATGCTGCTTGGAGCTCTTTCCAGGTGAAAGGTGTGCTGGCAAAAGCATTTTCATTTTGCAGGCTGGAAATGTTGCTGCTTCATTTGCAGGGCTGTTTTAATGTTGGTGAAAGTGATAGAGGATGTGGTTCTGCCTTTCCAGAAGACAATTTTCAAGTCATTCATATACTTATTAATGTTCCTGAGGAGCAAGGAGGGTCAGCTGGCAATATTACACTTTTCTCATCCCTCGTCTCTCCTGATGCTGTTTCTATGTGACTCTGGCCCTCCACACATGCTGGGAATATGCCCCTTCAGTGCTCTGCATATCTGAAATTACCCCTGTAGTTACACTAAAGCAGCTATACGTACTCCCTTCCCAGTTGGCCCAGTGCAGCCATAAATGTGGGCAGCCCATTGCAGGCAGGTGAGGCTGATAATGTGGGATTACCCCTTCCAGGGAATGTGTGTGTTGGCTGGAGTTCCCACACCTGAAAGTTACTAATGGTGGGCTTCCATGAGATGTCGGTCTAGGGAGGGAGATACAGTACTTGGGAGTGGAAACTTCCAGGGACCCTTATCTGGTCCTGAATAGATATGAATCAATTCTTCCCTCTTGGGGTGAGGCCCTCCCTGGAGGGGAGAGAGGGGAAGTTTGGAAAGTCCCATGGGAAATGGAAGATAGGGTCTATTTTCCTCCCCTGGTTGCTGACAGTACGTGCAGGAGGGACTTGGCACCCAGGACTGGCATTTCCTGCCCTTGCTCCTTCCCCTGATATAGACAGGAGGACCTGGTCCTTCTCTGCTTTCCCTTGGGACTGATCTGTTAATGTTAAGCACCATGACATCAAAAGTGATGGTACAGTTCAGACAATCACTGAGAGTCATGGGAAGCTTCTGATCTTAGGATTTGAAGCCAGGCATTCCTGGGGCAAGTTATTTAACCTGTCTGAGCCTCAGTTTGCACATCTGCAGAATGGGGATGGTAATGATAATATTGGAGACATTAATATTGATGCATTTAGCACATACTTTACAAAATGTCCTGTTCAGTGCTGTTTTCTTAGCATTTCATACTGGGTCTTACACATTTCTTAAATATTCTAAAATTTTATTAAATAATAACATTTGAAAGAGGCTAGATTAATACATTGTAGGTTTTCAGTAAATGTTAATTCCTATATGTGTTTTAAAAATCAATTTTAGAAGTTCATTTTTCCATCTTATGTTTCTGCCATCCTTGTTTTTAATTCTTTAGACAGGTTATGTTTAGTTCTTCTTTATTAAAAATGATAGTGGGATTTAAATCCTTGATTATTTATCTTTATTTACATTTCTGATGTTTCCCATAGGGTGAAATCTTAGAAATGGAATTACTAGGTCAAACAAGATGATTAGTTTGAGGTTTTTGCTAAAAGTGCCCCTCACCAAATTCTTTAATAATTTATACTCTTCCAATGATTTTTGAGAGTGTTCACCTGTTTCCTTACACCCTTTAGAACACTGAACGTCATCATTGTCATTTGGGTAGGCAGAGAAATGGAATTTCTTTGTTGCTTACATTCATTTGCTTGTTAGTGATTGAGTATTATTTTCCTGGGTTTAATGGCCAGTGGTGCTTCTTTTGAGACTTGTCTGTTCCTGTCTTTTGCTTCTTGAATGCTTTGACAAGCCCCTGTGGCTTCTTGGTCGCCCCGTTTGGCCTTCCTCAGTTCTGATCAGCTCCATGTAGGTGGGCTTCTTCCTTCCTAGAGGTATGACAGGGAATTCATTAATTACCTACAAAGAAGCCTCACCTGGCTCCCCTTCCCTCTGTAAGGAAATCAGATTTAATTCTTAATCCAATAATTATCATAAGGAGGTCTTGCATTTTACACAGTACTTTGAGGGGTCTTCCGCCTTGCAGGGTAGGAAGGCAGTGAAGAGGCTGGTTACTTCCAGGATAACTGAGGCACCTAGTCAAAGGCATGGAGGTGGGACCCACACAGAAGCTAGGCATTATACTTGAGGCCTGGTGGGCTCCTTTGGGAGAGGACTGCTCAGGGCCATGCACTTGGTTCTGAGCCTCATTTCCAGAGAGGGAGGGGAAAGCCACAGAACACGACCTGGGTGCATAGAAGAATCAATTTATTTTTTGCTTTCTCATTTTTATTACCCTCTTTTTAGATCTGCGGCTCCCTCGTGTACCTTCCAGAGATCAGAGCTGGGCAATATATTTAGGAATGGTGGAAATTAGCTATTGAGAATGTGATCAGCCCCAGGCAGGGGTTTCAAAATCTGGAGAAGCCTGTCTTTGTACAAGCACGTGTACTTGTCTGTACATGTTTTTATGGGTCTTGCAAGTGCGCATCTGTCCTCATGAAGGTGTGTATATTATACATGATATGAATGTCCTTGAACACATCTGTGCATTTAAAATGAGTTAATACATGTGAAGCACTTGGAAAGTGCCTGACACATCTTGTTAGGTTCTACTATATAAAGTAGCTGTTTTTGTAAGTTAAATACCGGCAGTTGCATGTGGTTCAATCTAGTAAGTGTTCATTATCAGTGTTGCTACCATTATTGTTATTGTGCAGTTTCTTCTCATGTGTATGTCTACCAGTGTCACACAGACTGTACTGTGCCTGTGTGTGTAGTGTGTTCTGTGTTTGAGCACTCAGCGTGTGCACACCACTGTGCATGTAGGCAGTTTCTTTCTGGGTGTGTGGACACTGACTACGCTGGCTGTTTTGGTCTCACTGGTGTGCGGAGAAGCTCCTGGACAGTGGCCCTCTTGACTCCTGCTCAGGCCCAGCTGCCAGGCCGGAGGGGTGCCGTGGAACCTCTTATGTTCTCCCCCGACTAGCCCTGCCTGTTTCCAGGCCCCAGGTCAGAGGATATGCAAATCAAGTCTTTAATGGGATTCCTTTGCAAAATATTACTTGAACCAGAAAGTTAATTACCAGGCCCTAATTAATGGCTATTTTAGAAGGCCACAGAACAAAGCTAGAGGAGATCATAGGGAGATTGAAAAGGCAAGGAAGAAAAACATCCAGCTCCCCTGGCCAGCATGGTGACTCCTTCCCAGGGTGACAGGGTGTGCTTAGCCGCTCCCTGCACTGAGCTGCCAGCCCCCTCCCCTGTGGTTGTTGGCTGTGGGGGTGTGAAAAAGAACCCGTCTGGTGGTTCTGTTCTCTGGCCATAAGTCCATCCATCTATGGGGAGTGTCCTGGGTAGCACCCTTTCCTGGGTGTGAGTATGAGGAGGTGTGTGGATAGCAAGCCTGGGCTGAGGGGAGGCATGCAGGGGGATATGCCCAAGGCCAAGGTTCTGGGAGGGGCAGTCATTGGATACTCTGTCTTGATACTAACCTCTTTCGGGGACCATAGGGCTACCAGCTACTACCTGCAGGGAATGCTCCCCCTTTCTCCCCAGCCAGAGCCTAGTGGCCTGAGACAGCTTCCCACAGCCAGGTCTCCACTGGGGCCCAGCCCCCTCCTTCCCCTTCCTTCAGTCCCTGTGTGAAGGGAGACCTTGCTAGCACACCCCCTTGTTGGGCTCTTGCTTAGGCCCTACCAGCTATTTTCTGTGCTCTCTGCCCCCCTTCTACCATTCATTAAGAGGGAGTGATCATGTCTGCCCACCTGCCTCAGAGGACCGGCTGAAAGCTCAGAGGAGATTATGGCGATGGAAATGATAGGGAAGTTTTCCATCCCAGCTGGGGTGTGCCTGTGTTACCATCCCCTCCTGAGATAGTGGACATTCTGTCCTCTGTGGGTGTGTGGCTGTCCTCTCCTCTGTACACAGGCCACCTGCATGTACACATAAGAACCTTCCTTGGCACTTAGAAAGCAAGTTCTATGGAAGCCATACTGGGTGCCAGATGACCCTTCTGTGCCAGGTGGGTGGTGGGGTAAGAACTTAGGGGAGGAAAGGGGAAGCAGGGCCCATCCCTACCTCCAGGGTTCCCTGGAAGCCTGCCTGGGTATTTCTGGGAGAGGATAAGAAGTGACCCCAAAGCTGGTGGTCAAGCCCAGTCTTGGGACCCAACCAAGAGTATGGCCTCCCCCTGCTCCTCCTTGTGCCTGCTTAGGAGGCCTGTAGACTCTTAGGGTTGTCCTCGTAGTCCTCAACTTATAGAACCTTGTGTGTGTGTGGGGGGGGAAGGTTGGAGGCGCTAACTCGGCGCCCTGCACAGAGGAGGCATTTAGAATATCCCAGTGAATAACTGAATGTGGTTAAGTTTTCTAAGAGGGATGGAGGAGTGGGCGGCCTCAAGGCCCTACTCCTTAGAAGGCAGCCTGAGTAGGCTTTGCTCTCTACCCTTCCACTGCCCCCTTAATTTTCCCATCTCTCAGGTGGGGCTAGTGGTTCAGGAATTGGCATTCCCCTCCATCAGATTCTCTGTGGGATGAGTTACTCCTTAGCACAATGATTTCCTACTTCCCTTTTCCAGTGGGCAGCCTTCATGGAGAGCAAAGGGGCCCTTCTCTAGACCCTGTCCCAGCTGGCTCTGGCCAGCCCCAGTTGTCTCCTGCCTATTGCCTTGACCTTTCTTAAACAAGCAGGGCCCTTGTTTGCAGGTTGGGCTTGCTTGTTAAAGAGTGCATTGGGCAGAGATATAGATGACACCAGGGTGCCGTGCACCCTAATTCGATGTGACATTGTCATGGGGAGTTTTCATACCGAGGGTAGTGAATTAGTGTAGTGTCTCCTGTGCCCACTTGACTAAGGGAAAGTTAATTTCATGCTCTGTCTTTTTGACATTCATAATCAAGGCATTGTATTGTGGCTGCAGATTGTTAGCACGTGAGAGATGTATGAGCCTCAACAATTACTGTTTCTGGCAGGAGAGGAGATTGATGAATAGATTGGTCCCAGCCATCCCCCTTCTATTCCTTGTCCCCTTTGTGCCTTCTTTCCCTTTTTCCAACTTCCCCAGATTTCATCAGGAAACTCAGTCATAGGAGTGGCCTGACTAAAACCCTCACTTTTGCCTTAGAAGCCTAGGGCACGGGAGGGCCTGTATGAGAAGGAATTACCTAGGACACCTGGTAAAAAAAATGCAGATTTTGGGGCTTCCCCCAGACCTTCCAGACTCCATTCTCTGAGTGGGGTGATCATGTTTCCCCAAAGTTTGCTCCTTTTGCAGAAGGGCAGGCATTGTGCCCCTGCTGTGGGCCAGCCACTTTCCTAATCAAATCCCATGCTGTATTCTCATTGTTTCTTCATAGCAAGAGGCTTTTTTATTTCCCATTTTGCAGATGTAAACACTGATGCCTGATAGGTGTGTGGCCCAAAGTTACACAGTGGGGGAAATCTTACACCCAGGCATCTGTTCCCTGTTTAATGCTAAGATCCCACCTGTAGCATGTCATGTGCTTTCTTTTTAATATTGTCATGCCTTTTGAAATAAGTCCTCCTCCTCCTCAGAGAAGTATCAGTGGCTCCCTCTTGTGCTTGCAAAGAGCTCCCACCGTGAGAAGCTCCTTCAATGGGTACATGCCCGGGTCTCCTGAGGGTGCTTTATAATTGTGATTAAGGAAGGGGGTAGAGCTGGAGCTGGAACTTATTTCCTAACTCTGGGTCCAGTGTTTAGCCTACTTATGCCACCAAGGCCCACTCTGCTCTCACTCAGTTTCCCAAATGGGGAAACTGAGGTTCAGAGAGGTATAGTCACTTACCCAGGATAAAGTGAGTGGCAGTCATGTGATTCAGGGTCCAAGTCAGAACCCCTCGGACAGGCCTAGCCACTGTTTCAGGGCTAGGCCAGGTGCCCTTGGTGCCCACCTGGGAGTGGAGATCTTTTAGTATACAGCGTGGAGGGTCCTAACTCAGGGAAGAAGGTGGCTGTCTTTGCAGAGATCAGGCCAGGTAGGGTGGGCTGCACTTCTACCAAGAAGACCAGGCACCTACCAGGGTTGGGGGAGTGGATGGGAGTGGGACAAGCAGGGGGATCTGGGTCTGTGAAGTGTAGAGCTGTGATTTCCCATTTCTTACACTTTCAGTTGCCAAGGAGGTTAATTGCATGCATGCCTGAGTTGGTCTCCCAGAGCTGGTCCAAGACCCACCTCTACCAACTGCTTCCCTCTGAGTGTCGATTCTGTTTCAATAAAGCAAAAACAGAAACTAATGTCTTAGGGCCCAGGATTTCAGGATTCCTGGCACAGAGCAGTGTGTGAAGTCTTTGCTGGGCTTTGGTTCACTGCATTCAGGTCATGAAGCCCCTGGAGCGGTTGTAGAATGGAGCCACTGTTGCAGGGTGGGTCAGAAATGTCTTTCCTCCTGCTCCCTGCACAGCAAGCCTCTCCTGGTGCTCTGACAGCAGCCCTGCCCCCTGCCCTGGAGTGTCCACTCAGAATGGGCTAGTCTCTGTGCTGGGCGCTTTCTCATTTGGTGCTTGCTCATTTTGTCTTTGCAACAGCACTGTGAAGGGTAGGTGCTGTTCCTATCCCCATTTTACAGAGCAGAACACTGAGCCTCAGAGAGACTGAGCAACTTGCCCAAGTCCTATAGCTTGTAAGTATATGAAGCTGGCACTTCATATAAAGCCCCTGCTATCATGCTGTCAGCCACAGCTCCACATGGTCTCTGCTTGTGTGCTCTGTTCTACATCTTACATGTTCTATCACTAATGACACCAGTGATGAAGTGTCCCTGTGCCAGGCATCATGTGTTGTATGCATCATCAGTGATCCTCTTGACTATCCTTATTTTAGTCTCACCCTGCTTTATGGGTGAGGAAACTGGCATTACAGAGTGGAATCGCTTATCCTGGATTAGCCTCACAATGGGTTTAGAATCCAGATCTCTTTGAATCCAAAGCCCGGGCTTGCCCTAGTGTATTAGCTGACGTTGCTCAGCACAGCCTATGGGCCAGGCGCTGTTCTCAGCACTTCATTGAGTGAACTCACATCACCCTCACAGCAGCCTGTGAGATGTATACTGTTGCTGTCCCCAGTTGCATAGCTAGAAATGGCAGGGTCAGTCTTCAAACCCAAGCTCCCTGGCTCTTACCTGTGGCACAAAGCTGTTCTCTCCCTATTTTATAGGTGAGGAAATTGAGGTTCTGAAAGGTAAAAGTCACTTGCCCTGAGTCAGACATCAGGTGAATGGCAGAGACAGGATTTGTACTGAGGTCTCTTCCTAGAGCAGTGGTTCTCAACCTTCCTAATTCCGCGACCCTTTAATACAGTTCCTCATGTTGTGACCCCCAACCATAAAATTATTTTCGTTGCTACTTCATGACTGTAATTTTGCTATTATGAATCATAATGTAAATATCTGATGTGCAGGATGGTCTTAGGCGACCCCTGTGAAAGGGTTGTTCAACTCCCAGGTTGAGAACTGCTGTAGTAGAGTGTTTCTCTGTCTCCAAATAAGAGAATATGGCATCCAGTGGGAACATTTGGGGGAGCATCCCAGGGCATCAGGGCTCTGCAGGAAGTTGCTGTGGGTATCTGCGCCCTGAGGTGGTGGGAGCGGCAGTGGAGGCAGGCCTCGGTGGGTGGGGTCCTTAGGATATGGGAGTGGGGTAGGCCCAGCTCAGTGACCACCCCCTCCCACTTGTAGCTTTTCAGTTATTTTCAAATGTTTTTCCCCCCAGATTCCCGGGCCCCCACATCTCTTTTCCTCTTGACAGAGCTGATGAGCAGTGGCTACATTTGGATCTGTTGACTCATGACGCCGGGTGAGATGGGGCAGGTGGAAGAAGAGAGGTTGTGGCTAGGATAATTGATGTTCTGTGGCACCCCGCTTCCAGTTCAGATGCAGGGGTGACTTTCATTACTGCCTAGAGAGCGAGAACAAATAGGGACTTCCCATTCAGCCTTGGCTCTGGATCTGGGGAAGATGAATGAGTCTACGGCAGGCGTCCTCAAACTTTTTAAACAGGGGGCCAGTTCACTGTCCCTTAGACTCTTGGAGGGCCGGACTTTAGTTTAAAAAAAAAAACAACTATGAACAAATTTCTATGCACACTGCACATATCTTATTTTGAAGTAAAAAAACAAAACGGGAACAAATACAATCACACCACCTCATGTGGCCCGCAGTTTGAGGACCCCTGGTCTAGGCCAGAGGTCTCCTGCCGCCTAGGGTACTACTACAGTCTGCTGACCGTGCTGCAGGCCACACACCCTGGGCAACACAGCTGTCTGTGGACTGGAGACAGTATCAAGCAGTACCATGGCCAGACTGCACTGAGCCCATCCAGCCTGCCCGAGGTGGCCATGTCCATTTGCCCGAGGATTATGATGTGCACAATTGTGGTGATGGTTGTTTATGAGGCTTGAATCCTGCTCCAAGGAATTTCAGAGTTAAGGGCTAATGGAACTGGTGGAGAAGTTAAATCTTTCAGATATGGCCTCACTTACCCATCTACCCTGCTGCTTCCCTTGCTGGAGAGACTTAAGTCTCTCCAAGCCAGGGGTCCACTTGTAAGGCCTTGCTTTCTTTCCTGCCTCCCCCATTCATTGTTTGGAGCTCCCATAGAAGTGTTTTCCCAAACTGGGTTGCAGAGAATACCTCATTCTTACAGAGAATACCTCATTCTTGCAGAGAATACCTCATTCTTGCAGCTGGCTGTTCAAGGGATGAGAGAATTCTAGTCCAAACAAGTCAGGGAAGCAGTCTGTTCAGAGTTTCTCAGACTCAATTCCAGGAGGTTCCTGGAGGTGAGACTATATGTTTTACTCCAAAGGGATTATGTGGTCAACTGAACTTTGCATCCTTACTGTAAGGGAATATTTGTGATCCAGGAGATGAAAGGCACTGAGAGGTCCTGCAGTAAGAAACCAGTTCCACTTTGTTTAATCCAGGGTTTCCTGTCCCCACCCTAGAGGCAGCTGTCACCATCTGTGGAGCAGTTGTGTTCTGCAGAACATTGTTTGGTAAACATTGGTACCTCTACTTAGAATTCAGAAGTATGTGTTTTTTTTTTTTTTTTTTGAGACAGAGCCTCAAGCCGTGGCCCTGGGTAGAGTGCCGTGGCGAAACAGCCCACAGCAACCTCCAACTCCTGGGCTTAAGCGATTCTCCTGCCTCCACCTCCCAAGTAGCTGGGATTAGAGGCACCCGCCACAATGCCCGGCTATTTTTTGGTTGCAGCCGTCATTGTTGTTTGGCAGACCCGGGCTGGATTCGAACCCACCAGTTCAGGTTTATGTGGCTGGCGCCTTAGCCGCTTGAGCCACAGGCGCCGAGTATGTTTTCTAGGGAACTTTGGAAGTATTCCCTGCCTTCAGGACCTACAAGAAGTAAGCCTGATGGCATTGCTGGCTCAGCAACAGGTACTAGGAGTAATTTTTATTTTTATTTTTGAAAAAGGCATCCCAATTCTTTAGAATCATTCCTCAAGCAACTAGCAGCTCTCCTGTGTGTGAGATGAGGCCTGGCTCTGGCAGAGCCCTCTGAGAGGACATGATCTAGCTAAAGCCAGCCTTGGTCCAGGGTATGGGGGAGGAGGGGGGGGTTCTTCCTCCTTTTGAAGGCTGAGTGGTTTCCTTGTACCTGATAGCCAGGGCTCCAGACCTTCCCATCCCCCTCTAGACTCACTCCCTCTGCAGAAGGCAGTAATGGGACAGAGACTGCCCACAGATTTGCATAATTGCACCGTCCCTTGAATAATTAATAAAGCTCTGTCCTTGCTGGGAGCAAAGTCTGCACTGTTATGGATGGGCTTGACATGGATGGGTTTGCCAGAGCCCTTCCAGGGGAGCTGATGGTTCTCAGACTCCAGTGCCTTTTCTGTCATGGAGCCCCCAGGGAGAGGAGAGCCACTGTGTCCATGTGGCTCCTATAGATCATAAACAGCAGGGGTAGTAGTGTGTGCTGCTTTCTTCCAGGGTCCACAGATGGGTTCTGTAGCACAGATGGGTTTGGGATTCCCCATTCTCCTTGCTTTCTGTGGTCCTGCAAACTCTTTTTCTCTGAAGTGTGATAGGCTATTGTGGGGACTTAGCCCCCTTTTCTGGTAGCCCAAAGGGAACAGTGCTTCCCCAAGGGGTAGAGTGGTAAGGGTGGGCTTGCAGGCAAGAGCAGGGAAAGGGGAGGCATTTCTCCTTGGGGCCCTCCCCCTTTTTTAGTCCCTCTAGGTTTCTTTTCTTTTTTTTTTTTTTTATTGTTGGGGATTCATTGAGGGTACAATAAGCCAGTTACACTGATTGCAATTGTTAGGTAAAGTCCCTCTTGCAATCATGTCTTCCCTCTAGGTTTCTTAAGGTCAAGTGTGAGAGCCTGAGAGTCACTCCCATTTGAGATTTCTAAATCCCTTTTTTATGGTGTTTCATTGAAGTGAATGTTCCCTCTGACACATGGTCTGGTCTCCCTGTCACACTAGGAAGGAGAGTGAGGGACGAGTCTGCCCCTGAATGTAGCTGATACTGGGGAAAGTCCTGTCTCTTCTTTAAGCCAGAGGTGCACTTGAAAGGCCTTGCTTTCTTCCCTAGTTCCCTCATGTACTGTACAAAGTTCCCATAGGACTGTTCTGCAAACTAGTTTCCACTGAGCACATTCTTAGAGATATTAATGGGTGTTTGGGATGGGGGAATTCCATAGTCTAGGCAGGTGTGGAATCCTGTGAACCAAAGTGAGTTGTTTCCTCAGAGCATGACTCTTTGGAGGCTTAAATAAGCCAGTGTGGGTCTGAGGGAACATAGGCTGCTGCTTCCCACCCTTATTGACTACCCACGGTCTGTCTGTACCTCTCCAGTGATGGGGTCCTTTCTGCCTGGGGCATTCCATGCCTGTGAGCAACAGTGCCTTGTGAAGCTTCCCCAGCTAACATTTATGTGGTGCTTTATCATTTGCCATGTGATTCTCACACCACCTAGGGAGGCAGCAGGGCAGATGGGATAAGTGAGGCATATCTGAAAGCCAGAGAGGAAATTAGCTCACCCGAGGCCACAAAGAGTTGGTGTTTAAGCCATGGCTGCCAGCTGGGCCCTCAGCTCTTTTCCCTTGGCCACTACGAAACCATTTGCCCCCAGACACCTGTCCAATTTGTTGGCTGGGCTGGGATGGTTTGGGACCTGGTGGGAGGTAAGCTAAGCCTTGTTTAGTAGTTTCTCAGCTGAGGCCTTTGGAGCTATACATAGATGCGGACATAAAATTGCCAGATGCCCCACTCATTATACCATTCCTGACTCTCACCCTTGTCCACCCTTGTTTGAGGTGCCCCGGGAGCTGGGTAGGTGCCTATCTTAGGTCAGTGGTGATGGTGCAGGGGTGGAGGAGGAGGGCAGAGGGGTCCAAGTGGCTTGTCTGTCTCCAGGCCTTCTTGAGAGTCCCTGACCAAGCCTGGTGGAAGGGTGGGGCCACCTAAGGTGAACCTGTTCACAGCAGCTAGGTTTGGAGGCTGCCTTGAGACTGCAGCATGACTTCAGGACTTGGGCCAACTTTGATATCTTGGGCCATGCCGATACCGGGAAAGGACCTGCATTGCCCTGAGAGGCACTTCCTACTCCCAAAGAGAGCAAGCCACACTGGAGCTCCCTGATGAACAGAATCCTGCTCTGCTGGCATGGACCTAGGTCCAGATCTGGCTCCCTGAGTTCGTGTGCAATTTGGGACAAGTTACCTAATTTTTGAATGTCTCTCTCTTCATTTTTTTTTTTTTTTCTTCTGGGATAGTCTCACTTTGTCACCCTTGGTAGAGCACCGTGGTGTCATAGCTCACAGCAACCTCAAACTTTTGGTCTCAAGCGATTCTCTTGTCTCAGCCTCCCAAGTAGCTGGGACTACAGGTGCCTGCCACAGCACCTGGCTATTTTTAGAGATGAAATCTCGCTTGGCTCAGGCTGGTCTTCAACCTGTGAGCTCAGGCAATCTTCCCACCCTGGCCTCTCAGAATGCTAGGATTATAGGCATGGGCCATCCTGCCCAGCCCCTCTCCTTTCGTTTTTAAATGTGCATCATGATCATGGTGCCTACCTGGATTCTGATTCTGAGGTCTGCCTGGGATTGTGTATGTCATGTGATGATTTTATCATGTCATCCTCTTACCACACGTACACTTTACATTTTTGCGCATACTATGCTTTTGAGCTTCTGTCTAAGCCCCCAGAATCCTGCCAGCAGATCCAACCCAGGCCTCTCAGGGTTTACCTTATCATGTAGCAAGAGATGGCCCAAGACAGGCATGAAAGGATGTTTGTGCCGACATTTCTCCCACTTAGAAAATCAATATTCTGTGGTCTGCCTAATTGCTCTGTTGCTGCTAAATGAGTCATTATGGAGGGAAAATAGCAAATGCATTGTGAGATTAATGGGAGAAAATAGTTGGCAAATGGCTTTGGTTTGCTTCTGAAACTCTGAGAAGGTGTTACTAGAGAAATCTGGAGAGCCATGCAAGGCCATGTCCTGAGCAGCAGGGAGACAGGCAGCTGTTGGCACTGAGGCTTCCTTTTAGGGCAGGACACCAATTGGAAGATAATAAGGACTGGAATCAGGAATTACTGAGTGATCAAGTCAGGAGCTGGTGATGAGACAGGAGCTCTGATGGCCTGGTCCTGAGGGGAGGGCATACATGCCAAGCATGGTGCTAGGCTAGAGGATGCAGTGGTGAGCACAGCCAGTCCCAGCTCCTCCCCTGGTGGAACAGACAAGCTGGGATGAAATTGTCCCACAGGTCAGTGTGACATTATAGTTAAGGTATGTTGACATGAGGGCAGTAAGAGCCCAGATCTGGAGAGGATCATCTGGTGGAAGTGGTAGGTACAGCTTCCCTGATGAAGAAAGGAGTGATTAAAGTTTTCAATTTTCGGGAAGAGTCCTCTGGACAGTGGAGAACTAGTGGAGAATTAGTGCAAACCCAGGGGGTTCTAGTAGTCAGGGGCTGAGGAAACCAAGCCCAAAGATAGTTAAAAACTTGCCCAAGGTCATAGAGCCCTTGGATGACAGAGTCCAGATTTGAACTTGGGCCTGTGTAACGCAAGCCAAGGGGCATGTCCACCTGCTGCACGGAGCTGGCATTGGCATTTATTGCTATGCCTGTGTCTCCATAGCCAGTTTCAAGCACCTTACTCCTATAGGGCAACATGGAGGCTGCTTACAGGGGAAGATCCCAGTAACCCTAAATCCAGGCCTCCCTGCCTTATTGATCTTTGTTTTCTTTTTCTCGTTTTTGAAATCTTATTTTTGTTAAAGATAGGCGCTTGTTCTCTTTCCCAGGCTAGAGTGATCATAGCTCACTATAACCTCAGACTCTTGGGCTCAAGCAGCCCTCCCCATTAGCTAGAAAGGGTGTGTGCCATCATGCCTGGACTCTTCTTTGCTTCCTCTTAATGGCAGAAGAACGGTGTAACTTTAAATGATCAAGATGACAAGTCAACTAATGACTCCTCTTTGAGAAAACTCTGTAAATAACACCCTCCTCCCTCCATGAAGGGGGTCCCAGCTGGCCAGTCAGCAGTTGGGGTCAGCGGTTGCCTGCAGATGTGAGTGGAGGTGTGGTCGCCTGAAGGTGCTTGGGAACCTGTGGACTCCTTAGGGTGTCAGAGGTGGCAGCAGCAGATGGGGAGAGTCCAAGCGTTCCCTGCCTGCACTGGGAAGGAACATCTGGGGGCACCAGAGGTCATCCCACTTTGTCTTGGTTCCTGAATATTGCTGAGCATCGCAGTGCCATGAGAACTGGGTAAAAAAGATTCTGTTACCCCACTCACAGGTCTAAGGGTGGCTCTGGAGTCTGTATTCATGACAAGCCCCCAGGTGATTCTGAGACCAGCTCCAGAACTGAGATCCCAGCTAGCAAGCCTGAGTGCTTTCCTCTCTGGGAAGGTCCCCTGCCTCTTAAAGACTAGGTGGTGGTAGATGTTTGATCCTTAGGGGCCATTGGGTTATCAGTCTGTGGAGTAACTCTGGGGTTGGGTGTACCACTGCCTGTACCCATCTTGGGGAACCAGGTCACACTGTGCCCCTAGGGACACTGGTAGATAGCTAGTTAGGCAGCTGAGCCCCAGGTGAAGAACTTTGCCTGGGATTCTTTGCTACTGCTGTTGGCTAGAAGCTGAGTTTCAGCCCAAACTCAGGTCTGCTTGGCTGTTCCCTGCCCTTTGCTGAATATAAACTGTAGCCCTTCCTGACTAAAGGCTGAGTGTTTATGTGTGGCTGGTTGAAGAGCCCAGGAGGGTTAAGGGGCTTTTTGTCCAGATTCCATTTCTAAAAGAATTCCTCTTAGTTCTTCAAATAAACAATGGGGCATCTGCCCTGGGGTTCTGGGCAGACCCAGGAGCAGATCCATTTCTGTCCCAGCACCCCAGGGTGCTGCCCTGGAGGCAGTGCCCAGAGGTCTGCTTTCTGGTCTCTGTCTCCTTGGAGCCAGGACCCTCCCTCAGAAGGCCAGGCAGGTAGGACTCACTCACGGTGGTATTTCAGGGTCACATAGTAGCTCTGATTCTGGGTTCCGAATCCTGGGTCTGCAATAGTGACAGGCCTGGACCAGCCTGAGCACAGGCAGATATGAAGCGGAAGGTGCCGCCGAATCAAGGCTTGCCCCACACACCTTTTGTCTACCTGGATGGATTTGAGAGTCCTACCTCCCTCCATTTCTACCCCAGCTTGGACACCTTGGGCACCGTGCTTGTTTTCATGGGTGCTTTGGTAGATGGTAAGCTGTCTTCTGAGCTTGGTTCAATGGCTGCCACCTGAGCTTTAGCTTTCCCGGGATGCTTGTTCCTTATCACCTTCCTGGGCCTCTCAGCAGCAGGTGTGATTCTGTACCACATGTTCCTCATTGGTCTTCCCTGTTGTCTCTCTCCTTCCTAAATCAAGGTGGCCGCATAGCTGTTGTCAGGTTATTTGGTAAATTTCTGTAGCCTCTCCTGATTAGTGGTGGGTGGAAACTGGCTTTTTCTCCCAGAAGCTACCAGGAAGAGTGTTTCAGTGAAGGCGAGTCACAGAGCTCTGCCTTGCTCATGCACATGTTGTAGCAAGCACTCATAAAGACCGTCCCAGGGCCTACTGGGAGCCCAGAGCAGCCCCCTGCCTTGTCGTCCTGCCCTTGCAGAAGCACCTTGTGCCGTAGGTTCAGTCCCAGTGAACTCGTAGTGAAATACTGCAGAGTCCTCATAGTGGAGCTACTGCTACCTTCTTCCTTGGCTCTGGGGCCAGGGTCTTCGTTAAGTGGTGGGAAGGACACTGAGACAAACAGAATTCTGGACCCTGAGTGACTTCCTAAGGTTGGCCTGCTGAGCTAGCCTGAATCTTAGGGTAGAGACAGACAGGTGGTGCCCATATGGCCCTTTTTTACAGCTACTTTGAAGCCACTCATCACACTAGTGGACACACGTCTTTAAACATGAGAGGAGAGGCTGTGTCCTTTCCTGGCACTTTTACAGAAAACTATTTAATAGTACCCCCAGTAGGTGGATTCCTGAGGGAGATGTCCAGGTCATGCAAATCTGGCCAGGTAGATTCACTCGGGTTACACACTTGGGTTTATCACATTGCAGTTTAGTATGTTTCCAGGCAGACAGCGTGTCTCTGAGGACACTGGGCATTCCGACTTGAGCCTGCCTGGCCTCTCGCAGTGCAGTAGCTCCTCCCCACCTACAGTGCCTGCTCCTGTTTGACCCATGGTGGCAGCCAGGGCACTGAAAAGGCTGCTGGGTGAGAGTCCATGTGGGACTGCTTCTTCCTCGTACCATTCCCCTTTCAGCTCCATCTCCCCTCCCCTTCTCTCTTCCCCTCATCCTCTCCAGGCCTGGTGAGCTTGCTGGGGTTCCAGGTCCAGGCCCCTCAGCCTAGAGCAGACACCACATAGTGGGGATTGTCCTGCAAGATGAGTCCAGGTAGTTGAAACTCCTGCCCAGAACCCCAAGCCTCAGCCAGGGTCCCTGTGACAAGGGCTTGTTCCCGGCATGTCACATGTGTCCATGCTTTCTGTGCTGATGACCTTTTATGCATGGCCCCCCTGTAGGCTCCCTGAAATGTGCTGAGGTTATAGAAGGGCCAGCCAGATACCTGGTGGGGAGGCCCTGGGCAGTCATGCTGGGGGCTCAAGAGACAGTGGCCATTCTCAGTCAATGCCTGTGGAGGCAGACTCTCCTGCCTGCCCTGGCAACAGCTCCGCACCAGCCTGTCGGAGTGGCCACCGACAGCCACAGCTCCTGACTGGCTGCATTCTCCCAGCTCCCTCACTCCCTCTCGAGGTGCTCGCTCCCCTGCTCGTTAGCAGCAGCTCCCTACCATCCTCAGGCAGATGGTGCAGAGGAGTGCTCAGGCTGGGGCCTTTGGACCCTGTGTGTCTGCTTGCACACTCCCACAGATGAGGGCGCCCTCCAGGGAAGCCATCAGCATTCACTGGTTCTGGGTTGGGTGCCATTCAAGATCTGTCTGCAGGGACAACAAAGCCCGACTTTGAGGCCTTAACAGGTCTCTTTGGGAGTCTCTAGACTCTTTTCCTTACTGCATCACCCACTCCCCTGAGCCTCCACGCCCCGGTCCTCCACGTTTACTCACACAGACACTGCACGCAGGTGGTAGGTTGATATCCTGGCTCTACCACTGGTCAGCACAGTGCCTCTGGGGGACTTACCTAACTCTGAACTACTTCTGAGAAATTAACAATTCCTGTCTCATAGGCTGGCCCAGAGCACCTGGCAGATAGCAAGGCTTGAGATAAGTCAGCCATTATTCTGTCGTGGATTTCCCCTGTCTCATGTTGTTTCCTCTGTCTGGCCTGCCTCCTCCTCTTCCCCTGCAATTTCTGCTTTGATCAGACCTCTCTTTCAAATCCTGCTCCTCCCGCTTAAAGCTGGCCTGACCCCTCCCCCAATCCAGGGCAGCCTTCAGGATCTTCACTTTGCTCTCCATTTTTTGTGCCTGTTTTCTATGCTTCATGATTGGGTCTGTTCCCCTGTTAGCAGTGGTGTGTGTGTGTGGGGGCGGCTTCCTGAGGGCACCGGCTGGGATCTCTCCATCTGCACTTATCCTGCCCCCTCCCTGGTACGAAAGCAAAGCAAGTCTAGCTCCTTCCTAGCTTTCCAGAAACCTAGCTATGGTATCCCTACTCCCCTCAAAATAGAGCACATGACCAAGCTCATTTATAGGGGCCTTAGAATGAGAAGTCGTAGAGATCCCTTTACAGATAGGGAAGCTGAGGCCAAGGGCTATATCTAGGGGCATATAAGGAGTTGGAGACCCTGACCTTCCTTCTGTAGGTCCCTGCTGGGAGCAGGGGGCAGAACTTGGGCCAGCTCTCAAGGAATCCAAGAAGGCTGCACAGAGGAAGTGATGAGAGTTGAGGTTTGAAAGAGGGTGAGTTCATCAGAACTCCATGAGCCGGTGTCTGGTGCTCAGAGGATGAAACCCTCCTGTCTTCTGTGGATGGGAGACTGTTGTGTAAAGTAGGAAAGGGCCTGGAGCACTGGGAGGGCGGAAGTAGTTCAGAAGAGAAGGAGCGGCAAAGATAGAGGAGGAGAGTGGCAGGGGCTGGCCTGGACACGTGTGTGTGCTTAGCTGCCTGAAGTGGAGTGAGGGCCCAAGGATGAGCATTCCTCTGTGCTTGGTGTTTTGTCTCTTAGTGTGCAAGTAGCCTGAGAGTGCTTGTTTTAGAGATGAGGGATCCAGGTGCAGACAGGTTTAGCAGCTTGACCAAAGTCTCACAGGCTAGTAAGGTGCAGAGCCAGAATATGAACCACTGGCAACATGACTCAGATTTGCTGGTGGCTGCCACATGTTAGGCATAAACTGGCATCTCCTCTTGGGGTATGGAGCCCAATAGTCTATTCCCAAGAAGGTGTGAGGGCCCAAGGTGTGAGCCCAAGAAGGTGTGAGGGCCACTAAGAGTGTCCATAAAAGGTGTGGCACAGGATTTGGCCCATGCACTTGCTAGGTCCTTGGCTCACATGTCCAGATACACAGGGACACCATCAGTGAGCTGAGTCGTTCACCAAGCCTGGTACCTCTCCTTGACTAGGCCTGCTAGGAAGTGGATAGAATGCCAGGCAGCCCCAACTTTGGCCTTTGCTGCCCAGCAGCCAAAAGGGGCAGGTGAAGGCTTTATGTAAGATCTGGGTCCCTTCTGATCCTTCCGTCCTTACAGTGCTCATGGTGTGACTGTTGTCTTTGTGCCCCACTCAAGGGCACGCTTCCTATAGACAGGAGCTAGGCCTCCTCTCTGGGCCTCTGGCACCTAGCACACAGCCTGGCATAGCACAGATGTCCAGTAAATGTTTGTGTCATGAAGGATACATTGAGCACCTACTGCATACCAGGCACTGTGCCAGGTGCTGGAATAATTAACTTTGGTGCAGCACTTCATGATCATAGAACCCTTCTGGGTCCCATTAGGAAAGGGGTCCTCAAACTTTTTAAACATGAGGGCAATTCACTGTCCCTCAGACCATTGGAGGGCCGGACTATAGTTTAAAAAAAAAAAAAGCTATGAACACATTCCTATGCACACTGCACATATCTTATTTTGAAGTAAAAAAACAAAACAGGAACAAATACAATCATACCACCTCATGTGGCCCTTAGGCCGCAGTTTGAGGACCCCTGCATTAGGAGGTTGATTATTAGGGATCAGGTATTTCCCCATTTTCCAAATGAGGAAACTGAAGCTCAGAGAGAGGAGACAAGTAGTGTGAGGTCACATTGTCAGCTAAGGAGGGACAGAGCCAGGCCCCACCGCTGCCGGCTCCCTGGGTGGTAGGTAAGAGCGTTCTGACAGCTGTTCCTTTCTCACAGCTGTGAATGAGAGATAGCGCTCCCTCCCTGGCTGGCAGGGGGGCCAGGCCAACAGAGATTCTACATCCCAGGAAGCTCCTCTGGGGAGCTGCAGTAGGCACCTGGCTCCTGAGTGCTCCACCCCAGCAGGAGCAGGGCCTTCCTCTGCCACTGCTGAACACTTGGTTGTTGGGGACAATTGTCAGTGTTTGGGGTAAGTCAGAGACAGGAGAACAAAGAGAACCCTTCCTGCCAATGTGACTCTGACCTTGAAAGCCCTCTGGCGGTTCATTTACACGAAAGAAAAAGGGGAAGAGTTGGTTACCAGCTTCAAAGAGGTGCAGACCTCCTGCAGGCAGGCATTGCTGAAGCCTTGGCTTTGTGAGTACTCCCTGCCGAATTTCTCCTTTTCAGTTTAACAAAAGTCCTGGGGCTCACTGTCCATGGGCTGGCCAGGAATCTTATCACCCCTTTCAGAAGGCAGGGGACATGCCAGGATCACTGCTCTTACTTTGGCTGGGCTCTGGAAGGCACAGCTTTTGAAGCAAAGATCAAATAATGATGTGAGAGATCTGGACACAGCCAAAAGCTGTGTCCTGCTGCAGGGGTGCCCAGCTGTGGGAGGGGGGCCCAGGAGTAAAAGTCATTGTCCTGTCCCTGTTGGGGTATTTGCAGAGAAATGGTATAGCCATTTCGGGGAAACCCTGGGTATAATGAGGCAGAACGCATGTATTCATTATTCCACAAACAATAAACATGTCCCTACTGTGTGCCAGGCACTGACTGTGATCCTGGGAGGAGATTGGATGTATGTGAGTCCTGCCCTATGTTCTGCCTACAGTCGACATTTCTCAGCTGTAATGGCAGCTGTGGCCATCTGCAGAGTGTGAGTTCTGCTAAAGGTGGCAGCAGCCATGGCACCATGGCACTGGGCCTTTGGTGACATGCCTCTGGATTTGTAAGAGAACCCAGTAATCTATAGTTCTTTAGTGAAATTTTAAAATTTCACATCTTTAAATGTTGGCATTTGATTCAAAACTTAAAAATGTCAAACACGGTGTGGGCTAAACAAAACATGAATGTTGACCAAATACAGCCCAGTCTGTCTAGTTAGAGATCTTTATTGTACAGGTTAGATGTAACCCTGATGGGCAGAAGGGAGTAAGTAGGCAAGGCCTTCCTGGTGAGGGGACACCTGGACGGAGGTGTGGTGGTGGCAGTTGTCCACGTGAGCATTCAGGACAGTCAGGGACTGGGGCAAAGGGAGGTGAGGGCAGAATTGATGGGGCCACACCTGGTCATGGAGGCCTCACTTACCCTGCTGAGGGCTGGTCCTGGTCGGTGTGAGATGCTGCCTGGACAAGCAGGCATGCTGCAGGCCTGACCCCGGCTGCCCCGAGAACCTCCAGCAGTGCCCACCACCCTGAGTCACCTGGGGATGTCACTTAAATAAGAGGCTTTGGCCAGGTAAGAGCTCAAAGAAGAAAGGTCATAAGTATCTTAAGAGAAACCTTAGGACACACAGTACCCTAATCTTCAGCAAAGATGTAACTAGACAGCTAGGGAAGGAGGGGGCCGTCCATGTGTCTGTCCGTCTGTGTGACTGCATGTGCACATGACCTTCCCTGGCACTTACAGTTGCTCTCCAGCTGGCCAACAGCGCCTTCAGGTACTGGGAGGTCAAGGCGGTCACAGGGACTAAACCCTGGAAAGATGTTTTCCCTCTTCCCTCTCCCCTCTCTTTGCCCTTCCTCTGCAGGGGTCCTGCGTCCTTCCTCTGAGGTTTGAACTACTCTGGCCAAAGCCCATCTGGGAGAGAGTCTTCCTGTCAGGCATAACTTCCCTTTTTCTCTGTTTCTCAACCTTGTCTGTCGCTCCCTCCATATATGCCCATAAACTTCGTATTTGAGTCTCTTCCTAAATGATCCCTTGCATGAACAATCCTTCATACTATCCAGGAAACTTTAACTGAGCTCCTGCTGTAAGCAGTACCCTGGGCCAGAGCCCGAGAGTGACTGGTGGAGCAGACAGACAGGGGCAGCCAGTGGGGGTCCAGCCCCAGTGTTTGCGAAGGAATGGCCTTCATAGGAAGGAAAGGAAGCTCCTGGCTGGCGGCCCAGCCCTGCCTGCTGCCACTCTGTGCTGTGCAGGGCGCTGGGAGCAGGAGAAACAAAATGTGAGGCAGTGCTTGGTCCTCAGGAGCTTAGGTCACAGAAGGGACAATAGCCAACTCGTGCCAAATTCCTCATCACTGCCCCCTCCTTCACTTTAGTTTACTTTTAAATCATCTTCTTTTAAACATACACATAGATTACCAAAGTCCAGTCAGTGTAGAGTAAAAGTGACAGAACTTCTAAGTGTCACTGCCGGCACAGAACCTGCCACTGGACCAAAAACTTCTGTGGACAGTTGGTCAGGGACTTTTTCTGGAGATATTTTCCTGTGGCTTTATGTCACACACCTGGAACCTGCTCCCTGGCTTACTCTCACCTACCAGCCCTCCCTTCCCAGCACTCACAGCTAGCTGGGAGAGGGCACTCGGGGTAGTTGAGTCCGTGGTTGGAGGAGGAAGAGGGATGGTCTTTTTCTGACAACTCACACAAACTCAGAGGTTGTGAGCCAACCTAGCCCGCAGAGCAAAGGAGGTAAGCAGGCAGGCTGTCTCAGCTTTCCAGTACAGACAGGACTCCCCCAAGGGGCCCTTGGAATTAAGTTATTTCTGTTTTTGCTCACCTGTGCCCAGCCCTGGGAATAGGGACAGGAGTCAGCTGCCTGCCCTGGAGGGCAGCATGGGTGGAAGAAGCACCTGCTGCCCTGTCGAGACTGTTTCTACGTCAGGCTCTCACTGGGCTCTCTGGTGTGCAGAAGGGAGCCATGCCAGGCTTTGGAGTTGGCCCTAAGGGAGTATTTTGGGGCTGGTGGCGGCCAGGGAGAAGTGGCTGGGGCTCTTCTGGAGGAAGAAGGTCATGCCGAAATTTGAGGAGCTCTCTCTGCTCTGGTTTCACCCGATGGGGATCGAGGCACCTCCCTCTCCATGAGTGAGAAGTTGGATGGGAGAGCACTCTGACATCTGTGAGATGCAGATGCTGGGACTGCCCTCCCATTTGGAATGTGATGCTTTCCCTAGTGGGGCCTCGTGTGGATTGAGACACTGATCTGGTTGAGAGTTGGATCAGAGCAGGGCAGAAGAGGCTGCCAGGTACATTTTCGGTCTAGGATAGAACATGAGCTCAAGTCATCAGGGCCCTAACTGTCACTGCTTGGGAGACCTGAATTTAGGTACTTTGTTATCCATCAAATGAGCCAGGAGCCCTGCTCGCCTCCAGGGCTCTTCTAAGGGTCTTGCCTGTCTTTCTGTTTTGGGACCAGAGGAGCATGAGCCATTTTTGAGGGCAGTGACGGGCACGCGGGAATATTGACCGAGTGTTCACGTTGTGCTGGTCCCATGCCAAGTGCAAAGTGTCTTGCCACCACTGCTGCCTTGCCTCCCTTTCTACCCTTGTTCCACCTTCAGTCTGTTTCCACCTACAGCTAAGCAGTCTTGAAAAAATAACCCCAGGCTGCTTGCCCATTCTACCTCCTTGGCTCCTTCCTGCCCACCCCATGTGGGCGGCTCCTTGTGACCTTTCGGATATCCCTTCCCCCACTTGTCTCCATCCCCTGCCCTTTGAGTGTTCTAGCCCCATCTTTGCCTTTTTCCCCTCTTCCTGGAACACTCCTTGTCCAGGGTCCAGACACCTGTATGACTTGCCCTCTCACTTCACTTGGACATTAGTCGCAACCACCCCGTCACACACAGTTCACCCCACCCTCTTGCCTGAACCCTCACCCGCGTCTCCTCCCACACTGGTGTTCGCTTGATGTTACTATGCATACTCCCACACTAGACTATAAGCCCCAGAGAGTGGGACGTGTACATTTTGTTCCCTCATGTTTCTCCAGCACTTAGAATAGGGCCTGGTACAGGTCAGTAAATGAACAAACAGATGCTGCATTGGTGGTACCCATGAGGTAGATGCATTGCTGTCTGTGGTTCAACGATGAGGAAACTAAGCTCAAAGAGCTAGATTGACCAGCCTGAGGTTGTACAGGTGCAGTGCCACAGGGCTACGATTTGAGCCTAGTGTCTGTGGCCCCAGAGCCAGGAGACTCTCCCATCTCCTCGGAATCTAGTCAGGCCTGTCCTCTTGAAAGGATAGGAAAGTGGGGGGTGGGGGGAAGGCTGGACATGTGGTCTGAGAGGGCCAGGGGAGGTTGGAGCCCTGAGGGAGGATCAGCAGTGGGGCATCTGTGCAAGAGGCTCTGAGGAGAGCCCAGGTCCCAGCTGCTACCAAAGAGCAGCGCCTCTAGGCTGATGGTGCTGGCCCTGGTTCCTGGCATGATTTCTGTTCCCCAGAGGAGCTCAGGCCTGGCCCAGCCTCTCAGTATAGATAAACACATGGTGGGAGTGTGTGTATGTGCGTCCAGCCTTGCTGTTTGTGTTGTCGTTACGTCTTCTTAATCAGCCTATTTCTGGGAGCAATGACTTCATCTCCTGTGATTCTCAAAACAGCCATTGTCAGGCGTCCATGGAAAGATTGGGCCTGGCACCATCCTTATTCCCCTAGTGAGCCAGGTTAGGAGAGCCAGTTGGCAGGCCCTAGTCTGACGTGGCTCAGGGCTCATGGTCAGGTCTACCTCTGAGAGACTTCCCAGTTCATCTGGCCTCACAACTCTAGGGAGCACAGTACAGCAGATGCCAGCCAGTGCTCAAGCCACTTGCACTCTGAGTCGGGCAGGGGGCAGTCATACCCAGTTTCTGCCCTCAAGGAATCATCCATGCTGGAGGAGATCATGGGTCAGCAGACCCTGCCTTAGAGGTCTGTGAGTGGACAGAGATAGGAGTGAGGAGTCCATTCGGGCTCACAAAGGCCCCACAGAGCTGACAGCTGTGCCCTAGGGTAGAGATTTCCTTGAGGAGCAGTGGGGAAGGGCTTCCTGGCACCAGGTGGAATGTGCCACTGACCATGGGGTGGTTGTTTCTTGGGCCTGAGGAGTGGCAGGGGAGAGTGGAAGGCAGTGGGAAGGCAGCAGCACATGAACTTGCTCCTGAAGGTCACTAGGAAGGTTTTTTTAAGAGGTGGGGGGAGAGCCTGGTCAGATCAGTGATTTCAGAAGCAGCTTGTGTGAGGGTGAGCATATTGTGAAGTAGATACAGTGTTGGGTTTCCTGGCAGGTAACTAAAAATCCTGGACTGCCTGCAAATTGATGTCTTTTTGTGTATTAACTCGATGACTACTCTGACTGGCAGCCCCTAGGTAGCTTTAGGAGGGGGGCTGGTCATTGGAAAGACCAAGGCAGGATTAGAGGAGTTGAGATTTTCAGCCCCTTCTCCAACTTCCAGGGTGGGGAAGAGGGTCTGAAGGTTAAGTTGATCACCAGTGGCCAATGATACAATCAGTCATGCCAAGGTTATGAAGTTTTTTTAAAAAACCCAACAGGCCAGGGCTTGGGGAGCTTCCAGATAGCTGAATGCATGGAGATTCCTGGGCGGTTCTGGGGAGGACATGGGAGCCCCACGCTCCTTCTACTCCTCACCCTACACATTTCTTCATGTGCTGCCTTTGTAATATCCTTTATAATAAACTGGTAAACATGTTTCCCTGAGTTCTATAAGCTATTAATCAAGGAGTAGGTCACAGGAACCTTAGTTTATAGCCAGTCAGAAGCACAGGGAAAACACTCCAGGGCTTGCAAACTGGCATCGAAGGTGGGGCTGGTCCTGGGGACTGAGCTCTCAACTTGTGGGTCTGATGCCATCTTCAGGTAGACAGTGTCAGGACTGAACTAAACTAGAGGATACCTAGATGGTGTCCACTGCAGAATTGATTGCTTGCTTGGTGTGTGTGTGGGGGGGGGGGACTCCACCCCTCTGGTGTCGGAAGTGCTCTGCTCAAGGAGGAGAGGAGGAGCTAGTGACTGAGGACCCAGCCCTCTATTCCCTTTTGTCCTCAAGGGGAAGGGTCTCTTCCCCTTCCCCTCCCCGTGCTGCACTTCAGGAGCTGATGCCAAGGTCAGCTGAGCACATCCATCTGCCAGGAGCTCCATCCCCCACCCTGGCATGCTAGTGGACTGGGGTCATGAGGAAGTGGGAGGTGGTGGGGAGTAGGGATCTAGGGTAGTCTCTGAAAAATGATTTGCTGGGCTTGTTTGGGCAGCTCTCAAAGGTAATGAGCCTTCGTCCCAGAAGGTACATCCCCTACTCCAGGTTTATTCACAACTCTGCCTGAAGGTGGGGGATGGGTCAAAGCAGGATATAAGGCTATGAGGGGGTAAGACACTGTGTCCCATTCTAGGCTGGGACATTCATTACCCTCCTCCACATTTGGGGGTGGCCCCTAGGAACAGATACGAACGCAGTAGTTCAGGCCCCTGAGCAGCCCTGCCTATGGCGAATCCCAGCTCCACCACTACCAGCTATGGGACCTTGAACAGGCGACTAACCCTGTCTTAAATTTCAGTTTCCCTTTCTATTGTATTGGATCAATAATTGCACCTACTTTCCAGGAAATTCATGAGGATTGATATGCTTTTAGAAAGGGGGGCTTAGCAGAGTGCCTGTACATGGAGGTGCCCAGTGTGCCTTGGCGGTGGCATTAGGGCTGGGGCAAGGGCAGGGGTGATTATCTTTGCCATAATTGTTGGGGCTCCCTTAGGTTTCCAAAAGCCAGGGATGAGGGAGTGGTGAGGGGTGATGGAGGAGCCCAGAGGTGGGGGATGTGGGGTGCAATTTTTGGGTCCAAGGAAATAGAAAAGGAATGAGGGGGCTGTATTAGGCAGGTGGCAGGTGAGGAACTAACACATCTGTTAACACAGTGTATTTCCTTTTCCTTCAAAGCTGAGAACCAGCTGCTTGTCTGCCTTTTGGGCAGGCATCCAGCAAGGAAATGCTTTGAAAGGAACCTTTCTGAGCTTGGAGTGGCCAGGTTCTCCCACAGAGGGCTGTATGCTCTCTCCCTTGTCTCTGAGCCACCTCCCATTTCATGCCTTCAATGCTCTAGCATTGTCCTTTTTGGTAAGAAAATAGTTCAGCTCAGCTCAGCAAACATTTCTTGAGCATCTTTTGTCTGCTTGGGTCTTTTTGGGGCCTAGGGGATGCAGTGATGCTGAAAGTACCAGCCCATCTATCAAGTGGTGTGGAAGATTGTTGAGTTGTTTTTAAAGATCCAATGTAAGAGCAGCAGGCCTGGGGTGAGAGGCTCTGGGTTCTAGGCCCTACTCTTCTCTTTTATGCCTGTGGAACCTTCCTTGGGCAAATTACAGGATCTTTCTGAGTATGTTTCTTCAGCTCAAAACCCAGGTCAGTCTCTGATGATGCCTTCAGTGCTAAGATTCCTGTGATCAGTTTTGTTTTGTTTTGTTTTTTGAGACAGTCATACCCTGGGTAGAGTGCTGTGACATTACAGCTCACAGCAACCTCAAACTCTTGGGCTTAAGCGATTCTCCTGCCTCAGCCTCCCAAGTAACTGGGACTACAGGTGCCTGCCACAATGCCCAGCTATTTTTTTGTTGTAGTTGTCATTGTTGTTTAGCAGGCCTGGGCCAGGTTCGATGGGTTTGTGGCCAGCACCCTAACCACTGAGCACCGGCGCTGAGCTGATTAGTTTTGTATTAATTTACTGTGTGTGCCCATCAGGCAGAGAGGTCTGTACTAAATCCAGTTTCAGGGTACAGCTACAAGAGCAGAGTCCAGAAGTAGGGGATTGATCCAAGTTTGAGTCCAGTACAGTTTCCTAGTTGTGTAACTTTGGGCCAATTACTTTCTTAAATCTCTCTGAGACTGGGTTTTCTGAGATGTGATACATGCTTGCCCACCCTGGTGCTTGGGGAACTCAAGGTCATATTACTGCTACTGAGATCTTTCTCTCAAAGACGGGGTCCGCTCCAGGCCAAGATTACTTCCCCATCCTTCCCACCACCATCCAGAGCTCCTCTTATCAGAGGAGAGCCAGCAAGTTCCCAACCTCAGAGGAGATGGAGAGGCTGGGGAGGCTGGCAGCTGGCCATGGAGCCCTAGATTCCACTGGGGCTGGGCAGGAGTGCAATGGTTTAAAACCTTGATTTGAATATGCACTAGTGTAGAATTCTAGCTTGCTTTATTAAGACAATGTTTGCTAATGATATTAATAGCCCAAACAAGATTTGGGGAGGGGGGGACAGCCAGGGGAAAGAGGTTATTTAAACATACTTCAAAGAACACCCCTCTCTAGCATTAAGTAGCCTCATTTGCATATGTAATGATTGTGCTAATTATATGTGGCCTCATCTGTTAAGAACAAGTTTGTCTGGTTGTGTTACAATATTGTAATCATCCAATCAGAATTCTCTGGCATGCATTAGAGACAACAACAACAATAATAATAATTATGCCTATCATTTTTTTAGACTCTTACTATGTGCCAGGCATCCTACCAGGTACTTGACAGTCATCATCTCATTTAATCTTCACAACAGCTCTGTGTCCCAGATAACTCCAATGTACAGAGGATGTGACCAAGGTACAGAGAGGTTAGGTAACTTACTTGGGTTCACACACCCGAGAGCTGGGGGGAAATGCCAACTCATGGGCTGCTTCTGCTCTCCAGCTCTATTTTTCTGGGGACACTTGACGCAGGTCTTTGCCTTTTATCTGTAAGTTTCTCTTGCTCATTTGGTCCTTGCAGAAACCCCCATTTTGCTGAAGAGGAAGCTGAGACCGTAGGAGAAAAAAGTTGGGACTAGGCAGGAGGTGAGCCCAAGGCCCTATAACTCTAGGGCAAAACCAGGCCTCACTTTCCTTCCTGTAATGAGAGGTGGGGGGCGGCAGCCCCTCAGTGTTCTCCCATGAAGTCTCCTTATCTCTCCAACTCAAGCAAGGTAAGACCTGTCCTCTTGGCCAAAAAAAATTACAAGGCAGTAAACAGGTGGGAGGACACTAGCACGTCATCAGTTATTTTACATATGTCCTCATTAATTAATTAATGGAGGTAGCACCGTGGGTGGCTAATGGCCAGATGGAGCCCACAGGCAGGTTTCATTTCTGATGGGGTAGGAAGATTTTACTGTTTTGTTTGTTTAAACTTGGTTACCACCACTCAAACGTCCCTAAAATATTCTAGATTTCTGTCTTCTCTTAAAAAAGCAAATTTGCCAGCAATGGGCTTATGTTCCTGTAGGGCAGAGAACTGGTCACTTCCCTTTTACCCCAGATTCCTTTTCTCCCTGGAAGGCCTCACATATTTTCTTCCAAGGCCTCACACTTCCTCCTGGGAAGTGTGTAGAGGGGGTGTGTGTGTGTGTGTGTGTAGGAATGTAGTGTTCCCATTCTGCAGACAAGGAGCTTGGGGCCCAGAGGGTACTAACTGGGCCACTCCACAAAGCTGTTGGTGAAGCCAGGACTTAAGCTTCCATCCTCATCATCTATTCCACTTCACTGCCTTCCAGCCATGTCCGACCTGCATTGACTGCCAAGGAAAGAAAGAAAGCTTTCACAGGACTAATGACTCAAAAATAACCAAGAGTAAGCCCAGGGAACTGTTCCTATCTCTCCTGCTCCCCTTCCACCCTTCCGAGGCCGGAGGGGACATGGGAAACCTATTCATTTAAACTCAATTATTTTCTCGAAGACAGAATGGAACTGAATTGGGTCACTGGCTATATTTGCTGTGCTCAGCTATTTCCCCTGCAACACTATCACCCAGCGGGTCTGTTGCCAGGCTCTGTCTGCCAGGGTCACCAGTTATACCTCCATGTCAGGGGCCATTCCACGGCAAGCCTGGCTCGGAAGAAAGAAGCCAGTGTGCGAAACCTGTCACCCTCTGTGTGTTTACCCAACAGACTGTAGGAGCAGCGTTGCTGGGCCAGTGTAGGTCCAGGCTCTGGAACCAAGTGAGCACCTTCCGGGACCCAGACTTTACGTATTAGTCAGTGTCCAGCATCCATCTGTAGGGGAGGTGCTTTTACAGCGGTTTCTGCAGATGAGGAAATAGGCTTAGAGAAATTAAGAGCTTGTTGGAGAGGCAGGCCTTGGAGTTGAAACTACTGGGACCTTATTAGCTGCTCTGCACTTCTGATTCCACGTCTGTAAGTGAGGTATGACTTGCCACCCCTCACAGGGCTAGACTGTCCTGAACAAGTGAGATGCAGCATGCCAGTAGCCTGCACAGGGTTAACCTCCCAGAAATAGAACTGATACTATGTGCCAGGCACAGAACTTGGTGGTGACACAGATCCCAGAGGAGGGGTGCACTGGGACATCTCCTCTCCATCAAACCCTTCGTAATTTCCTGCTCCCGAGCTGGAAATGCTGTTTCTGAGTTGTTATTTGTCCATCAGGCCAGGTTCTGCGCTGCACGCTTTTCACAGCTTCCTCAGGGCCCACAGCCAGTTATGTGTACTTTGGTTTGGTCCTAGTGCACATGTGCCTCCCCTCTTCACTAAACCACTGGTTTCTTCAGGGAAAACTGTGTGACTTAGTCACCTAGGTGGTTCCTGGTGTCACTCCCTTCCTAGCTATGTGGCCTCAGACTGGTTGTTTAACCTCAGACAATAATCAAATGTTGCGGAGAGAAGGTTAGTTGGTATCAGACGTGGCAGCACTGTGCAAGATGGCTGTGTGGCATGGACTCTCAGGAAGCACTGGGAGGAAATCAAATCAGCAGCTGCCCCTGCAGGCCCTGAAGCAGGGCTGTCTAAAGGAGGAGTAGGGCACAGTGGTTGTAAATGCTGTCTTGTTATAGAACGGATGTCCAGTTCCGTGGAGGTAGAGTGTGGCTTGTAGTCTCCCCTCATCTCTACCACGTCTTGCTGCGGTGGGCTGGGCCTTCCCCAAGGATGGACCACTGCGGCCTCACAGTTATCTCACATTGCCCACTGCTGGGACGGGGGTAGGTTGAGACCCAGTGGCAACCACTGACCTCCAAGTACTCAGGTTATAGTGTGTGCATTAGATCTCATCTTTTGGGACCTGGGAGTGGAGTGGGATCCTCCTTAGCCACCTATATGATGCTGTCATTAGTCTCGGGATTAGGGGGATGGGTGAGGAAACAATTTAGGAAGATTCAAATTCCCTGACCTTGCAGGCAGCATATGTGAGGCCTTAGACACTAGGGCCCAGTATAGACATGGTGTGGTGATGGCTGGGGCAGGACTTGGGGACCCAGCAGTAGGTGACTTCACCAGGAACACAAAAGCTAGACTCTGGTGGGAGCCCAGTGAGTGTACTGGAGTCTCTGGGGGCCAGGAATTAGGGATGAGGGAGACTGACCACAGTAGGACCAGCAGTCACTGGCTCATAAACTGTAACCATCTCTTTCCCTCTCTTGGTAACATTCAGGCCGTGGCGCACTGTGCTGGGTGTTGCCCAGTGCTTGGCCCTGTGACAGCCAAGAAAGAAAAATGCTGACCGTGTCTCACTGCTTATTCAAGTAAATTTACTCTATATTTTTTAGAAGAGGTGTCACATGGGTGGGGAATTTACTCCCACTAAATGTTTTGATGGAAACATTACATTTTGGGAGCGAACATGTGTCAACATCACTGTGGGGAAAAGGTTCCAGGATTCTCTGCCAGCTGAAGTCATCATAAAACACTGGTTGGGGGCCTGGCAGATGGGGGTGTTGCTATCAGGCTGGCAGTGGGGTGGAGGTAGCCAGATGGGCAGGAGCTGAGGGTCTGAGCAAGGGGGAACTGGTGGGTGGAGAGGAGGAAAGGAGTGGGCAGGCTGGGGGCTGATAGTGTACATTAACCACCCACACAGCTCAAAACAGGGTGAGTGGGGAGCTCGACGGGTGGGAGTAGAGGACAGAGGCTCTGGAATGGTGAACACTGGCAGCTCAGACTAGAAAGACTGGCTGGGGCCTGATTGTTGAGGGGCCTGGAATCTCAGCTCCCACTATTAACTAGCTCTGTGACCTTGGCAGCTTTTTCAACCTTTTTGTGCTTCTGCTTTATTTTAGTAAGATGTTGCATGGGTACCCACAGCTTATGGCTCTTTGGAGAATTAAAGGAGATAATGTATGTAAAATACCTAGCACTGGGCCTGGCACATAACAGGTGCCAGAACACATTTGTTGTTTGTTGGTGATGATAAAGCCACACAAGCATAGATGTGCTCACATAAATTAACAGTGCTGCTTCCAGAGTTGGCTCTCAGTCTAATGCCAAGTTTGTTTTCTCACCCTCGGCTGAGTACAGCAGTGGTCGTTTCAGAAGCCCAGCTGTACACAGCCAGGCCTAGTGCTGATTCTTCTCTGTAGGTCCTCCCTCTCACATCAATCCTCTCCCATCCTGCACCTACTTCTGTCCTATAGAATTACTCTGAGGCAGACAAGGTAACAGTAGCACCCTCCTCCAGAAGGAGCCTCTGTCCTCTCCTTAGCTCTAGAAAGCAAAGAGCCAAGGTCACAAGAGGTCTCTTCTCCCAGGATGTGAGCACATCTTCTTCAGTCTCGGGACTCCAGGAAGTAGGAACCTTTTTGAGGGAGAAGGGTTCCAGGGTCCCCCAGAGAGCCCTGGCCTAATTGCTGAACATCGTCTTATTTGAAGACATCAAGACCCGGGGGTCTGGGGAGAACGTTGATCAGGGTGTGTATATGTTCATCACACATTTATTGAGCTGCTTGTCCCCAGGAACCCAAGAAGGGCCTGCCAGGATAGGCAGGACCCAAGAGACAAAGGGAAGAGAAACGGAGATTGTGAGGAGGCCAGTCTCCCTTAGTGGGGAAGCAGGGCCTTCGAAAGTGAATGAAAATTAGAAATAGGGGCAGGAGGGAGCCTAGTGGAAGCAAGACTGTGGCTATGAGAAAGCGTAGGGCAGGTGTGAGGAAGGATAGAAAAGGAGGAGGACCTGGTGGCTGGGGGGAAGGGGAGAGTGCAGGAGGCTCTGGGCCTGTTCTGTAGGTGGCCAGGGTCATAGGAGGTGCTACAACCAGGAGTGACTGTATCTGGACAGCCTTTGAAATTCCCCCAGCTACATGTGGCCAAGAATGGTCACTATGTACTTTGTAATTTTGTATGTTGTTAAAGGTGAATCTGAAAGGAAACTGCAAGAGGTTATGCCTGCTTCGGAGCTAGGGAGGAAGTGACTTATTCAGGGTCAGACAGCTGGTGAGTGTGAGCACCTAACTTGGGATTGACATCTTCAGATGCCTGGATGCAGACTCATTTCTCGTTATCTTGCGATGCTTTATGACAGCTGTCATGCAGTTTAAGGGACCTAAGGGGCCTTGTCATAGGCTTTGTTTTGTTATATCATGATATTATAACTATGTGGATCAGCCAGCAAGAAATTAGCTTCCTGCCTGGGGGAAATCTTAGAAAGCTTCTAGGAGGAAGGAGTATTAGGATTGGGGAAGGAAAGAAGACAAGTTAATAGGTACAAATAATTGTGTGGGGTGAGGCACACCTACTTCTAGATGTAGTTGGGTCAACTTGTGTGAGTGACTTAGCTTCTCTTGACTTGATTTCATCTGTAAAGTAGTCACAGTGCCTGCCTTGCCTGTGTGTTGCCATAATCATGAAATCAATGGGAGAAGGCCTGGCTTCCATCCTGGAGCAGGTGTTTGGAGGTGGTGTGGTGCTCAGAAGATGCACGCTATTTCCTCCTTGTTGCCATGGATGCTCTAGGACCTCTTTAAGACTATATCCTCATCTCTCCTCTGTGGGAAATTGTCTTAAGACATTGGATGAACCGAGACGAAAGCTTATAGGAAAAACCTTACACAGAAGGAAGGGGACAGGACCACTGTTAAGCGCTCGTAGTGTGAGTGGGGAACCCTCTGGGCTTTCAGAGACAGATGCAGATGTGGGCATGGTGGTGTTGGATGACCTGTGCCCAGAATGCCAGGAGGCTAGAGCCTGGCAGGGGATGGAATGAGTAAGGGACCTTCCAGTTGGGGGTTGCTGCTGGGGTAAGGGGAAATCCTCACCAGGCCTGCATGCCTGCACACAATAGGTGGCTGACACAGCCTGCTGCCTCGTAGGTAGTTGTGTGCTGTGGGGCTGGAGCGGGCTTCAGCTGCTGGGAAGCCTTGGGGTAGTGAGGAGCTGGCCTGGAACCTAGCTGTGGCTCTGGCCCTCCCTCCTGCTTCTGGCCTCTTGTACTTACATCTATACTCTGTTCACCTGTATTTAATTTGAGGGGTTGGATTCCTAAACCCACTGCATCAGGAAGGAGGAAGTTGGATTAGCCACCCTGGGAAGAGGAAGGAGGTGTGATACCCTGTGTGTAGTAGAAGCTCAGTAAGTGGAAATCGCTGCTGTGGCTTCTCTATGGGATGGGAAAGGAGTGACTCCAGGCAAAAACATTTGGTTAGCTGGGTGTGCCCTTCCCTGGGGGATTTGTGTTTCAGTTAGGGCCTTGTGTGACCCAGCGATGAATTTCCAGGCCAGTGGGTGGTGTGGCGCAGGGGTCTGTGGGACTCTCACACTGCTCAGTGTCTCCCCCCTCTCTGCACTAAACTTCTGTCCCCCACTTCCTGCTAATCTAGTTGCCTTCAGCTGAAGAGAAAATTGCCTTGGGGCAGAAACTTGAATTTAGGATTGCTGTGGGTGAACACAGGGCCCTCCTCAGCTAGGAATCCAACCCCTCAATATAAATACAGGTGAACAGAGTATAGATGTCTAGTCCCAAGTCGGGGTGGGGAGTCGGGAGCCCTGCTTCCCCTGGGGCTGGGCCCTTCTACCTAGGTGACTGTGGTAGGCAAATCACTGGCTTTGTGTGGACCTCAGTTTCTATTTGCTTTTTAAAAAATGTTTGAATGGAAATGCGGGGAAGGGAGAGTGCTTTCCTTGGTGAGTCTCTGGGCTTCGCCAAGCTGGACGAACCTAGGGTGTGGCCTCTGCGGTCAGGCCAAGCTGCTGCTAGTGAGTGGCTGTCCGGCCGCCAGGGATCCAGGCTCACGCGGAGGTGGGGGAGGGGAGCCTGCTAGGCCGAGGCCCCGGCCCGCGCGTCCAGCCGGCCCAGCGTGTCCTGGAGTGTAGCAGCGGGTCTTGAGCAGGAAGTGGCTGCAGCTGGGGCAGCTGGCGGCGGCATGTCCCCCGTTGCCGGGCCTGGGAAGAGTCGGGCTGCCACTGCGAGTTGGTTGGACGGAGGCAGGCCTGGAAGGGTTGAGAGCAGGCCGGCTGCTTCAGTCCCCGGAGGAGTTTGAGGCGGGGCACCGCCTGATGGGAGCCGGGAATGCTCCGCCCGCGGCGCTGGGAGCGGCACTGGGAAGAGGTGATGTGAACGTGTCCCCAAGTCTTTTGATTACCCCCGCTCATTTTTAATACAGCCTCAGACCAGCAAGAAAACGCACCCATTCATTCAGTACATCTGTTGAGTGCCTCCTTTGTGCCAGGCACTGGATGGAGGTGTGTTGGGCTTATCTGGGTAAACAGGCCAATGTTCTTCTGGCCCTGACATTCTGGTGGTGGGTAGAAGACAGAAACAAGATGACTTCAGAACAGTGCTGTGAAGAAAATGAAGGTGGGAGATAAACGTCGGGGTGGGGGGGAATGGGAGTTGCCCCTTTAGCTAGGTAGGCAGAGAAGGGCTCTCCTGCAAGGAAACTTTTCATCTGAGTCTGGAATGAGGAGAAACCAGCCTTGCCCAGAACTGAATAGAGCAAATGCAAGTGCAAAGGCCCAGAGGCGGGACTTGGGGGCAGGATGTGACCGTGGGCAGAGTCTACAGTTTAGGGGTGGGGCCTAGAAGGGACCTTTGGGCCGTTCCCTCTTCCTACTTCCCTAATCCAGAGCTATTTTCTCTGGGCCTGCACCCGTAGCTGAAAGCAATTGCTTTCAGGAGTTTTTCTAGATTTCTTTGACTTGCGGCTTGTGCCGTGTGGTTACCTGTATGGAAGACTGTCATTTTCCACTTGTTTCCTGGAACACCCGGAAATCTCTAGATGTCAACACTGTGTTTTTTAAGTCATTTTTGAAATTTCAACTTGGAAGATGCAGATTCAGTGTGTACTTTGCATGAAGGGGGAGCCATCCTAGGCTCACCCCTTAGATGCCAGCCCTGGCTGAGAGGCCCCCTGATCAGGCTGGGAGAGGTGCCTAGTCACACACAACCCTCGGGAATGGGCCTCTGTGGCCTTAGACTCTTCAGTGACAATCTCAGCAAGATCCTGGGCCAAGCTGGAAGGACTGTTCACTGGAGACCTGGCCATTCTTGGAAGCCAGGTCTAGCTCCTAGGTCTCAGGTACCCAGACCCAGTTCAGTGGAGAGGTCTGCGCTCCCACCGAAAAGGTCTGTGAGAGGCTGCGCGGGAGGGAAGAAGGGGAACATAGGAAACTTCCTCCCAGGTGGGTGGGTCTCCAGCCAGGTGTGGTGTCAGGGACAGAGGGTAAGGGGCTGTCTTCCAAGGAGTCTTGGCCTAGGATATCAAACCACAGTCAGAGAAGTGCTCATTGGGCTGCGAAGGTCAACAGCCTGCACACCCAGGCCCTTCAAGGGCTTCGGAGGAAAAGTTGAAGGTAGGGGCTGAGGTTGCTAGAGTACCTTCTCCCTCCTCCAAGGAACTAAGCCCTGCCCTCCAGGAGCTCAAGTTTGGGGTTAGGGGCAGGGGAGAAACCCTAGGTAATGGCATGGAGGAGGCAAAAGCAGGCAAGGCCGTGGGGCATCTGGGAGATGGCCATCCAGCAGCCTGGCTGCTGACCTAGGCTCTGAGGGGTGGTCTTGACCCTGGCTGCAAAGCCAGTGAGGGTACAGGGCAAAGCTGCTGGGTGTTTCTGTGACCCCAGCTGAGACAGATTTAATAATCCATGTCTGTCTCTCTCGCGGTTAGTATTGCAAGAGAGAAGCTTTACTCCTAAAACTTTTATTGATCCAGACACTAATAAAAAGTAAAGGGTTTTTATTTTGTTTTGTTTTGTTTTTTTCCTGCTAGAGCAAAGAACATCAGCACTCTAAAATACAACTTTGTTTTCCTCCTCCCTAGATTTGGGAGAGGGCTGTTGGTGGCCCTGTTCAGATCTCACTTTTCAAGAAGCCTTCCCTGTGTAGGCCTGTAGTAGTTAAACAAAACTGCCACTGTACATTTGTCCTTCCCCTGAAAAGCAAGGACTACCTGGCTGGGGTGTTGCTGTCTTTCTATCACCTGGTGCCCTGGGGTTAGGGAGAGCCATGGAAGGCTTGACTCTTGATTTCTTATGTGTCTCTGGGTTTGATTTTTTGGCTGGCCTGGATTTGTTTTTGGATATGCATTTCATAGGTACTCACTGAACTCTCCTACCCTGCCAGACCCCTGTCTTAGAACACTGAAATACAACGGACATCACCCTCTGCCAGGGAGACAGATAAGAATAAATAAGCAGAGAAACCAAGTATTATTAATTGCAGATTTGCTGAAGTTCCCCTACTGAAATGTCAGGGATTTCTTTAATTTTGTTTCTTTTTTTCCTCCCAGACAAGGCCTCGCTCTTGTCACCCATGCTGGAGTACAGTGGTATCATCATAGCTCACTGCATCTTCAAACTCCTGAACTCAAGTAATTCTCTGGCTTAGCTTCTGGAGTAGCTGGGACTATAGGTGTGAGCCAACATTCATGGCTGATTTTTGCATTTTTTGCAGAATTCTTGCTCTGTTGCCCAGGGAGATTTTGAACTCCTGGCTTCAAGCAATCTTCCTGCCTCAGCCTCTCAAAGTGCTGGGATTACAGATATAAGCTACTACACCTGGCTGTTAAGTCAGGATTTTTGTCTGGTTTGTTCAGCACCTGTATTTCCAGTAACTAAAATAGTGCCTGGCATATCATTACTCTTAATAAATGTTTGCTAGCTGAATGAGCAAGATCTCCTGAAGGAAATAAGCTTGGCGTAATTGAGGTAGGGCAGGACTGCTTGTAGGTAATATGGTTGTAGATAGAGCAGTCAGAGAAGGATTGAGCCCCCACAGATGCCAGAAACTGGCTGGTGGGAGGGTTGGCTGGAGAAAAAAGCTCCTGGCCTGGGGAGCAGCAAGTACAGAGGCCCTGAGGCTAGAAAGCAGAGGCTGGGGGAGGGCCATGTTAGATGAGGTCAGAGGGTAGACAGGCCACTTCTGCCAAATTCTCCTATCTGGGGAGGTTTCATTGGAATGCTATGTGGAGTAACGGAATAGTTTTAAAGTAAGGAGTTAAATAATCTGATTTGCATTTCTGAAGGGTCACTCTGACTCCCCTGGTAAAGGTGGAGAGAAGTGGTGTGTCTGGGTGGGGGCTGTCCGGACCCTGGCTACCAGAGGAAGGTGGAGTGAGGGGAGTGACAGGATTTGCTGATGGATTGGATTTTGAAGGCAAAGGAACAGAAGGGTTCTTGGCTTTGCCGCTGAGACACAGGCCACAAGGGACATTTTGGTCTTGAAGTTCTGTGAGATGTCCAGGAGAAGATAGATGTCAGGCTCAGCATTTAGATATGTGAGTCTGGAGCTCAGAGGAGGGGAGGGCTGGAGAAACAAATTTAGGAGGCATGAGCACTGGAGGTATTTAGAGCCAAGGGAGTGGGTGAGATCACCAAAGGAAAGTGCTTTGCCTAAGGAAGAGTGCCTCTCAGGCCAGAGCCTGGAGGAACACCTGGAGGGTGTGAGCAACAGCTGTGATGATGGCCAGAGTCCGGTGGCCTTTGTTCAGGGAGAGAGAGGAAAGGACAGACAGTGTGATTGACTTGGGCATCATGAAGGCGTTTAGTGCCCTGGAGGAGGACCTGAGGGTCAGAACAGACAGGTGTGTGAATAGAAAAAGGAAGCAGCAGCAATGCTAGTGAGGACTGGGCCAGTCAGGGAAGCCAAGGAGTCTACAGGGTTCGGTTTACCAGCAGCTTACCCAGTGGATCCAGCCTTGAGCATGCTTCAGAGGGCAATGCTACCTGGTAATAATTCAGAAGTTTGCTAGCAGAACCCCTTAGCAGATTTGGATTCACTTTTCCTAAATCCTGCTGAGTCTGCAGAACCTGTCCTCCCTGTACTAGCCCCTTTCTTGCCCCAGTCTCTCTGGGTCTAGGGCCTCTAGATGAGAGCATCCTGGAGCCTGGCATATTCCAAAGGTCTTTCCTAGAGCAGAGTGAGACTTCCTTTACTAATGGCATTTCTTTGGAAGGCTCTTTTCTGGGTTTGAGATTTTTTTTTTTTTTTTTTTTTAGGGAAATTTTGGTGGTCAGGACCTTTACCTCCCCAAGGCATTGCTGGCTCTGAGGAAAGCTTAGAATGTATTTGGCTTGGGGACAGTCTAAGAGTTGAAGGACCTCTGGTGGGTTCTCAGGGTCTACAGAGTGAACAGCACTCATATATTTGAGTCTTTTGGGTTCCCAGTTGCTTTGCTAAATGCTTTTTCTTCGTCTTGTTCGTTGTTGTTTTTACCTCTGTTATCTGCAGGGGATAGTGCATTAACTCATTGTGTACATGAAGAAACTGAGGCTTGGGAAACTAAAAGGATTTACCCGGAGTTCCACATTTGCTAACAACCGGAGCTGCAGCCTGGATCTGCAGAGCCACCAGATCTGGCCTGGCCTTACTGACTGATGAGCCCCGTGTGGGGTTTAAGGCACCTGGGCCTCACACTGCCTGTCAGGAATAGTGGTGCTGTATGCTGGGCCAGAGCTATGGGGCACTCTTCCTGCCTTCAGACCACCTGTTTCCTCTGATGTTCAACACCCCCACCCCACACACACCAGGTGCATTGGATGCCAGGAAGATAGAATGAGGCAGGCATTGAACCTTGCCAAGCCTTGGAAATGCTTGTGACAAAGGGAGCCCCTGGCTCTTCAGGAGGCTATTTATACAGCAGGTATGTGGGCAGCTCATGGCTCTGCAAAGCGAGCTCACCTGAACCACATCCGAGGGAGTGGGTAGACTAAGACCCAAAGAAGGCTGAGGGGTAGGGCTCATCTTGAGAGGTAAAATGTTTTGCCTCCTCACAGGCCCATGTGGCTTTGGGCCCTTGCTTTCCTCTTCCTTCCTCCTCCTACACAGCAGGTATCACTTAGCCTGGGGCTGCATGGCTTAGGCAAGCTGTTTTTAGGCTTCAGAGGATTTGTGCCCCAGCCCAGGCTTTTCTCAGTCTTTATCACCTTCTGGCCTGGCTCTTTCTGAGGAGGGTAATCCTGCCCAGTAGTCACCTAGGGTCTTTTAACAGAAAGAAACTGCAACCCAGAGAAAGAAATGACTTGCCCAGGTCACTACCCCGGAAGGTAGTTTCCTATTTGGTGCCTCCTGCTATATCCTGGGGCAGCCTCCTTCAGCCCAGCAGAAGGCTGGTGTTTGTTGGGTGCTCATTCAGAGCCAGGCTTTGTTCTTTATCCTCCCAAAAATGTTATGAGGGAAATACTATTATTATTGTGCTCATTTCACAGAGGAAACTGAGGGAGACGCAGAGACGTAACGTGACTTGTCTAAGACCACAGATTGCAAATGGCACAATCCAGATTTAAACTCAAGTCTGGCTTCAGAGCATGTGCTCTTGACCATCATCCTCAAACTGATTTGACTTCTAGGCTCTGTAGAAACAGAATGAGGATACCACATCATTAAATGACCATAGCCTCTTCAGGGTTAGGCCTGAGAACTCCATCTGGCTTTGGCTGTTCTGATAGAGGAGAGTCACACAGCCCCTGCTGCATGCCTGGCCACTCCAGATGCTTGGAAGGCCCACCTTTCTCAGAGGGCTCCTTAGACCAAGCAGACAGTCAAGTCTCTCCCTCTTTCATCCCTTTCCCACTCCTATTCCAGCAGGCCCTACTGACCCTGGGAACCTTAGGGCCCCAAGAGAGTCTCCATTCCTGTGGATCATGAGGGGTCCTTGGCCGGCTTGCCTGAGCCCTGGACTTGGAAGGATGGTTGTCCCCTCCTGCCTCAGTTCCCCTCACCTCCTCTCGCTATGCAGCCTGTTTGGGAAGGGACCAAGGTCCTGAGTGGGCAGTGCCCCCAAACCCTGCAGGCTGCCACCTGTGCCACATGACTCCTCCTCACCCCCTTCTCTTTTCCTCATGAAGGAAAGATGCTGGGGCAGTGGGACAGGGGTCAGGTTGGGCAAAGTTGGGTTTCTGGAGCAGGAGCAGGTGGGGGAAATGATGGGACTTTGCTGGACCTGACATGGGCCATGGCCCAGCTGTCCTGCCAACCTGCTGTGAAACCCCGGGGAGCTGCTGAGACCCTGCAGTCACAATACCTGTCTGTGGAGTTGTGAAGAATAAGGCACTGCTGTAAAGTGCTGAGTGCTGTCCCTGGCACAGAGTGAGTTTTCATTCCTGCTCTTCCTCTTGAGATTTTACCTCTTTGTTTTCATTTTGGGGTTCTTTGAGACCTTCAGGTGGAATTTAGATTTTTTTCTATTATTCATTATATATTTAAAAAATCATCCTTCAGAATCCAAGGCTTCTGATCTGATCATGACTTTTAGGGTTTTGTTTTCTGTCTTTTTGCTTTCTAGTTTCCCCTACAGAAAAAGGGATCTGTGCCTTTAAGTATCCAGCAGGCCCAAGTGGGCCACTGGCCCTTTAAAAGCACATTACAGAGAGTTGGAGAGTTGGACCACAGCCTTTGTTTAACTAGCCATGATTAGTCCCAGTGGACTGGGCTGGGGTGGTATGTCTAGGAGCAGAGAGTGGCTAGCCTGGCTGGGCCAGTTCGCGGGGGGGGGGGGGGGGGGGGCGGCCTGGCTGGCCCTGGGGTTCCCCCCGGCCTGTTGAGTGGTGAGGTGGTAGCTGTGCCGAGGGATGGTGAGTGGCCCTAGTGGACGTTGGAACAAGGGAGGTTGGGGAAGAGGGAAAGAATGAGGCAGCCTCAGGTCTAGGGAGATCTGAATGAGATGGGCAGCCATGGGCACTGGCAGAGTGGCTGTCACAGGTGTAGGATCCTGGTAGGGACCCTGGTTCCCTGGATAGAATGGGGGCTCTCTGCCCCTCTGTACAGACAGACATCTGCCCCCAGCCCAGAAGGTAGATATAATTCACTGGGACAGTCCTGCCAAAAAGTGGGAAACCAAGAAGAATGCTGTTACTGTTTTTAGTTTTTAAAGTGAGAGGAAACCCTGTGTCAGTCGCTCCTTTCCACAGGCGCCAGTGGCTTCTGGGTGCTCCACTGAGAACAGGGAAATGCTAGGAACTGCTGAGAAGTTTTCTGAGCCAAAGAGCTTGGCCTTTGCGCTGAGTTGCCCAGCCCTGGGCTCCTGGGTGCGGCTATGCTAGGGCTTGAGGGACGCAGCAAGACTTTGTTTCTCCTCCCTTCCTGTGTCCGCTCCCTCAGTTGGAGTCATGGGGTTGGGAGGGTGGTAGACTTGGAAGGCTGAGAGTGGGCCAGGAGTGTATTTTGGCTCCAGCTTAAATACTTGAAACAGTTATCAGAAGCCCAGTCACCTTGGCGTGGCAGAGTCTTCACTGGGGGAGTATCTCATGTCTGAAGAATCAAAGGATTTGGCTTATTACAGCCAAGTCTTAATGCCCATTGGTGGGGGACAGATGAGACTGCCTACCAGCAAGGGGTCCTTCTCATCATGTTCCAGACAGGGTCACCCAGGAGGTGACAAAGGCAGGGCTCAACCTGGTTCTGGTGATCTAGGGCTCCTGTGGTTACTTAGAAGTTGGTGTGTTCGATCACACAATTTTTGTGGTTTGGTGAAAGAATTTCTAGGTGAAACCTAGACGCTAGGTGTCCTACCCCACCCTCGTGCCTGTGAACTGTGACCCTGGGCAAGCTACTTGATCTCTCTGAGCCACCACTTGTGTGTTCGCCTCCATTTGTGTGGGGTGGCGCTTAGGGGCAAGCCCTGGAGGGAGTTGTCAGTTCTGCTGGGAAGGCTTTGTGGAGGTGGTGACAGCCTTGGAGCTAGGCATAGAGTGTAAGGAAGGCTCAACTGCACCCTGAGTGGAGGTGGGCAGCCAGGTGGGATGAGCTCGCTGGGGCTGAGCAGGGCTAGCAGGGCTGGGTTAGAAGCTTGGAAGCTGGATTTTAAGTACGCACTTTCTTAGTTGGAAATGCTTGGGCCAGGTAGGAAATGACAGACGCCGCTGGCTTAGCCTAGAGCGAGCCGGTGTGAAATGTGGAAGAGAAGGGTAGTCTCTAAAGCCTGGCCTTGAGGTAGCCCCTTGAGGTCTCTGAACCTCAGTTTTTCCTGACTGGAGTTAGCTGTGTAAGAGTCAGAGGTATGAGGTCTGCAAAACGCATAGCCAGGGCCTGCCACATGCACTTCCCAGGTGTGTGGGCTAGCTGTGGTGTGGTACTTGAGAGCCACAGACGGCTTTGGTGCATGGTCACTAGGAGCAGGAGGACCTTGGCAGCTACACGCCTAGTTTTCTTTGATGTTGCTTCTCTCTGTTTCTGTCTATGCCAGTGGTCTAGGAGCCCATGGCTTGTTGGCAGCCACCCTCTCCTGCAGTTGTGCTGATGTTGAACACTCCCGGCTGTCCCCGGCTAGTTAGTCTGAGAAGCAGCAGCTCTGATGCCCCATAGGGACTCTCAGACCTCAGATTTGGGAGGAAGGGGCAGCTGGGGTATCTAGACCCACAGCCTCTCCAGGCTGGCATACTGGAAGTACTAAGTAACTGTATATGGGTGGCTGGATTAACTCAGCCTAGGAGTGGGAGTGAGGTGGCATAAGCGAATCTCAGCAAGCTCTGGTGGGAATTGAGGGCAGCTCGGATAGGAGGTGCGGGAGAGGCCTGTCTGTGGACTATGCTCCCTGGCCCAGTACGGCACTCCTTCCCTTCATGTCTTTGCTGCTTTGTCTCTCTGACGTCAGGCTGTTAAGAAGGAGGAGGCCTTGTGTAGCCACCACGCCCCTCCATCCCACATGATGGCTGGAAGGGAGCATCAGGACTGGAGTCTAGAGTCCCAGTTTGTGTCCATCTCTTCTTCAGTGGTGGTCCTTGAGTGCTCGGCTTAAGATGGCAGGCGGTCTGGGGTCAGTTGGCATAGAGGCTTTTTGAGAGCTCAGCTGTGGAGACAGGCAGGGAAAAGCTGCCTCTGTACCGGGATCTTGGAAACGTCCTGGGCCCAGGGAGGAGCCAGAAGCAAGTGAAGTGCTGGGGGAGGGGAATATAGGAAGGGACAGAATGCCCAGGGAAAGTCTGAGTCTCAGCACAGTCTGGGCCGGGCAGGGGGCAGCAGGGCTGACCATGGGAGGCCGTGGGTGGATAGCTCAGTCAGTCGACCCCCATGGCCAAAGGTGATGCCATTTCTATTTTACAGATGAGAAAACTGAGGCACAGAGGTTAATTAATTTGACTAAAGTCATAGAGTTTTGTTTGTGTATGTGTTTTTAAGGAGGGACATCTCCTTACCATATTTGGCCAGGATAGTGCCAGGACCCGGGACTGTGCCAACAGGTGGCTGGTCCTTGGTTGAGGCAGGGCCTGGTTCCCAGGGGCAGGGGAGAAAGATAGTCTTAGATCACCCCGCCACCCTAATGTGAGCAGCTCAAGCAATCCCAGGAGGCCACATGGCACAACATCCAGATCTTGGGTGAAGGAGATAGAATGAGAGAAGATGCTGCCTCTGTCCCCATGTTCTGTGGAGGGGCTGGAATAAGCCAAAGAGGACTTCCTGGAGGTGGAGAACTGGAAGGGATTAGATAAGCCAGAAGGGAAGCCACTGTGGAGAAGGGAAAATACTTGAGTTATCAGCTCATTCATTGTTTCGTTTCATTACCAATTCCTGCTTGAGTATTTATGGGCCCTAATGGGAGTGGGGAAACCAGTCCCGTGCTCCGTGTGATCGGTCAGACCAAGGGGATACCTGAATGTGTTCACGTTTGAGACAGAAGAGGCACAAACTGAGCTCAAATGGGGAAGACCTCAGCCCTGGTCTTGAAACATTCTTTGAGCGGTCTCAGTGAAGTGGGGGGAGGGGCGCAGTGGGATAGCGCATGCGCTTTAGAAGAGCGAGCCTGGGAGCACCCCAGCTGCCGTGGCCATGCAAGGATGCAGGTGCTGGGTGCTGTACTAGAGTCCTGGGCTGAGGGGAGGAGGAGCTGTCACCCTTTCTAACCTGTTTGGCAGCCAGGCCAAACCTCGCGGATTTTTCTAGAAACCAGGGAGGAGCTAGAGAGCTGTTCATGCTTGTTCCTGCTCAGAAGCCCTGGCTCACTTTCGATTTGCCCACATCTCGTCCTAGTCAATCAGAGTTCCTTAGATTCTCTTCTTTTAACATTCAGGGCACTTCGCTATTCTACGGAGGTTTATGAATGTTTAAAAACTGCTTTGCGGTCCCCAAAGTAATTTGACAAGTCTGACAGCTATTGATTAAAAATCTGAAATTATTCAGGCTGCAGAATGACTTGGGGTATTAGATGGAAAGATTTTTGTTTCTTCTGTCTCTGCACTCCCCTCCTCTCTTTACCAAAAAAGAAACGAGATGTGGAAAGGTAAATGTGTTCTCAAGTATTTTTTTGAAAACTCCATTAGGCCTGTGCAGTTACAGTGGGAAGGGCAGGGTAGGGTCTGGTGGGGCTGCTGAAGGCTGCCTCCCCATTGGGGACTCAGCACCAGCACCCACTTGCGCCCTGGACTCTCCAAGCCTTCTAGCAGTAGTGTTGGCAGTGTTAGTATAGTATGTTAGTAATAGTTAGTGACAGTGAAAGTATTTGGTCCCTTATGTCATAAGGGTGTTGACATGGGGGTTTTGCGAGTTTTTCTGAAGTAACTCAATAGCATTTAGAGAAGGAAGAAAACTTGTTTAGGCTCTGGGTCCAGGGAATGAAGAGCTAGGCCCAAGGTCCCCGGCAGATTAAAGGTAGGGCCCTTGCTGGGGTGTTAGGCTGACTGAATGTCTACCCTGCAGACCTGCCCGAGCAGGTAGGTGCCAGGACTATCCAATGGAGGGTGGCCAGGCCATTAGGACCCCAATTTCACTTCTGGACAGTGTGTCCTGGACAAGCCACTCCTTCTCTCTGAGCCTCAGTTTCCACTTGAGCAAAATAGAGTATGTTCTAAAGCTTCCTTCATGGAACATTTTGGGTTAACTGGAAGCATGTTTGGGAAAGGTCGCTCTGTGAGCCAGGGCTCAGCAGAGCTGACTTTGAATTCTTACCCTTTCCCCTGGGGGCATGCTGCCTTTTGTGCCATGAGGTGATGTGTGGACTGCATGAGCATCAGTCATGTAGCCAGGCACACAGTAAGTGCTTAGTGATAGCTGTTGGGTTCAGGCTACCACAGCATCATTCTTTTAGTTAGCCTATATTGGGCACCACAGGGGGCCAGGCCTTGGGCTGCATTCTACCCAGAGCAGCCAATAAGCTTCCCTGTCCTCCTGTTTTGTTGTCAGGGTATGGACCCTTTTCTTTGCCAGCTTAGCCCTGTGGGATGAGGGGGGAAAACAGATTCCTGGGCAAGGGCAGGAGGCCAAGGGCCTTGCTGCCTCCCCAGCCCCCGGCTTGAGTGTATATTTGGGAGCATCACACTGGTTCCTGGTGATTCTGCTAGGAATCTGCTGGCCTTGGCCTGAGGATATCCTAGCCTGAGATGGACCATGTCTCTAGCCCCTGTCATCCCTGGAGGGCTTCCCAGGCAGTGGAGCTGACCTCCCTGCCTTTTTAGGACAGATTGTGTCTCCCTAGGGCCCTGGGGGCCATCAGGCAGCTGCATTCTCCTCCTCCCCCTGGGAGTCCAGCTGGGCCGGGAGTGTGTGTTGGTCTTCCCAGCAGGGGGTTCCCGGGCCAACAGAGCCAGGCTGGGCTTGGGGAGAAATGATTCTGCTGAATGTCTCAGATGGAGTGCCACCCCATTTCTGTGCTGCCACCGATTCCCAGCAGATCAACACCCTCATCATGCTCTGCTCCATGACTGTGTCCAGACTTGTCTCCTTCCAAGGTGGGCAGAGAGTTCCAGCACAGCCCCCTGTCAGGCAGAGGTATGAGTGGCATGTTCTGACCTAATCAGGGCCAAGATTCTGATTTCAGAATCAGCAGGTTGCTCTAGCCTTCAGGTGGGCACCAGCTCTGTGAGACTAAACCTTGTCTAGGATTTCTCCCCATTCCAGGCCAGTGGGCAATGCCACGGGGCCACACAAGCCTGGGGGCTGAAGACTGAGCTAGGGACTGCTGTGCTTGGGCATCATGGACAGAGGCGCCAAAGTTCTGCTGCCCACCCCCCAGGCATATTCTCTTCTCATTTTATTTCACTCTGGGAAAATTAAGGGCTTCTTTAAAAAATTTGAGGCATCCCAAAATGTTGGGGCAGATGTGGTCAGTGTCCATTTTGTAGATGGAGAAAACTGAGATCTATAGAAAGTAAGGAATTTCAGTCATCAGGGGAAGGGAACAGCCTGGGAAGTCCATATCTGATCACTCCAAGTGTCAAAACAGTAACCTGTCCGGGTAGCCTGTGTACATTGTTCATAAGTGTTGTTCACAGCTGTATCCCCAGCTCCTGACATGGGGCCTGGCAGTGAGGTGGGGGAACAGACAGACAAGAGGTAAGAAAAGGCACCAGTAACTGGTGGCAGTTGCTGGCACCTACCCCTGCTCCCCTGAGCATCTCACCATCTCATTTGATTCTCAGAGCAATCCTGTGGAGGTGTGCCATTATCCCTACACACAGATGAGGAAACTGAGGCCTAGAGAGTTGAGTACTTGAGTTAAGGTACTAAAGGTTGTGTGTTTCATAAGGAGTAGAGACTAATTTTTCTCTTTTAGTTGAGCACTAAAAGATACTAGGCCCTCTGTAGTCCTTGCATCTCCCCCGCTGCAGTGGCATTTCATGTACTCATGTGCATCCTCCCTGTGTGCGCGCGCGTGTGTGTGTGTGTGTGTGTGTGTGTGTGTGTGTGTGTGTACTCCAGAAGCTCACTCCGTTGCCTGATGGGATGTACCACCTGGCTGTTAGCCCACAGCCCATAGCAATCAGGCAGGCCTTCTGTAGCATGGCTCCCCGGGGTCTCCCAACTCCTGCTTGCACCCTTCCAGAGATAAGGAGTCTACTCTCTAAGACCAGACAAGCATGGCCCATTTGGGACAACTGTGACCGAATTAGAATTGGCTTCCTGCTCTCAGCTGTGCCCTTAGGGACCCCTGTGCCTTTGAGATTTGGAGGGTGACTTTCAACCACTAACTTTCCCAGCTACACAACCCTACTCTTAATTCACTGCACCCATAGCTGAGAACATGCTCACTTTGTCAAGTAGGTTTTTTATTTTTTTATTTTTTTGAGACAGAGTCTCACTTTATGGCCCTCGGTAGAGTGCCATGGCATCACACAGCTCACAGCAATCTCCAACTCCTGGGCTTAAGCGATTCTCTTGCCTCAGCCTCCCAAGTAGCTGGGACTACAGGCGCCCGCCACAACGCCCAGCTATTTTTTGGTTGCAGTTCAGCCGGGGCTGGGTTTGAACCCACCACCCTCGGTATATGGGGCTGGCGCCTTACTCACTGAGCCACAGGAGCCGCCCAGTCAAGTAGGTTTTTTATTTTTTTTTTTTCCTTTTTTTTTTTTTATTGTTGGGGATTCATTGAGGGTACAATAAGCCAGGTTAACACTGATTCAAGTAGGTTTTTTAATTATTGTAAGTTTTGTTTTTGGATCCCTTCCCCCCACCTTGAAATAACAGAGAATTTACTGAACTTCTGTGTCACTAACCTTTTAAGAGTAAAAAAAGCGATCAGCGCAAACTGCTCGTGGGTTGACTGGAAGGCTATCAGATAAGGCTGTGTGCCCCAGGACTCAGGACAATGTCCCTGTTGTTCTGCTCCAGGCCCTCACATTGAGCTGCCATTGGGGCCTGACTCTTCCACAGCAGCTCTGCCCGTGCCCACCCCATCGCAGCAGTCCCAAGGAAGGCTCTTCTTCCTTGCCTGGAATGAGTGGGTCCCAGCGAGTAGGTTAATGGGCCGTGGACCTGTCCCTGCACTGCTGCTGTGGGCCACTTCTGGGGTGATTGAAAGACCAGGCAGAAACTGTGGTTTGTGCTAGTGTGGTTAATTTTGGATGCCACTGAACTGGATTCAGATCTCATTCGGCCACTTGCTACTTGCATGATCTGGGACAAGTCACCTCAACTTTCGGAGGTATAGTCCTGACAGGGTTGTCATGACAAGTGAGATACGTGGGCTATTGTGGCACTGGGTGGCACAGTGTGTGCTGTCTGTCCGGAGAGAGCGGGGACAGCATTGTGGCCTCTGCTGGAACACAGGGACAGCTAGGCTGTGAAAACTGAAAAGAAAGGGCTTTATTCCACAGAGAAGTGGGGGGAAAGGTAGAATGTGCCTGAGAAATGGCGGGACATAGGCCCCTGGAAGTTTGTGACTTGGTCAGGAGCAGCTGGGGAGGAGAGTCCAACTCACTTGGCAGAGTGTAGTGTGTGTGGCACTTAAGTGAGGGCTTGACACCAGGTTGAGGCTACAGGAACTTCATTGTCCTACAGGCTGTGAGGAGAGAGGAGGAACAGGAGAGATGTTCTAGGTAGAGGGGCACGTCCAGTGGGGAATGCTGTGGACAGGAGAAAGCCCGGGGACACTAATTCCCCAGTGGAGTCCTGGCCATTTCTCTCTACTTAGGTTCTTGGCTATCCATGAGAATCATGGCTCCATGCCCTCCCTAGAGGTATGAGGCTTCTGTGTGATGGAGGGTATAGGTAAAGGCCCAGATTGGTGGGAAGCAGGACATTCAGGGCCTCTAGTCCCTGGGCATAAAGAATCTATGTTTGGAAGGGCCTCAGAGAGGGCTGGGGTAGGGCAGGATGCAGTGGAGTGTAGGATAAGCCCCCTAACCTTGAGAGATGGAGAGAGCTCCCCATACTTGGACAAAGCAAGGGCAGGGGCATTTCTCAGATTCTGGGGTGAACCTCAGGGTGCTGTTCTTGGGAATTGGCCTTGAACAAGCTGCTGCCCTGACAGTCCATCTTTGGGACCTCTTTGTCCCCTCTCCAAGGAAACGACCATGTCACCCAGTTTACAGGCTCAGGGAGAACTGTTCCTACCCCAGCTGACTTCTTACCCTCACCTGGCTTAGCTGATCTTGGCTGCTGGGGTTTTGGGTCCTTGGTCCAGGAACTATAAGGTTCTAAATCCTGGAGCTGAGCCAGACCTAGTAGGAGTCCCTTGCCTGGTATGGAGACAGTCCTGTGACCTTTCCAACCCAGTCTGGTGAATGTCACTGTCTGCTCAGGGTATCCAGGAAGGCTTCATGGAAGAAGGAGCAGGATACTGGGTGTTGAAGGTTGGATAGGACAAATGGAAAGGGTCGCCTGGGCAGAGGGGACAGCATGTACCTGGAGGCCTGCCTGAGAGACTTGTCATCCCTGGGGAGGAGCCCAGTAGGCAGGGCCCTAAGGGGGTGGGCCTGTAAGGTGGGGCAGACAGACGGACCCCAGCTGGTAGCCCAAAGTGCTGAGTTCCAGTGCTGGAGCTGAGTCCCATATGGCCTTGAAAGGAAGCCCACAGCTCCTTCAAAGGCCTAAGAGATGCTTCCCCTGCAGATCCTGTTTTCCCACCACTTCAGGGTATGCTCGCTGTCTTCTATCAGAGGCAAGAATCCTTCCTTCTTTTTCAGATAAGGAAATGGATCCAAGGGATTTGGGTGTGGGAGTGACACTAGAAGAAAGAAGGGACACTGGGACACATCACTTGCCCTTTCTGAGCAGGCTTCAGTTTCTCCCCTGCAAAGTGAGGGTGAGGCCAGCATCTGCTTCTCAGGCTGGTGGAGATTGTGCTGGGGGACATGTGTGATACTTATGTGGCACACAGCCCAGGGTAAGCCAGCTCTGTCTGGTGAGGATGGCCCAGAGTGTACTCCATAGCCCTGGTTTGAGACCTGGTTCTGTTGTAGATATGCAATCCAGCTTCTCTGAGCCCAGTGGCATCACACAGGGTCCCTGCAAGGTTGTTGTGAGAAGTAGCTCAGACCTGGGCCATGGAAGTGATCAGCAGATGTAGAGCCCTCAGGCAAAGGCCTTTGGCCCTCTTTGGTGCCACCTTGCTGAGGAGGCCAGGGCTCTCGTCTCCATAGACCACAGGAAGTCAGAGGGGAGCCGTCATGAGACTGATCTGGGCACTGGGAAAGGGATACAGTTGGGCTGCTTTCTCTACCACCCTAGCCTCGGGCAGCAGAAAAGGGCCTGGGGCCAGCAGATATCAGAGGCCCTATATACAGGAGCACCAGGTTCCCCTCAAACAGGCAGCTTTGGGCAGAGCTTGCAGACTGACTTGGGTCCTTGTCCTATAAGATGAAGTAACTGCTCCACTCTGAGCCAGTCTTATCTCTCCATAAAATGAGTAGATGAATACTCCTGGTAGGTGTGTATGCTGTTAAAATGGAAAAAGTGGTTGTGCATGGTGGCTCACACCTGTAATCGTAGCAGTTTGCAAGGCCAAGGCTGAGGAGTTGAGGAACGGCCTGAGCAAGAGCAAGATCTTGTCTCTACTAAAAATAAAAAAAATTAGCTGGTCATGATGGAGGACACATTAGTCTCAGCTACTGAGGCAAGAGGATCACTTAAGTCCAGGAGTTGGAGGTTGCAGTGAGCTATGATGATGCCATTGTACCCTAGCCCTGGTGATAGAGTCAAAAGAAAAAAGATAAGAGATATACAAATGATTGGGTGATGCCCACCCTATGCTGAGTGGTGATGGGTGCCTACAAGCACCCGTCTCCTGGGAGTGGAACAGGAGCAAGGCAGAAGAGCAATCCCTGTTCATTTCCTTCCACCGGAGCTTCCCAGCTAGGGAGGCTGGCCCCACTCACTGCTCCCTTGAGCCTGGGCAGTCTTTGGCGACTGTCTGCCTCCCTGCCATTTTACTTTGCTGAGGCCTCATCATCTTATCAACCAACACGATGGGCATATTTTGGCAGGGTTGCAGCAGACCATCACCCTCAGGTCCAGATGGGGTGAGGACAAAGGGCAGTGTGTCATGGCCTGGTGAGTGGGAAGTAGCAGGTAGCCTCCAGGCTGGTCAGGAAGGCAATGCACATGTGGCCTGAGTCAGAGAGTCCAGGCCCATCTCCAGGGGCAACCTGGGAGACCTCGCGGGAGCTATTCAGGCTTCCCCAGACCCTGCCCTGCCACATTCCTCTTCTTGCCTGTGAGCCGGGGCTTTGGGGCTGCCTCTGCTCCATGTCCCCCCTCATGGAGAAGCCCTCAGAGACGTGGGGAAGGTCAAGATTGCCCAGCTACAGCTGGGTGGGCCAGCCCAGTGTAGGTGTCTTAAGGGCCCTAAAGTTCCCCACCGCCCTCTGTTCTGCCAGGACCCTTCCCAGGGTTGCCAGGGCCAGCTGGAGCATGCTTGTGAGGGTGGTGGGGAAGGAAGGGGAAGATTCTGCAGCCACAGGCTCCAGAGTCTGGCTGTTTGGGGGTTTGATCTGGGCCTGTTGAGCACAAGGTCCCCTTGGGTTTATGTGGGCAGACCCACTCCATTGTGCCTCCCTTTCCTTGCACTGGCCAGGCACCTCAGGCAAGAGGCAGCCCCAGATCACCAGTTCTTCTCTTTGTACTTCCTGGCTCCCAGCATCCTTACCTGTTAGAGCTCTTCAGGCTAGGCTGGAAAGCAGCCCTGTCCCAGCCTATGGTCTGTGTTTTGGGTCTCAGACATCAGGTCCAGGAGCCTATGGATCCCAACTTCTATTAGATGGGATGATCTCCCCAGTGTCTGAGGGCAGGCATCTCTTCCACTGAGGTATGAAGCTCTGTCTGGGAGAGATTCCTGGCGTCTTCCCTGGCAGGTGGTAGCCCAGCTGGAACCTCAGCCAAGGGGAAGACAGACCCACCCATGGCATAGGTCAGGGTGACAGGGGTAGGCTGGGCCTTGGACTGTCACGGGAAAAAGCTGTTCTTTTACCTACCAGCATGGCTTGGTGGGCCACCGAGAACCCTGGAGGAGCAGAGGAATGCCAACTGTGCGTGTCTGTGGTCAGGGGCCACACTGAGAAGCTCCACGTGGGAGTCTGCGGTAGTCTGGGAGGGCTGTAACTGGCTGTAGCATGTCTCATGCTTTTGCTGGGCTCTACCATTCCCTCCAACTCTGAGAGGCCAGCTTTGTGCTGGGTAAAGAGAGACAATGGGGGAAGGCTGGGTGGGTGTCCAAGGGCTGGGGTGCCCCTTCAACTCTGACGCCTTGTAGTGTCTGGCATAGGACTCCATGTCAGGGGAGGCCTCATACTCACAGAGGGCTATTTCCATGGAGTTATGGAAGGGTGGCCTCTGCCAGTGTGTGAGTCCCTTCCAGCTCATCTCTGGATTCCTGAATTACGTGGAGTGGGTCTCAGCTCCAGAGGCAGTCACAGGAATGGGTATATAGAGTTGTGCCCAGTGGGGAACAGTTTGGTGACTCATGCTAGGCTGTGAGTCTCTTGAGGTCAGGGCCCACGTCTCAGCATGGCCTAAGGCAGGGAGGGAAAGGTGGAAGCAGCCCTTGGACTATTGGAGGCCAGGAACCAGAAGGCAGAGGGTGTTGGGAGAAGGAGGCCCATGTAGGCTAAGCCAGGGGAGGTTCCTCACCAGCCCCAGGGGTTTGGGCCAAGCGCACAGCAGAAGCAAGGCTGCCAAGCTTCCCCTCTAGAGGTGGTTTTAGCAGGCCCAGCAGGTCATTAGACTTTCCCTCTGTCCCAGTGTGGGAGGGGACTCCAGTTAGGCACAGCTCTGTGCTCTTGGCTCTAGAGAGAGACACTTGCCTCTCTGAAGGGGACTTTACCAAACACTGGAGCAGATGTTGTCTGCCGTATTTTCCATGTGAGGTGCTGAGGAAACTGAGGCTGAGTCGTGGCCTAGGGCCAGGTCTGTGGGAGCCAGCCCACGTGCAATCTCCATGTGGGTACCAGGTGACTTCCACTGCCTCTGCTCTTTGTGCCTGTGGACATAGACCCTGACCAAGCCTCTGTGTTTCAGGTCCTGTGTAGAGACTTCTGCTCTGAGCTATCCTCATTCCATATGGTGGGAGCAGCAGGGTCTCTGTGACTCTTCTGCCTTATGTGGGGCTGGTCACACAGGACAGTTTGTCAGCAGGGGCGTACTGGATAAATGTTGGACCAGAGTGACTGTTTCAGTCTTGGGCAGGGACCAGGGCAGGAGGGAGGGAAGGTGGCAGATGCCTCAGGTGGCTGTCTCACTCAAGTGGGCTTTCTTATGGGTCTCCAGGGAAGCTCAGGAGATAGCCTGGACCCTGCCGCAGGGTCTAGTGCACATTTGAACCCCTGAGTGGCCACTTGGTCCTCCAGTCCTTGCTTCCTCAGAGTCAGAGCCCCTCACCTGGATTCCTGGGGTGGGGACAGGAGACTGGCTTGTCTCTGGTCTTATAAAGAGGGAACATGGAGAGGAGTGACTGCTTCCAGGGAAGGGAGTCGGGTGGATGGGCTAAGCCTGACGTGCTCACTGCCCACCCCCAGGTCCCATCTGATGCCAAGGCTGAAGGAGTCTCGCTCCCACGAGTCCCTTCTCAGCCCCAGCAGTGCAGTAGAGGCGCTGGACCTCAGCATGGAGGAGGAGGTGGTCATCAAGCCGGTGCACAGCAGCATCCTGGGCCAGGACTACTGCTTCGAGGTGGGTTCCCCCACAGAGCAGGGGCAGCTCTTTGGGCAGCAGCTAGATAACCTGCTTGTAGCTTTTGGCTCCTAAGAGACCAGGTGGAGCTAGGGGTTGGGAGGTGTCATTCCTGCTCTCTGGGCGCTTCAGAAATGGGCCAGCATCTGTTCTCCAAGCTATAGCAAGGGAAGCTGCTGGTGGCCCAGTGAGTAAAAGTGAGTTTTTTAAAAGCCTGTGTCAAATTGCTTAAGCCCCAGATGCCATGTGAACCTGCTCACCCTCAGATGTAGTCTGGTATAATGGAAAGTCCTCCCTTTTCTGGGTCTGTTTCTTCTTTTGCATAAGAGCCCAAACCTATCCTGCTCCACTATTCTTTTGACCCAGGATTTGAGAGCAGAAAGCCTATAACCCACCCAGGGTAGGATTGTTACCTAAGATTTCCTGTCCAGTCCCTCAGAGCAAATGGGGAATCCAAGGAAGGTGTTGGAGGTCATATGACAAGCCAGTACCAGCATTGCTGTTCCTGCAGGTGTTCTGGGGTTGCTAATTGCTTCTCCAGTTATTTGCACTGTCTTTTTCCTTTGGTTCTTGGGAAGATTTCCACCCCCAGCAATTATGCATAATTAGGGGAGCTCTGTGGTAGAAAAAAGAGCCTGGTAATAAGCAGCCATTTGGGGACTAGTGTGACAACCTCCTAGTACTCCCAGAACAGAGCAATGGCTGGCATTTGACACCTTGTGCCCACTGGTTGCTGTTTCCCGTTCAAGATTCCTGGTCTATGCCAGGCATGGTGGCTCATACCAGCCTGAGCAAGAGCAAGACCCGGTCTCTACAAAAAGTATAAAAATTAACTGGGTGTGGCGGCAGGTGCCTGTATCCCAGCTACTCAGGAGGCTGAGGTAGGAGGATTGCTTGAGCCCAGAAATTTGAGATCATAGTAATCTATGATTACGCCACTGTGTTCTAGCCAGAGTACACAACAGAGTGAGACTCTGTCTCAAAAAAAAAAAGGAAAAAATTTCTAGCCTAGCTGGTGTTGATCTGGGCTCTGACTTCTTTGCCTGGGATGGGCTGAAGATAGTGATTATCCAGTTATTCACAACAAGGGGTGCTACAGACCATGCAGGCTCTGGAAGGCTGAGTGAGAAGTCTGCTTTCCCCTGGAGAGCTCTTGATGGGTGCAGAGGCAGTGGGAACATAGGGAAGGAGTAGCCTGGGGCAGCCTCCCTTGCCTAGAGGGGACATCTGAGCTGGGTGGGAGACTTAAGGTCTCCCACCCAGCTCAGATGAGGAGGACCTCAGGGCCTGGCATACCCAGAGGAGGAGGACCTCAGGGCCTGGCATACCCAGACAGCCCAATTCTCATTTCTCCAGGCTGATACAAAAAATATTAGGCTTTTGTTGTCACTGTTGGTTGGCACCTGTGGGTCTGCCTCTAGGGAAGCTGTGCTTGGGTTAAGCATCATCCCTTGACCTGGGCATGGGCCTAATTCCTTCCCTCCTCCCATCTCAGGGAGAGGGCGGTTAGAGTTGGAAAGCACTTTCCTATTTGGACAAAGGATGCTGAGGCAGAAGTAAGGTACCAGGACCAGGTGCCAGCTGGTGCAGGACTGGGCCACTCTTCTGCTACTGTCTTGCTCTAGGACAGTATGTCTCAGTATACCACCTGCAAAATAGGACACGTAGGGGTCATATCCTGCCTCCTTCCCAAGGCTGTGGTGCACACCTGTGGTAAAAGTCCCCTGAACCTCAGACATCTTATACTGTTATCCAGCCTTGCTGTGGTCCCTTCTCTGGTAACACTGTCCTGCCTGCCTCCCATAGGTGACAACATCATCAGGAAGCAAGTGCTTTTCCTGCCGGTCTGCAGCGGAGCGGGATAAGTGGATGGAGAACCTGCGGCGAGCTGTTCACCCCAACAAGGTAGGCCTGTACTCCCCAGTGCCAAAGTATTGGAGATTTTAGACTCCAGTGTGAGGAAGCAGGAAGGATCTCCTTGGAATGGGCTGGGATGGAGCCTGAGTGGGTAGTATTGCTGGGCTATGCAAGGAATTTGAGTTGGCCAGCCTGAGACAGGGGCTGTGTGTGTCTGTTCTCGCATCTAGGAGAATAGGCTGGGCTGGGGAAATGAGCACTGGACCCTTGGGATCCTACCTGGAACCTTTGTCCCTGCTTCCCCACACCTGATTCCTGTTCACCCATCCCATCCCTGCATAGATGTCGTCCCCTCCTCTGGCCCAAGTTGGTGCCCTCTGTGTTCCTGCTGTCCCTGAGCTCCTCCCATCAGGTCTTATCTCTCCCTCTGTGTCCATTTCCCAAGCTGAATTGAGGACCTGAGGTGAGTCCTGGTCGGTGAGGAAACCTCTTAAGTTATATCGCAGGCCAGCAGGTTAAGGAAGGGCTGATAACAGCTCCATAACCTGCAATGTGCCAAGCATCGTATGACCTCTTTACCCAGTCTCTCACTTCATGAGATGTATTTTCCTATGCAAGCTGAGGCTTAGATAAGTTGATAGCCCAAGCTCAGTGAGCTGGTGCCTACCAGACCTGCCCTGTGGTTGCTCTAGGCCTGGATGCCTCCTCCCCAGCCCCCGCCACCTTTAGCACCACCAGTGCCCAGATCTCAGGACTCTTCTGGGCTCTGGGCTGGCTGAGGGGCAGCTGGTACCCCCAGCTGACCACACAGGCCCTCTGTGCACATGTAGGACAACAGCCGGCGTGTGGAGCACATCCTGAAGCTGTGGGTGATCGAGGCCAAGGACCTGCCTGCCAAAAAGAAGTACCTGTGTGAGCTGTGCCTGGACGATGTGCTCTACGCCCGCACCACAGGCAAGCTTAAGACGGACAATGTCTTCTGGGGCGAGCACTTTGAGTTCCACAACCTGCCACCACTGCGCACGGTCACCGTCCACCTGTACCGGGAGACTGACAAGAAGAAGAAGAAGGAGCGTAACAGTTACCTGGGCCTGGTCAGCCTGCCCGCTGCCTCAGTCGCTGGGCGGCAGTTCGTGGAGAAGTGGTACCCGGTAGTGACGCCCAACCCCAAGGGTGGCAAGGGCCCTGGGCCCATGATCCGCATCAAGGCGCGCTACCAGACCATCACCATCCTGCCCATGGAGATGTACAAGGAGTTTGCTGAGCATATCACCAACCACTACCTGGGGCTGTGTGCTGCCCTTGAGCCCATCCTTAGCGCTAAGACCAAGGAGGAGATGGCGTCTGCCCTGGTGCACATCCTGCAGAGCACGGGCAAGGTGAAGGTGTGTGTGGGCCTCTACGAAAAGAAATGGAGGACAACCGTGGCCCCTTGGGAGGGGGGAAGCGGGGAGGTGACAGAGGCTTGAACTGTCTGGTCTCCCAGGACCTGGCCCCAAGGGCTGGGCTGATCTGGGAAGCAGAGTTCTGTCTGACGTGCTGGCCGAGGAGGGAGATGGAAACAAGGACTCCAGCCAACCCCGGCAGGCCCTCTGTAGGGTGGGGGCAGCCTTTTGTGGAGGGATAGAAAGTAACTCATGTTGCTGGGTGCCAAGCATGGGGCTCTCCCTCTCCAGAACACTTGGGAATAGCTTCTTCCCTCGCCCCATCCACAGCTGGAGGAGAAATGGAGCCTGGGAAGCCAGAGACTTAGGCCATATGTGGCCCTAGGTGGTGATGTAGCCTTGGATGAGTCATTCCTTTTCTGTGCCTTGGTTTCTCCTCATCCTGCAGGAGTTGTGGGAACGTAGGGGAGAGGTGATTCTTACTCTGCTTCGGTGTGTTCAGAGAAGGCCTCTAGAGCTTATCTATAGGGTAGGAAAGCTGACAGCATTCCCTGGGCCTCCTGTGCCTCCATTGGCCAGCCCAGCTTCCTGGGTCTAATCTCTATTTCAACATCATGCACATTGGAGAAAGGAGTTTCCAGGGCATCAGCAACCTCTTGCCCACATTGGGCATCTGGCAGGCTCTGTGCTGGGTGGCCTCTGCCCTGTCACCCTCTCCCAAGTCACAGGTTAGCTGTGAGCACAAGGACGCAGGGGCTCCAGAGGGAGGGAGTCAACATCTGGGTGGGTGCTACGCAGGGGCTCCAGAGGGAGGGAGTCAACATCTGGGTGGGTGCTACATGGTCGTGGGGAAGTGTGGGTTCAGGCTCCTCTGCTGGGTCTTCCACGGCACAGGGGTGTGTGGGGGGTTGGGGAGGGCTGGGATTGCCAAACAGACAGTGTGTCTCAGTCTCCCCCTGTCAAGTGGACATCAGGCCCTGCTTTGTTTCCCCATTTGGACATGGTGGCTGTCTGCCTTTCAGGGCACAGGACCTCTGTGCTTCTCTTATCCTTTATTGTGGGGTCATGCTATGTCTGGTATGGGAGCCCAACCATAGTCATAGGTACATGCTGGTGGCTATTTGTACCCTGCCTGTCCTCCCTGGCACTGATTAGAGAGGTGGAGGTGGCAAGTTTTGCTGTGGTCACCCACCCAGGTCTGGTCAGAGTGGAATAGAGATTTGATCCACCTGGCCTGGGATTCTGGGAGGCTTGTGACTCCTGGTGGCATGCTTTCGGTAAGCCTGCCTCTCCTGTCCTTAGACCTGGCTCTGATATTAACAGCTTTAGGCTCCTCCCTGCCCTGCCTATACTCCTCAGCAGTCCCCTGGGGTGGGTACTCTTTTCCTCTCGGGATGCTGGAGCAGCCTAGAGAAGCTGAGGCTTCTCCTCTGACTAGGTCTGGAATGCTGGGGCCCTCCCTACCAGCCAGCTTGGGTCCTGATCTCACTTCCCACATCCCCAGGACTTTCTGACAGACCTGATGATGTCTGAGGTGGACCGCTGTGGGGACAATGAACACCTTATCTTCCGGGAGAACACGCTGGCCACCAAGGCCATCGAAGAGTACCTCAAGCTGGTGGGCCAAAAGTATCTACAGGATGCCCTAGGTAAGGAGGTAGGGAGGTGCCAGCTGGTGGGTGGGCAAGAGGGCGGGACAGTCCCCACCAGCTCTTCAACCTCCCTTCCTGCCTACCCGGCACAGGTGAGTTTATCAAAGCACTGTACGAGTCAGATGAGAACTGCGAAGTGGACCCCAGCAAGTGTTCAGCTGCTGACCTCCCTGAGCACCAAGGCAACCTCAAGATGTGCTGTGAACTCGCCTTCTGCAAGATCATCAACTCCTACTGGTCAGTGCAAGCCTCTGCAACACTCGCCATCCTCTTACTGATCCCTCCGTGTCAGGGTGCCCACTGCAGGCCAGCATTAGTGTGCCACCCCACTGAGGCTTACTGAATTGCCAGTTGCCCAACCTGGTCCATTTTGGACTCTGTGATATAGAGGAGTGCTCAGAATATCCATAGGCCATGATTTTTATGGTGCCATAGTATAAGCAACCTGGGCAGGGCGGTCTGTGCATGCTGATGAGTGAGTACCCTGCCCAGGGTGCTGGTGTAGGTGCTGTAGCCTGAGCAGACTGGACTAGGCCCTGATTGGGCACCTGCTTGGGCCAGGTGGATGGCTTAACCGCACCTGTCCCTGGTGATCATGCCCAGCTGGGGCATCTTTTGGTGCCTGAGCACTGGGTAGGCTTCTCATTGGGACTAGAGAACAAAGAGAAGGGAGGACAGGATGGTAGGGAAGGCAGGGTCTGCAGGCAGCTGCGGCCCCCGAGAGGAACAGGGTGTGCAGGAATAGCCACTCACAGAGGAATGCAGTCAGGGCTGGAATCAAGGCTGACTTCAGCCACCTGCTTGCTCCTGAGGTACACGGGTGATGGCCAGGCTGGTGCTAAGTACAGCCTCATGCTCTGGTGGCCTGTGGGACTGTCTGGCAGTATGTTTGTTTTCACACTGGAGGAGCTGCCCAGGTTTTAGACTGTGTCACACTCCAGCTCAAGGCTTATGTCCCCTGCCCTTCTAAGCCTCTGCCCACAGCCCCTCTTGACACCATCTCCCTGCATGCTCCAAAGCCATGCCTTGCTCCCTTGTAGGTTCCGCCTCTCTCACCCACACTTGGACCTGCGCACACTCTTGCCCTTCCTGCTCTGAGCCTTATACCTGACTCCCTCTGTGGAGCTCCTTCAGGTCACCAGATAGTGTCACCTCGCCCATCCGGGTTTCCTCTGTTGAAGCCCTGGTCCCTTCAGGATGGGTTGTATCTGTGGGTCTGTGTCTGAATCTCTGTCCTGCCCATGCTGGGGACACTTGGGGACAGGCAGATACTCCAGCTCAGGCAGGCCTGGGCACATGGGAGTGCCAGGGAAGTGTTTGCTATTCCCTAGAAGACAGGCAGAGGCAGGCCTACTAGGTAAAGAGCCATCCTGGGAAAGGGGGCAGAGGGAAGCACCTGAGGCCAGGAGTGTCATGATCTACCTGCCCAGGTCCCTCAGCCCTGGGCTGAGTTAGGTGCTTGTCTGGGGCCAGCAGGCTGGGTCGCAAATATACAACTTTCCACACCCCAGGGGCCCGGACCCCTCCCACTTCCCACGCCATCCAGGCTATGCTTTTACCCTCCACCTCCCTGTTTGAGGTGGGAGTGCTGGGTGTGGGACACAGGGAAAACAAAGCTGTGGATGATTTTCCATTTCCTCTTTCTGGCATTTATCAGAGGCACCTCTGTTCTGGACAAGGCCATCGATAGATGTCCCCACTCAGCGCTTGCCCCCTCCCAGTCCTGTGCTAGGCCCTATGAGGCCACCCTCACTTCCCTTCCAGGCATGCCTTTGCTAGTTCAGCCAGCGTTCATTGCTGAGATCCTGGGGAATCAGCTGTTGGGCTTGGAGAAAACATTAAGATGGCTTCATGAGCCTGGCCTAGTATGAGGGAGAGGAAATCGAAGCCCAGGAGGGCCAGGGTCTTGGTCAGATCATACTGGGCTGAGATGGTGACAGAGTCAGCAATATAGATGCTTCAGGGGGCACTGGGGCCACAGCTGCCCCAGTGTGGGAGGCACTTGTATTAAGGTAAAGGGACAGGAGAGCCATACAAAGGTCGGTCATATAGGGCCCAACCGTGGCAGACTAGGATGCCCAGTGGAGCCAGGAGCCCTGTGTTTTAGGGCCAGCTCCTTTTCCTTCCCCATCTAGAGATGGAGAGCTATCTTTTCTCCCTGTGATCAAGGGTGTTCCTGTCTTCTTGGTCATTTTGAGCTCTACAGGAAACCTTGGATTCCTTTGACATTACTCAAGCAGAAAGAGTGAGTTTCAAAAACCAACAGTGGAAACCCAGGAAATAGTAGGCTGTTCCTGTTGTGTTCTCCTCACTTCCCTTGCCCCTGATGTTTGGGTCTGAGCATGAATCCAGCAATGGGGGAGATGGGGAGAGGCGGTTCAGCACTGGCCCTTGCCAGGGATTCCACCTGATTCAGAGAGCCTGCCCACTCACCCCGTTGCTGAGAGCCTGCCACCCTGGCAGAAGCCTGGGTCTCCTGCTGCTCCTCTGCCCCAGCACACTGGCCAGTCCTGTGCTGAGTTTTGGGGCAGAGCTGGGGTTGGGACATGGGATTCTGTCGGACCCAGAGTCAAGTCCCCACTGTACACCCTCCTGTCCTAAGCCCCTCATCTGTCCCTGTATAGTGTCTTCCCCCGGGAGCTGAAAGAGGTGTTCGCCTCATGGCGGCAGGAATGCAGCAGCCGTGGCCGGCCAGACATCAGCGAGCGGCTAATCAGCGCTTCCCTCTTCCTGCGCTTCCTCTGCCCGGCCATCATGTCACCCTCGCTCTTCAACCTGCTGCAGGAGTACCCTGATGACCGCACTGCCCGCACCCTCACCCTCATTGCCAAGGTTACCCAGAACTTGGCCAACTTTGCCAAGTGAGTACCTCCTTCCCACCGGCAGAGTTGGGCATGCCTGGAGTCCCTGGGGAGGCTGCTCGCCTTGCCATCCCCCATTGTTCTCCTCCCCTTTTGTCAGAATAAGATCTCCACTCCTTGTCTTCCTACTAAAAGTATGTGTCATTTTGGTACGTTTTCTAATTTTTAGAGGTGTGAAAATAAGACTCTTTCTTCCGCTTTTTTGAAGTAATATATTATTGTAAGGATTCTCCCATATCCCTGGACACTAATACACCCTATTTTGAAATGAATGACTAATATTCCTCCAAGGGGGAGTGGCCCATATGCCTTAATTCATCCCCTGTGGTTGGGTACTCAGATCGTTTCATACAGTCCTGGCTTAGTGCTGTCAGGATGTCTTGTCTTATAAAGCACTTCTGATATTTTCAGTTGCGATCTTAGAGTGAGCAGGTGGAAGAGCAAGGGCCAGGTCACCTCATCTGTGTGTGTTCTCAGAGAGTGGCTTGTGCCCCATTGCGGGGCCATTTCTGTGATGGGTTCTGGTGGCACAAGGGATGAATCAGCCCTGATCCCAGCCCTAGAGGAGGTCAGCACTTTAGCTGGGGACATGTGTTGAATAAGCAGCAGAGCAGTGACAGGTGTATACCAGTCTCTTAGGAGGGCCCTGAGCTTGTTGGGAGAGCAGACAGGGAGGCCTGTAAGGTGACACAGACCCCCAGCTCCATGTCAGGATGCATTGTCTCAACAAAGACAGGGAGCAGAAGCTGGGCATGCCAGCAGGGCTGTGGCTGTGCCATCTAGTACCAGGCAGAAGAAGCAGGTGAGGAGACCTGAAGGCCAGACAGGGCAGTGGGAGCCACTGAAGGGTGTTAATCAAGAAAGAGGATAGACCTCTGTTCTGGATCCTGGAAAAATTGGCTCAACAGCAGTGGGCAGGGGGGTTAGAGGGAGTACTATGGCAGCCAGGAGATCAGGGAGGAGGACACAGTTGTGGTTCTGACAAAAATGGTGGAAAATGGGGAAGAGGTGGTTCAGGGTACAGTGGCTGCAAGGGATGAGGTCCAGGTGGTCAGAAGGTAAAGTCAGGAGGTCTTGGTGTTTGGTAATAAGGAAGAAGGGGGGCTCTGGCTTGGGTATCTGGACAGTTGGTGAGGTCTCCCCTTAGGATAAGAGTTCAGGGGATGGGCATGAACTGGGCAGATGGTAGGGTCTCCCCTTAGGGTAAAGAGCTCAGGAGAAGGGCATGGGTGACAGCAATGACTTCAGACTTGGCCAGGCTGAGTAGGAAGGACTCACAGGGGGAGCTACCTGTGGACATACTCGTCTGAAAGCTCAGCAGAGGCCTGAGCTGAGCATGGATTTGAGAGTCATCTGGGTACCTGGGCACTGAAGCTTGGAGGCAGAGCAGGAGGACACTGTGACAGGCAGAGGATGGGGAACACAACATCCAGGTCCTGAGATGAAAGGTTCAAAAAATGGTCATTGGACTTGGCGGTGAGGAAGGAGGATCCTGGTGACCTGGGTCAGTGCAGGTTCAGCTGAGTTGGGGAGAGAGCATGGTGGGAGTTGGCCATAGTGGATGCGGTGGGTGGGAGCTGAGGACTGGGCACACCTGTGGAGGGGAGCTCCTGGCGGGTCCTGCCTTGCCATGGGTGCTCACCCCATCTGCCCCTCTTTTCAGGTTTGGCAGCAAGGAGGAATACATGTCCTTCATGAACCAGTTCCTGGAGCATGAGTGGACCAACATGCAGCGCTTCCTGCTGGAGATCTCCAACCCCGAGACCATCTCCAACACCGCTGGCTTCGAAGGCTACATTGACCTGGGCCGCGAGCTCTCCAGCCTACACTCGCTGCTCTGGGAGGCCATCAGCCAGCTGGAGCAGGTGCCTGTCACCACTGTGGGGCAGAGGGTGGGGCCAAAGGCCACCATAGAGTTCACAGTGTTCCTCCTTCCAGAGTAACCATGAGGCAGAGTGTTCACTTGTGTGACTTCATCAATAGCCCAGATCCTGTCAGCACACACCAGCGATCTATGGGCTCCATTTTTTTTCCGTAGGCAAGTGCCACATCCACTCACCAGCACCTGCCGTGGCAGCCCCACTTTGGGGACTGGGGCGTGGGCTGTGCCTGGTGTACTCAGCCTTACGTGGGTGAGTGCCGCATGTATGGGTGTGCTCCCTGCCTGAGACCATGTGAGAAACCGGGTCAGAGTTTGAAGCCGCACTTAAGAAAGATGAGTCAGAACCCTGGACCTGTACTTGTCAGGCAGGAAATTGGAAACTTTTCTAGAATCACCCTTGATCTGTAAGTTGACAAGGTTATTGACTAGAGCCTTCTGACATTGCTGCAGTCACCTGCAATGAGCCTCCCCACCCTGCATTTCACTAACTGTTGGCCTGGGACCACACAGGGAACAGGTTTCTTAGAATTAGAGGCTGGGGCTGCCAAGGACTATTTTGGGGATATCCCTTGCTTTCTAAGGTTCCACCTTACAAAATTAATGCCAAAACCAGCCTGGAATACCTTTTATGCCACCTGGTCCCATTCCCTAGGGGCCATCCAGACCACTGGTGGTGTGCAGCCTTCTAGACACAATCTGTGCCTGTGTAAGTACACACGTGCAGGCACAACAAGTATCCCCTCCTCCCCCACCCTGTTTTTGAGAGACAAGGTCTTACCCTGAAGTGCAGTGGCGCAGTCAAAGCCCCCTGCAGCCACCTCAGCTCCTTGAGTATCTGGGACTAGAGTATGAGCCAGCTTTCCCTTTTTAAGTTTGCTTGAAAGTGAGAACTTATATACACTGCCTTATGCCCTTCTCACCCACTCTTGTGGGCACCCTGGGATGTCAGTGCATACTAACGGCCACGGACTATTCTATCACGTGAGTGCAATTCATTTCATTAGTCCCAATAGTGATGGGCACTTTGGTCAGTCCTGACTTTGCACTAAAAACTGATGCTGTTGCAGTCAGAGGCCATCATCATTGCTCATTTGTATCCCTTTGGCCTTTGGCCGTGAGAAGCAGAAGGGGATTGGAAATGTGGACCCCAGGCTCCATGCTGTAGCCAGTATCAGTCACTCTGTCTGCCACCACTTATTGCACCCCTATGCTGGTCACTGTCCATGTATGCACAGCTAAGCAGGAAGTAAGGTCATCAGGGTTATGACAGGGGATAGCTGTAATAGGGATTGGAAATGAGGCTGTTTGCCTCTCACGTCTGTCTTTTGGCTGGATGAGTTTTTATGCCTTGTTTTTATACAGAGTCCTCTGTGCATAAGCAAGTTAAGGCAGTGTCCCCCTCTTCCAGCTCAGCCCTATGGCCTGGAACCCTCAGTACTCTGTCTAAACCACAGATGGGCCAGGGCACTGCTCTCTGTCTGCCCAGCATCTGGCAGTGCCTGCTCTGTGCCTGGACCATCTCCACAGGGGCAGAGGTGCCAAAGTGGGTCAGGCCCTAGCCCATCCTGTGGAGTAGGTGATGTGGGAGGGGCTGTCACAGGAGCCTCTTGGATGGAGAGGTGTAGGCGTGGAAATTCTGGGATTCCATGCATGCTTTCTTCTCTATGGCGGCATTGGGGCAGGATGAACTAGGATGTGAGGTTTTATCAGCTAGGCCAGCACCTTCCCTATGGGCTTCAGGGGAACTGGTAAGAGGTGTAGATTTACAGACTCCTGGTCTCCCCCTCCCAGACCTGCTGGCTCTGACTGGCAGCAGGCAGGGCTCTGACTGGCAGCAGGCAGGGCTCTGCATTTCTCAGAGACACCTCAGTGGCTGTGGCCTATACTTAACCTCCTCAAGTGGCTCCAGGAGGTCACACCTGCCTCTTGATGTGTCTTTGTAGAGCATTGTGTCCAAACTGGGACCTCTGCCTCGGATCCTGAGGGATGTCCACACAGCACTGAGCACCCCAGGCAGTGGGCAGCTCACAGGAACCAATGACCTGGCCTCTACACCAGGTTCTGGCAGCAGCATCATCTCAGCTGGGCTGCAGAAGATGGTGATCGAGAATGATCTCTCTGGGTAAGAGCTGCCAGGCATGTTGGGTGTGGTGGGTGCATGTATAGACCAGACACATCCCATCTGCTCTCACATGTGGAAGAGAAGGCCTACATAAGGGTTTATAGAACAAGCCTGGTGAGACTTGAATTGTATGGTTGCCAGCCCCAAGTAGTGAACCTGCATTTCAGAAAAATCAGGGAAGGCTTCCTGGAGGAAGAGGTGTTGTAGTTTTTGAGTGTTTTGGGTAAAGTAGCATTTCCATTGGTGGAAAAGGCATGGTAGATAGAAGGCAAGCACAGGCAAAGGCCCAGAGAGAGATGCCATGATGTGTTGAAGAGGAATTTCTGGTCCCAGATACCTCTGGCATTTCCAGATCACCTGGTATTTGTTAAAAATACCCAGGTTCAAAAAAAGAAAAAAAAAAAAAACAAAACTAAAAACCCACCCATGTTCCTGATATTTCCTGGGCCTGAGTCAGAATCTCCAGAAGCAGTGCTTAGGGGGTTGTATTTTCAAAAGGAATTTGAGTGGCTACCAGCCTTTGAGATTGGGAGCCCAGAAAACAAGGTGAGATGCTGAGACCACACCCCGGGGACACAGTTCTGCTTGGTGTAAATAAGACACATACATGGTGCAGTAGGAGGCATAATGTTCTTGAATATTGAAGTCAAAATGGGGACATTCCTTTAAGAAACATGGAGTTTATATTGAAACATTTCTGTTCCATTCTTTTCCTTCCCTCCCCTCTCCTGCCAGGCACCGTTTTTAGCAGTCCTGGGAGTGTGGTCTGGTTCAATCAGGCTTTTAAGCAGGGTGGGGTGTGGTGCCCAGGGGGAGGCCCCAGATATAGAGCTTGCTTGGGGATCTGTTCATTTAAGCTGCCGGGTGAGAGAGAGCAGTCCTGAGGCGAGAGTTCACCTTAGTGACTGAGAGAAGGCCAGGCCTGGGCATGGCGTGGGCAGCCACACACCCAGGCCTCGTTTATGTTTCTCCCAACTCCACGTACTGCCTCATCCAGCTCTTCCCAGCCTGGGAGCCCTGGGTCTCCTGGGGGCACAAGCAAAGGCTTCCTTTCCCCTGAGGTGAAGCCAACTCGCTGCACATGTGAAACCCCACCCCAAGCCCTTGCTGCCAATTCACCCCCACTTTCTTCCCTCCAAAGTTCCCCCAGCCCCCACCACAGTTGTGTTTTCTTCCACAGCACTGGCTTTCATGGGGTGTGCGGGCATGAGAGAGAGGCTGAAGATAAGGGTGAGGAGGCGGCCAGGGCATGCAGCAGGCTGAGGGCAGGGACAGCCTGCACCTGCAGGTTCAGACCCTGGTCTCCCCCTCCCAGACCTGCTGGATGAGTCATGCCTTTCACGGATCCTCCTTGGATTCCTTGTTTTTGCCAGGAACTCTAGCCCCCGCCTGCCAGTCAAACAAGGGAGTGGCATCAGGAGGCTGGGCAAGAGGAGGTTTCACCAGGCTCCTGCCTGGGTTACCAGTCTGATTAGGAGCGAGAGGGAGGAGGCAGAGGGAGCCCTAGTGCCTGTGAACGTGGAGTTCTCCGTGCAGGACCGTGGATAGCAGAGAGCCACTGAGCTGTGGGTTTGGATTTAGCCGGGGGCAGTTGTCCAGAGCTCCCCATACCCCAGCACCTGCTGTTCCAAGATGCAGCAGGGCAGGGAAAGGGGCTGCCAGGCAGCCTGGCCTGGAGCAAGCCGCACTGGCCCCTAGAGCAGAAACTGTGCAGGAGCAGCCGTCTCGGCCCCTGGCCCTGGACTCTCCGGCTGCTGCCACCCCAGCACCTTCCTCTCCCCGCCCTGGTTCGGGCTGTAGGCCCCTGCAGGTTGGCGAGTGCTGTCGGTTTGGACCCGCTGTGACTGCATTCACAGTTCTTTTTTCCCCCTTCTTTCCCTGTGTGTGCTTGTCTCCCTGCAGTCTAATAGATTTCACCCGGTTACCGTCTCCAACCCCCGAAAACAAGGACTTGTTTTTTGTCACAAGGTCCTCCGGGGTCCAGCCCTCACCTGCCCGCAGCTCGAGTTACTCGGAAGCCAACGAGCCTGACCTTCAGATGGCCAACGGTGGCAAGAGCCTGTCCATGGTGGACCTCCAAGATACCCGCACGCTGGACGGGGAGGCGGGCTCCCCCGTGGGCCCTGATGTCCTCCCTGCCGATGGGCAAGCACCTGCAACTCAGTTGGTGGCTGGGTGGCCGGCCCGGGCAGCCCCAGTGAGCCTGGCAGGGCTGGCCACAGTGCGGCGGACAGGCCAGACACCGACCACACCAGGCACCTCCGAGGGCGCACCAGGCCGGCCCCAGCTGTTGGCACCACTCTCCTTCCAGAACCCTGTGTACCAGATGGCTGCTGGCCTGCCACTGTCACCTCGTGGCCTTGGTGACTCAGGCTCTGAGGGCCACAGCTCCCTGAGCTCTCACAGCAACAGCGAGGAGTTGGCAGCCGCTGCCAAGCTGGGAAGTTTCAGCACTGCCGCGGAGGAGCTGGCACGGCGGCCTGGAGAGCTAGCACGGCGGCAGATGTCACTGACTGAGAAGGGCGGGCAGCCCACAGTGCCACGGCAGAACAGCGCTGGCCCCCAGCGGAGGATTGACCAGCCCCCACCCCCACCCCCTCCACCACCTCCTGCCCCCCGTGGCCGGACACCTCCCAACCTGCTGAGCACACTGCAGTACCCACGACCCTCGAGCGGAACTCTGGCGTCGGCCTCACCCGACTGGGCAGGTCCTGGTGCCCGGCTGCGACAGCAGTCCTCCTCTTCCAAGGGGGACAGCCCGGAGCTGAAGCCACGGGCAGTGCACAAGCAGGTCAGTGCCACTGGTCAGAGGGCAGGGCTGGGCTCTCAGGCAGAGTCAGGCCAACACTCCCCACGTCATACTCCTCCCCTCTGTCATCCCACCTGCACCTGCACCTGGCTTCCATTCCATGCGAGCAATGCTACGTCCAGCCCCATCCTACCAGCCTGCTGCGTGCCACCATCCCTTCCCTCTGGGTCTCACTCTTCCTGCCTGAATCCTCTGAACCAGGGAGACTTGTGTTCCCAGGGAACTCCAGGCCCCTCTGCTGATTCCCCCAGGGATGGGAGAAAAAGAGGGAGGGGTCCATCCATCTCTAGTTAATTCCAAGCCTAAAACCATGACCGAAAGTTGGAATTGACCTAGCCGTAAGGTTTCCCAGGCTGGGTTGCTGGTGGGATGGGCTGTCTCTGTCACCCACAGGCTGCAGGCAACATGTGAAGCTGATGTGCTTTGGGCTGATTGTCCAGGTGCTGTGTACCCCTCAGCTCAGCTTGCTGGCACCCCCAACAACAGAACTCACTCCCTGTCACCTCGGCAGCAGAGTGTGGTACCTGTGTGGGAGACAGTTCGTGGGTGGGGGCTGCAGTGGTAGATGCTCAGTCAGTTGGGGCTCCTACGCTTCCCTCTTTGCCCCTGAGCCACTTGTCCCTGTGGTTCACCTGGTGCCACTCACCCTCCTGCCCTCCCTTTCCTCTGCCAGCCCCTCACAGCTGTGTTTCGTTGTAGGGCCCTTCACCCGTGAGCCCCAATGCCCTGGACCGCACAGCCGCGTGGCTCTTGACCATGAATGCGCAGTTGTTAGAAGACGAGGGCCTGGGCCCAGATCCCCCCCCCAGGGATAGGCTAAGGAGTAAGGACGAGCTCAGCCAAGCAGAAAAGGTAAAGCTGGACCCCAGCAGTCGGGCAGAGCCCCAATGAGGGGGCGTCACTTTCTTGTGCATAGCCAATGCCTCTGAGCCCCCTGCCTCATGGGAGGACAGTGGTCATTGGAATCTGGAAGTAAAGCAGCAAGGGAGACTTAGTTTAGAGCCACAGTTTCCTCTGCAACTCAGAATCATTTGGGACTAGTCTTGGATACAGACTCCTGAGACCCTGTGGTGGGATTGTGGGAGGGCTCCTCAGCCTGGTGACTGAGGAAAGGAGGTGCCAAAGAGGTGGCTGGAGACCCTCTGGGGGAGCCTTCTGCATGAGGAGGCAGTGGCAGGCCCCCCAAGATACCTGAGAAGCCCCCCCCCCCGCCACCATCCAGGCCCCCAGGGTTTGGCCTACCCAAGGCCTGGGTCTTCTTCCTTCTGGTCTCCACCAGGGCCTGGGGAAGAAACAGCAGGTAGCAGAGTGAGGGCTGGGTGAGATTGCCACAGGGTGTCTTCAGATCCCACCCACCACACATATCTGGCATTGGGTGGGGCAGCAGGTGTTTTGATTGTCCACTGACACCTTCCAATTGTGGCAGCCCCCCTGCATCTGGGTATAGTTCTCATCTCCCCCCTGCAGGGGCCAAAGTCCAGATAGACAGATGGAAGACCCAGAGCATAGTTCCCCACCCCAGAACAGCAGTCCTTTCTCCACTGGGCTATAGGCCCAGGAAAGCCTATAGCAGCCTCTCGAGCACGGGCATTGGGTCAGGGTGGCAGACCACCCTCTCCCTGGCCTTGGGGAGCTCCATTTCCATGCTGCATCCTGCCACCTACCACCATCCCCCTGGACCACTGCATCCACCTGCTTTTACCATAATTTTGTGAAGGGGACCAGGGACAGAAGGGATGTGAGGATTCCAGGCCTTACCCCAGGCCCCTGCCTCCCTCCCTCAGCCCCCATGTTCTTACAGCGCCTGGCTTTTCTGAGCCTTCTCAGCCTCTCATAAGTTCCTTTTCCACCCTGAAGGCTGAGGTCCATGTTGGGCTGAGTCAGGTCCAGAGAGCCTGAACCAGCTGGCCTTCCGCCTCTTTCTCTCCCCATTCGCCCGTGTCGCCATCACCCCATTCAGAAGCTGGGAAGCTAGGATCTCATCCTGCTGGTCAGTCACTCTCTGTGATGTGGTCATCTGTCTGAACCTCAGTTTCCCCTCCTGCAAAGCCCCTATTTCTCAGTGCTGTCACGTGTCCTTCATGTATCCAGGCATTCTCTGGCCTTTGTTATGCAAGGCTCAGAGCCTTGGTTACACCCTTACTTCTGAGGTTTGGGTCTGAGTCTTCATCCCCCCGTGATCACACAGACCAGGCTGAGTATTCATAGTGCACAGCCCCCAGGTGAGGGACAGGCTGTGTCTTGCTGCAGCCCCCCTTTGTTTTGTGAAGTTGGTGGGGTCACAGCCATACTGTCCTCCTGCTCAGGCTGACAAAGCTATGCTCTCTTCGTCCTGGGTGCTGTGCCCATGGCACACTGCCCTCCCGGCAGGACCTGGCGGTGTTGCAGGACAAGCTGCGGATCTCCACCAAGAAGCTGGAGGAATACGAGACGCTGTTCAAGTGCCAGGAGGAAACAACACAGAAGCTGGTGCTGGAGTACCAGGCCCGGCTGGAGGAGGGTGAGGAGCGGCTACGGCGGCAGCAGGAAGACAAGGACATCCAGATGAAGGGCATCATCAGCAGGTGGGCCACGCACCTGGGCAGGCAGTGGGCAGGAGGCCTGGAGAGGGTGCAGCCCTGCACTGCGGTGCCGGTTGGTGGCAGGATGCAGAGGCGGGGTTGGCAGGGTGAAGAGGTAAGGGTGGACAAGCCAATGCTGGTTTCCCAGAGGGTCTGCCACCCAGCCTGTAAGGAGTCATGGCACCTTGCGAAGCTCTCAGGGAGTTTAGGAGCAGGATTCAGGTGCTGGGAAAAACAGTAAGGACCCTATTCAGGGCAGGAAAAGTGCGAGTGAATGTCACATTCAGAGGCCACAAGTGGGAGGAAGGACATAGCATAATCCCCAGATTTCTACTAGGAGCACCTGAGTGTGGGTGTGTCAGGGTACTGGCTGTTGAGATGGGGAACTAAAAGAGACAGTTTGGGTGTGGAGGGCATGGGATGGGGATGCCAACGGAGACGGGTTGAGTTGTAAGGTGCCTGGGCTAACTGGGGCTTGAGTTGGGTCCCGTGAGCACTCTCCCATGTCTATGCCTGTGTGTAGGGGCACACCTTCCTTGGTGTCTGCAGGTGGGAGTGCAGTCAGCCTGCAGGGTCCCAGCCCTGGTTAGAACGGTAGTATCAGGTGCTGGAGGAGAGCCAATGTGCATTTACGTCTTAATTTATATGCAGTGCCCGAGACTCTAGCATCTGGACAGACTGAGCAGGTGTGTAGGAGCCAGGAAGTCCCCCTGTCCCCCATGGCATAAACCCTTTCCAAATTCCTCCTGGTGGAGCATCTATTTCTCTCCTCCTGGCTGTTTGCTTTATTTACTTGTGGTTTTGCTCATTGTAGAGTGGTTAACATGAAGAGAACTAGAATGACTAGAAACTGAGTGTTCACTTGACCTTCGTCTCTGCTCTTAGCTCACCTCCTGTTCCAAGGACAGAAACACTTTTCAATCTAGTCACCTTCTCTTACTGTGTTTTTTTGTCTGAGAGGTATATGCTATCCTGAATTCAGGGGCTTATTAAAGCCTGTATTTCTACTAACCAATCCTGGCATACACCTCCCCATCGTAAATGTCAATTAGGTAGGCAGTGTTGTTCAAATCTTCTGTATCCTTACTGTTTTTTCTCTGTACTTGTTTACTCTAGTTCCATCAATTACTGAGAACAAGATATTGAAATGTTTAATCATAATTACGGATTTGTCTATTTCTCTTTCACTTCTCTTGGCTTTTGCTTTACGTACACTGAAACTCTACTCTTAGGTGGATACACATTGGGCTTGTTATGTACTGTTGATGAACTGACCTCTTTATCATTGTAGAATCACCTGTCTTCATCTCTCATAATATTTCTTGCTCTGAAATCTACATTTTTTTTTTTTTTAGAGACAGTCTCACTTTGTCACCCACAGTAGAGTGCTGTGGCGTTATAGCTCACAGCAACCTCCAGCTCTTGGGCTTAGGCTATTCTCTTGCCTCAGCCTCCCAAGTAGCTGGGACTACAGGCGCCTGCTACAATGCCCGGCTAGTTTTTTGTTGCAGTTTGGCCGGGGTTGGGTTTGAACCCACCGCCTTCGGTATATGGGGCCAGCACCCTACTCACTGAGCCAGAGGTGCAGCCCAGAAATCTACACTTTTTGATAATATTAATATAGCCACCCCAGTTTCCTTTTGTTTAGTGTTAATGTGATAGATCTTTTTCCAGTCTTATGCTTTTAACCCACTGTCTTAGTTCATTCAGACTGCTAAAAAAAAAAAATGCCTTAGACCAGGCAATTTATAAACAGAAATTTATTGCTCACAATTCTGGAGGCAGGAAGTCCACAATCAAGATGCCAGCAGACCTGTCTGCTGAAGACTTTCTCTGTACTTCATGTATCATGCTGTGTCTTTGCATGATGAGGAATAAGCTCCCTTCACCCTCCCAGTCACCTCAGTGCCTCTCAAAGACCCCACTTGTTGTGATCATTATCTTGGGGCTTAGGTGTCAGCATATGAATTTGGAGGGGGAAACAAACATTCACACCATAGCATAGCACTCATCTGTATATTTCTTTTACAAGCATCTTATTGTTGGGTCTTGCTTTTTTTTTTTTTTTTTTGAGACAAGTGCCATGGCATCAGCATAGCTCACAGCAACCTCAAACTCTTGGGCAATCATCTTGCCTCAGCTTCCGGAGTAGCTGGGACTACAGGTGCTTTCCACAATGCCCAGCTAGTTTTTCTATTTTTAGTAGAGAAGAGGTCTTGCTTTGCTCACACTGGTCTGGAACTCCTAAGCTCAGGTAGTCCACCCACCTTGGCCTCCCGGAGGATGACAGGCAAGACCCACAGCCTGGGTCTTGCTTTTTATCTAACAGGTTTTATCTTTTAATTGGAGTGTTTAGGCCATTTACATTTAATGTGACTATTGATATAATTATGTTTAAATCTATTATGTCGCTGTTTGTTTCCTATTTGTACCATCTATTCTTCCTTTTATTTCCTGTATATACTCTTTTGGACTTAGTATTATTTTTTGTGATTCCATTTTATCTCTTTTATTGGCTTATTACCTATATCTCTTTGCTGTGTACAGCAGGGGTTGGCAAACTTTCAAAAAAGGGGCAGATAATAAATATTTAAGGATTTCCAGGCTGGATGGTCACTCCTGCAGCTGTTCAACTCCATCGTTATAGCAGAACTATTTGTGTGAGAGGACAGTTTACAAAAACAGCCTGTGGGTCATATTTGGCCCTTTCCCTCAGGCCACAGTGACAGGGACTCTGTCATTATCTTTGTTCCTTTGTACTTAATGTATCTTTTGTCTCTGGCTGGTCATAGGGTATTTTTCTTCTTTGGTGGACATAAGTAATTTGATGGTGATGTGTCTTGAGTCTTAGATTTGTAGGTGATACCATCTCACCTCGCCCCCGTACATCAGGCTGTTTTATGTTCTATTGTTCACATCTCACTGATGTTCTGTTGTTTCCTTTTTTCATTTTTTTTCCCTGTTTTATCTTAGATAATTTCTATTATTGTGTCTTCAAGTTGCTAATCATTTCTTCTTCAATGCCTGATCTGCTATTAAGCTTAGTATTGTTTTGCTTCAGATAATTTTTCACTTCTGTAGTTTCATTGGTTTAAATTCCATCCATTTTTCTGTTCATCATGCTCATCTTTCTATTTTCTTGAATGTGTAGAATGTATTTATAATAGTTGTTTCAGTGTCCTTGTCTGCTAAGTTTATCACCTGTGACATCTGAGTCTGTTTTTACTGATTAGCTTTCCTCATGGTGATGAGTTTTATTTTCCTACTTCTCTGCATATTTGGTGATTTTTGGCTGGATGCCAGGCATTGCGAATTTTACAGAGTCAGGTGCTAGATGTTTTTGTGTTTGTTTAAATACTCTGGGCTTTGTTCTGGGATACCATGAGGTAACTTGGAATCAGTTTAATCCTTTTGAGGTTTGCTTTTAAGCTTTGTTACAGTGGGTCCTGCGGAGTCCCTAAGCCTGATTTGGCCCCGCTGTTGAGGCGCTTTCCTTCTGGGGATTCTATTTGATGTCCTGTGTTAGTACTTCTTTCTGTTCTGGCTGGTAGGAACGCAGTGTTCCTGGGAGTGTTCTATATACTCCTTGCCAATGGTTCTTGCCTAGGCTGGTGGTTTTCTCACCTACATGCAGATCATTATTCAGTCAAAGACACTGTCCCCTTTGGGAGATGCATGGCATTCTTCATTTTTTTCCCCCTGACGTTCTGACCCCCAATCCTACACCTTGACCTTCCTGAACCCCCTGTTTCAGCTCAGTGAGGCTGCCGGCTACCCACCTCCCTCTGCTTCTAGGTCACAAGCTGGGCTAAGCTTGTGGGTTTCCCTTCTCTTAGGAATCATTTCCTATTCGATGTCTGAAAACCTTTGTTTCAGATATTGTGTCCAGTTGGTAGTTTGGTTGCTCAAGACAAGAGTTAATCTGTCCCCTTCCAGTGTCATTTCCCTGAACGATACTGTCTAATCTACCCATCCCTCACGCACCGTGTTTCTCAGTATCTTACTGCCCTTTACCGGGGACCCTCACTCACAGGCCACAGCCCCTCCTGCTTGCTGCCGTCACGGCAGCCCTGCACACAGCCCTCCTGGCACTGCTGCTCTCTTGTGTCTGCAGTGAATGGGCACTGTGCTCACCCAGTATGGGGAGGCTGCCCTGGGCCGGGAGACTTGAGGGTAGGGAATAGGAAGAAACCTTGGGCGTCGATGGGCTCATCTGAGAAGAGTACGTAGAGCGAGACCAGAGCCTGGTGGAACGGTTGTGTCCTGGGGCAGACAGGACAAGGCATATGGGAAGACAGGCAACCCCGAGAATATGGGGTCCCAAAGCCAAAGGAGAGAGTGGGAAGGTAGCAGGGATCAAGAAGGCTCCCAGGAAAGAAGCAGCCAGGAACAGAGCCGGCCTGCCTGACCTTCAGCTGTCTGGTCCCATTGTGTGAACCCCCTCCCCTCAGGGAGGTAGCTGCCTCCTGCTGTCTGCTCCGTGAACCCAAGATCTTGCCAGCATAGCTGCCGCAGTGCAGGGGTGGCCACTGTCTGCGTGTCTATGAACTCCTGAGGGGAAGGGCTAGACTTTATAAATCTTGGCGCCTCAAGTGTCCAGCACAGAGCCCACCCAACCTTAGTGACTCTGGTCAGGCAGAAGGTGGAGAAACTTCTAGAGCCTTTCCAGGACCTTCGTTTTCCTACCCGTACCACGGGTGCTATAGCACAGCATCACCTGCCTCGTTCTGGACTTATGAGGGTCTCACTCCCACCCCACTCATATGGCTCCTGGAAGAACATCAGCAAAAGGCAGCCCCAGGGCTTTCCGGAGCTTGGGAGCAGGTTTGGGGGGTGTGGAGCAGAGGGGAGGAGGGAGCAGGCACAATCCCACACTAGGAGACCCCTCTGTGCAGGGGTGCCAAACGTATTGCTATGAGATCCTCCAGTCTGCTCCCTGCAGAGACAGCCTGACTGTCCCTATCGCTGGTCACAGGTTGATGTCCGTGGAGGAAGAACTGAAGAAGGACCACGCAGAGATGCAGGCAGCTGTAGACTCCAAACAGAAGATCATCGATGCTCAGGTGGGAGCTCTGGCCTTTGGTCAGCCACTTGGGATTAGGAGGGGGTGACCTTGGCTTTTCCACATCCTCAAACCTCACTGCAAGAGCTGAGGTGGAGTAAGAGATCAGGATCTCTGCCCTGAGAAGTTAGGCCTGTGCTCTCAGTGGGTCACAAGTTTACTAGGACAGGCTGGGAAAGGGGAGGGACAGCTCCTTTTCTGATGGGTCACTTGGTATTGTCTTTCACCCAGGGTGTTGACTAAAGAATGGAAGCTTCTAGCACGGGAGTGGGGAGGGCTGGAGGATGTGGTGGCTGGTAGCAGGAGCAGCCGGGTTCTTGTTCAGGGCTGCAGCTTCCGAACTGCATTATGGAGGAGATGTGACAAGGACTCTGGCCCCAGTCTCCTCCACTCAGGGATACTTCACTCACCCAGGAATAGGCCCTGCTTACACTGCCTAAGTGCTGTGATCTCTGTTCTATGTGTGTCACATGCACGTATGGGAGTCAGGGTGCCTGCCACAGGAGCCTTGGGCAGCTTTTAGCACCACTGGAGCTGCCCTGTTTGAGATGAGAGGCAGGCAACAAGGTTAATGGTGGCACAAAGGCCTGTTTCTTCATGTAGTTCCCTCTGTCTCCTCCAGGCCACCTCCTCCCTGCCCTCTCTGTGCTTCTCAGCAGGTGCACAGAGCTTCAGGGAGGTCCCTGTCCCATCATGGTCCCATGGTCCTCCTTTGGGCCCAGGAGCCCCTGGCTCCTGCTGACAGCCTCTGTGTTCACAGGAGAAGCGCATTGCCTCACTGGACGCTGCCAACGCCCGCCTCATGAGCGCCCTGACGCAGCTGAAAGAGAGGTACAGCATGCAAGCGCGTAACGGCGTCTCCCCCACCAACCCCACCAAATTGCAGATTACTGAGAACGGCGAGTTCAGAAACAGCAGCAATTGTTAACCTGCCTGAGGAGAGGGGGACTGGTGGCCAAGGGCAGGGTCTTGGCCTGGGGAGGCGCCCCCACAGTTGCAGCCCCAGCACGAGTGTCAGGAGGCCGAGTCTCCCCTCCCCGCCGCCACTGTCCAGGAGGCAGCCACAAAGGGAGCCGCGAGAGACTGAAGCAGCGTGAGGCGGGTCACCAGCCGCTCCCTCTCTGCTTCCAAGAAGCGTGTTGGGTGCAGGCAGAAGAGACTGCACGTGGGGGTGGGGACAGCCTGGCAGGAGTAGGGCCTGCCAAACAAATGTCTGTTGGTTACCGAACATGGTGTGTCACCCTGTCCTCCTTGACTGGCTGAGTGCATGTTCCCCCCACCCTGGCCAGGGAAGCAGGGAGGGAGCTGCCCAGAGGGGTGATGAAAGGGCTAGGGGCCTGTTCCTGTGGCTTCCCCTCATCTCCTTGGGGCCCAGGACTCCCTGAAAGCTGGGCCCTGCCCTGTGGGACCTGGAATCTGCCAGGTTGGTTGGCAGGTGGGGGTTGGGAGTGGGAGGACAGGAGGTCATTGTCCCTGCCCGTCTCCACCCTACGTGCCTGCCACTGCATGCAGCCTGTCAGGACCCTTCCTGGCTGTGAGGACCTGAGGGTGCACACCCTACCCACCCCTCGTGCCTGTCTCCAGACTCCCTACCTCCTTCCTGTCCTCAGTCATGTTGCTGGATAGACCCACTGAGGATCCTGGCTTTTTCTTCTGGGCTGTTGCACCTTGTGGGGAGGACCCACAACTTCCCACACCTTCCACATGGGCCCAGGGTGATGCTCTGGAGCTCCTGGAAGCCAAAGATCTGGGCTGAGCTGGCCAGATGGCACCATGCATTATATCTGCCTTCTCCTGGGGCCCCGTGCATCCAGGGCACAGTGGCCCTGTAGGGAGTGGCCACCTGGTACTCACCCTGAGAGAAAAGGTGATCTCTCCTCTGATTGGTGGTCTTGAAAAAATTCTAATGCCCGCAGGCCCTGAGAAGGTGGATAACTGTGATTTTTTTTCCTTTCACAGTATGCATTAGAAACAAAAGCCCGCTTGCTCGCTTGCTGGAACACAGGGGCCTTTTAAATTGAGCGTGCGCACTGCATGGGAAATAGCGGCCCTGGAGGATGTTAGACTTGCTCCCTCTCCAAGACAGCAGCAGCCTGCACCAGGCCCGGTGCGTGCGGCCGGCGGCCCTCTCACCCTCCCCGGCCCCCCAGCCAAGGACCCAGGCGCTGCAGACAGGGGAGGGGCTCACCCCACAGCTGGGGCAGTTTTCCTCAGCTCTAGGCTATCCTGTAGTTTATCTGCTGCCCCCCACATGCCCCTTGCAGGACGTAGATGGGCAGCATTGTGAGTCTCTCTCGGTTCCCCTCTGTTCCCCAACCCTGCAGATTCCAAGCTCTGGCCCTGGATGGCCTAGGGTGGAGTCTTTGCCCAGGCAGCAGAGCTGAGACTGGGCCAGCTGCAGGATCCACTACCTCTGCCCCTGCAGCTGGAAGGTGCCAGAGTCCCCACCCCAAAGGGTGGAAATGTGGAGGATTGGCCCAGAGCCACACTGTACCCCATCCTGAGCTTGGGGACGGGGAGGCAGCTGCTCTGTGAAGAGGTTTCTAGATATAACTGCAGTTCAGTTAGGCTAGAGACAGATGCCGGGCCAACAGGGGTCCTAGACCTCTGAAAGAGAGGAGGTAAGGGCTGAAGCCCTGCCCCTGCCCCTTCTGCCCACCCCTCTGTCCTGCCCCCACCTTCACCTGCGTGTCTCTGACCAGGGTGGCCACACAGGGAGGGCCTGGCTCCAGTCTCATCCCCTGCTGCCCAGGGAGCCCTGTGCCTCCTCTCTACCCCACTCCCACCAATGCCTCGTAGAATGACCTCCAACTGAGCACCCTTAGCAATACGGAGACGGGGTTCCCAGGGCCTGGACAGGAGGGTCACAGAGGCCAGCACTGTGGGCGGTGCTGCTGCCCTCAGCGTAGGTTGTGAGCTCTCAAGCCGAGAGCCTTATTTACCTGTGCAAAAACTGTAAAAGTGTACAGACTCTTCACAGATTTTTATCTTAATTGCAAGTCTGGCGATTTTTGTAAATGTTCTTGGTGTTTGACTGTAATGTAACTATTTCACCTACTGGTTGTAAATAGTCCTTTGGTCCTGGTGCTGCCAAGGGCTGGCCGGGACTGCTGCTCTCCCAGTGGTTTTTATTTTATTTCTTAATCTAGAGAACAGTATTGGGCAGGAGGAGTTTTGGATCTGGGTTTGTTTTTTCCCCATCTGTGGCATTTATTTGTTGGCTTTGCAGTGTGCTGTCAGGGTGGAGGCTGTTGGGACGTGCCCCTGACTAGGCCTGCAGGGGGTGGGGGTGGGGCCCTGCCTGAGGCCCCAAGTTCCCACAGGGCAAGGGGATGGAGGGAAGGACATTCTTTGCTGAGGGAAGATCATGGTCCCCAGGTCACCAAAACCCAGGCTCTGTTGGAGAATGCTGTCCCCTCCCCTGCCAACACTGAAGCCTGATGCCTGACTTTTTTACTTAACTTTTATGTTCAGGGTGAAGGAAACTGCCAAACCTCCCATAGGTGAAGACTTTCTGACTGCCCAGAGTGGGGGTGGGTGGAGGTCAAGGGCAGAGCTCCACACACACCCTTGCCCCGGAGCCTCTGCCCTGGGGTATACCTCTCCTCACCCCATTCATCTGCGGGTGCTGGACTGTCCAGGGAAACAGCCCCGTTCTTTTCTATACACTCAGCCACAAAGCCACCCACAGCCCCTACTCCCCCCTTTTGTAAGTATGTGAAAAGGAAAAAAATGCAAACGTTGGAGTTTGGCTGGAGCTCGTCCCTCCAGCTGTGACTTTTAACTATGTAATAATGTACAGAGAAAGTTGTTGGTGTTCTAAGATTCTGTGTGGCTGTGCAATTTCTGTACATTTGCAATTAGAAATATTAAAGATTTATTTAGCTATTTTAATCCTGGCTCGCCTCTCCATTCGGCTATGTCTTAGGTGATTTTACAGAGGTGACTGAGTCCTGGGCTGATACTATACTTTCAAGGGACCCAGCATTTGGTTCGCTCTTGGAGGCATTAGTGGGCAGGGGAGACCCCTAAAGCCAGTAGCAGTAATCTCTTGGCCAGCTTTGGCTTACTGGGTGGTCTGGGATTCCTCCCTCCACGTTGGCATCCTCCTCATTAAGGAGCAGACAATCTTGTAAGTGCCCTTGCCTGGCTCTGACGTGCTTGGAAGTGAAGTCTTTGCTGCTCCTGGCGCCTCTCAGGAGATAGAGTGGCCCCTGTACATTCCCTGCAGCAGACGCCAGCTCTGCCAGTTCTACATTAAACACTTAACTAGCCACTGAGCTCTGGGTGTGGGAGGGAAGATGAGATGTTGGCCAACGGTCACCAAAAAGTTGTGACCCAGCTAGGCTAAACATTTCTAAGCCTTTAGTACCTGACAAGCCTGGCCCAAGCTCTCCCAAACCAGACTCACCTGCAGGTCTGAACCCAGTGCTCCAGTTGGGAACTAGCTAGCTCCCAGGTTCATCTTTCGGCATGTCAGGGTCCCATCTTTCAACGCACAGTAACCTCTGGAGTGAACCTGTAAGGAGCCTGGCTCTGGCCCAAGCCCAAACATCTCAGAAACAATACCACTTGGGCTGAGATTCTGCCTAAGACAGGGACTCATCTGGTCTAATCGTGTCTGTCACCTAGACAGGTGCCTCAGGCTCCAGCCAGCGCTTGGGGCCTGCTCTCTAGCATTCCCTGAGAGATGGCCTGGAGCTGCCAGTGTGCACCCTGCCTCCCACTGTCCAGCACACTGCCCTCTCAGGCATTCCACCTCTGGTTTCCCAAGAGGACCCCATCCCTCTGCAGCCGGCCATTCCTGGCTAGGGGTCCATGCTAGGCTGCAGTCAGAGCCCCTTCCTTCCCAGTGTCACGCTCTCCTCATCTATATCACCTCCCCATCCACAATGGACCCCCTTTATCCCAGGCTTGTTGCATCCTTGACGCTTTCCCCACCAAGTCTGGGCCCTGTGGATTCCCTCAAGTCCTCTCTTGACAATTTTCCTTGACCATATCAGTCCTGGGTCCACCCAACAGCACGTGCTTGCTAGATGACTAAGCTCTACAGGAGAAAAATGGAAATAACAACCTAGTTCAGTAGGTTTGTTCCCATCATTATTCTGAGCTAGGCCTTCCTCATTCTCCCCCAGGTTAATACGAACTTGTCCCTCTTTTCAGATTTCCTAGCCAGCCAGCCAACCCTCCCTTCTCTGAGCCCTGCTTCTTCCCATACTGGGGAACCCCTCCCCTTGCTTGGGCCCATTGCCACCTACCCCTGCCCTCAGCAGGGGAGGCAACCTCTTCCTTCCCAAGGCAGCCCCTGGCCAGTCCCCCCAGGCTTGCCTCTCGCTGCTGCTTTGATTTCTCCTAGACCTCCAGCTTCCCCCTCCCCATTTCCCACAGCATCTTAAACTTCCAGGTCATCACCTGCTCCAGCTAAGCAGGAGCTAAGCTTAAAAGTATACTGCCTGCAGGAATGTGCCACGTTCCACATTTTTTCTGCCTTTCTTCCCTCTCCACCCCTGCCCATGAAAAACCTAGCTTTGCTGCTCACACCTTCACCATCTTGTTCCTCTGCACTGCTGTCCCTATCCTGTCCCTGGGTTTTCCCAGTGCTGGGGTGATGGTTCTAAGTGGCACGGAGCTCAAGGAGACAGCAGTGAAAATGACAATTATCTCATGTTGATGGATGGCATTTATAATGAAGATACAAAAGGTGGAAACCTTTGTGGATAAAATAACATCAACTAGGAAGCAAAAATGCAAAGGGAAAAATTGACAGAAACAATTGCATTTGAGACTAACATGCTACCAGTATTAGTTTATTACAGATCAAGGAGGCAAAAAATAAGAACCTAGAGGATTTTAATAATTAATAAGGTTTAATAAGCTGGAATACATCAAGCTCTTACCCTAGAGAGAACATACCTTTTCATCAATTATCATTTGGAACATTATCCTAAGTTGACTGTCAACTGAGATATGAAGAAAACATCACAAAGTTGCCCAAAGAACCAGTTTAGGTCACATTGTGTGCCTTGAAGCAATAAAACTGGAGATGAGTAATAAATGTTTAACTAAAAAAAAAAAAAAACCTACCATAAGGAAGTTTAAAAAATAGATAGTGAATCAACAGAATTAGATTTTTAAAAGAAAATAGTCTTCAAATTGAACAAGCTATATTGACCACGTGCGTTTCTCTTTTTTCTTCCCCAAACATAACCAGAAAGGCATAAAAGCGTTATCTCTTAGGACAAAATTAGCGTGGGAAGAGATAAGAGAATTCAGAAAACTTTGGCAGATGAGAGTTGATGAAGGAGGCGAGGCTGAAAGAACTAATTGGCCCTCACAACCTCCCAAAGGCTCATGGGGTGGGAGCCCCTGGCATATTTCTGGGGAGAGCGCCTAGCTGGAAACACAGGAGCAGAGCCTAGCCGGCCTCCTGCTCAGCACAACCAGGAAACCACTCTTTACCTCCCCCCAACCCCTTGGCAGGGGGACTGGAATACCCACTAGAATTGATGGAATACAAAGTTGAGGTATTCTTTCATGAAGTAGATCAGAATATGCAAATAGAAAGTAGGATAGAGAGGGGGGAAAATCTAGAGGTTCAATCTAGGCTGTCCAACAACCAATTATTAGAAAATCCTGAAGGAGGAAAGAATAAAAGGAAGGGAGAAACTTAACAAAGGAATAATGAATGTTTCAAGCCGAGGGAAACCCAGGTTGAAAGAAGCGAGCACAGCAGACGGGAGAAGATCTGCCTAAGGGTGTCTCGGATCTGGCCAGAGCTGGGCTGCTCTATGTGGGCTGCCTTAGTTTGGAGCCCGGAGGAAGAAGGGGAGGCTGAGTTTGTGGGCCGAACAGGAGCTATGTTGTATCACAGTGGCCCCAAAGAGCGGAGAGGGACTGACATTGCTGAGAATTCCTGGTGAGAGATCCTGGTAAAAAATCAAAGTTGCAGTGAGACCAGTCAGCACCGTAGTTTGCTTTTTTCTGTCTGTTGTCAAAACTATTACAGGTAATGCCCTACAGGGCAGTAACACCATAACCAACAGGGTGCCCATCTTCACCTGACACTTCTGATGTGTAGCTTCAGAGAATCTGGGTTTTTGATCTGCAGTAAATGGCAGATTGTATTCCCCCGATGAACTAGTCCTTGGGCAGCCCTCTTAAACAGTACTCTAGAAGGACACCTAGAGTGACAGGCTGCCTTCTTTTTGCCTTTGTTCCAAGTTTGGGATGTTTTTTCTTAATAGCCCCTGGCAGTGTGCCACAGTCACAAAGCTCAATGCCTCAGTAAAACAACAGGAAATGAGTGACTGAAACAGGCCCAGTATTAAAAGATGACAGGGGTGGGGTGGGGACACCGTGAATTATAGAGCATATGTTCTTTCTGATGGCAGCAGGGACCATTGCCAGGGATTTACATACTGTGTGATCTTTTGATGCCTACGTTTTTATACCCAGCTCTACATTCACAGGCCCAAGTGTCCCCTTGACATCACCACTCAGATATTTCATGGGTATCCAGTTTGTTATGTCTTAACCTTTCTGACCCTTCAAACTGGTTCTTCCTCTTGTCTTCCAATCCCAAAACGCTGCTCCCCCATCCTTCTAGCTGCTCAAGCCAAGAGCCAAGTGTGACTTCTTGGTTCTTGGGTGTTAAAAAAGGATGTATCAGTTTTGGAATCATGTTCATGATACATGGCAGGTGAAAAACTAGCAGTAGATCAGTATGTCTCCATTCCCTTGAAGAAAAATTTAAAAATTACGTTGCATATAATAAATGACATAGAAGATCTATGTAAAAGCCAAACACATCGCAGTGTTAATAGCAAATTCCTCTGGGTAGGGAGACTTAGCAGGGTGGGTTAGGACAACTTGCACTTTCTCCTTTATATCTTCATTTATTGTTTAAATATTTTACAACCAGTTTTTTCTTCTTGGTTTGATACGGAGCCATTTAAAAATGAATAAAACATACCCATATAATGAAACACTGCAGCCATTAAATTTGTAGAAGAATAATAAATGGCATTGAAAGATGTTAATAATATATTAAATGTACGAGCTGATAGCAGAATTCTATGTCTAGGAGGATTCTAGTTTAGTTTTTAACTATATTTGCAAAATCAGGTCTGGCTTAGAAAACAGCAGAGTATAAGTAAGAGTTTGAATGTGGGTGTGAGGAAGACTAGGGTTTGAGTTTTAATGGCTGTTGATTGGCCACATGGCCTTAAGGGAGTCGGGAATGCTTTTCAGGTTCAGTTTCCTCTACTGTAAAATGGGATAACTGTGTCCACCATAGAGCGGTCTTCTTGCTGAAATAATGCTTACAAATAAATGTTGCTTGCTATAAGAGTAATAATAATGTTCTAATAACATCTTAAAATAATAATTACTGTTATTAAAGACACACACCAAAGTGTTATCAAAACATTGTTAACACTTTGAGAAAGCCCAGAGAAAGGAAGAGGAGGCTGCATATAATGAATGGGATATACAGTATATCAGTATTTTCTATTTTATTTTATTTTATTTTTTTATTGTTGGGGACAATAAGGTATTTTTTTATTGTTGAGGGTACAATAAGCCAGTTACACTGATTACAATTGTTAGGTAAAGTCCCTCTTGCAATCACGTCTTGCCCCCATAAAGTGTGACACACACCAAGGCCCCACCCCCCTCCCTCCATCCCTCTATTATTTTCTAAGTTTTTTTCTGAACATACTTTGGCTTTTGTAACAAAAACACATTTATAAAAAAGGGATACATCAAGGCAATTAACCAGCATCATCCTTAAGAACAAAATGTAAGAGGCTTTCTCAACGAGGTAAAACACAAGACTTGGATGCAGGTCTCTGCCACATTTCAATGCAAAAAAAAAATAGGAAAGAAACTAATTATAATTATTGGGAAAAATGGAATTATCTTCTTAGAATTTCCCTGGGAATCAGCGGAAAAATGATCCCTGTTCAGTAAAGTGGCTGAATATACAATAAATATACAAAATTGAGATTGTTTACCCAGATACCAGTTGATGCCTTTTGGGGTGACTGGTAGTGGCTACTGGGTGGGACAGGTGGATTAGGGACATCAAACCTGAATAAGTTGGTGAGGTAGTACGCATAGTCTGGATGGTCACCAGATCCCTGGCCTGGGTGGAGAGCCTTTCTGCCACCCACATCCCATAGTGCAGTAGGACCCTGAACTTACCTGATGAAGAGTGGAATTATATTATACTGTTTACTGAATTTGTATTAAAACATTCATGTATTCAACATAAATGTTTAAAATTTACTGTCATTTTTATGACTCTCTTTTGGCATTTATTTTTATATATCCTTGAAACATCCAGAAAACAAATTAGCCTAGGATGTCTTGCCCACTGAGAGGCTGAACTAATCAGAAGCAAAAACAATCTCTTTCTGGGAGGATGGTGTTCTGACTTTGGCCATCCCCATCCCACCAGCTACTGGTCTAGGATCCCTGGAGAAGGCTGGGGTGGGATCTGTGAGGGTCTGTACTTGATGGTGTTTACTCTTTGCTGATACGTGATCATAGCTCACAATTCTTGGGTTCAAGCAATTGTCTTATTCTCTTGCCTCAGGTTTCCAAGTAGCTGCGATTACAGGTGCCTGCCACAACGCTGCTATTTTTAGAGATAGGGTCTTGCTCTTGCTCAGGCTGGTCTAGAACTTGTGAGCTCAGGCAATCCACTTGCCTTGGCCTCCCAGAGTGCTAGGTTTACAGGTGTGAGCCATTGTACCTAGCACCACCCCTCCCCCGGAATTCTGAATTAGAAGACCTCTGGAAAGTCTCAGGAATACTTTTCTTTTTAAAATGTTTATAGATTTTTACCTTGGGTGATAAAAATAACAAATGCTTGTGTTAAAGAATACATTTTTTTTTAAATTGTAAAACTATGACTCTCACACAAATACAAAATGAACATATGTTTAGCATTTTAAAAAGTCATTAATTAATGAGGTAACCAGCCACTGTTAAAACCAATTCAGAGGAGAGCCACACTTAAATAGGCAATCACAAATATTGAAAAAATGTACAAATGCATGCAAAATTAGTCTATCTACAGGACAATAATCTGGTATATTCAACCAGACACCATTTATTTGCATTTCTTAATTTTTTTTCCATTACTATGGATTAAAAAAATTGGTATGTATGCGCTATAGAATATTATTCAGCCACAAGAAATGAAATCTTGTTATTTGCATTTGTATGGATGAGAACCACATGCCCTGTGGTGAGTTTTTCACAACTTGCAGAGCTATGGAGTAGCACAAAGACAATGGAAGACTAGTTAGGATTTAGGAGGCCCAGTAATCCTTTTTTGAAGTCTTTCACACATTTTTCTGAAACCTACTTTAAAAATGAAACAAACCCAGAGATATATAAAGTTAAAAGGGATTCCCTCGCCCACAAATGCTCCCCTCTGTAGCTATCTCTTGTTAACAGTTTATCAAAGTTTCTAGTAGGCTTTATTCCTACACACACAAGTTAATATTTTTAAGACAAAAATAGAATCACACTACACACAGCTCAAAGGCTTGCTTTTTTCACTCCTCATGGACATGGTTTCATCACAGATGTAATTCTCCTTTTCTTCATGTAGTCTTTTTTCCTTTTTATTCATACTTGCGTATAGTCTGAAATTTCAAGCCCTAGAATCAGAAGTTGTTTTTTCTTTAAAAAAAAAAAAAGCCGGGCGGCGCCTGTGGCTCAGTCAGTAAGGCGCCGGCTCCATATACCGAGGGTGGCGAGTTCAAACCCAACCCCGGCCAAACTGCAACCAAAAAATAGCTGGGCGTTGTGGTGGGCGCCTGTAGTCCCAGCTACTCGGGAGGCTGAGGCAAGAGACTCGCTTAAGCCCAGGAGTTGGAGTTTGCTGTGAGCTGTGTGAGGCCACGGCACTCTACCGAGGGCCATAAAGTGAGACTCTGTCTCTACAAAAAAAAAAAAAAAAAAAGCCTTTCAGATTGGAAATAATTTCAAACTTATAGCTAAGTTGTTGAAATCAACAGTACAGAGAACACCATATGCCTTTTATCTATGAACTCCATTTTTTTTTTCTTTTTTTGAGACAAAATCTCACTTTATCGCCCTTGGTAGAGTGCTGTAGTGTCACAGCTCACAGCAACCTCCAACTCCTGGGCTTACGCAATTCTCTTGCCTCAGCCTCCCGAGTAGCTGGGACTACAGGCGCCTGCCAGAACACCTGGCTATTTTTTTGTTGCAGTTTGGTCGGGGCCCCTTCTCCCCTGGGTATATGGGGCCGGCGCTTCACCCACTGAGCCACAGGCGCCACCCTATGAACTCCTATTAACATTCTCTCTTTTGTTTCATCATTCACTCCTTCTTTTTCCCTCTTTCTCTCCTCATGTGCACGCATGCACAAACACACAATTTTTTTCTGAACTTAATATATAAGGTACGTATGTGTTTGTATATGCCCTTTACCCTGAAATACTGCAGTACCATGTATTTATTAAGATCAGAGATATTCTCTCGCATAATCAACTTCCGTCAATTTAACATTGGTACATATTTTTAATCTACTCTTAAACATTCACATCCTAATATTCACAGTTGAGTGAATAATGTCCTGTTTTATTAATTTTTCCCTCAAGTACAGGAGTCAGTCTAAGGTCAGGGATTAGCATTAGTTGTCATTCCTCTTTAGCCTCTTTAATCTGGAGCACTTCCATAGCCTTCTTTGGTCTTTTATGGCATTGACATTCTGGAAGAATACAACCAACCACACCCCCGCCTTAAAAAAAAAAATAGAAATAGAAGTTTGCATTTGTCTGATGTCTCCTCGTGACTAGTTTCTGGTTTTTCGTTCTTGGCCAAAATATTGCCTAGAGCACATTGTGTCCATCTGGAGTTGTAAGACACCCATCTGTCCTTTGTTGGTGATGTTAATTTTGATCACTTGACCAAGGAGGTGTCCAATTTCTCCCCTGTAATTAGTGGGGGTTTTTGTTTTCCTTGCAACTAATAAGCAGTCTATAAGGAGACACTTTGAGACCATGAAAACATTCTGTTCCTCATTAGAATGTTCCCCTAGATTTAAAAACTGTGAATGATTCTTAATTGATCCCATCTTTACTATAATGGTTGCAAATGATGATTTTCCAACTTAAACCATCTCTCCATTTCACCAGTTGACCCCATAATTCTACGACCAGCGTAGATAGGTCTTCCTTCCCCCGGTATATTGATTTATCTATTTACTATTGGTATGAACTCATAAATGCCCTTTAATTTTCTTTTCTTTCTTATTTATTTTCTTTTTATTGAAACAGAGACTCACTTTGGGGCCCTTGGTAGAGCGCCGTGGCATTATGGTTCACAGCAACATCCGACTCTTGGGCTTAAGCAATTCTCTTGCCTCAGCCTCCCAAGTAGCTGGGACTACAGGCACCTGCCACAACGCCCAGCTTTTTTTTTTTTTGGTAGAGATGGGGTCTCACTCTGGCTCAGGCTGGTCTAAAACCTCTCAGCTGGGCGGCACTTATGGCTCAGTGAGTAGGGCGCCGGCCCCATATACCGAGGGTGGTGGGTTCAAACCCAGCCCCGGCCGAACTGCAACAAAAAAATAGCTGGGTGTTGTGGCGGGCGCCTGTAGTCCCAGCTGCTCGGGAGGCTGAGGCAAGAGAATCGCATAGGCCCAAGAGCTGGAGGTTGCTGTGAGCCGTGTGACGCCACGGCACTCTACCGAGGGCAGTAAAATGAGACTCTGTCTCTACAAAAAAAATAATAAATAAAATAAAACCTCTGAGCTCAGGGCAATCCACCCACTCGGCCTCCCAGAGTGCTAGGATTACAGGCGTGAGCCACCATGCCTGGCCATAAATGCCCATTTTTATTATTTTGTTGCTCAGACAGTCCCAGATTTGGCCACTAGGAACCCCTTCCAGCTGGCCCCCGTGTCCTGCTAACATGCCCCCCAGTGTTGTTTCTGAACACTTCCTTACTTTCTGGCATAACAAGATTTCCCAGGCTCACCTGCTACTTACCCTGCCTCTGCTCTGGAATTAATCGTTTCTCTGAGGACCCCAAGGGCTTCTAGAATGTCTTTTCTTCTTGACCTTTTCAGCAGACAAAGCTAGGAAATAAATGCATGTTTATACGTAGACACGTCAGATGAATATGTATCCATACACACACGTGCACATAAATGTGAACATACACATTGTAGAAGTCACAGGTTTCCATCTATACCTCCAATAGGTCTGCAATTCAATAGCCACCCCCAGGGTGCTCCTATATCAGACAAGGCAGAAAGAAACTCAAATGCTCATCAAAGAGGAGGAGGGAGAGGTGGGCACCACCCCTAGCAGGGTACCCCAACTCGCCATCCTGCCATGCTGAGCCTGCTAACCTGCCAGGAAAATTCACAGGGAGATTCCGTATGGGACCATTGTCTGTCTGCATTGGGCAACGGTGAGTCTTTCTTTGTAGCCCATAGTACGCTGAGTCTTAGAATGAAGAAGCCTCTTAATAGGTCTTGAATGCTGGAGTAGTTCAAATGATGCTTCATCCATGACAAGGAGAGTGCTGCTAAGAGAAAGAAGCAACCTGCAGGCCAAAACTTGGAAAGAAAGAACATCACTACCAATGGTGGAAGACAGAAGGCCCATGCTGAAAAGTCAAAGTTGTGATCCATCCAAGGGTGTCAGCTTGAAGAATTATAAAAAGACAAGGCAAAAGACAACTAACTGGAAATTTAAAATATTGGACAATCATCCCAGCAGAAAAATGGGCAAAAAAATATGAAATGGCAAGTCAAAAAATACAAATGGACAATAAATAAATGAGAATAGTTCATCCATATGAATGATTCAAGGAGAACAAATGAAAATAACAAAATCTATATATTTTTTTGTCCAGCAATGTTTAGGTAATAGAAACAAACAAAAAAAGGAATTAAGTAAGTAGAAATAAATGAGAAATGTTAAAGCAAATACTGGCACTGGGATCCCTCTGCCGCAGGATGTCACATCAGATTGTCAGTACTGGTTTATTTTCTCAGTTATTAGGCTGTCAAGTCCAAATTTATTCAACTTTGTATAGTTTGCACCTAACAAGATGCTTGGCACATGGTAGATTCAATGAAGAAATGGCCACATTTTTAAATCACAAAACAATAAAAGTAGGAATGAATAGCAAAAGTTTACTTACTGCTTGGAAATGTTACTAACAGATGAATGGATAAAGAAAATGGAATACTATTTAGCCACACAAAAGAATAAAATCCTGTCATTTGCGGCATCATAGATGAACCTGGAGAACATTATGTACGGTGAAATAAGCCAGGCACAGAAAGACGAATACTGCACATTCTTGCTCATATATGGAAACTAAATAGGCTCAGTGCCTATAGCTCAAGCAGCTAAGGCGCCAGCCACACACACCAGAGCTGGCGGGTTTGTATCCAGCCCCAGCCTACCAAACAACAATGACAACTGCAACCAAAAAATAGCCGGGCCTTGTGGCAGGTGCCCATAGTCCCAGCTACGTGGGAGGCTGAGGCAAGAGTATCACTTAAGCCCAGGAGTTGGAGGTGCTGTGAGTTGTGATGCCATGGCACTCTACCCAGGGCAACAGCTTGAGACTCTGTCTCAAGAAAAAAAAAAAAAAAAAAGAAAGAAAGAACGAAACTAAGTTGATCCCCTAGAGGTTGGGGGTAGAACAGTGGTAGCTAGAGGCTGGGAAGGGCAGGGAGGAGGGAGGACAGAGAGAGGTGGGTTAACATATACAAAATAACAGCTAAAAGGGAGGAATGATTTTTAGCATTTACTATAAAATGACCATAGGTAACAATTATTTATTCTATGTTTTCAAAGAGCTAGGAGAGAGGATTATGAATGTTCCCAAGACAAAAAAATGATAAATGTTTGAGGTAACAGGTATGTTAATTATCCTGATTTGATCATTATACATTGTACACGTTTCAAAATAAACTGTACCCCCTAAATATGTACAATTATAATGTCAATTAAAAATAAAAAGCAGAAAATATGCCAAAAATAGATTTCTGATACATAAAATCTTAATAGAATAAAATCAGCATAAAAACTTTTGCATTAAATAAAGCTCATCTGCTGCTTCGAGACTGGAAATGCCCAAGGAGTGAGTGTGTGTGTGTATGCACACTCATGTGGATGTGGATGTATTTGCATCTGTGTAAGTGTTGGGTACACTAGTTGTGATGAATGTACCATGTGTTGGGATGCCTGTGGCTAACTGTGGGTATGTTTCTATGTGTGATTCTGCCCAGGCATGGTGTTTTGTTTTGTTTTGTCCTGATCTGTCACCCTGGGTCAAGTGCAATGTCATTAACCTAGCTCACAGCAACCTCAAACTCTTGAGCTCAAACAATCCTCTTCTCTCAGCTTCTCGAGGTACCTGCCATGACACCTGGCTAGTTTTTGTATTTTTAGTACAGACGGGGTCTCACTCTTGCTTAAGCTATCTCAAACTCCTGAGCTGAAGGGATCCTCCAGCCTCAGCCTCCCAAAGTGCTACATTTGGGGGTATAAACCACCGCACCTCACCAGCAACTTGTGGTTTGTACACCAGTGTGGGCAGGTGTCCCATTTCAGTTTTGAAAAGGTGTGGTAGTTGTGTGTCACATGTGAAAGGCAAAAGCCCAGGCCTGTGGCTCCCAGGAGATGTGGCATAGACAGCTGTAATGTGGCCAGGTTGTAGCTGCAGGGACTGAGGCCCTGGCTGGCCCACCTGTAGCTCCTGCTACAGCAAGGGGCAGGGCTAGGGGACACCCAAGGATGGGGCAGGCAGGCAGCAGGAAGACAGGGCAGTGCCTTCAGACCAGATCTCAGACAGTTGCCCCACGTTCCACCCTCAGCCTCTGGCACCTGCCCTTCGCATCTCCCCTCCACATCAGCCCCTCCTCCTTTCCATCTATAGCAGGCAGTGAGTTCAAGATCCTCCCATTCCTGTTTCCCTGGTGGAGGTTTGGAAAAATGGTCCTGGCAAGAGGAGGGGGCTATGCGTTCCTTACAGGAAATCAGCAGCACAATTGTGTTCTAATAAATCGGTGCAGATTTCAGAGCAGCGCAGGGGCTCGCGGCTCTGCGGGCCGTGGAATCCAATATGATACGCTTCAGCCTGTCAGTTAATGGGCTGCTGCTGGGTGCCACGTGACCCAGACTTCCCGGGGACGTTAAATCATGCTGAAAAGTGGCCCAGATTTATTCTTTGGGACATTGCATGTTCCTGCCTGTGGGGGTGTGGAAATGACATGAGAACAGGTATGTGAGCAAGGTGGGAGGAGCCCAGGATTCCATAGTGCCCCAGGGTGAGGGCACATAGTCCCCTGGGTTCCCTCTGGACGCTGCTGCTGGGTCTGCCCTGCTCCAGGGGGGTCACGTCCCACTCAGGTCACTCACATCCCCTGATACCTCCTAGAGTTTCCCTGTCTTAAATCCATCCATCCATCCATCCATTCATTTATTCATTCTTCCCTCTCTCAGCTGTTGCCCATTTGCTCCCACAACACTCCCCCAACTGTGTGCAGAGCCACATTTTGGTTCTAAATGCTGAGATGCAGTTTCCAACAGGATGACCAGGCTCTGTCCTCAGGGAGCTTCAGTCCAGCTGGGAGGTGAATGGCGAGTGAACACCTACCCTGGGAAGTGCTGTTAACCTGCCTGCTGAAAACCTCCCTTCCCCTCCAGAGCCATGCCAGGTTGGAGCTGCCAGCCCTCCTTCCCTCCTGGCCCCTGCACCATTCCCAGCCCACTCTTCTCCGCCCAATCTTAAGCTACATTATCTTTACAGACGCAATTGTGATGCTGTGGTCCTCTGAACACTCTCCAATAGCAAAGAGGAAATCTGAACTGGGGCCTTCAGGGCCTGGCCCTTCTCCTGCTGGCCTCTCCCTGCCCTCTGCCCTTGGTTGAGCCTGGCCCATCTTTGAGCAAGTTTCCCTGCCCTCTGGCTCCACGTGGCCCCTGCCTGCCTGGAGCCAGAGGGCAGGGAAACTTGCTCAAAGATGGGCCAGGCTCAACCAAGGGCAGAGAGCGGGATCTCACCCCGTACCACTGTATCCCAGGGCCTGGCGTGAAGGTGCTCCACATTTATTGAATGGGGGAGGGAAGAAACAGGGAGTGGGGTGAACCTGAGCCCTGCCACCAAACACGTCAGATGCTGGGGAGAGGGAGGCCCTGGCAGCTGGCAGAGGTCTGGGCAGAGGCACGGTCACCACCACACAAGAGGCCAGAGGGGTCAGATCTTGCTCCTCTAACTGAGAGGCAGCCATGGAGGGACGTGGAGGCAGAAGGGCCACCATCCAACTTAGATTTAGCATGCCCTAAGATGCAAGGGAGGAGCAGAAACAGAACTGAGGTGGGCAGAGCAGCCAGAAGCTCTGCAAGGGGCTGGAGGTGATGGCAGCCAAGGTGGACAGCCAGGGACACATCCCCCATTTTAGGAGGCATCGGTCAGTGAGGGCTGGCTGGATCAGGAGTGGGACACTGATGTGGGAGAAGGCGCTGCTCTGGAGCCTGGAAGACCAGGAAGGGTCCCTGGGGTCCTGCATCCCTGGGAGATCCCTGTGGCAGAGGCATTGGTGCCCACTGGGTCCTCCCACAACGCTCCTCTGTGTGGAGAGTGGTGGAGGGCAGAGAACCTGTCCTCTGAGAAGTCCTGCATTTGTAATCTAAAAAGAGCAGAGGAGGCTGCCACCAGCGGGCCCACAGGGGAAAGGGCCTTAGGGGCAGAAGGAGGGGATGGAGTGGGAAGACAGAGCAAGGGGCATTTGGGGAATGGCAAAGAGTTGCAGGAATCTCCAGGGGAGGTTTCTGGGGGTTTCAGAAGGGATGCCCCATGGCTCCCCTCTAGGGGCACCACCCAGGGCCTTATTGGTGTGTTGTTGACCTGCATTGATGAGAGTGGAGGAAGCTGGACCTCAAACCAGAAGGACCCCCAAACCAAATGGGGAGGTGAGCTGGATCCTGGTGATGGGAAGCCGCCTTCGTATGTTTATGGGGTTGATGGAGTCAGCTGGGCATTTCAGAAAGGCCACTCTAGCAGCCAGTGGAGGGTGGGCTGGAGGCAGAAAGACAGTTGGCTGCCCGAAAATGGCCCATAGAGAAATACGTATTTTACAGAACTATGACAAAAGGCTAATTCTTCTCATCTGCAAAGAGAGGCTACAGATCAACAAGAAAAAGCCCAGTAGAGAAGTGGGTGCAGAAGAGAGTCTCCACTGCATTTATAATATGAGAAATGAGAATTGAATCTGTAATGAAATGAAGGTTTTCATCCTTTCACCGGCAAAAGTTAGCATTCTGGTGACGTTCTGTGCTGGAAATGATGGGGGAGCTGGCCCTCTCTCCCACTGTTGGTGGGGCTAAAAATTGGTCCAACCTCTTCAGAGGGCAATTTGTCAATACTGATTGCAATTTCAAATGCATGTGCCTGTTGGCCTCGTAATTCCACTTCTAGGACACATGGTACATGCTTATAAAGGGGCATGTATGAGTCAGTCCAGGCAGCATTTTTGTGCTAACAGAAAACTGGAAACACTTGAAATGCCTCACCTGGGGACCGGTTAGGTAAATCACAATGTTATACATACTTAGAGAACATCCTATCATGGCCTACCATGGCACCATTAAAAAACTGAGGCCCATCTACATGTATGTATCCTGTAGTAATTTCCAAGAAATAGTGTCATGTGAAAAAAAGCAGAGTGCAGACCAGCGCATCAAAAAGACAAAAAGCAGATTTCCCAAGAATTGTAAGAATTCTGGAATAGTATATGTGCAGGCTGTCTCTGACAAGGCCACGCAAAACCCAGAAACAATAGTTGTCTCTGGGAACAGAACCGGCGAACTGAGATGCAATGATGAAAGGAGATGACCTGTCACTGTAGCTTTCTCTGTTGTCTGTACTTTTTTCGTTTATATATATATATGTATATGCCACGTGTGCATTCAAGTATGTGCACATAGCTGTGTGCACACACATATGTATTGTATATATATATTTTAAATGGTAACAATAAATAAAAGACCAAGACAGTAAGGTGTCTGGTTTTTTACTTCTTTTTTTTAATGTGGTGGTTTCTTATTTTAACCAGTGTCTTTGGGGAATAAGTTTCTATGGAAGTGAATTTTCCAGATATAAGAATCAAAACTCTATACTTTTTTTTTTTTTAAATAAAAAGAAACCAATGTAAAATGTATTAAGATTGGTCCATATTTTATCAGTAAAGAATAAGGAATGTGGGTGACATTTTTTTGGCTGGCCCTGAAGCAGTGGGCTCTTTGCCCTACACTAAAGGCCCCTCTCCTAAAAAGACTTTTGTCCTCTCTCCTCCGGTCAGGCCTCATGTCACTTGTAGTGTGTGAGCACAGTAAAGGAGCTGAGCAGAAGTGGCTTTTCTGGTGCCTGAGTTGAAAGAAGCCTAAAGCTGCACGGCGGCCTCTCTCCCCTCGCTAGGGACTTGGCAGTCAGGCTTTGGGGCAGGTGCTCTGGAAGTCATGCTGCTGTTTGGTTGCTGGCCCCAGGTGGTGGCATCCGGGACTTTCTGAATTGCTGTAATGAGGGCAACTGCTTCCTTCTCCCTGCAGCCCACAGAGCGCTGTCCCTGCCCTGGCCTCAGAGCTGCTGTGGTGGCCACATGGCCAGCAGGGAGGGCAGCCTTCTGTGTCCCCAGGCAAGGCATCTAAGTCCTCCAAATGTCCATTTCTTCAGCTGTATAAGGGGAGCAATGCCACCTGCCTTGTGATGGCAGCTGGGATGACACTGGCACCTGAGCCAAAGCCATGTGGTCACTGTTTACTCCAACCCTGGCCTCTCCCAAGACCCACCCTCACTCCTCACAGCTCAGCACGTTCAGGCCAGAGATGGAGGCTGTCTTGGGGATCAGAGTATTGATTCTCTATGTTCCCCTTTGCCATCGCCTTGCTGCCAAGCTCAACTTCAAAAGCTGAGCCCGCTTGGCCAACTCTAGTCGGGGTGACCTCCAGGCAGGAGAGGCTGGGGCACACTTCCTCAAGGACTTGATGGAGTCCAAGGGTTTTTTAGAGATGTTTGCTCCTCCCGCAGAACCCCCCCTCGCACGTGTTCCTGGGGCCTATCCCCTAGCCAGAGCCATCTGCTGCGGCAGCACAGGGCAGCAGTTTGGAGAACGGGCCCTGGGAGACCCTGATGGGACAGCCTGTGCCACCTCCAGCAAGTCACTGCATCTCAGTTTGAATATTAGTTTCATCAAGTCTAAATTGGGGTAATGATATGAGTCTCCGACTCATGCTAAGTGCTCAGTGAGTGTGATTGAGAAGGTGGTTTACTGGAACATATTCTTCTTAGCAAAGTATCTCAGGAATGGAAGAAAAAGTATCCGATGTACTCAGCCCTACTATGAAGCTCAATTATAGCTTTCACATGAAGGCTATAACCCAACTATAGCACAAGAATATGGGGAAAGGGCCAAGGAAGGGGAGGGGAGGGGGGAGGGAGAGTAATGCTTGGGGCCACACCTACGGTGCATCTTAGAATGGGTACAGGTGAAACTTACTAAAGGCAGAATACAAATGTCTACATACAGTAACTAAGAAAATGCCATGAAGGCTACGTGAACAGTTTGATGAGAATATTTCAGATTGTATATGAAACCAGCACATTGTACCCCTTAAAAAAAAAATTTAAAAAAAAGAGAGAAGGTGGTTTACATGTCCCACCCCCACTGCCCTACTTCAGTTGTGAAGTACCTTCCAACACCTACAGGAGGGCCCCATGTCATTTGATTCACTGCCATGAGGCTGCCTCACATTAGGGCTGCTCGCCTCAGCAGGCAAGGCCAGGAGCCTGGCTCATGTGCAGGGCAGCTGGAGCTGGGACAGATGGCCCCTGGGGTGTGGTTTGAGTACTCTGCCTGGGCCTGGGGCAGCAGCACTCTTTCCCAGATCTTCAGCTTCTGCCCCCCTCAGTGGAACGCTTTAGCGGGGACCTGCTTTGGACTCAGTTTTCTAGGTGATAGAGAAGCCAGCCAAGGAGCTTGGAGCTGAGCTGCTCCTAAGCTAGGGAGCCCAGACAGAATTTGCTGTCTTGGTAGGAAGGTGCCAGATACCCTAGTGTTCCTGTGTGTGGCTCTGGAGTCAGGAATTCCCCGTGACCTCCATCCCAGTGGAGGGTAGGGGACAGGGGCAGGTGCTCTGTGTGACTTAGAGGTAAGCACGGTCACTTTCTTGGAGCCACATTATTTGAAGATTTAGGAGGAGAAAAACATTTTATATTGAGACAAATATGAATTGTGGCAAAAGCAATACAAGAATACTTGGTGTTCACCAAGTCCGTTTCACTTTTCTCTACTTGGGCGTCCAGAAAGGCACCTTTGCCATCATGCGAGCATTTCTGTCTGGGCCACCCGTGGTTCTGACAAGAGCATGTGGTGGAGGAGCAGTCTGCTTCTCCCTGAATGACACCCCCTGCCTGAGGTGACTGGGAGGTCACGGTGGGGGGAAAGAGCCCCAGAGCCAGGTCAAACTTTGCATGAGAAAGAAGCAACATCTGCTGTGTTAAGCCACTGAGCTCTTGGCGTTTATTTGTGATCTATTCAGTGTGGCCTAACCTTGCCTGACTAAAATATGGAAATAATAGAGAGCAGAATGCAATATTCACAGGGCTTTCAAAGCTAAAACATGAGGCTTTAAATTAGTGCTGCCTGCAGCTGGCCTTTCTGGCCCATGCCTGCAGATTCTGACCTGTGGGGGTCCAGGGTCTATTCTACCCCAGCACAGCTAGCGATAGACCCAGTGACCCACTGATGCCAACCGCTGCTGTCTCTGGAAATAGCTCAAAGCATATCTATTTCAGTGAAGAGGGAGGAGTTATGGAGAGAAACTGTTTCCACAGATTCTATCCCTGGTCCCGAGTATCTGATGATTACAACCAAGTGAGGCATGAGCCAGTGCTGGCCCCTGAGGGTTCCAGCAGCCATTCTGCTGGGGACTGAATGTTTGCGTCTCCCCTCAAATTCATCTGATGAAATCCTAACCCGCTCTGTGATGTATTAGGAGGTGGGATCTTTGGGAGGTAATGAGGTCATGAGGGTGGAGCCCTTGGGGATAGGAACAGGGACCTTATTATACAAGACACCCAGGAGAGCTCTCCCCATGTAAGGCTTCTCCCGGTCTGCATCCTGGAAGAATACCATTGCTAGAACCCAGCCCGCTGGGGCTGTGATTTCAGACTCCCAGCTTCAAGTTTCTGTTGTAATTAAGTCACTCGGTCTATGGCACTTTGTTACAGCAGGCTGGGCGGTCTGAGACATCGATCTAGTCTGGGGAAGCCCAGCTCCTCTCTGGGCCCCGGCGCGTGCCAGCCCAGTGACTGACACACTGCCGGGGGACGCACACATCTCCCAGGTGATGTAGTGGCCAGGGCAGTGGCAGGAGTTGTTCAGGTGGCTGGGGGAAGATGCTGCTGGGGTCATGACCTGGCATGAGTTACTTCTCCTAGGCTCCCAGCTTTGTGGAAACTGCAACGTACCCCATCAGTGAACACCTGGAGGTAACGAGGACTGCACTTGAAGCCTTTTGCTTGCAAGCAACCCCAGTGTAAGAAAAGAGAACCATCCGAGCTCCATGGAATCTATTATAGCTCTAAAACCCCTGCACTGGAGGCTCTCTGGGCCCCTTCTGTGGTGGGTATTTGATGACGTGATGGGCTGAAAGCTGGCCTGGGTTCTACTCTGCTCTCTCATCAAACAGGGCCAGATGGATTCCTTCACTGAAGAGGCCTTACCTCCTGTCCCTAACTTGTGGGCAATCGGGGTAAGACCCTTCCCCCCTTGCCTCATTTGTGAAATGGAAAGGGGATACGATCTTATAACAAAGCCCCTCTTGTCAGAGTGGGAAAACTGGGGCTGCCTAGATTAAAGACAGAGGTGAGGTCTGAGCCCTGAGGGCCCCTGGGAGGAAGCAGCAGTGCAAGAGGCCCCTCCAGCCTTCACAGTCCCCATCCAATCCCTGGAAGATGTGTCAGGCTGTGTGCACAGGGACAAGGCAGCTCTACCCGCACAGGCCGCCACAGCTGGCCCCTTCCTGGCTGTGGGACGCGGGTTTCTCTAGCAGAGAGTGGGGCGACAGGTCTACCACACTGCAGAGCCAGGACCTGTGACACGGGGGGCGGGGCCCACAAGGCTGGCATATAGTAGGAGCACGAGAATCTGAATAGTCCACAAAATGGCAAGCCTGAGGGGTCTGGGTGAGAACAGAGTCTGCCCAAGTGGTCTCCCCCTCGGAGGGGCTGTGTGAAACCAACGCTGCTCTGATGCCAGTGGGGGGTGGGGATTTCCAGGAAGCTGGGGTCTAATGTTATTTTTAACTCGAGGCCATCTGCTTTTTGCTTTCCACCAGGTGGTTCACAGTCTGGGAAATATTCAGGGTGGATATAAGCTCCTCCCAAGGGGGAGTTGGTGCTGGGAGGGCGTGAGGGCCTCTGTTCACAGGGACAGAGCCACCAGGTGCACCCACAGCACCAGAAATCGCTGCTGTGGGGCAATGTGAACAATTCAGCTCTCTGGGGCAGGCCCCCCACCTCCAGTCTCCCCCATTAGGGTAGAATTTGCACCGCACACCTGCTCAGCCAGAGCAGCAGTGCAGTTTGCGCCACACCGAGTCACAAGAGGCCATTCTATCTCCCAGGCTCATCCCTGCCACAGAGCTTCTGGCCAGACTCTAGAAACAGGTCCCTCCCTCCCTGTGGGAGACTGTCCCCTGCAGATCAAGGGTTGGAGGATTTTCTAAACTCCTTTCTCTAGCTCCTGAAGTATCTCACAGCCTCCCTGAGGCAATATTTAGCTTCCTGGGCAAACATTAACCTCTAGAGGAGAAAAAATTGAAAAGTGTCCTTTTTTTCACCAATTGACCCCAGATGAACAGGCATTGCCCACCCTGGTGGATTCGCTGTCAAAAATTATCACGCAGAACAAACTGTCAATACTTTGTAGTCGTTTATACAATGAGCCCGTGTTTAGTAACACTCAGCTTCGTTTTATTATTGCATTTTACGAAGTTACCAAGACAACTGAGGCCGAGTAACAGAACCTTGACTTTACGCGCCATGAAAATTTAATAGAGAATTTTTAAAGGCTTTTAAGAGGCAGGAGCGGCAGCTGCTTAAAGGCAGAGCTCAGTACAGAGCCAGGAGGGCTTGAGTCTCACCAGATCCTCAGGAGACTCCTGTTAGGGGCATCAGTGCGGGTAGGTGTGGTCCCTGGAAGCTGCCGGTTTCCGCAGGTTGGGATCAGTCCTTTCCTCAGCAGACATGTATTAAGACACTTCCTAGGTGCCAAGTTCCAAGCCAGGTTCTTTACATTAGGATGCGACCTCCACTGTCCAGGCGAGGAACAGGGATCAGAGAGGGGAAGTCACTGGCCCATGGTCGTTTAGCGAGAATGACAGAGTCCACAGCCCTCACTCTTCCCAGAATGGCTCAGGCCTGCTCTGGGAGTCTCATTTCCCCCATTCTGATGCAAGAGCCTCTGAAGGGAGACTATCCCTGCAGCCTGGGAGGGAGGTGAGGAGCACACAATGTTCCCTGGCCCGAGACCACAGTCCTGGTTGGAGTCTTAGCAAACACCCTCCTGTTGGAGGAGATGTTTCCCACCAGCCTCTCAGTGAGCAAGTGATGCTACCCCAGGGCCACAAGTAGCCCTTTTCTCTCTGCTCTCTAAATAAGACTCAGAAGCAAATTGCCAGGCTCCAGCAAAACATCAGTAATTTTGCCACTTTACACCAAAGCCCGGTGGTACTCAGCCTCTGCGTGTCTGTGTGTATGTGGAAGCACTAGGCTGCACGGTTTTTCTAGTTACATACAAATCATGACTTTTGGTTAGTGGAGACGAAGGTAATTGAATATGTCGAGTATTCTTCACAGCTCCTTTGTCTTTGGGAAAACCATTTTTGACTTACTCTCTGAGGGAGAAATTCATTTGCTGTATAGGAAAATTTCTCCCACATTCATCAAACCAAATAGCAGATTGGCAAAAATATCAATCAAGGCAAGGTGGATTTCAGGTTAATTCACACTGTGAGGCATTTACCCCTCTGAGCAGGCAGGGTGCTCTCTCAGCCACCGGGAACTCAGGTTCTCTTGCAGGAGAGCCCATTGTCTCTGAGCTTCAAGGGAAGGTGCTCAGATGCTGATGTTGCAAACCCAATTTTCAATTCTATGGCGAAGGAGCATAGGACATTAGTCATGAGATGAAAAAAAATGAAGCTATTTTGGAGTAACACTCTGCCAATCACAAGGCAAAGTCCCAGTGTCAGAGCAGGGGCAGGAGCCATTTTTCAGCCTGTGAATGTCTTTAAATATGTGAGGATGAAGGGGAGGTGGGCGCGGGAGGAGGTGTGACTGTTAGGGCTTCATTGGTCTTGATGGATGACATTACTCAGGAGAGAGTTTCCCTGCAGGAAACGGGAAGCCAGCCTGAAGGAACACTACATTTGAGGGCACTTTGGTTTGCAAAGTCCTCTCATGGTCTTGTCTTACATTCCCAAAGATCAAGTGAGAGAGGATGTGCCACCCCCACCATGTGGCTGCAGGACCTAAGTTACACCCAGTAGAGCCTTCCTGGAGGGGTTGGGTCAGAGGGAGAGGAGTGGGGCAGATAGCCCCAAGCCTTGTCCTAGCAAACCCCAGCCTCTCTGGGAGGAGGGCATCACTTCTGTACAATGGATACCAAGGCGAGGTGAGGTGCAGGGATGGGGGGAGGGGAGGTGCAGTCAAGGCCAGGGTTGGGGGGGCTTGGCTCCCCAACTGTGAAGACAGAGTGATGACAACAATCCTCTTCCTTCACTGGATCACTGGGAGGACAGAAGAGGGGATAGCTGCTGTGGGTGGAGGTGTTAGCGATTGGTTTGGCAAGGTTTAGACATCTGTGACTTGTCAGTCAGCCTCCAGCTAAGAGAATGTGTGTGGCAACACTGTCCCCTCACCTGGGCCTGCTGGACATTCCTATTATTTCAACAAGCACCTGCTGGGCCCCTGCTCTGTGTCTGAGGGGCCTATGTGGATTCAGCACCTGCTTGACCCTGAAAGAACTCACAGCAGGTGAGAGTAAACGCTGTGATCCCACAGGTAAGCGTGGCAATCAAGGAACTTTCCAGGTTCTCTGAAGTACACAGAGGAAGCTGCTGATTCTTTAGGGGAATTGCTGTGGGGACATTTGAGCTGACCTTCAGAAGCTGTCTGTTTGCCACAGTGGGAGACCATTTTAGGCAGCGGGGCAGCCAGGAGAGTGTGAGGACTCAGACCCCCTGCAGCCCTCCTGCTGTGGTGGGAAATAGCAGGTCCTCTGCCTGACAGCAGCAGACAGATACAATTGCCCTGGGAGCAAGGGGAGGATGTGGGGCTCCGGGGTACTGCAGAGTCTACTCTGAGGTGTGTGGTCCCCATACAGGCTTTAGGATGGAAGGAAAGGAAGGAACTCAGAGATGAGGGCCTTGCTGAGGGCTGCTTTCAGTCAGCTCTGCCCTCCCAGGCTGACAGGGAAGGAAAAGGATGGAGCAGGGGGCTGGTGAAGCCCTGGAGAGAGAGGTGGTAGGATCTGAGCTAGGGAGAGTGAACAGAGGCCCTGGGGGAAGATGGGAGATGTTGAGGAGGCTCCTGTCTCCAGGGGGCCCTGCCTGTCCATGGAGGGGTCTGCAAGGGCCAGGGCTTGCTAACAACTGGGCTGACTCCAGCATCTGCTGCACATCCAATTCTAGCCAGGCCTGTGGGGACAGAGTGCCTGCCTGCAACAGCAGAAAAGCTGATCATGTGTCCCCGGGAGGCTGGAGGGGAGACAGCAGGCAAGGTCAGCAGGGCAAGACCAAGGAAGCCGTCCAGGGCCCCCCAAATGGGCGAGCCTGGCACAGTAGAAAAGGGAGGTCCCAGTTCTGAGCATCTGAAGAGGCTCCCCTCCCACTCCACCACGTCATATTTGGATGAACATCCCAAACTGAGCTTGGGCTCAGCCTGGCCTTCTTATCCATTCCTCTCACCCTCCTAGAGTGTCCAGCTCTGCGGGAGCTCGGCCAGGGGACTGATTGGCTGGACTGTGTGTTTGTGTGTATGTGTGTGCACAGGGGTGACAAAAGTAGGAGGTTGGGATGGCAGGGCTGGGGGAGAGCCTGGGGGTAGGTCCTGAGGGCACTTCTAAGGAGTGGGCTTATCCCACAGCAAAGCCCAGGAGACTGTTGGCTCACGTGGTGCCCCCTGGCTGTTTCCTGTCCTCTAGGAGGAAGGAGCCATCTGCTGCTGTCACATTAATTGCACCCTATAAAATGAGTGGCCAATTACCAAAGGGGGTAAAGGCAGTGAGACTTCCTGCTAGGGACTAAGGAGTGGGGGATAAGTCTTTTATCACTCACCCTGAAAATGGGGCACCCTCTCTGTGCAACAGCTACAGTATTGGGGGCAGGAGAGGCCCAACTTGTCACTACCACCCTCATAAAATGGTAGTCTGATTTCCCTAATAGTCACTGCTGAGGCTCTGTGTCCTGCAGGGGTCTGAGGCTTGCTTGGGGCCATGTGTGCAGAGCAAAGGACTCCTCTTAGGACAGAGGACACTGTGACAGCAGCTGTGGGGGATGGAGCAGCCAGACTCCAGATGATAGGATGGGGTGGGAGAGGACCTTCCCCACCATGACAGCTGATGTTTCTGCGTCACCCCAAACAGTGTGGCTGGAATTCAACCTCTTGATATATACACATTTAAAAGTCCAGCATGCTTGGTGGGTTTTAGACCCGAAAATTGCACTCTATTTTGCCAACTACTTTCTGAAGACCAACTTGAAGACATGGTGTAAAGTCAGAGCTTTGTTTAAAAGAGTCATTGCTGTTCCCAGCTGGCAAGTGTCCCCAGACACATTCAGTTGGGTCTTTGGCTGGGAAGTCCATTTGTTCTGCCAAGAGGGACTAGAGGAGAAGCCTGGGGACTTCACACTTTGTTTCTTACTGTGGATCAATTATGAACACAGATTGCTCTGGCCCCTTCCACTAGCCTGTGAGCCCTGTCAGGGTCAACCTGCTTGGGGTCTGTTTTTGGAGCTGGTTTCATGATCACCCAGGGACATGGAGTCGACAGACAGGCCTGGACCAACTCCTGACTATATGACCTCCCAGGCCTTTCTGTCCACATCTGAAAACAAGAACAGTATTGGGTGACTGCGAGGGGACTGGAGAATTGCAGGGATGACACCTCTAAAATGCCCCCTTGTAGGAGGCACTCAGGGCATGTCAGAAGGCTCATCCTGCCTTTCTGCCTTCCAGACCACCTGTCCTGCCTTCTGCTTGGGAAAATGCAGTCATTACAAGTGTGCGACATTAGTGAACAGCCCATGGGCTCTGGAGGGCTCAATTCCAGGGCCCCTCTCAACCGGGGAAGGGCAGCTGCAGGCCAAGGGCAGAGGGTGGCAGCCACACAAGTTTACTCCTTGAGGGATGAGGCTTCTGGAAGGAAGGAGGTTTGGGCAAGGATTAGCAGAGGGACCCTGTTCTAAAATAGCTGGCCAACAGTTGGAGAGATCTTGGATTAAGGACCTTCTCTTTGGGTTGGGGGTAGGTTGGGGTGGGGTGAATGAATTCAAGTGATTCCTCTGGATACACTTTTAAAACCTTAGTATATGCCAGGCTCTGTGTTGGGGCTTGAGTCAACGCTTCCTTAGTCTGTGTGAAGGGGACTTGGATCAGGAGACAGGACAGGAGGTTAGAAGGAAGGAAGAAGAAGACAGACATGAACTTGTCTGAGACACGATTCTGCCTTCCACCACCCTCCCCCTTGCCCGGCATCTGAGTCCTACTGTGTGTCAGGCACTGTGCGGGGGCCTCAGAGACTTTCATCCTTGTCACTGGGAACATGAAGACCAGCTCTTCCTAGGACCCTCAGAATCCTTCAAAGGGGACCCTTGGGGAAAGGGACCACATTAACCCCCCAATCCAACCATGCTCTGGAGAGCTTGGCTTTACAAGATCCTGTCATCAATGGGCTCCGCCTGGCCTGTGTCCAGATTCAGCTGCCTCTGAGGCTTCCCTACACAGATGGAGATAAGGAAGAGGTCTCATGGAAGGGAGAGTGTGGGCTCCCCTCTGCCTGACATCTAAGTCCTGAGCGTTGGGTATCCTCACTCCTGCTGGCCGCTGTTCTCATCCAGGTCCCTCTGAAGACCTCTCCCCTCACCTGGGGCAATCAGCGACCCCTGGCAGTGCTTGCTAAAGACTGGCTGGCCCCGTGGCCTGCACTCTACGTACACAGGGGTCCAGTCAGACCATCTGGTCAGGGCTGAACATGAGATTCCCGCTTTGTGGTCAAAGGCAAATGAAATCAAACAAAACGATCTCTGAGGCTCCATCCAGCTCTCAGGCTCTAGGAGCCTTTCTTAGTTACTTCTTAATTAATGAGTTCTTACTTAAAACAAACCAAACATTGCAGCAACAGGCAAGCTAATGACATAGTGAGGCTAGTCTGTTAACTACATCCATGTAGCACATGATTGGGATAGAAGGTTCTCGGACACCTGTGTGGTATTTCCGCTCCCTTTTCACGGAAAGGGTAAGAGGAAATAGACATGATGCACTTGGGGGCTCGGCTTCCTCGGCACAGTCCCGGCTGCGCATCGCTCACACCCCATGCCCCAAATACAGCAGATTTGCCCCAGTTGGTGCTTCCCATGAGCCCAGCATAGAAGGTGCCATCTGTCACGGTTTAGATGACACATGTCCACTGATGGCTCCAAAACAGGGTGGATGACCCAGAGGCACTGGGAGGAGGGCAAGTGAGAACCAGGAGGCCTGGCCAGGCACAGCTCAGCAGAGAACATGGAGTCAGTTAACAGGAGTCTCAGCCGGAGTCTCGGCAGCCAGCTGCTCCCCGTACGCCCAGCGCTCTCTCCAGCCCCGAAGGTGCTCTCCTCTTCTAGGAGGACACAGTGGCCCTCAGGACAGGGTGTGTCTGGGATAGGACAGCTTACTGGTGTAGTTTGGGCGGGGTGGAGGGTTGCCCCCTGTCAGCTGAGCCAAGGGAGAGTGCTCCTGAGTGGTGCCACTGTGGGGGGACTGGCCCCCTGACTGGCCAGTCCGGCCACACACCAGGCGTTTCTCATCCAGCAGAGACAGGTGGTATTCGCAAAGGTCGATCAGCGAGGCCACCTGCTCGTGCAGTGGCATCATCTTGAACTTCCTCTGAGCCAGGAAGAAGAAAGCCTCCACGAACGCCTGCAGACACATCCCTGTGAACGAGGAGACCAGAGTGAGGGACGCGCACGAGTGGCCCTGCGTGCAGCCTTGGGGAGTCCTGACCCCAGCCACTAGGCTGCCAGCAAAAGCCAGCCTCACTCCTCACCTCTGCTTCCATTCTGGAAACTCCTATCAGGGCTCATTCACACAGCACCTGCCACACCCAGGCATTGCCGGGCATTTTACAGCCACGTGCAGGTTCCACCGCTTGAACCTCCCCGTGGAGCAGGTTCAACTAACCCTACTACAGATGGAGAAACTGAGTCTCAGAGTAGTGGAGCAGAAAGTGGTGGGGGGCATTTAAACACAGCCCAAAGGCTTACCCCTCAGCACCATGATGAAATGACCCTATTAAAATCCAGCTCCCCAACTTTTACAAGGAGGGAACAAAGTGATTAAGGTAAACCCAATCTCACAGCAATGCTTTTTATCCTCATAGAGGGGCTGGTCACGTGGATGTGTGCCTTTGTCAGAGCTCAGGTTGGACTTTAGGGTTCATGCACTTTGCTGAATGTAAAGTTTACCTTGAAAAGTAAAATAAGCCCAATCCCTTCTCTTTGGTCAAAATTCTATTCTGGTTCATATGCCTAGCAGTCCACACGGGACCCCTGGAATTCCCCATTCTGCTCTGCCTCGTAAGCTCCTGCTCATCTTTGGGAGCTGAGCTCAAAATCCCGAGTTCAATAAAAGCCTCCCTGATCCCCAGATTAGAGCCACCCTGGGTGTGGGCTTCTTGCACTTTCTTTGCAGTGCCTGCTGCAGCTCACTCAGTGGTTGGGTGGTCATGCGGTCTCCGTCGTCCTTGCTGGACTGGCAGGTCCTGCTCCTCACAGTCCACAGGGCCAGGTACCAGCAGGTGCTCAGTACAGACATGGTGAACACATGAGTGAGTGAAGGAATGAATGAATGGGCTCATGCTAGCTCCTTTATAGGCTTTGCCATTAATCCCAGCAATACTGTTATGAGGTCAATACTATGATGTCCCACCTTACTTACAAGTGAGGAGACTGACACTCGGGGAGATTGAGTAACTTTCCTAAGGTCACACAGCCAGAGAATAGCCTGGAAATTCAAACTCTGACTGCCAAGTATTTTAACTAAGTTGTGCTGCCTGGAACATTCTGAGTCTTCCCAATGTCCAAGTAAAAGTGAACCCTGGGATCTAAACCTCTGGGACTCCCTGGGATCCTTGGGGAAGGTGACACTAAGGCCAAAGGCCACATGGCATTTTTATATTATTTCTTCATTTTTTAAGAGACAGGGTCTCACTATGTTGCCTAGGCTGAAGTGCAGTGGTTATTCGCCGGTGCGATCCCACTACTGATCAGCACAGGAGTTTTGACCTGCTCCATTTCTGACCTGGGCCAGTTCACCCCTCCTTAGGCAACCTGGTGGCCCCCCTCTCCCAGAAGATCACCATATTGATGCCGAACTTAGTGCGCACACCCAATCTGCATAGTGCACTACAGCCCAGAACTCCTGGACTCAAGCGATCCTTGTCTCAGCCTCCCAAGTAGCTGGGACTACAGGCGCGTGCTACCACGTCTGGCATTTTAGATGGGGCTGGCTCCAACTCTGCTAATCCACACCTTCCCTTCACCTGCTCCTGGAAACACAGACAGAAGCCTGGCCTACGGGTGCAGACACAGGGGTATGTATAGACCCTGGGGTCCTAAAGCTCTTTTTGCCCAGGGACCTTGAGCCGAGCAAAGAAGTTGTTTTGTGTCTCCTTCCAAGTCCATCAAAGGTTTTTAGCTTAGCTTCTCTTCATCTTCATCACTCAGGATGTCCTGCAAGTCCCCTGCTCTGTTTGATCCTGACAGGCGGAGTTGATAAGGAGCCAGTAACCCTGGTACAAAACCCTTTTAATATAAACAGGCCCTGTGTGGACAAAGACCCAGGGAAGTGGGGGCTGCAGTCTAACTCAAGAGACAGACGTTTCCTAATCACGGAGCCTGGGCCAGGGCTCTGTTAGGGTGCATGTGTGTGCACATGTGTGTGCGCATCCATGTGTGGTGTGTGTGTGTGTGTGTGTGTGTGATGATTGGGTAAGAGGCAGATACACAGAGAACAGGCCAGGATCTAAATCCAGAGAAGCCCAGCCCCAGCCTCTGTTGCCCAACTGTGTGGCCTACAGACTGCTCCAAGTGTGGTCTGTTGGCGGTGCCAAGCCCAGGATCTGCATCCCTGGTACCTGACAAGATAGGAAGCTTGGGCCAGAATGTAAATCACCCTCTCCATCAATCACATTGTTTAGTTCTGTTGACACTGTTCTGCAGCAAGTCTTTCTCTATAAAGGAAGTGGCCTGCGTGTTGTTTACATTCTGGCTCAAGCCTCTGGTCCGCAACCATAATAAACAGTTTGTGAGCTGCAACTTTGAGTAGTGCTGAGGTCCACAGCCCTCCCCGCCGTGCGGCGCTCTGCTCGCCAATCACCAGCAGCCTGTTAAAACTCGGGTTCTGGGGTGGGGCCCACGACACTGCATTTCTAACACGCTTCCTGCTGGTGCTGATGCCACACTTTGAGAAGCAAGGATCTCGCAATTCACTGCACCTTTTTAACTCAACAAATATCTATTTTATCTCCCTAGTAGAAGGCAGACTGTGATTACAGACAGAGTACACAGAAAAAATACAATGGGGACTATTTGGGGAGAAAAAGCATGGCAAATCATCTGGAAGAAGACATCTAAAATGAGACGCAGGATTTAAATGTGTTATGCCTGCTTTTCTTTTTGCTTGTCTGCATTTTCTGATTTTCTATAGTAAACACGTATTTAAATTTAAGTTTAAAAATATGCGATGGGAAATTCTAGCGCGTGGAAAGAGGTGATGTGGGCTGCAGCTTTTAATTCTGAACCCTTTGCTACTATCTGAATTTGAAGCCAGGTACATGTATTACTTTGGAAAAAAGCAAACTTTCTGCATATATGTCCTACTTTGATAAAATATTTAAATCTACCTGTGTGTATATGTTTACACACACACACACACACACACGTAAAGGGAAAAGAGCAGAGGAAGAGAAAGGGAGTACACTATCCCAGGCACTCTGATTCTCTCTGTGGCTTTCATTGTGCAAAAGAGAAAACTGAGGCCCAGAGAGATGAAACAACTTGCCCTAAAAGCCGGGCGCAGTGGCTCACGCCTGTAATCCCAGCACTTGGGAGGCTGAGGTGGGTGGATTGCCAGGGCACCCTCCAACTGCATACCTTCCTTTAAAAAAAAAAAAGAAGCAAAAAGAAAAAATCTCAAACCCAAACACTTCTCTGGCCAGGGGTGGGGCAGAGAGTCCCATACATTTTTTTAGACCTGCTGAGCGAACCTGAGAGCGTTTGGGCTGGGAAGAGGGGTGCTGCACACTGAACACTGTGAGCACATGGGCTGTTCTAAGGGGCTGCAAGGGTACGTTTGATCTCATTTCATCAATGTGGCCCAGGAAGTGGTGGCCTGACCCAGGTCAGTATTCACTGAACTTCAGAAAACCTAATCTTTTAAAGGCTTTGCAGTGGTGGGAGGAAGAGGAGAATGGGAGGGAGCCAGCATGCTCAAGGTAGTCCAAGCTGGGCTCTGGGCTCAGGGCCACTGACACCACCGCCCCCACTACCCCCATGAGACAAGCTCAGGTTCTGGCAGCTTTCCCTGGCTGCAAGTCGTCAGCCTTTTCTGCAGAACCCCACCTTTCTCCTTCCTTACTGTTATTCATTATAAAATATAATGAGAATATTAGCAGAAAGTATGAAAAAAATAAAAATAAATAAATAAATAAATAAGGCTGGGTGCAGTGGCTCATGCCTGTAATTCTAGCACTCTGGGAGGCCAAGGTGGGAGGATCTCCTGAGCTCAGGCATTCAAGACCAACCTGAGAAAGAGCAAGACCCCATCTCTACTAAAAATAGAAAAACTAGTTGGCCATTGTGGTGGGAGCTACTTGGGAGGCTGAGGGAAGAGACTTGCTTGAGAGTCTCAAGCAAGAGTTTAAGGTTGCTGTGAGCTGTGACACCACTGCACTCTATCCAGGACAACAGAGTGAGACTCTGTCTCAAAAAAAAAAGACAAGAAAACGTAGTAAAGTTCATGATCTCCCTCTAGTCCTCATGTGTCCTCACAGACTGACCTTCTGCCCCACTCCACAGGGAGATGCCTTGTCACTTAGTCATGATAACACACACAGAACTTTATTTTGCTTAAAGTTATAGCATAAAGATTTTTGCAGACTGCCATGCAGCTTCTATAACCACTGTTTTAATGGTTGCATAACGGTTCCACCCACCCCTCCCTGCTGAACACTAAGACTGTTTACATTTGTTCGTTATTACTGAGATAATAAACCCTTGGTTTATTATTATTATTATTATTATTATTTTTTGTAGAGACAGAGTCTCACTGTACTGCCCTCGGGTAGAGTGCCGTGGCATCACACAGCTCACAGCAACCTCTAACTCTTGGGCTTACGCGATTCTCTTGCCTCAGCCTCCCGAGTAGCTGGGACTACAGGTGCGCGCCACAACGCCCGGCTATTTTTTTGTTGCAGTTTGGCTGGGGCTGGGTTTGAATCCATCACCCTTGGCATATGGGGCCGGAGCCCTACTCACTGAGCCACAGGCGCCGCCATATTATTGTTTTTATTACTGATTTATTTATTCCCTTACTATAAAATCCTTGGAATCTAGGTGGTGTTTTAATGTGAGGTAGGTTTGGTAATTAAGTTCATATTAAAAATATTTAAGCCTGTGGAGTACCCAATGGACAGAGCATGCGAGAGAGGGCAAGTCACATTCATCAGTAAGAGAGGAGACATCCAGTCCCATCGAGGCCACAGGGGCTGTTGTTCGCCCACCAAACAAGCAAAAGTACAAAGTAATGATGAAAGTGCTGCGGACTTTTGAAAGGCAATTTGGTAAAAGTTTTAAGAGCCATTCAAGTGTTTATTGAACAGAGTGATCACAATCCTAGGAATTTACTCTAACAAAATATTCCTTCCAAAGGATAACACAATGTACACAGTGACATTATTCATTGCAAACTTACAGTACAGCAGGGTGGGGGGGGCGGTGCTAGACTTATGGGGTATTTTTATATCCTTCTTTATCTTGTTTTTTTTTTGAGACAGAGTCTCACTATGTCACCCTCAGTAGAGTGCTATGGTGTCACAGCTCACAGCAACATCAAACTTTTGGGCTTAAGCAATTCTCCTGCCTCAGCCTCCCAAGTAGCTGGGACTACAGGCACCTGCCACAACATCCGTTTTTTTGTTGTTGTTGTTGTAGTTGTCATTATTATTTGGCAGGCCTACTGGGGTTCGAACCCACTAGCTCCTGTGTATGTGGCTGGCACCCTAGCCTCTGAGCTACAGGCACCAAGCCCCTTCTTTATCCTTTTTTATCCAGATATTATTTTTAAAATACCTGCAGCCCATCCTGTGAGCTCACTGGTTCTGGGAGCTTGACCCTTCCCAGGTAGAGTTAATTGCCCTTCCTTAGTACTTCCACTTGTTTCTCATCAGACATTGGGCTAAATCCCTGGGTACATGTCTGTCCCACACAGGACTCTGCTTGTGGAGGCAGGGAACATGTCCTGTCCCCATCGTCCCTATGATCCCAGGCTCTGGTACAGCTTGGCACAAAGCAGGAACCAATAAAATGAAGACCCATTTAATCCCCTGGCTCAGGCAGTAAACTTTCAACAATCTGTGATGCTGGAGTCATTACTCCCAGTTTACAGCTGTGGACCCTGAGGCAGGCCAAGGGGCAGAAGAAAAGGGCATCGCATGGCAACTCTTAGAAGATTTGTAAACGTATGAAACCAAAAGGGTCCAGACCAGAGACTTTCAAACCTTAGGATTCCCCTGAAGCTTGCTGAAACACAGATTCAGGGCCCAGCCCAGAATTTCTGATTCAGAGGTCTGAGGTAGAGCCTAAGAATTTGCATTTCTAACAAGATCACAGGTGATGCTGAGACCGTTGATTCAGGAACCCCACTTTGAGAACCCCATCCCCTTCTTCTGTCCACTGCTGAGTAGTCCGTCCATACTTCACTCTGGAAGCCCATCTGCAAAACAGGGCCTGTTTACAAAAGGTTGTGTCCCTAAGCGGAGAGAAGCTTGACTTTGGGCTAAAAACGTCTACCTTTTTAAGACACTCTGATTGAGAGCAAACCCAACAGTTATTTTTAAAAGGTTAAAGGGTGGAATTGTTCCAACTGTGCATTAAGTCCTCTCTTAGTTTCTGAGAAACCAGCCAACATCATCGCTGGAGGGGAGTGCGCAGCCCTCCCCTAAGCCCTGCCCTTCCCTGTCTGCACAAGACAAACCTGAAAGATTCTAGAAGGCAGGCCACAGCGGGCCCTGGAGACCAGGCAGTACTTTGAATTTCACACTGAAGAAGATGGGCGGCCACTGCTGAGTTCTGAAGTGACACAGCTCTGTGGCTGCTGTGTTGAGACCAAGTGTAGGAACACACGTGAAAAAGAACAGGAGCTGGTTTGAGGGGTACTGCACTAGTCCAAGCAGGAGCTGACAGGGTGGCATGGCCCAGGGTGGCTGGTGAGGGATGATCAGATTCTGATCCCCATGCTGTCCCAATGCGATAAGAGACCTGCCCTAGGTCAGATGTGGGTGGGAGGGCAAATTGGGAATCTTAGGAAGGGAGGCCTCTGACAGTAGGTCGAGGACATTGGCCTTCTCAAGGCCAGTGGTTTTCAAATGTTTTGTGCATAAAGTAATCTGGGCACCTTGTCAGAACTACAGGTTCCTACTCTTTCCCCCTGGAGATTCTGTCTGTTGGTTATGAGGCCCCAGAAACTGCATTTGTAATAGCAGCGTTGGGGTTTCTGCTCCAGTGGGTGATGAGGAAAACTTGGAATGAAGATTCCAACTTGACCATCTCTTACTGGTCCCTGAAAGAGGCAGTCTTTGAGAAACTTGGGCTAGCCCGTCTATGGGTGATCAAGATCCTTTGGGACACACAGAACAAGCTTTCTCCTCCTCATGCCTTGGCCTGAGTCTTAGATGGCTCAGGGAGCCATGGGCTGCCAAAGGCTGGGTGGCTTAGACAAGAGGAATTTCCTCTCACAGTCCTGGAGGCTGGAAGTCCCAGGGTGGCAGCGTGATCAGGTTCTGGTGAAGGCTCTCTCCCTGGCTTACAGACAGCACCTTCTCGCTGTGTCGTCCCTCAGCACAGAGAGGGATCAAGCTCTTCTTATGAGGACACTCATAACAGATATGAAATCTTTATCCCAATGACCTCATTTAACCATACTACTTAGAGGATTCATCTCCAAATACAACCTCATTGAAGGATTAGGGTTTCAACATGCAAATTTTAGGGGGGCACAATTCAATCCATAGCATCCCCAAACCCTCAGTTCTGCTGAGGCACACTTAGCACTTGGGGACACTCTCCTAACACTCAAGTCCCTGAAATGACTTGAGCCATTTAGAAAAGATGTAAGAAACCCCAGCCCCCTTCTCAACTCCTCCACCAGCTGCTTGGAAAACCCCTCTCTGACCCAGAGATGGAGATCCCTTTGGTAACATTGCTTTAATGACCTGTTCCAGTAAAAGTTATGAAAGTAAACAATACTATTTTGTATTCACTGAGCCCTCATTATGTGCAAGGCTCTAGGCTAAGGGCTGCCTGTACAGTATTTAACTTAATCATACAATAACCATATGAACCAGGTGTTATTGTTAATCCTATTTTACATTTCTAGAGACTCGCCAAAGTCACATGGCAGGTAGATGGCAGACCCCAAGGACCATTCTCTTAACTTCTTTATTCCATTTCTTCTTTGAGAATCTACAAAAAGGCGGCCAAGTTGGAGTGTTAACTGCAGTTATTTAGAACTAAGAAACAATTCCAGCCTTGCAGGGAGTGAGGGACAGACCCTCATCTGTCTCTGCTGGATTGTCAACAGGAAGATGCAGTCAAATTTGCTGGTCTTTGCAGACAGGCTTTCCCTACCTGCCTTGGACACCTGAAGATAAGCTCCAGTGTTTTTCAAAACTTCATTTGGGTTGATGGATGTCGCTGGAGAAAGCAGCCTTTGAAACATTCCGGTTGCAGCCAGCCACACATTTCTCACCTGAGACTGTCACTTGGATTTGAGATGTGGCCCCCGACAGGCTGTGGCCTCATTCTGTCAATCAGCTGGGTGACAGTGGCCCACTGGCTCATTCTGGCTCCAAGTCCTCTGCTCTCCCACTCCCAGGGAGGCAGCCTTGTGCACAGGACTTAATAAAAGTGCTGGAAGCTGGTCTCCAATAATCTCCCCATCTATTCTGGGGCTTAACGGTGGAAGCAAGAATAATACCTCCTGTGTGCATAGCACTTTCCAATTTACAAAGAATATCTGTTTTCTCATCTGGTTCAAAGACTAATGTTCAGAAGAGGACATTATCACGCATTTTCCTCATTTATAGTTGAGGAACACAGCCCCAGCGAGGCCAAGGTGCTTGCCAAGGTCACCGTGTAAGTGGACGAGGCGGCATTTAAACCCATGCCTACCTGCCTCTCAAACCCACGTTCTTTTTCCTACATTGAGCTTTCTTCACATCTGACATTTGTGTATTATTTTACAGTTTACAGAGCACATTTACATGTATGATATAATTAAATCCAAATCATTGTCGACAGCCTGGGATATTACCCTAGACTGAATATGAGATATATATTTTTTTTCTCAAAAGTGCCTGAGCTTCCTTGCTAGTAATTCTATTTCAAGGGATTGGTGTGATAGGATAGCTACTTGCCAAGGCCTTCTCTCTCCCCAACCTTTAAATCTCTTTCTTATTACTCACCTAAAATAGATGTTTCTGTCTCATAGTGAAATTCTAAATGTGTAAGTGTCCAAGTTTTCTGTTTGGAATCATTGGTAGGAAATAAAGCTGAATGATCTTCACTGGAATTAGCTTAGTGCTTCCTGTCTGCGCAGTGGAAATGATCCCCTGAAGAGCTATCTGTGAAGGCTGTGCCGACTCCAAGGTGGTTAATCACAGGGATCGCAGCCTGCAGCCTTCTCTCCATCCGTAGGGCCCCTTGAAGCCTGGCCGCCTGCATGCCGCTGCACGGTGTCCCCCAACATTACCACAATCCCTATAGGGCTAGGACTGGGGTCTCAAGAGACTCCACAAACGGGAGTTCAAACCGGGACATTTCCCACCAGATAGCAATTGGTTCCATGAATAGTGACCAGGACTAAGATGAGCTGGTTCAGATCCCAGCTCTGCCATTTACCAGCTGTCAAGGCATTTGATGTGTCTGGGTCTCAGTTTCTCCATCTGTAAAGTGGGGCAGTAATATGTGCCCTGAGTGGCTTTTATTAGTTACCCTCCAGAATACACGCACTTCCCACCTTCTCCCCACTTGGCTTTCTGTCCTCTCACCCCACTTCCTAGAGTGCTATCCCAATATTCTTTTCATTTTTTTATTGCAGTTGGCCGATCACTTGTCTCCTCACTAGACTGAGTTTCATGAGGCCAGGGAGCCAGGAGGCGTGGCATCTACAATGGTCCTTGCCCCTGTACACTGTGTGGCTTTGAGCCGGTCCCTTCTCCAATGTGAGTCTCACTTTCTTTGTCTGTAAAATAAGGAGCCAGACTGCGTGATGTTCAGGTTTCCAGAAGCATTGGGAGTGACAGAGGTTGTTGAATGTCTTCAACAGTTGAAATGACTAAAATCATAAACCATATATATTGAGAACTTTCTGCCTGTGAAGACTCCCGCGGGGCACTTTCTATGTCCCATGGCCACTCTAAGAGGCTGATACTGCTAATATTCACAGTGTGGGGTTTGGCACCTGTAGCTCAGTGGCTAGGGCACCGGCCACATACTCCAGGGCTGGTGGGTTAAACCCAGCCCAGCCCGGGCCTGCCAAACGACAATAGCAACTTCAACAAAAAAATAGCCAAGTGTTGTGGAGGGCGCCTGCGGTCCCAGCTGCTTGGGAGGATGAGGCAAGAGAATCGCTTAAGCCTAAGAGTTTGAGGTTGCTATGAGCTGTGACGCATGGCACTCTACCTAGGGCAACACAATGAGTCTGTCTCCAAAAAATATATATATATATATGTTCATGGTGTGCAAAGGAGAGTGCTGAACTCAGGGAGGCCCAAGCACTCACCCAAGGTCACACTCCATTTGCCCAAGGTCACACTGCTGGGGTTTCCTACCACTACTCTACACCAATTCTCCCTCAAATAGGATGGAAACCTCCTCACAGCCTACCTTTTAAGGGAAGGAGGGAAAAAAGTCTTCCCCCCACTCCCAGCTGAGGACTAGAAGTTGCACAGGCCTACAGTCATTGTATTTAAACATTACAGCAGCAACAAGTCACTATCACCTTTGTCCTTGGCTGGGTGGAAAAATTAATAAGCTTTGAGACTGAACCATAAATAGATCTTGCAGAAAAATCATTACCCTTAGAAGCCCAAGTACCCAAATAACAAACATAATCGAAGACAAAAGCAACTATTCCATCATTTCATTAATCACAGGTCACCCTGCTGGCCAGTGCTGAGTGGCCAGAGGCCCCAGTCCAGTCCCACCCAGCGTCACCCCTAAGGCTTCCACAACATGGGCACAAATTCCTGAGTTACTGTCTGGGAAGATGGGGCCAGAGTTCTGGCCACCGCTTCCTGCAACTGCTTTGTGCTCTTCCAGACATTTCTCTTGAGATGAATGACTCCAGCGGAACCTTCTGAGGCTCTGCACTCATTCCTCAGCAAGAGGTCAAAAGGTCCAGCTTACAAAGGACTCCAGAGATAAGACAATCTGGGCCCTCACCGGATGATGATCACACTGAGAATAGCAAGAGGGATTAATAAGACCGGGTGTACAGCACAAGCTTTGTGTGTGTGTCACACCCTGCCGGGAGAGCTTTATAGGCACCGCTTGTTTAATCCTCAAAACAAAATCTAGATGGTAGATATGTTCATGTCCTCTGCCCCTCCCCCTTTTCACCCTTTGGTTGTTTGCCTGTATTTAATGACACTGGCAAAGCCTTGCTTGGGTCTTGGGTTCTGTCAATTAGTTGAGTGAGGGCAGTTACAGCCATCACTCAGGGGCCCGCAGAGAGCTGGTGGTGAGAATTCAGACTCAGCAATTGGTGGTAGGGATTCAAAGCTGGGCACAGTGATTGGCACAGTGGGGATTCAAATCTAGGCGCAGGGGTGGGGTCAGGGTGAAGATTCAAACCCAGGCGCAGTGATTGGTGGTAGAGATTCAAAACCTCTCAGCCCTTCACCTCTAGGCACCAGTTTACCCAGAAAGGCACAAGAGAAGTCACAAAATGCCCTTAGCAGAAAAAGTGTAACTCCCGGTCTTATCCCTCTGGCTTCCTGGGGTTGCCCTGTGAGATTCTGAAGAGCAGGAGTTGACCTTCCTGACACTGCTAACCATAGTCCCCCATCCCCACCTGGTGTCTTCAGCAATGGGGTGCTCATTGCAGCCCCAGAAGGCCCCTTCTTGCTGCTGTCTTCCCTGTTCTCCCCTCTGCTTAGAAGCTGAAATGTGTAAAACCTCTCTCCTGCCCCACCTTAGTACAAAGCAAATCCACCACTTCTTCCCCATGACGGCCTTTCCCTAAGATGATTCTTAAGACACTGACCATGGCAACTCCATCCTGCCAAACCTGGTGGACAATCACCTCTCACCCCCAGCATGTGGATGCAGAGCTGAGCAGGCCTCGTCTGATTCATGTGGGGTAGTGGGGATGAGAGAGGGGTGCCCAATGTGACAGAGGGTGTGTGGCCTGGGGGGGAGGGGTTAGGATGCAGAAGAAGAAGCAAGTCATTTTCTGGGAGAAGCAAAGTCCATGGAGCATGGTGGAAAAACTCAGGCAGAGGCCATCTGTGAACTGGGACAGGAGGTGGACATCAGCTGCCCGCCTCAGCCTTGAGCCAAAGCTTAAGTCTGCTTATGACACTGAACAAAGGCTTTGAAAATGATCGCCACCCAGCTTCAAGAGAAGGTGGTTCTGCCTTTCAAAAGGACACAGCAACCCCTGGAGCCGAGGTCTGCCGGCCCCAGACAAACCAGCACGGACTGACTACGGCCAAGACGAAGCCTGAAGTTGACCGCTCATAGACCTTTTGCCTCATTTTAACGCTAAAAATCATGACCAAGGGTGGAGATTGAACATGTTCATGAGCCATGCGATGTATGAAGACGCATGATCCCAGGACAGGCAGCTGCCAACAAAACTCTACTTCTGCTGCTGCGATTTCAGTGCTAGCATCAAACGTCCCCCCCGTTTAAATGTGCCCTAGACCTTTGTTCAGGGAGCCAGTCTGGTTGCTCCTTAACTAGCACTGTGTCCTTTTTGTTCCAGAAAAAAATACCCCCATAAAGCCTTCCCTGTATAAATTCCTTTTTTAGTCTTGTGCCAATTTCTATTGACTCAGAGACCAAGAACCATGAGGTGGGCAACACACAAGGTGGAAAGTGAGAGGCCGGTTATCCTCCCTCTGCCCTGTGTCCTCCAACTCCTGTGCTTGCAATATCAGGCGTGGATGGATGACAATGAAATCTACGCATCTCTGTGCACTGGATGTATACATATCCATATAATTTTGCACACACATAGGATCTCATTATATGTGTTGTCTACACTTAAAACATTTTAGCCATGTCTTGACCCCTCTCCATATCAGCACAGAACTCCACTGTTTACATAGCATAGATGCATTGTGAGGTTTTTTTTTTTTTTTTTTTTTTTTTTTCAGTTTTTGGCCGAGGCTGGGTTTGAACCCACCACCTCTGGCATATAGGGCCAGCGTCCTACTCCTTTGAGCCACAAGCGTCACCCGCACTGTGAGTTTTTAACATCTTTCCCCTATTGCTGGATGCTTAGGATGTTTATTTCTTCTTTTTTCCTTTCTGATATTACGAATAATGCTGCAATGAACATCTTTGTACATACATCAGTACGTACTTGAGGAAACACTTCTTTCCAGCGGAACTTCTGGGTCAAACAGTGTGTACAATTTGATACCTCTTGTCAAATCGTCTCAGGGTTGGATCTTTTCTTTTTTGAGACAGAGCCTCAAGCTGTCGCCCTGGGTAGAGTACCGTGGCATCACAGCTCACAGCAGCCTCCAACGCCTGGGCTCAAGCAATTCTCCTGCCTCCGCCTCCCAAGTAGCTGGGACTACAGGTGCCTGCCACAAAGCCCGGCTATTTTTTGGTTGTAGCCATCATTGTTGTTTGGCGGGCCCAGGCTGGATTCGAACCCATCAGCTCAGGTGTATGTGGCTGGCGCCTTAGCCGCTTGAGCCTCAGGGTTGGATCTTAAAGGGTCAGCGGGAGTTTGCCAGTCAGAGCTGGGGAGGAAGATCTTTCTGAGAACGAGAACTAGGTAGTGCAAAATCTCAGTGCTCTGAAAGGGCTTTCTTTGGGTACAGGGAGTGGAGCTGGTGCTACTGGCTGGCTGGGCCTGGGGGGACAGAGGGAGGAAAGGGGGGTTGGTTCTGGAGTCTAGCTTTGGTGCTCCCAGCATGTCACTTCCTCCCCTGCTCTTGAGTGGTGCCATCTGCCATCAAACAGCCCTGGGATTCTGTGTGGTAGGAAAGCCTGCCTGATGCTGAGACTCTCCTCTGAGTCACTAGCCTCTGCTTCCTTCTCAACCCGTTTGCCCAGAGAGGTGCTGGCCAAGGCACAGCCTCCCTTACAGCTCCTGAGAGAGGACCTCCGTCAGTCCCACTCCTGCTAAGCGGCTCTTGCCTATGCCTGGGCACCTTCCATTCCCGTCTCAGCTCTGAGCTCTTCTCAGCTCTCTGTAGCATCTGACCACATGGAAGCCTCCCTCCGGGAAACAACTGTTACATGCCTTTTCTTCACATCTTTCTGGTAACTCCTGGCTCAGGCTCTGGGTCTTTTCTGCTGGCTCCGCAGGGCTTGCTGGTGAGCTCTCTTTCTCTCCCTCCCTCTATTCCTGTCATTCACTCCCTGGGCTTAAACATTTTCAATGAATTCAAGCCCTCCAAATTGCTATCTCCAGGCCTGTGCACTTTCTTGCCACTGGGATTTCTCATTAGCATCTCAAAGAGCCTGTTAAAAATGAATCTGTGGGTCTTCCATTCCCATTTCTGCTTTTCCTCCTACTCATTCTAATAAATGGTATCCCCATCTGCCCAGTTGCTCCAAGCAGAAGCCTGGGGACTTTCCTCTGGTCCCCACCTCCCCTCTGGTCCCCACCTCCCCTCAGCATCCCCACCTCCCGAGGATCATAACTCCTGTGCCCAGCCCCACCCTGCTGCTCCCACTCCCTCAGCCCCCTCACTGGCCTCTCTGCTTCCACAACTGCCCTCTTCCCACATGGCACCTGGAATGTCCTTTCTAGAAACACCAATCAAAGCACTCAGTCTCCCGCTTTAAATGCTTCAACAGCAACATTCAGAATGAAGCCCAGATTCCTCACCCTGCTCTGAGGGTGCTGCAAAATCTAGCCCCACTTGCCTCTCCCTGTTCCCGTCACCATGATGGCTTTCATGTCCCATACCTGCCACCTCCCTGCCCCCTGCCACCACCACCTGCCACCTGCCTCCCTCAAGTCATTAGCCTTTTCCTGAGACAACTTCATCCACCTGGGGAAGCTGAGACTCAACTCAAGTGTTCCTTCTGCTGACACAGCACTCTGACCCACCTCCTAAGATGAGCTGGGTCCTCTCTGTCATTCCAGTAAAACTTAGTTATTTTATTTCACAGAACTCATCACAGGTCTATTTCTGTGGTTCTGTGTTTTAACATCTGTCTTTGCTACCAGACGTCAGTGGTGTGATGGTCCTGGTGGTCTGTTCCTCCCTGCATATCTGTCACCCCTAGTGTCTGCCACATAGTAGATGCTCATTGAACATCTTTTTATTTATGTAGGGTGGAAAGAAGCCAGGCCCTGTGTCAGACAGGCTCAAGTTCAAACCCAGGGTCTGCCTCTTACATGCTGCTGGGGACCTCACTGCACCTCTGCCCCTGATGTGAAGGGATTCAGTGACAGAACACAGATGTAAGGGGCCCAGCCAGGGCCCAGCACATGGAAGATACCCTGTAAAAGTGACCTTCTTTCTTGATTGTCTTAAGTCAACAGAGGGGCCAAGCTTAGCAGAATGAGCATTTTGCTCCACTGGAGTAGTGCTCAGAATTTACTTGTCCTTTGTTTTCTAAAGATGAGGAAATTGAGGGACTTTGGGCCTCCCTAACTCACCGACCAAAGGCAACCCTTCTTCCCCATTCCTACATCTGTCCAGCAGTTAACTGGCTGGGCCTTCTAGAATTTACAAAGACCTTGGGTGGGCAGGAGGGGTTCTCACCCACCAAGCAGACGGAGACCTGTCCTCAATGAGAGGCCCCTCTGAGGAGCTCTTCAGAGCTGTCCTGTCACTTGGAGAGGTGACAGGAGGCAGATCAGTGTCAAAAATAAGACAGAGAAATAGGTTTCAACTTGACTCACATTAAGAATGTCACATTAGAGCACAAATGAGAGGAGAGAAATGCTCTTTTATGCGAGAGTTTATTTTTGTCACTTTGTCAGAGAGAAATTGCAGCCCTGAGGGCATTGGAGCAGCACTGAATTACCCAAAACATTAACATGCAAATTGCCTTCTTTAGAGAAGGTAATTTTATTAGTGCACGAAAATGTTTCTTTCACTGTACTCAGGCCTGGGAGCAGAGCTGTCTGGGGGCCAGTTAGGGCAACTGACTGATAGCAGAGATTTAGGAGGAGTGATGAACTTGGTTGGGATTCTATATTCCCTCCACCTGGGACCACCATGCATCCTTGGATGCATGGAACGTGGCACGCTGTGATGTTACAGCTGGCTACTGATGGTGCCCAGTGTGGAGAGGACAAGTGACTTGCTCAAGATCATACAGCTTCAATGGCAACAGGCAGAGGTGAGGTCATGCGTCCCATGCCTCAGATAACAGGTGAGCAACAGGAACTGTCAGGTCTTAGAAGGAGGCACTCAGGGACTAGAGAGCACAGTGAGATTCTACCTACCTCATCCTTTACTCACTCACTCCCTTGCTTGCTCATTCAGAAAGCTTTTACTGTGCAGGCCCTGGGTCCCAGCATGAGGCACTCAGCATCCACTGGGGGCAGGCAGACAGCAGACACAGACCTGTGCAAATACTTCTCATCCATCCAGGTACGACTGCTGGAAGGGTGTGCCAGAACAGTCAGAGCACAGAAGAAAAGAAAGACTATTTGGCAGAGAGGGCAGGGAGAAGGGTCCAGAAGTTTCACAAAGGAGTGTTCACACGCAGGCATTGTGTGGGTGGGCAGTCAAGGCAAAGCAACTCATCACAGGCTGGAAGACACGTGACAGAGGCCTTGAGCATTCCAATGTGCTGGGTACACAGGTGTATGGGTGACAAGTGGGGCCAGAATAGGGTCTGGGGCTGCAGAGGATGGAGATGAGACCGATGACAATCTCAAAGGATAAAGGGCTCAGGTCTTCCCTTGCAGGGCCTGGTCAGAATAAAACCACATCCTCTGTGAGATCTTAGAAGGGCGGGGGCTTCCCAGACCCTACATGGCCAACTGACAGAAGGTTGTATGAGGCTGCTCTTATGTAAGCCTTCTCCTCTCTTCACGGGAAAGTGTGGGCAGAAACACCCACCTGCCACCAAGAAGAAAGCACCTCAGTCATATAAGGTCTCACCAAACAGATGCCGGGAACACCCTTTTCAAAGAGGCTGCTTGGGGCCTCCCAGGCTGAGGATGCTATTCCTCGCCCTGAGTTGATTGGCAGCTGTACCATATGGCCATGGTGGTGCATGAAGAACTGTCACCAGGCACCCAGAGCTATATTTTAGGGAAGACAAAGGGAAAACGCAGCTTCTGTTAACATTTTGGCCAGGGTAATTCTTTGTTGTGGGGGCTGTCCTGTACATTACAGGGTTTTGAGCAGTGTCCCTGGCCTCTTCCCACTAAATGCCAGAATAGGAACACCCTAGTCTTGACAAACAAAAATGTTTCAAATCAGGGCCAAATGCCTCCTGGGAGGCAAAACTGCCCCCAGGTCTAGACCTCAGGGAACATGCATAGAGGTCAAGGATGCCTGACTTCCAGAACTGTCCGAGTTTCCCAGTGAGATATAGAGCACTGGAGAGATCTACCTGCCTTCTTCCAACTCCCCATGGGGCAAAGGACAGCATAGGCTTCATCACATACTTGTGGATTGACTATCTCAAGGAAGAAAATGTGTCCAAATTATTCCTTCAAAGATCTGGGGAAAAGGGCAGGCTGGGGAAATAGAAAACCAACAGACAGCAGTTGGTTCTTCCAATAATGTGCTAGGTCCTTAGAGTCCTTCATCTGTGAAAAGAGGGGATTTGCAAGAGATGATCTCTAAGGCCCCTTCTAGTTTTTAAACACCATAGTTCTATGGCAGTAAGACGAATACACACTGGGGAATGATACCCATGATTCTAAAGGTGGCTGGTAAAACATGGTGAACTATGGGCTGCACAAGGCTAACCTGGCCACTTTATGACAGACAAAGAACTACTCAGTGGCTCATGAGATTCTCACTGCTTTCTTGACTTGAATGAGCAAGCCCAGATTTAACTAAGGATTCCATGGAAAATCTCTGAAACAGCCTCTATGGTAAACACTTCTGGAATGTTTGTGATTGGTGCAGTTTCTCAAAGACCATCAGAATATAAAGACTGTGAAATGAAGAATCTTGAGATTCTTACATATGGAAAGGAGAGCTTTATTTCTCATGAAGGCTTACAGCTTGCAGGCTGGGAAGCATCGTCTCCAACAGAAGACGAGAGCAAGGACTATGAGGGAGGGCAAAACAAGACAGGAATTCATGCTGAACAGGTTGGCTGAGGGCTAAGAATACATATTCAACAGGTTCTAGAAGGAGTTATGAATATTCACAAAGAGGTGGTGTGCACATGTGTAGTAAGCAAACATGTATATTTTATGTGGAGCAAATTCTCCCTAGGGTGAAGATTCAACTTGTGGACGTAATTCAATCAGGCCCTTTATGTCAGAAAATGAAGCACAGGACAGAAGACTGGCTAGAACCAATCCATATTGGTGGTCTCTTATCAGGAAGGGACTTTGGTCAGTTGTGTCAAAACTGCGGAAAGGGAAGAATAGCATTAGGCAGATGATTGAAATCATCAGTGAAGCTGCTTTTTGACATTTTCACTCTTAGGAAAGTCCAGTGGCATGTAGTGAGAGGTGAGATGTAACAAGGCACATCTGACCTCCCATCCTGTCATGGCTTGGGGACTCAATTTCTCTTGGGTATCCTTGGTCAACAGGGGATCTATTCAGTTGTTTGGCGGGCTTAGGATTTTACTTGTATTTCTCAAGACAAATAATTTTAGCTTTACCACTCACTGGCTGGGTGACCTTGGGCACATGACTTAACCTCTCTGAGCCTCAACTTTCTTCTCTGTAACCTAGATTAGACAGCACTACCCTTAAGATTGGCAAGAAATGTGTAAAATGCTTATAGAGGACTTCCAGTTTCAGCTATAACATGTAAAGAGCTTGGAAAACATCACTCCCGTGATCACAACAAGAAAAAAAGACCCTAGCAAACAAGAATCTTTAAGTTCCTTTAGATCCATTAAACATACTATGGTCAAAGGGCAAACCAGAGAGACAGGTAAAGACAGAGAATCATAGCTGAGCTGAGCTTATCCTTAAAATAATGCCTTCATGCTTCAGGCAGGGGTGATGGAAAGAAACCATTTTGGAATATGCCTAGAGCACTTTGTATAATAAGGCCTGCCCCCAGGAGAAACTACCATAGCAGGCATTGATCTGAGTGGGGGCATTTAGACAACACCACCCTTTCCAGCCTTCCCAGAAAAGGCTACTAGAGGCTTCCTCATGCAAAGGGAGAAGAAAAAGGCTAAGAAATAATTCCGAAGGTCACAGCCCATACACTCAAGCCCACTAAGAAACTAGATTTAATCTTAAGATTAGAATGTCTCTTCCCTGCATCTTACCCCCACATTACACTTCAGTGTAATGACAGTGGATTACAACTGAGAGAGCTACAGGACAAAGCTTCCATATAAGAAGGAGTTTTTGAGGAAACTTAAACACAACAGGGGGAGAAAATAAAACCAAGGAAATGAAAAGAAACTGAAGCCTCTGGCACCATAGTTACAAGAAACATTAAACACTGTCTGGCTCCTAGCAGAGAAATATAAAACCTCATGCTAAAAGCCTAATTACCTCAGTTTCTAATACCAGATACTTCATGGATGACTTTCAACAAAAATTACAAATCCTGCAAGAAAAAACACAGTGTGAAAAGACAAAGCAGGCATCATAACCAGACTCATGTAAGACACAGATTTTGGAATTATCTGGTGGGTAACATAAAATAATGATGATTAATATCTTAAGGGATCTAATGGAAAAAGTAGGCAAGAATATATGGGAAATGAAGGAGAGAGATGGAAACTTTAAGAAAGAATACAAACAAATGATAAAAATTTAACCCCCCCCACATAATAGTAATGAACAATATCCTCAATGGGCTCATCAGTAGACTAGACACAGCTAAAGAAAGAATCAGTGAGCTTGAAAATAGGTCAATAGAAATATCTCAAACTGAAATATGAGGAGGAAAAAAAATGAAAAAAGGAAAACATCCAGGAACAGTGGGAAAATGACAAAAGATATAATGTTTTTCATTATATTATATGAAATGAAAGAAGAAGAAAAAAGAAGGGAGCAGAAGATACATTTGAAGTAATAATAGCTGAGAATTTTCCAATATTAACAACAGATATCAAAATTACAGATCCAGAAAGCTCAGAGAACACAATGTAGGACAAATACCAAAAAATTATACCTAGGCATATTATGTAAATTACATAAAACCAGAGACAAAGAGAAAATCTTGAAAGAAGTCAGATAGAAAGAATATCTTACCTTGAGAGCATCAAGGATAAGAACTATGCCAGACAAACAAAATCAGAAGAGATTTGTAAGAACTGTTAAAAGAAGTTTTTCAGAGAGAATAAAAATGATACAGGTCAGAGATTCAGATCTCATAATGAAAGAGCATTAGAGAAGAAATAATTGAAGATAAACTTTTTTTTTTAATTCCTAATTGATCTAATAGATAATTGTTCAAGGTAATAATAGCAACAATGTATTGCGTGATTATAGCCTTGGGATAAGCAATGTTATAGGGATGGCAGGGAGGAATGTGAGTTCTCTATTATAAGTTACCTGCACAATTGGTAAAGTGGTATAGTTTTATTTGAAAATAGATTTAGTAGCTAGAAATGCATAGTGCAAACTCTGGGATAATGACTTTTTTTTTTTTTTAATAAAAAGAAGCATAATTGACATGCTAAAAGAAGAGAGAAAATGGAATCATATAAAATGCTCTATTAACATCAGAGAAGGTTAAAAAAAAGAGAAATATAAAAAGAAATAAAGAATGAGTGCAATGAATAGAAAACAATTACAGACATGGTAGATAGAGATCCACTTATATCAATAATTATTTTAAATGTGAATGGTTTAAATATATCAGTTAAAGAAAACCCAGAGACTGTTGAGAGGATAAAAAAACAAGACCCAACTATAGTTATAAGAAACCCACTTTAAACATAAAAACATAGATTAAAAATTAGAAGGATAAAGATATACCATGCTAACACTAACTAAAAGAAAGCTTAAGTAGCTATATTCATTTCAGACAAAATGAACTGCAGAACAAGAAAAATTATCAGGGATAAAGGCGAGTAATAATGATAAAGGGGTCAATTTACCAAGCAGACTTTAACAATCCTTAACTCTCATGAACCTAACTATAGAATGTCCAAATACCTGAGACAAAACTGTTAGAGCTGAAAAGAAAAATAGATAAATCTACTATTGTAGTTGTGTGAGGTAGATAGGGAAGACTTCTGGCTCTCCTAGGGACAAAGGCTAGCACTTGTCTTGGTGCTGGCTCAAACAATTGACACCCCTGTTGGGGAAGGAAGAACCCCCTGATAATCTGCAAAAGAATTTAAGGAATTCCCCAGGTCAAGGGCCAGGCAGCCCAGGCACAATAGGGTCTATAGTAGAACCTAAAATAACCTAAGGCTAATTATCATGTCATTCACTGTCCATCAATGTGGTTCAGTGGTGACATTTGAACCACAAGGAAGGGCTCAATCTAGACAATGTTAAACAGGACCCCAGACCATAACCAGATCCTTTTGTTACAACAGGGGACCTGTTTGGCATCTGTGGTGAATATATCTTGCTCTTGCTCTACAAAACTGTCTTGCTTTTCCTCAACAAACTTCATTTCATGTTTGCCTTGCTTTTGGTGTGTCTGGTCATTCTTTGGCCAAGAGCACACTAAGAACTGAGAACAGACTGCCACCTGACATCTCAAAACTTTCACATCCCACTCTCAGTAACTGACAGACCCAGCAAGCAGAAAATCGGTACAGATACAGTTGAATTGAACACATCATCAATCAACTAGATCTAATTGACATGTGTAAAATACTTCATCCAACAACAGCAGAATATCGATTCATCTCAGTTCATATGGAACATTCACCAAGACAGACTACATTCTAGGCCATAAAATACACCTTAACAAATGTAAAAGAATATAAATCATATAAAAATATACTCTCAGACCACAATAGAATTAAATTAAAAATAAATAATGGAAAGATAGTTGGGACTTTTCCATATATTTGGAGATTAAGTAGCATATGTCTTAACAACATATGGGCCAAAAAGAAATCTCAAGAGAAATTAAAAAAATATTTTGAAATATTACATGAAAATTAAAGTAGGACTTAATGACATTTGTGGGATGCAATAAAAGGAGTACTCAGAGGGAAATTTAAAGCATTGAATAAATATATTAAGACAAGATGAAAGATCTAAAATTAATAACCTAAGCTTCTATTTTAGGAAACTAGAAAAAGAACAAGTTAAATCCAAGCTAAGCAGAAGAAAAGATATAATAAAAATTAGAAAAAAAATTCCAATGCAATCCTATAAAATGAGAACAAATTTGAAGGCATCACTTTACCAGACTTTAAGCTATACTACAAGGCTATAGCAATTAAAACAGCATGGTATTGACATAAAAATAGAGACACAGACCTTCGGATCAGAGCAGAGAACCCAGATATGAAATCATCCTTATATTGCCATCTGATCTTTGACAAAGCAAACAAAAACATACACTGGGGGGAAGAATCTCTATTCAATCAATGCTGGGAGAACTGAATAGTCACATGTACAGGGTTGAAACAGGTCTGACCCCTCTCAACAATCACAAAAATTAACTCACATGGATAAAAGACTTAAACCTAAGTCATAAAATTACAACAATTCTAGAAGAAAATGTTGTAAAAACTCCTCTAGATATAGGCCTAGGGAAAGAATTTATGAAGACAACCCCAATGGCAATCAGAGAAACAACAAAAGTAAACAAACAGGACCTGATCAAGTTGAAAAGTTTTTGGATAGCCAAGGACACACCAACAAAGCAAATAGACAACAGACAGAATGAGAGAAGATATTTGCAAGCTACATATCTGATAAAGGACTGATAACCAGAATCTACAAAGAACTCAAGCAAATCAACAAGATCAAATAACCCTGTAAAAAGTTGGGCAAGAAACTTTCCTGATGAAGATAGACTAATGGTCAATAAACAAGTGAAACAATTCTCAATGTCTCTAATCATCAGGAAAATGCAAATCAAAACCACACTGAGATACTACCTAATCCCAGTGAGAATGGCTCACATCATAAAGTCCTAAAGTGGGCGGTGCCTGTGGCTCAGAGGAATAGAACGCTGGCCCCATATGCTGGAGGTGGCGGGTTCAAACCCAGCCCCCGCCAAAAACTGCAATAAATAAATAAATAAAAATAAAGTCCTAAAGCAACAGATGTTGGTGTGGATACAGAGAGAAAAAACACTCATACACTATTGGTGGGACTGCAGACTGGTTCAACCTCTGTTGAAAGTAGTATGAAGATTCCTCAAAGTAGATCTACTCTTTGATCCTTCAATCCCTCTACTAGGTATTTATCCATAGGGAAAAAAAAAGACATAATAAAAACAATTGTGCTCAAATGTTCATAGCAGCACAATTCATAATTGCAAGGATGTGGAAAAAAACCCAAGTGCCCATCAATACGTGAATGGATTAATAAAATGTGGCATGTGTACCATGGAATACTACTCACGAAAATGATGATGACCTACTATCTTTTATAACAACCTGGATGGAAATGGAGACCATTCTCCTATCTGAAGTTTTGCATGTACTCAACACTAAATTGGAACTAGTTATAAACACCTATGTGCTCATAGGGAAGAAAAATTCAAAGAAATTCAAGTAGAGGGGAGGAGGAGAAGGATAAATTCCCATCCAATAGGTACACCAAACAGGTACCTTGCACACTTTCTGGGTAAAGGGCACATCTGTAACTTTGACTTAAAATATGCAAAAATAAATTATATAACCAAAACATATGTACCCCCATAATATCCTGAAATTTAAAAAAAGAGAAGAAAAAAATCAAATTGATGGAATTAAAAACAGAAGAGCAATGGAGAAAATCAATGAAACCAAAATATGGTCCTTTGAAAAGATCAATAAAATTGATAAATCTCTTTTGGCATCAAATGATCTTTGATGAAGGAGCAAATGCAATTCAAAATTCAATGTAAGAAGGAAAGTATTTTCAAGTAAAAATGCTGAGACAACTGAGCACCAATATGCAAAATAAATGAGTGATACAATTTACCAAAACTTACAAAAGGAAAAATAGATAATCTGGAGAAGAGGAGGAAGAAAAAGAAAAAGAAAAACAGACAATCTGAATATTTCTTTAATAGATACAGGCCTAATGATAAAGAATGACAATAACTTTCTACAAAAGAAGGCACAGGTCCAGATAGGTTCACTGGTGAATTCTACCAAACATTAAGAAAAAAATGATTCCAATTCTCTACAATCTCTCCCAGAAGATAGAAGCAGAGAAAACATGAAAGATATAAAAAATGAAGAGATATTTCATGTCTATGGATAGAAAGATCAATATTATTGAGATGCCAGCTCTTCCCAACTGTACGTATGGATTCAACATAATCCAAAGGGAAAACTCCGCAAGTTATTCTGTGTAAATGATGAATTGATTCCAAAATTTGGAAAGACAAAAGACCAGAATAACATAACACTGAAGAAAACAGAGGCGGGGGACTGACACTACCCAACTTCTAACCTCACTATGAAGCTATAGTAATCAAACACAGCAGAGTATTAGTGAAAGAATAATTGGACCAATGGAACAGAATAGAGAGCCCAGACAGAGCCCCCCAAAATACTCATAGTCAAATGATCTTTGACAAAGGAGCAAATGCAATTCAAAATTCAATGTAAGAAGGAAAGTCTTTTCAAGTAAAAATGCTGAGACAACTGAGCACCAATATGCAAAATAAATAGGTAAATAAATAAATATAAATATAAATGCAGATCTTACACTTTTCACAAAAATTAACTAAAAATGGATCACAGCTCTAAGACTAAAATATAAAACTACAAAACTTCTAGACAGTAACATAGGAAAAAAAATCTAGGTTATCTTGGGTTTGGTCATAAAATTTTTAGATATACCAAAAGCAAGATCCATGGGGGAAAAATTGTTAAATTGGACCTTATTAAAATTAAAAGATCTGCTCTGAGACAGATATTATTAAGAATACAAAGAGGGAACAGACTGGGAGAAAATATTGGCAAAATATACCAGTTCTTTATATCTGATAAAGACTTGCCTTCAAAATATAGAAAGAGGCCAGGTGCGGTGGTTCACACCTATAATCCTAGCACTCTGGGAGGCTGAGGTGGATGGATTGCTTGAGCTCACCAGTTTGAGACCAGCCTGAGCAAAAGCAAGACCCAGTCTCTAAAAATAACCGGGCGTTGTGGTGGGTGCCTGTAGTCCCAGCGGCTTGGGAGGCTGAGGCAAGAGAATCTCTTGAGCTCAAAAGTTTGAGGTTGTTGTGAGCTGTGATGCCACAGCACTCTTCTAAGGGTAACAAAGTAAAACTCTGTCTCAAAAAAAAAAAAAAAAGAACAAACAAACAAACAAAAAAACTCCTAAAAAATATACGAAGAACTCTAAAAACTGAGCAGTAAGAAAACAACTCAGTTAACAAATGGGCCCAAAAATCTGAACAGACAGCTCACCAAAGAAGATATACAGATGGCAAATAAGCGTATGATAAGATGTTAACATAAAATGTCTTTAAGGAATTGCAAGTGAAAAGGAATGAAGCAGCACCACACACCCATTAGAATGGCTAAGCCCCCAAACTGACTATATTAAGTGTTAACACAGATGTGGAGCAACAGGAACACCTGTTCATTAATGGAGGGAATACAAAATAGTACTGCTGTTTTGGAAGACAGGTGGGCAGTTTCTTTCAAAGGTAAACATAGCCCTACTATACATATTATTTTTATTTATTTATTTATTTATTTTTTTTGTAGAGACAGAGTCTCACTTTATGGCCCTCAGTAGAGTGCCGTGGCCTCACACAGCTCACAGCAACCTCCAACTCCTGGGCTTAAGTGATTCTCTTGCCTCAGCCTCCCGAGTAGCTGGGACTACAGGCGCCCGCCACAATGCCCAGCTATTTTTTGGTTGCAGTTCGGCCGGGGCCGGGTTTGAACCCGCCACCCTTGGTATACAGGGCCGGCGCCTTACCGACTGAGCCACAGGCGCCGCCCCCTACTATACATATTATTAATAGTTAGGTTCCCCAGAGAGGCAGAGAGACAGAAGTAAAAGGATACACACACACACACACACACACACACACACACACACATACAAATTGTCCCTCAGTTATCTGTAGGGGATTGGTTCCAGAAATCCCCCTGGATATCAAATTCTATGGATGTTAAAGTCCCTGATATAAAAGGGCATAGTATTTGCATATAACATATAACATATGCAAATATCAACAAATTAAATTATCCCTAAATTACTATAATACCTAATACAGCATAAATGCTATGTAAATAGTTTTTATACCATATTATTTTTACTTTTTATTATTTATTAAAAACATTTTTGATGTGTGGTTGGTTGAATCTGCAGATGTGAAGACTTAGATCTAGAGGGCTGACTGCATAGATATAGAGAGAGATACAGATTACAGACACAGATATGTGAGGGGGGTTTGTTCTGACAATTGGCTCATCAATTATGGAGGCCAGGAAGTCCCATGGAAGGTGTTTGCAAGCTGGAGCCCTGGGATGTCAGCCGGGTGACTCATTCCAGTCTGAAAGCCTCGGAACTAGAGGCTGAAGGGCTGAGAAGTGGGAGGTGTGGTGGGGGGACTGGTGTAAGTCCTACCATCTAAAGGACAGAATGTCTAGAGTTCTGATGTCCAAGGGCAGAAGAAGAGTGTCCCTGCTGCAGGAGAGGGAGAGAGAGAGAAAGGAAATTGCTTTTCCTCTGCTTTTTCTGTTCTACATGGGCCCCCAGTCAATTGGATGGTGCCCCACCCTAAGGGCAGATCTTCCTGCTTTACTGGCTTCCTAGATATCAGATGTCCCTTAATCCAGTCAAGTTGGCACCTAAAATTAACCATTGCATCATACAATCCAACAAGCACATTCCTGGGTATTTGCCCAATCATGTAGAAAACTTACATGCCGGCGGCAACCATAGCTCAGTGAGTAGGGCGCTGGCCACATACACCGAGGCTGGCGGGTTCAAACCTGGCCCGGGCCAGCTAAAAACAACAATGACAACTGCAACAACAGCAACAAAAAAAATAGCCAGGTGTTGTGGCGGGCACCTGTCCCAGCTACTTGGGAGGTTGAGGCAAGAGAATCACTTAAGCCCCAGAGTTTGAGGTTGCTGTGAGCTATAACGCCGTGGCACTTTACCCAGGGCAACAGCTTGAGACTCTGTCTCCAAAAAAAAAAGAAAAAATATATTACGTTCCTGCAAAACCTGCACGCACACACATACACACACAGGAAATGCACACAAATGTTTATAGTAGCTTTGTTCAGGGTTGCCCCAAACTAGAAACAACCAAGATGACCTTCAGTAAGTGAATAGATTAATAAACTGGCACATCCATTCCGTGGACTATAATTCAGGGATAAAATAGAAATGAGCTAGCAAGCCACAAAAAGACATGGAGAGACCTTCAAAATGGAAGGAAATGGAAAAAGCCAGTCTGAGAAGGCTGGGTACGTTGTGGTTCCAACTATATGGCATTCTAGGAAAGTCGAAACTACAGAGAATAAAAAGACCAGCGGCAGGGATGAGCAGGTGGAGCACCGAGACTCTTTACGGCCGAGAAACGATTCTGTATGATACTGCAATGGTGGACACATGACATGAGGCACCTGTCAAATCCCACAGAACCATACAACACAAAGAGCAAACCTTAATGCAAATTACAGACGTCAGTCGATAATAATATACCAGTGTTTGTTCATTGGCTGTATCAAATGCACCACCCAATGCACAATGGATTACAGGGGAAGCTGTGTGCTCAGGGAGGGGGGTATGTGGGAGTTCTCTGTACTGTCTGTTCAGTTTTCCTGTTCTAAAAAATAAAGTATCTTAATTAAAAGATAAATGCTCACAGAGCACCTGGCCTGTTAGGTGCCTGACAGATGTCACTGGTGTTCGTGTTAGGAGGCAGCTTGCAGGGCAGTTAGTTAGGAGATCTGGGTCCTGGTTCCAGTACTCCCACATCTTTGTGGGGGGCCTTTGGAGGTGGCCCTAACCTGTCCAATCCTTACTTCCTCAGCTCTAAATTGGGGTAAGAAAAATTCCCTCTCAGTGCCATGTCAGTGATGTGTTTTATAGCAGTAACGCGTGTGCTAACTTTACACTGACTCCCCCAGGCTGGAGGAGAAGCAGAGGCGAGGGCCTGGGGGAGACCTCATAGCTGGGGAGCTCCCTGGACATGCTGTGTCAATGTCACCATGAGCCAACAGCAGGAACTGGACTGTCTCAACAAACACAGCTCTGCCCAACTCTTGGGTCTGGGAACAGTTGGGATTTGGCGCAGTGCTCACATCTTCACGCGCTTGTGACTGTTGTCACTGCATGAGGCAAGCCAAGACTGAGACTCGGGCCGTTCCATCCCAACTGCTATGGCAGCTGTGGCTTTATCCTGCTGAGCCTTGGTTCCCTCCTCTGCATAGGAGGGTGTGGTAAGAAGGCTGTGCTCCCTCTCAGCATGCGCAGTCAGGGGACAAGTGGGTTTGGAAATAGTTTCCTAATCTGTAAAGCACATGAGCCTGCCAGGAATGACAGTGGTGGCTGCAAACAGCAAAAGAGCTACTGTTGGGCTGGGCAGTTACTCCCTTACCACATCCTGAGCGCAACCCAAGGTGGGTGTTATCGACCCTGTTTGAAAGGACACTGGGGCTCCCAGAGTGAAGTGTCCCCCTCTAAGGGCCCACCCTGGCCGTCTCAGCTGCTAGGCTTTTCCACAGCGGGATCTGGTATGCAACAAGTGGAAGGAAAGGGAAGGTCTACTTAAAAAATAATTCAGCTTTTATTTTTTGTCTATTTTGGGGGGGAAGGGGCCACACAATGGGCAGAGATCCTATTCTGTCCAACCTCAAGGTGAACGAGGATGAGGAAGGATAGGTCTTGCCTGTCAAAGGGGTAGCAGGTATGAACGAACGTCACCTGGCAGCCCTCTGGGGAGAGGCCACCACATAGTAGCACGCAGCCTGCACTCCAGCAGGCCCCGGAGATCAGTGTCTGGGAGAGGGAGGGGGAGGTCGACCTGGCATTTCTGTTGGCTCACTTGCTTTTATTAAAAATAATTCTGACGTTGACTATTTTGTAATCGTGTAGGGCACCCATCCAGAGAGGCCCATCTGACTGCGAGATAATTTCAAGGCTGAAGAACATCATTTGTGCCAGACACCTCGTGCGAGGCGCTGCGTGAAGCTGGCCTACTTATCCTCGGCCTCCCATACTCCAGAGGGGAGGGAGGCGATCCATGTTTATGCATAAGGGAGGCTTCGCTAACATTCCAAATAAAAATACTTTTAAATATTTCAGTACATTTCAGGGGGCTCACCGCAGCTGATGACAGTGTAGGCTCAGATGATTTGCATCAGTCGACTGAGGACTGCGGGTGAGAGATGATAGTGAGACCCAGTCTCCCATAGGACCAGAAGGCATTGGGTCTGATACATGTGTGTTTGCAGAGCACCTACTGTATGCCTGGCACAGCGCGAGGCCTCGTTGGGGTTCTGGCTCTGTTTTGTGGAGATTGGTCTAGAGTTGGGGCAGATGCTGCACCCTCATTTGTGGTATTGGAGGAGCCCTGTGGTCACAGGGCTGCAAAGGAGGCTGTTGGAGCAGGTGAGGAGGCTTCAGGGGGATGAAGGCCTGGGCAGTGGCACACAAGGGGAGGGGCCTCTGCAGAGGCAAAGGCCCAAGGGCAAGACCTCCAAGGTGGCTGGCTACTCTGGCTGGAGAGAGTATAATACTGGTAGGGGGCGGTACAGAGGGTCAGGGGTCCAGCCTCCAAGGATGGCAGCCTCTCAGATGCTCTTCCCTGGAGGCAGGGCCAGAAGACTGGAGACTGCAGGCAGCTGATGGTCAGTTTAAGCCTGGGAGTCAGGAGTAGCCTGTGTCCTTGGCTTCCCATAACTACAGCCTGAGCCTGCCAGCACTGCACGTCCTGCTGTGCGCCCGCCCCCCAAACCCCACAGTGCCCAACCCTGTCCCCACTTTGGCAGGGTAGGATGGAAGGCCTGGCGTTCCCTCGGCACTGAGGTTCTTGGGCACTGAGAACCATCCCTCTCTCTGGGCTGTGAGACCCTGTTTCCTGACTCTGTCCCCAGCTCCTGCAGAGCACCCAGCAGGAGTAGGTGCCCTGGGAAGCACTTCCTGAGAAAGGAGTGCTGTGAGAGCAATGTGGTCACATAGTGACATTAGGTGCCCCCTTACTGGGCATTTCCTGTGGGAGACAATGCTCTGGGCACCCTCCAGGCTTTATTTCCTTTCATCAAACTCTTGTTTCTATGAGGCAGGCACAGTTATTACCTCCACCTTATCAGCACTTGCTCTTAGACAAAGTTACACAACTTGCTTACGGTCACATAGCTAGACATCATTAAGCCCAGATTTAAAGCCAGCTTTGTCTGATGGCAGGGCCCTGGCTTTGAGTCTACTGCCAGCAAACCAAGGCAGCCCCAGGATGGGGGACGTGTATGTCAGAAATTCAGCGGGTGTTTCTGATTTAGGTTTCTTATTTAGGTCAAAGAGTCAGCAGCGTATATCAGACATTAAACCCTGCCACTCTCTGATTTCCCTCTGCAAGGGGTGAGTGTGTTTGTGTGTGAGCTCTGGTGGGAAGGGGAGGTGAGCAAAGCTCCCCAATCATTTTTTTCCCTTGCAATTATGTTTCCATTGGTTACTGGGAGGGACCTTTAGCTCATACCTTAAAACAGCAAAACCCCTGGCTTTGAAGTAAAAAAAGATTTCAGAAGCCCTGAGACATCCGTCTCACGTGAGATGGACGAGATGTCCAAGTGCCCGGTTCAAATGTTCTCTTCGCAAGTGAAATGTTTGTTTCTCGTAGCTGGTGCCAGTGCTATTGCCTTTTATTGCCTAATCTCGAAACTGTCCTCCTCTCTTACCATGGAGATGTCAAATTCGACTCTGGAAAGAGTTGAGTGCAAAGTTGCTATGATAAGAAGGAGCTCGTGAGTGCAATTTACATGAAATAAATGCATCTACACTGACAAATTTGTTTCTTCCTTAGATTCTGGCCAATGAGAGGGTGATGACATCCCAGTTTTGCCGATAACATCCTCATTTAGATTTCTGTATTCTGCTGGAAATTCTAGAATTAGAAATTAAGATCCTTAATTTAAAAAAAAATGGCAATTACATTGGCATGCTGGAGAGTGTAAGACTGCATATCATTAAATTCCATCAAGCTCCTGACGTTCTCATGGAGAGGGAGGAGAGCCTATTTAGGAAGCCATGAACACGGCGTACAGATGAGGGTTCCTTAGGTGGGGAGAGGCGGGGATGGCCAAAGTTAGGGTAGAGCCACATGTAGGTCATTGCCAAGTCCTAATTTTTGTTTTTAGTGGTGAGTTTGTGGATGTTCACTCATTCCATTATTAAAAATAACTAATTAAAAAGACTAACTAACTAAAATTAGACCATGAAGGAAGTGTCTCATGAACCAGGCATTGATAGTTAATATAATACTTTGCCCTGAGGTCCAATAAAAACAAAACAAATGATCAAAACCAAACCTATTTAAAAGGATGGGTTGTAGTTCAGCTTTTATAATATGTGCACTTTTTCTAACTAGTTTGTTTTTCTCCTACTAATCTCTTTAAGCAGCATTTTTCTTCTCTGTTTCAATAGCCAGGTTTCCACATGTGGGTTATCTTTGTTCATAAAGATCTCAAGCATCGAGTGAGACCAAGATGGCAGCCAAGTAACAGCTTCCCTGCAACTGGGCAAAGTGAGTCTGGGGAGATAAGACTCCAGGTATCTCTGGCTGGTGGGATCTGCCTATAATCATCCCTTTGAGGATGTAGGGAGTCAGCGAGAGACTTCTGGACCCCAAGAGGAGGACAAAAACAGTGGAAAACTGGCAAGTGGTTGCATGTGTTCGATCGGTCTAATCCTGCCGGCAGCTGTAAGTACAGCACCAGTGAGACTGCAAACTGGAAAGGCCTTACCTGTGGACTTGGCACTCAGTTGAACTGCCTTGGGGAAAGCTTGAGCAGGAGTGCGGAGAACTTTGGGCATTGTCTAGGGCCCCAGACTGAGCCGCTGAGCCGGACGATGGAGCTAATAGTGTTTGGCTGTGGGCTGAAGGGAGCATTGTGAGAGAACTGCCCCAGCAAGCTCCGCCCTCAGGGTTGCAGAGCAAGGATCGGGTGGGAGCTCCTAATCTGGTGACTGAGCAGCCTAAAGGCAGGGACTGAGCCGCCTTATAGCCTTAACCCTCAGGGGCAGGGTGAGACCAGTTTTGGCACACTGGGTAAGTGGATAGCCACTTCAGCAGTAATCCCAGTGACAAGCACTTTCATGGGAAATCTTCATGGGAAATCTTAGCCAAGTTTAGCAGTTTAAAGTGCCTTTTAAGAGGGCTGAAGAGAGATTTAGGGTCTCCACCCTGTGGGGTTTGAGAAATCAGCGAAGGCCTCCAGTTGTATCAGCATTGTGATTAACATCTCATACCCCTGTTGCCCAGACAATATTCAACAAGATATATATACTGCTTTGTTTTTGTTTATCTTGTTGTTGTTGTTTTGTTTTTAATTTCAACCTTTTCTGTATAGATTTTTTCTTTTTTTCTTTCTTTTCTTTCTCCATTTTTCTAGTTCAAATACAATTTCCCATTGCTGCCTTTTTCAATAATTAGAACTTCATTTTTGCTAGTGTTTCTACCACTATTATTTAGTTTTTCACCCAATTTTATCCCGTCGAGTTTTCTGTTTGCTTGTTTTGATTTGATTTATAGCATTTTTGTCTTTCCTCTCTACTTCGTGGAGGTGGGGTACTGTGTCCGATCAGGTTAGCAAAGAGCTGCTGACCTCAAGGGAACCACCCAACCAGGCACCCCTAGAGGTTGTTTTTTTTTAAGGTTGTGTCAAAGTACCCTACTGTACATCTATATTGCTCTGTCTCCCTCTTTCTGTGCCTCTTTTCTTTTTTTTAATATTCCCTTTTACCCACCCCCTATCCTTTCTTTCTTTCCTTTTCTTTCTTTTATCCCTTCTTGCTCTTCAACCTTCTCATCCTTCTGGTCCTGTACTAAAAGGACTCATTGGAACCTTAGTCCACAGGCATGGGAACTTAAAGAGCAAGAGGAAGTGAAAGGAAAATTAGGGCAAGGAAACAGATAAAAGAAATTACTCATGAGGAAGAATCAGCAGAAAACTCCAGGCAACATGCAGAACCAGTCCAGAGCAACCCCTCCAAGGGACCATGAGGTAGCTACTGCAGAGGATTCCACCTATAAAAAAATGTTAGAAATGACAGAAAGGGAATTTAGAATACACATGATGAAAACAATGAAAGAAATGATGGAAACAATGAAGGAAACTGCTAATAAAGTGGAAAATAACAAAAAGGAAATCAACAAACAGAATCAAATAAGCGATAGAATGATATGAAGAATATAGAAAAGATATAGCGGAGCAGAAGGAACTGAAGCAGTCAACTAGGGAACTTAAAGATGCAATGGAAAGTATCAGCAACAGGTTAGACCATGAAGAAGAAAGAATTTCGGAAGTAGAGGACAAAGTTCTTGAGATAACTCAGATAGTTAAACAGGCAGAAAAGAAGAGAGAGAGAAAGCAGAATGTTCACTGTCAGAATTATGGGACTTTATGAAGCGTTCCAACATATGAGTTATAGGAATCCCAGAAGGGGAAGAATGCCCCAGAAGAATGGAAGCCATACTAGAGAACGTTATAAATAAAAATTTCCCAAATATCACCAAACATTCTGGCACACTGCTTTCAGAGGGATATCGGACCCCAGGTCACCTCAACTCTAACCGAGCTTCTCCAGGACACATTGGGATGAACCTGCCCAAAGTCAAGACAAAAGAAAAGATTCTGCAAGCTGCCAGGAGTAAGTGCCAGTTGACCTACAGAGGCAAATCCATCAGAGTGACCGCAGACTTCTCTAATGAAACTTTCCAAGCAAGAAGACAATGGTCATCTACCTTTAATCTACTTAAACAAAACAATTTGCAGCCTAGAATTCTATATCCTGCTAAGCTAAGCTTTAAAATTGACGGAGAAATCAAATCATTTATGGATATACAAACATTGAGGAAATTTGCCACAAGACCAGCTCTACAGGAAATACTTCAACTTGTCCTACACACTGACCATCACAATGGATCAGCAGCAAAGTAAGAACTCAGAAATTAAAGGACAGAACCTAACTTCCACACTGATGCAAAAGATAAAACTAAGCAATGGACTCTCACAAAATAAGAAGAATAGAACACTACCACACTTATCAATTATCTCAATAAATGTTAATGGCTTGAATTCCCCACTGAAGAGACGTAGATTGGCTGACTGGATTAAAAAACACAAGCCATCCTTTTGCTGTCTACAGGAAATACACCTGGCTTCAAAAGACAAACTAAAATTCCGAGTCAAGGGTTGGAAGACAATTTTTCAGGCAAATGGAATTCAGAAGAAAAGACGAGTTGCAATCTTATTTTCAGATACATGTGGATTTAAAGCAACTAAAGTCAAAAAAGACAAAGATGGTCACTTTATATTGGTCAAGGGAAAACTACAAGAAGAAGACGTTTCAATTCTAAATATTTATGCACCCAATTTAAATGCTCCCAGATTCTTGAAACAGACCTTACTCAGTCTGAGCAATATGATATCCGATAATACCATAATAACAGGGGACTTTAACACTCCTCTTACAGAGCTGGACAGATCCTCTAAACAGAAATTAAACAAAGATATAAGAGATTTAAATGAGACCCTAGAACAATTGTGCTTGATAGATGCATATAGAACACTCCATCCCAAAGATAAAGAATATACATTCGTCTCAGCACCCCATGGAACATTCTCCAAAATTGATCATATCCTGGGACACAAAACAAATATCAACAGAATAAAAAGAATTGAAATTTTACCTTGTATCTTCTCAGACCATAAGGCACTAAAGGTGGAACTCAACTCTAACAAAAACGTTTGACCCCACACAAAGGCATGGAAATTAAACAACCTTCTGTTGAACGACAGATGGGTGCAGGAAGAAATAAAATAGGAAATCATTAACTTCCTTAAGCATAACAACAATGAAGACACAAGCTACCAAAACCTGTGGGATAAATGTTGGAAAAATAGGTAAAAATGCAAAGAAAAATATTGAAATCGTCCAGCAATAACTCCAACTCATGATTATCTCAATTAATATTTTGCTGTAATTCCATCTAATATTTTTTCTAAATTATGAAACACCTATGTTTTAGAAATCGTAACTTGCTTTCTTTCTAAAAAAAAAAAAAAAAACAAAACCTGTGGGATACTGCAAAAGCAGTTTTGAGAGGAAAATTTATCGCTTTAGATGCCTACATTCGAAAAACAGAGAGCACATCAACCAACTCAGAAGCCATCTTATGGAATTGGAAAAGAGAAGAACAATCTAAGCCTAAACCCAGTAGAAGAAAAGAAATCTCCAAAATCAAATCAGAGATCAATGAAATTGAAAACAAAAGAATCATTCAGAAAATTAACGAAACAAGGAGTTGGTTTTTTGAAAAAATAAATAAAATAGATAAGCCATTGGCCATATTAACGAGAAATAGAAAAGTAAAATCTCTAGTAACCTCAATCAGAAATGATAAAGGGGAAATAACAACTGATCCCACAGAGATACAAGAAATTATCTCTGAATACTACCAGAAACTCTATGCCCAGAAATTTGACAATGTGAAGGAAATGGATCAATATTTGGAATCACACCCTCTCCCTAGACTTAGCCAGGAAGAAATAGAGCTCCTGAACAGACCAATTTCAAGCACTGAGATCAAAGAAACAATAAAAAAGCCTCCAACCAAAAAATGCCCTGGTCCAGATGGCTTCACACCAGAATTCTATCAAACCTTTAAGGAAGAGCTTATTCCTGTACTGCAGAAATTATTCCAAAAAGTCGAGGAGGAAGGAATCTTCCCCCAATATGTTCCATGAAGCAAACATCACCCTGATACCAAAACCAGGAAAAGACCCAGTCAAAAAGGAGAATTTCAGACCAGTCTCACTCATGAATATAGATGCAAAAATTCTCAGCAAAATCCTAGCCAATAGATTACAGTTTATCATCAAAAAAGTCATACATCATGATCAAGTAGGTTTCATCCCAGGGATGCAAGGCTGGTTTAACATATGCAAGTCCATTAATGTTATCCACCGTATTAACAGAGGCAAAAATAAAGATTATATGATACTCTCGATAGATGCAGAAAAAGCATTTGATAAAATCCAGCATCCTTTTCTTATTAGAACACTGAAGAGTATAGGCATACGTGGCACATTTCTAAAACTGATTGAAGCTATCTATGACAAACCCACAGCTAATATTTTACTGAATGGAGTAAAACAAAGCTTTTCCTCTTACAACTGGCATGAGACAAGGTTGTCCTCCATCACCTTTACTATTCAACATAGTGTTGGAAGTTCTAGCCAATACAATTAGGCAAGACAAGGAAAGAAAGGGAATCCAAATGGGAGCAGAGGAGGTCAAACTCTCCCTCTTAGCTGATGACATGGTCTTATACTTAGAGAATCCCAAAGACTCAACCACAAGACTCCTAGAGGTCATCAAAAAATACAGTAATGTTTCAGGATATAAAATCAATGTCCACAAGTCAGTAGCCTTTGTATACACCAATAACAGTCAAGATGAGAAGCTAATTAAGGACACAACTCCCTTCATCATAGTTTCAAAGAAAATGAAATACCTAGGAAAGGAGGTGAAGGACCTCTATAAAGAAAATTATGAAATTCTCAGAAAGGAAATAACAGGATATTAACAAATGGAAGAACATACCATGCTCATGGATGGGAAGAATCAACATTGTTAAAATATCTACACTTCCCAAAGCAATCTACCTATTCAATGCCATTCCTATTAAAATACCAACATCATACTTTTAAGATTTGGAAAAAATGATTCTGCGTTTTGTAGGGAACCAGAAAAAAACCCGTATAGCTAAGGCAGTTCTTAGTAATAAAAATAAAGCTGGGGGCATCACCATACCAGATTTTAGGCTGTACTACAAAGCCATAGTGCTCAAGACAGCATGATACTGGCACAAAAATAGAGACATAGACACTTGGAATCGAATAGAAAACCAAGAAATGAAACTAGCATCTTACAACCACCTAATCTTTGATAAACCAAACAAGAACCTACCTTGGGGGAAAGACTTTCTATTAAATAAATGGTGTTGGGAGAACTGGATATCCACATGTAAAAGACTGAAACTGGACCCACACCTTTCCCCACTCACAAAAATTGATTCGAGATGGATAAAGGACTTAAATTTAAGGCATGACACAATAAAAATCCTCATAGAAAGCATAGGAAAAACACTGGAAGATATTGGCCTGGGGAAAGACTTCATGAAGAAGACTGCCATGGCAATTGCAATAACAACAAAAATAAACAAATGGGACTTCATTAAACTAAAAAGCTTCTGTACAGTTAAGGAGACAACAACCAAAGCAAACAGACAACTTACACAATGGAAAAGGATATTTGCATATTTTGAATCAGACAAAAGCTTGATAACTAGGATCTATAGAGAACTCAAATTAATCCACATGAAAAAAGCCAACAATCCCATATATCAATGGGCAAGAGACATGAATAGAACCTTCTCTAAAGAAGACAGATGAATGGCTAACAAACATATGAAAAAATATTCATCATCCCTATCTATTAGAGAAATGCAAATCAAAACCACCCTGAGATACCATCTAACCCCAGGGAGAATGGCCCACATCACAAAATCTCAAAACTGCAGATGCTGGCATAGATGTGGAGAGAAGGGAACACTTTTACACTGCTGGTGGGACTGCAAACTAGTACAACCTTTCTGGAAGGAAGTATGGAGAAACCTGAAAGCACTCAAGCTACACCTCCCATTTGATCCTGCAATCCCATTACTGGACATCTACCCAAAAGGAAAAAAATCCTTTTATCATAAGGACACTTGTACTAGAGTGTTTATTGCAGCTCAAGGTACAATCGCCAAAATGTGGAAACAGCCTAAATGCCCACCAACCCAGGAATGGATTAACAAGCTGTGGTATATGTATACCATGGAATACTATTCAGCCATTAAAAAAATGGAGACTTTACATCCTTCGTATTAACCTGGATGGAAGTGGAAGATGTTATTCTTAATAAAGCATCAGAAGAATGGAGAAGTGTGAATCCTATGTACTCAATTTTGATATGAGGACAATTAATGACAATTAAGGTCACGGTGGGGTTGGGGGAAGGGAAGAGCAGAGAGAGAAAAAAGGAGGGAGGGGTGGGAAAAGGAAGAGCAGAGAGAGAGAAGGAGGGAGGGGGTGGGGCCTTGGTGTGTGCCACACCTTTTGGGGGCAAGACATGATTGCAAGAGGGACTTTACCTAACAAATGCAGTGTAACCTGGCTTAATGTACCCTCAATGAATCCCCAACAATAAAAAAAAAAAAGATTTCAAGCATCAGGGACCTGGGAACCCCCTGTGGCGGGCACCAAAGTCTCATTAGGGCAGAAGGTTAGGCTGGCTTCAGGAGAGGGGAAGAAGCACTTTGACACAGCCAGTGCTGGGTGTGGGTGACGGTCTGATCCAAACGGGCTGGCGTTTTGCACTGGGCATTTGGAAGAGGGAAGGAAGAGCCTTTCAGTGAGACCACCTCTGCTGTGAGCCACAGTTCTCACGCTCGGAACCTGCTGCTTTGAGGGTGCAGGGCATCTACTGCATCACCCACTGGGAACTGAGATGTCTTCGTGTGTTCCAGGACCTGTGTGCCGAGCCCTGGAGGATCAGAGCACACTGTGGGTCCCTTTCTGGGCCACATGCCATGCTAAGCGTGTGCTCTGTCTTCACCCTCAGCAACCCATCACAGCCGTACTACTGATACTACAATTGTCCACTGTGTGTGTATTCCTCTCTTAAGAAAAGAAAAATAGAGGCTATTTACTGAACATTTACTGTATGACAGAAATGTTTTAAATGCTTGCTGTGGATTATCACTTTACTTCTTGCACAGTCCTGTAAGACAAGTGTCATTATTCCCATTCAGCAGATAAAAACCTTGAGCTTAAAGAGGTGAAATTAAACAGACGCGTCAAGTTTGACAGTGGGAACTCTGGGATTTGAACCAAGAGGAGCCTGACTTCAGAGTCCATTGCCTTTCCTTTACACCAGCTGTTCTCAACCTGTGGGTCACGACCCCTTTGGATTGTATTAAAGGCTTGAGGCATTAGGAAGGTTGAGAACCACTGCTTTATACCCAGTGCCCCTGAGGCACAGGATCTCTAAAAAATGTTATCTTCATATCCCTATAGGGTGCAACACCTGGTAACATGTTCATTCGTGCTCTGTTGAATGAATGAATGAATGAAGTGCATGCTCTTTGAACTCAAGTCTTTACACTCCTTACAGCCTTCATTCTGGTCAACCCCATGGCAGGCAGCTCTGAGACAGGGCAAGCTGTCTCTCCCAGAACGGCGCTTGCACCCCTGGCCGAGACTTAACTGGAACAGAGGACCTGAGAATCCCTGGTCTGTGCACCGTGGAGAGAAGGAAACAGGCTCTGTGGTCTGTCTGCCAACACTTGCCAAGAACAACCACTCAACCCCAACCTCTTCTTTTGCTTCCCACAGTTTCCTGAATAGTCCTAAGAAGGTGGCTGGCCCCAGATTCTCCTTCTCTGTGCAAATCACAGGTGTTAGACTCCCAGCCTCAAGGAGAAGGCAAGGATTGGGTCCTGAGCCCAGGGCATAGGCTCTCCATGCCTGGCTTTAATGCCCAGGCCCACTCTGTAGCCTCCCACACCCACACTCTGCTATTTCCTTTCGTGAGTGGTGGAGATTCCAAGGATGAAAGGAGGGGAGACAGGACCTAGGACGGGCAACCCCCTCCAATCTGGTTCTGTCTCCCCAAAAGGCCCTGTGTTGGGTGAGTTAATTTTCACCTCCCTGTTGCTGCTGTTCCTTGGACACATGCCTGTGAGTCCCACCCCCTCGTGAGCCCCTCACTCAAGCCTACAAGCACCGCTGGGTATGGCCCTGCACTGGGGATCCTGGGAGGAGGCGTCGAGCTTGAGGGAAAAATCTTACTTTTGCTACTCACTGGCTATGGGATTTTAGATAAGTTACTTTTGGTCTTGGAACCCCATGGTTTACATCTGCAAAATGGGACACTATTGCCCACTTCTAAGGCCTGGTGTGAGAATTAGCAGCAATACGCGTACATATGCGGTAACTCAAAATGCCACTGCCACCCGCAGTCGCTACTCCCCCTATTCAGGGGCTGAGGTATGGTGAAAGGCCTGGTAGATCCCAAGCCCCAGATTTGCTCAGCGGTATGTGCTAAAAATACGCGTTTTTCTCATTTCCGTAGCTTGGTCAGCAGAATGGAAAGACCCTGGCAGACCCTCGAAAAGCCTCACCAGAGCCTGAATTGTGGACAGCCTCTGTGGATCCCGCTTCCAGGGAGAAATTTAAGAGGCAAACAAAACATGACAAGCTACTCAGAATTAACAATGGGCCAGATGGTAATGCTAGTTTGAAGCAATAAAACATGATAAATAGCTTCCTGCTGCTACTCCTGGTCAATTTCAATATTTAATAATTCCACCACCATCCCACCCCCTCAGTTGGCCCCCTCCACAGGATCCTGTGATGACTCCCCACATTCAACTCACAGAGCAGACACTTCTTCACTTTCTGAAGGCATCAGCAGAAAGTGCTGCTGCTCGATGCTCTAAGCACTCGAAATGATAATTAATCTGCTTACTTCTCCCGAAGACGCTCTGTCTCATGCCTCTCCCGGTTGCCAGGGAAGGCCGGAACAGAGCTGCAGTTGGCGTGATAGAAACGCTCACCCTGTTGACTCAGTGACTGCTGGTATTCCCTGAGTTTTGCTTTTGAATTAAAGAAAGCGGAACGTCAGGGCGGTCGGTGGTCATCTTACTCCAGGACTGATTAGGGGGAGAAAGCAGCCTAGAAAGCGGGGGGGAGGGGCCTGAGCTGGGCTGGTGTTGGACCCTTATCCACCAGCCATGGCTCTGAGCCTCAGTTTCCTCCTCTGTACAATGGAGATAAGCCTACCTACTACCAGGAGAATTCCAGCTGGTGCTGCACCTGGGGAGTGCCTGGTAGTGTGCTTCGCTTGTAGGAAACAGCCAACAACTAGCAGCTAGTAACACCACTACCAAACACGAAACCAAGCAGCCAGTAGTGCCCCAGAGTCAGTGCCCTGCAGGATGGGCCTCCTGGGCCTCTCTGTGGTCAGGAAGTTTCTAGCCTCTGGGGTGTGGGGCGGGAACTGCCAGGCCAGTGCCAGCTGTCAGACAGAATGCTCCCAGGGTCTGCCCAGTGGTGCCCACTAATAAGAGTAATTGCCAGCGAGGACTCCAAAGACCTCAGGGCAGCGCTGGAGAACGGGTACTGTTGGTGCTATTCTACAAGTGGGGAGTGGAGATGGGAAGTGAAATGATTCTTCAGGCTGACATCGGCAGGAAATGGCATCGGCATTTCTTTCGATCACCCCATCTCTGACTGCACTTCTGCTCCACAGATTGATTGCGGGAGCAAGCTCCTCTCCCAGGGACTCCTCCTCTGCCACCCAGTCTGCAGGGAGTCCTCCAGCTGGAGGGCGAGGTGGGGTGCTGGGGTGCTGCAGGCTCACTGTTACTGTGAGATCCTGGTCACCTGCGCTGCAGTTTACTCGTGTGTGAAATGAGACTCGGTGCCTGCTGCCCTGGTTCACGGGGACAGCTAATGAGAGAGTATGCATGGATGGACCCGGCAGTTTTGTGATGAGCTGTACAAATGTCGGTTACAGTTATTACAATTTTTTAGAAAAACACCCTCTGTGAAGAAAAAGATCAGAAACTCCTTCCCCTAAAGGTGGATTCTTCTAGCAAAATCCTTTGCCACACAACTAGAGCAGTGATTTTCAACCAGTGTGCCGTGAGAGGACCTTAACGTTTTTCAACCTTTTTTTCTTACGGCACACTTGAACCTATAGTTAAATTTCCATGGCACACTTAAATTATGTTGACCAAGAAAAAAGGGTAGAAAAAGAATATTCTTACTGTGCTTTGAACTTCTTTCAAAAGTAATTTAATTAATGATCTTTAAAAATGTTCACGGCACACCTAAGATCCTCTTACGGCACACTAGTGTGCCCTGGCATACCAGTTGAAACTCACTGATCCAGAGGCTCAAGATTAAATTATCTTGTGCAGCATTTAAGGCTTTGCTAGCTCCCGGAACCCCGCCTCTGCACTTTCTCACTTCCCTTTTTGCTGTGGCCCATCTGAGCTACTTGGGGTGGTCTGAGCTCAATAACCTTCTCATAATAGCCATGCCAAGGCTGAGCAACACCCCACCACGTGTCTGCCCCTCCCTGTTCACCTGCTCACTGGGGACACCCTTGATAAGGAGCTCCGCTCTGGGGTTCTCTGGTAGCTACCCAAGCTTTCTCTATTCTACCCCATATCACATCACCCAGGGCAGGTTTCTTGTCTGCCTCCCAACTCTACAGGGAGTTCTTCAGGGTAGGGACCAAGCACTCTCACTCCAGTCTTCCCAAGGCCTAGAGATATGGGCTGAGGCATGAGTGAATGAATGAATGAATGAATGAGTGTCCCCAGTATAGACAGAAACAAAGCCATAAGCCAAGGTAAGGGATGCCAGTAGTGCAATTAGAATTTGGTAGCAGACTGTGCCCTGGTGTTAAATGCAGCTCAATCCCTGTAATGATGTCTAGATCTGATGGGATCACCTTTCTCCTATCCCCACCTGGCCCCTTGACAGGAAGGAATAGAAAATGTACCACCCCTGCCTTGGGGACCCTCACGGGACATGGCGGAAGGAGCCGTCTGGTACCTGAGTCCCGCTGGTCCAGGGTTACCGAGTTCCACCTCCTTGTGATGTCAATGTAGAGAATGTCTATGGCGGCCATAGACAAGCTGCTGCTGCTGAGTCTGCAGTTCCTGCCGAAGACGGGAGGGAGACATGTCACCACGAGACCAAACCCTGTCCTGTCTGTCTTTATCCCACTCTGCTGTGGACTGGATGTTTGTGTCCCCCAAGAATTCCCCCCACCAATGTGATGGCATTAGGAAGTGGGGCCTTTGGGAGGTGAGTAGGTCATGCTGGTGGAGCCCTAGTGAGTGGGATTAGTGCCCTTAATGGAGGATACATTCCAGATCTTTCTTTCTCTCTCTGCTCTCCACCCTATGAAGATGCAAGAGAGTGGCATCTGCAAACCAGGAAGTGTGCCCTCACAAGACCCCAGACATTCAGAACTATGAGAAATAAACATTTGTTGTTTAAGCTCCCAGTCTATGGTACCTTTGTTCTAGCATCCTGAGCTAAGGGGATGTCTTTGCTCAGGCTGTGTTCCCTGCCTGGGTTGTCCTCCCTTCCCACAGTGGGAACTATAGAAGGATGTATGGCGGGGAGGGGTGGGAGAGAAGGCTGGAAATGTGCATGAGGTTCAATCCTGTGGATTCCTGCAAGTTCAGCCATTTGGTTAATTAGGAGTCTAATGGACTGGGAAGAGCAAGGACTTTAGGAGAGCAAGTCTCACTGCAATCTGGCTCTACTGCTTGGAAGCTGAATGGCCCTGGTTAAACTATGTCACCTTTCCAAGTCTCAGTGGCCCCACCTATAAAACCGGTGATCTTTGTTAAAGTTACTCAGCATCAGTTTGGCCTTACACAGCAATGTAGGTCCCAGCTTGCTCCAGAAGGGAAAGAGAACGCCATATGTCAAATGCACTTTTGTATATGGCCTCACCTTCCTATCCACCAGTCTCTGGGAGGAGGAGGAGGCCTGCAGCACTGCCCTCTCCTGTGGGTGTCCAGGTGGCTGACTGTGTCATGCTCGGGTGACCCAGTGATGACAGCACATCACCAGCACAGAAGTGATTCCTCACCGGAAATGCTCACCAGCTGAGTCCCTGAGGCTGCATACAGATGGGCTCAAGGCCTCTGTACTTCACCTATCTTAATCTGTCACCTGAAGATTTCACATAAGCCCTGAATCAGCCACACTAAGCCTGAGATTTATAGAGCAGAACAGCATGGGCTGGGGCCTTTCCCCTTTGTGTGGCTGACACAGCACAGCTGGAGAGGTTCCTTGATCATTCCTGACTTAAGGGAGTCACCTGGAAGTGACAGGAGGAGGGAGGGGCAGGCCCTGAGCTTCAGATATTTTGCTTGTTGGGTACAGGAAGGCCACAGTAACCAGGTTTGCAGTCTGATGTCGGAACTGGTGCTCCCAGTCCAAGCCATGGGGTGGAGAAGGTGATTAGAATCTTCCTTTTCCTTCCATGCCCCTGTTTATTTTGCTCTGGAAATGTAGGGCAGCATCTGGCATATTGAAAAGAGCATGATTTGGGGCAGCAGGGAGAACAGAAATTTAAATTCTGACTCTGCTACTTTTTCTAGATCCGGGATGGTGGGCAATTGCCTTATACATTCCTTGCCTTTATTTCCCAGTGTCCAAAATAGAGATGATGGGACCTGCCCGTGTAGTTGTTGAGGGAGTGAGAACATGCGGAGGACCTGCCATGGTGCCTGGAATCGAGGAGCTCACAGCAATTGTTGGTTCCCTTCCTGATCTCCCCATCTTGTCCCTTTTCCTCTCCCAGACCAAGAACCACCTTACCCTAGAGGCTGCCTAAAGCCAAATGTTCAGTGAGTGACCCATTCTGGAGAGGTGGCGCTCACCAGGCAGGAATCGGGGTGGGGGTGGGGGTGCCTTGGGCATTCTGGAAATCAGACCTATGGGTCAGCTGTCAGGTTGGCTGAACTACATTCAATGCTGCTTTCAACTTCTCAAATGAATCCACATCCATCACCCCAGCTGATGATGAATGCTTCTTTGATTTCCCATTTGTCCTTATCTCTCGTGTGAATAGCTCCGTTAGGAACCAGACAGGGGAGGGGTTGATTGGCAAACAGGGTTTGGGCATATAGAGGCCCATTTCCAAACCCATATTTGCCCCTAAAGATGGTGGCTGGGCATGTGCCGAGTGAGGCTGGTCCTCCTGAGGTAGCAGCACCCTGGCCCTGCCCCCCTGCTTCCTGCCTTTCTTAGAACCCTGTTTCCCAGGCCATCAGGGCACACGCTGCTTCCTCCTGGACTCCCGCTCCATATTTCACTCACAAGTCACTGTGGCAGACTTCAAAGCACATCAGTGCACAGTTATTGAGTGCCAGTAACAACATGTCAGTGGACACAAAGGTTTTCACGTCACCTGTCACCAATGTGGCTCTCTCTACAGGGGTCTGCTGGGGACGAGGTTCCATCTCTCCCAAGGTATTCTCACAACCCACATTGCTAATTTCCAAAGCTTCGTTAGGAATGGCTGTCTGTTCTCTAATTATCATATCAGTGTCCTCTGGACTATCTGCTCTACTGTGAGACGTGAGGGCTGCCTGTCCCGCTCTGTGGGTTAATGGAGTATAAAGGGGAAAAACAAACTGACCACTGGAATATAGTGATTTTTTTCTCTAACAGGTAGAAAATAGAAGTGTCAGACCTTTAGCAGGAGCTGTAATTTACCAAAGAGAATTCTCCATCTATCCCCTTTCCGAGGTAGCTTGTCCTCCCTGGTGAAACCAGCAAGTACAGTTGATTACAACATCTGCTGCTGGGATAGAGGAAGGATTTGTGCTGGCTGCAGTAGAAGGGAAATGTTTTGAAAGAATTTTGATTCTGTAGGCATTTCTTGGGCACCATCTGTATGCCAGGCCTATTCCTGCTCATCAGCTCTCTGGATCTTTATAACCATCCTATGAGGGAAGTATACCTTGTCCCATTTCTATGATGGGCAAGCTGAGGCTCAAGACAAAGGATGTGACTTGCCCGAGTACACACAGTTGGGATTCACATCCAGTCCTTCCCTGAAGGATAGAGTAGTAGGTTTGGGAACTGTAGGGAGATGCCGGTCCAGGGCCACAGGAGGAATTCACCTAGTAGAATTGGAGCCTCTAGAATGCTCCTGTTGGGAGATTTGGGATAGCAGGCTGGGGTTAAGGCAAACAGAGCCACCTGTATACAAGTTCTCCCAGGTTTGTCCCCGTGGTCACCAAACATTTTCAATCAACTCAAACAGGGAATGACTCCAACAATCACAGCATTGGAATGAAATTTCTGTCCATCTCTCAGGCAGCCTTGTAGCCCATGAACAATGCAGCGCTGGACGGGTCCTGGACACTATGCTCTGAGAGTGTGAGTGATCTCAGAGTCTGGGGTGAAACTGTGAAGACTGCTTAGCTCTTAATCATTGGGAAGAGTTTCCCCTTATGCCTTGGGATGCAGTTCTGCAGTGACTAATGAATGGAAGGATGAATTCTTCAGTGGAAGAGAAGTCTAACAAGCATGGTAACGTGAGAAGCCAGAAAAATTCCCAAGAAAGGATAGGCTAGACATGTACACAGACAAGGCAAACTTTGGAGGCAAATGCACGACTTTGAACCTTGGTTTTGCTGTGTGACCTTGCACAATTCTTGGGAGGTCTCTGTGTTTAGATTTCCTTATAGGGCTCTTTCGGGACTAGCTCAGGGCCTGGCCCACAAGGGGAAGTGGCAAATCACAGTTCCCTTTCCACCTCTCAGATTTAGAACCAGTTTGAAGAAAACTTGTTTCTTCCCCCCTCGAATCAAAGGAATTTGTGCACATGTGACGGGAGAGAATCACAAATCATTCAAGTTCATTAGGAGCCTAAGTACAGAAAGATTTCAAATGATCATCCTATTTCCTCTTAACAACTACTGACATCTCATGGGAAACTTAGGAACCAAGTTTTTCCACTCCATAAAATCCTATTTATAGAATTTCTTTTGCATTCATTCTTCTCTGCGCAGAGAAGAAGCTTATTTTTTTCTTGGAAAGGTTTCTATAAGGTGAAAACTAAAAAATGATCAATATTTATTTTTAAAAAACACACTGAACATCCGGGAGACACTGAATATCCAGGGGAAAGAACACCAGTTTAAAATGTATAGCTTTAAACAACGCCAGTTTAACTTTTTTTTTTTTTTGCAGTTTTTGGCCAGGGATGGGTTTGAACCCACCACCTCCAGCATATGGGGCTGGTGCCCTACTCCATTGAGCCACAGGCGCCACCCCCTAAACAACTCCAGTTTAAAATGTATAGATTTTTAAAGGCCCTTGATACCCATGGCATAGGACTCTGGACAGGGATCATCCCAGAGAGGGAGATTTTTGAAGTCACTGAGGAGTTAATGACAGAGGGTAAAGCAGGGTCCCTTATGCTTCTCTCCTAGAACATTCTAATACATCATGTGGCTCAGAGACTAACCCCCCCACGGCTACCCATTGTGAAGCATATTATTCCCTTATGATAAAAGGGAGTGGAAGGGAAAAAGAGAAAGAGTGAAAACCATTCTCTAATTCAAAAGGAGACCCAGGATCAGAAGACACAAAGTGAAACAGCCCTGCATGAAGCGACTGGTCTAGGAGCAGAGACTCTGTCACATTTCCTTGAAACAAACCTGGCTTTGGCAAACTGTTTAACTCCTGGGCTGCTGTGATGAAAAATGCGGCATACGCAAATTGATGTCAGAGTCTGATGTAGAGTATGTTTGGAAAAAGCGTCCTGAGTGAATTACTCTGGATGCCCCCAGATTAGTAACACACGGGAAGGAGATTAACAAAAATGCAATTTCCTCAAAGAAAGCGGTCAAGCTGAAGAATCAATCAGATTATTTCTATTTCTCAGAGAAAAAGATGCCTCCATACCCCAGCAATTTTATAAACTACAATTTTTAAAAAGAAAGAAAAGAGAGGTGCTTAATTCCCGATAACACGTGCTACTCTCATATGGCTCCTGATGAAATGACACGTAAAGCTGGTTAGATAAGAATTAAGTCTAGACAAGAGAACAACAGTTCATTATTTCTCATTTCTTGGTGAAAAAAGAAAAATAGAATGTGGCCAGACTGGCATTAGCATAATTCACTCTGAAAACTGCTGATGTAGGCAGCACGTTATGAGCGATGGACACAGAAAATAAATTCAGTTGGAGAGTTTATTATTTTCTTCCCTCTAGTTCTTTTCGAGGGACTTGGAGAGAAGGAGTGGGTAGAACACATGAAAAGCCAAGTTCAACTTCTGCCATTTGCGTGGGAGCATTGAGAGGAGTGTGTATCTCACCAGTGAATTCGTCTTTTTCAAAGTGCTCCCCAGAAGGGCACTTGGCTTGTTTTAACATATGGTACAAATATTATTAATTCATTATGAAGCAAAATTTAAACCAAAATGGAAAGTGGAGAGAGACAGAGTGAAGTTGTTAGCAAGAGAAAATGCTTGCTGTTCAATTTAGCTGGAAAGACTGAACATACTCAGATAAATCTAAAGCATAGAGTATCATCTTTTACGATTAGGTTGCTATTAGGGTTTCTTAGTATATTTTAAAAAGAAAAATATCTATTAACAGTTGTACAACATTTTTTCCATTCCTTCTTGCATTCCTAATTACTACAGAACTCTTTTGGGTAGAGGAGAGTCAGGGAGAGGGATCTCTGCCTGAGGCCGTGTGCTCTGGCTGCCTGGTCCCCACCCCACATGATTCCTCAGTCTCACAGTCACACAGATTAGGAGCGATGGCTGCAGGACCTCATAGTTTCCAATGTCACAAAAATTGGGTTTTCATGCAAATGCCCTTAATTATAGAGAGCAAAAGGATGGAACATCATAAAACCTATCATGTGGAGACAGATTTGCAGCGATACGTTTGACATCACCCAGTTCCTGCCTGAGAGCATTTTAAGGATCTTCTTTGCTAAAACATTTCTGAATTCTGTTTTCTTTTCAAGACTACATATAAACATAGCCGTCCTCCTTGAAGGGTTGATGCCAGAGGTCCCCCACCGACGGCTTCTCTGGGCAGGCATACTTTGATGGAATCCACAGTGTTTACAATTATTTTTCAAATTGCTAACATTTATACAGGTGTGTTGAGATTTTACATAAAACTTACTATTTCTAGCTTTTCTTGAAAAATTGAAAGCTCTGAGGATACTGAGCCCAGCAGCAGCCCTCCTTTGGACTGTGGACATGATCTCCAGCTGACCACAGCCTTGGCCTCCCGGGCCTTGTGTGTCCTGGTCTCCAGTTTATGCTTCTTGCCTGCCCTGTAGGCGCTTGAGATCCTGATTCTTACACCACGAGCTATTTTTTCAAATGTCCCCCTCTCGCCTCTGTTTTAGTAGGATTTTGTTAGGAGTGAAAAGGAAGCATTTAAGTCTCTACCATCACTTTAGCCTGGATGATAGGCCTTTTCTGACTTCTCAACATGGGCCACACATGAAATCTATTCTCAAAGCTCTCCTCACCTCCTGGACTGTGTGTTTCCCCTGCCCTGCCTGGCAAACTCCCACCTCTACCAGTCCAAACATGCATCCTCTCAGGGGCCTGCCCTGACTCCAGCAGGCAGGGGAGCATCCCCTCCTCCATACTTGCAGCACTCTGCTCTCACCCCTGCTGGGGAGCCACTGCCCCGGGACTCTGCCAAAGGATTGCATTTAATCGTCTGTCAGTGCATGCCTTCTGTTATATTAACAGTTCCTGGAGGGCAGAGGTCCTGTGGCTACCAGGTACTCTGGAAGAGTTGTTAGACAAATGCTGAGATAGGATAGATCTCACAGGCAAGGAGTCCCACAGCTCCTGAGATCTCACCTGCATAAAGCCAAGCCATACCTTCTTTTTCTCTAGTCTCAAATGAGTCTTCTGTGCAATAGTGCAGAGGCTGGGGAGGACCCAGAAATGCCTGTCTTGGCTCCAGAAGGCCTGAGCCCCTGGATGTGTTATGCTGAGAAAAGAACTCCAGCTTGCTCAGCCTCACCATTCTTCAGGGCCCCCAAATGCTTCCACAGTGACTCACAAGTGCCCTTGCAACCCAAGTCCTCTGTCACTAACTTAATTTCTTAGGTCACCAGATCCAAGAATCACATAGGGGCAGAGACTGCCCACCTATCTTTGCTCTTCCTCCTGTTTTCCAATATAATGGGATAATATCATGTATAGCTATTTCTGAATTTCCCAGGCAGATGGTGGTAGCTAATAAGATTGAAAAACAGAAGGCATTGGATACAGCTTTGGGGAAAGCTTTTCAAAGGGATCTAATTCATCTGGTGAAGGCCTTTGTTTTTCCTGCCTTCTTCCTGCTTAGAACTCAGCCATGATGGCTGGAAGTTGAGCAGCCATCTTGTGACCATGAGGCAACCCTGAAGTTAGGATGGATGAGCAAAAAGACAGGAAGTGGGGCATTGATCATATTGCAGAGTCATGAACCAGTCTTAGAACCCCCACTGGGAAAGTTCCTGTTATATCAGACAAAATTGCTTTCACTATTTAAGCCATTTGTAGATGGGTATCTATTTCTGAAAGTCAAAAGTAATTCCTAAATGAGTCAGAGGGTGTCACATTAGGCAATTTTTTCAGTGCAAATAATCACATGTGTCTGTTCACTTTTTCAAAAATTTCCACTGCCTAATGGAAATAATAGTCATAAGGTTCCCACTGAACAAACAACTCCAGTGAACTAAGCATAGGGTCAGGTGCTTCATGATATACAGTAGAACCTCCATAGTTGACCACCTCCCTGTACCGACCACCTCCTTAAGTTGACCTAATTTTCATAGACTGGACATGCACCACATGTACGTATCAGTACAGTAGGGTTCTCTCTTCCTGTTGACCACCTCTGTGTGTTGACCAATATGTTACCTTCCTTGGGTGGTTAATTTACAGAGGTTTTACTATATTACTTCATAACAACCCTGCAAGGCAGAAATGATTATTACTATTTTGCAGAAGAAAGAACTGAGACTTGGAGAAGAAAAGGGATTTGCCCAAAGCCTCACAGGTATTAAATAATGTCCTTGGCCTTGAAGCCAGACTTGTCTGACCCCAAAGCCTATGATCTTTCCACTGGGCTTCCTATCCGCTACCCCACACACCCTTGAAACAAAGACAATTCCCTTCTCAAAATCACCATGCCAGGACTGCTTCAGGTGTAGTGAAATGGCAAAAATTGCCTATCAGGCATTGCAGAAAGCTAGAGTTAGAATGTATACCACTTCTTTGGAGAAAAGCCTTTGACAAAAATGGTTTCCAACTCAAGACTTCTAATAATTTGTTTTAGTGAATGAAACTGTGACTAGCGTGACTTGGAGGTGTAAGATACAAATATTAAAACGAACGATGAGAAAAACCATAGGAACATCAAGTGCTAGAGGATACGTTCTTTGAGGTGCATATGCTACCTTAATTGCTGGTAACCGGTTTCCTGTTGGGGCCAGTTCACATTTGTTAAAGGGCTCTAGAGTCATTTGTTTAACACACACTGAATGAAAACCTACTTTGTCTAGACCCTGTGCATGACCATACATATGGGTGCATGTGTAAATTTTATGCAAATATATATATAATTTCATGGGATTTTTTAACCTTGTAAGAAGGAAATAGCATTTATTGATCGGTTACCACATGCTAGATGTTTCTATGCAATCGTAACTAATCTTACATACGCTATCAAAGGCAGGGACAGTTTCATTCCTATATTGCAGGATGAAGTCACTGGGATTTCAGATGCTCATTAACTCACCCTAGAGCTACTTGTCCCAGAAGCTGGTAAGTTCTCTGTATTGCCCCCAAAGTGTCCCACAGGGTAGAGGCAAATTAATGAGTAATCTTGGGAAACCGAGGGGCAATTGCAGGCTGCAGCAAAAATATAATTTCTTTGTTACCTCAAGTTTTATCTTTGAAATTCATGCAAATTTGCATTATGCTGTACAACCCTGTTATTTTTATATTAGAACAAATGTATTAAAATATTTATCAGCTGAATTATTTAACTTTTTCCTCCTGAAATTGACACTTTGGAAAGATGCGCCTTGTGTCTCTGCTGTGGCTTGGTATACACTTGACACACAGCCACATACCACGGGAGAACCCCAACTGAAGCAGCACAACGTCTGTCTGACTCCAAGGGGTGATTTTTAATATGCATTTTAAGCACCTCTCTCAAAATAGCACAGAACTGTTTTTTTAACCATGAACATAACCACAAACAGGGTACTGACCCAGTGTCTCGGATTTTCCCAAGTCTGGGAGAAGCCACCAGCCAGGGGTGGGGCAGGATTCCACCCGGCCCAAAGCCCAAGCCAGAGGGGGCTGATCTAACTGACCTTATGAAGGTGCGAAATCCCGTTGGCCCCAACTTCATGGTTCCCTTGATCCCCAGGAAGCGGATAAACAAATTGGCCATCCTGTCCACCAGGCGCAGATAGTTGAACTGCTTTGCGTACTTGGGGAACACTTGCTTGAGGCAAATGGAGGGCAGGTGGGCTTCGGGATTGAAAGTGCCGTCGGGGGTGCCAGTCTGCTCGCTGTCCAAAAGCTCTTCCTTTCTGGCTAAGGGCTTTTCAAGCTGCTGAGACCTGTGGCACACAAAGAATGAATGATATTGCGCTTTCCCTAGCCCGTTCTCCTTTACTAGAAATTTACAACCACCTTGGGAAACAGGCACTTCCAGTATTTTACAGACTGGAAAATTGACCTCCCAGAAGTGACCCACCCAGCTTCACACAGCTAGCATGTAACAAAGCCAGGGCTTGAAGCCAGGGCAGAGCCAGGACTGGAAACTCAGGCGTCCTCTGCTCTGCCGTCCTGTTTCCCTAGTATGGGAAACTTGCTCTCCTGTGCTCGCGGTGCCAGAGAATACTCCATTATGCAGCAGTCTAGCTTTGATTTCAAACTCTTACTTATGGGTAGTAATTGAATAATTAAGAAATATAAAAATCTCATTGAGGGCTGGCAAGAAGCCATAGCACACAGTTCAATGAACAATTTGCAAAGATGCATTGGTTACCCGGTTCCAGGAATAGGCACGATTACGTTTCTGGTTTAACTGTTTTCTTATCTGGAATTCATACAAGAAAAAAAATGATCATGGTGCTGTGATTCCTTAGTCTGGATGTCTTACTCTGAAATTATTCTGATATTGTAGAAACCGGCAGCTAATAACCCCTCAAATATCCATCTCTAGCTGGCAATGTTCTTCTCACCTCAGACCTACATCTCGTTTCCCCTCACCCTAAATCTGTGTTCTCCCCGCCTTGAATGTCACCACCATCTGTCAGTTATCCAGGCAGGAAAAAATTAGAATAAAATGGTGACTCCTCCCCTCCCTCTGCTGGCACAGTTATTCTACATCCTGGGTGCTGCAGTCCACGCTTGTCTCTGCCTGGGCTCTGTCAACTCTTGCCTGTACTGTGGCACCAGGACCTCTGGCCTCCAGCTTTGCCCATCTGTAAATCTGTCCTCCACACCAGCACTGAGTCACCTCTTTTGAGCCAACTCTCAAGTCTGCGCTGCCCATTCTGGCACTCAAGTCCTTCCTGAGGTCCTCTCAGGCCTCCTCATTTCCAACCACTGCCCCAGCCAGGGACACTAGTCTCTCCGGCCTTGCTGTCCCCTGGTCTGCCCTGGACCCAGAAACTCAGCGCTCCCGGGACACTGAGCTCCCTTCCCACTCAAGGCCCTCTCTCTGCACTTAGCTCAGCTCCCTCTCCTGGCTCCTGTCCTGTCCAGGGCTGAGATCAGATGTAACTCCTCCCCCTCCCCCAACACACACACACACTTATGTCCATTCCTAAGGCAGAGCCCTTAGCAGGTAATACCGTCCAACTGACTAACTGATGCAGGAAGATTACAAAGGTGTCTCCTGGTACCGAGACACGGTGCTCATTGGTACCCAGCCCATTCTTTTCTCTTGAATAAATGGCCTTGAGCCCAGAGCCCACACTCCCAAGCAAACACACCATCAGTGCCCAGGAGGGTCATCTTGGTGTCTCCTACATGCTATCCCTGGGCTCTAGCTGCCTGGCACACATTTGCTGCACTTCCAAAGCCAGCAGCAATGTCTCCTCGACTACTCTGACAACTCTCTTTCTTTCTTTTCTTTTCTTTTCTTTTTTTTTTGAGACAGAGTCTCACTATGTGGCCCTCAGTAGAGTGCCGTGTGTCACAGCTCACAGCAACTTCAAACTGTTGGGCTTAAGCGATTCTCTTGCCTCTGCCTCCCAGGTAGCTGGGACTATAGGCGCCTGCCACAATGCCCAGCTATTTTTTGTTGCAGTTGTCATTGTTGTTTAATTGGTGTGTGTGGCTGGTGGGTAAACCCACTGTGCTACGGGTGCCGAGCCTGACAACTCTCTTTCCAGCTCCACTTCCGTTCCTGGGACTTGCTTCCTCGTCCCCTTGTCATGCCCACACTGCGCTGGGGCATGTGCCCGTCTCTCTCACTGTCTTGCGAGTTCACTGGAGGCACCGACCACATCTTATTCAACTCTTATCCTACTCTTTGTAGGACCTGGCACATATTAGGTGCTTGGGAATGTTTCACTGAATCTGCAGAATTGAAAGAGTTTGCTTTGAATAGCAACATCAGCCTCAAGATATGAAGGTTATGATGCTTCGTGCCCTGTAAGCCTTTGAAACGTGAAAGATCAAGAAGGAAACAACTTGCCCCCCTGGTCCTGGCCTCTCAGAAAGAGAACGCCCTTGTGAGAATAAAAAGTCACAGCTCCTTCTAAGTGGGTCCTGATGCTGGTCTCAAAGCAAGGACGGGCAGAGGGCAGAACCCGAGAAGCATGAGGGAAAATCTCTTTTCAAGTTCAACCATATGGCGGGTTCTGGGGGAAAGAAATGCTCCCTCCTACAAAAAGGAGGGTCCTTGTTCCTTGGGAGAGGCAAACGTTCCCACAGGGCTGCAATTTTCCTTCAGCTAAAGTGATTTTGTCATCATCACCTTGAACTTAAGACAGTAAATAAAAGTCAGGTGGTTACTTTTCAGATGAAATGTTTTCCCATTAAGGTTATAGGAAGAAACATGAGGGAAGAAATGACACTCTTACCAGAAATTAGCTCTTAAATTACTGGGTAAGTGGCAATCACCGCCTTTATAAGCACTCAGTAAGTTTTTGTTCAGGGGGAAGATTTGAGAATGTACAGTTTGAATACACTCAATAACAATGAAAATAGCTCCAAGAACTCTTCAATCAACAGAATTGTCCCACGTTTATGATCTCATTTGCTCTTCACACCACTCTGTAAACTAGGCTGTTATCACCCCCGCACCCCAGAGGAAGAACCTAGGCCTAGAAAGGTGTTGCCCCCCGCCCCCTGCCCAGGTTGGGCTGAACTGAATTCTGTATTAGTTCTTCTAATCCCGTGCTCTTTCTATTACACGAGCCCATTTTTCCAGAGCACATCATGGTTCACAATGGGGGCTACAACATCGTAAGTACTATTATTTATTTCTTATTTTAAAGAGATGTTTACATTATAATAGTAATTCATGTTCTTATAGGCATTTTGAGACATGTATAAAGGAATTAAAATCATTGGTAATCACACAACTTGGAGATAAACACTATTAACATTTTGATTTCTTATCTATATTTATAAAGTTAGGATCACATGCCTCCTTTCCCTTCCCTTCCCTTTCTTCCTTCTTCCCTCCTTCCTTCCTTCATCTTACTCTGTCGCCCTGGGCAGAGTGCCATGGCATCATCATAGCTCACAGCAACCTCAGCCTCTTAGGTTCAAATAATCCTCTTGCCTCAGCCTCCCAAGTAGCTGGGACTACAGGTGGATGCCACTATGCCCAGCTAATTTTTCTATTTTTAATAGAGATGGGATCTCTCTACTAAAGGCTAGTCTCAAACTCATGAGCACAAGCTATCCACCTGCCTCAGCCTCCCAGAGTGCTGGGATTACAGGCGTGAGCCACTGCACCTGGCCTTCTTTCTTTATTTTTTTAAAGCAACTACAGGTGTTTTTATTATAAGTTTTTTTTTTTTTTTTTTGAGACAAGAGTCTCACTTTGTTGCCCTTCGTAGAGTGCCATGGTGTCATAGCTCACAGCAACCTCAAACTCTTGGGCTCAAGTGATTCTCTTGCTTCAGCCTCTGGAATAGCTGAAAATATAGGCGCCTACCACAATGCCTGGTTATTTTTAGAGACGGAGTCTCGCTCTAGCTGGTCTTGAACTAGTGAGCTCAGGACAATCCATCTTCCTCGGCTTCCCAGAGTGCTAGGATTACAGGCATGAGCCACAGCGCCTGGGCCTTACATGAATATTTTGTAAAATGCCTAAGTCAGTGCTTTTGGGATGCCCCTTACCAGAGTAGGGTTCATTGCACCCACAAGGTAAGTTTTTATCCCACCCCCACTCTTCTTGGTTTCTCGGGTCCTTTAGATCACTTTACACAGTGCATGTATATAAAATCCATCTTTTTATACTCTACATCACAAGCATCTTCCCATGGCATTAAATACATTTTCATGAGTGTAATTTCTCATGACATGTAACATTCTGTATTAAGCCTAAACCATAATGCAATTAACTCTTCCTCTTCAGTTAGATATTTAGTGTCAGAGGGCCTGTCATTTGACTAAATAGTCTAGTGATCAGTCCCCTGAGCAATGTGCTTCCTCTCAGAAGCAGAAACTGTTATAGCTAGAAATGGCTTTGGAGATCAGTCTCTCCAGTGATGTCATTCATTATTTTATTGCAGTCTAATATACTAATGAAGGTAAAATTCACCATATTAAAGCATACAATTCGGTGATGTTTGGTACTTTGGCATTACTGTGGGACTGCGGACACTGTATAGTTCCAGAACATTATCAAAGTGATGTTATTTTATTTTATTAAATAATAGCTGTGTACATTAATGCAATCATGGGGTACCATGTGCTGGTTTTATAGACAATTGGAAATATTTTCATCACATTGGTTAACACAGCCTTTCTGGCTTTTAGTGATATCATTTTACAGAAGACATTTAAACCCAGACAGATGAGGACATTAGTGTCAGTGGCTCATTTAATCAACACATTGTCTAGGGTAGTGGCCGGAGCTGGGGATCCCCCCACCTCCAGGACCCCTCAGACGGGACAGGTTTCCCCGATGTCAGCCAGAGGGTGTCCTTCTCTGGTGCCCACCTCCTGCCCCCAGAGCCAGGCAGAGAATGAGTCTGTTTTTATTCCTGTGCAACAGTCTTTCCTGTTTCTTTCAAGGGCAGGTTCATTGACAGGATAACTACCATTTCCCGTCCTTCCTGAGTCCCAATTAATAACCTCAAGATGAAAAGGGCTTTCGAAGCCACAGATATCATTTTCATGGACTTAACGACAAATTCAGGGGGAAGTGGTTTTACTCAGCTGGAAGAAGTCACTAAAGATATAGCTGAGATATAAGAGGAAATAAAATAATGAGAAATGGTATCTTTGCTGGAGATAATTCCAATTATCACATTGAGATCCAAGCCATCACAAATACTGTAAAATCCTGTTTTTACTTAATGGCATTTTAATGGAAATGTCAGACTTCTGAAATAAAAGTGACTGGTAAAGAAAATATAAATCAACTTACTAGTCCTTTGGGATAACTTTTTTAAGAATTGAATTTAGTGTATCCTTCATTTATTAGAACAAGGGAAAGAATCCTGGCATATTTTATCTATTAGCATTTTTCAAATAAAATGGAATTCACTTTTATTAAAACTTGGGGGAAAGTCACCTATCTTTATTTTGTCTGGCAGGCTTATTGTTAAAAAAAAAAAAAATCACCATTTATAAGGGACCATCTAGATGTCAAGCATGGTGCCAAGCAATTTACCTATATTATCTTGTTTGTTTTTCATAACAATTCTATGTGACAGGCAGGAACTGTTCCTATTTTACAGGTTAGGAAACTGAGGCCTAGAGAGGCTGAATACATGCCCAAGTTCACCCCCCAATCAGTAGCAGAATTAGAACCTATACTTGGGTTTGTCTTACAACATGCTTAAGCTTGGTGCTCACTAGATAGCTCTTGTGTTAATCGGTTTAAATCAAACCAGAGACATTCTCCTCATGTATAAGCTGGGTGTATTTCCAGAAATTAACAAAGTAGGGAAATAGACCTAGAATTTGACCCTGCTAGGTCGAATTCTAGTTTTGGAGAACTTGTTTCCATTAATTTCCATCTCTAGTTAAGCATTTCTTGGATCATTAATTCATTCATGAAATATTGTCCGAGCAATTACATGCCCTAAGGGCCTCAGATCCTTGACGGTGGTATAGCCCTTGCTAGCCAGAAGCAGGTAACCAAGCAGTGGAAGGTAGGACCCGCACATCAACAGTGACCTGGTGTGTGGTGACCAGACAGCCAGCACAGGTCTAGGTCAGGTGTGACCTTGAATGTCAGAGAAGGGCGCTTGGATTTGGTAGTATAAGGGCAGAGAAGAAAATGGCGGATTTTGAGGAGAGGAGGGGCAATATTAGAACCACAGTGGAGATGCATAAATCCATCAGCAGTGTGTATCTGAATCGAGAGGGAAAGAGTGGATGATATTAGGAAGCTATTAGAACAATCTAGGTCAATACTTCTGAAAGTGTGGTCCCGGTAGCATTGGTGTCCCCTGAGAACTTGTTAGAAATGCACATTCTTGGATCCTGCCCCAGACCTACTGACTCAGAAACTCTGCGAGTGGGCCGGGCAATCTGTTTCAGCCAGCCCTGCGGGCGATTCTGATGTAGGCTAAAGTCTAAAAATCACCGGTCGAGGTGAAAGAAAATGAGCCCTAAACTAGGGCAGTTGTAGTGGGCCCAGAGGCAGGGAGCTGAGGCAAGAGACGCTTTATATGCACAGATTTGGCAACTGCTGCTGGAATGTGGGGGACAGAAAGGGAAAGAACACCCTGCCTCCTGTTCCTGGGCAGTCCTGTGGCCTGACAGGAGAGCCCCATAGTGTGGGGCTGCCGGACAAAGGGACGTGAGCAGGTCCTCTCTCCACCGTTGGGCCAAGACAAGTCCCCTCAAGTCACTAGGGGATTTCAAATGCACATACATGGACCACATCAGCATTCTTGAAGAAAATGCTAACTGTGCACCAAAGAAGTCCCTTAAATTAGGCCTGCTGCTAATTTAAAGAGTTGGAGGATGAAGCTGCTAAAAATAAACATAACTACCATGTAGCTCCCAGCTCTGTCACTTGACAAATCTCTGCCATCATAGAGGCCCCCGTGCCTGATGGGCCATGCCGTGCAATTTGAAGAGAGGGAAGTGGACTAGGTGAGGCGTGGGCTTCCAAATCAATGAGGAAAAGGACTTCCTGTGAGGCCTCTGCCTGCTGGTCTCTCGCCCTGAGAGGAGACCAAATATTGTCAGGTCCGGGACCAAATATTGGGTCTGTGTTCCCTGGTTCTTGGTTCCCAGGACTGAAGAATGGTCACTGGTACTGAGTCAATGGAACAACAGAGCAAGCCAAACAAATACAAGCAAGCTGGGAACCAAGATTTATTAAGAAAGTACCTTGCAGAGGGAATGGGTCAGTCTCCATGAGTGCAGAAGATGCTGGGTTTTTATTGCATTTCTACTTTTATGCCTACATTTTAAGGCTTGCTAAATAGTGGGCAGAATATTCATTTTGATTCAGGGAAGGAGGTGGAAAATTTTTGGATCCAAGGCCCCTCCCTTAATTTGTCCTTACAGGGCAACTTCCCAGGGTTGCCATGACATTTGTAAACTGGGCCTAGTCCCACCTCTTCCCCTGTTGCAACAATGCCCCTTCCTCGGTGAGAACGTTTGCCTGGCTACTCTCTCCTCCCTTTCTCCTGCAGACTGATGCCACATCCACAGCAACAAAACCCCTGGGGTGCTGATATTGATAGCATGCACCATGTGACAGCAGCTACTGTTTTTTAACAATTTAATCTTGATAATATCCTGTGGAGTGGGTGTTATTGTTATTCCCATTTTATAGATGAGGAAATCAAGGCACAAGGATATAAACCAATACGTGTGGGTCTAGGACAGAAGCCCGGGCCAGGGGCTCCAGGGTCCTTGCCTGAAGCCCCTGCATTGTGCAGCTCTCGCACACAGGGCACTATCAGGCACTGATACCTCCAGGCTTAGGCTGGTTGTTTGTAACATCTGCGCTGGGCCCAGTGATAATCCTATAAATTAGGTCGTATAAGTGGCTCCATTTTACTGACAAGAAAAATGAGCTCCGGAGGTCACTTGCTATTAAATCTGAGCCCAGATCCATTTGTGGTCCAAGCGCAGGGACTCTCTGCTGCATCATGCCCGGCCCTGCATAGCTATATAGCTGCTCTGAACTCACTTTCTCCTCCCTTGCAATGAAGTCTCTGACTTTCCCGGGCCACATGAAGCTTAAGCCGGAGAATGGATGAGAGCCTCAGCCTAGCGCAAGACAGTTGCCTTGTTTAGGATTAAAAATGCATCCTTTCTTCAAAGCATCAAGACAACTCTGCTCAAGGGGCTTATGACTGTCCTTAGTGTGACTTCCCAGGAAGGGACAGTGCTCACCTGGCCGCTCCATTTTGTTTGCAGAACCAATCAATCTGTTACTGTACAGTCACAGGCCTCCCATGTAATTACAAATTAACAAAGACCAGGTCTCTGTCCCTGCTTGACGATGAATTCCCAGAGCCACCAGGCCTGGTATTGCTGCAGGAACATGCACCCTTCCCCCAGTGGCCCCAGGGCCAGGCAACAAATTAACAAAAGGACAAAGGTAAGGACTTACTCCATTGCCCCAGCTCCTACAGACCAGAACTGGTGCCATTTCAGAGCTAGAAAGGCCTTTTGGGGTCATTGGGCTCAGCCCTCTCATTTTACGCATGAAGGAACTGACAGCTCATTTTATAAAGACCTCCCCAAATGCTTCTTTCCCAACAGGGCTCTCTGTCCTATGCCCCTGAGCACTGAGTGTCTTTGCCAGCGTCCCTATTTGCTTACTGTGTCTTGCAGCTCCGTCAGAGTCAATGAAATGTTTTTGTGCACAAGGGCAGCCAGGGAGGGGTGCAGCCAGTCAGCTCCTCCCCATGGGGTGTGGACCTGGTGGTCCAGAGGGCCTGGGCCTTCAGATCTGGGGGTAGATCCAGGCACAGCTGGAATCCCAGCTCTGCCACTTGCGAGCTGCATGACCTCAGGCAAACTGCACAACCTCAAAGCTTTAGTTTCCTCTCACATAAAATGGCAATAATGATGTTGCTTAGCCTATAGGACTGATGTAAAGATTAACAGAGAAAAAGGACACTTGGCTTAACCAACTCCTCGGTAGACGTCAGCCACTTTTATCAGAATCACCGATATCTTCATCTCACGAGTGTCATCATCTCAAGGGGCTCGCTGCCTAGTCACCAGTCCTCAGTGGGAGAGGTGGGCACTCGGGAGAATGTGGGGTTTCTGCCCCGGCCCCCCACTGCATCATGAGCCTGGATTGTTCTGATACTCCAGCCTCTTCTCCTCGGGGACCCTTCACTTCAGGTTGCTCAGAGCCAGTCTGTCCCTGTCCTCTTGTCTCAACCTCAAAATGCACCCTCCATGTGCATGTCACTTTCTTAGGCCTGGCTGGGTAACCAACTGTGCTTTATCTGACACCCTCACTATCTACTGAGGCTCACTGATACCATATGAGAGAGGGCTTTGCTGTTCTGCATATTCAGAAGTTACACAGGAGTTAGAAGAAGCACTAACAATTATCTTGTTTCCTTTTCCTTCTGAAATACACAGGGACTCCTTTGCTTGAGGTGAGGCATCCAGAGGGGTGGTGGAGCTGGACTCAGCAGGTCTCCTGCCTTCCTGTCCAGAGCTTTTACGACAAAAAAAAGAAAGAAGAAGAAGGGGGAAAAACAAAACAAACAAACAAACAAACAAAAAAACCTACACTGCTATTGAGCTTAAATGCCAGAGTGGCCAAAATTCTGAATGGGAAGCTTCAGACTCTTCCAGCCACCTTGGCAGGAAGGGAGGAGGGTACTTTCTGCCCAGAGGTCCCCAGAGCCCCTCTTTAAACAACTGAGTAGTTGGCCACGATCTTTCTGTGGATGATTTGGCTGGTGCTTAGATTTTCTCTGGAACTTTTCAAATGATAAGGGAAAGACTTTTCAAATTATAAGTGCTGCCTGCATCAGCTGCCCAGGCGTGCTGGACAAGGCCCCCACCCAGGAGTGGGTGCTCTGGGCTTATACAGCCCGGCTGGTGTCTGCCTCATCTTTCCACATCCCACGTTCTTCTCTTGCTTTGAAAATGCTCTCTCCCAAATTATGCACTCGAAAAACACTCATCTTAGCCAGGCACAGTGGCTCACATCTGTAATCCTGGCACTCTGGGAGGCCGAGGTGGGAGGATCACTTGAGCTCAAGAGGTTGAGATCAGCCTGAGCAAGAGTGAGACCTCGTCTCTACTAAAAATAAAAAAATTAGCCATACGTGGTGGTGGGGGCCTGTATCCTAGCTACTTGGGAGGCCTGAGGCAGGAGGATTACTTGAACCCAGGAGTTTGAGGTTGCTGTGAGCTGGGCTGATGGTGCAGCACTCCAGCCTGGACAATAGAATGAGATTTTGTTTCCAAAAGAAAAAGAGAGAGAGAGGGAAAAGAAAGAAAAAGAAAAGACAAACACTCATCCTTCAGATCTTACATTCTTTATCACCTTTTCCAAAACACTTTCCACAGCTTTTGGAGACAGAGTCAACCTTCCTTTCTATGTAATCTTGCAGACTTTGCCTTTCATCATCCTTGCCATCAACATCATTGTCCTCATCAGGAAATACATAGAGAACTTAATCCAGGTCCTGCAAAAGGCTAAGTCCAAGGCACACATTATTTTTCTTCATAGTAGTTATCACACTCAAATGTGATACAAACGTGTGTTATTTGTATAACTGTCTGTCGAATGCCCGTTTCTTTTTTCAGACAGTCTCAGAGAGGCCGGCACCACTATCGCTTCGTTTTTGATTGTATCACAGCCACCGTACAGTTCCTGGTGCACAGCAGGTGCCCAAAGTATCTGACAATGGATATGGTCATTATTTCAAGGAATTCTCACTACAGCCCAATCACTCAGACACAATTATTAGCTTGACTTTACATTTGAGGACACTGAAACTCTGAGAGGTTAAGTCAGTTGCCTAAGTAACAAGGCTGGATGGAGACCTGGGTGGTCTCCACATTTTTAACCCCTGCACTACCACAGCCCTCTCTACTTCTGGTTGCCAGAATGTCCTTCCCCCTCTTTTTCTCTCACAGGAAGAGCCTGTCTATATACTCTGGGAGAACAAAGATTTCCTAATGGCAACAGCAAGAGATTGTCTCTGTGACAATCGTAATCAGTGGTTGTATTAGCCTCTGTTTCACCACCTCCAAAATTAGCAGAAAAGGCCAACTTGAGCTTTCATTATGTTGCTCTGCTAATGAAGGGATCCTTTTAATTACATACTCAGCGCCTATCTGCAACACAAAGCATTTTAGTGTTTAAACACAGTTCTGCACCAAAGTATAGGGCTGTGTGAATACAGGCAATACATGGGGAAAACCATGTGTAGAAGTTATTCTTCCCCTAGACTGTAATTTCTTTTTGGCATCTAGTTTCATCCAAACCCAGTTCGTTTTCTATGGTAGCCCTGATGCTCTGCTGTATGCGGAGCACCAGATGCAACCTTGCTCGGTAATTCAGTAGGCATATCCCAGGTCAGATCCTCCCTGCTCAGATTTCACACAAAATCTGCTCACTTTGTTAATTTCACTCATCGCTGACTGATTTGCCTCCAGGGTTCTCCCCACCCAGCCGTGCTGGTGCTACCAGAGTGGAACACAATCCAGCCTCACTACAAGACGTGCCAGAGGCTCTGGGCATTTGCATCCTACTTTCCAAAGTGATTTTTGGAACGTTCTGTATGGGATTTGCACTAATGTGGGTAAGCCCTTGTGGGGCTGACCCCACTAGCCTTACTTGGGCAAGGAGACCTTGACTTCGCATTTGTATTTGATTAGGGGAAAAGGCTGGGGTTAATAATTGTTATTGAGCTCCTTCTCAGGGCCAGGAACTCTACCATGTATTAATGACACCTGTTAAGCCACAGAGACTTTAAGATGGGGCTGCTAAAATTGACTCTACGCCAGAATGCCTGAGTTGGAATCCTGGCCTTGCCCCTAACAGCTGGTAATCTTGGAAAAGTCTCTTAACCTGCTCATGCCTAGGTGTCTTTATCTGTACAGTGGGGTTGATAATTCTACCTGTGTCCCAGCATTGTTGTGAGAATTAAATACACAGACTGTTCAGAACTTGACCTGGCCTGTGGTAAGCGCTGAGTAGGTGTTAGCTGCTGTTGTTTAATGAACAAAGCTAAGCTCAGGTTAAATACAGTAGTCAAGGTCACACACCTCCCGAACAATATCATCTGGTAACCAGGATCTGTCTGACACTTAAGACCCTGTTCTTTCCAGGATTCCAGGGAGGCCAGACCCAGGGGGTTCTCTGCTGCCCTACCACTGGGAGACTGCAGTCACATCTCTGGCTCATGAGGCTCGACCTAGGGAAAGCCGTTCTGTGTGCATGACCCCACCCTGGTTTCTGCTTCCAGTGCTCCAAACATGCCGCTCTCCTAATTGCCACTGATCTTTTTTTTTTCTCCTTCCTTTAAATTTTTATTTTTTAAATTTCAGGTTAACGGGAGGGTACCAACAACCAAGTCGCAATATTTGAATTTGTTAGGTAGAGTCCCTCTCGCAGTTATATCCTATACTCAAAAGGTGTGACACACCTGCATTGTGCCCATTCAGTGGGAGCACCCAATTGCCCCTCCCCCTCCCTGCCCCTCATTTCTCCTCCCCCCAACTTGAATTGAAATGCGTTTTTCTCCTATGTGGGTATGGATTAGATCGTCTACTGGCTTCATACTAATATTGAGTACTTTGGATATTTGCTTTTCCATTCTTGTGATACTTTACTGAGAAGAATGTGTTTCAACTCCATCCAGAGTAATACAATGATGTACAGTCTCCATCTTTTTTGATGGCTGATTAGTATTCCATGGCACACATATGCCACAGTTTGTTGATCCATTCCTGGCTTGGTGGGCGTCTAGGTTGTTTCCACTTCTTGGTGACTGCAGCCACTGACCTTCATCTTGCTCCATTTCTGCTTCTTCCCAGCATCCGATGCAGCTGACCACTGTCTTCCTGAAACTCTCATTTCCTGGCTTCTGTCCCCATGTGCTCTTCTGGGGTTTTTGTACCCTCTGCTTTTCTTCCTCTGAGGATTCTGAGTGGTAGGCGGCCTTCTAAGCCTCCGTCCTTGACCCAATTCCTGCCCTACAGTTTTGCTGAGCCATTTTATTCTCACATGCACACCATGGCTGCCAGATGCATGCCTCGGACCACATCCCCTCTGTCTGCGATGCCTCGCTCCTGCACACCCCTTCACAGACACCCAGGTCCAAATCCTGCTCATCCTTCAAAGCTCACTTTAGATGCCAGCCTATAAGCCTTCCCTGCTCCCTCCCACTCAGAAATACTCTCTTGCCGTTTGCTCCCAGGACTTCATTGTGGAATTTATCGTTTTCTAAATTTGTGTTACAGCCATTTTAGTTTGTGGCTTCTCTCTCCTTATAGACTGTGAGTTTGCCAGAAATAGAATCCATTTTTGTTCCTCTCACAGTACTCTACGTCGAGTAGGTGATGCCAAAAAAGACATGCTGATAAATGGCCGTGTACGAAAAGCATTCTTTAAGACGGATACCATGAAGAATTAGAGGTAATTTTACCTGAAGACAAGAAAATGGGCAGGGTGACCTCTGTGTGTCATTTTCAGCTTAAGGGTCTACAAAGCCATCTTTAGGGTAATAATACAATGATATAATTTATGGTGAGAATAATGGGCATCCTGGTCCCCCCCCCTTACTAACTATAGGGCCTTTGGGAATCTGCGTTACCACTCAGCCTCTGTTTCTCTTCTGTAAAATGGAGATGAACAGTAGAATTCACCTCCAACAGCTGTTGAGGAATGCAATGGGATGATGCAAACAAGGGGCTGGCACCTTGGCTGGAACACAGGAAACACCAAAGAAATGGTGGCTGGCATCACTCATTCCACATTATCTTTATTGAGTGCTCACTCTGCAGTCAGGGATGTTGAGACAGCTCGAGCCCAATCTCTTCCAAGATTTCCCTGCCTCCCCAGCCCATAATATTCTTTGCCTCAAAAAACTTTGGTCCTAACAAAATTAGATTTTAAAAAATTCGGCTAATAAATTAGGCAAGCGTATTAGCAATCGGGTCCAGGGAGAAAGTCTAACTTCTTTTTTCATGCTATTTGAATTCCCCTAACCTGGAGTTGTTGTCAAAATCTATTAAAGTATTTAATTTCTCTTGTCATTGCACAATTCCCCAAGCAGATATGCAGATATTTTGCCGTGGTGTTGCTCACAGAAGTACTAAATGTTCAGTTATCAAGGTACATATTTTAGATGATGTCTCTCTGATGGCTCTAGAGGCTCTAGAGGGACCGTGCAAGTTCAAGTGCAAGGCTGAGGCAGGGTGGCAGAGTGGCAGAGATGTAGAGACTATGACTCAAGCAGGCCTGGGTTTTAGCACCAATACTGCCACTTACCAGCTGAGTAAACTTGGGCAAGGTACTTAACCTCCCTGGGCTTTAATTTCCTCGTTTGCTTAGTGGTGACAACACCAAACTCCCAGCGTTTTAGTGGGTAGTAAGTGAAATACCAAATGTAAAGAACCTCCTAGTATTCCAGACATGTGACTGGTCCTCAATACACAACAGCTTAAAAACTTCAGAGTTATGGGGCTGCAGATACTGGGGTCTAGAGGCTGCCACCCCCACTCTCTGCCACTCCCTTAAGGGACACAACAGCCAGATCCATCGTGTCCTGACTCTTCACAGTAACTTCTCCCAACACTCATTCAAGTCAATTGATGTCCTACTTGAGTGATGACTTACCCGGTGGAAGCCAAATGTTTCCATGGCAACGGGAATGTGGTGGGTACCACACACCCCAAGAAAGAAACGAAAGAGAGTCCATTATTTAGTTTCCTGAATAACAAGCGCCAAGCTGAAGTCAGAGCTCGCCTCTTCCTTGGTTGTCATGGCAATGTCTACTACCCTGTCCTGCCAAACACACGGGTGAAGGGGGCATGTGGGAGGGGATGGCCGAGGGATGATGAGGGGGAAGCACACTCTGCAGTGCTCAGGAGAGAAGTACAAAAATACCTGGTTTTATTAAAAAAAAGACAAAAACCAACAGAAAAACAAAAACCAACAGGCAAACATACACTCCTTGCCAGGGAATGGAGAAATTACGGCCTGCGTTGTGTGGTTCCTTTGGTGATTACGAATGGATTTAGTGCCTATTGAAAAGGTCAGTTCAAACCTGGAAAGAGAACAACTATGATGTCCTCAGTGACAGGGGACATGCCACTTGCGCCTCTCTTGTCCTGCTCAGCATTACCATTTGGGGAAATGTGGCTGACACCCATACCATACTGCTCACTTCTTGCCACAGCCCAAGGCACGATCTACAAAGCAATTTCCTGTCCCTTGTCTGATGCAACCTGAGCGAGGGCTTGGGGAGAACAAAGCAGCGTGCCCATTTTGCAGGCAAGAAAACGGAGTGCAGCTCAGTGCCCGTAGCTCAGTGAGTAGGGTGCTGGCCACATACACTGAGGCTGGGGGGTTCGAGCCCAGCCCGGGCCTCCTAAACAACGACAACTACAATCTAAAATACTTTGGCATTGTGGCAGGTGCCTGTAGTCCCAGATACTTGGGAGGCTGAGGCAAGAGAACTGCTTAAGCTCAAGAATTTGAGGTTGCTGTGAGTTGTGATGCCATGGCACTTTACCGAGGCAACGTAGTGACACTCAGAAAGAAAGGAAAGAAAGAAAGAAAAAAAAAAGAAAGTAAGTAAGAGTAAGAAAGGAGTGCTGTGATCACAAGCCGGGAGGACTTGCTTTCCTTTTCTTTCTTCTAGTTTGCTCTCTATCCTCAGAAGGCTTAATGTGGGACAGCACTTGAATTTGGCCAAACAGATTCGATTCTTAGGCTCTTTGTAGGTTTTGAAAGTCACCTTCTAAGTCCAACACCTGCTAGACAAATCCACCCAGATGTCCCACTTTCATCTCGGTGAGTGCAACATTCCAGGCTGAGCACAGTTTGTCCCCCCAAACCTGCTTCTTGCTATTTCCATGTCGTTATTGGCAACTTCATCCTCTCAGTGAGCCAAAATCCTGCAGTCAGCTTTTGCTTCTCCCTCTCTCACACCCTAGTTTCTGGGGACTTGGGCAGAAGAGCTCCACTGTCCCTTTCTTTTCCATTTAGAGGCTCTGATTGATTTGAATATTGCAGCAAGTGGAAAGCAGTGAGCAAGGTGGTTAACCACAAAGAGGCGGGGCCGGGATGCCTGGGCACCCGCTGATCATCGCCCCAGCGCTAAACCCGTCCCCTCATTTAATCCTCACCACAACCCTCTGAGGTTATTCTTCTTAATATGATTCCCAACTTCTATATGAGATTATTTCCTTCTAAGACACAGAAAGGTGACCCACTTTGCCCACAGTCATTCAGCTTAGAAGGGGCAAAGCTGGATTATGAATCTGGATCGGCCCTACTCAAGAGCTCTCACTCACAACCAATATGCAAAGCTCCTTCCCAGCGGCCGTAAGTTTCTTAAGAACGGGGCCCACCGCTTCATGTCTGCATCTCAGCACTGATGCCGCGGCCTCCCTCACAGTGTCTGTTTACTCTCACTGGAGCAGAGCTCCACAGACAGCCTCAGCTCTAGCTGGACAGCCTGGGCTCCACTCCCCACCAAGACCCTGTCTCACTGAGTGACCCTGGGGAAACAACTGGAAGGTTGCAGTGGGCTGAACAGTGTCCTCCTGCAAATATGTCCAAGTCTCAATGCCCAAAACCTGTGAGCGTGACCTTATGTAGAAAAAGGGTCTTTGCAGATGTATCAAGTTCAGGACCTCAAGATCATCCTGGATTTACAGAGGGACTAAATCTAGTGGCAGGGACTCTAATCATAAGAGAAAGGCGGAGGGAGACTGGATGTGGACAAACACAGAGAGGCCATGTGAAGACCAGGGCTTGACTGGAGTGATGCTGCTGCAGCCAAGAAACGCCACGGCCATCTGGTGCTGCAACAGGCGAGGAAGGGCCCCTCTAGAGGTTTAGGAGGGAACACGGCCTGCTGCCCCAGGGTTTGTACCTCTCCCCACCAGAACAGCAAGACAACAGATTTCTGGGTTTTTTTTTTTGAGACAGTCTCACTTTGTCACACCAGACAAAGTACCGTGGCGTCATAGCTCACAGCAACCTCAAACTCCTGGGCTCAAGCGATTTTCTTGCCTCAGCCTCCCGAGTACCTGGGACTACAGGCACCTGCCACACCACCTGGCTAGTTTTTCAATTTTTAGTAGAGATAGGGTTTCGCTCTTGCTCGGGCTGGTCTTGAACTCCTGAGCTCAGGCAATCCACCTGCCTTCGCCTCCCAGAGTGCTAGGGTTACAGGAGTGAGCCATCCCGCCCCGGCCAATTTCAGGGTTTTTAACCCACCCAGTTAGGGTAACTTGCTGGGCATCCCCCAGGAGACAAATATAAGGTCTCAGTTTCCTCATCTCTCAACTGGGTACCCCCAGGGGGTTACTATAAAATAATGTACAACTGGAATAATAACTGGAAGCAACAAAATGATGTCCAGTGCACTGTAGGCCCCCAACAAATGCTGGTTGACCAGAACTAGAGTCGTTATCTTGGAAATTTGTCTTGGTACACCTGGCTGACTGCCCGTGTCTACACTCTCAGGCTTGTAAAATGTTTAACTTCAGAACCCAGGAGCCGGAAGGAGGAGCCATGGGGAGTATCTCCTCCGAGCCCAGATGTCTGAGATGTGTGGGCAGCCAGCAGAGACATTTGGGTCCTTGTAAGGCTGGTAACTAAGTGCTGGCCCATCTCCAGCCCATGATGATGAGCCTGTCACGGTGGGTTTCACAAAACTTCTGTTTCAGGATCAAGCCTGTTGTTTCAGGCAAGCTCTAGAGATAATAATATGTTTTTCCTATACACAGCCATGACATGTTCACTGAAGCTGAGTATTTCTAAAGGTGACCAATTTCTTAAGTGGCAAAAGCCCATCAAACTTGTTAAGAACATAGATGATATGTGGATGGTTTTTGTTGTTGCCTACCAGAAATATTTGCTGTGGCTTGCAGGAAAGCAGTCAGGGGCGGGTGAAGGTTGGGGTAGTGATTTCTCTGAAATTGGTCCCTCTAAAGGTCATGCTCAATTCTGCAAGGGAGTCGGGTCCCTAGGCTTCATGCATATGCAGAGTAGCAGTGCTTGAATGATATCCCGCAATTTCTCTTCCCCGCATTAATCGACTCGGGGTGGCTATTGAGAATTTGACTAGGAAACACTCGGCCAGTGCACATTCCAATGAGCACCAGGATCCGAACACAGCTTTCCCAGCTTTCTCTCAATTCCGGCCTGAGATGGAGAGCATGGTGTCCCATGTGACATGAGCCGATTGTGCCTTGGCATGAGGTAGAGAGAGGGCCAGAAAGCAGGGAAAAACGAGGAGAGAGCAGGGACACTTTCCCTGCAATCCTACAGGTGAAGGGGAACTTGACCCAATGAAGCAAATTCCTCAAGAGCCCCCATGCAGGAAGGCCCTGGGGAGTGAGCACAGGGTCGGTCCTCTCCTTCCTCCAGGGGCAGGAATGTATGGAATCTCTTGTCTGGTGTCTGCTTGGGGGCGCCCAGGGAGCTCAGCTGCCCAGTGGGGCTCTGGCATAAGTTGTGCTTCCTGGCACCCACTTCTCCATTACCCATTACAACCTGGAACTGCCCCAGCTACTGGAGCCCCCGTGCCTAATCCCTGCTGCACCCTCCCAGAGGCCACTGGCCTGCAGCCTTAACCTCTGTCCCCACTCCAATCCTCGGCATCCTGGGCTCTGCCTGGGCTGACCAAGAAGGTTCCAAGGTCAACTCTATATATTAATTCATAGAACAGAAGGTGGTGACTCTGGTCCAACTTCCCCCAATTATGCTGTGCCCTGCAGACTGCTCCCAGAGAGCACCAGAGCACAGGAATCAACACATTTAGAAAGGAAATGCCTTCACATCATGGACAGCACCAAGTTCAAGGTCCTCATTCTGTATGTAGACAAGCTCTGGAGATGGGAAGTGACTTGTCCAGGGTTTCCTGGCAGTTAGGTTGTAGGGCTCAAGAAAGAACCCAGGTTTCTCACTTCCTGGCACAGATTGCTGTGACAACATCCTTGACTCTGCCTTAGGTCAAAGCCAGCTCTTTGCAGACAGGGGCTGCATCTGACTCATTTCTGACTCTCCAGCGACAGCCTGGGACCAGGCCCAGAGTGGGGGCTCAGTAAATGTTACTTAGACTTGGCTGGCTGAGTCTCCTATGTATTAATAAAATGAGTAAGTCACAGACAGGCGCATGACTGGAGCCAGCACAAGGGTATAATTTCAGGCTCTTTAAACACCTCAGCTACTAGCAGGGAGGGTGCTGCTTCTGCCTGTAAAGTGGCATGGAAGTAGACAGAGAAGCAGAGAAGGTGGTCATGTCACTGTGTCAGTTTTTCACCGCATAACTGGGGTCCTGTGTCCACCTGCCTGTGGCTGCTGCTGCTGAAGGCGGTGGTGTGTGCAGACCCTACACTGGGAGCCCTGGGCTCGGGGCTGCTCAGTGCTGCCCTCTACCCTGCCAGGCAGGAGTTACCAGCCTTTCTTGGGTAGAAAAGGAGGCTTGGGCAGGTGGAGTGGTTTTCCCAGGCCCCAGAGCTTGCAATCCCGGAGTGCCAGAGTGTGCTGTTCTAAATCACGTTGTTCAGGCATACGAAAAGTCATACTAACTAACACCCCATGACTTTACTCTGTGTCCTCCCCAAACCCTATGAGGTGTCACCCCCACTTTACAGGAGAGAACAAATGGGCCTGAAGGTGCAGAGTAACTTTCCCAGGCGATGGCCAGTCTAGAAGGCAGGGAACAGTGAGACACAGGAGGTTGAAGAGGTGCCAGCAAGTGGGCTGGACTTGCTAGTTGTGTGACTTTGGGCAAATTATTTAGAAAATTAAAAAAATAAGGTATAATATATGTAACATAAAATTTGCCATTTTAACTATTTTTAAATGTAGAGTTCAGCAGCACGTACACTCGTTGTACAACCATCACCACCATCAATCTTTTGAACTCTTCTCATCGTCCCCAAATGAAACTCTGGCCCCCCCCATCCCACCCCTGGCAAACACCTTTCCACCTTCTGTCTGTATGAACTTGACTGTTCTAGGTACCTTGTGTGAGTGGAATCACACAGTATCTGCCCGTGACTGGCTTGTTTCACTCAGTGCAATGTCTTCAAGGTTCACTCAGCAGCCTGGGTCACAACTGCCGTCCTTTTACTGGCCGAATAACATTCCACCAGCCCACGTACGACATTTTCTAAGTCCACTTATCCATCGGTGGACTTTGGGTTGTGCCCACCTTTTAGCTATTGTGATAGGCTGGGATGACCCCTGGCGTACATGAGCAAACTGGTTTTAAGTTCATCATCTTCTACCCCAGACCTGCTTTGTCCTGACTCAAGGGAGACATTCTCCACCCAGTGTCTGAGCCAGAAAGCAGAAAGAAGAGATTAATTCTCTCTCTCTCTTCACAAGAGTGGAGCCGGTCAAGTGCTATCCCTCCTGTCACTGCAGTTCACCCCTTTCCCTGCCATCACCTGTCCCTCATTGTTGGATCACCTGAATTTCAAGAGCCTTTCACCAGCCTCCCGGTTTGCAGTTTCCCCTTCCATAGGTCCTCCACGGCACAGCCAAAGAGCAGCTCTGCCCTGTCATGCTTGGCCTGAAACCCATCCTGGACCACTCCCTCATTGCCTCCAAGTACGTGTTCAGATGTCCCCTTCTCAGACAGGCCCGCCCGGACCACTCTGCCTACAGTTGCAGCCCACACCCTGCACACCCCGCAGGCCCTCCTCACGGCTCTTCTCCACAGCACCCATCACGTTGCCCTTTATCTCAGTATGGATTTCATTCATTTTTGCTGATTGCCCATCTCCTGCCCTCCTGCCCTCCAACCTACACAAAGAATGCCAGTTCACAAAAGGCAGGGATTTTTTGACAGTGGTGTGCATACTGACTCCTCAGTCCTGGCACATAGTAAGTGCTCCGTAAATACGGTCTGAGTGGCCTACGGGATAAAGTCCACACCGCTCTGGTCTGGTCAAGCCCTTCCATGCTCTGGTTCTGGGCCCCTCTGCAGCACCATCTCAGACCACATTCCTGTTCACACTCCAGCCACAATACCCTGCTTCCTGAGACCTCCTGGTGCCTGGGCAGACAAAGACCCCAGGCCTTTGCACATGCTGCTATCTGCCTGGAATGTCGCTTTTCCCACCTTGCTCACACTTCTGCTGTCTGGGGTGGCCCTTCACTGTTTTAACCTCTTTTGAAGCCTCTTTCCTTCTGTATGGTAATTCCTTGTGACAGGTCTGTAGCTATTCCAAACTGCCAGCTCACAAGGGCAGGAGCATTTTGCTCAGCCCAGATTCCCTGTGCTGGGCCCTGAGCACGCTGCAGATGCACAGAACACGCCTATGGAGAAGGAGGTGCCGGGTCTCTGCGGCTTCATCTCCAAACATTGCAATGTGGGTCCTGCAGGGCTGCTGGAGGAGCAGAGATGACAACATGTGTGACATCTGCCACCGGGCAGGCACAGGGCGGGCATTTAACACCTGGGGGTTCAGCGTGAGCCTCTAAGGCCCCAGGGGGGTTTGCAAGTTCACATGGAGGAGCTGCGTCCCTTGTTGAGAAGCCACCGGCCGAAGTCTTTCCGTCAGTTGTCATCTCTGGGGGCCATGCCTGTAAGTGTCCAGCCCAGAAAAGAACTCCTGCCCTTTCCTGTCTTAGCCATCACATTTTGGCAGCATGCCCACAGGGCAGAGAAAATGTCCAAGTCCACTTTCCTTCTCAGAACTGACCAAATTTATCATCATCGTGTTGTGGAATTGAGAACTTATAGTGACCTCAGGGACCAACTGTCCATCCCTCATTTTATACCTGAGGACAACAGGTTCGGAGAGGTTGGCTGACTTGCTCACTGTCACACAGCTAATTAGGAATTTCACTTTCTCTTTCCTCAATGCAGCTTTTTTTATTCTCTCAGGTGGAATCTGTTGGATCCTAAATTTGAGTTTAGTCTGAAACTCTCACTTAGGCTAAATCCTGACCGCTTTCTCCACTTTGCTAATGGGGAGGTACAAGGGTACATTTTCAACTTGCACAGCTTCCCGCCAGCAGCATCAAGTTGATTTTAGATGTTGGAAACTCTTCCTGGGGTACTTTCTCTGCCATCCAACATAAGAAATAGATGTCACTTTCAACCCTGGACAAATAGCCTGCTGTCAACAGAGGCTATGTCCCTGTCACTATGTACATGTCAACATGTCTTGCCATGTCCCCTGCCACTCTCTGTGGAAGAGGAGCCCCTCCAAGAAGAATACCTCTGTCTGTCCCGAACTTGGGTTCCCCGTGGCTGTGGGGGCTGTTCTGGGTGGAAGGAGGCAGCGGTGGGAGCCATGTTGAGCCTGGAGCTTGGGGGTTACAGAAGGATCAGGGAGGCACGTGAGAGGTGCCACGATCGGACGTGAACCCAGGATTCCCTCTCGTGGGGAGAGGAGCTGTGAGTCATCAGCCACCAGCCACAGACAATTCACCACCTCTGGTCCCAGAGGAAGCCATTAGTCCCGACCATTATTATTAGTCGTAATGACTAATTAGTAAAAATAGCACCATTTACTGAGTGCCAACTTATGCCTGCTATTTAATGCATATGATTTCTTTTCCCCCATTTTATGGCTTACAGTTTACTGAGTATTTTCCTAATTATAACATCAATATATGTATATGGGGGAAAAGTTTAAAGATACAAAAAAGCAGAAAAAGTAAAAGAAAATCAGTTTGTTCCACCACCCACCCATGACTACTGTTACCTTTTGGTGTTTTCCTTCCAGAATTTCTTCTCTGTCTGTCTGCCTCCCTACCCTCCTCCGTGTGTGTGTGTGTGTGTGTGTGTATACATGTACCCTCCTCCGTGTGTGTGTGTGTGTGTGTGTGTGTGTGGATACATGTACCCTTCTCCACGTGTGTGTGTGTAAACATGTACCCTTCTCCACGTGTGTGTGTGTATACATGTACCCTCCTCCATGTGTGTGTGTGTATACATGTACCCTCCTCCATGTGTGTGTGTGTGTGTGGATACATGTACCCTTCTCCACGTGTGTGTGTGTAAACATGTACCCTTCTCCACGTGTGTGTGTGTATACATGTACCCTCCTCCATGTGTGTGTGTGTGTGTGGATACATGTACCCTTCTCCACGTGTGTGTGTATACATGTACCCTTCGCCACGTGTGTGTAAACATGTACCTTTCTCCACGTGTGTGTGTAAACATGTACCCTTCTCCACGTGTGTGTGTAAACATGTACCCTTCCCCACGTGTGTGTGTATACATGTACCCCTCTCCACATGTGTGTGTAAACATGTACCCTTTTCCACGTGTGTGTGATACATGTACCCTTCTCCACGTGTGTGTGTGTGTGTGCAGGGGAGTACATGTACACTTCTCCACGTGTGTGTGTGTGAGATACATGTACCCTTTTCCACGTGTGTGTGTGGGATACATGTACCCTTTTCCATGTGTGTGTGTGTGGGATACATGTACCCTTTTCCACGTGTGTGTGTGTGTGTGTGTGTGTGCAGGGGGGTACATGTATCCTTGTCCACGTGTTTGTTTGTGGGATACATGTACCCTTCTCCACGTGTGTGTGTGTGTGTATGTGTGTGCAGGGGGGTACATGTACCCTTCTCCACGTGTGTGTGTGTGCGCACGCAGGGGGATACATGTACCCTTCTCCACGTGTGTGTGTGTGTGTGTGTGTGTATGTGAGATATATGTACCCTTCTCCACGTGTTTTTGTGGGGGGATACATGCACATATGGCATGTGAGATTTAACATCATCACAACCACACGTGTATAAAAATTGCTTCTAATACTCACAACCATCCTATGAGTTGGGTTTTATTGTCTCCATTTTACAGATGAGGAACCTGAGGCTCAGAGAGGATGAATGATTTGTCCAAAGTCACACAGCATGGTAATGGCTGGATAGGAACTCATAACAAATCTTTCTGTCATCAAAACACATCCTTCCCCACTCTGTTATGTTCCTTCCTACTCAGTAAGGGAGAATTGGGGACACTGTTAATGACACCCCTATTCGGTTACCCACTCCTCTGCCCATGCCTGCTGGACCACACAGACCCACAGGTGCGGCCGCAGATAAAGGAGATGAAGATTATCCCAGCTACATCTATCCAGCTGGCCAGTACCTGACTATGGAAAGCTTCGAAAGCTTAAGGTTCGACGAAGACATTCTGTCAGAAACTGGAGAGAATCTTTGTTTTCTGTCCGTATTGATATCTGGAAAGCTGAAATTAGAAAGCATAAGGAACTAGTTTTTGCAAGCTGTTTCAGATGAGACAAATACAAGTAACTTCTGCAGTGCAGCTGGGGCACGAGAGGCCTCCTGCGGCCTGGCCTGCATAGCTGGACACTGAGAGCCACACCGCACCCCTGGGGAGGAAGATATGCACACCTGGGGAGTGGACGTGTTGTCAAATGTTTGAACAAAGCCATGAGTACTAATTGTCTCTGCACTGCCACCAAGCACACAGACATCTGACAACTCTTCTGTGACAAACGCCGTGTGCAGAGAATGTAAAATAAATAAGGCAGTGTCTCTGCCTGGAAGGAGCTTATAGTCTGGCGTGGGAGACGCTTAAAGAAGAGGGTCATACAGAGATGTGCTAAGTGCTGAGACAGAGATGCTGAAACCTTTCAAACAAAAGTGAAGGTCAGACTTCTAACAACCTTAAGATGGGAAAATTCCCAGTCTAGAAGAAAAGTCAAGGGCAGGGTGGGGAGAGGTCGGACCAAGGACGGGAGCAATGGATTAAAGCCCTTTTACGGAAGTCCTGTGTTCATCAACAGGAAGACAGAGGGCTGGAGACAGACAGGTTGCGATCTTACAGATCTTAAATTTAGTAACAATAAGTTGCTGCACTTTTCTCCCTGATGTTCTCAGGAACTTTCTCTCTTGCAGTTTGAACAAGATGTCTGGAATATGCTCTGCATTGCTTCAGACAAGTTCACAATAAACCTCACATGTGCATTTGTGTGTGTTTGTACGAGAGTGGGGGTTCGTGTGTATATGTTGGTGTTGTGTGCTTGTGTGGGTGTGTGTTTGTGTATGTGTTTTTGTGTGGGTGTTTTGGTGTGTGTTTGGGTGAGTGTGTGTGCTCTACCATCTAAAGCAGTGCTTTTCAAACCTTTTTTATATCACGGCAAACTTGAACCTATAGTTAAGCTTCTGGGGCACACTTAAAAGATGTTGATAACATTGGATTCTTGCTTCTCCATTCTTGTGATGCTTTACTAAGAAGAATGTGTTCCAGGCTCGGCGCCTGTGGCTCAAGCAGCTAAGGCACCAGCCACATACACCTGAGCTGGCTGGTTCAAATCCAGCCCGGGCCTGCCAAACAACAGTGACGGCTGCAACCAAAAAATAGCTGGGCGTTGTGGCAGGCACCTGTAGTCCCAGCTACTTGGGAGGTGGAGGCAGGAGAATCACTTGAGCCCAGGAGTTGGAGGTTGCTGTGAGCTGTGATGCCACAGCACTTTACCCAGGGGGACAGCTTGAGGTTCTGTCTCAGAAGAAAAAAAAAAAAAGAATGTGTTCCAACTCAATCCAGGGTGGGTCACAGTATATGGCACACCTCTTGGGGGCAGGACACGATTTTAAGAGGGACTTTACCTAACAAATGCTATCAGTGTAACCTAATTCTTTGTACCCTCAATGAACCCCAAGTAATAAAAATAAATAAATAAATAAATAATGTTGATTTAAAAAAGAGTGGAAAAAACTCTATGCTTTCTTTCAAAAATAATTTAATCAATAATCTTTAAAATTTCCACAGCACACTAGTTGAAAATCACGGAACTTAAGAGTCAGTATGTCTAATTAAATAACCAGGAGTCCTTGGATTCCACCTCTGGATCCTACCAGAGATGGAACCCTGGCAATGCTGGGAACACTCCCATCCCCGCCAAGCACTGCAGAGAGAGGCTCTTCCTAGAAGCCCCCACCCCTTCCCTGGCTAAGACCAGGCGCCTTGAGCCAGAAGCCTACCTCTCAGCTCTTCTGCCTGGCCGGTCACCTTCCTCTTGACTCACCTGGAGGTCAGTTCCACAGCCCAGGCTGTGGCTCTCAGATGACCTCTCCTGCACTGTCTTGCTACCCAGACAAAAGAACAGCCTGTGCAAAGGACCAGAGGCACCAACCGGCTGTGAGGTACAGATGACCTGGAGTCAGCTGTGGTCTGTTCCTTATGACCAGGCTCGGCAGAGTCAATGCCAGCCATGCACCAGGCCATAGATTTAACTCAGGCCGTTGAATCTGAGTTTGCCCTACCAGTCTAGAAAGGAGGAAACCTGTATAACTAAGAGTGTCCATCTGCCTTGCATGCACAGGAAAAATTCAAAAGGGTGTCTCTGGTGAGCTAAGGCATGACTGACCTGCCACAAATAGACCAAGAATAGTTTTCTTTCTCCAGTAAGGAAAAACAAAACTACTAGGCCGGGCATGATGGCACGCTGCTGTAATCTTAGCACTCTGGGAGGCCAAGGTGGATGGATCGCCTGAGCTCAGGGGTTTAGCCTGAGCAACACCAAGACCCTGTCTCTACTAAAAATAAAAAAAACTAGAAAAACAAAAAACTGGCCAGGTGTCACAGTGGGCTCCTGTAGTCCCAGCTACTTGGGAGGCTGAGGCAAGAGGATCACTTGAAGCCAAGAATTTGTGGTTGCAGTGGGCTCTGATGATGCCATGACACCCTACCCAGGGCAAGAGAGTGAAATTCTGTCTTCAGAAAAGACAAAAACAAAAATACTAGCTAATGCTTTGAGTCCTCACGGACACCCTGTGAGGCAGGAAACTGAGGCCCAGAGAGGGAAGGACCTCACTTGAGATCACACAGCCAACACGTGGGAGAGCTAGGGTTTAGAACCGAGCAGCCTGAGCTGGCTCTGCCCTGTCCCCTCTTCCAACCCGCTCACTGTGGTCATTCCTCAGGCCCCATCTCGGGTTCATCTTTCTCTCTCCTCTCTCCAGCCTTGTCGCCGCTTCAGCCATCACCTCTCTAATGACTCCAAATTGATCTTCCTATTTTTCCCCCTCCACAGTTTTCCAGCCCACTCTGCAAATCTCTGCAGAATGTTACCTCTTGGCCACCCTGCGCCGCCCAAGTACATCTTCCTGGCTGTTCCCCCTCAGGCACACACGCTTCCAGTCTCAGGCCCCAGCGGAGACTATTCTCCACATCTTGCCTCTTCCATTATATTTCCCATCTCATTATTTACCTGTCCTAAATTCTGGGTAATTTCTCTAAATGCTATTTTTTCAATTGTCAGTTTGTTCTCTAACGTTTTTTTTTTTTTTTCTTTTTTTTCCAGCTGGGTCTAAACTGCTATTAAACCCATCTACTGAGTTTCTTTCTTTCTCTCCCTCCTTCCTTCCTTTCTTCTTTCTTTCTTTCTTTCTTGTAATGAGGTCCGGCTATGTTGCCCAGGCTGACCTCTAACTCCTAGTCTCAAGAGGTTCTTCTGCCTCAGTCTCTCAGCAGCTGGGACTACATGTGTAAGCCACCACATCTGGCCTGAGTTTCTATTTTAATCACAGTAATGTTCATTTCTAAAAGTCTTATTTTTTGTTTTTAATCACTTTATCCTTTTTTTTAAACAAACTTTGCTAACTTGTCTTTGCGATACTTTGTTTCTTTAAAGCTATTCAGTATCCTTATCCTATTATATATATGTGTGTATGTTTCAATACAGTGGAACCTCTGTAAATTGACCACCCAAGGGACTGTAACAAACTAGTGTTGGTCATCATAAGGAACCAGGCCTATTGTACTGATGCACACACGTGGTGATGCTCCGTCTATGAATATTAGGTCAGCAGAAGGAGATGGTCAACTACAGAAGTTCTGCTATATTTGTAGTCATTGTGGGACCAATTCTAAATTTTACTTTTTTTTCTTACTTTTGTTCATGTAGCCCATTTTCCCTGGCAGGGTGTGTGTGTGTGTGTGTGTGTGTGTGTGTGTGTGTGTGTGCTTTCATTGTGAACCTGTGTTCTCTGAATCTTCATTGGTAAGAATTGTTTGAATCCTGGGTTTAAAGGTCATTCTATCAAAGAAAACTGTATTTGCTTTTGCCCTATGTCTGGAAACACCAACAATTTAGAGCAGCCTTAAACTAAATTGCAAATATTCTGTTCTTTAAGTCACACAGGTAATGTGAATTCCAACCCCAAATTCTAGACACTCTCTTCCTCTCCCCCTACAGCCAGGGCCAAAGCTGGCAAGTACCCCAATATTGCCCTGTGGGGCGGATCTCTCCCAGTTCACCCTCTGAGGATGTGAACATCTAGTGGTCCTTGCTTCATGTGGGAGTTTCCAATCTAATTTCCCTCCTAGTTTGGGCTCGAGTCTTTATCTCCTGTCTCTAGATACTGGACACAAACTCCAGGTGGCCAGGGAGCGGAGAGGCCCATAGAAGTGCCAGTTTCAGCCTTGTTTGCCCCCTCCGAAATCACGCCTTCTTGTGGTTTCTGGGTTCTGGAGAATATCTCTTATTTTCCTGCTAGTTCATCTATACATTTTAAAAAAAAAAAATCTTAAAAAAAATTCATATCCAGCACATGTTAGTATAATCTTTTCAGATATCTAGTTTGTAATATTATTAGAAACAGAAAATCTATTGTAGGATTAAACAAAAAAAATTATTTTTATTGCTTTTCTCTCTTTATAAAAATAACTTATATTCTCTACAGTGGAAAAACATGAAACCATAGATAATCAAATAAGATGAAAATAAAAGCCATTTCTCATCCTACGCCCGGGGATAACCGGTTAACATTTTGGTTCCCGTTCTCCCTTATCTGTGGAGAATGGGTTGCCTGTGTTCACTGTTCCCAAAGTTTTCTTTCTCCACTCACATTAGAAGGAATATCTTTCCCTGGACTTCACTACTCTTTAAAAACAGCATTTTAAGTTACCAGGGTGTCTACCCATGGAGATGTTATTTGAGTAAAAGTCTGCCTGCCTCCTAAATTCTTACTTTTTCTATTGTTCTGTACTAGGCATCTCCCTCCAAGCATTAGCGAAACCATCGTAGTTAGGAAGCTGGGAGAAAGGAAGGCTCCTCACAGCCTGTTTCCATTCCCTGCGCCCCACTCTAGGCTTACTGCGTCTTAATTGTGCGCAGCTGGGCTTAGGCTGGATCTGTTTCGCCTGGAGTTCCTACTGAGCTTTTTTTTTTTAAGGTCCTTAATGGGATGTTGACTGATTTATCTCACTCTCCTTTTTCGCTCCTGGACTAGGGCGTCAGTAAGCCCCCGCTGTGTCCCAGTGCTTCTTCCCCAGCACAGATGGGGGTGGAGCAGCAGCCCCAGGGCTACAGGGCTGGTCCATGTGTGGTGGCAGCCCTGCCGCGCACTCTGTTTGGCTCTCTGCCTCTTCACCATGGGAGGGTGATCGCAGAGCCTTCTCCACTTGGACATTCAGCAAGCATTTTCTCTCGCAGGGTCAAAGGTTGTCAGATGGGGGATGTCTGTTGGTTCTATTCTACGGACTGCGTCATCTGCCTCTGGGACTCTGGTTCAGGATGAGCCGGGGGCTTTCCTACGGTGCCTGTAACCACACCTCCTTAACTGGAAGTTCAGACATCTGTCCACAGGTGATAATCAAGACAGGGCCATCTACAGGGGCCTGCCCTGTACCTGACGCTGTGCCGTGTGTTTCGGATGGGTCATCTCTCATTCTCACACCAGCCCTGTGATGGTCAATGAAACCCTATTTTAAAGATGACTTTGCCCAACATCACACAGAGAGTAGCAGGGAGAGTCAGGATCAGAACCTGAGTCTCACTGTGTCCATCCTGCTTTCGGGTTTTTAGAGATAGGAGTATTCCCAAGAGAAGGTGAAAAATACTTCGCTAAATCTTTGGCAGCCCAGTGGCTTGGCTGACAGGTAGCTATGATAAGTACAGCAAAGCGGAATGACGTTAGTGAAAATGGCACCTGCTTTGGACTCAAAACTGGGTTCAAATCCCAACTCTGCCACTTAGATTCTGTGTGACTTTGGGTACATCATTCAACTCTTCTGATCCTTTGTTTTCTTGTCCTTAAAATGAGGATAATACCTGCTTTGTAAGGTTGTTGTGAGCATAAGGCAAGATTTTACATATATATGTACATGAGATTATATATACTTATTTTATAGGCATTTTAATAAATGTTTTAAAACACTCATTTTATACATACAAACACACATCCCCTAGGTACAACTGGCAGCTGGTATAAGGAAGTCACCAACCTCTCCGGGTCTGTCGTGTCTACACTTCATTCATCAGTCACAAAAGCAAATTCGATGGTGCAATTGAAATGATCAAACGCAGAACATGCTAACAACTGAAAGTATTTCTAATTTTACTAATGGTCATCCAAGGGATACCACAGTGGCTTGGCTTTTATACATTCTCACACATTTAATGTACTACCCCATCTATAACTATACCAACCAGTCTCACAGCTGGTGTCCCACAGGGTCCGGAGGCCTCCATCAGCCAAATTAGCCCTGACCAAGCCTTGAGCAAGTCCTGAACTAGCCGGTGGAACCTTAATCACCTCAGCCCTGGTGTGGTTCTTTCTGCCTTAAGCCTGGACTCCTCATGCCTAAGAGAAACCTCAGACTCAAGCCACCAGGCCCATCCTCCGGGAGGAGACTCAGTTCCTCAGTGACACCCCACTGGCCTTCTGTCTCCTGCTTCCTCGTACTCCCCTATTTCCCCTAGGAGACAACCTGACTACAACCCCCGCTGTAGTCAAAGTTTGCTTCTTCTCCCAGGGCAGCAGGTGCTGCTCCCTATACACCTCCGTGCCAGCCGTGAGTAACCTGAGCTCATGACACCGGGAGGCCAGCAGTGCCCAGCTGCCAGTGCTGACCAGTCTGGACTGCCATGCTCTTCCTGCCATCTTGGGCCTGCCACTATGAACCCCCTCAAAAAAATCCAAGTTTGGTTTGTCATGTTTTTTCACTCCAAAAAGTTCTTGACTTCCTCTCTCATGTTCCCCAGGCCCTCAGACTGCAGCTTATGGTGTGTGTTTCTACCTAGTGGTCCAAGGTGGGGATTCTGTCTAATACTGATGGGTTAAATACGATAATGTCATAACTCTTTGTAGAAGACACAAAAACATAGAAAATCACAGGCAAGAGAAGAAAACTCTATGTGATCTCACCATACAGAAATTACCACTTTTAATCTATTAGTAAATTACCTCTTCCATGCATATATTTTCACATAGTTGAAATCATACTATGTCTAAAATTTTATAACCTGATTTTACATGTAACATTTATTATAAACATTTTGATAGCGTGCCAAATCTATTTATAGATTAATGACAGAATGACTATTCCTCTAACAGATATTTAAATTATTTCCAATTTTTCAATATGTGGATGAACATATTTATGTGAAGGAAAAATCCTTCTCATAATTTTGGATTATATATTTGGTGCAAATTCCTGAAAGTAAAATTTCTGAGTCAACAGATACTAACATTTTTAAGGCCTTCAATATATAATCTGGCTTTAGTCTATGACCTTGTAAGTTGTTAAGGAATAAATTCAAAGCTTTTCCATCTATATTTTTGTTTGCCATAAAGTTAACTACTGAGATCATGATAAAATAGTGTGATACATTTTTCTATTAATTTCAACACAAATACGGGTTTAAAAGTATTTCACATATAGTATGTGAAACCAGAAGTAATGGGATTAAGCAATATTTTCAAATGACCCACAATCACTTTCCTAGTAACAGGAAATAGTCACTGAGATTTGTATCTCTAATTATTTTTCAGACGCTTCTTCTCAAAGCTATGAATTTGAATCTGAGTCAGCAACCTAAACAGCCAGAATTGGAAACAAGTGAACTCTATTTCTGAGTTTCTTACGTAAAATGTGAACTTCGGATGTCAACTTCTCAAAATCCATTTATGTAATAATTTTTTAAAAATTATCTGTCTTTCGCCATGAACCCTCCCCTGATTCCTCCAGGCAGAATTAATCACCCTTCCTTCCACAGCTCATCACCAGCAGCTCACTCAACACTTGCTTTGGTCTTTATCACATGTGAGTTATTCGTTCACGTCTCCCACTAGGCTGGGAGCTCCTGGAAGGCAAGACCTGGTGTGGTTCCCTAGACTTAGCCTAGTGATAACCTTGTCACGAGCACACAGAAACCGGATGAGTATTGTTTTCCAATTTGTCAGTAAGCGTGTGGGTTGTGCCTTGCCAGGAATCTGGGATGTGGGAGTCTGAAAGGAGAAAGTAAGTGACAGACCAGAGGCTGTACACAGAGCAATGATCAGGAGAAGTCAGCATTACTTCCAAAATTTCAGTGGTTCCAAAGTAGAACAAAAATTCACTGTTTCGACGGAGGGAGGGGGGTGGGGCCTTGGTGTGTGTCACACTTTATGGGGGCAAGACATGATTGCAAGAGGGACTTTACCTAACAATTGCAAACAGTGTAACCTGGCTTATTGTATCCTCAATGAATCCCCAACAATAAAAAAAAAAAAATTCACTGTTTCACAGGTATTTATGGAGCACCTTTTGGGGAGCAGGTATTGTGCTAGGTGACGGGGTCCACACAGAAATCCGAAGCACTACCTGCTTTCCCAGAGCTCATGGAGAAACAACCACCACAACCACCACATAATACAGAGATCTCAGTTACCCTATTAAAAAGGTTATTATCCATGGATAAGACATAGAGTCTGGTCTTCCACTAATCAGTGATCACCATCCTTAGTCTGCTGTCTGAAGATCATTCCAGAGTCTTTCAAGCAATCACCGCACGTCAGCCCCTGCTATCTGTCACACGCATGTCAGCTGCTCATTCGTTTCCATTTGGTAGGAGCCTTCCAAAGTAAGTGAGACCCTTGAAAAAATCTTACTACAAACTTTCTCTGGGGATTTTCACACCTCTGGTGGCTTGCCATGAAAAGCGTGTTACTTCTGACTAAATGGATATTTAAAACTATGTTACACATATTATAATTGGGGGGAAAGTAGCAACCCCCAAGGATAAAGATTCATTAAGAAAAAGTGTGGAGTGGTGGGAAGATTTGGAGAACCCTAGCCAGGATAAGATCCCTGCTCTGCTGGTCATGTGTCATATAGCCAAGTTACTCAGCCTTTTGAAGCTCAGTATTCTCATCTGTAAAATGGGGATAACAGTAGCTACCTCCCAAAGAAGAAAGGAGTGGGAGAACAGAGACGTAGGAGGTGCAGCTTTCACACGGATACTTAGCACCCAGACATCAGGCCTGTGTAACGTGTAATAGAAGGGGGAGAAGCCTCCTGGTGGGTGGACGAACGAGCAGGAAGCACCAGGAGACTCTGGATTCCAGTCCCGGATCCTTCCCACACTAGCTGTGAGACAGGGAATCCCATTCCCCTCTAGCAACCTCAGTTTTCGCACCTGAAAAAGGGGCAGGTTGGACAGGTGACCTCAGGGTTCCTCCCAGGACTGACATTTCATCAAACCTTTTTGCTCTCCTGCCTTCTAAAGCACATGAGGCGGGGGACAGTGACTCGGTTAAGAGCAGTGCCAACGTGGCATCGTGACACGACTCACTCAGGCTTTTGCACCTCCAGGTTAAAAGCGGCCAGCCCCACACACCAAGCAGAGTACTTAATGTTTATGAAAGATCCTGCCACAAGCTGCTGTTTCATGAGCAATGCAAAGGGAGCCTGTCTCCTGTTGTGACAGTGCTGTACTAGGAATCCACAGATAATTGAAGTAATAAAGTTGTTTTTCAATTCAGGGGTGCTTTTCTCTACCCAACTCGTTCGTTTGTCCAACCAGTTGATTTCTTAGTTAGAGCACCCGTGATGAGAAGCAGATAAGACAAGTTGCAGTTTCTGGGCCCCTCTCCTTGGCTTGTGGTGGGTGTCCTGTGTCTTCATAGCACCTTCTCTCTGTATATTGTCCAAATTTCCTCTCTTTATAAAGGCACTGGTCATATTAGATTGGGACCCACCCTAAGGACCTCATTTGAACTTGATTACCTCTGTCAAGGTCCTATCTCCAAGTCACATTCTGAGTTACTGGGGGTGAGGAGCTCAGCACATGAATTTGGGGGACACAATTCACCCCATTCAACTTATTCATTTCTTCACTCAAGCCTGTGTTCGTCCGTCCATCCTTGCACCTGTCATTAAGCATCTAGGTAGCAGGCATTGTGTTGGGCACTAGAGGTACAAAGCAGAACAAGGCAGCTATAGCCACAGGAAAGGTCACACTTTGTGACCGCAGTATCCACACTGCTCATTCAGCGCAGTGCACCTGTAAACCTAGAGGTGGCCACAGATGCAGTGGGGCACCCAGCTCACACAGAATACTCAGGTAGGTTTCCAAGGCTCCCAGGAGGCAGCGGTGCTGGGGCAGAGCTACAAAGGTGGCAGGTAAAAAAAGAGAGGCCTGCCTGGCTTCCAGGTGCAGGAGACTGCAAATGTGAGCAAATGGGGGTGTGGAAGGAAAGGGCACCATTCTGGAACTTGAGTAATGTGGATGGAGCCAAGATGTGGTTTGCACCCATCTCCTCACTGGATCCTCAAGGCAACACTGCAAGGCAGAAATGATCATCTCCATGTACAGACAAGGAAACTGAATCCAAAAAGGGATAGCTAATTTGTTCACATAATATGGTGGCCAAGTGCAAAACCAAACACCACAGAGCTAGACTGTGTTGTTTTGCACTTTGCAGATTCTGAACCCAAGTTCAGCAGTAGCTACTCTGCGTAAAACCAAATACATTGGTTTTTCCAAATGACCTTGGGTGAGTCTCATATTCTGACTCCCTGTCTTGAGGTATTAAACATCATTTAACTCTTTCTTGGGCCACAGTCTGTTACTTTTCTGCAGTGAGCAGCAAGGCTGGATTTCAAAGATTGTTCCTCATTACAATCTTTTAACACTTGGCTACTATAGAAAACATCCCTGTGTTTTGTGAATGCTTCAGAAACTTTCTACTTTCTTTACAGTTTTTTGTCTCAGCTGCGTATAACAGTTTGGAAAACAGCAGTGCATCATTATAGCTTCAAATCAAACACTTATTCTGGCTCTCATCAGCAGTGTTTTCTTTAGAACATGCTCATCATTAAAACAAAGGGTTATGGGCTTATGGGGAAAGTGACATTTGAGCTGTCAAGACGGTGGAAAATGTTTGGGAACACACTTTTTTTTTTTTTGAGATAATGGTTGCTTTGTAGGTAGGTGCAATTTCAAAAGTTTCTTTCCTGTAATTAACATTTTTTAGATTACATAGGAAACAGCCTAGAAATCTTTGATTGTCTCAAATACAATTATTGTTTTGACTAATAAGTCAGCTTTGTAATAGCAAAAAAGCAAATCACCAAATACAACTACGTGGCTTACATTTCTTTGTATTTTTATGCTGGGTTTTGTGAAATGAGAGAGCCAATAATCACACAGAGATCTTCCTAATTGGGGCGGGGAGGGGAGGAAGCTAGGTTTTCAACACTGGTCCAGGTTCTATTGGCACACGTCTCTTTATGACCATAATGATGACAATCACATACTATATTTGAATAAACACTGAGACTTTATAAAGTTCTGCCACCCCTGCCAAGTCCCTGGTCTTCGGAACAGTCCTAGAAGGAAGGCAGCATACAGGTGGTCCCCATTGTACAGGTGGGGCATCACAATATCCGTGGGATAAACAGCTATGAACTTCTACTATGTGGCAGGCCCTGGCCTGGGTGTTCAGAGCTGAATTAAACAGAGCACCTCTGCGCCCAGGAGCTTACATGAGGTTGCAGGCAGGAGGATGCAGCAGGGCCTGGCCCTCTCACTGAGTGCATTTTTAGCTCTACACGGGATTCATCTCAAATCTGGAGCTCTGTTAAAGCCAGTGATGTTCTATCCTTTGGGAAGAGACACTTTCCAGTCTGGAGGCCATGGAGTGCCAGCTAGGCCTCTGTGGCCAACCTGGGGAACCATCGAGAACACTTCAAACTCAGGTTCTCAAGGATATACAGGCACATCAAGAAATGCCCCTTCTGACTGCCATGGCAATTGCAACAACAACAAAAATAAACAAATGGGACTTCATTAAACTGAAAAGCTTCTGTATAGCTAAGGAGACAATAACCAAAGCAAAGAGACAACCCACACAATGGGAAAGGATATTTGCATATTTTCAATCAGACAAAAGCTTGATAACCAGGATCTATAGAGAACTCAAATTAATCCACATGAAAAAAGCCAACAATCCCGTATATCAATGGGCAAGAGACATGAATAGAACTTTCTCTAAAGACGACAGACGAATGGCTAACAAACACATGAAATAATGTTCATCATCTCTATATATTAGAGAAATGCAAATCAAAACATCCCTGAGATATCATCTAACCCCAGTGAGAATGGCCCACATCACAAAATCTCAAAACTGCAGATGCTGGTGTGGATGTGGAGAGAAGGGAACACTTTTACACTGCTGGTGGGATTGCAAACTAGTACAACCTTTCTGGAAGGAAGTATGGAGAAACCTCAAAGCACTCAAGTTAGACCTCCCATTCGATCCTGCAATCCCATTACTGGGCATCTACCCAGAAGGAAAAAAATCCTTTTATCATAAGGACACTTGTACTAGACTGTTTATTGCAGCTCAATTTACAATCGCCAAAATGTGGAAACAGCCTGAATGCCCACCAACCCAGGAATGGATTAACAAGCTGTGGTATATGTATACCATGGAATACTATTCAGCCATTAAAAAAAATGGAGACTTTACATCCTTCGTATTAACCTGGATGGACGTGGAAGACATTATTCTTAGTAAAGCATCACAAGAATGGAGAAGCATGAATCCTATGTACTCAATCTTGATATGAGGACAATTAATGACAATTAAGGTTATGGGGGGGGAAGCAGAAAGAGGGATGGAGGGAGGGGTGTGGGGCCTTAGTGTGTGTCACACTTTATGGGGGCAAAACATGATTGCAAGAGGGACTTTACCTAACAATTGCAATCAGTGTAACTGGCTTATTGTACCCTCAATGAATCCCCAACAATAAAAAAAAAAAAAAAGAAAGAAATGCCCCTTCTGGGCGGTGCCTGTGGCTCAGTGAGTAGGGTGCCCGCCCCATATACCGAGGGTGGTGGGTTCGAACATGGCCCTGGCCAAATTGCAACAAAAAAATAGCCGGGCGTTGTGGCAGGTGCCTGTAGTCCCAGCTACTCGGGAGGCTGAGGCAAGAGAATCGCCTAAGCCCAAGAGCTGGAGGTTGCTGTGAGCTGTGACGCCATGGTACTCTACCAAGGGCGACAAAGTAAGACTCTGTCTCTAAAAAAAAAAAAAAAAAAAGCCCCTTTCTTCTGATTCCTCCTTCCCTGTCTGTCCTCCCCGTCCACGAACATCATGCAGGTTATTAAAACCACTCCCTTCTCTGTGTCACTTTGACATCTTGTACACATGTCCGCTCTTGAAACTGTCGCCCCCACTTGCATCTGTCTCAATTCCCTCTTGGACCTGTGAGTGTCGTGAAGGTGAGGGCTGCCTCGTGTGACTTTCTAGATCCTCAGCACTTAGTCCAAAGTCTAGCACAAGGCGCATATTCAACAACTATTTCTTAAGCACATAAAAAATATTAAGCATTGAATAAGCGTCTAGAACGTGAGGAGTTCTAGCACCCACTAAGGGGATCGCTAACCCTCACCGTGATCCTGAGGCAAAGGCATTATGGTCTTCATTTCACAGATCAGGAAACTGAGGCTCAGAGACATTGAGACTTGTCCCAGCTCAGAGCCAAAAAAAAGAAGCAGCAGCAGGATTCAAAGCCAGGTTTGTCTGACTTCAGTGTTCTTTCCACAAAGCCACGCTGACTCTGCTGCATTTCCTCCAAGGTGGTCCCACCTGCAAAGTTTGATGAAGTCCGGGGTGAACTCTGTTGTGCTCAATCTCCACTCACTCCGCTCTACCCTGGGCGGAGGCAAAGCTCGGGAGGGTTGCGTTTGTAAGTCTCCTGATGATTTATCGTCCACACCTCCCTTTTTTTTTTTGTCTTATCATAACAGCATGTCCCACAGCAGGGACCTGCATGACAAGACTATAAGCACCTTGCTCCTAGTAATCTTGACTTAGAGTTTCATTTTTAAAAATCAGTTTGGTTGCCTGTGAAAACGGTCAAAGACCAAGTCTTCCTGAGACTAATTATTTCTTTAGAATGTACAGATCTGTCCGTTGGTGAAAAGAAGACCAGGAGGCAAAGTTAAATTACATAGTACATCACTGTCCCTGGCGCTGTCATCTCTGCCATTCTGTCAGCGTAAAAATTTACAGCAGGTATTATCTCTTTGAAGGGGTTCAAGTCCTAGAAAATACAAGCTAAATGTTAAATAGAATTTTAATTTTAATGAAAGCTTCAGGGAGTGCTGTTTATGTTGCTTCTCTCTCATACCTGGTGATTAAGTTAATTTATGCTTAATGGAAAAGGATATTTGGAATCCCAAGACAGGCTCAGCATCTGTCTAGGACTATGCTTTTGGAAGCCTTAAGCTGCTGGTGATGGATGTAATAAACCAGGATGCTGCTGAACTGACACCTGAAGGCTTTGTGTGAGGAGGACCAGGGACATTAGGTCTCTGCCCAGTGCTTGTGTTAAAATCAAATCAATGTCCCACGCATTTCATTCTGTCAATCCTTCAAAATCCTGCCTCCTGCTCTATCACAGTATTCCCTGGACAGGGCTGGGGAAAGGAAGCTAGGTCATAGGGCTGCGGATCTGGCAGTACACTCAGTGAAAACCAGCAGTTCTTGAGCCCCCATGACATCCACAGGCCAGGGCCCTGCAGAGACCCATGGACACTGCCTCACTTAATTCTCACACTAATTCTCATGAGCAATCATCAACCCCACTTTATAAGGGGGAGAAACTGAGGCTCACAAAAGCGAAATAGCTTCCTTAGATGACACAGCTTGTATGGAATGGAGCTAGGATTTGAACCTAGCTGTTGCTCTTTCCCCTGTAGTATAGGCAAGAGTGGACAAACCACGGCCTTTGGGTCAAACCAACTCACCACCTGTCTTTGTAAATAAAGTTTTATTAGAACACAGGCACGACTATTTGTTGATGTGTTGTACACAGCCCATTTCAGACAACAAAAGCAGAATTGAGTAGATGAGATGGAGACTGCATGGCTGGCAGAGCCAAGGCTCTTTCCCATTAGGCCTTTTACAGGAATAGTTTGCTAACCCCAGGAACAGGGCCTACACCACCCCAAGGACGCTATGTGAGCACTATTATCTACGAGGCCTGAGTTGGGCCAGGGCATGGAATTAGAGGATATAGTCCCCATTTTCAGAGAACTTAAAATCTATAGGCAAGGCTTAGAATTAAATGGTAAGCCCAAATATCGACCATCTCTATTGCCAGCCCAGTAGCAGAGCGAGAGTCCTGCCCTGCTCTCACTCTCCAGAACAGGTCACTTGGGCCTCCTGGGGGTTCCCATGAATAGCCAAGAGCACCTACCAACAAGCACCAGCCTTCATTGTCTCACAACACACTCTGGTCCTTGTTCTCCTGCACAGAGACCTGAGTGGCTCATTCCCACGGCCCCCCAAGCTACTTGGAGAAGCTGCACTTCTGAACTGGGTTGTCACGTGTACCTCACCCCATGACCAGCGGGCTTGCTCTTCTTGCCTCCTAGGATTCTCCCCTCAGATGAAGCAAGATTCATTCCATGGAGCAACGGGGAAGGACGATGGCTGGGGGCCTGGCCCCTGCCGTTCCTGGGGCCTGGCCTGTGCCAAGTGTCATGCAAGGTCCTCTTGCCCAGATTCGCCAGCTTCTGCCTCTAAACCCCTCTCTCGGCAGGGACTCAAAACCAGCACTCGGGACACAGGACGCATGCCATTTCATCTGGTTCCTCCCCACTACATGCTCTTCCAGTGACCAAAACATTTCGCCTCAATCCAGAATAGACAACTACTGGTGGGAGGCAGGAAGGAGCAGGCTGATCAATGATTCTCTGCCAGCAACCCCTGGACGTGAGATGAGGTGTTCACCACCACAGTGAAATAACAGAAGCAAATAAGGGCTGTATGTGTGTGTGAGCATGAGCACCCACATGCACGTGTGAACGTCCATTAGTTTATGAAATCATTCTGATAGTACTCAGTTAAACCACATGAAATTGCAGATGTTAGAGTATTTTGACATACAAAAAATGTCATTTTCACATGGCCTTTTTTAATGGCTTAATAATTAATACTTGATTTTAAAAAATGTCCTTACATGGAAAAATAAAATGGTGGCTATTTTCTTTATGCTAGCTTCACAATTTGGTTTTTGACATTTTATTGGTTTATAAAGCCTGAGATTCTAAGAATTAGTTACCTGATACAAGCAGCAGCTGGCCCCAACATATCCTCATAAAATTTGGCAGCATTTAATCAAAATTTAAAATCACCTTTTCCTTGACCCAGCTGTTTTTATTTCTAAGAGTCTATCCTGCGGATATATTGGCCTATGGAGAGAAAGGCGTGCACGCGTACACGTAGGCACACACACACGCTCACATACGTATGCACACACACACCCTCACACTCGCATACACACACACATGTACACTATACACAGCAAGGAGGTCCTTGGCAACACTGTTGGAAATGTAAGAAAGTGGAAATAACTTGAGTCCCTATTATCAAGGGATTGGTTACAAAAAGAACATAAGTCACGGCCGGGTGTGCTGGCTCAGGCCTGTAATCCTAGCACTCTGGGAGGCCGAGGTAGATTGATTGACTGAGCTCAGGAGTTCCAGACCAGCCTGAGCCAGAGGGAGACCTCATCTCTCTAAAAAAAGCCGGGCATTATGGCGGGTGCCTGTAGTCCCAGCTACTTGGAAGGCTAGGGCAAGAGAATCGCGTAAGCTCAAGAGTTTAAGCTTGTTGTGAGCTGTGATGCCACAGCACTCTACCAAGGGCAACAAAGTAAGACTCTATCTCAAAAAAAATAATAAATAAATAAATAAAAAATAGTGTGTTAAGTTCCCAATTTGACACACAGGCCACAGAAATGTTGATATCAACATCTGGATTTAGTGACAGGGAAAGTTCTTAATATGCTGATAAGTGAAAAGAACAAGTTATAGACTGACAGGCACATAACGTGATACATAAAAATTAATACCACAAAACAAATCTGCCTCTCTTTGCAGGTTTCCATAGGACACAAGAAGGTTCAGAAGGATGAAAGCAAATTGTTTATAGTGGTCGTCACTGGGGAGTGGCGTTGGGGTTGAGGGGCAGGCAGAGAGGAAAAATTTACCTTTCAATTTATAGACATTACAAATTGAATTATTTACAAGAAAGATGTATTACTACTTCTATAATTTTTAAACCAGAGTAATAAAGAAAAAAATAGGCTTGATATACAATGGCCATTTGTGCCAAGTGGAATGAAAAATACAGAAAAAGGAAAAAAATTCATTTTTAGTCTGGAGTTCAGGGCTTTCAAAGGAAGTGCTTTCTGAGTTGACTTTTAGCTGGGCAAAGACTCATCTTAAAGGATGATCAGAAGGAAGAATAGAGCTGGGTGCTGTGGTGGGCACCTCTACATGTAGTGCAGCTGCTCAGAGGTCTGACGCAGGAGGATTGCTTGAGCCCAGGAGGTTGAAAATACAGTCAGCTACACTCATGCCTGTGAATAGCTGCTGCTTTCCAGCTGCATAGTGAGATCCTGTCTCTAAAATAAAAAAAGAGAGAGAGAGAAGAAAAGAAAAAGAAAAAAGACAGAATGGCATCTAGCTTGAAGAAATCTTGAGTTCATGTGATCCCTGAGGATGGCTAACCATGTTAGAGTTTGATTTGTGGCTGATGACAGTCAGACGGCTGAAAAGGTTTTTACGAAACTTAATCTTCAGTTAAGATGCTTATTGCTTTACTCAGACAAACCTAATTTCTCTCCAGGTAAATGTCTTTTACCTGGAACCCAGGCACATTTATTTGAGGGCTGGGAAGCTATTACAGACATGATTGATGGCACGCCCAGGACTCTTTCCCTTTTCTAACAGAACTTAACTTCTCCTCCTCAAGGCCACGTGCTTTAGGAGAGGCTGACCCCAGCCTGAGGCTGAGCCTCAGGGGTGGGCTCTGACTGGCCTCAGGCAGCCATGGTGGGCCCACGGCCTATGACAATATTGATGTGCTTAGGCCTGTGACCTGATTCTGGTTAATGTGATGTAATGATACTACGGTACCTTCACTCTGTAAATACCCAACTTTAAACGGTCCCCTTTTCCATCTTGAGATGCTATTTTGGGATACGATACCTAAAACTACTGCAGCCATCCCGTGAAGATGATGGGACCAAGCCTGAGGACAAAGCCACCATGCTGAGGATGGAAGAATAAAAGGGCAGAGAGAACTCGGGTGCCTAATGATGTCATCAAGCCCCTAAACCAAGCAGCTTTAGAACTACTTTAGCTTCTGACATCTTTTTATGGGAGACAATAGATTTGCTTATTATTAATGCCTAATTAATTTACATTTGAAGTAACTGGAAGCCAAAAACATTCCAACTAATTCAGAAACATTCTTGCCAGGGATGAGATCTGATTACTTATTTATTCAAACAAATATTTCCCATTGCATGCCAGAAGTCAATTTTAACCTCAGTAAATATACCTACTTTAAAACCCACCAGAACTGATGGCTGGGCAGTTCTGGGGATACACTTAATGACATTAGAGTTTATGCTTTAGAAGCATGAAACTGATAAATTTTATGTTATGTTTATCTTATCACAATAAAAAGAGAGAGAGAGAGAGAAGAGAGAGAGAGAAAAGCAACCTGGTGAAGCAACTATAATTAGGGGTCAGAATGAGTATTATCTCTAAGTCTTAAATTTAAATTTCCCATTGCTGTACAGGAAATAAGTTGCACTTAAAAAAATCCACTAGAATTTCTGGGCGGTGGGCACACTTATTACCCTCAGTCAAGCATAATGAAATCGATACATGTAACCAGAAAGATTTGTACCTCCACGATATATTGAAAATTTAAAAAATCCTCTAGAATTAAGTTCATATGACAGAATAATACGGGGTCATTAAAAAGACAAGCACGCACATCCACTTTGCACCATGACAAGAGTGATAGAAAACTGCACACTCCTGCCCTCAATCACAATAAAACTCAGCATACTTTTTGAGGAAAGTGTTTTGAAGTACTGGACAGCAGGGAGCATGGCTGTGATCCTTGCAGGAAGAAAACATGGGTGAGCCTCAGTTTACCTGGCTTTCCACCTGTAGCCACTGTGCAGACCATGCATCAGGAATATGGAGAGTATCAGACTCGCTGAGCTGCTGAGGCAGAGATCACATGGGGGTGGGGGTGCTGGGGTGGCTGGAATTCGTGAGCAGGAGAGAAGTGAGGCTGTGTGTGGTGCGGGAGATGCCGCACATCATTGCTCAAGGGTGGTAGGCCCTGACTGTGCAGGGTGAGGCTTCCTGAGGCTGGACAGAGAGAGGCTGCTGCAGGGCAGAGCCCTTACTGGGGAAACTGGAAGTCACAGAGTGATGGGAAATATTAGAGGGACAGTGGGAAGGTCTCTATGCTGCTGGAACATGTGCTCCAGGAGGGTGGCAGCTGCCATCTGTTGTCATGGCTTATGTACCCCCAGATTCCAAACAATGCCATGCACATTGCAGAGGTTGAATATGTTACTCACTGAATGAGTGAATGAATGAATGAATGAGTGAACAAATGGTGTCACCCCAGCTGGCATTAGAGACAATGGAGGGGGTTGTTCAAGGATCTCTAAAGGGGGAGGGACCTGGCTCCAGAGCCCCCAAGGCCAAACCATTTGGGAGTGGAGAGACTATCGGGAGAATTTTAAAAATGCATTTATTCATTTCATTTCATTTCATTTCCTCTATTACCCATCTCATTCTCCAGAAGGATGTGATATAATAGTCAAATGCTGGAAATAACCCAGCATCAATCATAGAATGTAGAAATAAATTATGCTACATTCACAAGATATAATTCCATAAACAATGAAAAAGAAATATATGTCTGCTAAACCCAACAACACAGATGAATATCACCAGTGTAATGTTGAGTGTGAGAAGCCGGGTACCAAAGAATACTTACTGTACAAAAACATCAATAAGTAAAACTCAAAAACAGGCAAAAACAACACACAGTGTTAGAGATCAGGATGGCGGCTCTCTGTGGGGAGCACTAGGGCGGCATGTGAGGGCTTCTGGGGTGCTGGTAATGTTCCATTTCTTTTTTTTTTTTCAGTTTTTGGCCTGGGGCTGCGTTTGAACCCACCACCTCTGGTATATGGGGCCAGCACCCTACTCCTTGAGCCACAGGCGCCACCCAATGTTCCATTTCTTGTCCTGACTTGGGGACCCCACTGTGTTCACTCTGTGACAACTCACTGAGCAGGACACTTACAAATTCTGATACTTTTCTCTGTGAACACAGTGTGCCAATAAAAGAAAGTAAATGTCGATTCTGATATTTTATGAAGATCAGAAATTAAAGTCAATGATGGAGAAAGTGGGTGCTCATTCCATTAATTGTAAGTCTGGGTGTCCATTTTTGTGTTTTTAAATATTTTTGTCTTTTTAATGCTTTAAAATAGATACACGTGGAAACAGGAGTAAGGGAAGAACAAGGGTAGAATGTAAAGACAAGGTTAAGGACGCAGTAAACACAAGGAGACACAGGCTTCAAGGGCTGCAGGTGGTGGGGGCAGGGACACAAAATTGGCTTCAGTCTTCCTGATAGCCAAAGAAAAGAAGGAAAAAGAGCAGTTAAAAGATTCACTTTGTCCACAGATGCTATCATACAGAAGACACATCAGTTGCTTAGGAGAAGCCCAGCTCATCCTGCAACTGAGGCCCAAGAGAAATTTCTCCTGTGGGGAGACAGCAAGTGATGTACAGCATCATGGCCTCAAGATTATCCCAATGATAACGCTAACCATCATGACAGTGATGAGGGCAATCATGGCTAACACTTTAATACGATTTAGTTACGTGCCAGGCACTATTTTAAGTTCTATACAAGCATGATGGTGGATTTAAAAATCAATGTTTCCTCTAAGGTCTCCCATTTCAGGGGAGGACCAAAGCCTAGTCAGGAAAGGAAGCAGGGAGAGTGGTGTAAAGGAGCAAAGCTCTCATGGTTTGGTTTAATCCAATGATCTAAACCAGGTAACCCCCCTGTCCTTCCGGTAAACTCTGATGGATGTCGCTGGGAGCAAATCACTGGGAAGTTGATAGCCTATTCTGCAATTTTATACCTAAGCTATTTTCTTTGATAGTTAATTGAACCAAAGATAGGGTTGACATCCTTTTCAAAAGTTGAAGTACCTAGCAAGACTTGTACCTGAAGAGATGGCCACCTTGTCTCCACGGGAGGGGGCTGTGGTAGGATCTATGGACAAGGTCAGAATTTCCCTCTGGAAACTGTTCTCTGTCTGCTCAAACTCAGAGACAAGGAGATATGATTGTAGGTCCAAGTTTTTACCACCAAACATGATTATTTCAGTCTTGTGAATGTTAGGAACATACTGAGTAGCCTCCATTGTCAGAGAGGAATCCTTTACAAAGAGAATGTGAACCCCCGAGGGCCCGGGGACGCTATGTAGGGACCACTGTATCTGGGGAAGGTGAGGACAGAGGAGAATCATCCAGCTAAGGTGCAAACATCCTGGAAGGAATCCTTTTATGTGTTTTAATAACTTAGACTCCTGTGAACAAATTTCTAATAATCTTAAAATTAATTAATAAACTTAATCTTTCTTTCTTAACAGAGGTGTTTACCAAAGGATAAATTGAGAGGGGCAAACTTGTTTTCAGATGTTCACTCATTCAAATATTTACTGACCAATAAGAGAAAAAACCCAGTGAAAAGCTTCACTGATGCTGTGCAAAGGAAGAGGTGAATCAGATAATACATCTTCCTTCAGGGAGTTAAATATAATTCACTGGTTTACCAACTAGTTTCTTCTTCCCTTGACTCAACAAACCTGAATTTCACACCCTTTTTTTCCCTGCGGAGAGCTATTTATATCACAAGGCAGGTGGGCAGAGGCACAAGTAATGTCCTGAGGGCGCTTAGATGAGGAGGGGGGTGGTAGGGGAAGGGACATGATCTGAGAGAGCTTCAAGGAAGAGGTGACATCAGAGCCCGACCTCCAAGCATCATGAGATTTATTTTACTAAAAAACTTGCCAAGATTCCTCTAAGTAACAATTTTTTTTCCTATTGCCTTTCAATTACCCCCGGACTGATTTACACACCCTTCTAGAGGCACAGCTGTTGTGTAAATTAAACCTCTGTAATCCCTCCCCAGTGCTGAGTTCCCCTTAGGAGAAATTCTGGCACCTGCTGATTTATTTCTGTGTACTTTTTCAGCACCTTGAGAATTTCAGCTTTAGTAATCACAAGTTCTGAGTCAGTTCAGTTGGGGAGAGTTAGACAAAGAGGGAACAGGGGATTGAAAACAGAGGCTGGAAGCAGAGCAGACGGAGGAGAAGGGTAGTGAATTTTGTGAGGAAGCTGCGGGCCAGATGAAGGGAGTAATTCTCAGCTTAAGCTGTTCACAGCTGCCTCCTCGGTTAGAAGGAAGAGGAGCTGAGAAATGGATAAGAGAGGCTGATGGTTCGCCCTGGAGAGCCCTTCTCTGAGCCCACGGAGGAACTGGGAAGCCTGACAGAGAAACAGACCAAGTTCTTTTCATCTGTGTTTCAAGGATTATGAGATAACGTCTTCAAGGAGTGTCTCAGGCTACCTGGCACACAGCCAGTGCTCTCCCAACATCAGCTGCTGCTGTTCCTCGGCCTCACTTCCTCCTTCTAGACAAGATTTCAGGAATCCAGCTGGTTGGGTTGAACCCACTGAGCAGGGACAACTGTGTTACTTGTACCGAATGATTTGCTGCTAGCCTTTAGGAAACTTCTTTAGACTGCAAGAATTTTATTCTGCTCTGCTTTCATTTTCTTGATGCTCTTTTAAAAAAAAACTAACGTAAATATATTGTTGTCTTATGATTTTTGTGTACCTTTGTGTGTATTTATACTTATCAACTGTGTCCCTGGTGCCAAGTCGTCACGCCAAGTGTCAAGTGTTTAATGTGGCATTTCTCACCCAAGTCCCCGAAGATTTCTTGGGGTCTAGGAGTTCTCAAATTTGTGAAATGCTACAATAGATTGGTGACTACCCTGGGAGAAAGCAGAAGACCTTGGGCCAGAGGAGATATAAAGCACCTTGTGACACTAAGGTGCCCTGCAGGCAGGAGGAAGATCTTGTTTGTTATCCACAAGTGTGAGACTCAACAAGCCTAGATCTGGGTCTGTTTTTTCTCTTGGAAGAAGTGACTCCAATTCTGGAAACCTGCAGCTCCTGCTGTCACTTGTGATAGTGAGAGGGAAAGGTCCACTCTCGGCCTGGATAGGAGGGTATCAAGCCCTTTCTTAGGTCCCCATCACCCTCTACTGTGGGTGCTTGTCCCCTCTGCCTAGCTATGTCCAAATAAGGTTTTTCAGGGAAAAGGGTCAATATTTATTTTGAGTGCATGTAAATGCATATGTGTGTGTATCAAACTTCATAATTCTAAGGATTAAATGGACAAAGGATATAAGCAGATAATTTCCAAGTACTACAAAATGAAATATAAATAGTAAACACAAACAGTTACATGGAAACATGTTCATCTTCATTAAAAACCGAAAACAGACACATTTCAAAACCATTATACATACTACGTTAGCAATTATTGTTGTAAAGGCAACACCTGATGCTTTGCCGGAAACCGGCACGTGGAGGCATTAATGGCAATGAAGATAACAGTTAGAACCCATTTGGAAAAGCAAAATGTCACTTCACAACAAGACCTTTAAAGATACTCATTCCCCTTGGCTCAGTAACTCCAGAGCTGGGCTTTATTTAAAGAACACAATTGAGTCCCACATAAATGTCCAGTGATGGGGGGAAATTATGTGCCCTGGGTTATTCTCTGGTCACTAAGAATGATTATGAGGACCGCATAGCAAAGTGGGGAGGAGTTTATGCCACGAAGTCTGTTCAAAGCCTGTAGAATTTGAATAGCTTATACACGTACATTACCAGAAAACATGAAAGCCGCATCTGTAGGTGGGTGGGGTCTAGAGGAGCCTTAAAATCGTTGGTAGAAGTTGAAGTTGGAGAATTTTTTTCCCCTATTTTTGGAAAATTTTGTTTTTAGCATTACCAGTGGAATTTTTAAAATGCTTTTCTATCTCCCCCCTGCCAAATTACAATAGGAGTCTGTTAGAAACAGGCGAAATCAACGCTGATTGAGACATCCTCTGAGCCAGGCCTTGTTCTGGGTGCTTTGCCATGGTCTGCACCCTGTCATGCGCCCAATAACCTCAGCTGTCAGGCGTTTCCTTTCCCCGGTGCAGAAGCCAGGTCTGCTGAGAGTAAGCGGCTTGCTCTGCCCATAGACGCTAATGGGCACAAAGGTTCCAGGCTGGCTCTGTGCGGCTCTAGCCTGAGTTTTCTTTCTGTCATCACACTGCCTCTCTTTAGCTCTCAGGGAAGTGACACTCAAATGAAAGAATTCCTCCTTGAATGGCATTTGCTTTTGCGCTAGAGAAATAATTGGCTTTCCACAAAGTCTTCCCAGACATCCCCCAAGTGGAGTAACCTTCATCTCTCCCCTGCTCCCAGAACTCAGCATAGTACCTGGCACATAGTAGGCGCCCAGCGTGTAGCAATGCCATTGAACTGAAGACTGGGATGATTCCTTCTGGCCACATGACACATCCCCAGCATTGCAACAGTTTACCACAGGGAAAAGGGGCAAAGGCCACAGCCCTGGTTGGCTCCCCCTTCCTGAGTTCTGCCCGCTGAGGAATGCCATTTGCTGGTTGGTTGGTTTTAATTATCACGTAGATTAAGAGCTAGGAGATGTTGAGAAGAAGCCTTTCAGAGGAAAATAAAAAAGACTCAGCAACTCAAGACAAGGGGGAAGGGGCAGGTGAGAGTTTTGTGGGTGAAGACAAGAAGTTTGAAAATGGAAGGGAAGATGACAGATGCAGAGAATAGCTTTGGGAAAGCCCTGATGGAAAGGCAGGTATCAGAGTGAAATTGGGCCCTTCCAGAAAGAAAAGGGAAAAAAACAGACCCAGGCAATTTCCCACAGAAACACCTGCGGGGATAACAAGAATTTTTTTTTGTAACCTGAGCGAAAATCAAGCCCAGCTACCTTTATCATCTCAAATTTGTTCCAGAGATTTCCTCCAGCTTGTGAGAAACATCTTAACTCTCCCTGAAATAGTCATTTGTCACAAGGGGCTGGACGCTAGCCAGGATGTCTGTAAGCGAGTCTGGGGGCTCTACATAATAAAACAAATTGAAAAATATTGATTTTGTTTCTTTTCAACCTGTTTTAATCCAACTGTATCGTCTTATTACAAGAATTTTCTCTCATCACGGCAAGGAGAACAGCCTCGGCTGAAGGAGAGGAGGAAAAGACCCAGGCGGGTCACTCTTCATGTCTCCCCTGAAAGGCTCTTTTTATAGATCACTGATATCACCACAGAATTTCAGTCCCAATCTTCTACCGTGACATTTCTGAAAGGAAGGCCAAGGTGCTGAAGGACATGACAGGCAGAGGATACATGCTTTATTCCTAAGGCTGAAGCTTAGGAAAAAAATACCTTACCCCAGAGGAAGTGACCCCACATCATCGAGTGCTGGCTCCTCAGAGCCCACAAGGTGAACCCGAGACTGCCAGACTGCGTGGGCGAGGCCTCCGGCTGCCCACCCCAGCCCCTGACCACCCCTCTCCCTGTTTCCTGGATACATCAGGCCCCGTTCATGACCTGGGCCTCTGCTCACGCCCTTCCTTCTGACTAGAGGCCCTCCTGCCTCATCCTCTCAGAGACCCCCACTTGTGCTTCCTTTTCTTATGATCTCTCCTTAGCGGAGCCCTCTGGACACCCCCAGGCAGGGTGAGGGGCTTCCTCCCTAGGTTTTCCACAGCTTCCTGCACTAAGACCCTTCACAGGCTTCCCCGGTTGTCTCCTGCCTAGAGACAAGGACTGGTCTTCTGCGCACAGAGCCTAGTGCTGTGCCTAGAGCAGTGCTCAGGACAGGTTTGGGGAATGAATGAATGGCCGGAAGCTCCCCAGCTCCCCTCTCCCACTTTCACCCTTTCTTTATTTAAGAACATCATCCATTGTGGGGAGCGAACCCGGCGTCTGGGCCCTCTAATCTCAGGATGAAAGGCGCAGGCCCGTTCTTTAGAAGATAAAGCACTCATCTTTCCTTCACATTTTTCTTATGCCACAGGAGCTCTGAAAATTCTGCCGTATCAATCTCTTCCAGGTTCTGTGTTCCTCTCAGAAAGACACCAGTTTACTCGTGTGAAGGCTTGGAGGTTATTTAGTCTTTCGAGGGGTTTTTTAATCTTTGGAGCCAGAAGAGGATCCTGACACACACTTTGAAGTTTCCCTTCACTCGCACCTGCCAGGAAGTAGCCACGACGTGAAGAGTTTCTGCTTCCAAGGGCCTGGGTCTGGGGTGCCCAGCCAGGGCTGGCCCTGGGGGTGGGGTGAGGGTGCTACCCTGCCCACAGAGGTTCCCAACAGGCCAGGAGCTTCAAAACTCAATGCTGTCCACATGCTGTCCCCTTGGGGCCTCCTGGTCCCTATGGACCTTTGTTTAGAATCTGAAAATAACTCCTCTTTTCTCTTGTTCGGTCCCACAAGGTGAGACTGAGGAGTTATCTGCATTCATTAGTTCCTTTCATTTCTCCAAACAATTCCATAACGGGCACAGCAGCAGGTGCCAGGTGCTGGATGGACACATCACAGCACTCTGAGGTGGTCTCCTTCCTGACCCTCTTGCCCATCAAGGAGCTCAGCCCGAGGCCTGGGGGTGAGAGCAGCGTGTGCCACAGCTAGGAGCAGGTCTGGGCAGCTTGGGCCTTCGGGACCAGCCTTCTGCCATCCAGGCTGTCCCTTCTCTCCCACATCATGTGCTGGCTGCCACACACCCACTGTGGGGCATTCATTCTCATCAGGGTTGGGTGGGAGCTATCAGACAGACCTGGCTGTGGAGTTGACCAATTTAGCTGTATTTTAACAACTACTTGTCTTCATCCTTTTGAGGATGAAGAAAAAATTCATAGATTGAGTGGCTTAAAAACAACAGAAATTTATTTCCCTTAGCTCTGGAGGCTGGCAGTCCGAGATCATAGTGCCAGCATGGTCACAGACCGCTATCTTCCCGTTGGTATCCTCACATGGTAGAAAGAAAGCAAGAGAATTCTCTGGGATCCCTTTTATAAGGGCACTAATCCCATTCATGAGGCCTCACCCTCACGACCTAACCACCTCCCAAAGGCCCCCACCTCCTAAGACCAGTACTTTGGGGGATGGGATATTGACATACGAATTCAGGGTTGGGACACAAAGATTTAAGAATAAGATTACTTCTCGTCCTTAAGCAGGTCTCTTCACCCACCATATGAAGGAAATGATATTAGCATTGTGGTAAAAACCAGTTGAAATAGTGCACACTCTGAGGAGTGTCTAACACACAGCACAGGCTCTGTATCTCTATCTGTGTGGATAGATAGAAGGATATTTTTATTAGCCTCTCTGTGCGCTTTTCATTTCCCCCTGGATTGGATCTTCGTGGTTACTATTTTTGTTCAACAAATCTCAGCACCAAGATCCTCTCTAAACTGGCTCTTCCCAAACTATTATCTAGCTTTTCAGAGCAGTGAATCCTCCCAAGCTAAAGGAATCTAGGGAAATATGAGACCCACTTTCCTTACCCCCAGAAAGGTGAAATGAGTATGTAAACTAATAAATAATTTTGAAATAAAATGGTAAATACCACAAAAGAAGAGCACAGAAAGTATGTGTGTGTGTGTGTGTGTGCGCGCGTGCGTGTGTGTAAGTAGAAGGTAGAGAAGACTGCTGGGGGACAGTCACCTGCACAGGATGTTGACAGAGGATGACGAGTTAGCGAGGCAAAAAGAGGGTGGTCAGAGTATCCTGAACAGAAGGAAGAGCAGCCACTGCTGGGCACTGCTAACCAGCGACACAGAGATCACTGGGAGGAGGGAGACCGTGGCAAGACCCAGCTGGAGGGATCTTGTATATTACATATTATTAGGTTTGAATCTTACCTTAGAGGCCCACAACCCTCAAATTTTGATGTGTTTAAGAAATCAGCCTAGGAGCCTGTTAAAATGCATATTCCCAACTTTGAGCCCAGGGACCTTGATGTTATTGAATATGCAGCCAGGTGATTCCAATAGAGGTCTCACCAGGGACCACAGGTGTAAAATATCACAGGGGATGATGGAGAGCCATGGGGCAGGGGAGTGGCTGCAGAGAGAACATGGTTGTATTCATGATTTCCATTACTCAAGAACTACCTCTGTTGGCCCCGCCTTGGTAAGGGGTACTACTTTTGGAAAATCTGCTGGTGTTTCCATCCATCCATCCATCCATTTCAACAGCTTTATTGGGATGTGATTGTTATTTAAAAACCTGCACATATTTAGTGTATACAATTTGATGGGTTTGGACATACGCACACAATGGTGAGAATCATTGCCACTATCAAGTTAACCAACATATCCTCCAGGTCCTTTGGGTTTTAGATATAGTCATGAGAGATTATTTTTAAAGCTTTTATTCAATTTTAGGTGTATATAAACATACATTTGCCTCACCAGTATAAAAGAACTCATTTCTTTTCATATGGACAAAAAAATAATAATCTTCAGTCTCCCGGAGACTTTAAGTAGAATACTCAGTTTTAGACAACTTCAACTTCAAAACATGGCCTTCAAATATGAAGGGAGCCCCAGAGGCTCCAGAACTGCAGAAACTTTCCGTAAAAGTTACACACTATATTTTAGAAGAGCCAAGGGCATTTGTAGCTTCTCTCTCTGTCAAAGAATATGCATGAAAAATGTGGTGGGGAGGGGTGGCCAGGACATCAAAATAGACACTATAAGCAGAGTATGTTTAGGCCGTGGGTGGGGTGGAGGGGATAGGAACTCATTTATTCATTCCTTAAACAGGTTTGGTGCTCACTCTGGGCTGGTCCTGTGCTGAGAACTGAGAGGACGTAGGAAAGGCCTCAAGGACAAAAAGGTCATCGTAATACAAGTGACACAAAGGAAGCCAACCGGACTAGGAGGCATGAGGCAGAGTCCAAGGACCCACACTCTGCCTCTCTTGAGCCCTGTGACCCCCAGACTGGCCACTTTGGTTCATCGGGCATTTGTGTTTTAAGGGGAAGATCCTAGTGCCACAAGATCCTAGGGTTTGACGTTCAGAACGAAGAACCTAAGTCATCAAGAAAAAATGTAATGTCTGCTGTAGTTAAGAAAACAAATAGGTATAAGCTTTTGAAAAGATTTCCAATTTGAAGTGACTAAATGTTTAAATTTGGGTGATTAGTAAATAAGTGACTGTCGTTCAAAAAGAATTTAGTTAGGAGTGATACTGCATTCTCCAAAGACAGTGACCAAAATGAGAGGTTGATAAATAGTGAATCACAGATTTTGAGAGCTAGGAGAGTTCCTTGAAGTCGACCAATCAGCTTCCATCCTCGGAGGGAAACAGAGAGGTCCAAGAGAACAAAGTCCGACCAGACAGCAGGTTAGAGGCAACTGAGAACTGAGCGACGCTGCTGGCTGCACAGAATGAGATCCCAGCTGGACCACGTTCCTGTGATTTGCAGATTATGGGGTAAAACGGGCAATATCAGCACCTGACCTCAAATGGGCTCCAAGGCCGAGAAAAGGGCATTCAATTCCTCAAGGCCCTTGACTTGTGATTATTTGAACTCCCTTTTACTCATATAGTTTGGGTATTAAGGGAGCAGCCCAAGTGATCATCTGTCTGGGGAAAATACAGACACAAATTGGTCCATTTTCTCAGTGACACGATTACTGAAACCATATCCCACATCTTAAGATGTGCCATCAAATGACAAAGTTTAATTGCTGGTGAAGAATTAAAGTCAGTCCCAAATCAATCACCAGCAGAGAATGCAGGTCTTCCACAACACCTGCAGCAGAGACAAGCGACAGTGCCGGGGTCCTGGGCTAAGGGTCAGAGCGACACAGCTGACCCAGGTCTGCCACTCAGTCAGGGGGCCCTGCCCGTCACTGTACCTCTCTATGCTTTGACTTTTGCCTCTCTAAAGGGAGCTGACACACTGTCCATACCTCGGAGGGCAGTTGTGAGGATAAATGCTTACATGCAAATATCCTAGCACAGAACTTGGCGCATAACAAGTACCTACTTAATGTATTTAGAAGACGGTAGTTATTAATGTTACAAGTGTCGCAATCCCCTACTGCCCTCTTTCCAGGGAACTGAACCTGTACTCTGCTGTACGCGGGAAGGAGGTGGGACCCCCTCAAGCCAGCAGGCCCAGCCAGTGGGTGGGAATTCATCTGATTACTCATTTCACTTTATTCTACCATTAATTGGTAACATGGCAAGGTTCAAAGCCCTAATGATCAGTATTAGCTCTCCCTGCTCAGTCAGGCCAGCTATCTTCCCACTCCACCTGGCTCGGCCATTCTCAGGGAAATTGCCTGAGCGGCAGCTGTCCCATTTGTCAAAGGCGGAGAGTGCTGGGTAATGATCTAATCCGCTCGGGGCAGGGAGCACATGCTAATGGCACAAGGCCACCCGACTTCCTTGAGGCCCTCGCGGGCATGCAGACCTCTCCAAATAGGAGGCCAGGATGAAGCTAAGCGGCTAAAAGGCTAAAATTAGCTGTGCTGTGACTAGACTTGTTATGGGAGCAGGAGTAATATGTTCCGGAGTTTCTGACTCCCACGCCACGTTACCCCTACCTTTCCAGACTACATTTCAGATACAGCTAGAATGCCGGGAACTATTTAAACAACTTGTGAAGGCTGTAAACAGACACCTTGCGAAACACTACAGGACTTTTGGAAGGGCTTTGTCTCAGGCAGGTGGCCTCCTGACTCATCCCTGCATCTGGGGGCCTGTTTTCCAGAGGGCGCCACTGGTCCCTCTGCGCTCTCAGCAGAGGAGGTTTGGTGCCAATCCATGGCTCCTCTCTCCTCACCCTCCTTTATATGTTTCTCAGTGATGTCAGCACATTCTGACCTCTCTCTTCTATCATCCAATCTCACAATTCAGACTGATAATAAATAGATTATCTCTTTCAGGAAGGCTCCTCGGAATTTCTCACCATCCCCCAACACCTGCCCTAGAGCCTCAGGGCATCCTGGTCCCATCCTTACCCACAGCCAATGTCCTGCTCCTTGAGCTTTGGGCTCCAGTGGGCTGTCAATTCAATTTAGCTCCATTACAAGCCTCTCAGTTCCTGAGAGTTGACATTTAGACATTCTGCCTCCACCACACCCCAGTTGGTAGTAAAGGGCCTGGCAGAGGCAGAGCATTTGATATATGTACAACAGAGGGTGCTGAAAAATGTATACGCATTTTTTTAAGTTTATTTATTTATTATTATTTTTTTTTTTGTAGAGACAGAGTCTCACTGTACCACCCTCGGGTAGAGTGCCGTGGCGTCACACAGCTCACAGCAACCTCTAACTCCTGGGCTTACGCGATTCTCTTGCCTCAGCCTCCCGAGCAGCTGGGACTACAAGCGCCCGCCACAACTCCCGGCTATTTTTCTGTTGCAGTTTGGCCGGGGCTGGGTTTGAACCCGCCACCCTCGGCATATGGGGCCGGCGCCCTACTCACTGAGCCACAGGCGTTTTTTATGAAAGAAGAAAAACTGTCTTAAAACGGTAATAGTTAGCATATACCAATAACGTGTGGTATCATCTATATTGTATCTTGTACCTCTTGTCATACAATCAAATGGTGTATATATTATAACATGAATAAATATACACACACATCCATGTATATTACATATATAAAACAATAGCATTCTGTGTTGTACTGAAGGTTTTGGTGGATTTAAACATTTTCTTTCTGACAACACCGTCTTCTCTGGAGACCCAGGCTGTGTGTTCTCTTCCACCTACACTCCTCTCCTTGTTACCAAGCACAGCCTGGGTACATAACAGGTTCTCAGGGTGCACTGGGATTACAGGGTCTTAGAGGAGATGAGCTCTAGCAAACATCTAGCCCATTCATGTCACAAATGGGAAAACTACATCAGGGAGGAAAAGAGGCTTTTCCAGGATCATTAGCAGCAAGGAGAAGCTTCCTTCCCAGCCCTCCTCAACCGGCAGCACGGATCGCCTGTGCTATTACAAAGGCTTTCTTCACAGTTCAAAAAGAAAATCTCATCAAACCTTTCACAGTAGTAGAGCAGGCTGATAGATCTAGATAACCCACTTTTTTTTTTTTTTTTTTGCAAAAGGAAAATCGAATAATAAGGCTAATTCCCATTGATCCTGAGGATAGGTGAGGTCTGAGTTTATACTTCAAGAGGTTGGAGCTCAGAGAAAAGATGATGTACCCTTACAACGAGAAGTTGGGCAGATACAAAAAATAAGTACATGCTTCAGGGATTTCCAACTACAAGAGACAAGAAAATCGGCCTCATTAATGACAAAATGCTTTTTTCTTCCTGAGCTGCAAAAAAAACCACAGAGTAAATTATACCTGAACCTATAAAGAGGCATGTGAGAATCCTCTGAAAAATGTATGAAATTTCAAGGAAAAGATTGATCAACTGGCTCCCTGAGCATTGAAAGTATCGGTTAGTTTTTCCTCTCTCTTGTGCTGGACAGGTGGTGATTAATGTAACACAGCAGACGGCAGAGGGGGCGGTACATGTAAAATAGGCACAAAGGGGGAAATGATCAAGGAGGGACAGAATGATTTAAACCTGACGTTATAGAACATGTATGGACTATATTAAAGTGGAGCCTCCCTGCAGAAGGCAGAGCAGGAGGAGGGGCTTCCTGGGCTGTGATGTTCAGAGTGAGGAAAGGTCAACAAGAGGATACTGGGGAATGGGAGAGTTTGCAGCAGAATTAACTGTAAATGCAAAGTCCTTGCAGCTGAACAGAGGCAGGCCGGAGTAACTGGGGGGGATAATGGAGAAGGCAGTTTGGGAGTGAGATGAGGCTACAGCTCAGTGGTGCTCAAAGGCTTTCGTCTCAAGAGCCCTTTGTACTCTCTTAAACAGAGAACTTAACAAAGTATGAATTCATTTAAAATAGCAATAATGAATCCATTATATGTTAATACAAATAATCTATTTTTGCGGGAAATTATTTTTCCAAAACAATAAAAAAATAGCAAAAAGGATAATGTTATTTAACATTTTTGCAAATCTCTTTAATGTCTGGCAGAGAGAGCTGGATGCTCATTTCTTTTTTTTTTTTTTTATTGTTGGGGATTCATTGAGGGTACAATAAGCCAGGTTACACTGATTGCAATTGTTAGGTGAAGTCCCTCTTGCAATCATGTCTTGCCCCCATAAAGTGTGACACACACGAAGGCCCCACCCCCCTCCCTCCGTCCCTCTTTCTGCTTCCCCCCCATAACCTTAATTGTCATTAATTGTCCTCATATCAAAATTGAGTACATAGGATTCATGCTTCTCCATTCTCGTGATGCTTTACTAAGAATAATGTCTTCCACGTCCATCCAGGTTAATACGAAGGATGTAAAGTCTCCATTTTTTTTAATGGATGCTCATTTCTATTTCTGTACTCAGCCTGCAGTGATGAGTTGGGAATGAAATCTATAAAGAAAATGTGGCCTACTCCAAATCCGGTCAAGTGACGCTTTTTTAAAGGTTAGTTGCAACGTGAAAGACGAAATGGTATCAATAAACATTTTGCACTCTGTCATGTTAAAATCCATTGGTCTATCTTGCACTTTGAATGAATTTTTACCCACGCGGAGCTTTATAACATCATACCTTGGACATGTAGAAAATACTGGTTTATACAGATCTTCCAAAAATTGTGCATTTTATTAAACAAACTCAAGAAATCGCATTTGTTAATATCCACCACTGACATCAATGAAAACGTCTTTAAATATTGTAAAGCTGTCAAGGTCATGGTGGTAAATAGAATACAAGTCTGCTAAAATTCTGATTTTTGCTTAAAAGTTCAGATGTTAGGGGACTGGCAGCAAATGGTTATTTTCCTTTAAGTTAGAAGCTCACTTCTTTCCGTTTCGAGAAAATGTGTGCAAATACCCAAATATGAATAACTACAGTTTGTCTGCCAATCATTCTTCCTACAAAAAAAAAAAAAACTTTCTCCAATCATTTCAAGAGAGAAGGGACTCATTCACTTGGCAACCCAAACAATCACATTAGCTTTGTCCTGGTTCAGTGGGCCACAGAAGCACTTTAGCCTACTTGCCATTTTGTTATAAAGAATATTAAAAAGAAATATATTCAAGGGCTGAGATTTAATTAATTTTTTTCTTTACGGTTTTATCAAGACCTTCTTTTTTTTTTTTTTTTAATGCCCATTGGTTGTTCTTAAAAATTCCATCTACTTTCAACGGCAAAACATTTCCCCCCAGCAATGTACAGTATATTATTACATCTCTAAAACGGTTCATACAAAGGTTTGGAGAAAGTACAGATTGTTAGACTAAGATACAGAATCCTGAGGTGACTACTCTGAAAAGGGAAACAGTTACTTATCAAGACCTTCTTAAGTGAATCTGGTTTTCCGTTTGTTTTAAACTTTGAGAGAGTGGAGGGAAGACTCCTGCGGGGGCTAAAATGCACCAAAAATTGTGACACTTTGGTGTCACCGTCTTAAGTGGCAAGAAGCAGTTTTATTTATCACTTCAGTACAATGACAAAGGCAATCTTAGTGTTTTTCTGATGAAACAGTTTTGACCCCATACATACCATGGCAAGATGTTGGGGAGCCCTAGCTTTCTGAGCACCACCCCTTGAGAACCACTGGTCTAGATGATACCATCTAAGGCTTCATTATACATCAAAAATTTTTGAAAATTTTATCTTTCTCCTATGGGAACATGAAAAGCCATTGAAGTGTTTTTATCAGAAACTTCATCCAATTAGATTTGAGTTTTGAAAAGATCACCCTGTGGGCGGCACCTGTGGCTCAAAGGAGTAGGGCGCCGGCCCCATATACTGGAGATGGCGGGTTCAAACCCGGCCCCAGCCAAAAAAACAAGAGAAGATCACTCTGGCTGCTTCAAGGAGAGTAAAATGGAGGGAGGCAAAAGGAGGTAAGGAGAAAGTAAGTAGTGAGGTTTTTTTCAGCTAGATGGTGACCTGGACAAGCATTGGAAAGATGGCGAGAATGGCGAAATTGGGAGATCTTTAGAAACTGAACTCAAGAGGACACGTTGAGAGTTCATGGAAAACTATGGTTTGGGGCGCAGGTACCTAAATGAACCGAGATGAATTGAGATGAATTGTTCAAGGATATGATGTGTGTTACGTACAGGTCCCACAACTTCCTTGCTCAGTGATCACTAGCTGCCCAGGCCTGGACAGAACCAGTCTCAACAGGCCGGGTACACTGGCCACTTCTGCAAAAAGCAGCCTTGAGTGGTAGCCTAATAACCCAGTCTATATGTGAGTGGCTGAGACAGAGCTAACTAGCACCAAGAAGAAATACTAAACACGAAGGGTGATGTGGCAAACTCAGTCAGATCCTCCTTGCTTTGGAGAGTGGCAGGTGGGAGGACGGAGACACAGGATGGCAAAGCATGAGCAAAGAATCCCCAACATCGCTGTTAGGACGTGTACTTCCCAGCAAGCTGAAACAATCAGACTCATTCCAGCATTAAAGGCTGACAAGAGGGTGCATAGTTAAGACCACTTACATCAAGCTGTGTTGTGGAAAGATAGGAAGCAAGGTTCTCTTCTGCCCTTGAGGACACAGACACCCGTCCCTCAGGCCCCCAGCTCCAGCACCAGCCTATAAACAAGGGGCCCCTTGGGGCCCCCTAAATTCTCATGAAGGTGCCAGGGGGAGGCCCTGGCTCCCCACTTTCCTTGCCAGAGCAGGTTCGTGGTAAGAACTTGAAATATACAGAAAAGTTCAAAGAAAAAGTTAAAATTATCTATAATCTTACAGGTAATATATAATTGTGTTTCCTTAATATATTCTATGCACCTAAACCATACACTTTATCATAAAATAAAATTGGGGCTATGTGCAAATAGTCTTAAAACATTTTGCCACATCATTATATAGACTTTGAAAACATAATAGTAACATCCAAATGTTATTGTGAAATGATATTTGCAGCCCTTTCTCTGCTCCCTCCTCATCAGACATGCTAGGCTATTTCTCTGGGTCTCCTGTACGATTTTAAATTCCTGTAATGACACTTCTAAATGTAGACAAGCATTGAGGTTTAAAGCGTCCCAGAGAGTGACATTCCTTTCCATTACAGTATTTCATATTTATCAAAGCCCTTTTACATATATTAATAGAAACCAACATATTTACCATATTTTACTAAATATTCCCACCTGCTCTTGTAACAACATCTGTCAAATGGTGACAATAATCTGTCTCATAAAGCAATGGTGAGGCTCAAATGGAGAAATGGATGTGAATAATAACAACAGCTGTTTTTGTTCGATTCTATGTGCCAGATACTGTGCTAAGCATTTTATATCCCACATATTCAGATGTACTCCATGAAGTAGATACTATTATTATCTGGCTTTAAGTGAAAAAGTTAACTTGGGCTTTAAAAGATTAAATAACTTGCTAAGTTGCTTATAGTGACTTGGTTGATCTATTGGTGGGGCCAGAATTAGAATCCAGATTTATCTGACTCTAAATCCTGGGCTCTTGGCCACTTTCTCTTATGACTTTGCTGTGCAAGGGCTTACAGACAGTAAGCACCAACTGTATTCCCCAAACAATGAGTTCTTGGAGTCCAGAGACTCCTCCTTTCCTCCACCACATTGGCATGCAGTAGTTGTCTAATCCATGTTTGGTGACCTGATGGCTGCGTAAATCCATGAAGCAAAAGAAAGAGTTAATGTGAAAAGCATGAAGAGATGTCCTTCCCTAACAAAAGTCAGAGCAAACCACAGCATCCTAAAGTAAGAATATTCGACATAATAAAAATTTAAAAGAAAAACATCAAATCCTAAGGGAAGATGACAAAGAGAGAAAATAAGAAATTTAAGAAAAGAATCAAAGAGAATATCTCAAAATAAATCTAGTAGAGTATGAAAAAATAATATGTCATTGCCAAAGGTTTATCCCAGGATGTCAAGGACACTAAAGAAGAACCTGATAAAAGATGTCTCCTGAAACCCAGGGCTGACATTGCACCCGACGGTAAAATGTCAGAAGCATTTCCTTTAAAGTCAGGAACATGACAAACATGTCCACAATCATTAGGGCAACGAGACATAAAAAGATAAATAAAAGGTGTAAGGATTAAAAACAAAGAAATAAAACTACCATTCTTAGCAAACCAAAAATAAGACTATACAAAATTAAAATATCCCATTTCTCAAAAGGCAAACTAAATCAGGGTGGAAAAACAAAACAAAACAAAATAAATTACAGCCTAAGAGACCATATGTATATCCCATATCACCATCCAAGGGTTTCGTCCAAGACAAGTAGAGCATTTCTAAAAATAAGGTATTTTTACAAACATTCTCAGAGCAAAAATGCTCTAAGAAAACAGAAATGGCAAAGAATATGAACAGGCCATTCATACAGGAAGAAATCCAAATGGCCAATAAATCTTTGAAAAGACAGCCTCGTGAGTGATCACAGGAATGCAAATTAAAACAATTTAATATGCACCATGTTGGCAAATGTTAATACATTTCATAACCAGGTGCTGGCGAGAGCCTTGGAAAGGAAATACTCACATAAACCGTGAGAGTGGAAGTTAGAACAATCACTCTGGGAAGTAACTTGTCAATATTTATTCTTTCAACAAATGTTTATTGCCTATTTAAACAAGGCACTGTTCTAGGTGCAAGGGATATAGCAGCAAACCAAACAGATAAAGTCTGTTATGAGAAAATAACCAGTAAATAACCAGTAAAATGGAAGATGTTCGTGTTCACAGTAGGTGTCGACCTCAGAGAAACTCTCAGACTGACACACACTAGGGCTTTTGCTGCAGCATTTCTGGTAACAGCAAAGATAAACAACAACCTGCATTTTCCCTAGTAAGTGAATGAGGAGGAAATAGATAAATAAACTGTAGTTTAGTAAATGAAATATTACACAGCAGTTAAATATATAGATCTGAATATATCATATTGTATAGAAATCAAAAACATTGGCTCGGTGCCTATAGCTCAGTGGCTAGGGCACCTGCCGCATTCACTGGAGCTGGCGGGTGGGAACCCAGCCTGGGCCTGCCAAACACCAATAAAACTACAACCAAAAAATAGCCGGGAGTTGTGGCGGCACCTGTAGTCCTAACTACTTGGGAGGCTGAGGAAAGAGAATCGCTTAAGCCCAAGAGTTTGAGGTTGCTGTGAGCTATGATGTCGCAGCACTCTACTGAGGGCGACATAATGAGGCTCTTGTCTCATAAAAAAAAAAAAAAATCAGACACATAATGTGAAGCAAAAAGACTGGTTGCCAAAACACACATATCTTTTATCACGTATATAAAAATTGATAACCACATGCTTTGTTGATAAATACACATGGATCCAGTAAAAGTAAAAGAACACTGTGATTCCTGTGGTGGAAGGTAGAGAAGGAATACCGTGTCTGTAAAGGGTTTCTTTAAATGAGAGAGAGGGGGGAGGGAGAGAGATCCAAAGTAGATAGGGCAAAATTGTTCACACCTGCAGAATTGGGGGGGCGTACATAAATATTCATTACATTGTTTTCTGCAGGCTTGAGGTGTTGCACAATGAAAATTTTTTAAGGAAATTTTTTTTTAATTTTGTAAGAGGAAGAACAAGTCAGAACTTCAGCCCTGGGCACCAAGGAGGTCTTGGTGTGCAGTGTGTGGGTCACTGCAGGTCTTACGGACACAGACACAGTGACAGCTCTAGGAGCAACCCATCCATCCTGCTTCCACCTTCACTCAGCAAGGAGAGGATGAGGCGAGTAGAAGGTGAGGCTGGGGGAGGCTTGGGAAGTGAGCGAAACTCTTGTACCTCCCCCAAAGGAGGCTTGTCAGGAAAGGAGACACGCAGCCGCCCCTCCTGTCCCATTCATTACTGCAACCTGACAACCAGCTTATTGTCAAGGATTTCAATGGCACAGGTCAAATATTTATCCAGTCTCTCAAAGCACAGCTTACACGCAAAGGGCTTATAAGAGCTATGTTATATTTTTTTGAACATGTGCTTGATTGATAGTCACAAATCCTCTTTCTGGATTACATAAAATTGTATGCTTTTGGGAAACCTGCCGGCTCCTTCCTCACCCTCTCTCTCCAAGAATCCATCTCTCCCTCCCTCAAAGTTCTAACCACCTGTGATCTGTGACCTACTCTCTCTTTCTTGATTTATTCCTCTCCTTCACTATCCTATACCTAATCAGCCACCACAAAAAAAAAAAAAAAAAAAGGTGAAATACTTCTCAAAACCATCCCCCAGATTTCCCTCTCCTGGACCATGGGCTGGGCCCTTCCTCTCTGGCTTCCCGTTCAGACTGGCAACCTCCCCTTTGCCCCGTAAGGCACCTCTCAAATGGTGTTACCTTCTCTGGGCAGAGCAACTCACTTCCTCCCCTAAGCTCTGATAGTGCCTTGGACTAGGCGTTTGTCACCATTCATTTGTGTTGACATCCGTTTCCTCTCCTACCTGTAGTATCTTTGACCCTGAGCCGCCTGAGGGCAGGGACCATTCCTTCCTCTACTCTGAAACTTTGTCTCTAGCTCACGGCCTGGTATATAGAGCAGGCTCCAGAAAACATTCGCTGCTCTCTTCTTTTTCTATTTCATAGAAGCTGGAAATATAATTTTAATTAGATTACTAATTTCTTAAAACAAGCTTCAACTCTAATTAAACAAAGAAGTCTTTATTCACCATCAAGCCCAGAAGTGTTGGCTGAAGGGAACAGGAGAGCTGGAGGCTCCTCCAAACTCCAATTACTGCAGGAGCAGGCTATATTTGGGAGCCAATTAATTTCACAATGTTGAGAACTAACGCATGTAAGATTCTGCTGTTCACATCCATTTTTCTCCATTAAAACATTTTAAACTTTGCTGTGACTGTCATCATCTTACCCAGAGTACCTGTAAGAGCTTTCTCGTAAGGGGGACCTCAGAATTGCCAGATACAACTAGTGGCTTACTCTTTACCTTCTAAAATTGCAGTCAATTTTAAGAAACTTTTAAGTTAAGCCACATCCATCACAAAATGAGCCCTGAATGCCAGAACATGCCTTCTGCAGGGGCTTCTAAATGAAGTGGAGGTGGGAGCTGCTTTCTTCCTCTTGGGCTCTCCACTCTCCCAGGTCCACTTCACCTTCTGCAATGACCTCAGCTACCGCTGACACGCTGCTGGCCGTGAAATCAGCCATGATGATGACAATGGCGATGGTAATGGCCGACATTTACTGAGCGCTGGCAGGTGTCTTAAAGCTTTCCTCCTTGGAAATCTATTCTTCCTGCTACGTTCCTTGCATAAACTGTTTCATTTCCAACCCCATCACTCCTGAGTCCCTCAACTTCTTCATTCCTCAGACCCTGGCGATCCCCCTGGCCCTCTGAGGAGAGCAGGCAGCAGTGGCCTTGCTGGTCAGCTCCTTTCTCCCCAGCTCCACTGCCCACTGCCTTTGCTCAGAGGGTTCATTTCTCATCTGCCAACTGGCCCTGCGGCCATCTGGCTCTCGCTGATCCTGCCATCCTTGGAACTATCCCCCAGGGATATTTGTGTGGCACAGATCAGCAAATCCTTTGCATTGCCTGTCTCCACCCAGCTGCACAGGCCCAAATCCTGGGACTGTCCTTGGTTCCTCTCTCCTCCTCTTCCCCATCATACCCAGTGGGATCCTGCCACCTACGTCCAGACACACCTGAGCCTGCCTGCCTCCTCCTTTTTGTGCATGTCCACAGAGCTCCTTCAAACTGCCATCACGTCACACGTCCCCCAGGCTCCCTCAATCACCAGGAGGGCTCCCTGCTGCCACCGTGTTCTTCTTCTGTACAGTCTCTACAGAACAGCTGAAATGCAGCTTATGTCACCAGGACACCCGGTGAACCAGAACAAACCCTGTATTCCTGCTCTCGTCTCAGTATTTGGTGGACTTTGAATGCTCTTCAGAAGTGTCATCTTGCCTTGGGGGCTCTGCACCAGCTGCTCCTGGTGCCAGGGACTTTTCTCCTAGCTCCTTGCATGCTGGCCTCCTCTTTGACACTCAGGTCTCAACTCCAAAGTCACTTCTGCAGAAAGGCTGACCTCAAATAGCTCCCTAGGCACAACCCGATTCTTGTTGCTGGCTCATTTATGTGACGTCTGTCCCCCTCTGCTAGACGGTCAGCTGTTTGGGAGCTGGGCTTTTGTCCATCTTCTTTGTACTGGGACCCCAGTTCCTAGAATAGGGCCTGGCATACAGTAGTTACTCAATAATGTTTGTTGAATGGTGAATGAATAAACAGGGATGTCACCCTCCAGTTAAAAACACTCAGCACTTCCCACGGCCATGGAATCTGGTCTGACCTCTGAGCCTGACACTCAGCCCCTTGCAGTCTGGTTCCAGCCTGTGCAAATTCATCTCCTGCTATTCCCAGCCTCCTACACTTCTCTTCCTTGCCTGAAGACAGCGTGTGCTTTCACGCTCTTGCCTTCCAAACGTGCTTCTCACCACCTGATGCCTCCCCTTTCTCTGCCCGATGAGCTTCTCTCATTCTGCAAGACTCGGCTCAAGCAGGCACATCCATGCAAGTGAGCTGTGCGGGGCTCCCATAGCCTTCGGAGCCTGGCATCAGACTTTGTGTACAGCAGACCTTTGGCTGGCACGGACAGTCCTGAAGGTCATATGGCATGTATGAATAGAGACAATAATCCTGATCATGTGATTGTCACCAGGGTGAAATGAGAGGACAGATGTAAAACACCTTGAATCTCCCCTCCTGAGAGACAGATTTGAATTAACAAGTCAGTGAATGAGCCCAGATGACCAATGAATATGCGCATTACAGTAAATTAGTCAATTCAAGGATTCCCAAAAGTCTCTGGATGTGCCCCTCATGGACCCTCAAGGGAGGATGTATTATAATTATTTATGCAACTTTTTCTCCCTTCCCAAAACAGGGATTGAATAGCCTGACTCTTCAGAGGCGCACAGGCCATAACAGATATTTTAAGTTAAAGGTATGCCGAATTAGTAAATGAATTAAGACCTCTGTGGATTGATTCCCCAGACACAGGAAGGTCTCACCACCTTCCCCAAACACTGACCTCACCTACTGGTTGATGCCTAAATGATTTTACCAAGACACAAAAACCTTTTCTTTTATGATGGAAGATAACTACAAAATGACAAACTGCCACATTTTACAGACCTTCAGGGTTGCTCAAGAATGATCAAAAGAGTGAAGGTTAAAACTGCAGATGCCCAGAAGCCAGAGTTTGTATCTATTTCTTTAAGCATCTGTCTCCGCTCTGTACAGAGACCACCTCAAGGAAAAGGTAACGTCTCATTGCCCTGGCCAGGGCCCCACCGCCAAATTTACTGGCACCATTACACTTTTCTTCTACTCCATCTTTTCTTTCTTTGTGCATTTGGGTAGCAACTACCTCCTTCTTTGGAATGTCAGCTCCCTGAGAACAGACTTCCACGGTCAGCCGCACAACTCTGCCCCCGGCCCTGGAGAAGCACCCCCAGCCCCACACACACCTAGGGCAACCCTCAGCAAGTGTTTGCTGAGTCAATAAATGAATAATTCTATAAGCCCACCCATTCTTTCTTCAGGTCTGATCAAAGCATAAAATTCAATCCTTGTATTATGAATAATAATAATAATAATAAAAGAACAAGTTAATGTGACGTTTACAAAGCCCTAATCAAAAGTGATTCTATGCAATTATCATGTTCCTGGAAGGAAGACTATGACCAAATTAACAGGATGATAAATACAGCCTAGGAAGGCTGGTTACACTGTAATTAATCACTGAAGAACCAAACTCGAGCCCTGGGGATAATTTTAGAATTTGGGACTTCACTAGTAGAATAGGGAAATATTGAATTTTATCCCATTATGTGAGCCGAAGTGGAAGGACGGTGTTGGTATTTAAAGCACATCTATAATATGCTTAAGTTATATTTTAAAAATATTGTCATTTTACAGATGCTATTTAACTAAAATACAAATTCCTATGTCATAAAACATAATCAATTGAACGTAGGTGAGTGGAGACCATCACAGTGAAGAAGTCACAGAAAAGAACGCAGACAAGCCCAGCCTCGGGCTGAGCAGGGTGTGGATTCCAGCCTGCCCCCTGCTGGCAGTGACCTTGAGCAGTTGACTCAGTTATCTGAGACCCTATTTCCTTTGCTGGAAAAAGGGTATCTGCAAAGATCCTGTGAGAATTCAACAAGACAATAATATTTGCAAAGCACCCACACTGCCCCTGGCACCATAAATAGTAACAGTAACATCTAACAACAATAATCATCTCAGAAAAATGTGGCATCAGCAAAGAACCGGATATGCTTGTTTTCAGAGTTAAAAAAAAAAAATACCATCAGGGTTTCTTCACTGAATAAACTAGCAATTTTAGCAGCACAATCTGGAGGCCTGTGGTTTAACAAGCAGCTAATTAGAAACTGGCGCTCCCTGAGCTCTGAGTGACACCTGCTTTAAAAAAAAAAAAAAGCACACAGACAGAGGAATCAGGTGCAAGGGACAGTCACTGGCCATGCTGTCTCTGGAAAATACAGCTGAAAATAAACCCTAGATGATCTCTTTTAATAAAATCTTCTCTGAAAAATACATGGGTTAATAATATGAACAAAGGAGGTCTTCTGCAGTCCCATCAATTTAATTCTACCCGGCATCAGACTGTTCCTGCCAGGATGGGCTGTGAAAATAATGAAAGCAATAATTAAAAGTAAATTATGCAAACGGCAAGGGCAGGAACAGAAGATTGGGGGGATGTTCTAAAGGATGAGTAATTTCATCTGATCAGTCTGATGAGCCACCACAATGATTTTCTTGCCCAGCCACTGAGTCCCACTGCTACTTCTGCCCTAAATTGTCCCCAGGTCCTCCCTTCTGCCACAGGCCAAATCTAAGACGGGCATTCAAGGCTCTTTATGATCCAAACCACCAGCAGTCCTTCCAGGCTCATTCCCTCTGCTTCCTACACACCCCCCCTCCATCCACATCAAACTTCTTACAATTTCCCAAACTCCCCCTACGTTTAATGTTTCTATTCAGGGCAGCAGTGGAGAATTTATTTTAAAAGTCAATGCCTAAGTCATTTAAAGAAAATAGTCCTCAGTTTAGCCATGAACAAGTCTTGCCATGGGAATTGAATCTCCCTGTGAAATTTCTGCAAATTACAAAAATTCCACTCAGCTGGAAAGTCACCCTTTTAGTAAATTTATCTCTTTAAATAGCAGTCCCAAACACACAAGTAAGCTAGAAATGCCCTCCACTCCACCCATCCTTCCTTCTGTCTTTCACATATGAAAAGCCCTCTGTGCCAGCCCTGTGCCCAATGCCAGGGGCACAGGTTAATCAGATGTGCCTCTGACCCCTGAAGAGGTCACAATCAGGATGTCTAATTCATAAATCTAGCACAATTTCTACTTGGTTCCTAATGGGCACTCAACAAATATTTGTTGAATTAAGACAAACATGTAGATAATGTTTGCCTTAATGTTGTAATAATGACAATATAACACAGGACATGCGATGCCATGGGTGGGCATGGAGGTCCTGAGCTCTCCAAGAAGGTGGTGGCTAAATTCCTGGGAAGGCAGCAAGGGCTCCTTGAGGAGATGGCTTGGAGCTGGGCTTTGAGGAACGTGGCATCCCTAGCTGGGAAACGGCAGAGGAGCATTCTGGGCTGGGGGCAGTGTCCATGGAAAGGCACAAAGGCCTGAGAGGCCTGATCTGGATGACCTGCCAGTAGGGTTGGGAGGGATGAGGATAAAGTTCCAGGGTTCTTTGTCCCTGAACCCCACACAGAACCTCATCAGTTTCCTTCTGACATACACAAAAGTACAAAACACACCCACAGCCCTTTGGTCTTGCCATAGTTTGTAGCCCACTAGGAACAGCAAGAAAAAGCAGGTGGGGCTCACAGAGGCAGAGGTTTTGACTCCAGCAGTGACGCCTGAGGTCCCTCCCTTAGGATTTAGGTAGGTAAGACAGTTCCCTGCAAAGAGCAGTTGCCAGCTTACAGTACCAGGCTAAGACGCTACTGGGCAGGGAAGGTATTCGGTGCCCAGTGTTAAGAAGTGACTAACTGACTTTGGAGCTGACAGGTATTCCAGCCGTCCACAGGCATCTATCAGGACTAGCAGTTCTCAAACTCGGCCTGCACATTTGTCTGCCCCGGGAGTGGTGTAGAAGGTTTTTTTTTTTTGTTTTCATAAAATTCTACTCAGGCTCTACTCCCAGAAATTCTGGTTTAATCGGTCTCAGATGGGGGAGGCAAGGCAGGGGTGAAGTTTCCCATTGGCCTAAATGTGCAGCTGAGCTTGAGAATCACTATTCTAGGTGTTTGCCAGAGTCGCCACCAGGCCTGTTTGGGACTCCAGGCCTAAGCCACCTGATCTGGTCCTCACCATCACCGTTGTGCAGTCCTTTGGACCTCAGCTTATGTAAAGAAACTCATGTTAATGTCCTTTCCTGGGTAGCTCAGCTCTCAGGTGGGAAGATGAGGACCAAGCCCAGGTGTCCCCAAGTCTAGCAGCGGTGTCCTCTCCCTACACCGCTTATTTGCAGTGCTGAGCCCATAAATATGAAGGAATCTTTTGAGCTGGTTGCTAAAAACTATGATAGCTTGAAATCAGTGTGGTAGGAATATTTACACTATGGAAATAGGCCAATACCACAAATCAGGAGTTGTTTTATGTTTTGAAAGCCAGTATACCAACACACCTCTTAATTTTGAGGCACCAAGAGAAGAGGAAAAAATGTCAAATTATGTTCCTTCAATTTCAGGAAGCAGGTGATAATGCATTCTAGAAATACATCAGCTCCAAATGGTTAAAACCGAAAGACTTGTTTGAATTTAGAGAGACAAACCTCGGGTATGTAGAAAATACACATCCGTAATTTTTAGTAAGATGCCACATGGGTACGAAATGCGTTTTGCATGCTGCTATTGGCTGGGTGCATTTGACTTAAAGTCACTTAGTGATGGTAAAAAAGAAAAATGCAAGTGTGGAACAAAGTCTCAGGAGGTGCTCCCTGTCTCAGCCACTGGGAGCATCATAGGAAATGTTCTCTGAAACCCAGCCACCTGGCAGCCTGTCTCTGCTTCAGGAGGCTGGATATGTTGAGCTTCACTGTTGGGATGCTGGCGAGAGCCTCCGATGACAGAGTAACAGGAGAGACTAACAGAAGTCACTCCCCTCCACTCGCCCATCTCCAGGACCACCGTGGAGCTCAGCTTTAAGTGGTCCCCACTGAACAAAGAACTGTGACATTTCTCCTCGCAGCGTGGTTCCTCTGTCAGCATGGCTCGAAAGCTATAAAGCCCAGTTATGCTAGCATGGTGCTTTTAGAGGAATGAAGAAGATTGTAAATTGAAAAGGAATAAAGAAAACTACCGTTTACTGAGTACCTCCTCTACAACCAGGCACTAGCTAGAAGCACCCCGACCTGGCACTAGATCTGACTTCTGCTGAATGACAAGATGACAGGGCAAGCCCTGCTCTGAGCCCTTAGCTGCATTACCTCCTTAACCCTCTCAATGAGCCCACAAAGCAGCTACCATCACTTCTATTTTATACAAGAGAACACTGAGGCACGGAAAGCTGAAGGCACGTCCCAAGTTACACCCAACTAGAGCACGCTGGAGCCAGGACAAGAGCCGGAGTAAGGATCCTGGGGCCAGTCTGTCCCGAGAAATGACATTCTCCTGGTTGGTAGGGAATTGTCTCTGATTTAAACTTTGATCTTTGTTTATGCAACATTTATCAAAAAATTAACTGTGCACCTCAATATTACACCGATGGGGAAAATGTTTTATTTTATTTTTTTTGGTGAGACAGGAGTCTCACTATGTTGCCCTCCGTGGAGTGCTATGGTGTCACAGCTCACAGCAACCTCAGACTCTTGGGCTTAAGTGATTCTCTTGCCTCAGCCTCCCAATGCCCGCCACACTGCCACTGCCCGGCTATTTTTTGGTTGCAGTTGTTGTTGTTTAGCTGGCCCTTGCTGGGCTCGAACCCACCAGCCTCGGCGTATGTGGCTGGCGCTCCACCCACTGAGCTACAGGTGCCGCCTGGGAAAATGGTTTTTATGTATGTTTCTGTAATTAGCGAATTATAGTCATTACATGTAGTAGCTACTGTTCATGGGGTAGTACCGACCATGTCTGAGAACTCTGAAAGTTGCTCATGGGTGGTGATTATGTAACACTCTCCAAGTTCTTCCATGTACCAGGCATGGGACTAAACAGCATTTAAAACTGATCCTTCACAATAATTGGATGAGGTAGGTATTGTCCCAGCTTACAGACAGAGAAACTGAGAGCAACTTGCTCAAGGTCACAGAGCTAGAAAGGGGCAGAAGCAGGGTGGGATTCAGGATCTGGGGCTTCAAAGTCCCCAGCCCTAACTCTAGCTGCCAAGCATGTGGGCTGCAGTGACGCTCCGGAGCAGCTTAGGGTACACATATTCCTGAGTGGGTATATTGTGGGGCTGCTCAGGAGTGAGTGAAGCCCCCACTGCCTACATGAAGCTAGGGCAGACACGACACAGTACCGGAACAAGATGAATCCCTAGGGCACAAGTGGACCCAAATGGGAATGTGTCTCCCCCTTCCCAGGGCTAAGCATTTCTCACCAAGAGCAAGGCTGCCCTAGAAATGCAGAGTCTTAGAGATGAACATGGCCCACAGGCCTGCTTCCCATCCAGCGCTGGCATCAGAATCCTGGGTCACACACTTTGTCTTCAGCGGCCATCTCACAAGATCATGTTTAGGATTAAATGAGCTGTAAGTAAAGTGCTTAGCCCAGTGACTACCCCTTAGTTAGTGGCAATTAACATATTTAATCCCTCTCTTGTTCACCCACTCCATACATTTTAGGCTGGAGCCTATTATTAAATATGTACTAGGCTGGAGATAAGACCCACCACATTCAAGCTGCAGGGCCAGTTTTGAGAGGAAAATCAATGATTCATTAATTAATTCATTCTACAAACATTTACTATTACATGATGGTGCTAAGCTTAAAATTTGGAATCCAAGACAAATTAGTTGGATGACTAAGAAATGTTCACCAGTAACTACAGTGAAAAGACAATGAGCATAATGCCTAACAATTAGTATGATGTCTCATAGTTTATAAACCACTTTCCCACTTGTCATTGGATCCTTGCTTGAAATGGAGATTCAGATGAGACAAGTGACCTGCCTGGGGTCACATGGCAAGTGCAAACATATGATTCAAATCTGGGTCTCTGATGCCAAAGCCAGACTCACTCCCCTCACCTGGCTCTGTGTGGGCCAGTCTGTCCCGAGGCAGTCTTCTTTCACTTGGAGAAAACCTTGGTTAGAAAGTTTCTGCTAATACGTATCCAAAGTCTGTCTTCTGGTAAATTCTATTAGTCTCAGCTCTTCCCTCCAGAGCCTTATTGAATGAATGAATGAATGAATGAATGCTTTCCTCCTCTGAAAGAACCTTCCACCTGCCACAACAGCTGGAGTCTTCCTCAAGGCTTCCCTGGCCCAGGCAACATGTCCTAGTGGGGGTCAGTTCTTCTGGTTCCGAGAGTTTCCAGCCCTTCCCCAGCCTGATCTGTGCCTGTCCACCCAGTCAGCTCTACGCTTCCCTCCTGACTGAGTGGAGGTTACCTTTTCCTGGGTGCCTTCCAATGTCCCCACAACTAAGACCCACCCACAAGCTCCACACTCTGTATCCTTCACTCCCCAAATGGTGTTGGAACCCTCTGAGTGTCGCTCTTGGAAGGCGGTGAGCTCCCCCAGGCGTGAGCTGGTCAGGGATAACAATCGCACCTCAGCCACTCTCTCTGCTCATCTCAGCCAGGCTATTGGGGCACTTTATACTCATTCCCTCACCCACAAGAGATAGGCATTGTTATTTAATAACCCCCTGCTCCTGGGCCTGGCAGAGGTTCATGAATTCTTTCAGAGTTGAACAGAGCTCCAATTTATTCATATCTTCAAAACGCTAGTGAACAGAGCGTGGTTTCTCTGGCCAGAGCAGAGGCAGAGCGTGACCCGGGGACAGAGTGCAGCACAGGTCTGTGAGACAGCCTCGCTGCTCACAGCAGCGCTCATGTGCTCACCACATACAAGGGAGAGAAACAAATGTTATTTTAAAAAATGTGGGTTGGGGCTAGATATTAGCGATAACTGACCAGAAAGGGGCAGCTCTGCAGGTTAATACCAAATGGCAGTGACAAGAAAGCTGTGGGGGCCAACAGACCCTCCCTCCAGGCTCCGGGAAGCTCATCACCTGGGCTTCCAAGCAGGGGACTGAACCGAGCCTAGTTCAAACCCTGCCCCTGCCCACGTCCCTGAGTAAAACGAAGACGGGGGACCTCCTTTGACGTGGTCAAAGGTAAATGCAAAAGTACATAGCCATGGTTACCCCTGATGAGTGTGCTGCTGATGGCAATGACAGGAGGTCAAAGGGGGGCAGAGTGAAAGGACAGATGCACCTCCTTTTTCCTGCGTGCACGCCAAGGGCTGCCTCTGGCAAACTGAACTGTCCCTTGAAGCTGACGGTGGGATATTGGCTTGTGAGCACTCCCGGCCTGTGTCAAATTCCCACTAATGATTCCTCAGCATAAATTACATGGAGTGAATACTTCCTAATGGCTGTTGCAGAATTACCTGACAGCTTCCAGGAGAATCTACAAAAATAGTTAGAATCACAGGCATGGTCATTCGGATGCCTGGAAGTTTCTCATTAATTTAATTTCTCCTTTCCATCTGGCTTGTGGATCTTCTTTCTAAGAGCTGACAGGAAAGAGCTATATAACAAGCCACTGGCTACCCCTCGCCTGTGTCGATGAGCCTAACTGGGAAGAGGCTAACTGCACTGCACAGACGGAGAATTCAATATTGCACGAAAGCCACCATCGTAAATAATATTTCCTTATATAAATCTGTATACTTTACAAAGGACATTTATATATATGATCTCTTTTGCCCTTCTATCATTTATTGAGCCTTATTACTGTGCCTGGCATTGGGATGTATTCTCTCTCTTAATTTTGACAAGTGACTAGTATTTCGATTTCACGGGTGAAATTTAACAAGGTGGAAGAACTCCTCTGAGATGGCATAGCCTGAAAGTGGAAGGCTAGGATTCAAACCCAGTCTATCAGACTCCAAAGCTTATCCTTTTTAGTTCTTTTTATTTATTATTATTATTATTGAAACGGAGTCTCATTCTGTGGCCCTTGGTAGAGTGCTCACAGCACCCTCCAACTCTTGGGCTCAAGTGATTCTCTTGCTTCAGCCTCCCAAGTAGCTGGGACTACAGGCTCCTGCCACAATGCCTGGCCTTTTTTTTTTTTTTTTTTTGTAGACGGGGGGTTCATTCTGGCTTATGCTGGTCTCAAACTCCTAAGCTCAGGGCAATCCACCCACCTCGGCCTCCCAGAGTGCTAGGATTACAGGCATCAGCCACCACACCCGGTCCCATTTTAGTTCTTGTTATTCTGCTTCTGTGGAGAAGACACCTCTTCCATACTCCTGATGGTTCTTTCCGTGAGAAAGGATTCCATTAACATAACATTTCTGTCCTCTCTGTGCTCTGCACTCCCTGTGCCCCTGAGGAAACAGAGGCCTGTTTTGATTGGTGAGTTTGGAGGGAGAAAGTGGGCAAAGGTGGCTCAGCCCCTTCCTCCGCTTGCTCTTAGAGTGTGTTCCTGTGGATCCAACCTTCCCACCTGTGGGGCTCAGGGGAACACTGCCTGCCTGAGTCTCAGTCTGGATTCAGCCTGAGGAAACTCATTTGCCCACAGATACAGCGCCTTCCTCCAAATCACCTTTCCCATAATGAGGTGACACCTTGTCCCTTATCCTCTTGACTTCTGTGCTTCATTCTCTAAGGAGAACAGTCCATTGGGCCTCCTTTAAGCATTCTGACAATTGAGATCCCCATTTTACATAAAGCTCAGAAAGAGGCAGAGCTCTTTCCTAAAGAAAAAGAGAGTTTAAATGTTAACTGGTTTGTGATAAATAGCCTGATACATTATTATGCCATATGAATGTCATTCCCTTAACTCAGATCAGTACACCACGGTTTAAGGAGGAGGAAAAAGGGGGAATGGAGTGGTACCACCAGAAATGACTCAAATGTAAAACAAAGTAAAAGAGAAAACACAAACTTCAAATGATTCACTACCTCCCAGATCAAGAAGAGGCTAGGCCCCCACCAGTTCTGAGGTCTTAATCTGAGATATTGTATAAAGTGACTTCAATGCCAGTTAGAGGCTAGAATAGAATAGAAAAGTAAGCAAAACATTTCCTGAATCTGTAGAAAGAGCCAAGTACTAGTTTATGGAGACCACCACCCTTCCCCCCCAAAATACTCCACAATAAAACAAATCAACAACCCAGCAAGCCCTTATGTGGTTTAGAACAAAGCTCACGCACAAAGCATGCTTTTGGCACCTTCTCTAGTTTTAAAGCCACCCAGAGATTTACCTTTTCCTGGAGTTCTACCAAAATGGTCACTGAATAAACAGTCTTACTGTTATCAACAATTGATTTAACAGAATGTTAGGACAAAAAGTGTCCTCCGCGGGCAAGCCCAAGACCCTTGCTGAAGAGGTGAAGCAAGCCTGGGCGGAAGAGCTGAATTATCTTTGCATCCACCAGACCTGACATAGCACCCAGCCCATTCCCATGTGAGGGAATGAAGCAAGTCCATGGCAGAGCTGGGGCCGGGACTCAGGTCTCCCAGCAATGGTCTTCCCTCCCTTTCTTATAAGCATCGCCCATATCATGCAGTCACACTATTATGCTATCACAGACCAAGTCAACAGGCTTCCAAGAGCAGAGGAGAGATTTCTCACAAAGAAAAAACTGGTAAAATGGTGCCAAGATTTGAACCATGGGAGACACTGGGCCATATCTACTCTAGCTAAGCATAGAGATGAGCCCCATTTGATCCCCTAAATACACGCACTGGTTCACCAAAGATGCTAGCAATGAACTTGGGCAGAGGATAAATTCAAAACCTTGTCATGTCACCTGTATGAAGCACCCAGATTGTAAGAGTATCAAAAATGGTTTTCGGTATTCAGAACTATTTGTAGAAACACAACCCTGTTTCTCTTCTTCAAACTAATTAGCGTTCATTATCAGGTCTAACGCACTTCTTCTGAATGCAGTAGAGAAGCAAACCATTCTGGTCGGAAGCAAGAAGCTGGATGCCGAGAGACTGTCAAGAACACACCCAGCGCCAGCACATAGACTGCAGTCTGTAAACACACCTTCCAGTGAAGCTGCCCTCACTTATCTGGTACCTAATATTTGGGGGTTTAAAAGCAACTGGCAAAATTTACAGAATCTATGATTTTTAAATTATGAAATCTTCCTTTTTATTTTTATATCTTTTCTTTTAAAGGGAATAAATCACATGCACTTACAGAATCACAGCACTTTGCACCTTAGCCATCAGGCATTTGCTCAGAGTACAGTGGCAGCGGGGCTGACACTCAGCCCAGGACCTCAGATTCTGCACCTGTCATCTCCCATGGTCACAGCTGCCTTTCTAGGAAAGACTGCTGTCACTTAAGGTCCTCATGCCTGGGCGGTGCCTGTGGTTCAGTAAGTAGGGCGACGGCCCCATATACCGAGGGTGGCGGGTTCAAACCCGGCCCCGGCCAAACTGCAACAAAAAATAGCCGGGCGTTGTGGCGGGCACCTGTGGTCCCAGCTACTTGGGAGGCTGAGGCAAGAGAATCACCTAAGCCCAAGAGCTGGAGGTTGCTGTGAGCTGTGACGCCACAGCACTCTACCGAGGGCGACAAAGTGAGACTCTGTCTCTAAAAAAAAGAAAAGGTCCTCATGCCCACGGCATACTGAAGAGGAGAAGTTCATGAAAATCTGTGGAGGCCATTTTCAGTTTGTGGCACAAATTGAACAAATGTTTTGCATCAGGGATTATCTTAATTACACTATTTATACCATTTATATGAGCACCATTGGTTTACTTCAATCTTGCTGAACTTCATTAAGCTGTCCATTTACTTACATAAATTCTTATTTTAAAAAAATAGAACACACACTAAATAAATAAATAAGAAATACAACAAATAATTCGCATGGTAGAAAACTATATTTTACTATATGTCCATCAGTAAGAATCATAATGATATTAATAATAGTAATAATAATTGTCACTTATTGAATGTGAACGTGCCTAGCAACGTGATTGGGACTTAATATAATACGAGCTATAGGGATAATTATAAAATAACTAATGCTTATCAAATGTGGATACATTTAGGCAGTATGTTGCGTTGTTAAGTATCGTCATTCATCTAATCCTGTTAAGATCATTTTGCAGATAAAAAAATAAATGAGCCTTTGAGAAGTTGAGTAACTGCCCCAGATTTTACAGAGAACAAGCAGGAAAAAATCAACATTCAAACCCAAGCCCACTGGACTCTCGAGCCCTTGGCCTTCTCCACAATACAAGGTTACATCACTGTTTATAAAAGTATTGCTTCGAGGTCCATTTCCAAGAAGGACATTTATATATCTAAGGATAAACTATGAGGTGTGAAGATGACCTGTTCCCTCTAAATCTTGGATTTCTCCATGGTTTGGAACAAAGTAACTCTGCTACCAAATTCCCAGAGGAAAAGCAGAGCTCACAGCATCGGGGTAATCAGATAATGCTGAAATATGAAATGGTCAGAACTACAATGAAATTTGGGAGTGAAATACAATTTGTCTATTATTCCATTTTAAAATATTCATGAGGCAAGGAAGTATTTCCATATTCAATAATTAAATGGCCAAAATCTGCAACCTGATGTATTTACTGATCACGAATGAGGCATTCCTAGAAGGACCTATGTTCAAATTAGCAGCTCACAAGCTGCCAGGTTACAGCGCAGAACCAAGCAAATGAGACAGAAATGTTGCTGTGGCCTGGAGAAAAAATTTTCCCCACCACTTGTTCTGCTGTAGAGAAAGGCTGAGTCAAAATTGAGGATGCATCTAGGACTTTGCCTGCAAACCAGCTGGAAGAGAATGAAGAAGGGAAAGAAATCTGCAACATTTTCCCTCATTAGAAGAATTGTTTTAAAAGGCTTTGTGCCCTAAAGGTTAGATTTTACAATCACTTAATATTTCACTATCTCTTCAAACCCGCACAGAAAGGCAGGGAAAGAAAACATTGATAACAATGTGAATTTACGAAGTGCCTCCGTTTTGCTTTTACAGCTCTGTGGTCACAAGCACTCTACGTGACACCAAGGGGTAGAATCACATTAAACTGCTCAGCATGTTGTCTGTGTTCCTGGGAAACTCTGTTTCCAACGGTCTCCTTCACGGGAGGCATCCTCCGTCTCTGTGCGTAAAGATGAGACCTACTGACCACTCTACTTTGAAGGCAGTGCCAAACCCTGGGAGGGGTGAAAGGGCAGACTTCTAGCACCTTCAGGTGGCTTGGGACAGACACAAGGACAGGGCTGGTAGGCAAGTGGTTTTCTCCAAGTCTCCTACTTTGAGCAGGAACATCAGTATCACCTGGAAACATGTTAGAACTGCAAATGAGTCAGAAATTCTGGGGGTGGAGTTCAGTAATTTGGGCTTTAACAAGCCCTCCAGGTGATTCTGACACCCACAAAAGTTTAGAGACCACCCATCTGCAGCCTGGGTGGTCTCTCCCCCCACCTTCTGCCCCTACTCAGCTGCAGGCTCTAAGGTTCTGCCTCCTCAAGTCCTACAGCTTGGTACTGACCTCAGCAGGGGGCAGTTAGCAGATTCCAAAGCCCCAGGAGAAAGGATCTGGGAGTGATCTTGCTGACTCAGCCCAGCACCAGACACCCGGCTGTGCCACCCCTGCTGCTGTGTTGGCACCGCTGACCGCCCTACCAGGGCTCTATCCTGAACTCTGGGGCTGAGGCCTGGGCCTGGCCACTCCTTCCTCCCCACCCTACCCCCAGGAGACACTTGCACTCTCAGGTCCAGCTAGATAGCCAGAATCAGGAGGCTACACTGCCACTGCCCGGGACCCTTACTGAAACGGCCTGCCCTGCAGCTGAGAACACTGACCCAGAGGAAACTGATTAGTATGTCTGCACAGACTTTATAACTTCGGCTGCTGGCCCGTCCTGATATCCCACCCCTCCCCAACCTCCTCCCCTGCCCCCTGCTTTCTCGGCTTTGTACCCTTCCTGCAGCCTGCCACTGAGGCCCAGAGTAACTCACAACTGAGCATACCCGAAATAACTGTAACTAAGCACCACCATTTAAAAATCTAACAGAAGTGGGCGGCGCCTGTGGCTCAGTCGGTAAGGCGCCGGCCCCATATACCGAGGGTGGCGGGTTCAAACCCAGCCCCGGCTGAACTGCAACCAAAAAATAGCCGGGCGTTGTGGCGGGCACCTGTAGTCCCAGCTACTTGGGAAGCTGAGGCAAGAGAATCGCTTAAGCCCAGGAGTTGGAGGTTGCTGTGAGCTGTGTGATGCTATGGCACTCTACCGAGGGCCATAAAGTAAGATTCTGTCTCTACAAAAAAAAAAAAAATCTAACAGAAAACACTGCCCTTACAACCTGGCAACAGGCCTCTGCTCTGGGCCCTGCATTTCAGAGGGTCCTTCTCCAGCCCAGCTCTGGCAGGCCCCCTTCCCAAAGGACAAGGAATTACATGAAGCCCGTGTCCCACCTCCTCTGGGTACCCAGGACCCCAGGATTCCTTTCAAGCTGCCAGAGTCCATCTTCCCAAAGGCAAATGGTGCTTCTGGTACCTTCCCCCAGACCTGGGGGATGGAGAAAGACAGCGAGCCGTGGGCTGGGGTCTGTGGGCATAGAGCCTGGGCATGTGAACTGGAGTCTCTACCCCCGCCCCTTGCAGTGTGAGAGAGTCAGGAGTTGGGGGAAAAGGAGAGGACAGCAGGAGGCTGGGACCTCAATCTGCATTCTTTCTTGGGTCCCATAAATGTTAGGGACAGGCCTGTATGCAAACTGATGAAAATTAAATCAGATAACATAGGTCACGCACCTAGCAGGATCTCAGTAGATACTTGTGAACCCAGCGTACCCACAGATCTGCTTTGGCACCTCATTTGATCCTCACCAGCAATGGGCAGAGTTGGCACCATTATGCCCTTTGTTTAGATGGGAAACCAGGACCAGAGGCTCAGAGACTCGCCCAAGGTCACATGACCAACAACTGAACCTCTATCTGCTTGATTGCTTCCTCACTACTCCTTTGAATCAACCCTTTTCATTCCAGGCAAAGTAAGTTGGGTTTCTTTCTTCTTTCATTGAGCTCAAACCTGTCTGCAAATTTCAGTCATAGGTCTTTGTTCTGCCCATTGGCACCTACAGAGTCTGTCCTCTCTCCCACACAACCCCCTTTCCAGCTACAAATGGTAATGCTGTCCCCTGGGGCCTATTTTTGTTTAAACTAAACATGCCCAGCACCGTCACCCTTCCCCTGTGAGAGGATTTCCAGCCCTGAAATCAGGCGTCTGAGCACAGATGCCTGTCACCCTCCCTTACAAGGACTTCACAGAAGTCACAGTGTACAGAAATACAAATTATCAAGACCTCAGCTAGTAGACTAGTCACACAGGTAACTGCTCCAATCCCTGGCAATCTATTCTTCAACATGCAGAGTCCTAAATCCTAAAGCCTGTGGCATGACACATTATCTGAGTCTCGGTCTCCTTACCTATAAAATGAGGTATATCCTGTCTACCTGGCATGGTTGGGCGGGTATTATTTACAATAACTGGGGTGAAATGACCTTATAAACTGCCGAGCACACAACAAGCTCTCCACACTCCTGTGCATGGGTGCACATGTGTCAGAGGCTTCTCAGGACTGGCCTCCAGTCTGGAGGAAGAAAGTGACCCCCTCCACGTAAATGAAGGCGTCCCCCAGCCCCGCAGACAGGAGGTGCACGCCACAGCTAGACCCTGTGAGCTGCTGCCGCTCCCTCAGGACGTGCACACCCAGCGGAGGAGGAGCCTGGAGGCGGATTCCACCCTCTCCCACTCTGCCTCATTAGCCTCCGCGATGAGAGTTGCAAAGGGCTCTTACGCTGCTGAGAAAGAAGGAAGAAACGGAAATTGCATAAAAAGAAAAGGCTAGAAAGCAGCTGGAGAATATTACCAATGATTCGGTGTGATAACTGAGGGCTTTCAGATGATTGCTAAAACTGGCTTTCGTTTTGACCTTTCATTTCTGTTAATCTAGAGGGTCATTAGAAGGGGAGCAAATCCATCCCCACAGCTGAAGAGGAATTTATAGTTCTCTTCCCATATACTTTACCAATTCTTCCATCACACTTGTTTTTTCCTTAAAAAAAAAAAAAGAAAGTCTCCAGGTTACATACATTGTTGAGTTTATTTAAATACATTCGGATTGGACATTTCCCGTGACAAATACTCTCTTGGGAATAAGCAACATTTTCCCTCTCTCTAAATTAAGAGCCTCTCATTGCTTTGTAGATTTAAAAACATCCAACTGAAAACTCCATTTATGGATGAAGAAACCAAAGTTCAGAGAGGGAAGTGGGAGGTAACCCTGTACCATTTCTGACTGTGAATACCAGAGCCAGGATTTACCCCGAAAAGTCTGACTACAGAGACCCTGTTCTCACTTACCCTCCTCTCGCACCTGTCTACTGAGAATAAGAAAGGGTCTCAGTTCCAGCTGCCTCAGGCGGCCTCTCTATCCCGAGACAACATTCTAATTGCACGCAGAGCTTTAAGATGCTCGAAATATACTGAACATTTACCATCAGGGAGGCAAACCATGGTCCAACCATTGATGAACATGACGCTGATGGGAAGTTGTTAACAGGAAGGGGCCGATCGGTGTCTTACAAAAATGGAGAAAAATAAAAACAGCACATAAAAATGATACAGATAGTATGGCTTCAACCACAAAACAACACAGAAGAAATTTATACTATTTTTATTAATTAAAAAGTGTAATTAATTAAAAAGGCTTAATTCTAGGTGACTGGATTTCAGGGAGATTTTATGTTACACCCATGTCAGTATTTTCTAACTTTTCTGCAACAAACACCAGTACTTTTAAAATGAAGAAAAGTGTTACTATGAAATGGGAAGCAGAGAGACAGCATCTGTCTTCTCCACCCCAAAATGCCCTTTTGGAAGCACAAAAGGTGGTCCTGGCCTGCCACGGTGTCCCCCAGCCCCACTGAACCCCTTTGTCCGCTTCCCGCCCCCATCCTTCTTCTCCTGAGACCACTTACATTTCCCACCAATCCAGGCGCAAACAAGTGTGAGCTCCACCTCCTTCCAGAGGCCCATCATGACCACTGCCGAGTCAGCTGTTAGGTTGAATCACCTGAAATTGCCATTCTTATATTCCCCAAACTTTATCGTCAACGATTTCATATGGTTCCACCTAGTCCTTGGCTCACCCCACCGTCTTCTGAAACTTCAGCCTGTCCCCCAGGCTGAGACGCACAATTGTACCCAGATAATTTTCTGCGTGGCACTGTCCTCCCTAGTTTCATGGTAGATCCTGCTTTAAGTTGCTGTTTTCTGCATACTCGCTTACATTATCTTCATCCTGGTTTTGAACATTATTTAAGCAGCCGCTTTGCTGGCCACAGGCACCGGCCCACGTTCTGTGCTTGGCCCTGGAGACCAGGACATGAGTCTCTGCCCCAGAGTGTACAGGCACACACCTGCACGGAATGCTCACACCCCCAGGGGCCCGTTTCTTTAAAGGGCTGAATACCTCCACATTCATTCTCTCACAGGACAAGCGCTGAACAGACTGGCTTTACATCTCATCTGTCTCTAACAAAAGGGTGGGTCTCAGGCATGTCCCTCCATCTCTCCAAGCCTCAGTGTCCTCATCTGTGGAGCAGAAGTAGTCCCATCCCTTACTGCACATGGCTGTGGTGAGGACTGAACAGGGCTGAACGTGAGCATTATTGCCACTCTGCGTGCAATAAACACTCCCTTAAGAAAATCCCTTTTCCTTTCCGATGAGGAAACTGGGCTCAGGAATCTAGTGACCCGTCTGAGGCCAAGTGGATCTGATCCCAAAACTTTGGTCTTCTAAGTCCAGACCATGCTGTGTCCTTCCAAGAAGATCGATTGGACCGCTGATTTTAAAAGCACACAAACACACGAGGCCCACTGGTGCAACTCCTAAGGAAATTTTCAAACACATTTGCTACCCTGTCACTACCTGGAATAACTCCGGAAGGGCCCCCGCAGGATTCAGCGCTGCCTTTTCCCTGGGATGGTGACTGACTGGCCATATGCTCCTCGTGTTTCCCATCTGCTCTGCATACGGCCGAGAGGAAGAGCGTGCCTACCTGCGGGCACAGGGGCTCTGCTCCTTCAGAGCGTGCCTACCTGCCGGCACAGGGGCTCCGCTCCTTCTAATGGCCCTCTGAAATGACAATCTCACATCAGCCCGAACATTCCACCTTCCCTGTAAGTCTCGGAAAAGGCCCCCTCTCAACAGACTTCTCACAAATACGGCTTTTACTGGTTACTTCTGACTTAACGCTTAAACATTTTCCAATGGAAGAGAGTTGTCTGGTTTTATTCCTTGCACATGAAATAATGCACTTACCATTAGTCATCTCCTGTCTGTCCTGACTTGAGAATGCGTGCACATTGTTTTCTAGTTTGCTGACTACCATCTGAAGGCTGAGACCTGAGAGCACACTGAGTCTGGCAGCCACCCTGCCGCAACCAGGGCAGGTTGTTGCAGCTTCTTGAAGCCTCCAGTGCTATCAAGACAGCTTCATTCTTGACTTTTTGAAAATATGATGAAACTTCACCCAAACTTCTCTGGGACAAATATACATATATACAAAATCTTGGGTAGCTTCTGGGCTCACAGATACCCTGAAGGAGTTCATGCGCTTCAGATTGAAAACAAGCTCCAACTCCTTCACCTTGACGTTCAAAGCCATCTACCTCCATCCAGCCTTGGGTTTCCACTGAGCTTCCATGTTCCTCTCTACCAGCTGACTTTATGCACCTGTCTCTCCAGCCGACTGGAATGCTTCGAGGGTCCCCAAACACAGCCTCTGCCTTTGGTTCCTTCACCAGGGACCTCCTTAAAACATGATGTTTCAAATCCTACTCACCCTTTACACATCAGCTTTCACGCCACCTCCTTATCAGTTTTTTTTTTCTTTGAATTCTTTGCATTAGGCTGGGTGTGGTGGCTTATGCCTGTAATCCTAGCACTCTGGGAGGCCAAGGTGGGTGGATTGCCTGAGGTGAGGAGTTCAAGACCAGCCTGAGCAAGAGCAAGACCCTGTGTCTACTAGAATTAGAAAAATTAGCCGGGCATTGTAGTGGGCGCCTGAAGTCCCAGTTACGCAGGAGGCTGAGGCAAGAGGATCGCTTGAGCCCAGGAGTTTGAGGCTGCAGTGAGTTATGATGCTATAGCACTCTAGTCTGGGCAGCAGAGTGAGACTGTCTCAAAATAATAATAATAATAATGGTAATAATGCTTCCCATCAGAAACTAATCTCTCCTTGCACATTTCTTCCTTGGTGATTTGCATTTACCTTTGGTACTTAGCACTTTCCACCTTATAGATATTTGTGCCTGGGTCCAGCCTCCCTACTGGCCTGTGAACTAATTGGCTTCTGTAGTTCCCACCACACACACACACACACACACACACACACACACACACACACACACACACACACACAGTGAGTGCTCGATAAGCTCTCAAAATAACCAATACCCATTTCTCTACTGCAAGCATGGTGCAAAGGAAGTGGAAAATGAGCATACAAAATATTCATCTGTCTGTGATCCAGACTTCTTTATTTAAGTAAAGTCTTCAAGGATGCTAGGGCTCAGTATGTGATCAGTAGGGTCTAGCTGTAAAGGAGCCCTCAGGGATCAACTGAACCCCAGAATTTCAACCAAAGTTCAGCTTCAGGATAGTCAGATTATTCTTTTGGAAGAAGACTACTCTCCAGTCAGAAAATAATGGTCTCTATTTATGATGGCATGCATAGTGCTAGTAACGAGGAATCCTTCTTCCCTATTGCTGAGGGGATCTCACTAAGATGTACTGCCGATGTAAGGGGCAGGGGTCTGGGTTGGAGGATTTCAGATCAACGTGATTTCTCTATTCTTCTCCTGGATTAGACAAAGCCACATTCCTTGGTCTCACTACTAGGCGTGGCCGTGAAACCGAGTCACTGGGAGATTCTTATTCTCTATTCTCTTAGAATGTTTCACCTCTGTCCTGGATTCTACATAGAATCTGCCTGACTTGGGGATTCACACATTGGTTCTAAACATGCCACAAGATCTGAGAGGTGAGAGTAAAGCCTGATCTCCTAATAAAACCTTTAGCAGACAAGCATCTCTTTATTAGGACCAAAGCTGCTCCGGAAGGCTGATCCTCCCTTTATGGTTGTTATGGTGACAGGAGGTAAATGAAATGGGCAGAGGATTGGGAAATGTTACTGTGGGAAAGGAGCTTCAGGGCCTTATAAAAGTCATGTTCCAAATACAGACCTTTGAGTAAGAGGCAAGCACTCTCCACCCCAGCTCCAGGCATTGTGTGGCTTGGCCATTTCCATAAAATCCCCTCTAAGCCTATCTCTGCCTTCATTTATATTACTCTGGGGTCCTAACGGGTTATGGTTCCTAAGAGAGAGGTCCAGTTACCTGAAATATCTACGTACAGGGCAAGGGGAACAGTTAGTAAATGGCTCCCCAAGGGGTAAACTGATCTTCCAAACATTAATCCATTGGTGTAATAATCATCTTGCTTCAAAAGTCATCAGGGGGATACAATTTATTCACTTCTGCTTCCAATATAAGTTTTAAAAAATGAAAGACTTAGGCCAAATACTTTAATTTTAAGTAAAGGGGAAATTTTCTGTTTGTTTTCCTTATTTTTTTTTTCTTATCTTTGAAGCTAAGCTTGGCATGTAAAGAGGAACTTGGGGACCAATGCCCCCACAAGGACAGGGGTGGGGCACTGGTGTAACCCTGGGTCAGGAGGCCCAGGCCCCGGTTTCTACCCTGCCCCCAGCTGGCTTTGTGACATGGGGCAGGTTACTCACTCCTGCCTGCTTAATTTCCTCATGTGTGATTCCGGGGAAGGGGGCAGAATCATCGTGGATACAACTCAAATAGCTGCCTCAGGAGGTGGCGAATTATTTGTCACCATCAGCAACATTTTAAAGGAAAGTCTGATTGGCTACTTGGTGACCCTAAAAACCGGCATTTGTCTAACTCCACCAGATTTCATGAGGCTCTCTCACATGTGTCATTTCATATCGTGACCATGACAATCCAGCCGAGGGACCTTGATTTCTACTTGCTTATAAGAACACAGAACAATGGGACATGGCCAAGCTCATGCAACAGTGATCAGAGATTAGTAAGAGTTTCACCCCGTACCTGGGGTGATGCCAAGTCCAGTGTCCTGGCAGGACACTCGCAAGGGAGATTCTTAAACCAGGAAGCTGACCAGCATGATGATCTCTAAGATCTGTGCTTCCATCAATAAAATGAGGGGGTAGAATTAAATCAGGGGTTCTAAAAACTTCTTGTAGCAGAAAAGACTCTCTCTCTTCAAATGCAATCTAATATAGAGTGCCAAAATACAAAATAAATACTTGCAGCATCCCTCTGGTTTAAAAAAGAGATGGTTTACCCTAAAATGTGGTATATCCATGTAATGGAATATTATGTAGCAACAAAAAAGAATAAATACTGACACCCACTACAACAAGGGTGAACTTTACAAAGAGTATGCAAAGTATAATTCTATTTATATGAAATATTCAGAATAGGTAAATCCATAGAGACAGAAAGCAGATTAGTAGTTACTAGGGGCTGAGGGAAGACGGAGGAGTTGGGGTAGTAACTGCATCATGTAGCAAAATATTGTGGATCTAGCTGTTGTGGTATTGCACAACATTGTGAATGCACTAAATGCCACTGAATTTATACTTTCAAATGGTTAATTTTATAAAATGTGAATTTTACCTCCATATACAGAATCCCAGTCCATGAGTCTATGTCTCTCCAGGGCCTCCACAGAACTGGATTGAAAATCAATCCAGTCACTATTTATTATAAAATACTACCATAGGCCTGTCATGGTGTCTCATGCCTGTAATCCTAGCACTCTAGGAGGTTGAGGTAGGTGGATTGCCTGAGCTTAGGAGTTTGAGACCAGCCTAAGCAAGAGTGAGACCCCCAACTCTACTAAAAATAGAAAAACTAGCCAGGCATTGTGGTGGGCATCTGTAGTCCCAGCTACTCAGGAGGCTGAGACAAGAAAATCTCTTAAGCCCAAGAGTTTGAGGTTGCTGTGAGCTGTGATGCCACAGCATTCTACCCCAGGTGAGGGAGTAAGACTCTGTCTCAAAAAAAAAAAATGCTACCATAGTCAAAATTGTCCTCATATGACAGCTGTTTTCCTCCTTCAGGAACCAAAGGGGATTTCTCCTAACACAACAAAAAAATATGGGCCAGTGACATCTTGCTCCCAGAAACAGAACCTTCCACTGCTGACCAGCAACAATGTCTATTCTAGTCTATAGTAATGGAGCAGCTTCAGTTTTAGGATGTACTGCTGGTGTTAAATTCAAAATTCTACTTTAGACATAGCAGCCAAGGGAAGAACCACTAAGCATTGTTTTTTTGCTTGATTGTTTCACATCTAGTAGCTACTTTCCCTGTTGAGTAGTAAGCTAAGCGTGATTATGTACCTTCTAGATACTAAAAGTTCCCTTCATTGTTCAAATGTCACTATTCCCATTTTATAGAAAAGGATGCTGAGGCTCCACACTGCCACACTGTGCCACCCTGTCCTCAGGATCTGAATCTGTCTTCTCAGCCCAAGAGAAGGTGTAGATCCAGAGTGTGCATAGATGCCTGAGACATGGATGTGTGTGTGTGTGGAACCCCGGTACCTGCTCAGAGCACTTGGGGGAACTGAGAGCTTCAGGGTATCTACTTCTGATCTTTAGTCTCTGTAGGGAAAGTGAAGACCCTCTCTAACAGTCTCACTGAGAAACTATCCTCAAGAAAAAAAAAAAAAACAAAAAACCCAGGAGGGACACTTCAGACCCTCTTTTACTAAAGAGTTCAAAGGCAAGGCTAGGATACCATTTGTTTAAAAAGGTCTACTAGGTCAGGTGGAGCCTGTGGCTCAAAGGAGTAGGGCGCCAGCCCCACATGCCAAAGGTGGCAGGTTCAAGCCCAGCCCCGGCCAAAAACTGCAAAAAAAAAAAAATTGTCTAAAAAGGTCTAGGTCAGAACCTATGCAAACGCTAGGAACTCTGGCTTCTAAAGTGTATGTGATGTCATTTTATACAGTTGGAGTGACATGGTCTCTGGATTGGACACCCAGGATCCAACACTGCAATGCTATGCGGTTTCTGTGGGCATAAATCGGGTGCTTTTCCAAGTTGTTCTGAAACTTTTCTATACACAAAAGAGTTGAGGCTAATTTCAACATTTTCCTCTGCATGGCGAAGTTATCAAAATGATAATGATAATCCCTTATGTATACATGCACTTTACAGATTACAAACTGCTTTAATGGATAATCATTGCTGGGTTAAGAAAAAGTGAAATTAAGAAAAAAAATATCGGAGGCGGAGCAAGATGGCAGCCGAGTAACAGCTTCCTTGCATCTGGGCACCGTGAGTCTGGGGAGATAGGACTCCAGGCATCTCTGGCTGGTGGGAACTTCCTATCATCACTCCTATGAGGATACAGGGAGTCAGTGAGAGACTTCTGGACCCCAAGAGGAGGACTAAAACAGTGGAAAACCGGCAAGTGGTCGCGTGTGTTCAATCCGTCTAAACCCGCCCACAACTGTAAGTTCAGTAGCAGCGAGACTGCAAACCAGAAAGGCCTTACCTGTGAACTGTTTTGATGTCCTTGGACTTGGCACTGAGTTGAACTGCCTTGGGGAAGGCCTGAGCGGGAGTGCGGAGAACTTTGACCGCTGTCTAGGGCCCCAGTCTGAGCCGCTGAGCCAGACAGAGCTAATAATGTTTGGCGGTGGGTCACACGGATCCATTGTCAGTGATCTGCCCCGGCAAGCTCCGCCCTCAGGGTCGCAGAGCTAGAAACGGGTGGGAGCTGGTAACCCAGCAACCAAGTAGCCTAAGGGTGGGGTCTGAGCCGCCTTGCAGCCCTAACCCTCAGGGGCAGAGTGAGACCGGTTTTGGCACACTGAGTAAGTGGATAGCCACTTCAGCAGCGATTCCAGCGAGAAAGCTGGGAAAGCTTCTGCTCAGCAAGTTTACAAGTTCAAAGTGCCTTTTAAGTAGGCTGAAGAGAGATTTAGGGTGTCTACCTGCTGGGGTTTGAGAAATCAGCAGCCTCCAGTCGTATCAGAACTGTGACTAACATCTCATACCCCAGAAGACCACGTGTTGCCCAGACAATATTCAATAACATATACAAACTGCTTTGTTTTTGGTTGTGTATTTTTTTCTTTTTTTTTTTTTGTTTGGTTGTTTTTTTTGTTTGTTTATTTTGACGTTGCTGATGTTCTTTTGTTTTTTTAAATTCAATCTTTTCCACACAGATCCCTTTTTCTTTCTCAATTTTCCTAGTTTAATTATAATTTCCCATTGCTGCCTTTTTTAATAACTTCAACTTCATTTTTGCTAGTGTTTCTACCGATATAATTTGGTTTTTCACACAATTTTATCCCCGTAAAGTTTTCTGTTTGCTTGTTTTGGTTTGATTTATAGCATTTTTGTCTTTCCTCTCTACTTGGTGGAGGTGGGGTACTGTGTCTGATCAGGTTAGCAAAGAGCTGCTGACCTCAAGGGAACCACGCAACTGGGCACCCCCAGAAGGTGGGGGTTTTTAAGGTTGTGTCAAAGTACCCTACTGTACACCTATATTGCCCTGTCTCCCTCTTTCTGTGCCTCTCTTCTTTTTGTCAATATTCCTTATACCCACCCCCTCTCCTTTCTCTATCTTTCTTTTTTTCTTATCACTCGGTCCTCCTTTCTTTCATCCCCTTTTTTTGCTCTTCAACCTTCTCACCCTTCTGGTCCTGTAACCCTTAGTCCACAGGCACAAGAACTTAAAGAGCAAGAGGAAGTGAAAGGAAAATTAGGGCAAGGAAACAGATAAAAGAAATCACTCATGAGGAAGAATCAGCAGAAAACTCCAGGCAACATGAAGAACCAGTCTAGAACAACCCCACCAAGGGACCATGAGGTAGCTACTGCAGATGATTCCACCAGTATAGAAATGTTAGGAATGACAGAAAGGGAATTTAGAATACACATGTTGAAAACAATGAAAGAAATGATGGAAACAATGAAGGAAATTGCTAATAAAGTGGAAAATAACCAAAAGGAAATCCAAAAACAGAATCAAATAAGAGATGAACGATATGAAGAATATAAAAAGGATATAGCAGACCTGAAGGAACTGAAACAGTCAATTAGGGAACTTAAAGATGCAATGGAAAGTATCAGCAACAGGTTAGACCATGCAGAAGAAAGAATTTCAGAGGTAGAAGACAAAGTTCTTGAGATAACTCAGACAGTAAAAGAGGCAGAAAAGAAGAGAGAGAAAGCAGAACGTTCACTGTCAGAATTATGGGACTTTATGAAGTGTTCCAACATACGAGTTATAGGAATTCCAGAAGGGGAAGAAGAATGCCCCAGAGGAATGGAAGCCATACTAGAGAATATTATAAAAGAAAATTTCCCAAACATCACCAAAGATTCTGACACACTGCTTTCAGAGGGATATCGGACCCCGGGTCGCCTCAACTCTAACCGAGCTTCTCCAGGACACATTGTGATGAACCTGTCCAAAGTCAAGACAAAAGAAAAGATTCTGCAAGCTGCCAGGAGTAAGCGCCAGTTGACCTACAGGGGCAAATCCATCAGAGTTACTGCAGACTTCTCTAATGAAACTTTCCAAGCAAGAAGACAATGGTCATCTACCTTTAATCTACTTAAACAGAATAATTTTCAGCCCAGAATTCTGTACCCTGCTAAGCTAAGCTTCAAAATTGACGGAGAAATCAAATCATTTATGGATATACAAACATTGAGGAAATTCGCCACAACAAGACCAGCTCTACAGGAAATACTTCAACCTATTCTGCACACTGACCACCACAATGGATCAGCAGCAAAGTAAGAACTCAGAAATCAAAGGACAGAACCTAACCTCCACACTGATGCAAAAGATAAAACTAAGCAATGGACTCTCACAAAATAAGACGAATAGAATACTACCACACTTATCAATTATCTCAATAAATGTTAATGGCTTGAATTCCCCACTGAAGAGACATAGATTGGCTGACTGGATTAAAAAACACAAGCCATCCATTTGCTGTCTGCAAGAAACACACCTGGCTTCAAAAGACAAATTAAAGCTCCAAGTCAAGGGTTGGAAGACAATTTTTCAGGCAAATGGAATTCAGAAGAAAAGAGGAGTTGCAATCTTATTTTCAGATTCATGTGGATTTAAACCAACTCAAGTCAAAAAAGACAAAGATGGTCACTTTATATTGGTCAAGGGAAAACTACAACAAGAAGACATTTCAATTCTAAATATTTATGCACCCAATTTAAATGCTCCCAGATTCTTGAAGCAGACCTTACTCAGTCTGAGCAATATGATATCTGATAATACCATCATAACAGGGGACTTTAACACACCTCTTACAGAGCTGGACAGATCCTCTAAACAGAAATTAAACAAAGATGTAAGAGATTTAAATGAGACCCTAGAACAACTATGCTTGATAGACGCATATAGAACACTCCACCCCAAAGATAAAGAATATACATACTTCTCATCACCCCATGAAACATTCTCCAAAATTGATCATATCCTGGGACACAAAACAAACATCAACAGAATCAAAAGAATTGAAATTTTACCTTGTATCTTTTCAGACCATAAGGCACTAAAGGTGGAACTCAACTCTAACAAAAATCCTCAACCCCACCCAAAGGCATGGAAATTAAACAATCTTCTGTTGAATAACAGATGGGTGCAGGAAGAAATAAAACAGGAAATCATTAACTTCCTTGAGCATAACAACAATGAAGACACAAGCTACCAAAACTTGTGGGATACTGCAAAAGCAGTTTTGAGAGGAAAATTCATCGCTTTAGATGCCTACATTTGAAAAACAGAAAGAGAGCACATCAACAATCTCACAAGAGATCTTATGGAATTGGAAAAAGAAGAACAATCTAAGCCTAAACTCAGTAGAAGAAAAGAAATATCCAAAATCAAATCAGAGATCAATGAAATTGAAAACAAAAGAATCATTCAGAAAATAAATGAAACAAGGAGTTAGTTTTTTGAAAAAATAAATAAAATAGATAAACCATTGGCCAGACTAACGAGGAATAGAAAAGGAAAATCTCTAGTAACCTCAACCAGAAATGATAAAGGGGAAATAACAACTGATCCCACAGAGATACAAGAGATCATCTCTGAATACTACCAGAAACTCTATGCCCAGAAATTTGACAATGTGAAAGAAATGGATAAATATTTGGAATCACACCCTCTCCCTAGACTCAGCCAGGAAGAAATAGAGCTCCTGAACAGACCAATTTTAAGCACTGAGATTAAAGAAACAATAAAAAGTCTTCCAACCAAAAAATGCCCTGGCCCAGATGGCTTCACACCAGAATTCTATCAAACCTTCAAGGAAGAGCTTATTCCTGTACTGCAGAAATTATTCCAAAAAACTGAGGAAGAAGGAATCTTCCCCAACACATTCTATGAAGCAAACATCACCCTGATACCAAAACCAGGAAAAGACCCAACTAAAAAGGAGAATTTCAGACCAATCTCACTCATGAATATAGATGGAAAAATTCTCAACAAAATCCTAGCCAATAGATTACAGCTTATCATCAAAAAAGTCATTCATCATGATCAAGTAGGCTTTATCCGAGGGATGCAAGGCTGGTTTAACATACGCAAGTCCATAAACGTTATCCACCATATTAACAGAGGCAAAAATAAAGATCACATGATCCTCTCAATAGACGCAGAAAAAGCATTTGATAAAATCCAGCATCCTTTTCTAATTAGAACACTGAAGAGTATAGGCATAGGTGGCACATTTCTAAAACTGATTGAAGCTATCTATGACAAACCCACAGCCAATATTTTACTGAATGGAGTAAAACTCAAAGCTTTTCCTCTTAGAACTGGAACCAGACAAGGTTGTCCTCTGTCACCTTTACTATTCAACATAGTGCTGGAAGTTCTAGCCAATACAATTAGGCAAGACAAGGAAAGAAAGGGAATCCAAATGGGAGCAGAGGAGGTCAAACTCTCCCTCTTTGCTGATGACATGATCTTATACTTAGAGAACCCCAAAGACTCAACCACAAGACTCCTAGAAGTCATCAAAAAATACAGTAATGTTTCAGGATATAAAATCAATGTCCACAAGTCAGTAGCCTTTGTATACACCAATAACAGTCAAGATGAGAAGCTAATTAAGGACACAACTCCCTTCACCATAGTTTCAAAGAAAATGAAATACCTAGGAATATACCTAACGAAGGAGGTGAAGGACCTCTATAAAGAAAACTATGAACTCCTCAGAAAGGAAATAGCAGAGGATATTAACAAATGGAAGAACATACCATGCTCATGGATGGGAAGAATCAACATTGTTAAAATGTCTATACTTCCCAAAGCAATCTACCTATTCAATGCCATTCCTATCAAAGTACCTACATCGTACTTTCAAGATTTGGAAAAAATGATTCTGCGTTTTGTATGGAACTGGAAAAAACCCCGTATAGCTAAGGCAGTTCTTAGTAACAAACATAAAGCTGGGGGCTTCAGCATACCAGATTTTAGTCTGTACTACAAAGCCATAGTGCTCAAGACAGCATGGTACTGGCACAAAAACAGAGACATAGACACTTGGAATCGAATTGAACACCAAGAAATGAAACTAACATCTTACAACCACCTAATCTTTGATAAACCAAACAAGAACTTACCTTGGGGGAAAGACTCCCTATTCAATAAATGGTGTTGGGAGAACTGGATGTCTACATGTAAAAGACTGAAACTGGACCCACACCTTTCCCCACTCACAAAAATTGATTCAAGATCGATAAAGGACTTAAATTTAAGGCATGAAACAATAAAAATCCTCAAAGAAAGCATAGGAAAAACACTGGAAGATATTGGCCTGGGGGAAGACTTCATGAAGAAGACTGCCATGGCAATTGCAACAACAACAAAAATAAACAAATGGGACTTCATTAAACTGAAAATCTTCTGTACAGCTGAGGACACAATAACCAAAGCAAAGAGACAACCTACACAATGGGAAAGGATATTTGCATATTTTCAATCAGACAAAAGCTTGATAACCAGGATCTATAGAGAACTCAAAGTAATCCACATGAAAAAAGCCAACAATCCCGTATATCAATGGGCAAGAGACATGATTAGAACTTTCTCTAAAGACGACAGACGAATGGCTAACAAACACATGAAAAAATGTTCATCATCTCTATATATTAGAGAAATGCAAATCAAAACAACCCTGAGATATCATCTAACCCCAGTGAGAATGGCCCACATCACAAAATCTCAAAACTGCAGATGCTGGCGTGGATGTGGAGAGAAGGGAACACTTTTACACTGCTGGTAGGACTGCAAACTAGTACAACCTTTCTGGAAGGAAGTATGGAGAAACCTCAAAGCACTCAACCTAGACCTCCCATTCGATCCTGCAGTCCATTACTGGGCATCTACCCAGAAGGAAAAAAATCCTTTTATCATAAGGACACTTGTACTAGACTGTTTATTGCAGCTCAATTTACCATTGCCAAAATGTGGAAACAGCCTAAATGCCCACCAACCCAGGAATGGATTAACAAGCTGTGGTATATGTATACCATGGAATACTATTCAGCCATAAAAAAATGGAGACTTTACATCCTTCGTATTAACCTGGATGGAAGTGGAAGACATTATTCTTAGTAAAGCATCACAAAAATGGAGAAGCATGAATCCTATGTACTCAATCTTGATATGAGGACAATTAATGACAATTAAGTTTATGGGGGGGGGAAGCAGAAAGAGGGAAGGAGGGGGTGGGGCCTTAGTGTGTGTCACACTTTATGGGGGCAAGACATGATTGCAAGAGGGACTTTACCTAACAATTGCAATCAGTGTAACTGGCTTATTGTACCCTCAATGAATCCCCAACAATAAAAAAAAAAAAGAAAAAAATATCAGTAAATGGCATTTAGCTGTTAACATTCACCCTTACATTCTAAGTAAGAGCGGGTGAAATAAAAGGATTTTCATTAGAAATAAAGTCAAGTTCTTGAAGTCCTAACTATTCTTGGTGATCAATGAAAAAAGTTGATACTTTTTAAATTAAAAATGAGGTGCTGCTATTTGTGACTTGATAAGTGGTGACTTGATAAGCCATCCTCCCCCATCATCCTATAGTTTCATTGCTATTCAATTTTAGATCTACAGCTCATATTTACGCAGAATACAGCTTATATGGACTGTCTAGGTGTAGGTAAAGAAAACCAACTAGAACAAGAAAAAGGAAGCTAATTTTGTTTCAAAGCCATTTGATGAAAAATACAGTGGAACCCTTTCATCTTTTCAGGTTTTGGTGCACAGGTTAAGAAGGCTCAGACCATGCAACAGCTTTAGAAATTCTTATTCCCACCAAAGGAATCAGAGTGCTAATGCATCAAGGTCATTCTGAAAAAATTGCAAGATCATGCCATACTGGCATAAATACCCACAGCATTTCCCCACAGTGCCGTACACACTCTTAGGGCCTAATCTCTGCTGGTTGGTGAAATCAATAACTCTTAGAGAGTCAGTTTTTGAGGAATGAGTTTATTGCAGTTAATCTGACCAGACTGTCATTAATCCATTGCTTTTCCTCAGGGCCGGTGAGAGAATGCAGCTGCATGCATGTATGTGTCAGTGAACACTCACTATGTGGCCACCATCGTGTTCGAGCTGCTCGGAGGACACGCTGCCATTCTGAGGCCCTGACCGGGGGAAGCCACACCCACCAGGACTGGCCCATACTAACTACAGGTGAGCTGTTCCCTGCTGAGTCTCCCCAAGGATGGCAATCTGGGCCTCGCTCTTGGAAAGAACTCAGCTGAGCAGGCGCCATCCAGCCTGACTCAGAATATGACAAATGCTCCTTCAGGGTAACGTTTCCTGTCAGGCAGTGGCACTCAACCTTGGCTGCACAGAACAGTGAATCACTAGGGAACCAAAAACTTTCCCTGGTCAGGCCTCCAGCCCAGACTAATTAAGATCAGCATCGCTCAAAGTGGGAGCCCCAGTACTGGGTATTTTTAAAAGCTCCCCAGATGGTTTCAATGCGCAAAGGTGAAGAGCACTAAAGTAGATGGATTTTAACAACATGGGGGCTTCGCCCCATTAGCAAGGAGCCTCAGTGGAGGAACCTGCAAAACGCCACCTGCTCAGGGAAGTCGGCTCTCCTCCCTGTCCCGCACCATTGCTGACAGCTGCTTTACTCGTCTGGGAGCATCTGGGTCAATCTGCTTTGTCAGGGGGTCTGAGAAGTGTTGTTGGAGATGCCTGTCTTTGATTTTTCTGCCCCAAACATAGGCACAATGATATTTACACAATCCTTACTTTATGAGAGTCTGGAACTTGGTAAAAGCAAAACAGACAACGTATCATCCATTTCTGGGGTAAGTCCGTGGAGGGAGGGCAGAGCACACATACCCACCAGTGTGATGTCCCAGTGGGTAGGTGGCAATGGAGAAGAATTATAACTGTCGCAAATATGATAGAAATGTCTTTAAGTTGGTGCTGCCGATTTGGAAACTGGAAGCTTACTCTGTAACAGTGTAAACATCGTGAAGAAAATCAACAGGAGGCAGCTCTTACCGTGTCCGAATTCCCTGTGGCCCTCTTCTCCTGCTTTATGTTTTATTTTTCCTGTGCTTGCATTTCTCTCTTCGAAGAGAAATGCTATGTGGACAAGGATGGGCAAAGTGCAGGTCCCATTACTGAGGGAAAAGTGGGTTCTTAGACAAGACTTTCCAGATCTGAATAACCATCAAGTCAGAAATTCATCATCTGAACCCCATTTGCCAGATTTTTAGTCACCGGTGGCTTGGGTGCTGATATTTAAGAAATGAAAATATGACCTATTAGATTGTTCAATATGTAAATCTCCCTCATGAGGTTAACAGGTTCCAAGAACTTGACAACAGTTAGGAAGCAGAGCTGATGGAAAAAAATGACATAAAAAAAAATACTTACTGGCTGTCTCTTTTCTTCTTAAGAGGGTCCATGAGGCGCAGAGTGTCTCTGATCACAGCCACCTTCACTTCTTCATCAACAAGGCTGGGGACATTTTCAAACACCCCTGGAGAAAGCTTGAATGGGTAAGGATTCTGTGTCACAGTGGGGACCAAGATTGAGTGCCAAGTGGCTATCTGCATCTAATCCTCCAGCTAGTTCAGGGGGTTGTGTTATTAAATTTTGCCTATGCTAACCTATAGAAGAGAATTTTTAAAGGCTCCCTTTACACATATACTACCTTAAAAAGGTCGATCTCCTTTTATACATCAACAAAATACATGAAGAGTAAAAATAGCATTATATTTTCTGATTATCAAAAAATACAGAAACGGGTTAAGACAATTAAAAGAATCCAAATAATCTCCCCCCCCCCGCCATCCCCGCTAATGCTAATATTTGTTATATGTCTTTCAGTTTTAAAAAATACATTTGGGTGGGGGAGAGAAAAATCTAACCATTGTGAAACATACTATTTATCTTAGTGATTCAAGCATATCGACATAGCTAAATCATATTCATAGAATTTCAATTAGTTCATCTCCTGAGGCTAACTAATTAGTTCTTGACAAAACTGATGGAAAGGCTCAGCTGTTTGGAAGTTTCCAGACCTTAAAATATGAAGGCACGGCATGCTGGGAAATTACCATAGGTCAGTTAGCTCTCATATTAATAGACTGTGTTCAGAGTGCAACCAAACTAGAATTATTAGAGGGGAGCAGAATTTTGCTATGCAAAGTTGAGAACGGTGACGAATCTTGTTTGGCTGATTGAACGTGAGAGGGGGAACATTGAGTCGAATGGTAGTATAGTCAGAGACACTCAAATACTTACTTCCTGCTCGTGTTCGATTCTCATGCTGGGGTTTGCGTTTACTTCAAGGAGTATGGGCTTCAGATTTTTCATTAGAAGAATGTCAAAGCCTAGAATCTGGACAGGATAGACACAATTCAGAATTACGCCCTCTAGCTGCAATTTCTATTCTGGAATTGAGTATGTTGTTAGGGTCATTAAGGTGAAAATAAATTCAAACTCAGCCCCCAACCTTGGCCTGACTATGGCTTCTCTTGTCCACAGCCCCTGGGGGTGGTTGTCAGACCAAATGGACAGCAGAGAATTTCATAGGAACCCTGATAATGAAATGAGTTCCTGTGGTGCATTTCAGCGCTATCCGGGGCACCTGAAGTGCTATGAGATGCCGGCCTCTTTCTTCTTTACCAGATTTCTTATTATGCTGAGGATAAGTAGCGGTCCATCAACTTCGCCTGCCTTTTCTTCTGCTCCACTCTGTTAAGTTCCTTCTTAGTTAGATCTCTGAAAACTAAGGCTGCCTTTCTTGAGCTAGGATATACGCTGGTATCACGTAAGGACCCCTCTTAAACCACCGCATCCCCCAACCCACGCACACCAAATCGGAAGCTCTCAAAGCGGAACCCAGGTATGTATGTTTTGGAAGGCAGTTATGCTCACTACTGTACCACCAATCTGAAAATATTTTGACAAAAACAAACCCTCAAGGTGATTTTGACACACCCTCTTAGTTAAGGAGAAGGGAATATCGATTAGTCAGCTACTAGGCATCAATGACTATACCACGCACTGTTGTTCTTGATATCCTTCAGTCCTCATGATGCTGTACTGGAGGAGGGATTATGCTCTCCATTTTATAGAAGTAGAAACTGAATCTCAGACCAATGGGTTGCCTCCAAGACTGCCTAGCTAATAAGTAACAGAGCTGGACAGAGCTGGATATTACACCCAAGCAGGACTGACTGCATAATTTGTGTGACCCAGTTCAAAGATGAAAATGCAGGGCTCTTTGTTCAAAGAGTATTAAAAATTTCACGATGGTAGCAACAGGGCATGAAGCCAAGCTCAGAGCCCTTCTAAGCATGGCGCCCCATGTGACTATTCTGCACCCAGGGCTAACTCCAACACCATTTCTCAGAGGCCTATTATTAAATCCAGCCTGCTACCCCGAGGTAAGGCTTTGCCTCCCAGCTAGTTCCTTACAAGCCCTACAATCAGGGCAAGCCACCAGTGTGTATCTCGTTTTCTCTACCTGAAACAATCCTTCCCTTGGATAACTTCTCATCCTTGAGATCGCTGCTCCTAATTAAATTCAGATTCAGACTACAAGGATGTCAGATTCTCAGGAGGACTCATGCTATCTCTACAGAAGTGATAACGTAGAAAGTTTCTAACATAATTGATAGAACCCCAAAGTCACAAAAAAAAGTAATGTGGAGAATAAAGGAGAAAAAGAAAAAGATGTGGTATAGACTCCCCTCCTCTGTGGATTCAAGAAGAAAAGATCCATTTACTTGTCTATATAGAATATGCACTAGTTAAATGATAATTATTAAACTGTAGCTTCATACTTATTAATGAAATCAGAGCCCAAATGACCATTTTGGGGGATGATTCAAGATGAAGTTATTTTTCAGTGAAGGGCAATAAGGATGAGAAGTTAGGAAAAGTCATCCTTGCTCTATTTTTCTTTCCGTGGTCATGAAAAGAAAGGAATTGAAATTCAGTAGAAAGTGTTACATGTGTTACATATCTACTTAATAATGTATGACAAGTGGATATGAGTGATGAGGCCTCTTAGAGACACTGGTGACATCATCAGTCTAACTTCAGACCTGGTCCGAGACATGTGATGTCCAAGAGGCGATGGGGAGTGGCAGGCTGCAGTGCAGACATCTGTCATCCACAGTCATCAAGTCTAACTTTATGCTATGGCTTAGAAGTTGGGACTTGTACTTTCTCAGCCTGGTGGACACTTCCCATCCCAACACCTGGTGGCTTCATAAAATGTAAAGTCATAGGAATGCCGGGAGCCGGGGCAGGGGCAGGGAAGCCCCATCAACCATATCGCCCTGCAGCCACCAGAGACATAGTAATTTTCAGAACCTAAACATGGTCCAATTTTCAGGACCTAAGATTATGCTCATCATACAAAGTGTATCCCACAGATGCTAGCTCCCTTTCCAGGTTCCTACCCACTTCACCAACAAGAAATGGCATCAGTGTGCTTTAGAGTCACGAGGAGCTCATTTCTTATCTTTGTTCTGCCTTTGACTTGTGTGACTTCAAGCAAGAAACTTAGCTGCGCTAAGCCCAAGTTGCCTCATTGGTAAAATGGAAATATGAATGGTACTTACTTGACTTAGTTCATTCATTTATAATGAATTTTTGAATGCTTTCTATGTCCCAAGAACTGTTCTAGCTGCTGGAAATACAACAGTGAACTACACCAAGCCCCTGTCCTCCTGGAGCTTGCACACTAGCAGGCAGACAGAATCAAACATAGTGCCTTGCAAAATAGTGAGCACAGTGCTTGACACATCATGTTTAATGAAGGTCAGGTTTACTACATTTTTTTTTTTTTACAAGTGCAAAGAAATAGGGTTGATTTTCTTTTCAAAAGTTCAGTGAACTGCGTAGCATCAATAGATCTGAGTAAACAGAATCACAGAACTGGGAGGGGCTCAGAGTTGATCTTGCCATAAAATCCCAGAATCACCCGGTCTGGAATTTGCTTGGCCCTGTGTTTTTCAAAATGGGATTCTTTTGGGGGGCGGGAATGAAGAAGGAAACCAACCAGATCAGATAACTAGGGTTCCCCAGGAAAAGGTTTTACAATTTTTTTAATCATTAACTTAACACCCACTCTGTGCAGACCATGAACCTGTAGCTCAGGAAGGGGACGCCTCCCTCCAAATCTCTCCAACGGCGGTGGCAGAACAGGGATTGCCAAAGGGAGAGAGCCCTTCAATCATGCCCTCCTGGCCTCCGTAAATAATTCAATCAGGATCGTATGTCGAGCACCTCTTATTTGAGGGGTTCCTGGGGGATTTAAGGATAACTGTTCTTCATCCCTGACCTCTAGAAGCTTCAAATCAAGTTGGGGAGAAAGGGCCCTGAGCTATTAATTCTAAATTCATGCAAAAGCTCCAAGCTACATCCCCAAAGGGGGGGTCTCTCCTGAGCCCCAGACCTTCACACCCATCTGCATCCAGACTATACCCAACCAGGAAGCCCCAGACTCCTCAAATTCAGCATATTCAAACTTCCTATCTGTGACCAGCCGTCTCTGTGATGGTCTCAGTGACCCTCGCCTCCTGGCACTGGAGCCTTGTGTAATCCCCCTTGCACGCTGCAGTGTGGGCTGCACCGAGTGACTTGTCTCTAACAGAGAGAATGGGGCAGAGACCATAGAATCTCACTTCCAATATTAGGCTGTACGAGGACTGTGGCTTCAATCTTGGGGTGCTTTCTTTTACTCTCTCAGTCGCTCACTCTGAGGGGAGTCACCTGCCATGTAGTGAGGCATCCTTTAAAGAGCCCAGGTGGCAAAGGAACTAATTTCTCCAGCCAACAGCCGTGAGAGTGAGCTTGGAGGAGGATCTTCCCCAGTCAGAGGAGGCTGGGAGATGGCTGCAGCCCTGGCCAATTACAGCCTTGCCAGAGCTTCTGAGCCAGAGGCAGTCAGCTAAGTCTAGATTCCCAACCCATAGAAGCTGTGGGAAAGGGATGTTTGTTGTTTTAAGCTGCTAAGTTTTGGGGTAATTCATTATATAGCAAAAGACGGCTAATACAGGCTGGGTGAGGTGGCTCACACCTGTAATCTTAGCACTTCAGGAGACCAAGGCAGGAAGATCACTTGAAAGCAGGAGTTCGAGACCAGCCTGAGTAAGAGTGAGACCCCATCTCTACCCAAAATAGAAAAATTAGCCAGGCATCGTGACAGGCGCCTGTAGTCCCAGCTACTCAGGAGGCTGAGGGAGGAGGATCACTTGAGCTGAGGAGCGTGAGGTTGCCATGAGCTATGACACCATAGCACTCTAGCCCGGGCAAAAGAGTGAGACTCTGTCATAAAAACAAACAAACAAACAAACAAACAAACAACAAACCAGCTAATATACCATGTTTCTTTAAAATCTACTTTGCCCTCTGTACTTCTTATCCACCCAATCACTTAAGTCTAAAGTTTTCCCTGTGTCCTTTACATCGAGTTGGTCACAGCTCCTGCACACTCCACCTTCTGAAGAGGTTTCTAGATCTGGACCGTCCTCACTACCCCTGCTCTCCATCAGGTCTCCCCCCTTTTCCCTGCCTCAAACTCACCCCTCTAATTACTCTGGCATAAGAGGCTGCCAGAGTGATTTTTCTAAAATGCAAATAGAATGTTAACACCCCTCTGCCTAAGAGCCCTGCCTGCCAGGGAAGCCCAGGCTCCCCAGCATGTCCTGCCAGCCATTGTGAACCATTCATAGGTCTAGGATGCTTTACTGCCCTCCGCCTTTATTCCCTTCAGCCTGGAGGCATGATTTACTCCATCAAATATTTACTGAGCACTCACTGAATACCAGACATCGTTCTAGGCACCTGGGACAAAGCAGTGAGCAAGACAAAGCTCCTGTCCTCTTGGAGTCCACATTTCAGAGGGGAGGGAAACAAGTAAGTTAATAATTAAAGCAAAGAGCCCAGAGTAGGATACAGTGGGGCCAGGGGAGCGTTTGGGGATCTAGACAAGAGGGCCAGGGAGGCCTTCCTGAGGAGGTGACGGTTGTCCTTCCATTGTCTTCTGGCTAGCATAGTTTCTGATGAGAACATTGAGATTATTCTTGGTTCTTCTGAGCATGTTGTCTTTTCTTTCCGGATGCTTTTAAGATTTTCTTATCATCACTGGTTTTCCATAATTGGATTATCAACCTTGGTGGCAGGGTGGAGGGTTGTAGCCTACTTGGGGTTTCTTGAGCTTCTTGGATTGTGTGTGGGTTTATACTTGTTATCAAATTGGGAACATGTTGGCCACTATTTTTTCAATGTTTTCATGGACCTTCCCTCTCACTTCTGCCCTAGAACTTCAATTACATGAATGTTAGACCCCCTGATATTGGACCATAGTTCCCTGGGGGGGCCGTTATTTCTCTTTCCTTGTTATTTTCCTCTCTCTTTTTAACTATGGTTAGATCTATACTATATACTCAAGTTCACTGGTGATTTTTTCTGCAGTGTCTAATTTGCTGTTAATCCCATCCAGTAAGATTTTCATTTCAGAGATTGTTCTCTTTTCTAGAAGTTCCATTTGTGTGTATCTCACTTAGACACATACTCTGTATTTCTTTTTAGTAGTTTCCATTTCTCTCTTCATTAAGCTAAAATTTGTGTATAAAGTTGTAACAGTTGTTTTAACCTTCTTTTCCTACTAGTTCCATAATTTTTAAAATTTCTGGAGCTGTTTCTATTGAATGATCTTCCCCATCAGTACAGGTTACCGTTCCCTGCTTTGTGGAATGTTTAGTGATTTTTTTGTTTTTAGTTTGAAAGCTGGACATCGTGATGTTACATGCTGAGTTTCTGGATTTGTCTTCCTTTCCAAGGGCTAGGCTTTGTTTTGGCCTTCAGTTGACACCTTCAAAGCCGAATAGGATGGGTCTAGCATAACCTACATTCCAGGGAAGATTCAACTCTACTCATCAAGGCAGAATTTCTTTGGAGTCTCCACTGAATGCTCTCAGTAATCACCAAGGACATGCCTCTCTCACTGTTCAGAGCTTGGATACCTCCCTGCCCTACGTGACACCTGGAAATTGTTCAGCATGCCAGTTTCCGGGTCATTCTTTGGCCAGCTCTGTGCACTAACAGTCCACACTGGCATGGCTGAGGATTCAGCACAGACTCTTCGGGATTTCTGGAGCTGCTCTCCTGCTCAGCACCTTCTTTTCCCTCACTCGACCCCACCACTCCCAGCCACTTCAGCTTTCTCAAATTTCAATCTCCGTCGCCTTAACTCATGGAGGTCACAAGTTTTTGTGCAGGTTCAATTTCCCTGTGCTCATCTTCCAAAAATTGTCCCCAGACAGAGAGCTGAGGCAGCCACAGGAACCCCATCCCCCTGCCCACCTTTCCCCTAGGTTCACAGTGCTGAGCCATCTGTTGTCCAGAGCCTGAGAACACTTATTTCATCTACATATTCACATATATTTCTGGTAGTCCAGCTGTTGGTAGAAGGAGGTTATGTTCAGTCTTCAGAAGCTAAAGTCTCAGAAGGTGACATACGGACAGGGACTGAATGAAGTGAAGGCATAGTTCATTTTGAAGAACTGGGTGGCGGGAAGAGTGTTCCAGGCAGAGGGAACAGGAGGAAGAAAGGCAAGGAGTGATCAAGAGGGACAGTGGGAAGAGATGAGGTCAGACAGAAAGATAAGGGACAGATAAGGAGCTGGGACTTTTAGTGCAACGAAAAGGCCACTGGAGGGTTTGAGCAAGGGAAGTACTGGGTCCGACTTATGTTTCAAAAGCATTTCTTTGATGCCAGGTGTGGTATGGGCATGTGTAATCCCAGCTATTCAGGAGGCCGAGATGGGAGGATCACTTGACCCAGGACTACAAGACTAACCTGTCTCAGAACAAAACAAAACAAAAAAACCCAAAAGCAAATGTAGGAGTGAAGGTGCATATAGCTCATGCATTGGTCTTCCCAGTACACCCCTTAGGAACTGGGAGGGACCTTGTCTTATCCATAGCCACGTGCCCACAACTGGATCAGTGGGTGCTCAGGGTGTGTTAGAGTCCAAAGGAAGAGCTTGAATGTCAAAAGTGGTCAAGGAAGGCTTTGCAGAGAAGGTGGGACTTGAGCGGTATCCTGGAAGACCTTGAATTTGAAAAAACAGAACAGGAGAGAGCAAGTCAGGTGGCCAAGATGGAAGAGAACAAAAGGGCCGAACCGGGAAGGCGTAAGTTACGTCTAAGAGACAGGAGCCAGTTCTGTTTCCCAGGATTGCAGGGTTAGGGGAAGGTACAAGGAAGCTAGCCAGGGCCAGGCAAGGAGGCGGCAAATGGCAGGCAAAGGACTCAAGTTTCCAAACTGTGCCCCTTGGAACACTGGTGTTCCGGTTAAGTTCAAAATGTGACTATTTCATGACTTCCTATAACTTCAAGACACTGCATCACAGACAAATTTGAGAACTATTATTATAAACAACAATGTACTAATCGTAAAAGCTGTCACTTATTAAGTGATGACTGTGTGTTAGGTGCTCTCCTGGATGTTCCACGTAGCTTTCCCTTATTTGAGCTCACAACTCTGTAAGTAGATACAAATCTGATGTGTATTTGTACAGGGAGACTGAGGCTGAGAAAGGTTAACTTGCCGAGTGCTAGAGTTTCTGGAAGGAGGATCTGGGATTGGCACAAACCCAGGGTGTCTACAGCCAAACCCAAGCCTTTGGCCACTACAATGCTCCCTGCCCTCCGCTCTTTAGGGTGTCTGGGCAAGGAGGAAGTCGAAAAGAGCAAAGAAGAAAGAAGAGAAACATCTTAGGCTTGGGGACCCATGTTTCCTCCAGACGTCTAAGGGAAAGTATCACGGGCCAAGGAAAGAATTAGACACAGAAAGCTAGAAGGAGATATAGATCCTGCAGCGGATTGCAGAAAGAATGTTCTTGGAAGCTGAGCTGGGCCTTTCCTCTGCGAGTGTAGTTCTGCCATATGAATCATTTATACCCAGATAGACCTCGCTGTTTAAGACAGGGTCACACTGGTGCCCTCAAGAAGACTGACATGAGAATATGTTGCTGGGGGCTGCCTGGGCAATGACAAGGGACAGGCTGGAATGGCAGAGCAGCTATGTTCCTAGGCAACAGATTACAGGAAACCTGCCCACAGCCTGAGCAGTACCAGCAGCTGCTCTGGGCCATCACGATTTCCCAAGTAGTTATTATGGCTATGATTGGAAAGGGTCACAGTCACATGTTTAAGATAAATGTAATTTTTTTTGGCTCAAGTTTATGTTCTGGAATGCTGCAATCTGGGCCAAGCCCAGGCTACAAGCAAGAGGGGCTGCATGGCAAAAAAATAATAATCTATTGCGTCTTCCCAGAACATTACAGTTTGCAAAGCTTATCACTGGAGTTGGACAACAAGCTATAAAGTGGGTGAGGAAACTGAAGCACAGAGAAGTTAAGTGACTTAAGCGAGACCACACAGCAAGTCAATAGCAGACCCATCCTGTGTCTCTATGTCTTTGGGTTCCAAGTCAGTTTAGGCATTTGAGACTCAAATATATAAGCGTTCTGATAAGAATAAGAAAGAGAGGACTCCAAGGGGAAAAGGATACTATTTTCCTCTCTCAATCACTGTGTATCTGGAATGTATGATAAAACAAATTCCAAACATCTGACACTTTATACCTTGTCAAAGCATTTCCACCTACATGACTTATCAAAAAGGGCAGGTGGGGAAGTGAGAGCAGGTGAGCTCCAGGTGCTGAAGACACTCGCCCAGGGTCACGCAGCTGGAAAGAGGGAGGGCTCCTCCTCCTTTGCGTTCCCCATCCCACCCCGGGCCTGGAAACACTTAGCACACTCGAGCACTGGGAACAGTCACAAGGCTGTGGTTGCTTTTGCTAGATGCAGTCTGTCCAAACCAGTGGCCGTCCCATCTGCCCTCCAGACCCACCCAATGGCTGCCCATGCAGCCTGTCCACAGCAAGACTTGTAGCAAAACAACCACCCGGGCCCTCCACCCTGCCACTCTGGCCACGCCAGGGGTCTGTGGCTTGGCCATGTGTGCTGGGCCCTCATGATACTCCTGGAGTAGCTGTCACTGTCAAACAGATGTGACCACACTGTCCCCTGGGATGACCCCGAGATGCGTCCACGTTGCAACTGTCTCCTTTACCCTAGCTTTCTGATGGCTCAGGTCAGGACTTGTTTTCTCTGATCCCATCTCTAAGCTCTGCCCATTTACCCCTTCTAATGTTTTAAACCACCTACCTCACAGGTGAGTTGGGCATTTTTCTGGGAACCAAAGGCCTGGGGTCCAAGTGCCTAAGGACAGATCTCTGGATGACAGTGACCCCTCTTAATACTGATCACTGTCTGAATTCCCTTTCAGAGGTTCCTGCCATCTTCCCTGGAAAATGGTGCTGGTGGGAGCCCAGCTCCTGGGGTAGCCTCTCTGGGTTTGGGGCTGCACCTTGGGACCAGCCGGCTCTTCTACTATCGAATGAGTGCCCGGTCCGTTAGAGACACTGCCCCATTCCCTCCCTTTTCACTTCCTGCTCCATGCAACCTATTACCCTCCTGCCATAGATGGAGATGGCCCAAGTGCTAAGTAAAGGGTGCATATTTGTAAAGGAATATGCAACCGTGCAAATGAAACCTACCGACAACCCCCATCAACATGAGCGGACCTTTGGAACATTGCATGTAGCAGAAAAGAATGTTGCAGAAGACGTCAGACTTTATAACAGCACTTTTATAAAACTCAGTAACAGGCAAAGCAAAACAATATATTCTTTAGGGGTACATTCATGCATTTAAAAAGTATTTTTTAAAGCGGGAAATGATAAACATGAAATTCAGGATAACGGTTACCTCGGGGATGTGCAGGGAAATGGGCTGGGGAGAAGCACGCCCGGGGAGGCTTGGGTGGGAGGTGGTTTGGGATAACCATTTTGTCATTGTGCCATTTTGCTTCATGGCTTACAAGTACGTTCCATGTTTTCTTTCTTTAATTTATCAGCTGCCACAAAATAATGTAAAGATTAGACGGAAAGGGCCCCAGAGGTGCCTCTTCTTTTCTTCTCCCCCCATCCCTAGTGGTGAGGAAGTGTGCACCTACTGGGTGTCTGGACGCTGTCCCCACCATGCCCAGCATCACAGCCAAATGACGTGTAAGAAAGCTCGACTGCAACCCCCTTTCCTTCCCTCCCACACACTGGCTTAGTCCGCTACGCTCTGAAGACAATTCTCAGGAAAGTCTCCAGTGAGTTCCCCATTGACATCTGGCCGCACTTGGTGTGCTGGCCTTGGCCTACTGCTTCTCTGAGCCCCTTCCTTGGCATTCCGGGCTCCTCCTCTCCTGAAATCCCTTCTGTATCTTAAGACATTGCTTCTTGGCCTCTGTTGGTGCACCCCTGAGGGTCTTCTCAGGCCTCCTCTCACCCTACAGCCCCTCAGGCCTCGTGTCACATCTGAATGATGAGTTTTCATCTGTCTCTAGCCCAGACTGTTTCTCCTGGACCCAGACCCAAATATTCAATTGTCCACTCAACTTCTCCACTCAGATGTCACATAGACGCTTGAGTCCAACCCTTGCCCTTCTTCTCACAGCCTGGTTCTCTCCAAGGGCCACCCAGACAAATGCCCAGGCCACCCTCAAGTCAGGCTTGGTTGCTCCCCAGCCCCATCCAGTCGCCAAGTCTAGCCCTTCTGCCTCCTTACACGTGCTCTCCATCTCTACCAAGACCTTCCTCATCCAAGCCTGCTTGCTCTCTGGCTCATATGAAGGCTGATGTCTCACTAGGAACCTCCCTGCCTCCAGCCTTGCCTCTGTCCTTCTCCCCTTGCAGACCCTTTGTTCTTTGCAACTTATAGATCCGATGTGTAACTGTCTGCTGCTTAAAGTCCTCCATTGGCCCCTTCCCCCAGGATCCCCATGGCTTGGCCCCTACCTTCCTCTCCCACCCCATCGTCCCTCATCTCCCTCCATGCCTCTGCCCTAAACCCACTCTCCAACCATCCTGAACCTCAGCACACACGTGCTTCCCTCTTACCTCTCAAGCGCAAACGTGTCTCCTCCTAGAGTACTTTTCCTTCCCAACCCCGCCCTGCTTTGTCTAACTCTTACTCCAGGTTCCAGTTTAGCTGCTATTTCTTCTGGGAAGCCTTTCCAATCCCACCCAGAGAATGTCGGATGGTTCCACAGTCTCACAGCACCTAGTCTATTCTAGCCCTTGTAACACTCTTAAATTATGTGCCTCTCAAACCAGACTCTATGCATGAGCAGAAGCCTGCCTTGTTGTCTCCCTAGAACACAGAACAACACCTGACTCCTACTAAAGGGGTAAAGGTTGGTAAATGAATGAATGAATGAATGAATGATGGCACTCAGCCTTACATATGTTCTCTCATTTAATTCTTACAAGAATCCTTTAAGGAGGTACTGTTAGACTCATTTTACAGGTGACAGAAGGGAAGTAACTTGCCCCAAATCACAGCTAACAAGTAGAAATCTGAAAGTTGGACCAGGGTTTCATACTGAAGCCCACAGCAGAGCCACCTGTCCCCTCCTCTGGCCACCTCGCTCCCATTGCCCAGCCCACACAAGGCTAGGGAGCCTTCTCAAGGCCCAGTCAAGGCTGGGAACTGGCGATGGTTACCTGGAAGCACGTGGGGCCGGGCCTTCCGGCGGGGATATCTGACTGGTAGAAGACTTTGAGCTCTGGGGTCAAGGCGATGACGGTCTTGATCACCACGGAGATGATGTCAGACCAGACCTTCTTGATATCAACGCCTTTGGAGGACAACCTACAAAGGATGCTCGAGAAAGTCCTTTTGCTCCCTGTGCTAGCACTGTCGGAATGGACAAAGTTGCCGCTGTGGATGTTCAGTGAGTAGTTGGTTAAGTGCATAAAGACGTGGTGCAGATTTTTGGGGCTGGGCTCCTGATATGGCTCTGTACAAAATCGCGAGAGTCCGTCTTTGGCTATGTAAATCTCTAAGGGTTCCAAGGACTTTAGTAAGACATACAAACGAATATCAAACTTGAGCTTGTCGATAAGGAGAGGTTTGCAGATGTATTCCTGGACCACCGCCGGCCTGCTCTGCAGGGTCCCTGCCAGGCGGATGTCATTGGGGTCCTTAATGAGGTAGATTCCATCACCCTGACAACCACCATCAGGTTTCACAATAAAAGTGGGCTTCCAGGAGGGGTCATCATCTTTCACCATTCGAACCTGGGAGGGGGGAAAAGAATGGTTACATTATTTGTGTATTCTCTTCCTCTCTGGATCCCCAACACAGAGCAGGGCATTAGCAAATGTTTGGTCACTGAGTTAAAAAATGATCCCCGCCTATAATACTCATTAAACATCTGCCATGAAGACAACACTATATAGATACAGGGATAGCGACGTGAGGATTGTCCTTGTGCTCCCGAGCAAGACAGAGAGTATGGTGGATTGGCAGTCACAAGACCTGGGTTCAAATCCTGTTTTTCCAGTTATTAGCTGTGTCTTTGAACCATTCACATAACTCATAATAATGCTGGGAATAGTAATGATGGTGATCTAATATCATCTAATATAGTGATGATATTAGGCGCTATATTAGGCGCTTAGATAAGTTACCTCATCTAACCTTCACAAAAAATATGACTTTGCCCTTATAAGTCAGAAACAGAGAAGGTGGAGCAGTTGTTAAGAGTAGGGTTTGGAGTCAGACAGCCTGGGCTCAGACCCTGGCCCTGCTGCTTACTCTGTGACCTTGGCCAAGTGACTTACGTTATCTGCACCTCCTTCATCTGGAAATAAGACTAAGATTGTTCTGAGGATCAAATGTGATGACAAGTGCAAATGCCCAAGTGGAACCCGACATGGAAGGACAGCCACAAAGCCCAGCTCTGGCTATTCTTGAATGAAGTAACTTGCCAGATAACCCAGGGGCCAGACTTAGGACTAGAATCTGGATTGATGACTCTAAAGCCCTGAGCCTTCCTCAATGCTACCATGTCTCGGTTTCCTCATTTTAAAAAACGGAATATAAACCCTACCCTCACTGGGGCATCATAAAGATGAAATAAGCTGAAATTCACCGAGGGCCAAACACGATACCAAACACAGAGCCGGTGCACAGATGTCTGTCTGATCGTTTATATCTGTTATTTAGCTTAGTCGGTAGACTTGGCCCATCCTTCTGTCTGTTGAGACCTCTTCGAAACTAGATTCTGTCATCTACAATATTTGCTCTCCTCCCAGGTCCCGGTCAGGAGGACACTCACATAATTAATTATCAGGGCATTTGTCCAGTTCACATAGTCAATCCAGCTATGGCCTCAGACCCTTTGAAACATTTTGTGCAGTTCTGGACGGTGGATGGACTACAATGGCAGCAGAGGAGCTTTTCACTAGGAAAGAGGAGCTGGAGGGATGTAAAGGTGGATTTGAGAGATGGAGCCATCCTCTCTGTGGCTTCTGGCATGAAAGTTCCTTCTGAACTCTGCCACTGACAGCAGGCTGAGTTGGTGGCATTCCACAGCAGCGGACTCGCCTTGGCCTTCCACCTTTGCTGCGTAAGCCCAGTCCAGGACATCTGGGTTGAACTTATCTCTTTGACCAGGCTATATTTCTAAGTGAAGCTTCTGCCAATTCCTTGAGCACTATCAGCTATCCCAGGCTTGTAAAAGATCTTTAACAATGGAGAAACACTTAAAGCTTTAATAATGGTCCACATCAATTGTTTCCCCTTGTCAGCAGGATTTGAGAATGGAACTTCACGAGAGATCAATGCAAGTCTCCCAGGGCTTTCTACCAGCCTTTCTTGCAACTGTGACCTTGACGTTTATGTGTTATTTAATATTCATCCAAAGCACTCAAAACTTGGGCCTTTACAGTAAATATAAGCATGCTGGACAAATGGCAATTATGGATCAGGAAGTGAAAAATGTCAGGTTTGCTCTGATAGGTAATTTTTCTCTCTGGAAAGCTGTTGCTATGCCAGAGATACTAACAGTTCAATATATTATCAGGAGCAATATTTTCTTCTTTGAGTTCAGTGTATACGCCTTAAATAAATTAAACCACATGGTCAATACTCTCTGTCATTCACTGTATTACTGAATATCTCTTCTACTCTTTGCCAAAGTAGAGCTATACAAATCAAGATTATTATTATTATTTTTTTTTTTTTTTGAGACAGAGCTGCCCTTGGTAGAGTACAGTGGTATTATAGCTCACAGCAACCTCGAACCCTTGGGCTTAAGTGATATTCTTGCCTCAGTCTCCCAAATAGCTGGGACTACAGGCACCCGCCTCAATGCCTGGCTATTTTTTTGTTGCAATTGTTATTGTTTAGCTGGCCGGGCTGGGTTTGAATCCACCAGCTTCGGTGTATGTCGCTGGCGCTATAACCACTGTGGTATGAGCGCCGAGCCAAATCAAGACTATTAATACTAATAGAATAGTATTGGTTCCAGGTCACAGCTAATCCAATGGTATCTATAGGATTTTTGGAACTGGAAGGATTCTGAAAGCTCAATACCATCCATTCCTTTCAGAATTCAGAGAGGAAGGTGGGGCTCAGAGAGGTGGTACAACTTGCCTTGAGTCCTGTAACTGACTAATGGGATGGTCAGGTCAAGAACTGAGTTCTCCCGGCCTCACTTCAGGTTTGATGTACCAGTTTTACCTCTCATAAGATAAAATTAAAGGTCTCTTTTTCCTCTCTTTACTATAGGAAAGGTTCTCTTAATGTATTAGACAGTATTGGTGTCTTAGCCTTGGCCGCACTCTATATTTTGGTCCATGAGCATGGTCAGGGAGCTTGAATTGGCTAGAACTGCCCCAGTTTCAGATCTTCTGTCTGGCCTCCTGGCTTTTCAAAATACAGGTGTGATCTACAGGAAAACTTCATAGCTGTTCAGAATGTGGTTCCCATAGCTATCAAATCCTTCAGCCACTACTACTTAAAGAAGAGAAAAAGATATTTCAGAATTCATATTCACTCTCCTCTGAGGTTTTACTCAAGAGCAACCCTTTCCCCCATTATTAAAGTTAAGAACTAATGCACTGATTCTTAAGAAGTCATGCACAAGGGCAGTGGCTGTGGCTCAGTGAGTAGGGCACTGGCCCCATATACCGAGGGTGGCAGGTTCAAACCCAGCCCCAGCCAAACTGCAACAAAAAAATAGCCAGGTTTTGTGGGGGGCCCCTGTAGTCCCAGCTACTCAGGAGGCTGAGGCAAGAGAATCACCTAAGCCCAAGAGCTGGAGGTTGCTGTGAGCTGTGATGCCACAGCACTCTACCGAGGGTGGCAAAGTGAAACTCTGTCTCTAAAAAAAAAAAAAAGTCATGCACCAGAATGAAAATATGTTCTATGTATCTGGGCCCTGGCCCTAGAAACTCTCATTTAATCGATCTGGCATAAGACCTGGGCATGTGTGTTTTAGAAAAAGCACCACAAATGATTCTGATGTGCATTCTGTCTGAGAAATACTGGACTAATGTGGATTAAATAAAAACACAAACAGAAACCAAGATACTGAATGAAGTTTTATGCTTTTGTGTTAGCCGGAGTATGAGGAAGACTTGCGCTTAGGCTACTACTGATGGTATCTGTAGTTTTATCCAAACCTGCTGTTGGACCTGAAATCCATTATCTTGTAACTGTAGACACGGAGGGCTAAAAAAGATAAGGGAGGATGCGGTGGCCTGATTGCTTGGCACGCCTCCTGCCTCCTGGAAAATTGATGTCTTTTACTGCCCCCTAGTGGATATTTAGGAACCCGCGACCAGGAAAGTCACCCCGTTCAAAATTCCAGCAGTGCTTAGCAATAAGATACTCGTATTCAGCCTTAAGAAAGAAGAAAATTCTGACACATGCTACAACATGGATGTATCTTGAGGACATTGTGCTAAGTTAAATAAGCCAAACACAAAAAGACAATTATTATATGATTCCATTTACATGAGGTACCTAGAATAGTCAAATTCCTAGAGACAGATAGTAGAACGGCGTTTGCTGGGGGATGCGGGGTGGGGGGAGAGAGGAGAGTTGGTGTTTAATGAGTACAGAAGATCAGTTTTGCAAGATAAAAGTTCAGGGGTGGATGGCTGCACAACAATGAATTTACTTAATGCCACTGAACACCTAATATACACACAATGTACACTTGAAGGTGGTCAATCTGATAAATTTTGTTATGTATGTTTTACTAAAATTTTTAATTAAAAATAAAAAAACTGTTTGGAAAAGAGATAGCTGTTTGTGAGTTAGGGAGACTGTATTCAAGTAAAAACAGAACATCTGGATTTTTATTCCAATTTGGTAAGGTTATTTCTGACCATGTGACCTTGAGAAAGTCACCTAACTTCCTAGACTCCATTGTCTTCACCTGTTAAACAAAGGTCACACTGAGGTTCAGCTGACAAGTGCTGAACAATGCTTTATCCTGACATCACCACAGCTGATGGCTGCGTTGCAAACATACGCGTGGCATTACTCACACAGCAGAGCTGTTGTGATCAGCACATTGGGACGAACTAACTGTTAGAGCAGGAGATTTGGATTGGAGATTTCTGATGTACTTGAGGACGTCAGCTGGGCATGAGGGGAAAGCAAGCTAAAATATTTGGAGGGAGAAATTCAGCAACCAGAAAACCCAGCTACAAAATGCTATTAGCAATGAGGGCCAAGCCAGAGCACAGTTTCTGAGGAAATACCGTGTCTGCAATACCAGGGAAGTAAAAGCCAGTTAGAGCAGTCCTTTGTCACTCAGTGGATTTGCATTCAATCTGGGCAACTCAGACCCTTGGTGTCACAGGCACATGCTGCAGATCTTAAGCACAAAAATGCCTCTGGTAAATGAAGTCAGTGTCACAAAGCACATGCTGGACAGGGTGAGGGGACCAGCTCTGGCAGCACTGGGGGCTGAGCCTGGTACCCAGTTCCTACACTCAGGGTTCAAGGCGGTTTCCGAGTCCAGCGAGGACTGAAGCTGTCTGCAGGAAAGGTCCCTGGCCAGATGGGAGGGGCAGGAGGGGCTGAGCCAGACAAGGCTAAGGGGGCTGCCGCAGGGGGGCGTTGTGAAGGCAGGAGAGAGCAGGAGACATCTGGGGCACTGTGATAGTTCCAATGGCTGGTGAACAGAACAGGAGTGCAGTGGGGGAGTGCACGTGGCAATCCTACTAGTGAGATGGGCAGGGGCCGGTGATTCTGATGACAACCATAATCAGCGTGCGCACACTGAGCACTTATTATGGGGCAGATGCTCTTCTAGGAGCCCTGCATATGTTATCTCATTCAATCCTCACAACAATCCTATTTTACATGTAAGGGAATGGAGGCCCAGAGATGTTGAGTAACTGGCCAAAGGTTACACAGCCAATAGGTCGTGGAGACAGAATTTGAACCAGACGATCAGGGTTCCAGGGTCCATGTGGAGAAGGAAGGAGGGCTGCACTGAGGAAGGGGATGGTAGGTGGCAAGCTCGGTGTGAGGTAGGGGCTGACGGGGAAAGTCTTACCCTATCAGCGAGTTTGGACAATGTCTCCTGAAGTTCTGGAGACTCACTGGCAGGTCTGAGAAGGAAGCTGCTTAATTAGCTGCGTGCTGTGGAAAGGCCTCTGGCTGCTGCATGGAAAATGTCCTGGAGGGGCAGGTGGTCGGTGACAGAGAGGAAACTGAACTGAGAGGAAAAGCCTGAAAAGCTGGCAGTGGAGCTGGAGGGCGGTGGGAGGGGAGGCCTGAGACAGATTTTGACATTAAAATGGACAAACATAGTGACTCAAGTGAGGGCTACGAGAGCATGCAGGGTCGCTTCCAAATGTCAAGCAGATGGTGGCTACAGTCGCAGGGAATAAAAAGGTTTGGGGGGTGCAGCGGGGGTAGGGGAGAGCCAGAGAGAGGGACCCAGGGCACATGAGACTGGTGAGGTTCTGTGCCACCTGGACATGCGTGTCTGGAGCTTGGGAGAGAGACCTGGTGTCATGGGGCCCATGGTGATGGCTGAGGCCTTGGCAATGGCCCGTGTTACACAGGGAAAGGATAAGAGGGATGACACCACCTGGGAACCAGAGCTGCACAGGCAGAAAAGATCACAAACCGCCTTGTGTTTGTACTTGCCAGATTTTCAACTGGCCAGTGACATACACCCATGTCACCAGGGCACGCAAGAGGAAGAGGATTTGGAATGATGGGACCAGATGCAGGAAGGTCCCGAGGCCATCAAAGTCCTGAAGGGCTGGGCTGGGGCAGGGAGCAGGGAGCTGAAATAGGGAAACGAGACAGAGAAGAGGTGGAGTCGGGGGTGGGGGCTGGTGCCTGGAAGGATGTGAGGGGGCAGAGAAAGAGGAAGTGTCACTAATGATCTCAGGGTTTGGGGCTTCAGTAATTGGAGGGGGTGATGATACCAATTGCAGATTTAGGGACTACAGGAAGAGGAGCAGGTCTCACTCAGTGCAAGTGGGAGGGGAGATGAGTTCCCTTCATCGCTAAGTATCGCCTTGTGACCACAGCCACGAGCTGAGTTAGGCCTCTGTCATCTCCTTCCTCAGGCCCTCGACTGCTCAGGGAACCAGATTATGTCATCCAGTATCCCCTGGAGATGATTATTTTGATACAATAACTCCCCCAATCTTAGAAAGAATAAGAACTGCTGACAGGGGAAGACTAGGATCTTAGGCCTAGACGTGGCATGTCTTGAACTGAGGGAAGGGTGTCCAAATGAACCCTCAGCTGGACAGTCAGTGGGACAGCTGTGACCACGTGGAGAGGGGGAGTCCCTGCCACTGCAGGATCAAACATTTTCACCACTCCCTGGATTTTGAAGCATTCCAGTTAAGAAAATCTAAGTGGCAAAAACCCAACCCTGTTCGGTTTACCACTGATGAGTATCCTGAGTTTTCTCAGGCAGTTTAAAAGCAACAGCATCAATTATGCCTGAGGAGGTGGAGCTGACCACTCACATGCAACTCCTTGGCTGGCCCAAGAGGCCCTTCTGCCTAGACAGGCCGGCTCTAACTTCCAGCAGCCTTGTTTCCTGCCCCCCCAAGCACCCCCATCATCCTCTCTCACACCTGCGTGCTTACACAGACTTCCCCTTGGCCTCCACTGGCCGCCTTGCCCCTTCTTTGCCTGTAGAGCTCCTATCCATCATCTACGGCCCAGCCCAAAAGTTCCCTCAGAGAAGCCTTTCCTGACCTGCAACCCTCCACACAGAGACCTTTTATCTTCCAAAGCATTTCTGTATATTGAGCTACCCTGTATCTTCACAAACACCCCTTCAAGACCCCAGAAAGGAATCATCACCGTGCACACATGCATGGGCACACATACACACACATGTGAACATGGGCACAAACAATGAAACTGAGGCCCAGGAGCAAGGAGGTTCTTCGGAGGCCACACAGCGAGTGACAAAGCCAGAACTAAACCATAAAATCGCCAGATTTCCAAACCAAACTTCTTTCTGCCGTAATTCATTCAGGCACCTGAAGTCTTTCAAGAGAAACCCTGAAATAAATACTTTCTCCTTGTTCAGAATAACAACGTAACATTTGCTTGGTGCTATGATAAATTTCAACCCTTTGCAGAGATAGTCCTTTATTGAGTCTTCAAATCTCCGCTCTATGGAAAATGAGAAAAATGGAGGCCCAGAGAAGTAAGAGGCCTGTAGTCACCAGCTATCAGGTTGAAGTGTCAGGCTGGGCCCAGGCTGCCCTTTCTTTGAAGATGATCTTGGATATTCTGGGGAGGTCCGCACAGCTTCACACCATGGGCTGCTCAGGGAAACTGGTGCTTCTGCTTGGAAAAATGGAGCGATAAGGAACAGCCTCTCCACGTGCTCTGCCTCCATCCAGCCTGCTGCCTCTGCAACTGCATGGCCCCACTTTTGGTGAACAGCAACTTTTTACGGGCCACAATCTATCCATCATTAATGAGGAACCAAAAAGCCGCACTGGGACATACCTAGGACAATAAAACCTGCCTACTAGGAAGGAGCAAGTCATCGTGTGAGGCTGTCCATTTTCTTGTCTGGTCTCAACACCTGACCCCTCACTGCTGGAGGTGAGGACACCAGCTGGGCCAGGCAGCCCTGCCCTTCCCCCCCCAGGTCCAGTCCCAGCGTCTACCCAGCCCTACCTAAATGCCCTCCCATGTGGACCCCCAGCCAGGCTTGCATGGCCTGAAGCCCAGCATTCTAAGGGCCCCCGAGCATACTAGGCTCCCCACTGCCTGAGCCCACACACCTGGGTGTCTGCAGGGAGCAGCAGAGTAGAAGGCATGGGCTCAGAGTCAGACAGCCCTGGGTTCAGGTCTCAGCTCTGCCACTTCCTAGCAGTAGGACCCTCACCCGGCGACATACCCCTCTCTGTATCTCAATGTCCTCACTGTAAACAGGAGCGATGGTGCGTAGTACCTACGGTTATGTGAGGACTAAGTAATGTCATGCGTTTGTGTCTGACACAGTGCGGTGTTTTATTGTTTTGTTTGTACTAGTCTGCCTTGGTTTCCTGTCACCCTCTGGATTCCTGAAGGAGGCTCACCCCTGCCTACTTGGCTACGGTCTAAACGCCTGCCTGCTACCCTACAGTGCTCTCCCTGGGGTGACAGGTCCTGTCTCTGAGCCTCAGCTGTCTCCTGGGTCCCCTCGGTGCCATGGTCTTTGGGGCCACCCAAGTTCTCCCCCATCGTCTCCTTTTGAGAGGTCAGAAGGCATCGCAGCAGAGCACAGCCGGAATATAACCCTGGGTTGCTGAGTAAGCTCCCCTTCCAGCTAAAATCGTTTTCCAGGAGTGAGGATTTCCCACTAATGAACTGGCCAAATAATCTCCAGCTCTCTTCCAAGTGTGTACAACTCAGTTATAGTCAAAGGCGCCTCAGATCACCGCCCCCAGCTTTTCCTGCTTTCCAACACTGTAGTCCTGTATCTCCTCATTCCTGCCACAATTTCCACATTAAACTTTACAATGCAAGAACATCAATGCCATACTTTTCAACACTCAAACCAGGTCTTCCAGCCCTGATGCCCTTTTGGCTAAACCAGCAGCTATGATCAATTGCAGTAATGACCAGTGCCAGGCACTGGGTGGGGCGTGACGCTATGTGTACATGAGATCTGATCCTACAAGACAAGTAACATCCTTTTCATTCTCAGACTTTGTAGCTGGAAGGTTTTCCACACCCTCCAAGACACTATGCATAGAAGAGGCGGTGTTAACTAAGTACCTCCCTCCTCCTGCCGACTCTGTCCTGGCCTAGCACAGGAGGGACTCAGTGAACGCTTCTTGGATCCTGCCTGTCTCACTTTGTTCAATGCGCTGTCACTTTATCCAGGACTACAGGTAACATCACTTCGCATGCTGGTGATTCCAGCCACTCCTTGGCCTTGGGCTAGAGTGTCCACTGAACTTGGTAAGTCCCGCCCACTCTCTGTCTCTAATGCACACCTCTCATGGGCTCCAGACTTGAATCATAAGACGTGTCAAATTTAACATGTACCAAACTAACCTCATTGTCTTTTCCCTCAGATGTATTCCTCCTCTTCCATCCATGTTCCCAAGCCAGAAATCTGGGATCGCCTTCCTCAGCATTACCCAGTCTCACCTTGTCACCGAAATGCTGCCATTTCTGCTTAACACTCCCACAGGCCTCTGATCCTCTCAGCATTTCTTACCTGGATTATTCCAGCAGCTTCCTCTATGTCAGACATATCCTATATATTATTATATTTTCAATTCTTACAAGCAACCCTATGAGGTAGGCATTAAAGGGCAAGCCAGATGAAATCACCATTTTTATAGGTACATACGTACACACACAAGTTCATTTGGGTCAAGCTAACACTGTCACTATTCCCCTACTACAGGAGAAGAGGAAACTGGGATTTGAGGGTAAGTGATTTCCCCAAGGTCAGGTTCTGCACGAGGGAGCCAGACTCTGAACCCAGACATGTGTTCAGATTTCCAAAGGCCACACCTTTTCTGCCAAATCATATCACATTTCAAGGTCCATACACCAGTTCCTAAAGGAACACTCACAACTTTAAATACATTATTTAAAATAGTAATACATGTTAATGCTTTATAATTAATAATAATATGTAATAATAACAACTGCCATTTATGAGCACCTACAATGTGCCCTACATTAGTTATTTAATCATCACAGCCACGCTATGAGAAATCTACTAATATTGTTTTTTTTTTCCTTTTTTAAGTTTCTGGTTTGGTTTCCTTCCTTGGTTGTATTTATGTGTGTGTGTGTGTGTGTGAGATATTGGTTTTAATAATGTTACAAGTAAGGCATCTGAGGCTCAGAAAAGTCAGGAGACCTGTGAACCACAAAGGAAGTTGCAAGCACAAAGTGAATTTGGGCCATGCTAATTTGGACATGGCTATGAATTTGGACACTGGCCCTGATCATGGCCGGTGGCTGGGTCTCCCTGGCTCGTGGCTCCAGGGTGGGCATAGACAGCAGCGCGGAGCTGGTACTTCTGGGCAAGAGCTCCAGCCTCTAACAGGAGCACTGAATGGAAACCGACAGACCAAGAAGACAGTTTCAAACACAGACCAGTCTGTTCTGGGAGCCGAGCAGGGGCAGCCAAGTGCCTGCCCAGGAACTAGACAGCCTGATCATTTGCACCAGGAAAGTGAGAACAGGCTCTCCTGCAAGCCTCTGGATTTCAACTGCTGGTTTAAATTTCAAGGAGAAGCAGAAGGTGTTGACATGTAAGGAATTACTTGAACATGCCTTTGATCACCCTGAAGCTCTGGGGTGTTCTAAATGAGCAGGCTGGCTGGAAGCTAAGCTGAGCTGAGTTTTACAAAGGAACTCCTACTGTGCCCCTGACGGCCAGCTGGAGAAGCCACTTTTCCTTAAGTAAACACTGTTTCCCCTCCTTTCATTTCAGTGGGAGCAGGTGGCCAGGACACGGGCAGAACTGCGGCTAAGCCCTCTCCTATTGGCTCACAGGAAATGTTAGCCCAGAGCCCCTCCTGACCTCTGGCTGGTTTCTTAACCTCGGTGGCCCTCTGTTAGGACACCCCTCTGCTTCCTTAATAAATCAAAGAGGGGCAGTGGAGGCTGTCTACCCGTGTGGGCAGAGACTCCTCAACTGTTCCTCAAATTTCTATTCCCTTTGGGACATCTCACTAGACACTGGGAGGGAGGAGAGTTTGGTTCCCCTTTAATGCTCAGAACCAAGCCCAGGCTGAATTCTTTCTTTGTTCCCCATCACATAGCCCAAGCTTTGAAAAGACTTTATTAATGACTCGAGGAGAGCAGAAGGGAAATAAACCCAGAGAGGAGCAGGAAAGCAGATAATGGTATTTACAAGAAGCTCTCACCTCAGCACGACCACGGGGCTCCTAAGTTTGCCCTTAGATGGCAGAGGACAATGTCCCCATGCCCTTGGGGCACAACCTAGAGTCCCTGGCTCAGCTCTGAGAAATCTCCCGCCCAGCTGTCCAAGCCTCACTGCCCACTGACAGTGGAAAGTTCTCCTTTTGGGAGTCCTCGCCTAGGAATCAAAAGACAGAACAGCTATGCTATGGTCTCAACGGGACAGCCATTTCAGGATACGATGCCATACGGTAAAGAGCCACAGAAGAAATGTGATAGGAAATAGCAAGGTATTTATCATCTAACAGCACCAATATCTTTATCTGTCAAATGGATATTGTAATAAAACCTCTCTGATACAGCATTTCCCAGACTTGCACGGCTAGGGAGCACTTTTAAAATTATGATGTACTTGCGCTACACCAATAGGGGCTCACACATATTCAGATTAATAATGTGGACTGATTATAATCTCAATATATAAGATCTGGTGACATGGTGGTATTAGTCAATGGTGACGTTAGTCAATATATATTTAACATAACGGTGATTAATCTGAAGCCATTTACCTTTTTGCTTTCAACTTGAATCCAAGTAGGCATGAGCTTCTTGTGTGTGTTCTGCCCACAGAATTTTTTTTTTTTACCACAGAATTTTTAAAGTACCTCATGGTTATCTAAACAAAGAGTGAAATCCGAGGGCAGCTGAGATAAATCTGGCTGATTTTACACTGATAAATCATTTTGTCCTGAGCTGCTTTTAAGTCCTTGCTGGAAGATGCATCAAACATGTCACACTGGGGGAAGGAAAGAGAAAGAAACTAACCCACACTGAGCCTCGCAGTGCAGGCGGCTCCACAAGATTCTCACTGAACACTCGGTCTCTTGTCCATCCTTCCAGCATCCTGTGAGGTGGTCCTTATCTGAGTTTTATAGAGACCAAAGGTGACCCTGCAAGGCCACATATGTGGCTGTGGATGGAATTAAACACAGATCTAGCCAGCTCCGGGGCCCAGTTCTTTCCATGACACAACACTGCTTAGGGAAGCGGAGCCATACGCCCATGGCTGGGCAGTCTTTGCCTTCCTATTACAATACAAGCTCTATGCAAAAAAGAATCACGTCAGATTTGTTTATCACAATCATCTCAGTGTCAAGTACGATGCCAGAAAGCTCAAGGGAGTTGGATACAAGTGTTTGAAACTTCAAAAGGATTATGATAGTCTGAAGGGAACATGCGTGTTCACAGGACCCAGAGGGCCGAACCTCATCCAGAGGGGATGGCAAAGGAAGATGAGATACAGGGGAAAAGGCCTCAATTCAGGAATATTTTACAAGTTAGAGCCCTCCCACTGTGTGATGAGTTCCCTTGGTCATCTGAATATGATCGAGTATAGGCTGGACCCCGGCAGTCTGGCCAGCTGGAGGGTGGGGTGGGGCTGGTTGGTCTCTCGGGTCCTTTCCAGTACCTAAGATGTGTTTATCCTTTGGTGCTGACTTCCTCCACTCTAGGTCTACTTAGTTCCTCTGCGTGATTCAGTCAAGTCTCTTTACCTCTCTGGGCCTCAGTTTCCTCATCTGTACAATAGGAGGCATTTGTTTGATGACTCTATTGAGAATTCTTCTGCTTAGGGCATCCAAGATCCTGCAGGCTCTCTGGAGAGCAAGGGCTATGACAAGACCACATGCAGGATGGTGTCATGCTGCTAGAGGTTACAAGACTTCCTGTGGGTGCCCTCTCTGTGTGTCAGCTCTGGCCACCCAGCTTCCTCACCTAGGCATGGAGACAGACCAGGTTCAACCTGATTCAGAAAGTAACGTGGGAATCAGGCAAACCCATAACATTCGACATAATTCTGGAATGTGTTGAAAGTTAACACGTTCCAGCAATATAAGTGTGTTTACGCTTCTAAGGAAGAGGGATGAGAGTGCTTCTGTTCCATACAGAGCCATGTGTGGCTCTCAGTGAGGCCGGCACTGCCGCCTAGGGAGGGTTTAGGTGATATCTGGGGGGTGCTTCTCATTGTCGCAATTAATGAAGGGTATCCCTGGTAGAGGGGTATCCCTGGGTAGAGGCCTGGAATGCCCAGAATGTGACAGTCCTGCCACGCCTTCATGAAGTTGAAATATCTACCTGTACGTAACAGGAAGATAACTTAGAACCTGGCCCCTTGTTACATATAAATAAAAGGTATTTCATACGGTTTAAATAGTGCATCACAATTTTCCAGGAATGTTAAAACCATGTATATAGGGAGAATATTACACTTTGCCTTTTTTCTTACCTTGAGATAGTGTCTCACTTTGTCACCCTGGGTAGAGTGCTGTTGCATCACAGCTCACAGCAACCTCCAACTCTTGGGCTCATGTGATTCTCTTGCCTCAACCTCCTGAGTAGCTGGGACTATAGGTGCCTGCCACCAAGCTGCGCTAATTTTAGAGACAAGGATCTCGCTCTTGATCAGGCTGGTCTCAAACTCCTGAACTCAAGCAATCCACCTGCCTCGGCCTCCCAGAGTGCTGGGATTATAGGTGTGTGCCACCGCACTGGCCTATAGCGTCCTTTTAATATTTCAGAAATATCACATCAATGATGATACAGTGCCTCACGGTATTTGAGTTACCCATACAACATCCGGCAAATGGATGTGAAAGTAGCTTAAAATGTCAAATATAAACAAATATTATAGATAGAGAACATAATGTTTAATCAAATGTTGTCCCAGTTACTCATTAGTCTGACCGCTTCATTATGTCACATAGTATAACAGTGCCAGAGTATTTATTCAATGAAAGGTAGAGTATTTTGTTACAAATGACTTTTGTAACATTCTGCTTTAGAGAACATTTAGAGTAGGTTTTTTGAGAAACAAGTCTAAACTATTGTATGTGGAACTGTGTGTATACATTGACTATATTTCAGTCTGGGATATTAAAGAGTATCATAATTTATCTTGATAAAAAGCAGGAGCAGGAGAGCCCTGGAATAATGACACCTCTTATAGCAATGAGCATACCTAATACCCATGAAATGAAACCAGGCCTTTGTGGAGAATTGGCTGATTCCAGGATGGGGTCAAGGAAAACACAAGAAAAGCCTGGAATACCTGCTTGTGCAAAAGAGAATGCTCAAACAATAAATGGGACTCTTAAAAGGACTCAGGGCTTTATTGGCCAAATCTTGGATAAGTCTGAGCACCAAAGTAAATAAGCATGGGATTATAGATTATAACCTGTTGAATAAAATAAGAATCCCTGAGTTCACACTAATATGTATGCATACAAGTATGGGTAACGAAGTCAGAAGACAAAGGTTTTTCCTTAAAGTAGAAACTCAGCTGACGTATAGACAGAATGATAGAGTTAGGTAGTTACTATGTGGCTGCCATCACGATAACAACTGATACGGGCAAAAATCATTAATGGAGGCAAAAAAGAGAGGGTGAAAATTTGAGGAGTAACAGGACCTACTTACATACATAGCTTAAATTATCTTCCCACAAAATACTTATTAATTAGAAAAAGGGAAATAGTAACTTGTTAATGACAGTCTGGCAGACACCACATTAACCACAAATAAAAGCTGGAATCAGCAGAAAAAGGACACGTGACATCATCTGCTTCCTGATATGATGCCCCTAAGAAAAACACAAAAGCCAACATTCTGTGGCTTTCCTGCCAAAAATGCATATCCTGAATCTAATAATAAGGAAACCTCAGATAAACCCAAATTGGGGGCTGCTATGCTAAATAACTAGCTTATTAATATCAATGTTGGCCAGGTGTAATGCCTGACACCTGTAATCCTAGCACTTTGGGAGGTCAAGCCTGAGGGATTGCTTGAGCTCAGGACTTGGAGACCAGCCTGAGTGAGAGCAAGACCCTGTCTCTACAAAAAAATAGAAAAATTAGCTGGGTGTGGTGGTGTGTGCCTGTGATCCTAGCTGCTCGGGATGCTAAGGCAGGAGGATTGCTTGAGCCCAGGAGTTTGAGGTTGCCGTGAGCTAGACTGATGCCATGGCACTCTAGCCAGGGCAACAGAGGGAGACTCTGTGTCAAAAAGAATAAATAAATAAAAGGTCAATGTTAAGACCCACAAAGAAAGACTAAGACATTTTTCCAGATTAAAGGAAACTTAAGAGACACAACAAATGAATGTAATGACTTTGTTTTGCTATAAATAATAGAGACAATTGTCAAAATCTGAATATGAAACAACGGAGTGAAGAGACAACTATGGAATGGGAGAAAATATTTGCAAACCACACATCTGAGAAGGGGTTAATATCTAAAACATATAAGGAATTTAGAAGGACAAATAATGCACGATCTCACTTAATGTAGAATCTAAATTCCTTATACATTTCAACTGAATAGTATGAAAACAAAGAAACAATAAATAAACATTTATTTTAAAATGGGCAAAGGCTTGTTGAAGATCAAATGACAATATGAAATAATACTCAAAATCACTAGTTATCAGAGACATGCAACTTAAAACACAATGAGCTATCACCTTATGCCTATCACAGTGGCTATTATCAAAAAGACAAAAGATGACACCCAGAGAGAATGTGAAGGAAATGGAAACTCCGTATACTACTGGAGGAATGTAGATTAATAACACCAGTATGAAAAACAGTATGGAGTTGAAGAAACAATTAAAACTACAACTGCCACATGATCCAGCAATCCCACTTCTGGGTTATACATCCAAAGGAAATGAAGAGTATGTTGAAGAGATGTCTGCACTCCCATGTTTACGGCAACACTGTTCACGAAATAGCCAAGGTACGGAATCAGCCTAAGTATACATCAATGGATGACTGGATAAAGAAAATGTGGCAGATATATGCAGTGGAATACCATTCTGCCTGAAAAAAGAAGGAAATTCTGTCATCTGCAACAACTTGAACATTAGGTTAAGTGAAATAAGCCAAGCACAGAAAGACAAACACTGCATGATCTCAGTCACATGTGGGATCTGAAAAGGCTGAACACGGGATTCAGAATGGTGGGGCTGGGGATGTGAGGGGCGTGGGAAGATATTGGTCTAAGAGTATAAAATTTCAGTTAGATAATTGTACAGCCTGGTGACTATAGTTAAAAACATATATTGCATTCTTGAAAATTGCTAATAGTAGATGTTAGCATTCTCACCACACACAAAAAAGTACATGCGGTAATTCATATGTGTATGTTAATTAGCTTGACTTAGCTATTCTATAATGTATATATATATTTCAAAACAACATGTTGTAAAAATACAGTAGAACCTCCATAGTTGACCACCTCCCTACACTGACCACCTCCTTAAGTCGACACAATTTTCATAGACCAGACATGCAGCACATGTACGCATCAATAGTGTAGGCATAGTTCCTTGTGTTGGTCACTGTATGTTGACCAGTTTGTTATAGTTCCTTGGGTGGTCAACTTACAGAGGCTCTACTAATATACAATTTTTATTTATCCATTTTGGACTAGCAAATTGTGGTACATGTATACCATGGAATATTATGCAGCCTTAAAGAAAGATGGAAACTTTACCTCTTTCATGTTTACATGGATGGAGCTGGAACATATTCTTCTTAGCAAAGTATCTCAGGGATGGACGAAAAAGTATCCAATGTACTCAACTCTACTATGAAGCTAAATTATAGCTTTCACATGAAGGCTATAACCCAACTATAGCACAAGACTATGGGCAAAGGGCCAAGGAAGGGGAAGGGAGGGGGGAGGTTTTGGTGGAGGGAGGGTAATGGGTGGGGCCACATCTACAGTGCATCTTAGAATGGGTACAGGTGAAACTTACTAAATGCAGAATACAAATGCCTGCATACAGTAACTAAGAAAATGCCATGAAGGCTACGTTGAACAGTTTGATGAGAATATTTCAGATTGTATATGAAACCCACACATTGTACCCCTTGATTGCACTAATGTACACAGCTATGATTTAACAATAAAAATAAATAAATTAAAAAAAAAACTCTATTCGCTGTTATCTTCACTAAAGTGTTTTTGGATTACTTTTTTTTTTTTTTTTTTGAGACAGAGTCTCACTTTGTCCCCTCTGGTAGAGTGCCGTGGCATCACAGCTCACAGCAACCTCAAACTCTTGGGCTCAAGCGATCCTCTTGCCTCAGCCTCCCAAGTATCTAGGACTACAGGTGCCTGTCATAAGGCCCGGCTATTTTTAGACACAGGGTCTCACTCTTGCTCAGGCTGGTCTGGAACTCCTGACCTCAGGCAATCTAACTGCCTCAGCCTCCCAGAGTGCTAGGATTACAGGTGTAAGCAATCGCGCCCAGCCTGTTTTGTATTACTTTTGTTACATTACTTTGTGATGTAGAAATTTAACGAGATAAATGATGCATAAATGTTTCTTATCTGTATATTACTATTGTTCTTTATTCTCTGCATAGTATACATATGTAGACATATAACACACACATATATATTGCACATATTAGATACACACTCGATATGTGTAATAAACACTATATTTATTACATAAACACTATATATGAGTATACATCATAGATACAGGGTATAGATATGTATACATATATATACATTGTATGTACTATACAGAGAAAAGAGAATAATAAGTAATGCACATATATGTACATGTGACTGTGCATATACCTGTCCACATAGATAGTCATTTTAGTGCCTGCCTCCTATAGAGTAACAGGGCCGTAATGAATGTTAAGAGGTTATATGCATCTATTCCATAATTTCAGATAGCTAAAATTCTGAAAGTCAATGTATTTTTTTTTCTTTGCTATCTCTGGAGATGGCTGCTATATAGAAATAAATAATTTTAATAAGTAATCAAATAATTTCTCATAAACTAAATAAATTTAATTCTCCAGTATGTTTTTCTTTCACTTTTTAAAAATCTTTGTATTGGGGCAGCGCCTGTGGCTCAGTGAGTAGGGCGCTGGCCCCATATGCCAAGGGTGGTGGGTTCAAACCCAGCCCCGGCCAAACTGCAACAAAAAATAGCCGGGCGTTGTGGCGGATGCCTGTAGTCCCAGCTGCTTGGGAGGCTGAGGCAAGAGAATTGGGTGAACCCAAGTGTTAGAGGTTGCTGTGAGCCATGTGACCTCAAGGCACTCTACCCAAGGGCGGTACAGTGAGACTCTGTCTCTACAAAAAAAAAAAATCTTTGTATTTCTCCCATAAGACTTGCACATTGGGCAATCATGAAATACGTATAGACCAGCTGATAGCTTTACTCTGACTCTTCTAACCATTATTCTGCCTTCCGATGTTTAGTGAATCTGATACTTAGGACATTCTTCTTTATGAATCATGTTACATAAGTCCCTTTCCTATTATTCACTCAATACAACTGACTGCGAAAATGAAACCCATGTGAACTCCCTCCTTTTATAAAAATGAGATTCAGATACTGCTTAAAATACATCTATTTTTTGTTCTTGCTTGCAATAGAAACACACGAGAGCCTCCTCAAGGAAATGAAATTATTTTAAGATTTTTCCAGCCCTGTAACATGGGAGTTGGTGAACTTTGGACCATGGTCGCACCTCTGCTTGTTTTGTAGATAAAGTTTTCTTGGAACACATTCACACTCTCTTGTTCATGTATCGTCTTTCACACTCCACAGGCAGAGCTGAGTCATGGTGACACAAACTCTATGACCCACCAAGCTGAACAACAGCTTTACATCATGTGCTCTTGTTATAATCCATGAATAGTATCTTATGTACATTTTCCCCTAATTTCTTGATTAAACCTGCAAGATGGATATACTCTCATTACCTCCATTTTGCAAATGAAGAAAATAAGAGATGAGACCAGTGAGTGTAGCCCCTGGCTCCAACTGGGCCTGTGAGCAGAGAAGCAGACAACAGTGTGGACTGAGTCTGGCAAGTGGAAGTGTGGATCCCTGGCTCCAATTGTGCTGCTGGAGACCCTTGAACCCCTCACTGTCAAGCAGGGTTTGCACTGACTGAGACAATTTAATTGGAACCCGTGTCTGGGGCTGTCCACTCGGGGACATTCTGAGGTTGACCTTTGAAGTTCTATAGCAGAAAAGAACTGAAGGGTGGGACTGGGCACCACAGCTGTTTGTATCTCTTCACAGTTGATATTTAAACCTAATATTGTGCCTTCTTAGGATAGGGTAGAGGTTGGCTAATATCAAAACAGAGCTAGCTTGCGCTATCTCACCAAGTAGGTCCTCAAAGTCACTGGCCAAAACTCTAAAAGAAGCCTTTGTAAGGTTGTAGGAGATAAGCCACAATTACAAAGCCTAGCTCTTTGGTAAGGGGCTATCTGTACTACCTGGGAACCCCAAGTCAATCTCACCCTACCAGTTCTAATAACCAAATGGTGGAAAATAAACATGGTGTGGACCCAACAGAAGAACTCTGGCAACATGAATAACCAGAGTAGATCAACCCCCACCCCCTAAAAAAAATGACAAAAGAGATACAACTGAAGATGCTATGCATAGACAAATGGCAGCAATGTCAGAAGTGGAATTCAGAATATGGAGGCAAATAAGATAAATAGAATGGAAGAAAAGATTGAAATTGAATTCCAAAGAGTAGTTCTAAAGTTGTCTCAAGAAATTAATGAATTCAAAGCCCAAGTCACCAAAGATATGGACATAATGAGAAAAGAGATAGCAGAGCTCAAAGAAATGAAAAAGTTAGTTGAGGAGCTCCAGAATACAGTAGAATCCCTCAGTAATAGAGTTGACCAGGCAGAAGAAAGGATCTCTGAAACTGAGGACAAAGGGTTTGAATGTTCTCAAACACTCAAAGAGGCAGAGAAATGGAGAGCAAAAACTGATCATTCCCTGAGAGAGTTGTGGGATCACTCCAAAAGATCAAACATTCGTATATAGGAATTCCTGCAGGAGGAGAGGATGGTCCTAAAGGTACAGATGCTCTACTCCCAGAGATTTTGGAGGAGAATTTCCCAAGCATTGCCAAGATATAGAACTGTAGATAGCAGACAGTTTCAGAACCCCAGCAAGACTCAATCCAAATAAAGCATCTCCTAGACACATTGTGATTAACTTTGCCAAAGTTAAGACAAAGGAGAAAATTCTGCAAACAGCCAGACATAAGAAAAGCATCACCTACAAAGGGAGAAGTATCAGAATGACTGCAGATCTCTTAGCCGAAATGTTTCAAGCCAGAAGAAGATGGTCATTGACCTTCAATCTCCTAAAACAAAACAACTCCCAGCCCAGGATCCTGTATCCAGCTAATCTGAGTTTCATTTGTGATGGAGAAATCAAATACTTTAATGGCACAGACATGTTGAAGAAATTTGCCATAACTAAACCAGCTCTCTAGGATATTCTCAGACCCATCCTGTACAACAACCAGCTCAATGCTCTACCTCCAAAGTAAACCCACCCAGAAATTTTTGAATAAAACCCAACTTCCACAGTGGTGAAAGGATTAAAAATGCCCACCGGACATCCAAAAATCATGACACCCAAAACACAACCAGGTTTATCAATTCTCTCAATTAATGCAAATGGTTTAAATTGTCCTCTAAAGAGGCACAGGCTGGCTGACTGGAAACATAAACTCAGACTGGAGATCTGCTGTATACAAGAACCTCACCTTACCTTAAAGGATAAAAATGGAGTCAGGGTGAAGGGATGGAATTGTATAATACAGGCAAATGGAAACCAGAAAAAAGCAGGGGTTGCAATTTTAGTAGCAGATACAATTGGCTTGAAACCAACAAAGATAAAGAAAGATAAGGAAGGTCACTACATATTTGTCAAGGGAAACACCCAGCATGAAGAGATTTTGATAAAATTAACATTTATGCATCCTATCAGAATGCTCCTCAATTCATAAAGCAGACCCTAATGGATATGAACAACTTGACATCTTCCTGCAGTATAATAGTTGGAGATTTTAACACCCCTTTAACAGTTTTGGATAGATCCTCCAAGAAGAAACTAAACAAAGAAATATTAGACTTAACCTGACCCTAGAACAAATGGACTTTACAGACCTCTATAGAACATTTCACCCTAATAAAACTGAGTATACATTCTTCTCATCAGCCCATGGGTCATCCTCCATAGATCATATCCTAGGACACAAGTCTAACCTCAGCAAATTTAAAAGTATAGAAATTATTCCTTGTGGCAGCACCTATGGCTCAAAGGAGTAGGGTGCCGGTCCCATATACTGGAGGTGGCAGGTTCAAACCCAGCCCCGCCCAAAAAAAGGGGGAAAAAAAAGAAAGAAATTATTCCTTGTATCTTCTCAGACTGCCATGGAATAAAAGTTGAACTCAACACCAACAGGAATCCTCACACTCAAACAAAGTCATGAAAACTAAATAACCTCAGGCTGGGCTCGACGCCTGTAGCTCAAGTGGCTAAGGCACCAGCCACATACACCAGAGCTGGCGGGTTCAAATCCAGCCCGGGCCTGCCAAGCAGCAATGACAACTACAACCAAAAAATGGCTGGGCATTGTGGCAGGCGCCTATAGTCCCAGCTACTTGAGAGCCTTAGGCAAGAGAATCACTTAAGCCCAGGAGTGGAAGTTGCTGTGAGCTGTGATGCCACAGCACTCTACCCAGGATGACAGCTTGAGGCTCTATCTAAAAAAAAATAATAATATAAAATAAAATAACCTTAGGCTGAATGATAGCTGGGTCAAAGACAAGATTAAGAAGGAAATCACCAAATTTTGGAACAAAATAATAATGACATAAATTATAAAACCTGTGGGATAGTGCAAAGGAAGTCCTAAGAGGGAAATTTATAGCATTGGAAGCCTTCATTAAGAAAACAGAAAGAGAGGAAGCCAACAACTTAAATACTGAAATAGCATCAATAATACAAAATCTCCCCAAAAAAGAAAAGTCCAGGACCAGATGGCTTCACATCTAAATTCTATCAAACTTTTCAAGAGGAATCAGTAGCTATATTATACAATGTTTTCCAAAGCATAGAAAAAGAAGGAATACTTCCCAACAAATTCTATGAAGCAAATATCACCCTGATACCCAAACCAGGAAAGGATCCAACAAAGCAAGAAAATTATAGACCAATATCATTAATGAATATCAAGGCAAAAATATTCAATAAGATCTTAGCAAACAGAATTCAATAACACATCAAAAAAGTTATACACCATGATCAAGTTGATTTTATTCCAGGGTTGCAGGGTTGGTTCAACATATGCAAATCTATAAATATAATACATCACATCAATAAAATAAAAAACAAAGACCATATGATTCTTTCAATTGACGCAGAAAAAGCCTTTGATAACATCCAGCATCCTTTCGTGATCAGAACACTTAAGAAAATAGGCATAGAAGGAACATTTCTTTTTTTTTTTTGTAGAGACAAAGTCTCACTTTATTGCCCTTGGTAGGGTGCCGTGGTAACAGTAACCTTCCACTCCTGGGCTTAGGAGATTTTCTTGCCTCAGCTTCCCAAGTAACTGGGACTACAGGCGCCCACCACAAAACCCAGCTATTTTTTTGTTGCAGTTTGGCCAGGGCTGGGTTTGAACCTGCCACCCTCGGTATATTGGGCCAGCACCCTACCCACTGAGCCATAGACGCCACCCAGAGGGAACATTTCTTAAACTGATGGAGGCCATCTACAGCAAACCCACAGCTCATATCATATTGAATGGTGTAAAACGGAGAACATTTCCACTCAGATCAGGAATGAGTCAAGGATGCCCACTGTCTCCACTGCTAGTCAACATGGTAATGGAAGTCTTAGCCATCACAATCAGGCAAGAGAGGCTATTAGTACCAGCTAAGTGCCTAGAATACATAAGTTGGGGCATGTCACTTATATTCTCTTATTTTCTTGATGGACAACATGGAGCTAACAAGAGTATCCATCTCAGAGGTTTAATTGAGAATTAAATTAGGAAAAATGTGTATGGTGTATTTATTCATGGATTTTCACCAGAGTACATGACGTTCACCCCATAAGTAACTAGCACTTTTGTAATAAAGTAAACGTATAATAAAAAATTAAAAATCTGAATATATTCTGAAAGTGATTAGATTAGATAACAACTAGTACTGAATCGATGTTACTTTCATGGTTTTGAGAAAATACTCTTTCATGTATGAAATACACAGAATTGGTTAGGGATATATATATATATATATAGGAACTTCTATATAGACAACTTGCTCTCAAAAAGAAGAGCAGGCAACTGTGGTAAAATGTTAATATCTGGGGTTGAGTGAAGGGTTTGTACAAATTGTTTTTCGTTATTCTTACAATTTCTCAGTAAGTCTGAAATTATGTCAAAATAAAAAGCTAAAAGAAAATAGAAGAGGGCATTAGGTCCAAAAGCATAAAGAAACACTGCTATAAATCTATTCTAACCAAACATATCCTTTATCTTATTCTTCTAACCCTTCCTTAAAATATATAGGACAGGCAGCGCCTGTGGCTCAAGGAGTAGGGCGCCGGTCCCATATGCCGGAGGTAGTGGGTTCAAACCCAGCCCCGGCCAAAAAAAACCAAAAAAAAAAAAAAAAAAAAAAAAATATATATATATATATATATATATATAGGATAATTTCAGAAGGAAGGTGGGAGAATCAGGTGCACACTTGGGTGAGAGGAAAGGACAAGAGAATCCGCTCATTAACAAGGCCAGAAAACTGTATTACACCACTGTCCAAAATTCAAATCTCCACTTTGCTTTCTTTGCCTTTCATCAGAATCCCTCCAAGAAGCAATTACACAGAAAAGAAATACAACAGATTTCTTTATTTCTCTGGAGATGAGAAAAGAGGGTAAAGAAGAGCAATTTTCATAATTTCCTTTTGAAACAGGCACTGAAGTCAAGGTTGACTCTACTGTTTTCTTGTAGAAAATTAGACATCTCTTATCAAGTGACTCAGGCGACATCACTAAGAACTTTCGCAAAATGAAATGAAAGGACAAAAATTGAAGGGCGAACAATGACCTTTTACTCGCTTTGAGGAAGCCAGGTTTTCTTGACCTTTAAAATAGTCTTCCCCAGAAAAATGTTTACCTCTTTCACTTTTTATTTTTAAAAACTTGCCATTAGGGAAGGGGGGGGGAACCCACACATTAAAGCAGTGGCCCTTAATGATCACATTCATCTCACAATTTCACATAATAAATCAGCATTGCAAAGTAGCAAGATTATAATAGTTGTAATTTAAAGCACTAAATGTTTAGGGGGGCAACCTAAAATTTAGAAAATTAAACAGCAAGCTCCTACCATGGGTAGTGTTACTGCCCAGGGCTGTCTCCGGGGAAAAAACCATCTAAACCAAGTTAAACCAAACTGGGATGCAGTTCAGTCAAAGAGAAGTCTTAGCTTGTTTCCTCTCCTAAGTCAAATAATGTTTCCTCTCATCATCAAATAATGAGTTAATTAGTCTCAAGATTAGATGTTCATTAAAAATTAAAATAAGTCCATTTCCACATTACCAAGAAGTCAAACTCTTAGCTCCAGCTTAAATCTCCTTTAAAACCGCAAACCCTTTTTCAATATTAATTCATTTCACACCTATGCCTGAGAGTCCCCTTTGTGTTGAGCACAAAGGAGACAGAGATAAATGTGACCAGGTTCCAGCATCCCTAAGAGGGCAGACAAGTCCAGGTCCATCCACTGAGGCGACACAGTGTGGTTCTCATGACAAGCTTACGATGCTATAGATGGGGAAACAGAGGCTCAGAATAATGAAGCCACTTACCTAAGGTACACCCTTAAAAGTAATGAAGAAAGGATTTCAGCCTAGGTCTATAATGACCCCAAACCCTTGCCTCACTCTCTGTCTACCGGGAATACTGCAAATATGATGTTTTAGGGCCCTGTGATTGAGAAAGAGTATAGGACTGGGCCAGAGGACAAAATGAACAACGAACTGTCCAAGGGCCAAGGCAGCAAGGAAGCAGAGGGAAGAAGTGGGGAAGGTATCAGAGAAGGCCTTTAGTGACATCAGCTCTGACACAAGGAAATTCAGTGAGAGTTTATCCCATGGAGACGTGGAGAAAGGGTCTCTCCTGCAGAAAAATATGGTGGCACGGGCAACAGTCAAGAAGTGTCGAGAACCTTGGTACATATGAATTTTTCTGAACGGCTTCTCGAAGAAACCAACAAGAAGGATGCCTTGGCTTAGCCAATATCTGCTAATCTTAGCCAGGCACACCATGGGAGGGCTGGGCAGGGAATGGGCAGACGCAGCTTAAGTTACTGGCCAGGGAAGTGGTGGGGTAGAGGTAAGGGGATTGCCAAGCCGGCTCCGTGGTGCACTTCTGGATCAGCTGGATCGCAGCCTTCATTATCAGCGGCTCTGCTAAGCCTCGGGCTACACTGGCCCCAGCTCCAGCAAGAGGATGATTGATTACATAAGGCTCTTTGTGCTCCAACTGAAATCTTGGCAGCTGAAATCTGTGCAGAATTTTAACTTCAGTGGAGAGTTTTACAGAAGTCCAGGACAGCCAAACCCACAGAATCACGAACAATTGGAGGAAGGGATCTTAGTGATGATCTATAATTTTCTCCTTTTGCAGAAGAGGCATTAAAGCCTTGAGGATGGGGGAACACTGGAAGGCTTGGCCAAGGTCCTAAAGACAGAGAAGAGGGGGCGTCAATGCTCGAACCCAGGCCTCTTGACGTAGTGCTTCATTTCACGTTAAATGACTGCGTAACAGCTTTTCTGATTTCTCCATCTGCCATCTTTCCTGCTCCGTGTTACCCTGACCCTCTGATACCTGTGCTTAATTCCATCCCAGTGGGTACTATCTGTCTCCTCTGGACCATCTCTTTCCTCTGCTAAGTACCTTCCCTTGTAAGCAGACATCTTTCGTCTGACTCTCTAGTCAACCAGTGCTGGACATGTAAAGGGTACTCTCCAAATATTTGTTAATACTAAAGGAAACTGTGACAAAGTCAGAAGATGTAGGTCCTAGGCCTGGCTACGTGGACCTATAAGCCATGGGAGTCTGCACAAGTTACTTAACCCTCCGAATTTCAGCTTCCTCATCTATAAGATGGTGAATAAGAACATGATGTGGTGGAAGGCCAATGGGATCAGGAGCCTGTCAGTGTCCAAGTGAGCAAATGAATGAATAATCGGCCTTCTATACCAGAAAGCTTGAGGGCAAGGGGACTTCTAACTTATTTTGTATCCCTAGCACTGGTAACTCGTACATCTCAGGAATGACTGCATAAACCTAGGAAGGACAGAGGGCACCTGGGAACACTGGCAATTGTCTAACGAGGTATAAGCAGGAGAAAGTGCCAGCAATTCTGAACTTCTGTTTCCTCATCTGTGAGTTGGAGGTAATGATCTTTTCTCAAATTGAGTGACGATAAATGAGGTCATGTATATAAAAAGCACATGTAAACAGCAAAGCATGACACAGATGCCTGCTGTCACTAGGGCCTTTGAAAGGCCCTCCTGATGAACCGGGCCTAAGTGTGTTTTCCAGAGAGGAGCTGCTTCTTGAGTTTCAGATGATATCATTTTCCCAGTAAACAAATTGAACTGTTAAGCAAGGGCCACAAGAACAGCACGCTATATCTAAGCAGGAGGTGAAGTTCTATTTTTGGCAACAAAGGAAATAAAACTTGAAGCAGACAAGGAGTTGAAAGCACGGCTCCTGCAGAGTCCCTGCCAGCAGCTCTGAATCACCTGCCTTCCTCCGACAGCTGGCGTCCCCTGGCTTCTGTCTTCAGTCTTTTACTAGTTATGCGCCAGAACCCTGAGCTGCCGCCCGGGCCTCCAGGGATGTCATGCTTCATAAGCAGAAGACTTTCTATTCCCCATGTTGCATCCCCAGCTTGTTGCAGATGTGTACAGCGGAATAGCATGTGGGCAGAGTTTGGGGCATCAGCAGGGGGAGGCTGGCTGGTGACCATCTGGAACTCACTGGACACATCACTTTGGTAAGTTTGTCATGGCCCAAGTCTGGCCAGCAGGCTGAGTCCTGCTGATGACCTGGGCCTCAGAGAAGCTAACTTTTGATGACTAAACTCATAAGAGACCAAAAATTTAAACCACATCATCTGCATATTAATTTTCAACCCAACTTGGCAAATACACTTGAGTTCCTACTATGTGCTGGGCACTGTAATCAGCACAGGGGATACAATGACAAATAAGACCCATCTGGTCTCTGCCCTGGTACAACTTACAGGAGAAAAAGGCACTTAAACTCGCAGTGATTTACACTGTAATAAATGCAAATACAGCCCTGGCCAGAAACTGCAAAAAACAAACAAACAAACGAAAAAAACAGGTACTTGTGAGACCTTGCCCCAGAATTAGGGGCAGAGTAAGCTTTATAGAGAAAGTAACAGCTAAGCAGGGCTCTAAAAAATGAACAAAAGGGGTCAGGTGAGAGCGGGCAGCCTTGGAGGGGACACCAAAAATGAAGACAGTTGCTCCAAGCAAAAGGAAAGGCAGAGGTAAGGGAATTCACCTTGCTACTAAGTACCTAAAAACACGGACGATGGAAGGATCCTAGAGGGAGAGGTCAGGAATGGGGAGCGGTGAGGCTGCAGAGGTGGACAGGGGCTTTAGAAGGCAAGTTGGGAGTTTAAACTGCATCCTTTTGCTAAGCCATTGCGTTACCGAAAGTCAGCCAAATCAGCATATTGTCTACATGAAGAAAAATGATGTAAGTAATTGCCTTACTTGAAGGTTATTTATTAAGTGTGGAATCAGGACAAAGAATGTATACTTCATGTTGGAGGTTTTCTTTCTGACTTGACTCTGACCTATTTCTAACTGCACTTTTCCCCAGTTCCTAAACCCAGGGGAGAACATTGTTTTCTGGGATTTTTGCAAATAATGCACTTCATTCAGCCTTGAGGAGCTGAATCAATAAAAGCTAAGTTAGAATGGTAACTGGGGAGGAAAATGGGAGCATCCCATGCTTGCTCGTTCCCTCCAAGAAACTGCAAAACATTATTGAACAGGTTTTTGGCTTTACTTGCTGAAAAATTCTTCTGCTGAGAAGTACAAACTCTTTCACCATAATAAATACTGTTTTGATAACAAAACTGTACTTTTCTCAAATACCCAGATGGAAGACCATATGCAAAATAAATTCCAAGGAATTTTTTTATTGGCCATCTGCTAAAATTGGAAAGAAAGTCTGCATCCTCCTCTACGCTCCACAGAAATTTCCGCTGAGATTCCTACTTGCTTCCGCCTGGTGCCACCTGCTGATCATATTTGGGTACCAATTTTGCAAACAGCAGAGAAATGTGGGTCTTCTCCTTTCTTTTCTTTTCTTTCTTTTTTTTTTTTTGAGACACAGCCTCACTCTGTCACCCAAGCACTGGAGCCTCAAACTCCTGGGTTCAGCCAAGTAGGCGGGACTGCAGGTTACAGGTGCATGCCCCACTAATGAATCTCCCCCTTTCTTTAATGAAATAAACTTAACCCTAATTAATATGAGAAGTAACCTACAAAGTGTCAGGCTTCTGCAGCAGCTCACACCTCGTCCTATTGTTGCTGGGATTCACAAAGCAAAGCCCACGCACACAAACTCTGAGACCTCACTTCCCAGGCATGGTCAAAACATTGTCTACCCTCATCAGTAAGGGCACTGTTTCTGATAGAGCCTCATGTCTGGCTTCACCTGTGAAGGATGTAAGTGTGCAGAGCCTCCAGCACATCCATTCCACACTCAGGTATCTGTCTGAAGGAAATGATAGCACAGGTGCATAAGGATACCTAGATGAGAAGGTTCCACTCAGTTATTATTTATTGAACAAACAAATATGAGAACTATCTAAATATTCATCAACAAAGTGATGAGTTTAAAAGTCGTGATATATTCATGCAACCGAATAGTATGCAGCACTGACACAGAAAGATGCGTAAAACATGGTTAAGTGAGGAGCAATGAAGGCCAAGGGAGAGAATGTCTAACGTAATCCCATGTTTTAAAGGAAAAGAGCTATGCGTGTGGCAGCGTATATGTGTTTCCACATAGGAAAAGGTTGGGGGCTCACACACTAAGATGTTAAGGGCATTTCTGAGGAGTGGAGACTTTTTTTTCTCTTTCTACTTTACACATCCCTTTGTTATTTGAATTCTTAATGTCAACACATTGTATTAAAAGAATCATGCCAAATGTTTTTTTTAAAACTCAGGTTTGCAGTTAATAAAGCATGTCATCATCAAATACTCACACAATGTCCACACTCATTCTGAGGTTAGGATCATTTTCCCACTTAAAAGATAAACAAATGGGGCTGAGAAGAAAAGAGGCAGTTCTGAAGACCCCAGGAGGGACAGGTGACAGTGCCGGGGAGCTCTGGCAGACTACTTGGGGTTTTTATAGACTTAATCTACATGCGCCAGGCCCTAAATCCAGAGATCTTAAGTTAATTCCATTATATGGACAAAGAAATCCTTTACTATATTAGAGAACTTTCCAGGGCTAAGGACTTTCCGCATCAATCAAATGGGCTTGAAATGTCAGGGCTTAGAATATTAAAACAGGAAGAGGCTGAAGCCATCACCTCAGTCAACCTCCCCATTTCTCTGATGAGGAAAGAATTTCCCTGGGTGGCTAAAATAAGACAGTCGACAGTTAAGCCACCAGCACTTGCTCATTTCTGAGGATGTGCTGTAAAGTAAAAATAAAATCCTAAACACCCCCCACTAACTGAGTAGACCCCTCTCAGCCAAGGGGGACCCCAGAAAAAAACCTTCAAACTGATTTCCCAGCCATGATGGGAGAGGAGGTATGAAGCACAATCACACGTGTTTTCTCTTCATAAATATTCATGACTTCTCCTATAGCTTGTTCAATATGTATATTTAGCCACACTGCTCAATATAAAATCCTGTTCCCTTTTAAAACTCTCTTGAAAAATGTGTTCCTGGCTTGTGGCTGGAGCAGTGTTTCCTAGATTGCCAGAATGGCCACTGCAAGCTGAGAACCCCTGGTGAGAAATGAAGCTACTTCCAGAGTATAAACCTTGTGTTTGTTTAGTTAACACTTTGCTTCTCCACTAAACCTGCTCCTCTTCTTGGGTTTCTCATCTTGGCAAATGGTACTTCACCAGACTCTTGAAAGGATCGATCTGCCTTCTCCCTCACTCCTGTTCCATCTGTCTCTAAGTCCTATTGACACCACCTTCCAAACATTACTAACCCTTGGCCCGTTTCTGCATAAGGCTCCTGTCTGAACATCTTCATACAACCTTCAGCTTGTCTTTTGCCTACACAAACAGGACATCCATCCTAAAAGGTCTCCTTAGCCCTCCCCAATATATTCTTATCCTCTGCCAACAGACTACCTTTCTGATGCTAAGCCCTAAGCATATACTTCCCCACTGTCTACTAAAGCCCCTGCCTGACCCTTTGTGGATCTCAGAGGATTAGAGATGGCCCACACATAGCCACTAATGTTTGTTCTCACCTGCCAGACTAGAACGTGCCATGATTCATGGAGCATTACAGCACAAATAAGATTCTTGCCTCAGTAGTGAGGAATATTTAGCCTTAGATAGAGCACTGTTCCAGTCATGCCCAATATGTCTTGTAAACAATACCTGAAATCTATTTCTAAGTAACTTAATTGGATCCCATGACAAAGTTCAAGAATAAGTACAAGAATAGAGAAATATCTAATATCCAAATAAGGCAAGATTCATCATATCTGGTATCTAACTAAAAATTACCAGGTGTGAAAAGGAGCATGGAACTAGGAGCTATAATAACGAGAAAAATCGAAACTAGCTCAGAATGGAGAGAGTTAGAACTAGCAGACAATGACATTAGGACAGTGCTTATAATGCATTCCTTATGTCAAAAGTTAAGTAGAAAAATGGGAGATATAAAAAAATACCCAATCTCACTTTTAGAAATAAAAACTACAATGTGTAAGATAAAAACTCTTTTTCATCTAAATGTTATTATTCTATAATATGCTGTTATTCTAAATGGGAATAACAGCATATTATACAAAAAAAAATAGTGAGCACGAAGATAAAATAATAGAAACTGTCCAAAATGAAGGAGTGTTTAAAAAACAAACAAAAAAACAGCATCATTAACTGTGGGACAACTTCAAATACCTGTGTAATTGAATGAAATTAGAGGAAGGAGGGAGGGACAGAAAAATATACTTGAAGAAATAAAGGGGAAATATTTTCCAAATTTTATGAAAATTATAAACCCACAGATTCAAAAGTTCAATGAACCCCAAATATAAGAAACGTGAAAAAAAATTATACCAAGACACATTATAATCAAGTTGTTCAAAGCCAATGATAAAGAGAAAATAGTAAAAGGAGCCAGAGGAAAAGGACAGGTTATATGCAAAAGATCAAAAGTAAGAATTAAAACATATCTTGTCGGAAACAATACAAGCAAAAAGATAGACGAGCAACACATTACAAATGCTGAAAGAAAAAGAAAATGTCAACCAAGAATTCTATACCTAGAGAAAACATCCAAACCAAAGGCAAAATAAATTTTGAGAAACATAAAAGTTGAAAGAATCATCACCAAAAACCTCTTACTATAGGGCAGTGCCTGTGGCTCAAAGGAGTAGGGCACCAGCCCCATATGCCAGAGGTGGCAGGTTCAAACCCAGCCCTGGTCAAAAAACTACAAAAACAAACAAACAAAAAAACCTCTCACTATAAAATACTGCAGAAAATTTCTTTAAGTAAAAGAAAAATTACACCAGACAGAAATATGGATCTACACAAAGAGATACAGAACATTGGAAATGGTAACTACCTGAGTAAATATACAAGGTTTTTTCTTATTATCATTTAAATCTCTTTAAATATAATTTATTGTTTAACTAAAATAGTACCAATGTAGTAAGGGGTTGTAACACATAAAAGTAAAATATATGAAAACAACATAAAAGCTGAGCGTGGGAAAATCGAAGTACTATAGAGTATCATAAGGTTCTCATACTATAAGTAAAAGGTAGATTGTGATAAGTTAAAGATGTGTACTATAAACCCTAAAAGAACCACTTAAAAAACCCGCAAAGAAAACAAAACCAAGAATTACAGTTTTTAAACCAACAAATGAAATAGATAAAATTGATAAACTTCTACCCAGACTGATGGGGGGAAAAATAAAGAACACAAATTACAAGTGTTAAGGACCAGGCACAGTAGCTTATGCCTGTAATCTTAGCACTTTGCTGAAGCAGGAGGATTGAGTCCAGGAGTCTGAGATCAGGAGTTTGAGATCAGCCTAGGCAAGACCCTATCTCTACAAAGAAAAAAAATATATATCAGCCTAAGCAAGAATGAGACCCCATAGCTACTAAAAATAGAAAAAATTAGTTGGGTATACTGACATATACTTACAGTCTGGTTACTCGGGAGACTGAGGCAGGAGGATCACGTGAGCCTGGGAGTTGGAGGTTACAGTGAGCTATGATGATGCCACTGTTCTCCAGCCCAGGAAACACAGTGAGAGTCTGTCTCAAAATTAAAAAAAAAATAAAATGGGTGTGATGGTACATACCTGTAGTCCTGGCTACTCAGGAGGCTAAGCCAAGAGGATCAGTTGAAACTGAGTTGAAGGTTGCAGTGAGCTATGATCATGCCACTGCACTCTAGCCTGGTAAGACCCAGGCTCAAAAAAATAACAAATGGAGCTCGGTGCCTACAGCTCAGTGGTTAGGACACCGGCCACATACACCGGGGATGGTGGGTTCAAACCTGGCCCGGGCCTGCTAAACAACGACAACAACAACAACAACAACAACAACAACAAAATAGCCAAGCGTTGTGGCAGGCACCAGTAGTCCTAGCTGCTTGGGAGGCTGAGGCAAGAGAATCTCTTAAGCCCAAGAGTTTGAGATTGCTGTGAGCTGTAATGTCAGGGCACTCTACCCAGGGCAACAGAGTGAGACTCTGTCTCAAAGAAAAAAAACAACCCACAAATGTTAGGAATTAAGGGTGATATTATAAAGATTCTGAGGACATTAAAGAATATTATGAACAATTTTATGCCAATAAATGTGACAACTTAGGAAAAAAATGGGCAAATTTCTTGACACAAACTACCCAAGTTCACTCAAGAAGATTAGAAAATATGAATAGTCTGTATCTACTAAAGAAATTGAGTTTATAATTAAAACCTTCCCATAAAGAAAACACTAGGCCCACATGACTTCACTAGTGAATTTTACCAAACATTCAAAGAAGAAATAGTCTTAATCCTGCACAAACTCTTCTAGAAAATTTAAAAGTAGAGAATACTTTATAATTCATTCTATGGGGCCAGCACTATTCTGATAATGAAAACAACACGCTGCAAAAAAGAGAAAACTACAAACCAATATCCTTCAGGAATATAGATGCAAACATTCTCATAAAAATTTTATTAAGTCAAAACTGACAATATATGAAAAGGATAATATGCCATGACCAAGAGAGGTTTATCTTGGGGATGCACAGTTTAATTTTTAAAAATCATTCAACATAATTCAGCATGTTAACAAACTAAAAAAGAAAATCCATATGATCATCTCAATAGACTCGGGAAAAACATGTAACAAAATCCAATATCCATTTCTAATTTAAAAATTCATGGAAATAAGAAATAGAAGGGAACTTCATCAACCTAATAAACAGCACCTATAAGAAGCCTATAACTAACATCATACCTAATGATAAAACACTGAAATGTGTATCCCCTAAAATGAGGGCCAAGTCCAAGACCACGGAGATTAAGAATGAGTCTGCTAGCACCACTTCCACGTCATTTGGAAGTTCTAGCCAGTGCATTAGGCAAGAAAAAGAGAAAAGGATGACTGGAAAGTAAGATAAAATCACTCTATTCTCAGAGAACCAGATACTAGAAAATCCAATAGATCTTATAAAATAAGACACCAGGCCTACTAAGTGAGTGTAACAAGGTTTCAGGATATGAGAGTCATGTCCAAAATCAATTCTGTTTTTACATACAATGAACAACTAGAAATCGAAGTTTAAAAATTAAACAATGCCAATGTATCAAAACTTTGAAACAGAGAAAATCTGACAAAAGATACGTGTAAGATCTTTACACTAAAAACTAAAAATTGATGCTCAAAGAAATTAAAGAAGACCTAAAAGTAAAGATACACCATGTTCACCAGGTCAGAAGACTCAAGGTTGTTAAGATGTTGATTCTAATCAAAATGATAGATAGATTCAACACAGTCGTATTCAAAATACTATTCAATTTTTTAAATTGACTAGCTAACCCTAAATTTCATACGGCCAATCAAAGAACTATAATAGCCAAAACAATTTTGGAAGGAACAAAGTTGGAGAACTTACACTACCTGATTTTAAGGCTTATTATGAAGCTATAGTAATCAAGATAGCAAGAGAATTACAAGTAGATTAATGAAATAGAATAGAGAATTTAGAAATACACTCACACGTATTTGGCCAACTATTTTCAACAAAGGTACCAAAGTCAATTTGAAAGAGAAAGGGTAATGTTCTGATCAAAGTTTCTGAAACAAGTAGATATTCATATGTTAAAAAAAGTGAACTTCAATTCATATCTCATACCATACACAAAAATTAACTAAAAAAGAATCATAAGGGCCAGGCTCAGCGGTTCATGCCTGTAATCCCAGCACTCTGGGAGTCTGAGTTGGGTGGGTTGTCTGAGCTCACAGGCTGAAGACCAGCCTGAGCGAGAGCGAGACCCTGCCTCTAAAAATAGCCAGGTGTTGCCAGCTACTTGGGAGGCTGAGGCAAGAGAATAGCCTAAGTGCAAGAATTTGAGGTTGCATAGCACTTTACTGAGGGCAACAAAGTGAGACTCTGTCTCAAAAAATAAATAAATAAATAAATAAATCATAGACATAAATTTAAAACCTAAAACTTTAAACTTTTAGGAAAAAAATAGGAGTACATCTTTGTGAGTTTGGGTTAGGTAAATATTTCCATATATGGCACCGAAGGCATGATCCCTAAAAGGAAAAAACTGATAAATTGGGCTTTATCAAAATTTAAAACTTGCTCTTCAAAAGAGAGTAAGAGAATGAAAAGATTAAGATACAGATGGGGAGAAAATATTTGCACTTGGTATATTTAATAACACCTGTATTTAAAACCTATAAAGAACTCTCAAAACTCATGAATAAGGGCAGCGCCTGTGGCTCAAAGGAGTAGGGCACCGGCCCCATATACCAGAGGTGGCAGGTTCAAACCTGGCCCCAGCCAAAAACTGCAAAAAAACAAAAAATAACAAAAAAATCCCTCAATAAAAATTAACAACCCAATTTTTTTTTAAAAAATAGGCAAAATATGTGAATAAGTTCATCAAAGATTATAACTGGATGGCAAATAAGTGCATAAACAGAATGTTCTGGATCATTAGTCATTAGGGAAATACAAAATAAAACCAGTGAGAAGCCACTACATACTTATTAGAATAGCTAAAATTTAAAAAACTGGCCATTACCAAGTTAAGAGACAGCTTCCTCCAAGGATGTGGAGGAAGTGCAATGTTCATACATTGCTGACAGGAATATAAAATGGTGCAACCACTTTGGAAAACAATAAGTACTGTAAATATATACCTGCTATATGATCCGGCCCTTCCATCCTTAAACATTCACCCAAGAGAAGTGAAAACATGTCCACACAAAGACTTATACACAGATGTTCATAGTGTCTTTATTTGTAACAGCCAAAAACTAGAATCAACTCAGATGTGTAGCAGCAGGTGACGGTCTCAGCAAACTGTGGCCTAAACACCCAGAGGTGTACTCATCAGCAATTAAATGAATTACTCATACATACTACCACAGATGAATCTCAAAGTAGTTATCTTGAGAGAAAGAAGCCAGATTTCTGCCCTCAAAAGAATGCCTGCTATATGATTCCATTTATATAAGACTTGAGAATGTACAAAGTAATCTTGACAGAAAGCAGACCCTTGATTGCCTGGTGATGGAAAGGTGGAGAAAGAGGAGGGAAGAAGGGAAAGATTTACCAAGGGACATGAGGAAACACTTCAGGGCGATGAATATGTTCATTATCTTGATCATGGTAGTGGTTTCATGGGTTTTTACATATATCAAAATGTGTCAGACTGCATATTTTAATTATCTTATTGTATATCAGTTACATCCCAATAAAGCTGTCTCTTAAAAAGTGCGAGACAGCGCCTGTTGTCCCAGCTGCTTGGGAGGCTGAGGCAAGAGAATTGCTTAAGCCCAAGAGTTGGAGGTTGCTGTGAGCTGTGACACCACGGCACTCTACTGAGGGCAACATAGTGAGACTCTGCCTCAAAAAAAATAAATAAATAAATAAAAGTGTGAGACAAAGAAGCTATCTGCAAAGTCTCAAAATATCTCCTCACCAGACACTTCATGATTACATAGAGACAAAAAATAGTAAGTCTATAGTAGAGAAATCTGGCAGATGTCACTTTAGGTGATCGAAGTTAACATCATCAGAAACGAAATATCCTGATATCGTGGCACCTCCCATGGGCTGCATTGAGGTCACAACATCACTCTTGTAGTATCCTTGCCAAAAATGTGTAATCAGAATCTAATCATGACGGAAGAAATCAAACAAAATCAAATTTAAAGTCATTCTTTAAGAAAAATAACTAGCCAGTACTCATCTAAAAAGAGTCAAAGTCATAAAAGGGAATGACCAACTGAGGAACTATTGCAGCTCAGAGAAGACTCAGGAGAAATGACAACTAAATGCCATCAGGGACCTTAGACCAGAAAAAGGACATTCATAGGAAAGCTGGAAAATTCCACATAAGGCGTGTCAACTCGTTAATAATATTATATCAATATTAATTTCTCAGTTTCAGTGATTGTTTAAGATTTTAATATTAGGGGAAGTTAGATGAAGGGTCCGGGGGTATTGTCTCTGTACTATTTTTGCAACTTTTTTATAAATCTAAAATTATTTCAAAGCATTTTTAAAACTGAAGGCAAAATAAAGATTTCCAGACAATAAAAGCTGGTGCGACTTGTCACCAGCAGGCCTGCACTACAAGAAATGTGTTAAAGGAAATTCCAGTCCAGAAGAAAATAATCCCAGATGGAATTCCAGAGTTACACAAAGGAATGAAGAACGCAGGACATGGTAAACACACTAGTGAGTGTAGCAGACAGATGGACTCATTTTTCAGTTTCTTTATGAGATAATTGACTTTTCAGGGCAAAAATAACAATGTGTTGTGGGGTTTACAACAGAAATAAGATAAATGACAGTAGCATGGAGGACGGGGTAGAAACAGAAGTATACCATGGTCACACGCTAACACTTTACTTGAAGTATACGATACTTAAAGGCAAATATATTCTCCGGCTAAGACAGAAACTAAAAACATTTTTAAAAGAAGCATAGCGCGTGAGCTTAAAGAGGAGATGTAATAAAACTACTAAAAAAGATTCAATTAATCTAAATAGGATAAATAGAACAGAAAGAGCAAGATGGTGGACCTGAATCCAACATGTAGTATTACACATTAAGTGGACTAAACAGTAATAAAAGGCAGAAATTGTCAAGCTTAATAAAAGATCATAACCCATTTACATGCTGTCGACAAGAAGCACACTCTAAAAACGTAGGTAGGTTAAAAGTTAAAAAATGGTAAAGGTGTGGAATGTAAAATACTAAGGCAAAGAAAGCTGGAGGTGCTATATTAGTATCAGACAAAGTAGATATCAGGACAAGGAAAGTTACCTTATAAAGGAGTCAAATCATCAAGCTATTAACAGAGCTTCAAAATGCACGAAGAAAAAACTGACAGAACTAAAAAGAGAAGCAGACGATCCACAATTAAGAGTTGGAAATCTCAACATTAACTCAGTAATACTTTATGGAACAAGTAGGTAGTAAGCTAGTAAGGAACGCATGAACTTGACCTGCCATTTATAGGCTGCAACATGAAAAGCTCCAGAATATATTTTACTTTCAAGTGCCCATGAAACATTCACCAAGACGGATGATGTATGAGCCATAAGAAAATTCTCCATACATTTAAAGGCATTGAGATAATACACTCTGATGTTGATAACATTAAATTAGAAATCAATAACAAAAGACACTTGGAAATCCCCAAAAAATTATTTAAAGATTAAGACTTTTCTTTTTTTTTTTGAGACAGAGCCTAAAGCTGTTGTCCTGGGTAGAGTGTCATGCCATCACAGCTCACGGCAACCTCAAACTCCTGGGCTCGAGCGAGTCTCCTGCCTCCGCCTCCCAAGTAGCTGGGACTACAGGCGCCCACCACAACACCCGGCTATTTTTTGGTTGAGGCCGTCATTGTTGTTTGGTGGGCCTGGGCTGGATTCGAACCCGCCAGTTCAGGTGTATGTGGCTGGCACCTTAGCCGCTTGAGCCACAGGGGCTGAGCAAGATTAAGACTTTTCTAAGTAACCCATGGGCAAAGGAGAAATTCCAAAGGGAAATCAGAGAGCACTTTGAACTGAATGATGATGAAAATGTAATACCCCCAAATTTCTGAGATGCAGCCAGAGCAGCGCCTAGAACGAATTTTTTGCTTTAAAGTTTAAAAATCAGTAATCGTAGGTTTGCACATTACTCACTGGGTTGCAGTGATACAGTATACAGTACAACACAGTTATGTACAGTACATAACACATGGGTCACCACAAGACTGTGTTATGGTCCATTATTTCACTTTCAAGAAAAATACAGTCAACAGCACCCTTTCTGATTCACCCATGCTCAGCTTATGGGTGTGGCAGGAAGGGCTTCATTTGTTTCCACCCATGCAGATTTAATGTTTCTTGATTTTTGTGTATCTCAAAACTTTCGTAATGTCCTGTACTTGAGAATGATAATAAATGACTATGTTACTGGTTTATATATTTACTGTACTATACTTTTTATTGCTACTTTAGAGCGTACTTCTACTTATTTAAAAAAAAGTTAGTATAAAAGTTAAGTATAAAACAGCCTTGGGCAGGCCCTTCGGGAGTATTTCAGAAAAACACGTGGTTATCTTAGGAGACGACTGCTCCGTGCATGCTATCACCCTTGAAGACCTTCCAGTGGGAAGAGACGTGGAGTTGGAAGACAGTGATATTGATGATCCTAATTCTATGTGGGCCTAACCCAGAGGTTCTCAACCTGTGGGTCACAACCCCTTTGGGGGTCGAACGACCCTTTCACAGGGATCGCCCAATATCAGATATTTACATTACAATTCATAACAGTAGCAAAATTACAGTTGTGAAGTAGCAACAAAAATAATTTTATGGTTGGGGGGTCACCACAACATGAGGAACTGTATTAAAGGGTCACAGTATCAGGAAGGTTGAGAAAACCACTGGCCTAACTGAGTGGATGTGTTCGTGTCTCAGTTTTTAACAAAAAAGTTTAAAAAGTTAAAAAATGATTTTAATTTAAACATTAAAAAGTGTTATAGAATAAGAATATAAAGAAAATGCTTTTGTAATTTTGTACGTGTTCATGCTAAGTACAAAAGCCAAAAAGTTTAAAAAGCTGACAAAGTCTCAGTAAGCTAAGGTTGATTTATTAATGAAGAAAGAAAAAGCGTTTAATAAATTCAGTGTAGCCTAAGAGCCCAGTGTGTATGAAGTCTGCAATAATGCACAGGAATTACTGTGGCCTGGGCCTTCACACTCTCTCACCGCTCACTCACAGAGCCACGCAGAGCCACCTCCAGGCCGGCAGGCTCCGTTGGCAGTAAGTGCCCTACACAGGGGAACTACTTTTTTTATCTTGCCTACCTCATGTTTGTGGTATTTTTACCTTTTCTGTGTTTAAACAGGTCTAGATACACTAGTACTTGCCAGCACTCAGTGGCATATTGTGCAGGTTTGGAACCCAGGAGCCCACCGTTTGTAACCTTGTGCCCATGGTTCAGTGATGTGGGGCTGTAGTTAGATACAGAGCTATAGAGATGAAAGGAAAGGCATTCCGCATAGCAACGACAGCAGGAGCAGAGCTGATGGGGGGAAAGAGCCGATAGTTTTTTTTTTAATTAGCTTTATTGATGCACAATTTGCATATAATAAAATGCACCCATTTGAAGTTCATAGTTTGGTGAACTTTGAGAAATGTATACAAACCCATGTGACCACCTTCTCCTGGAGAGCTTCCTTTGAAAAATTATCACTTCAGGCTGTTTTTGTGTTTAGTACATCATAATTTTATTACAAATTTTTAAATTCAGTACTAAAACCACAACATTACAGAGGCAGTAAGAGAGAGAATAAAAAGCACAGGCCCTGGAATCAGCTCTGGGCTTCAATCCTACTCCTCAAGCAAGTCAATTTCTCAGAGCCTCAGTTCCTCGTCCATAAAGTGGGGATAATAATTAAACCAACTTCACAAGATTGCTGGGACGATTAAAAGAAGTAAAGTTAAGGTTCTAGCAAAATGCTGGAAACACAAGAGGACCTATAAATGGTGTTAGCCCTATCACGATCAAACAGGCGTTTGTTGTATACTGCAGTTACCCTCAGAGGTATGGGGTGGACTCTGGGACTTGTCCTCAGAGACGTCTCAGTGGTCCCAAAGGCTTACTAAAGTGGCAGTTCTGGGTTCCGCTTCCCTATTGGCTCTATTTCACAATCGGTGGCGAAGGCCACCATGTATTTCATGCTCAGACATATAGCTTTCAGATGGAATGCGTCATTTGAGAATTGATTCTGGAACAGACTGAAAGCAGGACTCTTAAAAGCTTCCCGCCTTAGTTGGCCAGTCCTGCTCCCTGGCCTTTAAACAGAGCCTGACTGCCCACGTTTCAGACCACGGGAAGCTAGGGAGACCAGCCTCTAGGAGTCCCCCAGTGGGCCTGTCCCATATGTGCGCTCAACCACCTGCTCCGTCTCCCCAGGGCGGTGACTCTGTGATCCAGCTCCATCATCAGCCTCAGGCCCATCTGTTGGTGTCGAGACTCACTTCTTCAGTATACCTACCTGTCACCCTCTCCATTCAATTCTGCCAGCTGTCTCAATCGTTCCCAACACCTACTGTGTATTATTATTATTATTATCATTATTTGAGTCAGAGTCTCACTTTGTCACCCTCAGTAGAGTGCCATGGAGTCATAGCTCACAGCAACCTCAAATTCTTGGGCTCAAGCGATTCTTTTGCCTCAGCCTCCCAAGTAGCTGGGACTACAGGTACCCACCACAAGACCCGGCTATTTTCAGACACAGGGTCTCTCTCTTGCTCAGGTTGGTCTCAAACTCTTGCGCTCAAGCAATCCACCCGCCTCAGCCTCCCAGTACTCTCTCTCAGTACTTTTGAGATACTCCCTTAGTCGGTGTCAGCTTCCTGGGGATCCCTTGCCCCAAGTCCCAGCACTCAGGACCCAGGACACAGGAGCAACCATGATACGATTTAAGGGCCAGGGGGGACAGAGTGCCATCTACCTGAGCAACAAAGAGCTGGAACTCGTCAGGCAGAATCCAGGAGCGAGGGTAGAAGTTGTACTCCTCAGGAAAGAGATTCTGCATGATTCTCACCGCTCTGCTCAGGGTAATTTTACGCACCATCTCCGACATGCCTGGGGAGAAGAGACGCTGTAAGGTTTTAACAGCAGTGAGCCACTAACAATAAAACAGCCATCATTTGGGACTTTTAAAACCACCCACCCTATACACTCACTTTTTCCAGCAGGATAGGAAAAAAAAAAAGGTCTGAGTTGTTCCCCACAGCAGTGCCTCATGACTTGGAAAAATCTACCAAATTAGTGAAAACCTTGAGGTGACAGGTGGATGTTTTCTTCTCCTTATAAAAATGAAGCATCAGTTTGAAAGAATGAATTTTCACCTTGTTTATTAATCTATTCTTTGTCATCCCCCTTGGGTAATGAATACAGATGCATTTGTATCTTGAACTTAAAACTTAATACACTCTTGAATTTGGGGCCACCATACGTACTGCTGGGGTTCCTTCTGTCTTGTACCCTAGAGAATATTATCTAGTGGACTCTGGTTACATTCTGAGAAGCTTAATGAAGTTGCTTTGTTTTAATCTGTCACAAGTACTAAAGGCATAAACAGAAAAAAAAAAAACATACACACACACCTTTCAGCATAAAATCTGTCTCCTTGAATCAAGGACAGGAAGTTGGAAGGATACCATAACATAATTTATAGTTTAAGAGAAAAAAATGCAATCTGTAGGAGTTTTTCAGTTTGCAGGACTGACATTGGCATTGATCATATCTCAATCTGACCAGAGGGGATTGAAATGTCTCACTTTTATAAAACATTGTGAAGGAATGGTGGATTTTTTTTCTTGTAATATTGTTAGTAACTGAGTAGAAGAGAGACTGAATACCATATATCTTAGCAAATTTTAAGCAAATAGGTAAAAATTATTGTAAATTTTAGCATGCTTATACCTTAAGACAAATATCACTGTTAAAAATCTTGATACAGGCGGCGCCTGTGGCTCAGTGAGTAGAGGGTGGTGGGTTCAAACCCCCATATGCCGAGGGTGGTGGGTTCAAACCCAGCCCCGGCCAAACTCAATAAAAAAATAGCTGGGCGTTGTGGCGGGCGCCTGTAGTCCCAGCTGCTCGGGAGGCTGAGGCAAGAGAATCGCGTAAGCCCAAGAGTTAGAGGTTGCTGTGAGCAGTGTGACGCCACTGCACTCTACCCGAGGGCGGTACAGTGAGACTCTGTCTCTACAAAAAAAAAAAAATCTTGATACAAAATGGACTTCACCCTGAAAGAGACTAAACAGTTGCATTACTGACACTAGAAATTTGCTTAGCAAAGCTATTTTGTTGTTGTTGTTTTTCATCTGTTTGTTTGTTTAGCAGGGCCAGGCCACGTTCGAACCACCAGCCTTGGAGCATGTGGCTAGAGCCCTGACCACTGAGCTATGGGCGCCCAGCCAGCAAAGCTATTTTTAATAGAAAATACAAAGTTTCCATATCATCTTGGCATTATGTGATCCAAATTATCATACTTTCCAAATGAGCACAGAGAGGATAAATGAGGTTTCTCTAAACTTCCACATTCGGGGAGCAACGGGTAAAAATATCTGAGAAGGAAAGTTTTAAAACCAACTTTGTGCTTCCCTCAGCATATTAAAAAGAAATAAATCGAAAGGTCCCAGCTTCAAGATGTCAATGCCCAGGTCTTAGTTGTTTGGAAGGATACAGGGAAGGATTAAGTAAGAAATAAAGGAGCTTAAAAAGCACTAATAAACTGTGCTCTAATGTGGAATCTTCAATATTAAAGAAACTCACTGAGGACACTGCTCTGAGCTTCCCCAGAACAAGGCTGGAAAAATCACAGCTGTATCTTTTTATTCCCCCACAAAGTAAGAATTTCTGAGTTATAAATGCTAGAGATAAACATAAAGAAAAAAAAAAAAGCAAAGTTTTCACTTTTTTGAATCTTCTTACTTGTACTTGACTAAATTTTAGTTACAGCATTATGCAGGAAGCCATCATAGCTAACTGTAACACAGCACCATAGTCCAAGTTAATGATGCTTCCTGACCAGTGTGGCATTTTCTGCATTTTAATGGTGCTGTGCCAGGGACAGGCTTTCTTTCAGGAATCCCTCAGCAGGTCAGAAGGACCCACACAAGACAGACGAAGACCTGGGAACGCACAGGGCAGTTTGAATGCTCCAGGAGAGTTTTGTGAGAATCGACATCTAACGAATTGAGGGAATATTCATTTTATGTCCACAATGGCTCTATTTGCCCCCACCAGCTAATAGATCTGTTGCCAAGTTTAACTTTGTGTCTCTAGGCAGCTCTCTATTAAAAAACAGCCAAGCTAAGCAGCACCTCTACAAGCCAATGCCACTTTTTCCCAGACACTTGCTGCGCGCAGGCTGTAGGCGGCCCACTGTCAGGGCCAGGCCTGCCTGACCATCTTTCTCCAGGGGTAGACCTCTCTCAAGTCCACTTTCCACCAAAACCTTTGTTCCTCCTCCATGTCTAAGCTGTCTTCCCAACCGGTGCTGTCAGAGAGTCCCTGGCCCCTGGTGGAAACTGCTGACATCAGAGACAGGTGTGGGGAGTGGCATCCTCCCTCACTATGACCCTGATGAGGGTAGCTGGGTTTCTCGCTGAGCCAGGACCATATTCCCAGAGTAAATATGTGAAAGGGAGGTCACAGCCAGGCCTGCTGACCCCAGGCCAAGCTGGCTTCAGACTCTGCCTTCCTTCCTGAAGGTACTGAGTACCTGATACTCCCTGCCTAGGGCCCCTTCCCAGGGCCTGGGACTCCCTCTGATGGTGCCACCAGTCCTTCATGCTCTATGCTGAGTCCTCCTATCTGTGACTTCAGCCCCGTGTCTGGGGTCCTGCTACCCACTAACAGTTTCTTTGGAGGCTGAGTGCCTGCTTGGTTTTCTCAATAAGGTCTATCCCTAGATGTCCCTGTGGTGACAGTTCCCCTATCTGGAACTGGAAAAACTCTCTGAACCTGGGTGGCAGCTTCCAGCACCAAGCGCTTGCCTCCTGTCACTCTTTCTGATGGTTCATCTGTCTGCTACACTTGAGTCTCAGGCCTGGTGGCTTTCCATTGATGTTAACTGAGAGTTAACAGTCCCCTCCTGAGGCTTGCCTATGTCTCCTTAACCCAATTAAAACAAGACAAAACAAAACAAAGCTTATCTGGAGCACTATTTCATCGAAATATCATTTATAACAATCATTCTTGGCAAAAACAGATCACAACCACCAAACAACAAATAAATACTTTCAGATCCATCCTATCTTCTCTATTCCCATGGCCACTGATCCGTTCACCTCTCGTGCGGACACGGCACCAACTTCTTAGCCGTTATTGTAGTTCTTCTCTCCGCCTTTCCATCTATTTCCAACATAGCCCTCTGGCTAATCTTCTAAAATATAAGCTAGCCCATGTCACTCTCTGGCTTAAAAATCCCTCTGTAGCTCCATGGCCTATAGGCTCTAACGTGTTCAGGTTGCTGCCCATCGCCCCTCCACCATCCCACTCACCTTGGCCCATTCTAACCATCAATGAGCCACTTGCCCTTTGCTCAATAAGCAGCATGCTTCATGCCTTCTGGGTCTTGGCACCACCTCTGCTCTGTTGTTTGGCACAGAGATCAGGCCCATCCATCCTAATCACCACCCTCTTCTCCAAGGTCTCTCCCCTGCCTGCTCCCCAGGCAAATCTACAGGTTGCATGGCCTTGCTTCAAACCCCCACAGTGCCCCCACCTTTCTCTGGTGGAGCACTTATACTGTATTTTACTTCTCCCTTTACTTGCCTTTCTCCCTAACTTTTATCCCCAGAGCCCAGACCAGTGCTTGACAGGTGGCCACCCCCCAGAGAGCCTCGCTGAAGCTCCCTTCCCCTCTGCCATAAAGCCCCCATCATGTTGGGTTCTTGGGTTCCACCCGCCATACATCTCAGACCCTGAATTGCAGCAAAAAACCTTGTGCATAAGCTAAGAATGGATGGTTCTGGACTTTCTTAAAACAAAGCCATATCTAAGTCAGATTATTTTGTTTTTATAGAAAGTCTTAATTTATTAGTTAAGATATAATAAAGTATTTTGAACAAGGAAATTGCCTACAGAAAATCAACTAAAATCTAATGTGCTGATACAACAAAATAAATTACTCCCATCTGCATATATCCAAATGCTTTCAGTTTATTCTGCAGGTAAAGTGTTTATCCTTGCCTGGCGTGCCTACTAGAACCTACTGGAAGTAATAGATGAAACATTATTTTAGAATAATGGCATGTATAGATAAAGGACAGAGGTAAGTGTGGATGCAAACTGGAGTCACCCCACTGCTGACAATTACTACCTTTCACAGGGCAGGGGCCGGGGCAGCACCATTCCTCGGCTACAGGTTTGAGAGCCACCTTTGTCATAGGAGTTAATTAATCGGTCTTAGTAAGGTGGAGAATTTTATGTTCTAATCATGGGCAGGCGGACTATGGGATGGAGAAAACTGCCCTTTAAGGACAGACACTTCTTTGTATATCTCTATTTGTTTCAAGTGTAGGTCCATTGCCACTTCTTTCCTAGTCTCCGCCATGAGGCAAGGCTCGAGCAAATGGGCAAAATGCAGGCAAAGCCTCACCTGGTGATCCATGTCTTAGGCATCCTGTCCTCATGGGAAGGGCTGTCCTCTGCCAAACTGTTCTCCCTATATCCCTATAAGTCACTTTGGCTGTATCAAAAGTATCCTTTTCTGCACAGCAAGAGAGAGAAAATAGTAGCTATCCCATTAAACTGGTGTGCAAGAACTCTGGCTTTAAGATTCGGTCTTGTTTGGTAACAAAATCCCTTTTCCTTCTCTAAGGACAAACTTGACCTTGGGTTAACTTTCTATTGCTGTTTCCTTGGGTTAACTTTCTATCTATTTCCCCTGGAAACCAATAAAAGTTGGAGTACTAACTGTATTATGAGACAACAAAGCATATGTTAAAATGATCTCGGATTGGTAAACTGCCTACATACCTGGTAGGAAGCCACCACTCTAGGCTTTCCTGAGAGTGAAACTTGTAACTTAACCTGACCCTTGCAGGGACCTAGGAAGCCATGCTATGGAGTTGGGATAAGACACACTGGCTCCTGTGGGGCATCTAAGCCAAGATAGAGTCACATCCCCCATGGTCTCCTGAAACTTGAACTTTCACTAGAGGGGCCAGAGACTAGCCCCTGGGACTCTTACCAGCACTCCACTGAAGAGAAATGCTTGACACTGGCTGCCAAGCTGTGTTTCCTGCCCTATATCCCTGTAAGTGAACCTGAGCTGAGTGTGGCCTATGGCAGTGACTGTGTAAGTCTGTATACTTAGGTGAAAACTCCCCATGGATGTGGCATAAGTGGCCGTGTGTAATATACACATACTGGGTTTCTATAAGGTGTTGTCTTAAAGATATAGGACAGAATGGCAAAGAAAAAGAGTAAATTGATTCTCCCTTTGAAGTAAGCAGAAATGATATTATACTAACAGAAAATACCTTCTATTCAGGCAACTATATTCTGACTACAACTGTGCAAAAAATAATAACTAAACATGCTTAAAATTTGGGAGGGAATTGTTTTTTTTCAAGAGCGTCACCTGGAATCTTATCCCTCGTTTCACATTGTTATTTTGTTAAACGAGGGATAACATTCCAGGTGACGCTCTTGAAAAAAATAAATTTGTTATAGTATTGTAATATGGTCTGTGCAATAAACATTTTTTGCAATAAGTGGAAGATTGCTGGACTGTATCATACCCAGCCTAATCCAGTGCTCCCTCTCCCTAAACAGGCCCAGCATCCTTAGCCACCCTCTTCTTCATCAGCCATGGAATATAAACAAGAATAGTTATCATAGCAGGAGAAGGGGGTGGAGATTAAAAAACAAAATAAAAAGGGATATCAGAAGGCCGGGAGTGGAGTGAGGAGGCTGTCGTAACGTGTTGGCTATGACATTTTTCTGGCACTGAGAGTCCTCCATGTAGGGTAAGTCTCACAGGGCACCTGCAGCCTACAGGACTAAGTATGAAGATGGTGTATTTGGTTTTTTAAAAATGGTACCTAATACCATATCTCTAATATGATACTTAGAGAAAAGGACACTGAAACCCCATTTCTGTACCATAGCTCTAGAATTTTAGTGCTGTTGTTTCCTACAAATTAAATGTTCTCTATTTTTTTCATTTTGAGACTAGCAGTCCCCTCATTAGACCACCATATTATATCTATAACCGGAAAAGTGGAAATCCCGTTCTTCCGACAGTGGAATTAGACCAAGAAAGCCTGAGTTTCAATGTTTAAAAGCCTGTCTCCAGTCCTGAAACCCTTAGTGATTTCAGTCCTGATTATCTCGGCTTCGGCTTCCCTCCCAAGGAGACAGCACAGCCGTAGGCAGCAGTCCCCAATTAAGAGTCCTCAAGTTTGATCTCAAAACACTGTCATGTTTTTGTAGAAAAGTGTACCTGAGACCTGACCCGGGAAGCATTTTTAAATGCCAACAATCACAGCCCATACCTGGAAACTTGTTCACTTGGCCGGAGAATATGTCATTGTCATGAAATGAAACTCCGTGCCAGTAGATGTCACAAGGCAAGCGCCGGCCAAATGGGAACTAGGAGAAAAAAAATGTGGTTAATAACAAGAGGAACAATGGCACACTGAGTGTCTGTTACGCAGAAATTCCTGAGGCTCTGGCATCCATCACATAATTTAATCCTCATATAAGCATGTGAGATGCTTATATGGAAGGTGGTGTTCGTTCCCATTTTATAGATGAAAAGACAGGTTCAGGTTTCTGTTGAAAATAGTTAACACATTTGATAACTTGCTCTGAGTGGCAGAGCTTTGATTACACACTAGACACTATGCTGCTACTGGCTTTATAGGCACCATGCCACTTTAATCCTCAAACTACACTGTAAAGGATTATTCTCATTTTACTGATTTGAAACTTGGGACTGAGAAAGGTAATTTAACATGCTCAAGGTCGGGTGGTGCCTGTAGCTCAGGGAGTAGGGCGCCGGCCACATACACCAAGTCTGGTGGGTTCGAATCCAGCCCGGGCCAGCTAAACAACAGTGACAACTGCAACAAAAAAATAGCCGGGCATTGCAGTGGGCACCTGTAGTCCCAGCTACTTGGCGGCTGAGGCAAGAGAATCGCTAAACCCCAAGAGTTTGAGGCTGCTGTGAGCTGTGATGCCACAGCATTCTACCGAGGGCGACAGCTTGAGACTCTATCTCAAAAAAAAAAAAAAAATGCTCAAGGTCAATCAGAGCTGGCAAGGGGAGGAATCAGGATTTGAATCCAAGTCTACCCAAAGTCCAAACCCATATATCCCTTTCTCTGAAAATTGCAACCTTCAACCCAGGCCCAAAAGAATAAGCTTTCGGAGTCCCTTGCCCTCTCTGTCCTCCTCTCTCCCCATCTCTCTCTCTCTCTTTCTCTCTCTCCTCCTCCTTTTGTTCTCTCTCTCTCTCTCTCTCTCACACACACACACACACACACACACACACACAGGCTCCATGGGGGGGAGGGATGTATCCTCAGTGTCTAAAACATTCTTTGAAACTAAATAAAGACTTTTTGAATTAATAAATGAACAAACCAGGAGTGGTTATCTGACTCCAGGTGAGATAACCAGATTTTCTCTCCCAGGAATTTTGGAATCAGAGATGCCAGGTGGCCTTTGCTGGCCCTTGAACTGGGAATGATAAAAAGCCAGAACAGAAAAAAAAAAAAAAAGCCAGAACAAGGCAGCTATGCTGGGCTGTGTGCTGGGAGAGCAGAGGCAGCCAGTCTGTGAAAGAGAAAAAAGGAGCACATTGGGAGAGAAAAGCAGAGCTGGGACCATGAAGCCCTGGAAACACAGACTGAGTGGCCTCAGACACCCAGAGGTCCAGCTGCCTCTCCTGCCCATGGATCCTGTAAGATAATCTCGTATCCTGAGAATACCTTTTTCATATTCTAAAATCCTCTTTGGCATAGCTGTAGGGTTTCAATTATTTGCAGCTAGAAAACCCCTCATTGAGACAAAAGGGCCTTTTCTGTACACTACAACCCACTGCCTCTCAAAGTTACCAACAAGTTCTGCATTGACAGAACCGATTTTTAAAATCTGTAACTTAGATGACCTTGTTAAAGAAAAAAAAATGAGGACATGCTAGTTTATATTCAGAACTTGATTGTTAAAAGTCCAAAGGAATAAAATGCGTACACATTAAATAAAAATTACTTTTGATTTTCCCATTCTAAGATTATAGGTAATTAGAATCTTTATCTACTCTGAGTTGAGGGGCTCAGGTCCATTGGAAGGGCGTAGCATTCGCTGATGAACTGATTGTGACTCAGTACTTTCCAACCATTCCAGATTAAAATGAAGGCAAACAGACTCACGCCCTTTAAATCAGTCACATTCTTCCAAAGCTGTGCCAAAGGGAAGCATATGTTGCACTCTCTTTGCATTAACAACTTCCATCTATAATTTTCTTTGCATCCAATGGGCTGTAAGTTATTAATTCAGTAGTCATAAATACAAATAGGTACAACATATGTTATTTTGTTTTAGCTGTTAAGTAGTATTATAAAAAAGGGAGAAATGCCTTAACCAAGAGGTTTCTCTAAAAACCACACTATTCGAGCAAAGCATACTAAGATCAAAGTGGCTTTGTGGTCTAAAATGAGTGACCAACACCTGCTCCCTGTCCACGGACAACTCTATGACTCTTATCATCCCTTCAGTCCGCACCACCCTCAGGAATACATCAAATCACCCTCCCTTCAAAAGCATGCTTAGTTCGTTCAATGTTAAGAAACTACCATTTTTAAAAATCTATCCACTTATTCAATAATCATTGTATGCCAGACACTGTGCTCAGTGCTGGAAATACGGAGCAACACAATTTTAAATGAGTCCCAGGATTTTATAATCCTACCACTTTTAAACTTTATACTCAATGGCAAAATACTGAAAGCTTTTCCCTTAAGATGGGAACAAGACAAGGATGCTCACTTTCACCATTTTCATAGTTATTAGAAATTCTAGCCAGACCAGCTCGGTGCCCATAGCTCAGTGAGTAGGGCGCCAGCCACATACACCAAAGGTGGTGGGTTCGAGCCCGGCCCAGGGCTGCTAAACAATAATGACAACTGCAATCAAAAAATAGCCAGGCATTGTGGTGGGTACCTGTAGTCCCAGCTACTTGGGAGGCTAAGGCAAGAGAATCACTTAAGCCCAAGAGTTTGAGGTTGCTGTGAACTGTGATGCCATGACACTCTACCCAGGGTGACATAGTGAGACTCTGTCTCAAAAAAAAAAAAAAAAAAGAAAAGAAAGAAATAAATTCTAGCCAGACCAATAGGCATGAGAAAGAAATAAAAGGCATCCACATTAGTAAAGAAGAAATAAAATTATCTCTGTTTGTAGATGACATAATCCTATATATAGAAAACTCTAAAGATTCCACCAAAAAATGTTAAAAATAGGCTACAACAGCAAAAATAAATAAATAAAATACTCAGGAATTAATCAAGGAGGTGAAAGATTTGTACACTGAAAACCACAAAATATTTCTGGAAGAAATTAAAGACATAAATAAGTGGAAAGACATTCTGTGTTCATAGATTAGAAGAATTAATATTGTTAAGATGTCAAAATATCCAAAGTGATCTACAGATTCAATGAAGTTTCTGCCAAAATACTAATGACTTTTTTTCTCAGAAATAGAAAAATATTCTTAAATTCATATGGAATTACAAGGGACCCAAAACTAGCCAAAACAATCTTGAAAAAGAACAAAGTTATAGGTCTCACGCTTCTTGATGTCAAAATTTGTAACAAAGCTACAGTAATCAAACATATGTGTAAAACAACATTGAAATAACCCTACAAACTTCTTAGGACAGCCAGAATCCAAAACACTAACACCACCAAATGCTGGCAAAGACACGGAGCAATGGAAATTCTCATTCATTTCTGATGGAAATGCAAAATGGAACAGCTACTTTGGAAGAAGTTTCAGCAGTTTCTTACAAAACTAAACATACTCCTACTATATGATTCAGCAATTAGTTCTTCTTGATATTTACCTAAACAAGCTGAAACTTAGGTCCAGACTGGGCCTGGCGGCTGACACCTATAATCCTAGCACTCTGGAAAGCTGAGATGGGTAGATTGCTAGAGGCCAGGAGTTCAAGACCAGCCTGAGTAAGAGTAAAACCCAGTCTCTACTAAAAGTAGCCGGCTGTTGTGGTGGACACCTATAGTCCCAGCTACTTGGGAGGCTGAGACAAGAAGATCACTTGAGCCCAGGAGTTAAATTGAATCTGTAGATCACTTTGGATAGTTTTGACATCTTAACAGTATTAATTTTTCTAATCTATGAACACAGGTTGCTGTGAGCTATGACATACAGCACTCTACTGAGGGCAACATAGTGAGACTCTGTCTCAAAAAAAAAAAAAAAGAAAGAAAGAAAGAAAAGAAAAAGAAAAAAAGAAACTTTGGTCCACACAAAAATCTGTACATGAATGTTTATAGCAGCTGTATAACTGCCGAATCTTAGAGAAAGCCAAAATGTCCTTAAGGAGGTGAATGAATAAATAAACTATGGTACATACAGACAATGAAATATTATTCAGTGCAAAATAGAAATGAGCTATCATCCCACAGAAAGACATGGAGGGAACATCAAAGCACATTAGTAAATGGAAGAAGCCAATCTGGAAAGCCTACATGCTGTAGGACTCCAACTGTATGACATTCTGGAAAAGGCAAAACTATAGAGACAGTAAAAAAGGGGCCCGGAGGGGAGAGATGAATAGCAGAGCACAGAGAATTCTGGAGCAGTGAAACTGCTCTGCATGACACTATAAAGGCAGACACATGTCATCATATGCTTTTAAAAACCCATAGAACATGCAGCACCGAGAGTGAACCCTAATGTAAACTATGGACTTTGGGTAATAATGAATTTCCAATGTAAGTTCATTAAGTACAGCCAATCTCGACTCTGATGCAGGATTTGCTGCATATGAGTGGGTAAAGGGCATTAGGAAATCTCTGTACCATATGCTCAACTTTGCTATGAACTAAAAACTACTCTGAAAATAAGTAAAATCAATAAAAATAAATGTTTAAAAACTAGTGTGGTACTGGCGTAAAGACAGACATATGACCAATGGAATAGGATAGCTCAGAAATAAAGCCTCTCACATATGGCCAAATGATTTCCAACAAGGATGACATGACCGTTCAATTGGGAAAGGGCAGTCTTTTCAACAGCTCTTGCTGGGACAACTGGATATCCGTGTGCAAAAAGAATGAAGTTGGACCCTTATCTAATACCATATACAAAAATAACTCAAAATAGGTCGAAAACTTTAACATAAAAGCCAAAACTATTAAAATCCTTAGAAGAAAATATAGGGGAAAAGCTTCATAACATTGGATTTCTTGGATATGATAGCACAAACACTGACAACAAAAGAAAAAATAGACGACATGAATATCAAAATTAAAAACTTTTTTCATCAAAAGACATTAAAAACAGAAGTTAAAAGTCACCCATGCAATGGGAAAAAATATTTGAAATCATATACTTGATAAGAGATTAATATTCAGATATATATTTAAACTAGTACAACTCAACAACCAAAAAATTTCAACATGAGCAAAGGTCTTGACTAGACATTTCTCTGAGCGTACACTAATGGCCAGTGTGCATGTGAAAAGATGCTAAAAATCATTAATCATTAGGAAAACACAAATCAAAATCACACGGCCCTGCCTCACACCCATTAGGATAATTGTTATCAAAACAAACACAAAACAGGAAATGAACAGAGTATAGAGAAATTAAAAACTTTGTGCTTTGGGAATATAGAAAACCGCTGTGAAAAACAAAACTATTGGATTCTAGTAATATCACTTCTGGTTATTGCTAGATACCAGAATTGAAAACAGAAACTCAAACAGGGCTCACCAGTGTTCATGGGAGCATCATTCACAGTAGCTAAAAGGGGGGGAAAGCCCATCAGTGGATGAATAGAAAAACACTGGAGAACAAACCTCTTCCTTTACCCACAGCCGTTCCTGTTTCTGCCTCTTGTCCTGGAGTTACACACTTTCAAATATACCCCAGTTTGGGCAATCAATGAAATGGTTACCCCAAGCCCAGCCTGAAAGACCCTCCACAGCCTCCCCTGCTGACCTGCCCACCTCCGACTGGGCCACTTACCCTCCGTGGGCTCTTGCACTTACACTGTCTGACTGACCATTCTTGATGCTTAAGGACACAGCCCATCACTGTTTTGTGGCCTGATTTCTACATATTATTCCTACTGCCTGGGATCTTGTGACTCAGCTTTCCACCCACTCCCACCTCCATGGAGCTGTCCCTCCAGCTCTCTCTTCTCTGTGGCCTCTGTTGCTGACGCCCAGCACAGGCCACTCCGTAACATCCTGCCTGTGAGTCCGTCTGCCTCACCACATTGTGAACTCTTTGAGGGTGAGGGCAATCTCACAATCACCTGTGCGCCCTAACACCAACTCTTAAGCACGCAACCTTCTTGAAGTCATGGATCCTTTTGAGATTTTCCCCCAGAAAAGCACACACGTGCACAAAATTTTCCACGTGAGTTTAGGAGAGTCAAAGGTTCCCACAGCTGTTGGAGGTCCTCAGATACCATTGTTAGCAATGTCCACAGTAATGCTTCATGAGTGAATGAACTTACAAATTGCAGCCACTCAAATATACACCTTTATCATCATTGGAGTTAGCATTAAGGTAATGCTTGCTCCTATGTGTACGTGTTAAACCCTTTACGTGTCTGATATCATTTAATCCTCAACGCAGCCTTATGAGAAAGGCCGTACCATTAACCCTACATACAAAGACACCAAATCCTTAAAAGGAGGAAATACCTCTCCCAAGGTCACCGAGCTAATAAGGGCAGAGTCAGGATCAACCCCAGATCTGCCTGATTCCAAAGCCCACGCACTTAATCATTACAGTTGTATTCATTAGTCACATGTGAATTATTGCAACTACCTCCCCTTACCCCACAAGCTACCATCTTTGTCACAAAGAAAGTTCCTTCCCTCAGAGTATACACCTGGGTGGACGCAAAATCCTTCTCCTTCTTGACCGAAAGTAATAAAACCAAACTTGCAAAATAGCCATGTTCAAATAAGAAGTGAGGCCATTACACATCCTCTGAGCATATCTGTGCCTAAGGAATTGATGTTCAGGTCTCACTTCTAATGGCCCAAAGAGCAAGTTCAAACTTCCCTGGGGATTTTGCAGAATGAAATTTCACAGTGAATGCTGATAAAAGCACAATTCACAGTTCTGTACCTTATGAATGATTTTCTTCATAAAGCTTCTTTGTGAACAGAAAGTCTTTCAAGTGACTGGGGATAAAAGTGGCAAATAAGCTTTGATATGGGCCAGTAGCTGTGTGACGTATCTCTAGGGGAAATGATCCTAACTGCTATTTTAAAACGAGGGGCCCAAAGGAATCCAGGGGAACACAAGGCAGGTGTGGTGGCCAAAACGTCAAGCGTGGGCTAAGGAGACCCTGGCTCAAGTCCCAGCCTAACATGCCCCACCCAGAGACCCAGACCCAGGGACGTGGCCCCTCCAAGATTCCATCTACAAATAAAGAAAACAATAGCAGTGAAACCTCCTCCCAGGGCTGTTATGTGGACTGATGGGACGCACAGAAAAGCACCTGTGTAATATGGCATAGGTTATTATTTTTAATGTCCAAGTAAATCATCTCAACAAGTAACTCTGGTTAAAAAAGATGCCCATCATATACCACACGTCACTAGGACAACTCTTGAGTAAGGAGACCGCAGTGCACCTGCGCTTCTGTGATGCCCTTGGGCAGGCTAATAGCCTTCTCTCCAATGTTCCCTCTGTGGAGGCCGTGAGCACAGCCACCACCTTGTAAGGCACTTGTGTTTACACAACTGCCTCCTCCACCAGACAGGATGCTTCAGGGTACAGACATTTTATTCTTCATTCCACATTTTATTCTCTCCCCCACTTGCGGTCAGCAGCCTTAGAGATGGTCTGCAATGACCCCCACCTCCTAGAATTTACACTCTTGTATGGCTTCTGCCACCTTGTCATGGGCGTGGTCTAGGTGACCAACAGCACGCAGCAGAAGCAATGACGTCACTTCTGATATTAGGCTATCTTCCAAAGACTGTGGCTTCTGTCTTGGTCTCAATGCTTGCTTTGGGAATGCCTGGGACAGAAGACCTGGCCAATAGCTTCGCTGCAGCCTCATAGAAGAGCCTAACCCTAAGCCTCCTGGCAAAGGCATCCGCGGACACCCAGCCCTCAGGCACAGGGAACATTTGTAGTTTTAAGCTGCTAAGCTTTGAGAAAATTTGTTACATAGCAACAGATAAAGACTGCACTATTTCGGTTTTAGAACAAGGTCACAGGCTCGGCGCCCATAGCACAGTGGTTACTGTACCAGTCACATACACCAAGGGTGGTGGGTTCAACCTGGCCCAGGCCAACTAAACAACAATGACAACTGCAACAACAACACTAAAATATCCAGGCATTGTGGTGGATGCCTGTAGTCCCAGCTGCTTGGGAGGTTGAGGCAAGAGAATCGCTTAAGCCCAAGAGTTGGAGGTTGCTGTGAGCTGTGACACCACGGCACTCTACCAAGGGCAACCTAGTGAGACCCTGTCTCAAAAGAAAAAAAGAACAAGGTCACAGAGAAAGAAATAATTCTGAGGATGAAGCAATTAAGATTACTATCTCCTCATAATGAATATAATAATGGCTATTTATTGAGTATTTAGTTATGGGCCAGATCTCTTACATATACGTGTCCATTTTGCCCATTGCTAGTAAGTGGCTACCCAGAATTTGACATCATGTCAGTCTATCTCCAAAGACCGTGCTCTTTTAGTTCCCCTAAGAGGGAGGGAGGGAGAGAGGGATGGATGGATGGATGGATGGATGGATGGATGGATAAATCTATGGAAAAAATGAGCACCTACAATGGACGTTATGGTTAACACTCTGAGGAAGATGTCTTTGTTAAACATACCCCATAGTTGCTGCCTCAGGACCCATTTCTCAGCCTGACACAGTCATTTGAAACCCAGTCACACCACATCACCTTTGGCCTAGTTAAAACTTCCTTCCCGTATGGCTGGTTGTGAAGCAGCCTGCCTGTTGTTCATCCCACTGACCCCAAACCTAACAGTTAACACCACGGTCAGTTGGATAAGCTCCCCTTCTCCCGTGTTTTCTTTAAACTAGCCAGTCAACCGCCCCCTTGGGAAAGCCTGCAGGATGATGCCCAGAACCTTATAAAGGCACAGTCTCACAGGCCTTCTTTCTGTCCCTCTCCCTCTGTCACTCCCACCCGCTGGCTGAGTGCCCTGTCCCCTCCAGACTTCCTGCTGATGTCCACTGTGACCCTCTACCTTCTCTGGAACCTGTGAGGAATAAATTTCTTTTGTTCCATGCATTTTGGTTTCACCTCTGGACGTACACAAACCTGATGTTCCCCCGGTCAGGGCTCTCCTAGAGAGTGGCTATGTTGGCTTGTGGCCACACTCAACGGAGACCTCAAAACCAAATTAGAAAGAGACCACAACAATAAAAATGATAACAGAAAAAAGGTAGCAAAGAAAAGTCCAAACTAGGCCAATTAAGACAAGGGAAGGACTGAGCAACTGCCTGTCAAGGATGGACAAAATATGTAGCACTAGTCTTCAGTCCGGAGAGCAAGCAGCCTAGGAAAATGGGCGGATCTATCAAACCACGAAGGGTGTGACCAGGTGGGAGAGGCTGTAGCTGCCAAATGGGAGCCTGTCAAAAGAATGTAAGTCTCTTTCAAGACTCACGGAGGGAGGCCAGCTCAGTCCTCCTCCTGGCTGCTTACATCTCAGCTAACAGCATGGATGAGAAACCTACCGCCCAAACGTGAGGCCGCAGGAACATTCCAGGCTCCCTCCTGCTATGGAAAACAGGGCTGATGAGGAAAGCTCCCCCACACTGGTGAGAAACCAGACAGCTTCCTGACTGCATGGGGCTGGTGGGGAAGCCCACCCACAGGGCACCACCTCCAAGCCTGTTTCTGCTGGAGGAGTGAGAATGTCGACTTGATTGGTTATTATAAGGGTTAATAGCATGTGTGAACCCCCAGCACTGCACCTGCCACACAGTTCTTTTTACACAATTGGTGTTTCCCATTCCTAGTTTCCTTTTCTTCCATTCTTTTCTGTTCACTTTTCACCCCAGACTTATTAGCAGATAAGATTTAAAGAAAAAAAAAAAAACCTCCCCCACCCATGCCCATCTGTCTGTTTCCAACAGAATGAGGGGATGGGGATGTTTTCCAGGACTAACCTGAGTTTCAGTAGGTACCTTCGGGGTATTAAAGCCAAGCAGGCCTTACTGAGTAGGTACCTAACCTCGGGGGGAACCCCACACTTGCAGAAAGGCTCCTTGACTTGAGTTCAAGAACCTGGATTCAAATCTCAGCCCTACCAACTATTAACATCAAGGTCCTTGGTTTCATCATCTAAGAAAGAAGCAAAGCCTTCCCCATGAGGGATGTTGTAAAGATGAAAACAATCACATAGGTGAATATGTTTGTGAGTGGCCTGGTACATAGCAGGAGTTAATTAGTCCAATCCGGGAAAGGTGAGAGCAAGGCCTCTCGGATTCTTCTTCACCTAATTAAGTCCCTCGGTGAGAAAGACAGAGAGGAAGAGTCCCCAGACATGCCCAATGGCAGAGAAAGCAGGGCTGGCCCTCCACAAATCCACCTCGGGGTGGGGGGGCAAAGTCATGCATAAAACACGGCTCCAGGCCACCAGCGACCCAGAGCCAGGCGTGGCAGAGCACATGTGTGGACAGATAGACGAATGTGTTCTGGGAGCCCAAGTGCTGGGGGTGGGGGGCGCAGAAGGAGCATTAATCCTTTCTAGTCACGGTGAGAAAAGTTTAACTGAGGAGGGGCACAGAGCTGGGTGTGAAGCAGGCCTCTGCCGGGAGGGGAAGAAGGGAAATCAGTGGAGGAAGCCACGTGCAGGAGTCTGAGAAAGTGGAGAAGTTCCAGGTGCCCAGAGCCTGGCAGGGAGGAGGAGGACAAAGCTGGAGAGGTCCCCGCAGTCCCCACAGGTCATGAAGAGTGCACAGGGCCAGGTGGAGGGAAGCGGAGGGAAGTGCTTAAGCAGGGCTGTGCTCACCTGGCGGAACAGAGAGAGGATGAGGGTAGAGACAGACTGAAGGCAGACAGACCATGAGGAAGCTCACCAAGGCTGGGGAAATGGGAGGGGACAAGGCGGGACTAGACCCAGAGGAAAACAAGGGTGGGGGAAGGTACGGAGGAGTAAGCTCAGTCTCGGGTTCTGTGAATCAGGACGACTCTGACACTTGAGGCACTTTAAGGCCCCTTCCCTCATGCTCACCTCTGCCAGGCTCCTGGTCACTGGGACTCTGCAGGGAAAGGGTCCCCATGGGAACAACTAGCGCTCCGAGGGCCTTCCTATTTAATAAAGGTGCTGCCTGGCTCCAGTGGGTTCCCAGGAACACAGTAATTACTCACCCTCTAATAGAACCAATAAATATAGCAGGAGGATAAGTAATTAACAACCTTTTGCTGGAAAGTAGCGATTCTTGTGATCTATGAAGTTTCCTTTTCCTGTTCACTACTTCTTCGTTACTGCAAATAGGATACTCTGGGTAAGCGTGCCATTCATCGTTCACCAAGTTAATCACCACAGCATGTTGTAGTTTTTATTAAATCCATTCATTATAATTGACTAGTAAGGGTGAAAGCTGGAAGAGCCGTGGTGGGGCCCACCATCTACCCATTCCGCCTCTGATTGCCACACTTTTAACGAGATCCAAATTGTTACCAGACAATCTAATGAAGGGGGGAAAAACCCCATGATAGCAGGAGGGGATGATAACCTTGCCCCTTTCATTATTTTGGTGCACCGTAGCAATCTCCCCCAGCAATTTATTCTGGTGTCTAATTTCCCACCCGTAAAGAATCTTTATTAGTAGTAATTACATTAGGCAAAAGAAAAACTTCACAACTCCTAAAGTGATTTACCTCTTGCCTTGCGATTTTAATTACAATTCCAGTTTATTTAGCAAATAGCTCTGAAAAGATTAGATCCCAATTTAGCACTGTGCTCATTTTCTACTTTCCAATTCATAAGGATGACACAAACAACAAAATAATCCCTTTAAATGACTCTTACTCCATTGCTTCATAATTCAGCCTATGGAAAAGAGCTCCGATATCAATTATAAATTATAAATTAGCTCCATTATGCTTTGCAAAACTATCAGCAGTAACCTTCCTGTTCTCCACTCCCTCACAGTCGGTAAGTTGTTTCAGTTCACTATGAGGCCTCAAATCACCCACGCTCTTCCACATCAAAACTTTAAATGTGCTTATTAACTGAAATGGAAACAAAGCAAATCAGGTTTCCATTTCAGGGATGCTTTCCTCCCAGCATATCAGACAACTTTATCCAAAGGCGCGCCTGACATCCCTCAGGGCCAGTCACCTGCTGGTTAACCAGGAGCCCTGGACAACCCAGTACTCTCCCCTGTAGCAAGGCCTCCCAGAAGGCCAGCCTAAAGTCCGGCCCACCAAGTCATCCATACAGCACAGAACCACATGTGCCTCTGAGCTGGGCAGTATGTCCAGCAAGCACCGGGAAGAACCCCCACAGGGGCAGAGGCTTAGTTACGGGAGACAAAGCTGACGGGTGAAAACAGGAAGTTAAACAAACCACTCTTTACCTTCAGGGAACGGCAGGGGATAAGTCAGAGAGATGACACCCACAGTCACCATCTTACTAAGCAGCTACTACAAGCCTACCCCAGGGTCGAGCTCCTTACCCACTGTCAAATTATCCCCACGTGACCTTGTCAATAGCTGTCATATCCCCATTTCACAGAAGAGGCAACTGAGGCTCAGAGAGGTAGAGGACGTTTGAGCTGACTCTTGAAGAGAGAGGGAGAAGCTTCCAGAGGCCGGGGAAGAAGAGTTCCCACAGGAGGAGGCAAACAGCATGGCAAGGGCTGAGCTGCAGCAACCAAGAGCTGGAGGTCCGGGCCTCCCCCGTCTGCGGCCACTACCTTGCTGAGCGCTCCTGGACCTCTTCGGGCGGTTTCCCACCTGCCACATGTTCTTCCCCACTCTGCGGTTCTAAAGGACCTGCTTTTCTTTTCCACTGATTGATGACTGTGCTGAGCATAAAGCATCCAGTGCTGCCAAAATGATGCGCCCAAGGGAGACGGCCGAGGTGTCCCAGAGGATTGACTGGATGATGTGGATGGGCTTTGCCCCCTCAGTGCATTTGCTCCTCCCGACTCCTAAGACCACAGAGGTTTTAGAGACATGCCACTCACACAATCACATCTTACGAAGAATATCATTGTACCATTAATTTCTGTTTTAAATAAATAGTGGCTACTATGGATTGAGTTCATATATGCTGTGCACCTTACATGGGTGATCTCAATTCACCATCACAACACTACAAAGCAAGTAGATATGTTATTTCCAGTTTACAGATGAAAAACTGACAGAGCAATTAGTTAACTAGTCGCTGGTAGTGTGTCCAGTAAGTGGTAGAGCAAGAACCAGAACCCAGCCCCAACCCTTAGTCCCCACAGAACTAAGCCCAGGAGAGATGGATGAGGTGCCTCTAACCACCACACCACCCCAGTGATGACGGGCATAGAACCTGGCAGGGTAGAAAGCAACCTTTGTCCCGCCCTGCCTGGGAGCTCTCCAGAGTGCTGAACTGCCCCTGCCAGAGTATCTGGCCTCACAACACCTCCATCTTCTGCCTGGGGGCTTCTGCACATCCCAAGCTTCACCTCCTGATCCCAGTGCCCAAGAGAGCCACTGACAGAACAGAGTGCTGGGGGTGCGAGAGTATCTGGGAGAGAAAGTTAACTTTCAGAAACACTGAGCTTGAGGGGACAACAGGACTTCAAGTCAGAGGTAAGGACTGGAAACACAGGAATAAGAGAAGAGAAAAGCCAAGGCAGCAAGTGCAAACATGTTCAAAAGGAGTCACAGAGAGAGAACTGACAAAGGGTGAATGGTTCTGGGAGTGACTGCTGAGAAAGAAGAGCTAAGGCCAGAGGAAGAGGGGGCAGGGGACTCCTCCTAGCTGCCCGAGAAGGGAGGACAGAGTTCAGGGAGGACAGTGTTTTATTGCCTGTATATTTGAATCTGTGAACAAATGACCACCATGCCTCAAGCCCCAAATAAAGAATAAGAAATGATAAAGTATTCAAGGGAAAAATAGGAATTAGCCTGCCATAGGTGACATGATTCAAGCCAGTCAAGGTCATACACACTCTCACTTAAAGTAAAAACATCTTCTCATAAATTTGAGGGATCACTCAGAAAGCCCTAATGCTTCCCTTTGGCTTTCAGAACACGGAACCTAAAGGCTTATATAACGGGATATTTATAAACACATCTCTCCCTCTGGTGGTAAAAGAGATACTTGGAGAGCACATTTATTCTCAGGCTCCATCCCCATCTTCCACCCTCTTTCCTCCTACACACCTTGTATAAGAATCCTTACGCCCTTTTAGTATTAACTGTCTTTCATTCAAGCAAACGTTATTGTGCATCAACTCAACGTCAGGCTCTGGGGGATTCAGAGAAGAATAAGGCACAGGCCTTACCTTTAGGATGGTGAACTTATAAACAAAGCCTAATGCAAGTAACAAACGTTCTGGCAGACGAGGGCCAAAGGGCTAAGGTAGCATAAGACAGACAGTGAATTATATCCACTGGGCGGGGAGAGGGTGTGGTTTGGTAGAAACTTGAAAGGTCAATTGGAATTTGGCCAAGTGCAGAAGCCAGGAAGGTAACGGAGGCCGGAAGAGCCCCGAGTGCAGGGGCATGGGAGTAGGAGGGGGCATGATCACGTTTCTTCGAGGAAGGAAGATCTTAATGATCTCCACACTGTCAGTGCCTCACCCAGTGCCTGGGACGGGGTAGGCATGTTACAGACGCTGGAGGACCGAACAGGCAGGCAGCTGGGTGTGGAAGGAATAAGGTGTACCACTAGATCCTTGCAACAGATGGGGAACTGAGCGGAACCAGAATCCAGAAGCCTCAAAACAAATCTTAATATGAAACTGCTCAGGTGTACAGCAATCATGGTAGGTTTCTCCAGACAATGGTTTGATCATAACCGATGTGCCCATTTCTACACTTGGAAACAAGGCAGCTGTGGGAAAGAAAAGGTATAGCCACAGTGTGGGCCAGTTCAAACCTGATGGGTCAGTTCCCAGATGCAAGAGAATCTAGAACTCTAGAACTTTAAGAGGAATTATAAGCAACACCAGTCCAAATGTGATGAGAGAGGGCGCTAGAGTACATGGGCATCTTTATCAGATTTGGAGTCTCCTTTTTATCTGATGTTGAGCATATTATAAGTTGGGAATCTTCTCATTTCTCACAGCTCAACACAGCCAGTCGCTGCAGCCAAATCTACTGCTTTCACTAGCGCCTTGAGATGAGAGTTGTTATTTCTCTCCTAAGTATTTAAGCAACACCTTTTAATTTACTTAATGAACTCAGAACCAACTGATTGATGGCCCAGCTCAGTTGGCAATGACAGCTGGCATTTCCCTGATGACCAGATAATGAGACAATCACATTAAGTGTGTGTCACCCTGATCAGCTGACACGGTCTGTTAAGGCAGGGCCAGGCTTTCTATCGACTTCCATGGCATGCAGGTCTTTGAGCACTCCGGGACCAGTTCAAACGCCCCTGTACGTCCACACGGTGACACATCTGGTGCTTTCCTTGAAGAAATTGGGCCAGGAGAGTTAGCTTCGAAAACTCTGTATCCTGTTGCAAATAATGACTTGTGGAAGAAACACTGTAGGACTAAGAATTGAGAGACCAGGATTCTAGTCCGAATTAATTAATTCATCCCCTTGACAAGCATGAATCAAGTGCCTATCATGTGCTAGCTACTGGGCTGAGAGCTGAGACATAAAACAAAGCCACCACCGCATCTGCTGAGCCTTTACTATGTGCCAGGCATGGCTCTGAGCTCTTCACCTGTGTAAAGTCTTTTAACACTCCTAATAACCCTAGGGGTAAGTGCTATTATCATATCCATTTTACAGATCGGGAAACTGAGGCACAGAGGGGAAAAGCAACTTGCCCCGTTTTTCTACCTCATGTGACAAAGCCAGGGCACAAACCCAGCCAAACTAACTCCAGAGATGAAGGGTATATAGCACACCCGCCGGGTGAAAGGCTCAACTATAACTTGAACTTTACCTAACAAACGCAAACAATGTAACCTAACCATCTGTACCCTCATATTAGCCTGAAATTTTTTCTTTTTTTAAAAAGTAGCTCCCAAACTTGAGAAGCTCAAAGTTTCTTGCAGGAACATACAGACATTGTACATATGCATCGAATACCTCTGTGACCCAGAGAAAAATGTTTAGCCTGTCTGTATTGGTTTTCTATTGCTGCACAAAAAATTAATACAAATTTAATACCTTAAGACAATACCCACGTATTGGCTCACAGTTTTGTAGGTCAGAGGTGCACCATGCAGTGACTGGTTTCCAGGCTCAGGCTAGGACAAGGCTGAAGTTAAGGTGTTGCCAGAGTTGCAGGTCTCATCTGGGCCCAGGGTCATCATCTCCTTGCAACTGCAGGACAGAGGCCCTTATTTCCCTTCCAGCTGTTGGCCAGGGACCATACTCAGCAACTAGCGACTGGCCACAGCCCCGTGCCATAGCGACCCCCAAGGCTGTTCACAACATGGGTATCTGCTTTCTTCCAGACAAGCCAAAGGACATCTTCTCAGGCTTCCTCTTCTGCAACCAGCCAAAGAAAACTCCACTTTTAAAGGGCTAGCCTGACAGACCAACCCCCAAGGAAATCTCCCTGTTGCCCTAGAATAGTCATAGAAGGAATCTTTCATTGTAGACACAGAACCCGCCCACACTCAAGGAGGTGAAGATTATGCAAGGCAGAGCGTCATCCGGGATCATCTCAAAACTCCGATGCATTTGCTGAGTTTTCACTTTCCCAGTCTGAGACTTGACTAGACCACAGTGATGATAGCTGCTATTTTTAAAGTGATTTACAGTTTAAGAAATATCTTTTACATATACATGTATTATCTCATTTGAGCCTTATCATCCAGAGATTCTGGTATTCTAAGAGGAAAAATTAGCTTCACTGTCCAGAAGAGGGTTAGAGAAGTTACATAACCTGTTCCCTACCCTGCTGGTAGAGCATGGGACAGTAAAGATGTTAACTCAAGTCTTCTAGTTTCAGCGTCTGAGCTCCCTCCTCCAGTCCATGCTGCCATATTGACCTGAAAGAACCAGACACATGCTTATGCCAGCACCACAGCTGACGTGGGAGGAACACAGGAATCGGGCATAGCCTGGTTCAAATCCAAATTTTTCCCCTTATTAGTTCTAGGTCTTGGGCAAGCCACTTCCCCTGTTCGGGTATCCTCATCTATAAACGGGGAGTGGGGGATATTGGACTCCAAGGTCTCCAAGGGCCCTTTCAGCCTCAGATGAGAGCAAAACTGTCTCAGCTGCACTGTGGAAGATTATTAACTCCATGGTTCCACGCTGTTGGTTGAAGGAGAACTGTACAATCATACCCACTGCTAGGTTTCCCCGTGGTTTAGAAGATCTTCATGGTATTGGTTTCCTAGGCCTGCTGTAACAAATTACCATGAACTTGGTGGCTTGAAACAGAAATTTATTCTCCCACGGTACTGGAGACAGACATCCATAATCAGGGTGTTGGTAGGGATGGTTCTTCTGGAGGCTCGGGGAGAATCTGTTCTGCGCCTCCGTCTAGCTTCTGGCAGATACTAGCAACCCTCCGTGTTCTTTGCCTTATAGACTCCTCACTCCAATTTTCATCTCTGTCTTCACATAAACTTTCCCTCGATGGGTCTCCGTCTTCTCTTTTTCTGACTTTTATATGGACAATTGTCATTGGCTTTAGGACCCACCCTAAACTTAGATCATCTCATCTCCAGACCCTTAGCTTATTTTTTTTTTTGAGACAGAGTCTCACTTTCTTGCCCCCAGTAGAGTGCTATGGTGTCATAGCTCACAGCAACTTCAAACTCTCAGGCTTAAGCGATTCTCTGCCTCAGCCTCCCAAGTAGCTGGAACTACAGGCACCTGCCACAATGCCCAGCTATTTTTTTGTTTTCTGTTGCAATTGTCATTGTTGTTTAGCTGGCCCAGGCCGGGTTTGAAACTGCCAGCTTAGGTGTATGTGGCCGGCACCCTACCTACTGAGCTACAGGCACTGCCCCTTAGCTTAATTATATCTGCAAAGAATCTATTCCCAAATACCGGTTAGGACTTGGACACATCTATTTGAGGGACACTATTCACCTCACGCGTAAATTGATTATGCATCTCACCATTAGTAGAATTTAGGCACTTTCCAATTTTCCTCATTACAAAGAACACTGCAACAAACACACTCGTGTTATGTCTTTGTGAACGTGGACAAGAATTTCTCTACTAGTGGAACTGTTTGAGTCATAGAGTATCCACATTTTCAACTCCACTACGAATTGCTAAGTATTTTTGCCAATCTAATGGCTGTGGAATGGCATCTCATTGTTTCAATTTGCATCTCCATGATTAAACTAGTGAGGTTCAATTATTTTTTCAAATGTTTATCAGACATTTGGGTTTCCTCTTTGAATATCTCTTAAAAATTCTTAGCAAGAGTAGCCTGAGCAAGAGCGAGACCCCATCTCTACTAAAAATAGAAAAATCAGCCAGCCGTCATGGCGGGCGCCTGTAATCCCAGCTACCTAGGAGGCTGAGGCAAGAGGATCTTTTGAGCCCAAGAGTTTGAGTCTGCTGTGAGCTATGATACCACAGCACTCTGCCCAGGGCAGCAGAGTGAGACTCTGTTTCCAAAAAAACAAAACAAAACATTTTCTTAGTAAGTGGTTCTCTGGGAGGTAATCTGGTAACCTGACGAAGAAGCTGATTTAGTAGAGGCGGGGTAGGACCTAGGAATCTGGGAGGGCTCTGAGGCACAGCCTTGGTGGTACACAGCCCTAGGAGAGGACCACGTACTAAATGCAGTGACCAGTCTTGTGGGCACTTTGTGGCTGGACACCTTCAGAGTGTGCACTGAGGGGCACTATCACGTACAGAACAGTGCAACTGCATCACCTAGGGGAGGCCTTTGGAGGATGCTCTCTACATTTATGAAGGCCCTTTGGGGGAAATCTCTCCTAGCCTCAGCAGCAGGAAAAGCTGAACTCCTCTCAAAGACCTTATACTTATGGGCATCTTGACCTATAACTTGGTACATTGCTGTTTTTCCTGGTAACCACAAAGCTCAGGACAAAATCCATGTCCCATCATAAAAGGTGGGCAAGATTTTTATCCATTTCATACATTTCTAGATACTAACTTTTCCTGGATTTTATCTATTATATCATCTTTACTGTTCATTTGTTCTGATTTTTTTTACCTAAATTAAGAAAAAACAAAATAAAAAATGTATATCTTCATGAAACTCACTTTACATACTTTCTGGGAATAAGATAAATATAAATAAATTAAAATAATTTTAAATTTACTTTGTGAGATTTAAATAACATACTGCATATGTGAGTAAAGGCCCTTACTTCAAAACTGACCTATTTTCAAGATTCGTGTATGTTAATATCAGTTCTATTATTGATGTTTAACTAGAAAAAAGAAGTCAGAATTGAAGTATTGACAATATCAGTGAAAATGATTAATGCTATAAAATGGGTCACATAAATTGGCTAGTTATAGCCGTCCAAGTGCAGAAAAGACAGGACTGGACTTTAAAACACAGTATCATTCATTTCTAAATCACTGTCATTGAGTTCAAAATTAGTACGGAAGCAATTATATTTATTTAAGACACCTCTATCTACCTTAGTGGCTTTAAAAGCAAAATTAATTGTCAAAACTCTTTCACAACATTTTTTAAAAAGATATTAACTTAGTTTCCTGTGTTTATTTCTTTTTTTTCTGTGTTTCTTAAAACAGAAAAACGTGCTAATGCTTATGCCACTGTGGCTCCAATTCTTTCACCAAGCTGTTCATTGTTCATTCATTCCGTTCACTGGGGGGACGGACAACCAATTCATCCCAGTTTTACCAGGACCATCTGGTTTTAAAATTCAGGAACCCCTTCAGTCCTGGGCAAACCAGTGATCACCCTCAGACTGGGGAAGCTTCCCTCTGCCTATCTATAGCAAGTCCTTCTCATATACTTTATACCTGAATGGCAGTCAGACATCTAAAAGGTATTCCTGAGTGGATAGAGAAACAAAATTAAACTCTGAATTTAGTTCTCTTAATAATATCAGCCTGGATATTATTACAAAGGATTAGATTGAATCTTCGCCAGTCCATGTTTTTATCCTCTTCTAAAGAATTCCAGTAAAAGAGATTCCATAAAGCTCCCTTTGAAACCCGTTCTACCATCCATAATCTTTTTAAAATATTAAGTTCAATATATAATTATATCATTTTCATTCTCAGCACCAAACTGCATAAAGAAATCTTATGCCGCTATCCACAGGAAATCAGGTAAAATTATGAAAGACCTCAAAATGGGTCACCAGAACAAAGTTAAAAGACTAGAGGAAGACGGTCTTTTCATTGAGGGTGGAGAAGAAGGCTAAAGTCTAAAACTTTAAGGATACTGGAAACTGTTTAGAACAGAGGCCTTAAAACCTTGCTTCTATTCTATTCAATACAATAAGTGGGTTCTCTAAAAGAAGGCCCAAACTAACATTTATCAGATGCCCACCGTATATCAGTCACACTCATGCTCATTACTTTAATCTCCCTATACCCCTGTAGAGCAATAGCATGTATCCATTGTATAGATGAGAAAAATAAGACTCAGAGTTCATTCACACTATACTGTGCTAGGTGCTGGGCATGCTATAATAAACATAAAGCTGGGGGTGGTGGCTCACACCTGTAATCCTAGCACTCTGGGAGGCCGAGGTGGGCAGATCCCTGGAGCTCAGGAGCTCCAGACCAGGCTGAGCAATAGCAAGACCCCGTCTCCACTAAAATAGAAAAACCAGCCGGGCATAGTGAGGGACATCTGTCATATCAGCTACTAAGGAGACTGAGGCAGGAGGATCACTTGAACCCAAGAATTTAAGTTTGCCGTGACCGGGGCTGACGCCACAACACTCTAGCTGGGGTGACAGAGTGAGAACCTGCCTCAAAAAAATGATAAAAATAATAATAATAAACATAAGAGTCACAGCTCCTGCTTTCATGGAGCTTAGAATCCAGTGGGGAATGATAAAATAAGCACTGAAAAGTATGCTACAAAACAAAACTTATGAGAGAGGGAATCAGGGAATGCCTCCCTGAGAGCTGAAGGTTAAGAAGTCCAAGCAGGGGAGAAGAGGCAGGGAGAGAAACGGGAACAATCTTCTGTTTCTAGGCAGAGGAAGGGACATGCAGAGGCTCTGAGATCAAAACGCTGAGTTACATGCCCAAGATAACCCGATTTGCAAGTGGTCAGATTGGGGTTTTAAATCCTGTACTTTCTGATTCCAGAACTCGTGTTCCCTCCAGTACAATACAATGTGACCAGCTGTGCTTCAAATCTAAAGAGGGCAGTCCACAAAGGGGACCGAAGTCCCAGCAATGACATTCAGCGTTTCCCCAATGAGTCTGATCATAAGAATCACCTACAGGGGCTTGTTAAAGAAAATAAATATTCCCTAGGTCCCACCCCTACTGGGGAATCAAATTTTAACAAATGCCCCAGGTGGGTCCTTTCGATCAGCCAAGTCTGGGAGATGCTAAGTTACAGCTTCAGAAAACCTAAAACTGAACACAATAGGAGTTCACGGAACTGTAACCTTCTGGTCATTTTTAAGAGTTCCTTGAGGTAATTTAGCCTTTCAAGAAGAAAAGGAATGGGGAGAAAATAAAAACCTTCTAGAGATCAATCAGCCAGACAGACAAATAAAAATGCTGCCCCTCCTTTCTTCCGGATTCCTGTGGATTTTGACCATCTCTCCTTCTGGATTAAGTAATGTCTGCTCGGAACGTGTTACGTGACTGCTGTCAAAACAAAACTCACTGCCACTCCAGGAGTCTCGGTAACATATACTAATTTGAAGCCATGGCTAATTAAGGCATTGAGTAAAGGAAGTGGCAAGATAATAAGAAACTGTAAGCTTGGCTTTCAGCTGGGAGAGGTTATGGATTTGGAATTCAAACAACTTGGGTTCAAATCCCAGACCTACCACTTACTAGATGAAATGCAGACAAATTAACGAACCTCTCTGAGCTTCATTTTCCCCAGCTGTAACAGGGGCTCATGATACCTCCTTCACAGGGTTATTCTGAGGAATGGGGGACATAAAGGAGGTGGTGGCCTGCCACTGTCAGCCCCTTAACAAATGTTTGTCAATAAATAATACGAGAAGGGTGAATTTATAGCCCAGTAAGAGAAGGATTGTGCTAATAGGGAACCAGCAGTCAATAAAGACATATTAAATTTTAAATAGATTCACGGGCAAAAAGTACCGATTCTAAGTTATAGTGTAGAAAAACAGGCCTTTCCCAGCATGTAGTACATTAAATTGCATTTTGGCTGTCTGGATATGATGCTTTGAAATAGGGGTGGCAAGGCGGGAGGGGGACTTTAATGTGCTAATTTTTGTTCATAGGAAATAGATTTGCGAGGAGCTGTAAGAACTGAATCCATGTTCCAGAAATGAGAGTGGACTACAGACTGAGGTGACAGCAGCTGAAAGGCTAGAGCTCTGGGGGCAGAGTGGTGGCAGTGGTGGGGTTTGTAGGTCTCATTGGTAATAATGACGCCGCCCAATTTAAAAAGGGCTTTCAATGATTTTCCTCTAGTAAGAGACAGATGCCACAATAAGAAGAGAAGCTTGCTGAAAGATGTGGGGGCTTATGTAGAGGACACCAGGGCAGGACGCAAATCACCAAGCCAGTGTCCAGGGTCACATGGGGGGCAAGCTTGCCTTAGAGCTGAGGGGTAGAGATGGCAAGATGGAAATCAGTGGAGAACCGGACTAGGCACCTGAGAGTCGCTAGGTTAATGGTAGAAGGTCTAGGCACACCAAAGACCAAGCTTGGGGCTGTAACAGACATTGCCCTCTTTTCCCAGTAAGTTTGTAGAGGCTAGAGCAGCGGTTCTCAACGTGTGGGTCATGACCCACAGGAACTGTATTAAAGGGCCGCGGCATTAGGAAGGTTGAGAACCACTGGGCTAGAGAATCCTTAAGAGGCATTGCTAATCAGCAAAGGTTTACGCAAAAGGTAAATCTTATTTATATCCAGGAAAGTTCTAGCAAACCCCCTGCTGAAAATAAAAGAAGCCCATCGAATGGGACAGACATCCAGCTTGAGTTCAAATCCTGGTTCTGTATGACCTTGGGCAGGTGACCGAACCTTTGTGACCCAATGCCTTTCTGTGCTTGGAAAATAGGGATAATAACTGTGCCTCAAAGGATTTGCAAGGATTAAGTGAAATAACCTATGAAAACTGCCTAACACAGAAAAAGCCCTCAACGGTGTGTCTACTATGCAAAACAAAACAAAAGCAAAGAATGGACTTTGTTTCTATCATGGTAAATTTAGCTTCCAGATTCAGACAGCTGTGGGATTTAGAAGCTTGGTAGACAACGCATTCATATGGGAAAATAAGCTCTGAAATGAAGAATAGATTATAAATCTTCCAAATATTACTGCTGCAGAATCTGTAATCCAAGGCATCATGGGAAGAGGATGCGAAAGTCTATAGGAGCGAAAGGTTTGAAAAGTAAACAGTGTGCTTTCTCTCCCTCTCTTGTGACGTGACAAAGCCAAATCTCTAAGTCCCAACTCTCTCTCCACAGCCATTACCACAGAGAAAGCATTCTAAATAATTATATCCTGATTTTGAGGAGAATTAATGCATGGTATGATTCCTAGACAGATATTCTTACACAAGTGTACGAAGACACATGTGCCAGGTTCCCCAAGTGGCACCACCCTGTAAACAGCCACATGTGAGGTGAGGTGAGGTGCCCACGAAATAAATGATGGTGCCTCCATTCTCTGTAGCCATGACAAATGATGCAGTAACTCTACACAGAATGATATCAGACAGTAGCTAAGATATGCTATTAAATTAAACAAAAGGCACAGAACAGAGTGATTACATGAGAACATTAAGTGAATGAAAAGGGCTATTTATACAATGTATGCCCATATACGCGCGTCTCTGGAAATAGACCAAGAAACTGCCAGAGGCAGTTGCCTTTGAGGAAGGGAATTGTAGGTGGGATGGATGAGAGTCATATTTTTGCAGTGTTTATACTTTTATGCTGTGTAGATTTTTTTAACCATGTGTATGCTATTAAATTTTTAATCAAGGAAATTGAGATGTATGGGAATAATAAAGATAATAACTACTGTAGTTGTAATAGTCAAAATGTGTTCGATACCTATTGCATCTAACAATAATAGGGGCTTTCCCAACACTGTCATCTCTCAATTATCCCCTAAAGTGGGGCTATTATCCCCCATTATTCAGCCGAGGAAACTAAGGCTCAAAGAGGCTAAACCAAATCCAGATAGCTAGTAGGGAGCAGAGAGCCTGGATTTCAAGCTGGTTTTGGCAGACTAGAAATCCTGCATTTCAACACCACGTTGGTGGTAGAGACAGTAGCTGGCCACCAAAATCCACAGCAGTAGACTATGTTTTCCAGCCCTCCCTGCAATTAAGTATGGCCATGTGCCTGAGTTCCAGCCAGTTGGAGGGGACCAGAGTGATACGTGTCACCCCCAGGACTCACCCCAGGCTCCTTCCTCTTCTGCTGCCTGGCTGGTGGTGATGCAGAGACCCTAGGGGACAGCAAAGCCGCAGACGGAAGGATCCCAAGCCCCTGAATGACGCCTCACCAAACTGAACAAACTACCTAGGCTGTCACAAGGGCAAGAAATAGACAGTCATTACGTTGAGCCCTTCCATATTTAGGTTTACTTGTGACAACTATTTGGCCTACTGGAATGAATGCACACAGTAAACAAAGAAAACAAAGACCAGGAAAGGTTGTGTTTCACAGACAATCAGAGTTACCCTCTAGGAGCCAGGCACTGTTCTAGAGATCAATAAGCTCCTGTCTACCTGTGTGGTCTGCAGACTTCCATGCATTTCACCCCTGGCCCCTCAGGCTATGTCAGAGACATTTCCAAGCAAAGGGAGTGTGGCCAGCTTTCATTTGCTCACTACTGGTCAGCTAGGGTTTCAGGACAGAAGACAGGACAGGCTGGGAGGGATGGGGAAGGGCTCTGGTCCCTCTCCCAGGAGAAGGTAGGCAAAGGACTCCTGCTGGACAGAAGCGCCAGCAGTGTGACCAGAGCACAGAGAGGTGAGAGTAATAGGATGGGACTAGCTTCCCACTAACGCCCCTCTGTCCACGGGGCCCGTGCGGCCATACTCTGTCACGCTCTTCCAGCTCACAGCCCCTGCCCTCAGCCCCTAGAGAAACGCACCCAATAAGACGCTGACTCTGTCCTCAAACTGCTCAAGGTTTACTGAGGGACATAGCCCATAAACAAACCATTATTCTCCCATAAAAAGCGACATAGAGAGATGGACATCCGGAGTGCTCTGATGACACAGGAAGAAGTGGCCACTTCTGCAGGGAGCATAAGGCTTCATGATGGAGCTCACTGAGTGGGATATGGAAAGGGGCCCCAAGTTCAACCAGCAGAGACTGAGGGAAACAAAAGCTATTCCGGGCCAGGAGCTCAGTATAAGCAGAGGCCAGTGGCACACAACCAACTGGGGCTATGAGGGCACAGCATAACTGGGGACGGTGCGGGAAGGGAAAGCCTGGCAGAGGTGAGGCTGGCCAGCAAGCAGAGGGCCATTTTAAGGCCATGGTGCTTTGCTTCAATGTGTGGAAGGACTCCACGTCCTCCTCCCCCCAGAGGCGTTTCATCCCTTCTCATCCCTTCAGTTCTTGCAGACGATGCCATCATCCAAAGTCTCCTTTTAAATGTGACTTCCTGAGGAGGAATCACAACTTAAATTGGTTTGCTCACCATTAGCCAACATGGATTCAAGAAACGATCTTCAAGTAGGGCCAGACAAGTGTGTCTGAGGGGACAGAGGAATGGAGGGGAAGGAAAGACGGAAGAAAAGGAAGGTGATGAGAGGGTGGCAGAAGGCCAGCGACTCCCTCCTCCGTCCTGTGAGAACCTCCCAGCCTTCACCTGGCTGCACCATGTCAGGACTCGGGAGCCAGAGGAGTGTTTCTGCCTTTGGGGAGCATATGGGTTGAAGGGGCACCAGCACTGACCTCTGCAGAAGAGGACAAACCCCCAGAGGGCAGCACTGTCTGGGGAAGGAGCAGACACCGGTGAGCTCAGAGGCTCCGGAGGGAGGGTCTAGCTCCATCTACCTGGCTGGTGGCTCAGCATTCCCTTTCTCACTGATGAAACCCACAGCACAGCCTCTGCTTGTCAGGATTGCTGGAAGAATGAAGTTAAGAAAACCCAAGCAAAAGCTTTGGGCCAGTGTCAGGCTAAGAGTGACCTGGGTAAGGGTTTATTCCTTTCCTTTCTCCTTGGGAAGAGACCGTGAGTGTGAAGAGCCTCTTTATTATTTTATTTCCACATGGTCTGGATTTGATTTAACTCTGCATCTTCCTCCGCAATGAGGTTGAAATATATCATTGGTTACTTAATGGCCCTTCAAGCATCGAGGGCGATTTTATTAAATAGCAGCATGATACCCCAGTGATGAGAACACAAGCAGCACACAATCTGTCCCCACTGCTTTGGTGAAGACGCTTTCAGCCCCCCCTGGGCTCTCCAGCTCTCTCTGCTGCGAAGGAGGCTCAGGAAAGGGGGCATCATGGCCTGGAGGGGACACATGAGATGGCCCTCCATGGCTGGAAGCCTGGAGATGTTTCTTTTGGCCCCTCGCTTGTCCGGAAGGAGGGCAGTGGGGCCTGGAGAGAAGAGATGCGGGGAGCCATTCTCTCCCAGCACTGCCACCCACCTGGCCCAGCCCCTAAGAGCAGCATGGAACAGAGGAGAAGGGGCTTGATTTGCATCAACAAAGACTTGGTTTGAGTCTGACTTGGCCACTTTCATATGACCGGGGACAAGTCTTTTGGTCTGTCCAGGCCTCAGGTACCTGGTCTGAGAAGTGGGCCCTACTTGCCTCAGATAGTTGCTGGGAGGCTTGGTGAAATGGTAGCGACAATTCTGCTGTCATCGTGTGATGAGGGCTTATTAATCATACCTTGCTCGCCTCCCCACATTGACTCAGTCACAAAGCATCACTGCAGTGCTTACTGCACACCCCCACTTGCTAGATGTCAGAGATTGAGCAAGCAATTCTCCCTGCACTCAGGGAGGCTTTCCCTATTCCAAGTCCACCACTCTAACCCCTGAAAACACTCTCCACCACAAGCAGAAGGGCCTTTCACTCACACACATGACTGTGCACACACACACGCAACCTTGCTTAAAACCCTCCAGTGACTGCCCAAGGCTCTCCACTGGCAGCTTGGCCCTGCTTACTTCTCAGATCCATCCCTCCACTCTCCTTCCACATCCTGGGCTCCAGCCAGAGTTAAACGTGTGCAGTCCCCTGAACGCCCTGTGTTCCAGTTTGCCACCGTGTCATGATATATAATCATATATACTGAGCATGTAGGAATCTTTTCCTGCTCCCTGTCCCTGAAAGCTCATTCACCCCTCATCCTCCAGACTCAGCTCAGAGACTGGCCCCTCTCTAAGCCAGCTGCCCCTACTCCTCTTCCTTCCCTTTAACACTGCATTTCCTACCCTGCCTGTCGTCTGGTGATAAGCAAAGAGGAAGTCTCCCAAGGGGAGGGACCCATATCTTGTCATTTATCTGTTCAGTGTTCAGCAGTGTGCATGGCAAAAAGTAAGGTATGGTCAGGAAATGTTTGAGGAATGAATGAAAAAAATATTTCAGCCAATAAATTATCAAAATCTGATTATTTAGTATGTCAAGCATTGTGCACCTGAGTACCAGGATCTCGCGAAAAACAACAATAAACAAGACAGATGTGGTCCTCACACTAGCTGAATTTAAAATCTGATGAGAAAGAAAGAAAATCAAACAAGTAATATCAACAAAATTGGCTGGTGCAGCAGCTCAGGCCTGTGTTCCCAAGCACTCCAGGAGGCCGAGGCAGGAGGATTGTTTGAGCCCAGGAGTTCAAGTTTACTGTAAGCTATGGTTGGACCACTGCACTTCAGCCTGGACAACGGAGCAACACTCTGCCTGCAAAAAAAAAAAAAAAAATCCGAAAGCTGATTCATGCTGCTCTGATGTGGGTTAGGAGAGGACAAAGAATGAGCAGTTAACTAAGTTGGAGAAAGAAAAAACAGAGAAGTGTCTTGGAAAGATCTACATAGCCTATCTAAAAATAGAAACACCTCATTGCAGAGGTACATATGGGTACTTAAAGGGAGAGTCATTATCTTTATGTGCTTGCATTGCTAGAAATAATGATTTAATAAGTTTAAAACCAATATCCGACTGTTTGCTGTAAGTAGGATAGGAATTGAATTAAGAAAATGATTGCAGATGATGGGCAAAAGCGAACAGAGACAGAAGAGAAGTGGATCAGAGAAACCCAAAACCTGCTGCAAAATGCACTGCCTAGAAGCCTGGCCCTTTTAAGACTGAAGAAGCTATTTCGCTGGAACTTCACCCCTCCCCCAGTGAGACTCCTCTGCAAGGTCACTGGGCAGGCAAGGCTGGCCTGGGTGGGGCTGCCCTCTCAGGGAGAGTGAGTGCTTTGGGGGAATTAGGGAATGCAGAATATTTAAACCTCGCTAAGGAGAGAAAGAATTATTCCAGACTAGATAAGTGGAAAAATATCTCCTTTCTTCTGTCACCTTTGTATGGTCAGAAGCTGGGAGGCATAGTTTGGGGCTGGTCCCCAACACCTCACCAATCTGGAATACTGCTAGCTCATTTCTCCAGAAAGTAGCAGGACCCCAGAAAGAAGGATTAAAGGCTATGTAATAGCCCAAATATGTCAAAAGACTACGTGCCTTACTTGCCTGGGAGCCTTTCACACTATCCTTTCTCAGTGCCCCCAGGCTGACCCACCACGTTTTGGACGCATTTCTCACCAGCCTACATTGGACTCGTCAGCTATGTCTGTTTCCCCCAGACTGGGACTTCCAAGGCCACCGTGTGTGGCTTTTTAAGTCATGCACAAGAGTGCCATGATGCTGTTCACAGGTAGGCATCTTTTGCCTTTGGAATATATTTATAATTGTATCTTTAACTCTATAACAAATGAACTATTTGTGATAACACACATTTACATATTGTCATCATATGAGTGTTTGTTGATTTAAACTAGTAATTGAGAAATAGTCTGGTTCAATAAACAAACATCAGATGATTTTATATTTGTGATGAGAAATCTCTAGCAGATGGCAGTCTCGTGTCTTATTTTAACAAGCCAATATGTATTGTTCCCTTTGAGAATCAAAAGACCTTGCTGATCTAATCATATCTAACATAGCCTGTGTTTCTAAACAGAGATCTGCTTTTATATTTGATGGATAATTGGTGAATTCCTTAAAACATTTTTTTTAATCTCTCCTTGGTATTAATGCACTGATTAAATATAAAGTTTCATATTTAGACTCGGTCATCTGATGTTCGTTTACTATACCAGGATACTACTGAATTCCAGGTTCAAATCAACAAATAAGGGCTGTGCCTGTGGCTCAAGGAGTAGGGTGCTGGTCCCATATGCTGGAGGTGGCGGGTTCAAACCCAGCCCTGGCCAAAAACCACACAAAAAAAAACAAAAAAAACAAATCAACAAATATTTCATTATAGTACTATGTAAATATTTAATTACTAATATTCATTGGTCATCCATAATCCATTGCTATAACAAATTTGCTATTGATATGTACTTAATATACTGACTAGTTTAATATTTTTTCCTTGAGGATGGGGCACCTTTTTCTTTTTTTTTTTTTTTTTTTTTTTTTGTAGAGACAGAGTCTCACTTTACTGCCCTCGTAGAGTGCCGTGGCGTCACACAGCTCACAGCAACGTCCAGCTCCTGGGCTTACGTGATTCTCTTGCCTCAGCCTCCCGGGCAGCTGGGACTACAGGCACCCGCCACAACGCCCGGCTATTTTTTGGTTGCAGTTTGGCCAGGGCTGGGTTTGAACCCACAACCCTCGGTATATGGGGCCGGCGCCCTACTCACTGAGCCACAGGCGCCGCCCGGGGCACCTTTTTCTAGTTCACACGAAAGGACGGAATGGGCCAGTAGTGTCTGATAATGGTGTCTGATAATGGCTTTATTACCAGTGCCTTGCACAGGCCATGGGCATAGTAGACATTCAACAGATTTGTTGAAAGACCTTCCAGGCCTGACAACTTAAAATCATATACATATACTTTATTTCATCATACTTTCTAGAAATACTTCTTCACATTCTAATGGAATGGCCTTGCATAAACTCTTAGAACAACAGTTCTTAGTGACGAGCTGATGCTTGTTAAACTGTCACCCAGCAGGGACCATTTGCCTCTGCCCTCAGTCCCTAGACACAGAGTGCTTTTTCCAAGAACACCTTAGAAGATTTTGCAGCTATAACATCTCATTAGAGGAACATCTTCACAGTCTGCCTAGAGAGTCATAAAGTTTAGTAGTTTCTGAGCAAATGTCATAAAAATCCAGTAAGACAGTAAGGCTTGGTATAAGAAGTCTCAAACAGAGCCTGAGACTCCTTAAAAAATGAGTAAGTGCACTAGCTATGTCCTCACGGAAAACACGCCCTGCCAAAACCTAAAGCATTGTGGGCTTGCAAACAGCTGGCTCCCTGCTTCTGGCTTGAGCTGTGCAATGACAGAGACAGGCATGAGTTCACTGCCTGGAATCCCTTGAGGTCATTTCCCTTTAGAAAAGAGCCCCTTTGAAGTAGTCAAAACAAAAACAAAAACAGCACTAACACCATTATTGATGCCACAGTTCAATTCAACCAGCATTAGCGAATGCCTTCTCCAAGCCAGGCATTGAAGGACTCAAACACAACTAAGACCAGCTTCCTGTGACAGAATACCTCATAGCCTGCAGGGGTGTCCAAGCTTTTTTCTCTCTGTAGCAAACTGGAAGAGTTAGAGTTACCTTGGGTCACACTTTAAATACACAATCACTAATGAAAACTAATGAACAAAAGAAAAAGTTTGTGCATTTTCTGACACCACCGATAAGCCAAGCAATCCTCAAATAATCATCATGTGGCCACGGTGGACCCTCCTCTTAGGGAAAGATACAAACCATCTCAAGCAGTGACCTTCCCCAGCCACCACTAGGGGGCACCATCTCTCCCTGGAGGTCTAGGACAGCCTCCTGACTTGGCTCTCTGCCTCCACTCTTAAAGCCCTCTATAATGCATTCTCCACAGGGTAACCAGAGTGATCTTTTACACTTAAAATGCAAGTGTAATTGCATTTTACAATTGTTCCCAGTACATTTAGGCAATAGGTCCGGCCTCAGCATGTGATCTGACCCTTGAACACCTGCTGACAAGGCAAGAATCAGATTGAAGAGATGGGAAACTCCCATACCAAACCAAGCCCTGTGAATGACCACATCCTCAGTGAGGAAACTAAAACTTTAGTGAGTGAACTAAAACCTGTAGTCCCTGCTGCTAGAGAGGTTGAGGCAAGAGAATCGCTTGAGCCCAGGAGTTTGAGGTTGCTGTGAGCTATGACACCACCGTATTCTCCTGAGGGCAACAAAGTGAGACTCTGCCTCAATTTTTTTTAAAAGTGAGGGGGGGGAGGCAAAATAAAAGGAAAAAAGTCTACCCTTGGAATGTCTAAGCATAATGTCTTCCTGATGCAAGTCTGCAGCCAGAACTAAAATGTCTAACACCAAAAAACTTAAGTGTTTCACATTAGTAAATCTCTCTAAGTCATCAGCACAAGGTGAAGAACCGCACTTTAAAACCAGGCCTAAAAGAATTATCATAGACTAAAGTTCCACGGAGCATGAGCTCACCACACACACACAGACACACACACATAAAGTCTAGCATCTAAATCAGAACTCCAAAAAGAGATGAGAAAGTTTGGATAAAAGACAATATTAAGAGAGAAAATGGATGAGAATGTTCTAGACTGATAAAAGATACCAACCTCACAGACAAGAATCCAAACAAATCTTAAGCAGAGATCACAAAAGCAGCAGAAAGACACTTTACTAGCAAAATAAAAAGACTGATAGCTGACTTCTCAACAGCAAAAATGGAAATAAGAGAACAATGGCGTATCTTCAAAATGCTGAGATCATGTAACTATTGACTTAGAATTCTATAAGTAGCAACACTGTTTTTCAAGAATGAGGGGGAAATGAAGGCAATTTGGAACAAATAAAAGCTGATAGAGTTTGTTACAAATAGCATCTCACTAATTGAATATCTAAAAGATTACTTTCAGGAGGAAAAAATATGATCCCAGAAGGAAGGTTTGGGTTGCAAATAGAATAAGCAAAGAAAATGGCAAATGTGGCCAGGCATGGTGGTGCTAAGCTATAATTCCAGCACTTTGGGAAGGTGAGGCAGGAGGATCACTCAAAGTCAGGAGTTCAAAACCAGCCGAGGCAACCTAATGGGACTCCATCTCCACAAAATGTAGAAAAATTATCCGGCCTGGTGGTACACACCTATAGTCCTGGCTTACTTGAAGGCTGAGGCAGGAGGGTTGCTTGAGCCCAGGAATTTGAAGTTATAGTGAGCTCTGATTATGCCATTGCACCCCAGCCTGGGCAACAGAACCAGGCCCTGTCTCAAAAACAACAACAACAAAACAAACAAAAAAAAAAAAAGAAAGAAAATGACAAACATAAGTAAATCTAAAAGACACTGAGACAGCATAAAATAATAATAATGTGTAATTTAAGAAGTTACAAAAGCATAAAATAAAACTAAAAAACAATAGAACCTCTGTAAGTTGATCATCCAAGGGACTGTAATAAACTGGTCAATGTACAGAGATGGTCAACTTAAGGAACCAGGCCTACTGTACTGATATGTACGTGTGGTGCATGTCCAGTCTATGAATAGTAGGTTAATATGAGGAGGTGGTCAATGTAGGGAGGTGGTCAACTATGAAGGTTTCACTGTGTTGGGAAAAAGCAGGTAGGTTAGAGGGATGTGGTCAAAATGAAAAGCATCCTAAAATCCTGTCATTGTGAAGAAGAGAAAAAAAGATACTAACTTTAGACTTTGTGAAATTATACGCACATATTAAATTTCCTAGAGTAATCACCAGAAGAACAAAAATAGAAGGTATAACTTCCAGACTAGGACAGAGAGAAATAGAAAATGAAAATAATAATAATAAAGTTTAAAATCATGGAGGGAAACATGAACATTAACTCTTCAATTAATAGATTAGACAGAAAATTGGGGCTATAAAATTTATATAATGCAGGCTTGGCACCTGTAGCACAGTGGTTGGGATGCTGGCCACATGCACCGAGGGTGGTGGGTTCGATCCTGGCCCCAGGCCAGCTAAGCAACAATGATGACTGTAACAAAAAATAGCCGGGCGTTGTGGCAGGCGCCTGTAGTCCCACCTTCTTGGGAGGCTGAGGCAAAAGAAATCACTTAAGCCCAAAAGTTGGAGGTTACTGTGAGCTGTTATGCCACAGCACTCTACCAAGGGTGACATAGTAAGACTCTGTCTCAAAAAAAAAAATTATATAATGCAATTTGTAAGTTCGTCTAATATACATACATGAAAATTACATTCAACAACTAGAGAATGCACATTGTTTTCAAGCAGACATGGAGTATTTTGCAAAAACTGACCTTATTGGACCATAAAGCAAAAAAATTGCAAAAAACTAAGGGAGGGAGGAACAGAACAGCATAGCATGAAGGAAAGAAAGAAGTAAAGGAAGAAAGAACATCTAACTACAGTGCAAGTAAGTTAGAAATTAATAACAAAAATAAATTAAAATACCTCATTTATTTAGAAAATTTTAAATAGTAAGCAAATCTAAATAACCCATGGGCTAAAAAAAAAAATCTTCATGGCCGGGCGCGGTGGCTCACGCCTGTAATCCCAGCACTGTGGGAGGCTGAGGAGGGAGAATCGCTTGAGCTCAGGAGTTCGAGACTCGCCTGAGCGACAGTGAGACCCCGACTCGTGAAAAAAATGGAAAAACCCAGCCGGGCGCCGCGGCGAGCGCCTGTAATCCCAGCGGCTTCCGGAGGCTGAGGCAGCGGGGTGCCCGCAGCCCGAGTCTGAGGTTGTGGTGAGCTACCACGCCCACTGCACTCTGCTCAGGGGCATAGGGTGGGACCCTGTCTCAACAAAAAAAAAAAAAAAAAAAAAAAAAATCTTCATGAAAATGTTAACTACAGGTGATTTTCAAAATATTGCATAATAAAACTCAGGGGTGTAGCTAAAGTAGCAGTTAGAGGCAAAATTGTAGTCTTGAACACTTTTATTAGGAAAGCATCTAACTTAATGTGGGAAAAGAATAATAAACTTCAAAAAGTAGCAGAAAAGAGGCTCGGCATCCATAGCTCAATGGTTATAGCACCAGCTACATACACCGAGGATGGGGGGTTCGAACCAGGCCCCGGGCCAGCTAAACAACAACAACTACAACTGAAACAACAACAACTACAACAAATAGCCAGGTGTTGTGGCAGGCGCCCATAGTCCCAGCTACTTGGGAGGTTGAGGCAAGAAAATCACTTAAGTCCAAGACTTGGAGGTTGCTGTGAGCTGTGACACCATGGCACTGTACCGAGGGCAACATAGTAAGACTTTGTCTCAAAAAAAAAAAAAAAAAAAGTAGCAGAATAGAAATAAAGAACAGAAAGCTATGAAATAGAAAAAAAAAAAAGAGAGATGATCAATAAAGTAAAAAATTGCTTTTTGGAAAAGCTAATCATACATGAAAATTACATTCAACAACTAGAGAATGCACATTGTTTTGTGCATTCATGGCCCAGCCCAGTGGCTGATGCCTGTAATCCTAGCACTTTAGGACGCTGAAGTGGGAGGATCATTTAAGGCCAAGAGTTCAAGACAAGCCTAAACCAGACTGAGACCCATCTCTACAAAACAGAAAAATTAGCCAGGCGTGGTGGTGTGCACCTGCAGTCCCAGTTTCTCAGGAGGCTGAGGCAGGAGGATTACTTGAGCCTAGGAGTTGGAGGTTGCTGTGAGCTATGATGATGCCGCTACATTCTAGCCCAGGCAACACAGTGAGACCCTGTCTAAAATTTTTAAAAATCTAATCAAATTGAGGTAGATAGATAGATAGATAGATAGATAGATAGATAGATAGATAGATAGATAGATAGATAGAGATAGAGATGTATAAAAAGTGCTCTAAAGAAGGAGACTTAACCTAACCTGTATGTGTGGGAGTTAGGGGACACTTGTAGAGAAGATGAACCATGAGCTGATTTTTTTTAAGGATGTGTAAAAAGTTATCCAAAGAAAGGGCAGGAGAGTTCCAAAGAAAAAGAAAAACATGAACAAAGGTGAAGCACAATGATACAGCCCAAAGGCTCAAGAAAATCACATGCAGTGTAGTGTCAACAGCACATAAAATTCAAAGCAAGAATATGGGAAGTAAGTCCAGAGAAGTTTAGAGCCAGATGTCAATTTAAAAAAAAAAAAAAAACCTGAGTCTTCACTATGTCAGGCATTTTAGGCTAAGTGCTTTATATTACTATATTTTTTATGCTGTTAACAAAAAACTCCATGAAGTATGGTTACATTATGTCCATTTTAGAGATAAATAAACTGAAGCTCTAAGTAAAATATGCCAGAAGTTTCATAGTGAGTTGTTTCAAACCCCTATCCTTGAGTGTCCAAACTCATGCTTTCACCCACGGTGACATACTGCATCACAGGTCATAGAAAGCTTCATATGGACCCTTCATGAGAATCTGAACTTTATTCTTCAGGTAAATTTCAAAATTCCTCCCACTTCCCAAAAAAAACCAAAATTCATTCTTATGAAGTAAGTCTGGTGTGCTGTTACAGCTGCAACCAGACAGCATACTACTTCATGCAACCAGAACACGTCATTAGCTCCAAGTGCCCAAGGAGTCTCTACAGCAGGGACAAGCAATATCACAATGCAGGATTAGTAAGTGACACTGAACTTACTTCATTCCCTGAAGCATGTTTCCAGTGACTACTTAGGAAACCAGCACTGTTCAATGACAAGAGCAGGAGGAGCAGATGACATTTTTTAACAGCTTTATTGAAATATAATTCACATCCCATACAATTCACCTTGTGTACAATTTCAGTGTTTTTTAGTACATTCATGGACATACGCCACTAACACCACAGTCAATTTTAGGACATTTCTCATCACCCAGACAGAAATCCTGGGCCTACCAGCAGTCACTCTCCTCACTTCCCAAAGTCCTCACCCACCCCAATTCTAAGCAATCACTAATTCACTGTCGTCTCTAGAGAGTTCTGTGCACTGAATGTCTCACACAAGTGAAATTCACACATGTATATTTGGTCTTCGGTGCCTGGCTTTTTTCACTTAGCATAATGTTGTCAAGGTTTAGCCATATTGCAGAATGTGTCAGAACTTCATTCCTGTTTACAGCCAAACAATATTCCGCTGTCTGGATACACCACATTTTATTGATGAACATTTGGATTATCCCCACTTTTTGGCTATTGTGAATAATGCTTTTACAAACCGTGTACAAGGTTTTGTGTAGACATACATCTCCATTTCTCCCGGTTATATATATCAGGAGTGAAGTGCTAGGATGTGGTAATTCCACGTTTAACATTTGAGGAACTGCCAAGCTGTTTTTCATGATGGACGTACCATTTTACCTTCCCACCAGCAGTGTTTGAGGGTTCCAGTGTCTCCACACCCTCATCAGCACACACTGTCTTATTTGTCATAGATATCCGAGCAGGTATGAAGTGGCATTCATTGTGGATTTGATCTTCATTTGCCTGACAGCTAAAGATGGCATATGACATTTTAATATAGCTCTTACTGTATTCCTTTTTGTTTTATACCAGAGATTGTTTGAAATAACCTAAGAAATAATCTATTAAAATGTTCACCAGCTTTATGGCCCAAGCATATGTGAAGTGCTTAATCCTTGTCCTATGAGTAGAAGATTTGGGATAAGATAACGAGTTAGAGGTAGGGAGAAGGTCAAGGATGGAGAGAAAGTCAAGCACATCTTCTGAATACATTATTTGTGAATTAAAAAGAGTGACAAATCACACTTTGATATAGCTGGTTTAATTTAGGCATAGTGGCTACACCTAAATGGTCATATCAAAATGCCCTGATTTAAACTCTGCACTGATGATTAGAATTAAGTATTTCATGAAGATAAGACCCATAGACTAGAGAAGGTTCATTTGTTTCACTCCCTTCTCCAATATTTGTCATTATATCCTTCAGAAGCTAAGTACCTACAGGAAACGTCACACATTAAGAATTGGACCTCAGTGAGTAGGGTAGGTACTGGCCCCATGTACCCGGGTGGCGGGTTCAAACCTGGCCCCAGCCAAACTGCAACAAAAAAATAGCCGGACACTGTGGCGGGTCCCTGTGGTCCCAGCTACTCGGGAGGCTGAGGCAAGACAATCGCCTATGCCCAAGAGCTGGAGATTGCTGTGAGCTGTAATACCACAGCACTCTACTGAGGGCTACAAAGTGAGACTCTTTGTCTCTGAAAAAAAAAAAAAAGAATTTAATATAAACTACTAAAACTCTTTTGGAAAGAAATTTGGCAATATATTCCTAAAGTCTTAAAATGCACATGCCCTGTGACCCAATTATTTCATTTTTGGAAAGTTATCTTTAGAAATAATGGGAAATAATTTATGGCTTTCACATGAAAGCTATAACCCAGTTATAACCTAAGAATAGGGGGAAGGTGGAAAGGGGAGAGTGGCGAGGGAGAGTGATTGGTGGGATTACACCTGCGGTGCATCTTACAAGGGTACATGTGAAACTTAGTAAATGTAGAATGTAAATGTCTTAACACAATAACTAAGAAAATGCCAGGAAGGCTATGTTAACCAGTGTGATGAAAATGTGTCAAACGGTCTATAAAACCAGTGTATGGTGCCTCATGATCACATTAATGTACACAGCTATGATTTCATAATAAAAAAATTTTAAATTAAAAAAAATAATGGGGAATATAGGAAAGAATCACTCCAGAACAATTTTTAAGAACGGAATCAGCCTAAACATTTAATAACAGGAAAATAGATAATGAAATATATCCCACGGAATGAGATATGTCATAGCAATTAAAATGACATTTACGAAAAGTTGTATAGCAAGGAAAAAATGTTTAAATTATAATGTGGGCATTAATTTTAATGATATAATAAAATTATATCAGCTTGTACTACTTCAAACACAAAAATATTTTCCCAGAAGACATATTGAAAAGAAATTCTTCAAAGTGAAAACAGTCATTGCATCTCAGTGGTGGGACAATAAATGTGTTTTCAGATGTATTTTCTATATTTTTAATATTTTAAGCAATGTATAAGAATTATTTATGTAAGTGAGAAATGTGGGGGGGTTTTGTTTTTTTTTTGCAGTTTTTGGCCGGGGCTGGGTTGGAACCCACCACTTTGGCATATGGGACCAGCACCCTACCCCTTTGAGCCACAGGCGATGCCCAAGAAATGTGCTTTTTTTTGACCTATATCATTTATTTATTTATTTTTATTAATATTAAATCATAGCTGTGTACATCAATGCAATCATGGGGCACCATACACTGGTTTTATAAACAGTTTGACACATTTTCATCACACTGGTTAACATAATCCCACCAATCACCCTCCCTCTGCCCATGCTCCCCCCTCCCTCCCCTCCCTCTTCCCCTTCCCAATATTCTTAGGTTATAACTGGGTTATAGCTTTCATATGAAAGCCATAAATTAGTTTCATAGTAGGGCTGAGTACATTGGATACTTTTTCCTCCATTCTTGAGATACTTTACTAAGAAGAATATGTACCAGCTCCATCCATGTAAACATGAAAGAGGTAAAGTCTCCATCTTTCTTTAAGGCTGCATAATATTCCATGGTGTACATATACCACAATTTATTAATCCATTTGTGGATCTATGGGCACTTGGGCTTTTTCCATGACTTAGCAATTATGAATAGGGCAGCAATAAACATTCTGGTACAAATATCTTTGTTATGATGTGATTTTTGGTCTTCTGGGTATATGCCCAGTAGAGGGATTACAGGATTGAATGGCAGATCTATTTTTAGATGTCTAAGTGTTCTCCATATCTCTTTCCAAAAGGAATGTATTAATTCGCATTCCCACCAGCAGTGCAAAAGTGTTCCCTTTTCTCCACATCCGCGCCAGCATCTCTGGTCTTGGGATTTTGTGATATGGGCTAATCTTACTGGAGTCAGATGATATCTCAAGGTAGTTTTGATTTGCATTTCTCTGATGATTAAAGATGATGAGCATTTTTTCATATGTCTGTAGGCCATGCGCCTGTCTTCTTCAGAGAAGTATCTCTTCAAGTCCCTTGCCCACCCTGCAATGGGGTCACTTGTTCTTTTCTTGCTTATATGCCCGAGTTCTCTGTGGATTCTGGTTATTAAACCTTTGTTGGAGACATAACCTGCAAATATCTTCTCCCATTCTGAGGGCTGTCTGCTTCCTTTACTTACTGTGTTCTTGGCTGTGCAGAAGCTTTTTAGTTTGATCAGGTCCCAGTAGTGTATTTTTGAAGCTGCTTCAATTGCCCAGGGGGTCCTCCTCATAAAATACTCACCCAGACCAATTTCTTCAAGGGATTTCCCTTCAATCTCTTCTAGTATTTTTATAGTTTCATGTCTTAAGTTTAAATCTTTAATCCAGTGAGAGTCTATCTTAGTTAATGGTGAAAGGTGTGGGTCCAGTTTCAGTCTTCTATAGGTTGCCAGCCAGTTCACCCAGCACCATTTGTTAAATAGGGAATCTTTTTCCCACTGAATGTTTTTAATTGGCTTGTCAAAGATCAAATAATGGTAAGTAGCTGGATTCATCTCTTGGTTCTCTATTCTGTTCCAAACATCTACTTCTCTGTTTTTGTGCCAGTACCATGCTGTTTTGATCACTATGGATTTATAGTATAGTCTCAGGTCTGGTAGCGTGATTCCTCCTGCTTTGTTTTTATTTCTGAGTAATGTCTTGGCTATTCGAGGTTTTTTTCTGATTACATATAAAACGAAGTATTATTTTTTCAAGATCTTTGAAGTATGACAGTAGAGCTTTAATAGGGATTGCATTAAAATTGTATGTTGCTTTGGGTAGTATGGACATTTTAACAATGTTGATTCTTCCCAGCCATGAGCATGGTATGTTTTTCCATTTGTTAACATTTTCAGCTATTTCTTTTCTTAGAGTTTCATAGTTCTCTTTATAGAGATCTTTCACTTCCTTTGTTAGATAAATTCCCAAATATTTCATCTTCTTTGGCACTACTGCGAATGGGATAGAGTCCTTAACTGTTTTTCAACTTGACTATTGTTGGTATATATAAAGGCTACTGATTTACGAATGTTGATTTTGTAACCTGAGACGCTGCTGTATTCCTTGATCACTTCTAAGAGTATTGTAGCAGAATCCCTGGTGTTTTCCAGATATACAATCATATCATCTGTGAAGAGTGAAAGTTTGATCTCTTCTGACCCTATAAGGATACTCTTTTTTTTTTTTTTAATTTGGCCGGGGCTGGGTTTGAACCCACCACCTCCGGCATATGGGACCGGCGCCCTACCTGCTGAGCCACAGGCGCCGCCCTATAAGGATACTCTTGATCGCCTTTTCTTCCCTAATTGCAATGGCTAAAACTTCTATTACAATGTTAAAGAGCATTGGAGACAATGGGCAGCCTTGTCTGGTTCCTGATCTAAGTGGAAATGATTTCAGTTAAACTGAAATATTGGCTGTGGGTTTGCTGTAGATGGCCTCTATCACTTTAAGAAATGTCCCTTCTATACCAATTTTCTTAAGTTTTCTGATCATGAAGGGATACTGGATATTATCAAAAGCTTTTTCTGCATCAATTGAGAGAATCATATGGTCTTTGTTTTTTAATTTGTTTATGTGCTGAATTATACTTATAGATTTACGTATATTGAACCAGCCTTGAGATGCTGGGATAAAACCGACTTGGTCATGATGTATAATTGGTTTGATATGTTGTTGGATTCTGTTTGTTAGGATCTTGTTGAATATTTTTGCATCTATATTCATTAGTGATATTGGTCTATAATTTTCTTTTCTTGTTGGGTCTTTTCCTGGTTTGGGGATCACGGTGATGTTTGCTTCGTAGAAGGTGTTGGGTAGTATTTCTTTTTTTTCTACATTTTGGAACAGGTTGAGTAATATAGGTATTAGTTCCTCTTTAAAGGTTTGGTAGAATTCTGTCATGAAGCCATCTGGTCCCGGGCTTTTCCTTTTTGGGAGATTTTGTATGGTTGATGCTATTTCAGAACTTGATATTGGCCTATTCAACATTTCCACTTGATTCTGGCTAAGTCGTGGAAGGTGACGTGCTTCCAAGTATTGGTCAATTTCCTTCAGATTTTCATATTTCTGAGAAAAAGTTTCTTATAATATTCATTAAGGATTTTTTGTATTTCTGAGGAGTCTGTTGTTATTTCATCTTTGTTGTTTTTGATTGATGAAATTTACTCTTTTGTTTCCTGATTAGGTTAGCCAAAGGTTTATCTATTTTATTGGCCTTTTCAAAAAACCAACTTTTTGATTTATTGATCTGTTGTATAATTCTTTTGTTTTCAATTTCATTTAACTCTGCTCTAATTTTGGTTATTTCTTTTCATCTACTGGGTTTGGGGTTGGAATGTTCTTCTTTTTCCAGTTGCTTAAGATGTCCCATTAAGTTGTTAACTTCCTCTTTCTGTTCTCTTGAGGAAGGCTTGCAGTGCTATAAATTTCCCTCTTAGGACCGTCTTTGTGGTATCCCAGAGGTTCTGATAATTCGTGTCTTCATTGTCATTTTGTTCCAAGAATTTGGTGATTTCCTTCTTGATCTCATCTCTGACCCAGCTATCATTAAGTATAAGGTTATTTAACTTCCATGTTTTTGTATGAGTATGCAGATTCCTGTTTACTGAGTTCAACTTTTATTCCATGGTGGTCCGAGAGGATGTAAGGAATAATTTCTATTCCTTTAAATTTACTGAGGTTAGACTTGTGACCTAAGATGTGATCAATTTTGGAGTATGTTCTGTGGGCTGATGAGAAGAATATGTATTCAGTTTTGTTGGGATGAAATGTCCTGTAGATGTCTGCTAAATCCAAATGTTGGATGGTTAGGTTTAAATCTAAAATTTCTTTACTCAGCTTCTTATTGGAGGATCTATCCAACACTGCCAAAGGAGTGCTGAAATTTCTGACTATTATGGAGCTGTAGGAAATCAAGTTGCTCATGTCTGTTAGAGTTTCTCTTATAAATTGAGGTGCATTCTGGTTGGGTGCATAAATATTCATAATTGAAATCTCATCATATTATTACCCTTAACAAATATGAAGTGACCATTCTTATCCTTCCTTACTTTTATTGGTTTAAAGCCTATTGTGTCTGCAAATAGAACTGCAACGCCTGCTTTTTTCTGATTACCATTTGCCTGAATGACCATCCTTTTACCCTGAGTCTATATTTATCTTTTAAGGTAAGATGTGACTCTCGTATGCAGCAAATACCTGGCCTAAGTTTTTGTATCCATTCAGCTAACCTGTGTGTCTTTTAGAGGACATTTTAAACTGTTCACATTAATGGAGAATATTGATAAGTCTGGTAAAATTTTGGGTATCAAGTTTTTTGAAAGTCCAGTGGACATTTTTAATCCTTTCACCACTGTGGAAGTTGAAGTTTGATCAAAAGTTTCTGAGTGAGTTTACTTTTGTGGTAGAGGATTGGGCTGGTAATTATGGAGGATAGGTCTGAGAATATCCTGAAGAGCTGGTTTGGTTATGGCAAATTTCTTCAACATATGAATGTCATTAAAGTATTTAATTTCTCCATCATAAATGAAACTCAGTTTAGCTGGATACAGGATCCGGGGTTGAAAGTTATTTTGCTTTAGGAGATTAAAAGTCGATGACCACCCTCTTCTGGCTTGAAAAGTTTCAGCAGAGAGATCTGCAGTTATTCTAATATTCTTCCCTTTGTAGGTAATGGATTTCTTACGTCTGGCTGCTTTCAGAATTTTCTCCTTCATATTAACACTAGTGAAGTTAATTATGATATGCCCGGGGGATGTCTTATTCGGATTGAGTTGTGCTGGGGTTCTGAAACTGTCTGCTATCTGAAAATTTCAGAATCTCTTGGCATGTCTGGAAAATTCTCTTTCATAATTTCATGGAGAAGGCCCTCTGTGCCTTGCAAGGCCACTTCATCACTTTCAGGGATTCCAATGAGGTGGATATTAGCCTTCTTCGAATTATGCCAGAGCTGTCTGGAATAATGATCCATTTTTGCTCTCCATTTCTCTTCCTCTTTGAGAGTTTGGGAGTGTTCAAAAGCTTTGTCTTCAATGTCAGAAATCCTTTCTTCTGCTTGCTCCACTCTGTTACTGAGGGATTCTACTGTATTTTCAGATCTTTGAGGGCTGCAAATTCTTGCTTCAGTGCATGAAAATCTTTGGTGGTTTTGTCTTTAAATTAATTAAATTCTTGAGGCAACTTTTGAATTTCTCCTTGAATTTCTAATTCTGACTTTTGAATTGCTCTTTAAATTTCTAATTCCAAATGTTCCTCCATTCTATTAATCTTGTTTGCAATCCAAATTCTGAATTCGATTTCTGACATCTTGGCCAGCTGTTTATGAATGGGATTTTAGTTACATCTGCCATATCTTTCCTTAGGTGGGGGTTGGGGGAGGGTTGATCTATTCTTGTTATTCATGTTACCAGAGTTTTTCCACTGATTCCACCCCATGATTATTTTACACCATTTGACTTTTCCCCTGGAGCTTTGTTGAGGACCCGTACAGTGCTACGGCCTAAGAAACTGGCGACCTATTTGTTGTGGTGGGGCTAAGTGGTTCTGTCTTGTTTTCAGCTGGTCTCTGTTAGACCCTAGTGAAACAGTTACTCTGGGTTGAAGTCTCTGCTGTGGAGACATAGCAGCAATTAAGTCACCCCGCCCCCCCACAAGCAACAGGTGGAAAAGGAAAATCAAGCCTTCCTACAACCACACACCCAGGGCACCACTTGAATAGTCCTCAGGCGATTGGCTCAGTTTAAAAGGTCCAAATCAATTGTCTCAGTCAGTACCTGTATCAGGTGGGAGAGTTTCAAAGGTCTCTGGGAACTGGAATGCAGGGGTCTGGTGACAACTCAAATATGACTTGCTTCAGTGCTCCGTGAAGTCAGGAGGACCCACCCAGCAAATAGTTTAGTCTCGGAAGGTTGATGCCTCCTTCCCCACCTTGCACTTCTGTCACACCCAGTCACTGATAGCCCCGCAGGGCTGTGACCCATTTGCCTCCAGTGAGCAGACACTCCAGCGTTTGCACCTGCCTGATTCACAGGAAAATCTGTATCTGCTCAGCCAGGCCGCTGCTCTCTGCCTCTATCCAGTAGCAGGTGGTGAGGCCTGACAACCTCAGGTGCTTGATGGAGGCTGGGGGGTGCTCACTCAGTTCCAGCCCCGCCCCTGATTGGTGTTACTAACAGAACAGAACAACTTTGTGGGAATTTGTTTCTGTTCCTGCTATATTCCTCTGCAGAAGAGAAGCTGTTTTAAGTTCCCAGAACCTGTGCCTCAGACCCTGTCTTTACTCCTGCAGGTTTGTATTCGCAGCACGGTTAGCTGTCAGCTCTAGCTTCCTGCTTTCTTTTGTCTATATGCTGATGATCCCCTGAGGGCCGGGTGCGTCTTAGGCTCAGTAAAGTGGTCCTCTGGGTCAGCCCTGCCCTGGGAATTTCCCGGCTCTACGCATGCATTTTCTGATCCCCGCGCTCCACCCAGGCCAGTACCGCCACGGACAAACCCTTTACTCACAGAGCCTGTGTTTCAGTCCCAGATCTGTTCCACGGTGGTTGCCATCTGAGAAATGCCCAGCCCCCTCTGGTTGCCCAGGGAGACAGGGGTTGTGGCTTCAGAATATCCGGGGGTGGGCCCTATTGTTGCCAAAAACAGCTGCTGCTCTGGGCCTCAAGGCACTGCCACTCCAGCGTGATTCCCCCTCAGCCGACTGTTGTCTCCTCACTCCCGTGCCACAGAATCAGCAGTGACCAGCTGCAGTCCAGGCCCTGTCCATACCCCTCGAGAAATCACCCAAGAATCTGGACTTCTGGGGGACAGGCCTCCAGACCTCAGAGTGAGAGTGGAGGGGAATGCTTGGAGCTCAGAATTGCATGTTGAAACACCAAACTCACTGAGACCAAATGAGCAAATAAACAGATAGAAAGGCTAGCAGACACACAAGCCCACAGATGCACAAACAATCAGAAACACATAGACATACAGACAACAACAAAAAAAAACTACAATAAAAATAATGATAATGGTAAAATAATTGAAAAAAGGTAAAAAACATACAAACAAAACGAACAAACAAAAACACCTCTAAAAATCTGATGTAAGCACTCTCAGAAACCGTAAGAAAGTAAGAAGAGGAAGAGAGAATGGAAAAAAATGGTGTTCATAAAAAAGTTAAAAAAGAAGAAAGAAAAAATAAACATAAAAAATTATAAAAAAGTAATAAAAATTAACAATAGTTCCTCCAAGAAAATGATGAGAAAAAAAGAAAAAAGAGAGAGAAAAGGCACCAACCACAAAAATATTATTCTTGTGTATATGTAGAAATATATATACATCTATATGTATGACGTAGGGATCAACTTTCATAGGAATATATTTATAACGCAATATACTTTATGGACACCAGGTGCTGTGAGTGGTTCCCAGGCTTATACCTGATTCACAGTTTATGCTGTCACCACGGTAACCACCCTACCTGGCTGATCGCCATTTTGGAGTTTCTGTAAAAGTTTATTACCTAATTGTTGTTCAACCTCAGCTGCTCTGTTCCAGACAGCACTCCTATCCGACTTCCCAACTTGGTGCAGGAGTCCACACTTCATAAATCTTTCCACTCTGCTCCCACATTCTCCTATAAACTGGCAACTGCAATCAGCTGTGGGGGAGGGGCTGGCTGCTGCTGGGTCTCGCTGCCACTGGCTCCTGCAGCTGCGGCACACAGAGACCTTATACTCAGTTTTTGTGGCTCAGAGTCTCACTTTTGAATCTGGAGTTTTGAGTCCAGCCACCCGCCAGTTCGCTGCACAGCCTGAATTGCCAGCCCACACCAAAATTCCCCACTAGGAATGGTCCAGTCTATTTAATCACTCCTGTTGTTCTGGGGGAAGGTGTCCACCATTTCAGACAATTCAAAATGTCTGTTTCCCAGGCGGGATCCCTTCCCTTCAATTTTCCATCTGGATGCTTAGCTCCTTGTGGTTCTGAGTGGCTCCCTTTTCGGATGCCAAACTCAGCTCAGGAATAAATTTTTGTCAGTTGGGTTTTGCCAGGAATTGCAAGCTGCTGTCCTCCATGAGGGAGGGGCCTGCCAGCCAGCATGGCCAAGCAAGGAAAATCTCTACAACAGAGTCCATGATTTTAAATTACACCTCATATACAGCAATCCGCCATTTTGCTGTGCGTCTCCAGCTGTCTGTCCACACCAATAATCCATGCAGGGAAAAGGTCCAGACCCCCCTTCCTCTCACCTGGTGACTTGGGAGAGGTGGGCTACACATCCGTCCTGTCCACCATCATGCCCATTTCCAAGAAACGTGCTTTTTAAATAAAAATAACACCCAGGCTCAATGCCTAGTCCTGCACTGAAGGACTTGCACAAATACTGACTTGCTGGTCTTATTTTTAAGGGGCCAGGAACCGTACTCTCTTCAGAGGGGCGAACAGTCTGCTGGAACAAGACCCCGGCCTAACAGCCTCCAGCCAGCTCTAGTTCTAAGCTATATATCTCTTAACGGACTGCATCCTGGTCTTGCCACACACATTATCTGTGTGATTAAAATGGGACAGCAACACCATATGTACCATGGCGCACCACAAGACAGAACTAGGAAGTAGTGGGGATTCGAATCCAAATCTAACCCTAGATGGTACTGACATCTGTAAACCAGAAATCTACCCTACTTACTGCTCAAAGGAAAGGTCAGGTTATATAAACCCATGTTACAGTTCACATACAACATCCAATTCCATGGAAATGTAAGACTCTAAGGCTCTGCATACAGCCCATAAACCTACTGGGTGTTTCATAGCACCTGAAGTAGAATTGTGTTTCTGTGGTGTCTCACCTAAGAAGTCACCGGTAATGAAGGACTGCTTTTAGCAAATGGGAAGAAAGAAATTTTTTAGTCATAATAATGTAGTGACCATGAGAGGCAAATGATTTATCTGTTAGATGTTTAAATAGCCAACCAGGAAAAATATTTACAACACATATAAAATAAAAAGTAACTATCCATAATATTTATAAACCAATAAGCAAAAAACATAAACATTAAAAAATCCAAAAGATGAATGAACAAATATTACATTCAGTCATTTCACGGATGAAGCAATACAGATGACTGATAAACTTGTTGACAATTGGGGAAATGTAAATTAGACAAACGTAGGTTTACCTATCGGTTTGGCAAAGATTTAAAAGCCGAATACTAGGGCGGCGCCTGTGGCTCAGTGAGTAGGGCGCCGGCCCCATATGCTGAAGGTGGTGGGTTCAAACCCGGCCCCGGCCAAACTGCAACAACAACAAAAAAATAGCTGGGCGTTGTGCTGGGTGCCTGTAGTCCCAGCTGCTCGGGAGGCTGAGGCAAGAGAATCGTGTAAGCCCAAGAGTTAGAGGTTGCTGTGAGCCGTGTGACGCCACGCACTCTACCCAAGGGCGGTACAGTGAGACTCTGTCTCTACAAAAAAAAAAAAAAAAGCCGAATACTATACGGTGTTGGAGTGGATCGGAGAAGACAGGTGGTCTCAAACCCTGCTGATGGCAATGTGACAATAACCATCAGAATGCATCTATATCCTCGACAAAACCATCCCTAGAAATGTATCCTACAGAAGCATTTGCACAAATACTTACTTAAAATGTCTGAACAAGGATGTTTACCGTACCATTTTTTGTAATAGAAGAGAAAAATGTGGAAAATCCATCAATAAACTGTAGCTCATCCACAAAACGGACTATTAGGTGATTAAAAGGCAACAACTCTGCACATGTTGATAACAGGGAACGATGTCCACGAGGAACTGCTGACAAAGCACTTGCCAAACACTAGATAGATGGTGTACCTGCTGCATTTTAAAAATCAAATGAAAAATGTGCTTATTTACATGTAAATACAATATACACATATATTTTGTATCTCTACCTGTGATTTATGTCCTGCTGGTCATGAGTACAGTTTATCAAACAGGGTGAGTCTCCACTTTCACCCTCAAGGTCGGGCTGGACATCCCCAACCCCTCTGAGGTTAGCTATGGCCATGTAACTTGCTCCGCTGAAGGGAATGTGAGTAGAAGTGATGTGTCATGTCTGGGTAGAAGTTTTAGAAGCCAGAGCAAATTTACCACATGCCCATCCCCTCAGGGACTCAGGGAAGCAAGGACCACAGTGGAAGCCTGGGTCTCCAGGCCCCTGTCCCCCAATTCCAATGATGTTAGCAAGAAATAAACTTTTAATTTATTAAGCCATTGCTATTTTGTGGTTCTTGTTAGTACAAAGTGTTCCAAAAGTCTCCATACATAGGAAAGACTGCATAACAAATATCTTGGACCATATTCACTATGAATAGGGGAGAAAACTGTGTGTGTGTGTGTGTAGAGAGGTGGCCAACGTGTAGAGAACATTTTGTAAATACTTCGTAAAATTTCATAAAGAAAGATGTGTAAATAAAGGCACATTTATCTACAATTTCTCCAATTTCTCTATGTATGGTAACTTTTAGAACAGTTGTATAGCACGACTTAGCCATCCTGATACATACGAGAAAAAAGAAAAAATCTGGAAAGATATATACCAAGTGTGACTCTGGTATTATCGCTAAGGAGTAGAATTAGAAGGGAAGAGGGGAAAAGAGGGCTTTGGAGGGTGGGGATTTTCACTTTTTATTTTATATGCTTGGGAACTGTATACATTTTTATAAGCACACACTGTTTCTGGAATTTCAACAAAGGTATTTGTAAATAATCGCAGATGTCCCCAAAAGTGCCCACTGTTGCCTTTAAAAATTCTAATAAACCACAGTTCTGACAGATGAGAAATGAAATCTCTCTATGAGTATAAAGAACAAAATATAAAAACTGGCCTTTCTAAGAGTTATAGGCAGAGGTCCTAAAGGACTCACTTGAAAAGTAAAACCATACCCAGGGAAGATTTCACAGAAGGGAAACTCTTTACTCTCTTGGCTCCATTAAGGATGAGAAGGTTTAATTCAGATGATGGAGAGGCAGATGGGAGAAGGGAAGGATCTGCCAGAATTGTCTGCGAGGACTTACAAAGCATCTATAAACATTATTAAATAATGGTTCAAACATACCCAGGGAAACAAATGTGTACACGAATGGAAGCAGAGGCAGCTGTCAAGGCAAGGCACAATTTGATGTGAGGAGGCAGAGACGTTAGTACACCTGGAATGGGGAAACGCGATCATTGTTCTCTCCGGGAAAGCAATAACCTTTGCGGAAGACTCTGAGGGATGTCTCAGCTTCAGAAGAGCAGCCATAAGGGAAGGAGCTCTAGACAAATCACAGGAATAGCAAGCTTATTTGCCTGTTCATACCGTCAATTTTTGGTTACAAAATTTAATCAAAATGTCATAGACATCCATCAGAGGGAAAGCTAAAGCAACATGGATTCTTAAAGTCCCAGGCATTTTACAGATTGTCTGGCTTACTCCTCACAACAACCCTAGCAAGTATTTTGTGCTCATTCTGAGAGATGAGGAAACTGTGGCCACACAGAGCCACTACGTGACACAGCCACAACCCAAACCCACATCTGGCCCTGGTCCTTCCAGGACCACTGATAGGGCTGCTGAGGGTTGAAAGGAAGGACTCAGCCCAGGAAATTCATCCCTCCTCCACCCAGCTGATGGGAATGCTCATGTACAACAACCTCAGACTGTCTCAACCTGTCAAACAGTCACTTCATTTGTTTCGTGAATCCCAAGTCAAGATACTGATGTCACTCAAATTGAGAAAATGAGTTTCCCAAGGTGACATATAAAATTAATACACCAAATTAGGAGACAGGCATCAGATCCTGAATGGAAACTTTAAAATACTTAAGTAAACTCATGAAACTTTAAAAGTATAATAGATTTAAAAAGAAAAAAAAACTCTAAGTCAGCATTATTTTAAAAATTTAAACCTAGGCCATTTATTTATATTACTTCATTTAACCTCCCAAAAGTTCTGCAAGATAGGTATCACTAGCCCACTGCCATAGCTGAAGAAATTGCGGCTCAGAGAGATTCAGTATTTAGTACACAGATTAGTCACACAGCAATCAGAGGCAGAATGTTAACCCACATGTGTCTAATTTCAAAGCCTGTGCTAACTCCAGAACACAACACTTCCCCGTTAGAGAAAGCACTTAAACAGTGGCCGGCTACTTTTACAATATGTTCTTTATGAGGAATAGATTTAAAGGAAAAATGGAACAGATTATTTAATTTTTACATTCAAATTCTGAAACAAACCCAGAATCCAAACACTACTAGAACAGAGGTTGGCTACACAGTGCATGCTCTGTAACAAAGAAAACAGCCTAAGACTCACAACACCTGCTTAAAAAAAAAAAAAAAAAATCACCAAAATTTTAATTGGCAGTACTTATAAAACTTGAATATGAGCCCTTGGACTTTATTGTCTTTTGAAGGACTGTTTAAGGAGTTAGTATAGATTCATGAAGATATTCCATGTATTGTATTGTTCAAATAACAGTGGTAGTGAATTGTGATTTTTATATTATGACAAGTCTAACTTGCAAAGGAAAAATTCCAATGGATTAGATGTTAAAATCACATGTCTGCTGAAGGTGAACATTTGATGGAGTAGGGCATACACTGTTCTTAAATATAATGCTGTTTTCAAAAATAGGAAGTAAATTGCAATGACTACCATAGAAACTAGAAAGGGAAGGCGGGTTAAACTATCCAATTTTTCAGGGTGGCACCTGTGGCTCAAGGAGTAGGGCGCCGGCCCCATATGCCGGAGGTGGCGGGTTCAAACCCAGCCCTGGCCAAAAACCACAAAAAAAAAAAAAAAACTATCCAATTTTTCGTTTTATACTCTTCCTTCTTCCCGAAGGAATCTGAGATGAAGGGATTCAAATAGCAGGCTCACATTCCACGGGGGAGTGAGGCAATGTCTTCTCCGTGGGCAGCAGCAAGATGGACTGGAGAGGCGCAGACATGAAACGCTCCCTCTGCCAAGCAGGACATATTGCAATGTGTTTTATTTTAAGTCCTATTTGCATTATTGCCCTCCTGGTTTTGAGTGACTTCACTGTCACTGAGATGGATCAGATGAGGAATGGGAGGGTTAAGAAGTGGATAATTATAAAATACAGACTGAAAGGGGGCTTCGGAACAAGACAGCCTACTGTTTGAACCTGACTCTCTTGCTTCTTTGCTGTGCCTACTTTAGTTTCTTCCATTGTTATCTGGGAATAACAACGATGATGATGATGATGATGGTGATAAAATAACTCCTTACAGAATAGTTTTTAGCCAAGGATTAGCAAAGTAGATAATATAGGGTTGAAAACTGGCTACAGGCTTGGTGCCTACAGCTCAGTGGCTAGGGTGCCAGCCACATACACCGAGGCTGGTGGGTTCGAACCCAGCCTGGACCTGCCACACAACAATGACAACAACAAAAAATAGCCGGGCGTCGTGGCGGGCACCTGTAGTCTCAGCTGCTCGGGATGCTGAGGCAAGAAAATCGCTTAAGCCCAAGAGTTGAAGGATGCTGTGAGCTGTGAGCTGTGGCACCATAGCACTCTAACGAGGGTGACACAGTAAGACTGTCTCAAAAGAAAAAAAAAAGAAAACTGGCTACAAACACAGTCCCTGGACAGCCCTGCCCCTTATAGCTGAGTGGATCTTGGGCTAGCCCTGTACCAGCCTGTCTCTAAATATCAGTTTCCTTACCTGTAAACATGAATTGATAATAGAGTCTATTTCAGAGGATTGTAAGAATTAAATAAAATAATCTATACTAAATGCTCAATGCAGTTTTAATGAGGATAAAGCACTTAGTACAATGCTTAGCACATAACAGACGCTTAATAAGCAGTAACTATATCATACAAATTGTCAGTAGGCCAACATAGTAAGTGTATATGTGTTCTGAAGAAAGACTGGACAAATTTCAGAAAACAATGAATGATTGAGAGTCTCTGATAAGCAGAACTCATACTGTACTAGATCTCAGGACGAGGGCTTATGCAAACTATCATCAACAAAGGTCCCTCTGTCAAACCTCTCAGCGGCCTCTTTTGTGTTAGCTGGTGTCCATGGCACCACTGTGCACGTACACACAACCTATATCTCCAAGGAGGGCAGCTCACAACAAGAGTGGCATCTATTCTCTTTGGTGTCTTTCCTCTAAGGTTTTCTTTAATAAGAGCAGCCAAACGACAAAGGAATATGCAGGGATCATGCAGTTCCGTAAATATTGAGCATCTGCCATGATCCAGGCACCAGCCCTCTCTTCACTGGTGACTCTGCAAACATGACTTTGCTATTTGAGAAAAACTTCTGTCTTATCTACCAGTTTACAGAGCTAACATCTGTGAATTTTCCCTTTGGGAAGCAAATTTAACATTGTTGACACAGTTAAATTAGACCTAACCAGAATGGATATGACTGAAAACTGAATCACTGGGAGCTGGCGTGGTTTACTTGGGACTGGAGGAGAGTGGGCAAGGGAGGCTGATCTATATATGGTGACAATCTGTGATCAAATTCAGTCAGAAGCACAAGCTTCTTGGCATGGCCTTCAACGTGCTCCATGATCTAGCTCCTTCTTCCTCTCTCTCCACTCCCCACTCACACTGCCATCATCCCATCCTGCCTGTGAAGCCTGGCCCATACTCCCTGCCTTTGTTCCTGCTCTGGATGGAATGCCCTTGCCCCACTCACCCCCCGACAGGACTGTAACTGTGTGCTTGCAGGTCTGTCTTCTACCCTGGCAGCTCCTGGAGGGTAAGGAGTATATACCATTCACATCTCCAGCTGCAACCCCCCAACCCAGGGTCTGCCAATAGAGAACACAGAATGGAAGCCTGGCTTCAAATAGAGTACCAATTTCAAATGCTTTCTCTGACTTGTATGAGCTTGAGGTAAGTTAACCTCTGAGGACTTCAACTCTCCCCTCTGTGAAATGGATACAACAAACCACTTAATTTACTGAGTTGTTGGGAGAATCAAATACTTGTATATAGGTAAAGCACTTAAAACGGCACCTGGGTACAGAGTAAGAGCTGCCCATGTATAGGAGTTTATTATCATAGTCATTGTCATTGCCAAATGCATGTGGAATAAGGAAAAGTGAAACAGGGAGATTATGTGCCCTACAGCTGAGCAGACTTCTGAATTCACATGCTGGCTCAGTGTCACCCTGTTAAGTGGACTATGCCAGATAGCTCCTCACAACGTACACATAGAAGTAGCCAGAGCTTTCACTCTGGTTGGTGTTCATGACTAATTTCTTACCTGGGCTACCAACCCGCTCCTGCCAAACCAGCCAGCTAGGAACTCCCAAACCCCACAGCAGCAACACAACGTGACATGCCAGGGACACTGCTGCTCAGTCCCTTGCACGCCAGCCCCCAGCAGAAGTTCCCAGGACTAGAATGTCAGTGCTGAGAGCTAGAGAGGATCTTATCCAATGTCACCCCCATAACAGATAGGGAAATAAAGGACTAGAGAGGTCTTGTGTTTGCACTCTGTCAGTACCAGGTTTATATACATGTTACTTTTCATGTAATCAACTTTGTACTAAGGTTGCAACAATCATTATTTAAAGCAGGATGGAACTTAAAAGTTTATCTAATCTGGCACTTTTCCAACTCCACATGCTAAGGTGTCAAGGTGAGATGTGAGCTGTTTCAAGCACTCCATCATTCCTTTGATGACTATTTATTAAGCACCTACAATGTGCTATGTGTCTATACAAGTCAGACACCACCCTGGCCCCCAGGACCTCACATGCTAATGGGGAGAAGTGACATTAAGGAAATAATCACACATCCATAGTAAAGTCTTACTGTTGTGAATGGATTATGTTCTAAAACATACTAGAATGAGCATCACTACCTACATGCCAAAATGCTCTCTGAGGGGAGAAAAAGGCAGGGTTGGGGCTGGAGGGGAAAGTTACAGGTAGTGCCCTGGAAATCACCCAGCCCACTGAGTTGACTAGTGCAAGAGAGTCTCATGCAGATTAGCATTACCATTATGTGGCTGCTGCAGGAGACTATAAACCACTGAACTAGCTCTACCCATTCCCATTTGACAGATAAGCAAACTGAGGCCTGAACAGTTAAAACTCACTTGCCCAAAGTAGCTGATAAAATGGAAGAATGTTAAAATGCTGTGATGACTCACATAGCCTTCCTTCGAAAACCTGTCCAACGCCCGTAGCATGGCACATGATTTGCTCATTCTGCGCCTCCCACTCTTGATCGAGCCACCAAGCCACACACAAAGCCTGAGTGGACCTCTGCTTTCCCCACACCACTCCCTCCACCAGTGATCCAAAGTCCACAGCCCTAAATAGCTCCGGCTCATCTTCAGCACTCAGGACTCAGCTCGAGTTTATGAGAAACACTCTCCACATCATGTAGTCATCCATTCAACAAGTATTTATTGAGTAACTTCTAAGTGCCAAGCACCTGCTGGTACAGCAGTAAACAAAACAAAGCCTCTGCCCTCACGGAGCTTACATTCTAGTGAGAGAAACAGACAATAAACAAATAATACATAATAAAATCCCAGGTAGAGTTTAGTGCCATAAAAAAAAAGATCAAGGGCTGGAGACTGGTGGAGGATCATTAGGGAAGGCCTCTCTGGGGAGGTGGCATTTGATCAGAGGTTTGAAGAAGTGACAGCGTAAGCAGCACAAATAACTGAAAAGGGGAATATTCAGGAAGTAACAACAGTGACCCTATAATTACTACAATTATTTCTTTCCTTGTGTTTTATTCTCCATTGAACTATAAGGTCCTGGCCCTCAGTGCAAGGACATCTTAAGCATATTCGATTCCCAGGACCCAGCACAGAACTTGGCACCTCCATAGTGGACATTTACAGAGTGAGTGAATGAACCTGAGCTGGGAGGCACACGTCCATCTAGCCCCATCTTCCCTAATGAACTTGATCTAGCCTGCTTCATGTCTCTCTCCTCCATAGGGTTAAGCTAAGCACAGGCCCTACCTGGGCCAATCTGCCCAGCCTGACTGTGGCCTGGTTTCAGTCACAGGGTTCTCTTTTCAGTAGGACCATGACACTGATCAGTTGTTTAGTTTTATTTTGTCTGGGCCTCATATCCCTGGCCTGGACATGGGACCCCAGGTAGCAACCCAGACACTCCAGGACTGGGAGTCCACCTTGGCTTTCCCATGTTTTCCTGGGATGAAAGTCCTCCCCTGAATTCCAAGCTCCACAGCTGGGGGTCCTGACACCTGGACTGTGATTTCTCCAGTGGCTAACTCCACCCACTGGAAGTCTGCCCTGCCTTGATGTTTAACTTCCCTCCAAACCAAATGACTGTTTGATCACATCAATCCTTCCTGCAGCCATCTGTATGCATTCCAAAAACCATTACTGAATGCCTATCATAGTGAAGACACAGGGCTAAGTACCAGCGTACCCAGGTTGCCTGCTGTCGATCCCTGCTACCATCTAACAGATCACGTGTGTCTATCTCCACACTCAGCTACCCTGAATCCAAATCCTAACAGCTCCTGAAAACATATTAAATTTCCCATATGCTGCAAATAAGTCAAGTGGCTTTATCCACTCATCCAACTCACTGGTGCTTCCTCCTATCCCCTCCCCACCCCCAGCTAAAAATGGGCTCAGGGACAAATAACTCATTACTTCATTCACTTCATTCACCCCTCCACTCACCACTTACTGACACTTACTATTATATGTGAAGTCTTGGAACATAAAACACAATGCCTGTGAGGATGAGGATGACGATGAGGATGTGGATGAAAAGGCTTCCCAGGCAAAACAACTTGCTCAAGGTGACACAAGTATCACGGTATAGTGAGACCCTAGTCTGCCTGCCTCCAAAATACAAACCGTCACACTTCCTAAGAGTAAACACATAGCCTCAATGAAAAAGTGAAAGAGAGAGGGTCTGGGCCCAGGGACACACAAGCTGGTAGAGGAGACAGCCATATAAACAACTATCTACAACACGCGGAGGTGAGTAATGATGGCTGGAGACACATCAAGAGCCCTAAGGAAGCCTGGGGAGAGAGCGGCTAACTTGACCTAGGTCTGGGAAGCCTTCTTGGAGGAAGTGACTTTGGGACTGGGCCTTGAAGCATGAGCAGTTTCCAGCTGACGGGAAGGCTCCGGCGTGGGACACGGTAGGAGCTCAGCCCTCGCCCGCCGACCCGGCCTGGGCCGTGTCGGGTCCTCTGAGGACGTCCTGTCCACCCCCCTGTGCCCACGGGGCCGGGCCGGGCCTCACCTCCTTCCACTTGAGCTGTCGGATGCTGATCTTTAGGGCGTCCAGAGAGGTCCTGGCCTTGGAGCTGTCCACGGTGACGGGCCGCTGACAGCTGTACTCGTCGGAACGCTGGCCCGAGCTCCGCTTGCAGCTTCGGCACTTGCTCCTGGGCTTCCCGTGCAGGCAGTGGCCCCGCGCCAGCGCTGGCTTCGGGTTGGCCGGGGTCAGCCTGGGCAGTGGCCGCAGGGAAATACGAACGTCCCCCTCCTCGGCTGCGCGGGGCTGCGCCGAGGCCGGGACCTTGGGCTGCACCTCCCCAGCCTTGCTCTCCGGCTCCCCGGCTGCGCCCGCGTCCACACGGACCTGCTCCGCTTTGGCCTCCGCGTTAGCCTCCGTCCCGTCCTTGGCCTCTGCCTCCGCTTTGGTCTCCGCCTGGGGCTCCGCAACTGCCTTGGCCTCTGCCCCCGCTTTGGCAGCGGCCACCGCCTCCGCCTCCCACCCGGCCGCCAGCTCCCTCTCGGAGCTGCCCCGACGCATGGCGCTCAGGGCTGGGGCCAGTGCCAGTGCCGCCGCCGTCGCCGCCGCCGCTCCGCCGCCTCGGCCCAGGAGCAAACAGCCGCCGCCGCCGCCGCCGCAGCCGCCGCCGCGCGCTCCCCGCCCGAGCCCGTTGCCATGATCGCTCAGGCTGGAGTTGACAAGGGCAGTCACCGCCTGGAGACGGGGCCCGGGAAGGGACAATCACCAACTAAGCCCCGGCGACCTCATAGGCGAGGGCGTCCACGTGACCAGGCCTGTCACAGAGGCGGAGGCGGCCATCTTGGAAGTGGGCAAAGGCGCTTTGGCGCGCCCACCTGGAGAATGCGCCGCGCGTCGGAGCGCGCGGAACCCAGGGGAGAAGCCGGAGCTGAGATGGGGAAGGGAAGGGGATGAGCACACGGGGGGCTCCTGAGCCTGGGGACTTGGGAGGACCCCCCGCCTTCACTGGGATAACTCCTCTTCGGTCCGATGATGACTGTGACAAGTCCAGGCCTAGGGGAGCAGCCGGTGCTCCGGTGGAAGAAAGCCTTTTCTGATCCTTGGAGAGCTCCCAGAGAGCTCCTGCTGGGATGGGCAAGCCCTGCAGATTCCCAGTCGAGTTGAGGAGCTTCACGTCTTCTGCTTCCCATCGGGGCACTTTTTTATTACAGCAAATATACATTAAAGATGTTTACCATTTTAACCACTTTTAAACGGTAACATTCAGTGCGTTCACATTGTTGTGCAACCATCATCACCATCCATCTCCAGAACTTTTCCACGTTCCCGGATGAAAGTTGATGCCAGTTAAACCAAAACTACCCTTCCCTGTCTCCCCCATCCCACGGCAGCCACCATTCTACTTCCTGTCTCTATGAGGCTTGAGTATTCTAAGTACCTCATATAAGTGAAATCATACAATATACGTCCTTCAGTATCCGATTTATTTCACTTAGTATAATGTACTCAGGGTTCATGTGTGTTGTAGCTTGTATCAGAATTTCACGCCTTTAGAGGCAGAATAATTTCCCCCTGCTTGCCTACTCCACATTGTTTTTACCCATTCACCTGTGAATAGCCATTCGAGTCCTTTCCACATTGTAGCTGTTGCCAACAATGCTACTATTAACACTGGGGTACAAATATCTGTTTGAGTCCCTGCTTTCAATTCTTTGGGGTTGCCACATATTTTTAAAGCTACACCAAGGAGCAGGCTCTCACTTCCCACCTGAGGGAGCCACATTTGGTTTTTTAGAGAATGGGGTTGGGAAGGTCCAACAGCGCCCCAGACTGATGACAGTGACCATAACTGCTCACAGGTGAGCTCTACCACACTGCCCTTACAGGACAAAAGAACACACAAGTTTCAAGGATGGTGGCCCCTCTTTCTCTTTCATCTCTTCAGGAATCTTGTTTCTTTTCTTTGGCCCAGGGTTTCAGTTGGTGCCTTGACTAAGTCATAAACTCAAGGGGCCCAAACCTCCTTCTTAGCAGCAGTTGGCGCCCTCACCTGTTCCCTTGGAGCCCACCATGACTTTATTTTGGTGTTTAGATAAATATGGTTAGACCATTCGGTTACTTACCACCTGAACCAGAGCAACCTAGAGTGTTTATTTAGAATGCAAGCTCCCGAACCCGTAGGGACACTGATGCAGAACATCTGGGGAGGCCCAGGATGGTACATTATCAGGGGTCCTCAAACTGCGGCCCGTGGGCCACATGAGGCGTGTGGTTGTATTTGTTCCCATTTTGTTTTTTTACTTCAAAATAAGATATGTGCAGTGTGCATAGGAATTTGTTCATACTTTTTTTTTTAACTATAGTCCGGCCCTCCACCGGTCTGAGGGACAGTGAATTGGTCCCCTATTTAAAAAATTTGAGGATGCCTGCATTAGATCCTCTGCTGATTCTAAGGCAGCCAAGGTCAAGAGCCACTGGATTCTATCTCAAGGCCTCTGTCCGTGTTACCAACAAAAAGGCCTTGCCGTCCCCCACCTCAAATTCTCCTGGTGTGCCTGGTCTTAGAGGCACCACCTTCATGCAGTCATCCATACTTGAAAATTGCCATGTCTTAAACTTCACCCTGGCCTCCTAAAACCAGTCTGTCACCAAGTCTTACAGTTTTCACATTGATCATCTTTTCTCTTCTGCCTATCCCTTTCATCACTACCCTGGTTCAGGCTTCTGCCCTTGGCATGGGCCACTACAGCAGCCTCCCACTGAGTCTCCTGGCTCTGGGCTCTGCCCTACCCCCATTCATTCTCCACACTGAAGCCAGACCTGCCACTCCCCTGCTTAGCAACCTCCCCTGTTTTGCCTCCATCTAAAGTCCAAACACACTAATTGTCCTAACAGATCCTTCTTGATTACTTTTTCGTTTTTTCAGACATAGTGTTTCACTCTGTCATCCAGGCCAGAAAGAATGCAATAGTGAAATCAGAGTTTATTACAGCCCCAAACCCCTGAGGGTTCAAGTGATCCTCCTGGCTCAGCCTCCTAAGTAGCAAAGACTACAGGCAGGTTCCACCATGCCTAGCTAATTTTTTACTTTTTGTAGAAACAAGGGTCTCATTGTGTTATCCAGCTTGTCTTGAACTCCTGGCCTCAAGCAATCCTCCTGTCTCAGCCTTCCCAAAGTACCAGGTTACAAGTGTGAGCTACTACACTCTTACAGGCATGCACCCCGCACCCAGCCCTGATAACCATTTCTGAAATCACCCCCTCCCTGCCTCCATGCCTTTGTACACGCTGTTCCCTCTACCTGGACTTACTTCTCCTTCCTTTGTGTTCCTACCTCGAAAACTCAGGCTCAGCATGGCATCATCTTGGATGAGCTTTTCTCTGTACCCCAGGCAGAAATAATGACTCCCTCTCCTCTTCTAATGACACACATAATAACTCCCCTGTGGTCTGCCTGTCACACTATATAGAAATCATCTGAGCCTCCTCCATTAGTCTGGGTAGGAACGAATTTGGTCTGATCCATCTCTGTATCCCCATCTCCTAGGGCTTGAAACATAATGACCCTCAGAAAGTGGTATGAATGTACTAACTAATGATTTATCTTCAAATTCAGTTGTCAAATCTGGAAAAACTATCCCACATAGATTCATTTTGCTTTATATTCCAAGACCTCTTCTGCCCAAGGGCCTTTGCACATGTCCTTCCCTCTGCCCTTCAACACACTTTCTCTGGCTCTCTGGCTACTTCTCCTTCAGTGTCCAGTATAAATCACACCTCTGTAGAAATGCCTCTGATCTCTTCTAACCAGACTTCTTCAGATGAAATAATGATATAGGAGAGGAAAAAGGGGAATCACAAGATAGTACATGATTAAATGCCAAAAGAGTAAAAAGTAAAATGTTTTTAGGCATTTGAGGAATGGAGAATTTATTGCGAATTAGAAAGCCAGAGCAGGCTTCATGTAAGAGGAGCCCTTCAATTTGGAGTAAGAATCTGGTGGATAGAAAGTTAGGCAGGGTGATCACTCAGAGCTGTGGACAGGGCTGCCACAGTCAAGCAAGGGGCCTCACGAGGGTCGAGATCCAATGTGTGCTCTGCCCACCAAGCCTCACCCATTGAGGCTTTGTGCACCAGACAAGGTTGATTTTACTGATTGGTTCAAAGGCTCGCAGGGCAGCTGCAGGTTCCGTACTGAGAAGGGAGTGGAGGAAAAGGTGCAGTGCAAGTAACGTTAAGAAGAGGATAATCATCAGCCTCTTCCTGGGCCAGGGACTCTTCTACAAATGGACCTTTACCCTGGAAGTGAGAACAATGTAACCTAAAAATTGTACCCTCAATTTAAATAAAGTTTTAATTAAAAAAAATCATCATCCTCTTCAAGGGGGCAGGAAACAGACTGGACTGGTTGAAGCACAGCCTTAGGGGAAGAAAGAAAAGAAACAAGGCCCAATTGGCAGATCTCTGAACACCATGGCACCCTGTGATGTCTCAGGATACTCAAAAATGTCTTAGTGGAATATCCAACCCCACCTGAGACTCCTCAGAGGGAAGCTTCTGTTTTGGCTACTGAGGAGCAAAGATCACCTTAGAATTAGGAATAAGAATTATTTCCCCAAAATACACACATGTGTAAATAAAGTAGCTCTCTCCAAGAGTTCTCTCCTTTTCCTTCATGGCATTCACCACAGCTATGGGGGTGCCAGTATTACGAGTTTACCTGTTTATTTATGCGTTATGGTCTGTCTCACGAGCCAGAGTCCAGGAGCCGGAAGTAAAGGAAGCATCGATCTTGTTGACCAAGATACCCCAACATTCAGTGCCTGGCAGACAGCAGGCATTCCACAACTGTTTCTTGAATGAATGAATGAATGAAAAACTAAACTGCCCAGATATTCAGCAATAAGGAAATAGTTAGGAGATTTATGGCAAATAACTGTCAATGACCGTTTTAGCCGCCTGGGAAAAAGTCGATGATGTAACATGAAGGGAACTGGCGCAAGCATTGTAATTACAATGCTTAAAAACTGCTCTGCATAAACAGGGCCTGGAAGAATATAGAGGCAAATGAGAACAGCTGTGGTGCTGGAGACATGCACTCTTGCTTGAAATTTTCCTCTCAATTGTGGCAAACTATAGCAACCTTGTATGGGGCGCCTCATATCCTTGAACCCAGCAATCAATCCCATTTCTAGAGCTTGCTGCTAAGAATCAGAAAGACAAAGCTTTACGCAGTAATCTATTATTGGCGAGTGACCTCTCTGTGGCAGACACTGTACTAAACATTTTGCCTGCGTCATATCATTTAAACTCCGCAGCAGCTCTGGGATGGGTCCCATTCTTAACCACATTTCACAGATGGTGAAGGAAATTGCTACTCAGAGAATCACTTGCCCAAGTCACACACTGAGTAAAGGCAAAAACAGAATTCAAACTCAAAACGTTCCTGATGCCAGCACCTCTCTCCCAACGCCCACACTAATTTCCACACCAAGGCTTTTTCTATAAAAATACTCAACATAAATTTAAACATCATTGAGTCATATAGTATATGTATAAATACGTCAACATGTATATACACCCTAATCCTCAGCTATATGAAAATTCTATGCAGACAAAAACATTAGAAGAAAACATGAGGGCTCTTCTACAAATGGAACTTACCCCAGAAGGGAGAACAATGTAACCTAAAAACTGTACCCTCATATTAATTTGTAAAAATGAAAAGGATACTCAAAAACAAAGTAAGAAAGAAAGAAAACATACCAAAATGTTACCCTGTTTCCCCGAAAATAAGACCTACTTACAGGAAAGATAAGACGTCCTCTGAAAATAAGACCTAGCGCATCTTTGGGAGCACACCTTGGGTAGTAGTGGTTATTCTGCGTAATAGAATTAAGGGTGACAATTTCTTCTTCATTCTTTTCTATATTTTCCAAATCTTCTACAATGAGCATGCATTGCTTTGATAACCGGAAATTAATGTAATTTTTAAACTAAAAATTTACCTTACTTGTTGCTTTATCACGTTTAAAGCAAGTCCATTTGTGGGGAGAGAAGAAGGAACAGTCCAGGGAGAGGATGTGGGCCACTCTGCCTCCCGCGGCTCGTTTCTGCTGTTAGTATCAGAGGTTGCCACCAGGTGGCGAACGAGGTCCACTTTTTAAGCTTTACAGACCCTGCAGGGAGGGTCCCAAGGCTGCAAGCATCTGAGCAGCTCCCACATGCTTGCAAACACAGCATTTTGCACCTCTGAGCTTTTGCTACCGTTGCTCCCCCTGCCTGTTGCACCCCACCCCAACTGATCCCCTGTGTGCACAGTTGATCCTTAAGGCTGAGATACAAAATGCCCTTCTCTTCTCAGATAGGGTATGTCAGAGCACCCAGGTCCCTGGAAGGCAGAAGATCATTCTCCATGAAATAGCAAAAAGCCTCACATGCAATTTAGAGCTAACTTCTCAAATAGGTTGTTTCTTTTTGAATGATAATAACAGCTCATTGAGCACATCTGTACATCAAGCCCTATCGTGTATTGGGGCATTTAATTTATCTTCCCCAAAGGACAGTTTGGCATGCAGGTTGAACGTGAGTTCGAAAGCCTTCTGGGTTCAAGTTTCACCTCTCCCACTTCTTGGCTGTATAAGTAGGTTAGTTGGCCCTTCTGGAACTCTTTTCCTCAACTGTGAAAGGATGAAAATGACAATACCCACCTCCCGGTATTACTGTTGCTTTGAAGATTAAATTAGCCACACATGAAAAGCATTTAGAACAGAAACAGAAGCCGTCAATAACCTGCTAATTTGTTGTGATCCTACATCCCTTTCCACTGTGTACCCACCTAGAAGGGGATCTGCCATCCCTTCCTCTGTGATCTGCTTCTTTGGTCCCTTCTCAGGTTCAGCTGCATTTATTTATCTGTTCCCACTGGACCAGGAGCTCCCTGAGGACTGGTCCATGAATGATTCAGTCCCTGGGTCCCTAGCAAGGGCTGGCACAGAATAGGTTGTATTTATGGAAATTATTATTAATATTTAGCCCAGGGATCGTTGCCACAGGATTTATAGTTCTATATCTACAATTCTGTCAAAGAGTGTAGAGATGAAGGAGGAAATTATCACAACAAATTTGAAATTTGACATTTTTATTGAAGAATAATATTTATGCATACAGAAAATTTCAATGGATTTTCACACACTGAACATACCCATGAAACCAACACCCAGATCAAGACTCAGAACATCCCTGGCATCCTGGAAGCCCCGCCCTAGGGTAACCACTGTCCTGACTTCTAATAGTCTGGGTTAGTTTTGTTTAACATTTTTTTAAAAATTTTAACTGATCCCCAGTCTTAAGAAGCCATGCTGCGCATTACCTGCTTGGTGTGTAGAGGCTTTTTCAAACACAGCAAGAGACAGCAGCATCCACAATGAACAAAAGTCTACAGAGGGACTTCATGACCGGGACTTACAAAACACCATGCCATGTCTATAAAATGAGCATTCTGCCCACCACATATCCGTACTGTGAGTAGGAGTCGGGAGGGAGGCCCCAGGGGATGGGGGAAACTGGAGCAGGGAGCCTGGAAGAGTTGAAAGCTTGAGGAAAGGCCCTGAGAGGTGAACCAGGCAATGTCCAGCCCTCTGGGGTGTGGGCAGGATGGAGGTGGTAAAAGTGTGGTAAGGCTGGCAAGGTCAGTGTCAAAACAAGCCCTCCTAGTAGCCGTGAGATTTCTTAGGAGAGCTTTAAGCAGAGGACTGACATGGTCATATTTCTGTTTCAGAAAGAACACTCTGAGCAGTGAGAACTAAAAGTCACAACATTTATTGACATAAACACTTCCAAGCCCTTAATTTGGATTACCTAGTTTAATGTTCACAGCAGCCAAGGAGTTAGATAGTACTGGTATTTCCTATTTTCAGATCAAAAAACAGCCCCAGGAAAGAGAGTGAGTTCCTGAAACCACATAGCTAGAGGACAAGAGCTGGTGTGCCACCAACTGTGGCCCAGAGCCTGGCCCTTGATTTTGTTCCTCTGCAGTTAGGTAGAAACAAGTGGCAGGTAGGGGCTGAGAGAAGGGAGCAAGGTAAGCGGAAGTTGGGGGCCTTCCTGCTCTCAGGCCACACCCGTGTTTCCCTCTCCTTGGGCACCAGGGACTGGGCCTGGGCTCCTCTCTCACCAGCCTCCTCCTCCCTCACCCAAAAGACTTACCCTGTCAATGCTTTCACTCAGCCAAGGAAGACTCTTGGGAAAGGGCAATGAGTCTGAGGTCCCATGCCCTGGTCTCTGCTTTGTGGCTCTTGGCTGTCTCTAGGAGGGTCTCTGGAAGCCCTAGGAACCCTGGCCCTTCTAGTTATCATGCTGAGCATGGGTGGGGGTGACCCTAGCCATCCAGCCTCTTTCCCATCCAGAGTACCTTCTCCCAGCCATCTCAAGTGGGTGAATGGCCACTAGGACACCTGGAGGCCAGCATCACCTCCCTTTGAGTCCCTGTCCAGGAAGCCTCCCGGGAAGGCTGGTGGAAGACAGAGGTGCGGGGGAGCAAGGAGGCAGCTGCACCTACAGACAGGCAGACCTGGAAGGGTGGGCCAGAGAGGGGAAGAGAGGTGCTCTAAGCTGTGGACAAACAGAGGCCTGCTCTCTTCCACTCCAAGGAATGGCCCTAAGAAAGGAAGAGAGGGATGGGGGAGTCAAGAGGGAAATTAACATTTGCTTAGCACTTCCAATGTATTAGGAACTTGACCTTCACAGGAATGATTATAAGGCTTCATAGTTTAAGAAGGACTCAACAAACTTTTTCTGTAAAGGACAAATAGTAAATATTTTAGGCTTTGCAGATTCTGCTGCAACCACCCAACCCTGCCATTGTAGCAAGGAAACAGCCTTCGACAACATGTAAGTGAATGAGCTAGCATGGCTGTGTTCCAAACTTCATTTACAAAAACAAGCAGAAAAGATACTCAACATCGTTAGCCATCAGGGAAGTGCAAATCAAAACCACAATGAGATACTGTTTCACATCCACTAGGATGACTAGAATAAAAAAGAAAGTGTTAGCAAGGAGGTAGAGAAATCGGAACCCTCAAATGCTGCTGGGGAAAATTCAAAATGCTGCAGCTGCTTGGTTACGTAGTCTGGCAGTTCCTTAAATAGTTAAACATAGAGTTATCATATGACCCAGTCTCCTCCTGGGTGGAATGGAAACCCAAGAGACATGAAAATATGTGTCCACACACATACCCAGATGAAGGTAGCGGCACTATTTATAATAGCCCCAAACTGGAAACACCCCAAATGTACATCACCTGATAAACAGGAAAATAAAATGAGGATATCCATTCAGTGAAATATATTTGTGAAAATAAAAAGGAGTGAAATATATTCAGTGAAAATAAAAAGGATTGAAGTAACAGAAAATACAAGAAATTACTCAGCTTATAATGAAATTAACCTCCAAATTGAACAGGCCACTATGGACCCAGCTCAATGAATAAAAAAAGGTGCACACTATATTGCATCTTTCAGAAAAGAGATGATCCTAAACATTTACAGAAAGAGAAAGTAGGAGGGCAGTGAAAACACAAACAGCTGGAAACAGAATAGCATAAGATTTCTCAACAACAACAAAAGTAGCACCTTCAAAATTACAAGTCAAAGTGATAGAGAATTCTATACCCAACCAAACTACCAAGCATGAAGCTAGAATAATATATTGAGACAGCCTAAGGAACTACTGAGAATGTAATCCACCAAAATGAGAGAGTAAAACAAAAAAGAGAAACACATGGGATTCAGAGGACAAGCTCTATAGCAAACACAAATTTTTTTAAAAGGAAGAAAAAAAAGAAATAAAATGTTGATACATAAACCTGGAAAACCTTGTGCTAAGTGAAAGAAGTCAGACACATAAGACCACACATTCCATGTTTCCATCCCTGTGAAATGTCCAGAACAGGCAAATCTATAGAAAGTAGATTCATGGTTTTCTAGCGCTGGGAGGCAGGGAAAGTGGGACAGGAGGGACAGAGGATGACAGCTTAGAGGCACAAGGTTTCTTTTTTAGGATAATGAAAATCAATTGTGGTGATAGATACATGACTCTGAATATACTATAAAACAGTGAACTGTACACTTCAAAGATGTGAATTGCAATAAACCTTCCTCAGAGAAGGTTCTATTCATATCACAGCTCATTTTATAATTACCAAGATGTGGAAACAACCTAAATGCCCATCAAGTCAAGAATGGATTAACAAGCTGTGGTATATGTATGCCATAGAATACTATTCAGCCATTAAAAAGATAGAGACTTTACATCTTTTGTATTAACCTGGATGGAGTTGAAACACATTCTTCTCAGTAAAGTATCACGAGAATAGAAAAGCAAGAATCTAATGTACTCAATACTAAGTATAGTAGAAGCCAGTAGGCGATCTAATTCACACCCACATAGGAGAAAAACTCATTGAAATTCAAGTTGGGAGGAGGGGAAATAAGGGAGGGGTAGAGGGGAGGAGAGTTTGGGGATGACACCACTGAATAGGCACAATGTAGGGGTGTATGTCACACCTTTTGAGTGTGGGACATAACTATAAGAGGGACTCTACGTAACAAATTCAAATATTGTGACTTGGTTGTTTATACCCTCACATTAACCTGGAAAAAAAAAAGACATGTATTGTGTGGTATACGAATTATATCTCAATAGATCTGTTTTAAAAAAAAAATGAAACAGGCAGTGGGCCAGATAATAGTAATGGTATCTCAGAGTGTCATTGTACAAATTGAGTTGAACTATGTAAAGTATTATGGGTCTCATTTTAGACGGGAGGAAACCAAAGGTGAGACAAAGGGAGGCTTTTGTCCAACGTAACATAGTGAGTGAAAGAGTTGAAGTTCAAGCTTCAGTCTAGTCCAGGGCTGAGTCCTTGTTCTGTCTGTTCTGCAATTCTATCCTGCTGTTGCATACTGGCCATGTCCTAACTCACCGAGAGGCCTTGGCCTGGCCCTGCACTCTCAGGGCTTCCATTCCCCTATGTCAAGTGAAGAGTTTTGCCCAGACACCCCTTAAGAACTCTTCCCTCTATGACATTTTACAAATGGTAAAGAAGATGTGTAAACAAGGTGTGGGAATGCTGGGCTGTAGCCAGGCTCCATGTACCATGCATCTTGTGCCATCATCATCAAGCCCAGAGGACGGATTTCCCACCTCCCTTTCTGGACCCACATGCAAGGCCCCCAGAGTGGAGGAGATGCAGGATACTCCACTGCCAGGTAACAGAATAACAGCCAGGCTTGTGAAGCAGTAAGCTGGAAATAGAGTAACTGACGACATGATCATGATACCCCCTTGGATTCTTTAAGCACTCTGTGAAAGCAGAGAATAAACACCAAATTTCAAATTGCTTTTCCTAAAAGGTCAAGAGAAATTGAAAGCCACTGCACTCTCCTAACAACAGCCTTCTCTCTTGGAGAGCTGTCAGGGTTTAAAAATATTTTGCAAAGCAATCATCTGGATGCAATCAAAAGAGATGCCTCACCCAGGTCAAGAAGCAGGGGCTGCTGAAATGTATCCAGGGAGCTGTGCTGGGAGAAAAAAAAAAGAAAAAAATACACTACTGATAGCTCAATTTGTAGCCTAACTTTGGAAAGCAAGTTAAAAGAAAAAATATAAAATAAAGAAAAATAAACAAAGAAAAATAAATTCCAAGTGTTCCCAGGTGGCCCAATTAGAGAACAAATCCTTTTCCTTATTGGTTTAAGAGGTGAATGAAGATGATGTCTATCTATTTTGGGATACCTCCCCACCACTCTACAACCTATTAGCCACCAAGATCTATAGTGGTTTCTACTGGCATTTACCTCCCATATTGGCTTCTACTGGAATTTACCTAAAGATTTTGAGACAGTTTGAAGAATGCTTTGTCGTTTTCCAGACAGACTGGTTATGAAGGCCAGACAGATGATTCCAGCAGACCTGTGTTCTCTTCCATTGAACTTGAATGTCTTTGTCAGTCAGAATGGGCCATGTTATGCTGCAGTGACAAACATTTCCCAAATCTCAGCAGCTTAATAGAAAAGTCTGTTTCTCACAGTACACACACAGGGTGGGGACCTCTGCACACATTAATCACTCAAGGTCACAGGTTAACAGAGACTTCATTTCAGTATGACCACCATGGGTGGGAAGAAAGGGGACATGATGACTTACACAATGGCTTTTAAGGCTTCACTCAGAAGTGATGCATGACTATTCTGTTTCTGTAGCATCACCCAGAGCAAGCTTAACTTGAAAGTTAGAAAGGATGGTCAGTCCTACCAAAAGAGAAAGAAATGTCCAGTGATCTCACTCTTGACATCCACAGTGCACCTCCAAGACCCAGGCCCAGGAACCAACCATTATAAGGCAGGGGTGTAGGACTTAGGGAGCTCAGCAGTGTCCAGGGGCATCTAGGGTGAGGTAGGTAAAGTGCCCAGTGTGTGCCTGAGACCTGGGAGGTGCTCAGTAACCACAGCATTACCTGGCCCCAAAGGATGATGAGAAAAGAAGAGATGAGGATGTCAGAGGGATCTAAAAGGTCATTTAGACAAATCCCCTAAAACGGAAATGAAAAAAAGAGAAAGTAAAATGAGGAAGGGACAGATGGATGGGAAGTGGGGAAGTGGTAGGAAAGACCCTTCCCTTGCCAAGCAGCAACTCTCTTGATATTCTCTCTCTCTCTCTCCTTTGGTAGAAAGCAAAAAGTACCATTCCCTCTTCTGCTGCCTGTAGTGGCAGGTGTCCCATGAGAGGGGACTATTTTCAAAGATCTCAAGAGATAATTTTCATGTTGACATGAAGAAACTATGACTGAGGGGTCTCTCTTATGTCCCCTCCCACTCCCACCCCAGTATGCCCTGCCTTGGTTAGTGAGACAAGGCTCCACCTTGGCTGACCTTTGGATTTGAACCCAAGGGGATCAGAGCCACTTCACATTGACCTTGACGAATTGGCCCTCACCCTGACAGGTGGGGAACAAGCTCAGTTGTGCTCAGGACAATTTCTAAAGAAGGACATGGACCTTCTTTAGGAAACTGTGGTGGACAGTTCCTAAAGAAGGAAACATACCCTGGACCCCAGTAATGGCCGTGTGACTTGCTTTGGCCAACACAACATGGGTAAGAATGATGTGTGCAAAGGCCTTACAGCTCTTGTACAAAAGGACATGATCTCTTGGGATGTTCTCATGAAGCCAGATGCCAGGCTGTAAAGACAAGTTCAGGTGAGAATAACGGAAGGCCACAGCAACGAGAGGTCCCAGCACCAGCTGAGCTCCCAGCTGCAGGAGTGTTCCAACAGCCACGTGAGTGACCTCAGCTCTACCACGTGGAGTAGAACTTCCCAGGAAAGCCCCATGAACCCCCAAAATCAAGAGAAATATATGGGTCACTATGAAAGTTTTGAGACAGACTATGTTATGGTCCATTATTTCACTTCCTAGAAACACAGTTGACAGTGTCCTTTTCATCACCCATGCCAAGTTCAACTCGCTCGGCTTATTTGTATTGCTGGGAGGGCTTCCTTTGTTTCCATCCACGTGGATTTTACATTTCTTCATTTTTGTGTATCTCACAACTTTCCTAATGACAATGTAATAAATGACATCCATATAAGCACATCCATAAATGACAGCAGAGCTTGCCATGCGATTATAGAGAGACACACAAGGTGGCCGAGTTGGGCCCCTTACCCAGGGTGGCCTTTGAGCAGGTTCTTTAGGCACAGATTCTTCAACAGGCAGACAGGGAGATGGGGAGGCCTTCCAGCCGGGGGAGGGGAGACAGCATGTGCAGAGACAGAGTGTGGATCAGCCCAGTGCAGCAGGCAGGCAACAGGAACCATGTCACGGCTGGAACATCTGTACACAGCAGCATGTGGAGAGCATGGAGCCAGGGAAGCTGGTGAGGCAGGGCCAGGCTATTAAGGGTCCTGCATGCCAGGAGAGGGACTGTGAACACAATCCAGAGCGCAGCAGGGATGAGGGTTTGGAACCTGACCAGGGCAAGATTAGACTGATATTTTCCAACATGTCCCTCTGGCTCCTGAGTAGAGAAAAGATTAGTGGGAATGAGTCTGCAGGCAGCTGGCAGGAGCCTGAACCACACATTTGTCCATTCAACACATTTCTGCGGAACACCTACTAGGTGCCAGACACTTTTGTGTACAGTTCAGAACAGCTCGCCTGATTGAGGGATGGACAGAGGTGTCACTTGCTAAAAGGGAACAGAAGGAGAATAAGGTTTGAAGGACAACAGTGAGTTCTTAGACGTGTTGAGTTTGAGATGTCTGTGGAGACCTCTCCTGGCCTGGCTGTTGTTGCCATATACTGTCCCTGCCTGAAACTCTTCCTGGTTTGAGTCTTCTCCCTGATAGAACCCTTTAGTGGCAGGTGTGAGAAGGGAAAAACCCCAGGGGCTTGAGGCATCTGCACCATCAGTGGGCTGGGAAAGACCTGTGGGAATTTGCTTGTTCAGAGGAGATGGGAAGAAAGAGGAGAGATCAGGTGTGGCTGAGGAAGCTGGGGAAGGTTGGGGGACAGGGACAGCCATGCAGCAAGGAATCAGACTGGCCTTCTAGCCTCAATTTTCTGTCTATTGATGGGACTGATAAAATCATGGAAGATTAAACTAGACAATTCAAGTACCTGATCACTAAGTGAAGGATGTATTTGTTTGTATCAGCTTGTTCAGACCCATGAAGCAGAGATAGGGCCCAGGCAAAGGTTTGGGGGGTGCCTATTCAGCTGTAGGCCAGGAAGAGTCTTACAGGGACAGGTGCCCCAGGAGGGAGTCCAGGCAGGAAGGAGAGGGCTGAGAGCCAAGGGGTAGAGGAGAGAAGGGGTCCTCAAGGACAGGCAGTGGCCTCCTGGGCCCATCCGGATCAGCCTCACACCTGCCTTCCCCAGTCCTGTATGCCCGGTACCAGACACATGGGGCTGTCACCCACCTCTCCGTCTCCTTCTGGATCCTGGTGCAGGGAGGGTGTGGGGAGCATGAGGAGGTGCTGAGACTTTCAAGAGCACCTCAAGGGAGGGCATGGGTAAGGGGACTCTGAGAGCACAGGACAGCCTGGGCACTCTAGGGGTGAAGGGTCCATCTCTGTGTCAGGAAGAAGATGTTCAGTGAGGAGCCTACTTGGAGGCCAAGCCTGCCCTGCCTGGCCGGGCCCCTACCTGAGCCTTAGGCAGCCTGCTCTTGGGCAGTAGGGAAGTGACTAATCCCCCAGCACCACCACTTCAGGGATGCCCAGCTCCAGAGTCCCTGAAGACAGACTGGGTCAGCCAACACTTCCCCACTACCTCAAAATACAGACTTTCCAAGAAAACCACCCCAACCCAGGAGTTCAAGGCAGGTCCCCAAGAGCTGGATAGAGACACCTAGCCCAGCTTCCATAGCCCAGCATTGGCCAGGTTCCTGGGGACACGGTCTCCAACCAGCCCCTTCCTGCTACCCACCTGCCCCTCCCCCTGCCTGGGGAATACCTATGACAAAGTGGACCTGCATCTCTCCCTAACACCTCTCCCTCTCTCCACAACCCTGCTCTCATCCCATTTCTGATTTTATCATGAAGGTCAAATCTGTCTGGGGGCCAAGATGAGGCAGCACGAGGGACCTCCCAGGTTTCTTCCAACATCTCAGGTCTCAGTTTCATTCAGCAAGTGCATTCTGATCTCAGGGACCAGGACAAATCCTCTTGCCCACACTGGCCCCCAGAGCATCACAGGTCAGTTCTGCTGGGATGCCTCCACCAGGGTCTGTCTGTGGGAATCCTGCCTATCCCTTAAGGCCACCTTCAAGAAAGCCGACCCTGAGGGAGGTGGAGCAAGATGGCAGCCAAATAACAGCTTGCCTGCAACTGGGCACGGTGAGTCTGGGGAGATAAGACTCCAGGCATCTCTGGCTGGTGTAATCTGCCCATAATCATCCCTTTGAGGATACACAGAGTCGGCAAGGGACTTCTGGACCCCAAGAGGAGGACAAAAACAGTGGAAAACTGGCAAGTGGTTGTGTGTGTTCGATCGACCTAATCCCACTGGCAGCCGTAAGTACAAGCAGCAGTGAGACTGCAAACTGGAAAGGCCTTACCTGTGAACTGTTTCGGTGTTTTTGGACTTGGCACTCAGTTGAACTGCCTGGGGGAGAGCTTGAGCAGGAGTACAGAGAACTCTGGGCATTGTCTAGAGCCCCAGACTGAGCTGCTGAGCCAGATGGAGCTAATAGTGTTCGGCTGTGGGCCGCAGGGAGCCATTGTGAGAGAACTACTCTGGCAAGCTCCGCCCTCAGGGTTGCAGAGCAAGGATGGGGTGGGAGCTAGTAACCTAGTGACTGAGCAGCCTAAAAGTGGGGACAGAGCTGCCTTAGAGCCTTAACCTTCAGGGACAGAGTGAGACCGGTTTTGGCACACTGGAGCTCAGGCTGTTGCCCTGGGTACAGTGCAGTGGTGTCACAGCTCATAGCAACCTCAAACTCCTGGGCTTGGTGCCACCTGGACCTCCATAAAACCTGCGCCGTGACCCCCGACCTGCGACCCGTGCCCACCGGGCCTCCGCATGCCCTGACCAGGAACTGTGGGAGCCGTGCATACCTGCATCCTCCCTCTACCCTCCCTGCCTCCACACTGGCCTGCTCGTCTGGCCCCGTACTCTGGTAGCCGCCCTCTGGAGCCCTCCCTGCCTCTGTGCAGAGCCCTTTTCCTGACCAGCGACTGCTGGAGCCTTGGGCTCTCTGTGCCAAAGTCACTGGGCTCCAGGCACTCCCAAAACCGTGCACACCACCTCCCACCTTGTTGCTGGATCCAGGTGTGTCACACTCTGGAGCTGCTTCCACAACCAGAACTCCCTGGCTTGGGCAGCCCCAGAGGAACTACACAGGGTCGCTTGCTACAAAGACCCAGCAACAATAGAGTGATCCCGCTGGGGTCTAATCTTGGAGAGACATCTCCCCAACCCTGAGGACAGCCAGACGCAACGGTGAAAAACAATCATGAGGCGAAATCAAGAGAAAAAATCTGGCAATATGAAATCAGAGTAGATCAACTCCCCCAAGAATGAATGGAGCAGACACAGCACAATATCTCATGCACAAAACATAGCTGAGATGTCAGAAATCGAATTCAGAATCTGGATAGCAAATAAGATCAAATTAGAATTCCAAGCAGTAACCCAAAAGATATCTCAAGAATTCAACAAATTCAAAGACCAAATGACCAAAGATTTTGACACATTGAGACAAGAAGTTGCAGCCCTCAAAGATCTGAGAAACACAGTAGAATCCCTCAGTAAAAGAATGGAGCAAGCAGAAGAAAATATTTCTGACATTGAAGACAAAGCTTTCGAATGCTCCCAAACTCTCAAAGAGGAAGAGAAATTGGGGGCAAAAACAGATCACTCTCTCAGAGAGCTCTGGGATAATTCAAAGAAAACCAATATTCGTCTTATAGGGATCCCCAAAAGCGATGAAGTGACTTCACAAGGCACAGAGTCTCTTCTCCATGAGATTATGAAGGAGAACTTTCCAGACATGCCAAGATTCTGAAATTCAGATAGCAGACAGTTTCAGAACTCCAGCACGACTCAACCCAAGTAAGACATCCCCCAGACACATCATAATCAATTTCACTAAAGTTAATATGAAGGAGAAAATTCTGAAAGCAGCCAGATGAAAGAAGACCATCACCTACAAGGGCAAGAATATTAGAATAACTGCATATCTCTCTGCTGAAACCTTTCAAGCTAGAAGAGAATGGTCATTGACTTTTAATCTCCTAAAACAAAATAACTTTAAACCCAGGATCCTATACCTAGCTAAACTGAGTTTCATTTATGATGGAGAAATCAAATACTTCAATGACATTCACATGTTGAAGAAATTTGCCATAACTAAACCAGCTCTCCAGGATATTCTCAGACCTATCCTCCATAAACACCTGCATAATCCTCCACCACAAAAGTAAACCCACCCAGAAAATTTTGTACAAATTCAAACTTCCACAGTCGCAAAAGGATTAAAAATGTCCACTGGACTCTCAAAAGTCTTATCAATATTCTCAATTAATGTGAATGGTTTAAATTGTCCTCTAAAGAGGCACAGGTTGGCTGACTGGATACAAAAACTCAAGCCAGATATCTGCTGCATACAAGAATCACATCTTACATTAAAGGACAAATATAGACTTAAGGTGAAGGGATAGTCATCTATACTCCAGGCAAATGGAAAGCAGAAAAAAAGCAGGCACTGCAATCCTATTCACAGACACAATAGGCTTTAAACCAACCGAAATAAGGAAGGATAAAGATGGACACTTCATATTTGTTAAAGGTAATACTCAAAATGATGAGATTTCAATTATTAATATTTATGCACCCAACCGGAATGCACCTCAATTTATAAGAGAAACTCTAACAGACATGAGCAACTTGATTTCCTCCACTTCCATAGTAGTTGGAGATTTTAACACCCCTTTAGCAGTGCTGGATAGATCCTCCAAAAAGAAGCTAAGCAAAGAAATTTTAGATTTAAATTTAACTATTCAACATCTGGACTTAACAGACATCTACAGAACATTTCATCCCAACAAAACTGAATGCACATTCTTCTCATCAGCCCATGGAACATACTCCAAAACCGATCACATCCTAGGCCACAAATCTAACCTCAGCAAATTAAAAAAAATAGAAATTACGGGCGGTGCCTGTGGCTCAGTGAGTAGGGTGCCAGCCCCATATGCCGAGGGTGGTGGGTTCAAACCGAGCCCCGGCCAAACTGCAACAAAAAAAATGGCCGGGCGTTGTGGCAGGTGCCTGTAGTCCCAGCTGCTCCGGAGGCTGAGGCAAGAGAATCGTGTAAGCCCAAGTGTTGGAGGTTGCTGTGAGCCGTGTGATGCCACGGCACTCTACCTGAGGGCGGTACAGTGAGACTCTGTCTCTACAAAAAAAAAAAGAAAAAAAAATAGAAATTATTCCTTGCATCTTCTCAGACCATCATGGAATAAAACTTGAACTCAATAACAAAAGGAACCTGCATACCCATACAAAAACATGGAAGCTAAACAACCTTATGCTGAAGGATAGATGGGTTATAGATGAGATTAAGAAGGAAATCACCAAATTGTTGGAACAAAACAACAATCAAGACACGAATTACCAGAACCTCTGGGATACTGTAAAGGCAGTCCTAAGAGGGAAATTTATAGCACTGCAAGCCTTCCTCAAGAAAACGGAAAGAGAGGATATTAATAACTAAATGGGACATCTCAAGCAACTGGAGAAGGAAGAACACTCCAACCCCAAACCCAGCAGAAGAAAAGAAATAACCAAAATCAGAGTAGAATTAAATGAAATTGAAAACAAAAGAATTATACAACAGATCAATAAATCCAAAAGCTGGTTTTTTGAAAAGATCAATAAAATAGATAAACCTTTGGCCAACCTAACCAGGAAAAAAAGAGTAAAATCTCTAATTTCATCGATCAGAAATGGTAACGATGAAATAACAACAGACCCCTCAGAAATTCAAAAAATCTTTAACAAATACTACAAGAAACTCTACTCTCAGAAATATGAAAATCTGAAAGAAATCGACCAATACCTGGAAGTACGTCACCTACCAAGACTTAGCCAGAATGAAGTGGAAATGTTGAACAGGCCCATATCAAGTTCTGAAATAGCATCAACTATACAAAATCTCCCTAAAAAGAAAAGCCCAGGACCAGATGGCTTTACGTCAGAATTCTACCAAACCTTTAAAGAAGAACTAGTACCTATATTACTAAACTTCTTCCAAAATATAGAAAAAGAAGGAATATTACCCAACACATTCTACAAAGCAAACATCACCTTGATCCCCAAACCAGGGAAAGACCCAACAAGAAAAGAAAATTATAGACCAATATCACTAATGAATATTGATGCTAAAATACTCAATAAGATCCTAACAACAGAATCCAACAACACATAAAAAAAAATTATACACCATGACCAAGTGGGATTTATCCCAGCGTCTCAAGGCTGGTTCAATATATGTAAATCTATAAATGTAATTCAGCACATAAACAAATTAAAAAATAAGGACCATATGATTCCTCAATTGATGCAGAAAAAGCTTTTGATAATATCCAGCATCCCTTCATAATCAGAACACTTAAGAAAATTGGTATAGGGTGGCGCCTGTGGCTCAAGGAGTAGGGCGGCGGTCCCATATGCCGGAGGTGGCGGGTTCAAACCCAGCCCCGGCCAAAAAAAAAACCACAAAAAAAAAAAAAAAGAAAAAGAAAATTGGTATAGAAGGGACATTTCTTAAACTAATAGAGGCCATCTACAGCAAACCCAGAGCCAATATCATATTCAATGGAGTTAAATTGAAATCATTTTCACTTAGATCAGGAACCAGCCAAGGTTGCCCATTGTTTCCATTGCTCTTTAACATTGTAATGGAAGTTTTAGCCATTGCAATCAGGGAAGAAAAGGCAATCAAGGGTATCTACATAGAGTCAAAAGAGATCAAACTTTCACTCTTCGCAGATGATATGATCATATATCTGGAAAACACTAGGGATTCTACTACAAAACTTTTAGAAGTGATCAAGGAATATAGCAAATGTCTCAGGCTACAAAATCAACACCCATAAATCTGTAGCCTTTATATATACCAACAATAACCAAGCCAAGAAAAAAGTCAAGGACTCTATTCCTTTCACAGTAGTGCCAAAGAAGATGAAATATTTGGGAGTATACCTAACAAAGGACATGAAAGATCTCTACAAAGAGAACTATGAAACTTTAAGAAAAGAAATAGCTGAAGATGTTAGCAAATGGGAAAAACATACCATGCTCATGGCTGGGAAGAATCAACATTGTTAAAATGTCTGTACTACCCAAAGCAATATATAATTTTAATGCAATTCTTATTAAAGCTCCATTGTCATATTTTAAAGATCTTGAAAAAATAATATTTCGTTTTATGAAATCATAAAAAAACTCCAATAGCCAAAACATTACTCAGCAGTAAAAACACAGCAGGAGGAATCACACTACCAGACCTGAGACTGTACTATAAATTCATAGTGATCAAAACAGCATGGTATTGGCACAAAAACAAAGAAGTAGATGTCTGGAACAGAATAGAGAACCTAGAGATGAATCCAGCTACTTACCATTATTTGATCTTTGACAAGTCAATTAAAAACATTCAGTGGGGAAAAGATTCCCTATTTAACAAATGGTACTGGGTGAATTGGTTCACAACCTGTAGAAGACTGAAACTGGACCCACACCTTTCACCAGTAACTAAGATAGATTCTCACTGGATAAAAGATTTAAACTTAAGACATGAAACTATAAAAATACTTGAAGAAAGTGCAGGGAAAACTCTTGAAGGAATCGGCCTGGGTGAATATTTTATGAGGAGGACTCCCCAGGCAATTGAAGCAGTATCAAAAATTCACTACTGGGACCTGATCAAACTAAAAAGCTTCTGCACAGCCAAGAACATAGTAAGTAAAGCAAGCAGACAGCCCTCAGAATGGAAGAAAATATTTGCAGGTTATACCTCCGATAAAGGTCTAATAACCAGAATCCACAGAGAATTCAAACGTATTAGCAAGAAAAGAACACGTGATCCCATCTCAGGGTGGGCAAGGGACTTGAAGAGAAACTTCTCTAAAGAAGACTGACGCACAATCTACAAACACATGAAAAAAAGCTCATCATCTTTAATCATCAGAGAAATGCAAATCAAAACTACTTTGGGATATCACCTAACCCCAGTAAGAGTAGCCCACATAACAAAATCCAAAACCAGAGATATTGGCATGGATGTGGAGAAAAGGGCACACTTCTACACTGCTGGTACGTTCTACACACTAGTTCTACACACTTCTACACACTAGTACGTTCCTTCTGGAAGGATGTTTGGAGAATACTTACAGACCCAAAAATAGACCTGCCATTTGATCCTATAATTCCTTTACTAGGTTTATACCCAGAAGACCAAAAATCACAATATAACAAAGACATCTGTACCAGAATGTTTATTGCAGCCCCATTCATAATTGCTAAGTCATGGAAGAAGCCCAAGTGCCCATCGACCCACGAATGGACTAGCAAATTGTGGTACATGTATACCATGGAATATTATGCAGCCTTAAAGAAAGATGGAGACTTTACCTCTTTCATGCTTACATGGATGGAGCTGGAACATATTCTTCTTAGCAAAGTATCTCAGCAATGGAAGAAAAAGTATCCAATGTACTCAGCCCTACTATGAAACTAAATTATAGCTTTCACATGAGGACTAAAACCCAACTATAGCACAAGACTATGAGGAAAGGGCCAAGGACGGGGAAGGGAGGGGGGAGGTTAGAGTGGAGGGAGAGTAATGGGTGGGGCCACACCTATGGTGCATCTTAGAATGGGTACAGGTGAAACTTACTAAATGCAGAATACAAATGCCTACCTACAATAACTAAGAAAATGCCATGAAGGCTACGTCGAATAGTTTGATGAGAATATTTCAGATTGTATATGAAACCAGCACATTGTACCCCTTGATTGCACTAATGTACACAGGTATGATTTAACAATTAAAAAAAAAAAGAAGGCCAACCCTAACTACACCTCTTCCGTCCCTGCCCCTACCTGTGCTTCCTCCTTCCGGCTCCCACTTCCCATTCTCTGACCCAGGTCTCGGGTTTGGTCAGGGCAGGGCAGCCTTCCCCAAGGGGCCATGAGCTCCCAAGAGCACACCTGGGTCTCAGTCATGGCGGCAGGGGAGGCTTTTTGCCAGGTGCTGTGCTTAGTGTGGAGTTTGCTCTGCCTCACCAAATGTTCACTCAGGCCCTGTGAGGGGGATACTGAGACCACCCCCACTTTACTGATAGGGAAACTTGGCTAAGACTTGACGGGCCGGTCATGGGAGCAGGGCCCTTATTGGCCTGCCCCAGAGAAGAGGAGTGGGTGGGGCTGGTCAGCTGTACCCAGTGCCCTCTGCCCAGAGCTCACTGTATGGCCCCCAGCTCTGGTCTACCTGCTGTTTCAAGCTTCAGCCTCCATTTTCTAAAGGTCCCGGCTGGAGACTCCTCCAGGGCATGTGGAAACTGGGCTTTCTCTGAGCTGCGTCCCATCCATATCGGTGCCCAGCTGCCCCGCACTGGAGTGGCCACTTCCTCTCAGTCTTCAAAGGCTTGTGTTTCAAAGACCCCAATCTCTGTTAACCACATCGCTCATTCCCCAGAAACACCTCAGGGTGGCCCATGGGCCCTGGACAATCTGCCCCACCTCACCAGCTGTACTCAGTCTCCCAGCCCCCACATGCTAGTTCCTCCCACATACAGAGTTCTCTCTCCTCAAGGTCATGACACATGCATTGTCCTCTGCAGGACAGCTCCATTCATCCCCCAGGGCTCTGCTCAGAGGTCCCCTCCTCGGGGAGACCAACCCTGAACTCCACAGTGGATCTCACAGCATCTTATCACATCTGACATTTTAATGGCCATGCCATCAGTCTGAGAGTGAACTCCATGCACACAGGGCCCTATCTTGTAACCCTCAAGCCCAGCACAGTTCCTGGCATACAGCGAACATGAGTTCGCGGAATATAAGACATGCCAGCTCCCAGACACTAAGGCAGGAGGGAGAGGCCATGCTTAAATGAAGGTCGGGAAATCCTGCCCACAGAACTGGCCTCTGTGCTTACATCCATGTGGGCCAGGCGAGAAGGGCCTTCCTGGGGACAGGAGCAGACTGGGCACAGGGCAGAGGGAGGTCTGGTTGTTGCCCCCAGGGGACAAATGAGGGACGTGAGACTTAGCTGGGTTGCATGAGCTGCCTGAGCTTGCCCAGTTAATGGCAGAACTTGAATTCAAATTCAGTCAGTCTGATTCCCAAGACCATATTGCTCACTGCCCCTGCCATGCTGGCCACTGGCCATACTGTCCTCTGGTTGGAGTCCATGGGGTGACTCAGAAGGAAGAGCCTGAGTTTGGGGGTCAGTGGTTTCTCCCCCACAAACCCCCAATACTCCAGGCTGAGCCCCAGACCACAACTGCCAAGGACACAGATCAAAATTTGGGGTGAAGAGAGGCTCTGCCCTCAGGGGATACGGTCTAGCCTGGCAGGGCCATGGGGACCCCTGGATGGGAGCTCCTCTGTTCTGTCACAGGCCTTTTGTTCCCTCATCTTTTAAATGGGACCAACTATGCTTAACTTGAATAGTTTTTATCAATAAAGAAGTGGAAATAATGCAAAGCGACCTGCAAATGTAAATTGCTGACACTCTAATATTTTTATCATAATGACTATTAGGGATACCATCAGTTCCTGATTGTCACTGCACATTATGCTTTTATTGCTTGGGGCATTTCAGACTGGGGTGGGGGCAGCAGGGGTGCATTTCCTCCCAGCAGCAGCAGCCCTAGCCAGGGGCCACCTGGGGAGCAGGACTCAGCCTCATCACCCCTACCACCACCTTTCTGTCCATATACATTGGCCCATCACCTGGCTCAGAATTCCAGGTCTCTGATTCTTGGCTATTCCTTCTTTCATCCATTCAGTACCCTTTGCTGACTACCCAGCATGTGCTGGGTTTTATGTCAGGGTGAGCCAGAATACCCAGTTCCTGTGCTTGTGGGATCGCAGGCTACTGGGGGACACAGAGGACAGAGCCAAGGAGCCAGGGCCATGACTGGGGAGCAGCACAGAGGCCCTGACCCAGTCTCTCTGCAGCTGGTATGAGCTGCAGCTGCCACTTGCAGGGTCCTCCATCTCCCCTGTTTGGATCTCACTTCCTCAGCAGCAGTCACTGGGGAGTCTGGAGTTTCAGGACGCATGAGCCTACAGTCTAGAGCAGGCATCCTCAAACTTTTTAAACAGGGAGCCAATTCACTGTCCCTCAGACCGTTGGAGGGCCAGACTATAGTTTAAAAAAAAACTGTGAACAAATTCTTATGCACACTGCACATATCTTATTTTGAAGTAAAAAAACAAAATGGGAACAAATACAATCACACAGCCTCATGTGGCCCGCGGACCATAGTTTGAAGACCCCGGGGCGGTGGTTCCCACCTGACTCTGTACCCCTCAGCACCTGTATCCCTGCCCTTCTCCAGCCCCCATTAGAACTTGGGCTGCTCCCCTGGGGACTCTCAGGGTTCTCTGCCAGAGAGAATCCCATTAGAAAAGCCTTGGGGGAATTCAGTCCCCCCAGTAGACATTTATAATCAGAGTGTGTGCTGAGAGTTGGCAGGAAGCAAACTTTTTTAAAAAATAAGAGACAGGGTCTTGCTATGTCGCCCAGTCTGGACTCAAACTCCTGGGCTTAAGTGATCTTCCCGCATCAGCTTCCCAAGTAGTTGCTGTGCCACTATGGCAGGAAGACGAGGCCTGATGGAGAAAAAGAACACACAAACACCCATGTTTAAAAGCAGAAGGGCTTTATTTCAGCCCGCAGAGCCACAGCAGACCAGAGTCGCAAAATGGCTGCGCTCCCTGACTGGCTCTGTCTTTTCCCTTTTATCTCCAGTCAAGGGCTCTTTGTCCACAGGTACTCTTCTCACTAGTCAGTTTGAATTGAGCTGGAGAAGGCGGGCACAGGCTTTTACAGAAGCAGAAGCATGCATTAGTTTCCAGGTCCCAGGAAGTTAAGTTTCTACAAATTCCTAAGAGCTGAGTCACTGTGGGGAGGACTTTGTAGGTGTTCCCCTGGGGCTTCTGTGAGAAGACCTTACTTTTCCTTACTTCTCCCAGGTATCCTCTCTCACCACTATGCCTGGCTCAAAAAGCCAACTTTGATCTCAGCCACAGCTGCCCTAGGAAGGTAGAATTACTACTCCCCCCATTTAACAGATGAGAAACTCAAGGTTCCATTCATTCATTCAGCCCAAGTGTGAGGGGAGAATAATGACCATGGGATCAGGACCACTGCCCCATAGGGGCCCAGGGAGACTAAATGAGTCATTCCCTGGGGGAAGAGGGAGGAAAGGGGGCCCTACGACTATGGGGAGGGGGCTGAGACCTGGAGAAAGAGGGAGTGGCAGCCAGATAAAGGAAGGTCAGGATAGAGAGGCAGCACAAGTTAGTAATTTGCCCAACAACTGGAACCCAGTGGACTCCACACCCAGTGCTCTTCCCAATATCACACTGCCCTGCTGAGGCCCTGCCCTGGGCCCCAGGAAAGACAGGTCCACAACCGTGCAATGGAGGCCTACATACCACAACGGAGCCCAGGGAAGGCCTGGAGGGCTTCACCAAGGAGGTGACTAGAAACCAGACTTGGGAAGATGGGTAGGAGGAGTCTGTCAGACAGAGGTGGCGTGTCCATTAAGAGAGAGCAGGTTATGCAAAAATTCAGAGATGAGAATGATTAGTTCTTGAGGGCCTCCCCCTGGGGAGATGACTAAAGGAAGTGGGCATGTGTCCAGCCCTCAATCCCTGTGGCTCCCGTCAGGAGATGAAGAAATCAGGTAGGAGGAGGAAGAACTGGAATTGAGGAGAGCTGGGAGCCGGCGCTGCCGCTGGGGAGGGGACCAGCTGCCAGTAATTGAGGCGCTGTAGGCTCCTCCATTCATTCCTGCCTCTCTCCGCGATGATTAGCAATTGTTCCTCCAGCTTCTTAAGAGGCCAGGGGATTGCAGGGAGGGGCGGCGGCTCCCACAGAGGCTGCCAGGCTTCTGCAGAAGGATTCAGCCGCAGTTGGGAGGGCACAGGAGGCTCGGCCTCAAACTCCTACCCCCAAGCCCTCTGTGCCCCCTCCCTTTCCAACCAAATCTGGCAGATGGGGGAGTGAAAAAGAGCCTAAAAATACTGAGACACCCTACAACACACTCTGAGGCAGTGACATTTAAAACCCTGGAGTCAGGAGGCGAATGGCACAATAGAAAAACATCCTTGGATGATCAGACGAGCCTGAGTTTGGCCTTTGATCTCAGGGCAGACTTGCTGTGTGGCCTCGGGCCAGCAGCCTAATCTCTCTGAGCCTCAGGTTTCCAGTTAAAGTTGTTGAAAAGGTTTAAGAAGGCAATGCTGGCACAGAGGTTATCAAACTCAACAAATGAGCAATTGACAAGACTTGGGGAACTCAAGGTCTACTTCCATTTTCAAATATAGGTGGGGATGTTCTGCCCAGAGAGGGGCCTGATGAGGAAGGGAGGCAAGGACTGGCCAGCACAGCAGAAAAAAGAGGGTAGTCCCCTCACCAGGCCCTAGCACCCTGGGCATGACACACTGTAAGGATGGTCAGTCCTTATAGCGATAAGTTACAGAAATGATTAACTCAGTAGTTTTCCTGTAACAACTAAAATCCGTCTCTCTCTCTCCCTCTGCCTGCTTTCTTTCTCTGCCTAGCAGACTTACTAGCAGTCAGGCCCCCTGTGGATTTCCCTTTTCACAAACTGCTAAGGGAAAATAAAAAGGAATTGTAAGTTCTTTCTCTTTACAGTCCTGGCTCTCGGCCTTGCAGAATGTGTTCCTATAGCCTCAAGGGTTCCCGAGTCATCCCTAGAACACGGGCTGAGTCTGGCCTCAGACGCTGGACAAAAACGACCTCTCAGAACAGAAGCAACAGGGTGGAAACCCCTGTGAGAAGTCTGACTCCAACAGCAAAGAGGCTGCTTATCATCCTGCTGGGGGAAAAGTGACTGGCCAATTTTCTCAATACCTTGTGAATTTGGGGGCAATTACCTTTTCTCTTCATCTCCCATAACTAGGCCTCATTCTTCCTTTCTTTATGTGGGAGGCCATGGGGCTCTCTTTTCTCTCTCTCTTTCCCTCTTTCACTCTCTCTCCCTTCTAAGAAGGTAAAGTCTATACTTTTATATCCTAATCTTGGCCTAGAAAAGTTCTCTTCTCATCCCACACGGAACACCTACTGAGCTTTCCACCCTAACACACACCTCAGCCGGCACAGTGAGCAAGCAGCAGCCAGGTCTCTCCTGCCTCTCTGTGTGATGTCTCCGTGGCTGTCCTTGTCCCCATCTGTCTCGTGAGTCTGTCTGTCCCTCCCTCTTCAGATCGCTCTGTGTCTGTGAATGCCTCTTCTTGTCTCTGTGCATTCTGCTGTGTCTCTGACTGCGTCTGTGTGTCTGTCTCTGTCTTGGTTTCTGCCTCAGATTCTGTTTTTCTCTCATTCTTTCTCTTGTCTTTCTTTCTTTTTTTTTGAGACACAGTCTCCCTATGTCGCCCTCAGTAGAGTGCGTGGTGTCACAGCTCACAGCAACCTCAAACTCCAAACTCTTGGGCTTAAGCGATTTTCTTGCCTCAGCCTCCCAAGTAGCTGGGACTATAGGCGCCTGTCACAATGCCCAGCTATTTCTTTTGTTGTTGCAGTTGTCACTGTTCGAACCTGCCTGCCTTGGTGTCTGTGGCTGGCACCCTAACCACTGAGCTATGGGTGCCAAGCCTCTCTTGTCTTTCTTTGTCACCTCCTGTTCAGCCAAAACCAGACTGCCTGAATCTAAGGATTAGAAAACTACCACTTTCTTCAAAATATTCCAACACTCCTCTACCCCAAGTCCTGGTCATGGTGGTGGCTCTGAGGTTGGGAGGAGGATAGGCCCTACACCCTCTCTGCTGTGGAACTGGTCTTGGTAAAGGCAGAGGGTTGCCCTTCTAGATATGACCAGCTGCTGCACAGCTGCCATGTGCTTGACAGAGAGGTAGGTGTCCTTGCTGCCCTCCTTCCTTGTTATGGCTTGGTTCATGAGGCCCCATGAACTTGGACTCAGCTCCCCTCTTCCCCGCCCTACCTGGGTCAAGGCTCATCCTCTCCACCTGGTGTGCAGAGCAGGTCTCTGATGATGGTGCCTACCTCCACCACCCCGGCCCTCCCTCTGTCACAGGGTGAGCTTCTGACCAGCTCCTTCCTGCTCTAGAACCTGTGGCTCCCACCTTCTTCAAGATAAGCCCATACCTGCTCCCTGGACCCTTCAGCACCCGCTTGCCCAGCTGCCCGCTCCCTGTGCAGTCATGAAAGCCTTCCACTGTGCCCTGAGCCCTCTCCACACTCTCCTGACCCTTGTCTTGGCATTGCTGTTCCTTACGGTTGGCATTTCTGCTCCACGCCTCTTCTTGACCCTCAAAGCCAGCTCCTCAGGAAAACAAGCGTCATTCTCAGCTCCATACTCCCCGAACGCTGGATGCTGGTCCCTCTGCATAATTCCGGTCACTCTACCTAACCTCAGTCACTTTCCCTAACCCTGGTCTGCCTGGCCCTGGTCTGCCTAAGCCTGGTTACTCTGGCTCATTTCCATTACACTGTAAGCCTCCTGCTTCTGGGGCTGCACAGAGCAGGCACCAGTGCTTGGGAAGATGGGTCCACTGGACTCCGGGGGTGTCTGTCTGCAGCCCCTCCTTCTAGCCATCCCAGGACAGAAGCTTCTGCCAGGACAATTTTCCTCTGCCAGAGCCCTCAGGCACTTGGCCCAGGGTCCCTGAGGGATGAAGACATCTTCTACCTGGCAGCTGCCCAGACAGTGACCCCAGGGCTGCTATCTGGCCAGCAGCAATTCCAGCTCATTTGGAGGCACCCTGCACCCCCACAGAGGTCCCTAAATTCACAAACCTGTGGGGAAAGTGCCATCGTGGTTGTGATTGAAGTACAGGGAGGAGGGTTTGCTGAGAATGGGTACACCAGTGCCTGCCAGTAAGCCCAGAGAGGCTACGGGCTGGAGGGAAAGGCTGGGCTGGGGAGGTCCAGTCTTGGCCAGGCTCCTGACCATGGGCTGTGTGACCTTCCTTCAGAGCTCTATTTCTCATTGTCTCACAAAGGGCTGGGATCCACTTGGTCTCTCTGATGCTTGCAGCTCCCCCAAAGTCTGCCCGTAGGTTAACATCAACCCTAAATAGCCACCTTCTGCCTCGCCAAAGCCCCTGTGTGCAGTAGCAATGCATGGGGTGGGGACTGACGCTGAGGTCCTACGGCTCCACTCCACTCTTGGTCTCCCAGAAGCCGGCACTCAGCCCCAGGCAACGCTGACCTTGCCCAGACTCACCCTAGAGGAAGACACTGAGGACTGTAGAACACAAGGCCAGAGCCCCCAGCTCAGCCTTGAACCCTGATACTGTCGCCTTTCGGTTGAGTTACCTTTGGACCCGGGCTTCTCAACCTCAGGACTGGTAACATTCTGGGTTGGCTAATTCTGGGTCACAGGAGCATCCTGTGCATTGGAGCGTGTTCAGCAGCATTCTTGTAGCACCACCCCGCAAGATGTGACAATCACAAAAGTCTCCAAACATTGACACGTGACTCCCAGGAATCAAATTCTCTGGTTGAGAATCACTGCCTTAGGCAAGTCACTGAGTTTTCTTTCTTTGGCCCCAGTTTCCCCATCTGTAAAATGGGAATTAATAGTGATAAGGACAAAAGCTAACTTATAGTAAGTATTTACTGAATATGAGAAATTATTAAGTTTTTATGTTTTAATTCATCGTATCTTTCCTGCCACTCTAAGGGTGGGTATTATTATCCCCTTCTTTCTTTCCAGGGGAGGAAATAGAGACATTCAGAAGTTAAGTGGCTGCCCAAGGTCATGTAGCTAGGAAGAGGCAGATTCCAGCAAGGCTGCCTCGCTGGAACCCCAGGCCCACAGCCTGCAGGGCAAGTTCAGGGTTGAATGAGGCGACCCAGGTGTCCGCACTTTGCACCAGGTCTGGAATTTATTGCGCTCGGTGCTCAATAAACGGCATGGTTAGCCTCTGCAAACCTCTCCAACCCAAATGCTGGCCCTTTGCATCTCCTGTCGCTTCTGAGTCAGCTTGGTGTTGGAACTCCTAATCTGTGCCAGAGTCACAGCATTCAATCCTGTGAGAAAGAAATAATGACTCAGGGAGGGAGATGGACAGGAGCAGAGTGACGCTGCCAGGTGTGGCTGACCACTGGGCCATGAGGCTGCTCCATCCCAGCTCTGCCACTCATTTGCTGTGTGTCCTTGGCTGAGTTACTTAACCTCTCTGTGCTCTGCTTCCTTCCTCTGCCTAAAGAGATAATAATAGAACTTGCCTGCAGAATTGTCATGAAGGTTAAATAAGAAAGTGCCTACAAAGGGGCAGCACCTGTGGCTCAAGGAGTAGGGCGCTGGCCCCATATACCAGGCATGGCGGGTTCAAACCCAGCCCCGGCCAAAAAACTGCAAAAAGAAAGTGCCTACAAAGCACTTCTTTAAAACAGTACTAAGCACAAAAGAAGCATTCAAAATGTTACCAGCTGTTATTTTTATCATTATTTACAGTATTTGCTATTAGGCAATGCTGACCCCACTTTCTGTCTCTGGGGAACAAACAGGAAGAGCTGAGTAACTGCTTCCCCTTTGGCTGCACTGTGAGCTCCTCTGTTGCCTCACAGCCCCCAGCCCCACAGACCCAGGCTGAGGCCCTTCAAAGGGCAACCCCATGCAGGGGCCCAGCTCCTCCTCACTATGTGACTTTGGACAGTCACTCCACCTGTCTGGGCCACTTTCCTCTCTTACAAAACGGAAGCACAGAACCTTGAAAACATCATGCTGAGCAATAAAGAGGCAGACACACAAGGCCACGTATTGTATGATTTCATTTACATGAAATGCCCAGAATAGGCAAATCATTTAGATAGAGAGTAGATTAGGGGTTGCAGGGGCTGAGGGAATGAGGAGAGACTGCTAATGGGTACGAGGTTTTTTCTGGAGTGACAAAAGTGTTCTGAGCTAGAGAGTGGTGGTGGCAGCACAACCTCGTGAACTCAGGCTCCGGCCATTGCGAAAGTGCAAGGATAGGTGAATGCATCATCAGGTGACTTGGTCACTGTGTGAACATCACAGAGCACCCTCACTCAGACAGGGACAGGACAGCCAGCTCCAACCCCAGGCTGCAGAAAACTGAATACTGTACTGAATACTGCAGGCGGTTGTAACTCAGGGACAAGGGTTTGTGTAGCTAAACATATCTAGGCCCAGTGCTGTGGCTCACACTTACAATTCTAGCACTTTGGGAGGCCAAGAAAGGAGGCTCTCCTGAGGTCAGGAGTGTGAGACCAGTGTGGGGAATGGTGAGACTCTATATCTAGCAAAAAAAGAAAAGATCAAAGAAAAATTATCCAGGTGCGGGAATGCACGCCTATCGTTCTAGCTACGTGGGAGGCTGAGGCAGAAGGATCACTTGAGCCAGTTTGAGGCTGCAGTGAGCTATGATAATGCCACTGCACGCAAGCCCAGTTGACAAAGTAAGCCGGTTTAAAAAAAATTAAAGAAAATGAATAAACATCTAAACATAAGAAAAGTACAATAAAAATAAAGTAGTATAATCTCACGGGCCCACTATCACAGGTGTAGTCCATATCTGAGTGAAACCTCATCAGACGGCAGGTGACTGTATACTTAAAACTAATAAATTCTTTCCATCTTCACTGCTGTGCGTGTGGTCAGAATGATGGTGTAAAATCCTTTCTACCTTGGTTTCAGGGGGACCAGGTTCTGATTCTGGACCTAGACTTGGTCCCCTTGATCTTCCAGAGAGAAAAGATGTACAGACACAAAAGACTAAACAGAACCCAGTTAATTACCCCAGTGGAGATTTTCCTTGTTACCACAGCTGGCTGAATAGGGCTTCACTGCCCCTTGGAAAGTAAAGGTAACTTTTAAGACAATCAACATGCCCTGCTCCAGCCACATACTGGGAGCTGGCTGGTCAACACATGGCTGAAGCCTGAGGAAACTCCTCGAGGGATCTGTCTTAATTGGACTTTGAACTTTGGGAAAAGGGGGGAAATGTCACAGGGAAAGGTAAAAACTCGTATGTATATTAGCCCACCACCATGATACTATTAAGGCCTGAGTAGAGAACCCAAGAAGAGTCACAGTCCCTAAAACCTCAGTGCTGAAAAGTAATTAATATTGGCACCTGCAAAAACAAGCTGATATTGAGACCCCAAATTAAAATATATTGCAGTCTCAAAAGGGGGAAATGAAAGAGGATAGCTGAGAAGGGTGAGGTCCAGGAGAACAGGTTTTCTCAAGGAGACCACAAGGACACACATGCAGGGTCCTCTCCACGGTGACTCAGCTCTTGGGAATTTGTAAACTTAAGTTCCTGAAACTTGGAAATTTCCAAGTTCTGTGAAATCCGGTAGTTCTGTAGGGGCGGGAATAACATCTCCCGCTTGATTCAAACAGGCCAATGAGAAGGGTACCTGTGGGGTGGAACTTTTTGACTGTCAATAAAAAGGGAAAGACCAAGGCAGTCGGGGAGTGCGGCCATGAATAAAGCCCTTCCTCTTACAAAAAAAAAAACTAATAAATTGTTTATTTTTAAATGCCAGTTATATCGTAGGTGAATTATACCTCAGTTTTTTAAATTCCAAAATAGAAGTCCCAATGCCCACCTGGCAGGGGGATGATGAGGATCAAGTGAGGAATGGGCTGCCAGAGCCAGGCCCAGAGTCAGCACCAAGAGACGACCCCGAGGCAGCCCAGATGGAGAGAGCCACAGACGGGGAAGGCTGCCCACAGGCACAAAGGTACAGGTGGGAGGGTGCATGCAGCGGGGTGAGGGATCAGAATACGGAGGGGGATGCTCCTCCCTATTCCAAATAGGAGGATCCTCCTCCTATTTTTTGGAAAATTTTCCCAAAATTTTCATTCCAGGACCCAACCATGTCCCTAGTTCCCCTGGAGACTCAGTGGACTCCAGTAGGCTACACTGTCCCCACAGGACTAAGCCGCTGAGGACAGGTAGGAGGCAGGGTTGCCTTCCCCTCTTTGCCCCAGTTGGTGGGACGGCCCTGGGCCTGTTAGATGCTGTCCGGAATTCTGGAGAGGTTTTCCCACCAAAGCCCAGGGAGGGGTGACCCCTTGCCCACGGTCACACAGCAGGAACATGGCCCAGGCCAGCCAGCCCATGGGTACTCTCCTGCGCTCTGAGCCGGCTCAGCTTCTGTGGGGATAGGGTCCTCCAGGAAGACACTGTCTCCCCAAGTGGACACTCCTGCTAAGGCTCTGATTCTGACTCCTTGTCACCCCACCAAAGGAGTCAACTAAGGCCGCACTTTGTCCAATGTGGAAGTGAGACTCTAGCCCTGATTTCTCATCCCTGGCTGAGGCCACCAGAAGCCTCCGCACCCCAGCCTCTCTGAAGATTTAGAACTGACTGTCCTGAGTTTTACATTGCCACTTCCCTCAGCCTGCACTAGAGAGCCAGGGACCTATATGACAGCTCTGGGAGGTGTCAGCTAGGTCAGGACTGCCACCGAGGACTGGGAATGGAGAGGTGTGGAAGACACTCTCGTGCCCTTTTATCCATTGTTCAGATGTGACATGAAGCCCAGAGAGGACAGGGCATGAACACGGCACACAGGGGGTCAGCAGTGGGCAGCACAAGGAGCCCCCACTCTGGCCTCATAGCGGGAGCTTTGCCCATAGGAACAGACAACAGGGGCAGAGAATAGGCACCCCACCCCAACACTCCCCATAGAAGGAAACCAGAGGCCCCCTTCAGAGACTGTCATTGCAGACAAGTTCATGGGATCAGCTGGTCTGCGTCTGTGTTCTCTCTTGCTCCCGTGTCTGCGCCATTCACACTTACTGTAGTCAACTGGGAACGGGAGGCTGTCGCACAGGGCTGGGTGAGCGATGGGAGATACAAAATGAAGAGGCTCCCCAATAGGGTTGGGGACAATATGGTGTCCAACTGCTCCACTTTGCAGGGGGGAAAAAATGAGGCCCAGGGAACACAACAAGACACAGCAGGTGAACACAGCTCCTAGAAATCCAGTCCTCAGATCCAGAAGCCTGGGCCACAGCATGACCTGTTCTTATGCCACCCTCTTGTGGTCAGAGGAAGAATCGCCACCCAGCAGAGCAGCTGCTCCCTTGCCTGGGGTCCACCATGGGTTGGAGCCCTTTTCTCCTTCTTAGTTCAGCCCACCTCAGCCCTCCCCAGGATCCCGTCTTTCCTCCCTGAATCTCAGTCCTGAGGATCCTCGCTGGCACAAAGCACCTGGATGTCCCCACCCAAGGCTGGCCCCATGAGTAGTGACACCTGGAGGGGTGACCAGCTTAGTAAAGCTGAGCAAGCACCTGTACCAGGGCCCACTGGGCAGCCCACAGTCACATCCAGGGACTGACTTAGGACCTCACCTTGCCGGCTCTGATGTGCTACATGACCGATCACATCCTTTCCTTGGCCCCAGTGACACCACAAGCTGCCTGCCTCAGTCTCTTCCCCTCAGGTGGTGCACACATTCCCATCTGCCCATGCAGCTTCCCTGTCTGAGACTGTCTCCAGACATCTGTTCTCAGACTTTTGTGTGCTTCTTACTCCTTTCTGTCCTTGATTGTTGGTGTTTCCTAAGGCTTTGACCTTCCTACTTTTGCCTGGATTGGGAGCTGGGTCACCTGGCAAGCAGGCAGATACCTTAGGGCACCCTTGGCTCAGGAACACTAAACAAGGAAGACAGGGAGGGACATCCATTTTTAGTGATAACAAAATGTTTGTAATCAATATGTGTAAATGTTACATCTTGCAATTCAGTCTCCTTCTTTCTGACTCACAGAGGTGGGGTGAGCACCATCACCCCATCACATTTTCACTGATCAGGGCTCCCAAGGTCCCTACCTGGGTGACCACTGCTCATGGCTTTTACTACCTGTCAATCAACTGCCTCCCAGACACCTCTCCCAGGGTGTCCCCCTGGCTCCCAGGCTCCACAGGTCCATCCCACATTACCCCCAACACCCCTCACCAGCCCTGGTGCCCTCCAGGGTAACTTCACCATCAGGCTCACTCCCCAGCTCCCTCCCCACCATGGCCAGTCCTTCACTACTACCTCAGTCCTCTCAGCCAATCTCCTTAATAGCTCTGGAATCAGGGCCCTTCTCCGTGCCTCACTCCTGCCCCGGCCTGACCCAGGCCGCCACAAGCTGCCTGCCTCAGTCTCTTCCCCTCAGGTGGTGCACACATTCCCATCTTCCCATGCAGCTTCCCTGTCTGAGACTGTCTCCAGACATCTGTCCCCCCAAATAAAGTCCACACTCCTCACGCTGGTCTTGAGGACCACCCAGGGGTGGCCTGGACACCCTCCATGGCCTCATCACCCACCACCCAAAATCTCACACTGTGCTCCAGGCATGAGATACCCTCCCAGTTTGATGAAGACACCAAACAGGAGGGAGGTCAGGCTGGGGTGGGGAAGGAAAAGGCTGGGCATGCCTCCCAGGGCTCTTCAAGCTGGTGATGGCCTCAGGGTTGCCTACAGTGCCACCAAAGGCCACCAATTTACAGGTGATTCCGGTCCAGATTGTGTATTTCCCATGGCGGGCCCTCTGTCCCTCTCACCATCCTGGTCCTACTGTGAGCAAGTTCTGCTTCTAGGTACATAGGGATAGGGACAGGGAAGTAGAACTCAAAAGATCCTTGTCCCCAGGGACACAAAATCCCTTTCCTCCCTGAAACCACAGTCCTGGGGGTCTCAGTTCCCAGGTCTGGGTCAGGAGACCCCATTTGGCTCAGCAGTGCCTTTAGGAAGCCAGTCTGGGCCTGGCGGAGAGGTTGCCAGAGCAGCCGCCAGGGGGCAGTGCTACTCCACACATGGCCCCTGGCACCAGCCCGTCTTTGTGTCTCCCACTGTGGGGGTCTTTCAAGGAGAATCTGTGTGCCTGTGTTGTGTTATGTGACTGTGCCAGTGTGTTACTTTGCATATCTATGGGTGCGGGTGTTTATCTAGGCTACTTGGTGGAAGTGGTGGTCTATTTTTGCTCATATCTGTGTCCCCCAATTTGCATTCCAGCAAGGAGTCACTTGTGGGGCCCCAGGGAAGGAAGGAGAGGGGCACAGCCTCACCCTCTGAAACGCCCCCACCACTGTCACCTCCACCAGAAGCCTTTCTAGGCACACCTGGGCCTCAGACACTTGTCAATTAGGACAATGAACCAGGGAGAAGGACCAGCCATCCTTGTCCCTGGCTGGAGATCAGGGCCTGGCCCGGCATTGGGGCTCATGTTGGCTGGAGGCCCGTTAGACCCTCCCTCCAGCCTCACTTCCCCTTCCGCCCGTCAACACGGTAGAGAAAGGATGGGAAGATTCTAACCGCACAGCGCAGCAGAGGAGTGTCGGTTCGATGAGTAGGAGTTGTACCTCAGGGCTCCCTGGTGACTCAGCCCTAGTCCCCAGTCCTCGCAGGTCCAACGGGGAGGACAGGACAGTCCCCTCCCCACTGCTGTAACCCCGGGACAGGACTGGAAACCACGGTGCTCAGGGGAGGGAGCCACCCTCTTGCCTGGGGTGGTGAGAACAGAGGACTTTCACAACCTGTACTTGGGATGGGTCTGGGGAAGGCAGGAAGGGTGTGCCGACAAGGGAACAGCACGTGCACAGGCGGGAGGCGTGAGGCAGACGGTGCGGGCAGCCAGGGGGCCTGGCCCAGGCGGGGTGGGGCGGATGGCAGGGGGCAGGCAGAGGTGGCGACAGGGAGGAGCCTTTCTCCCAAGCAGCCTGGTTCTGGGATTAGCCAAAAAGCCTACCCTCGCAGCCAAGGCAGAAGTCGGGATCTGCTTCATCTCTCCGTGGCCTCCACGCAGCACACAAGCCCCTGTCACTTTGCCTGCTGTCCCCAAGGACCCAGGAACTTAGGGAATCTCTGCAGCTGGAGGGAGAGAGAGGCGGCTCATTTCCCTCTGTGCGGTCCACATTGGACCTGAGAGACGCGCACACAGCAGGGACCCAGAGCGTGTCAGGGGGGTGACAGGCACACGAAGGAAGGAGGGAGAAGAGCGGGAGAAAGAGAGACACAGAGGAAAGAAAGAGGGGAGCGACGGGGACAGAGGGAGCGCAGGGAGAGCCGAAAGCAGGGGTGCAGAGGAAGGGGGGGGACGGGAGAACTTTCTGGGTCTCTGCTCGCACCCTCGCGGGCAATCAGGCAGGCGGAGGCAGGTGGTCGGGACAGACAATGGCGCGGAGGAGTGCGGAACCTGGGACTAAATTTGGCGTTGCCTTTGCAGGGCGCGGGGCGCCCGTTCCTCTCCCTGCGAAGGGGAGACGAAATGAATATGCAGCGCGGGCTGTAATTGGGCCGCCGGGCCGCCGCCGCCGCCGCCGCCGCACTATAATTTTCCAAACAGGATCTTGCAATCAGGGCCTTATTCATTAGCGCATAAACAATTTTGTTTCTCGGCACTCGAGCCTGTCAATCATGCGGAGAGGGAACATCTTGGCCGGAGGCGCGGGCCGCCTCGAGCGCCGCCAAGTGGCTTTGTGCCCGCGAGGCCCTTGGGTGCAGGGGGCCTGGAGCATGCTTCGGGGTCCCCAGCCAGCAAGTGGAGGGTGGCGGCTGAAAAAACGTGGGTTTGGGGTGCACAGGTTGGCTCTTCCCTCGGCATTCCCCTACCCCCTCCCAGCCCACTGCACCCACTCCAGGAAACTAGAGGGCCTCCATGGAATCAAGTGGGGCGAGGGCTCTGGGTGCTGAGGCTTGGGGTGACCGGGGAGGTGTGGGGGTTGTTGGGGGAGGGCGCCATCTAGCTCCTCTCATTGAGAGCTGATCAGGAGCCCACCCCTCCCATCCTCCCCCACGTCCCAGAATAGGCTCCTGTGACACTGTGACACTGAGAGTGGTTCTGCAAGAGCCAGCCACAGTCCTAGGCTTCCCCCCACCTTGGGGCATGCGAGCCTGTGTGTGCTCCCTACTGGCGGCAGGAAGGCAGCGTGTCCCAGAGCAGCTACCACCCTGTAAATCAGGGTGTGACTGTGCCACAGCCTTTGTGCCTGTGCGGTTGTGTCCCCTGTGCCTGTGTGTGCGCTGCCCAAGCCTGTCTGCTGATGCACCTGTGTGAGTGGGGTGGAGCCTTGACTGTTACCAACTGCTCCACTCCTGCTAAGAGGATGAGCTGAGGGTGGCTGCTTAGCTGTGTGTGGCTGGGTGACAAAGCCTGAAGGTGGTTTGTGAACAGAAGGCTGTGCTTGCGCTTACATGTCACTGTGGGTGTGGAGTGTTCCAGGCCCAGGTGACCTGTCAGGACTGTGGGGTAGAGGAACGCTGAGGGACTGTTCCTTTGTCCTCCCCTCCACTCCTCCCCAGCCACCCCTCCATCAGCTTCCCACCCAGCACCCAGGGTGCCCTGGCTGGAGAGAGGAGCAGCCTGGCTTTGCCCAACTGCTAGGCTCTCCAGTGGGGAGGGTTCGCCTTCCTGCCTCTTAGACCACCCCCCAGCTCCCTCAGTGTCCCCCTCAGAGAGTCCTGAGACTCCTCCTGGCTGCTACCTCAATCAGGAGCTCCCCAAGGCCTCTGGAATTTCAAGGTCAAATGTTCTAATTAGCTCAGCTTTACACAGATCACAGTGTGTCAGAGTTGGACAGACCCATTGCATGGATGGAGACATAGAGCCTAGTACAGGAATGAAGAAAGACTGAGGTTCCCCCACAAGTGGGGAGCAGAGCTGGGATTTGTCCTCCTGTCTGGCCCTAAAGCAGGGGGCAAGGTCCTGACACACACACACACACACATCCTCACACATACCACAGCAAGCCTAAGCACCAGAAAGTCAAGAGCAGAGGCAGCAGCCTCAGAGGTGTCCCCCAGCCTGCCACTCCCCACTCCTGCCCCCACCTCTGCCTCTCTCTTCTTCTGCTGTGCCCAGCCCCCACGCCTACACAGTCCCCACTCTGCACAGAGACAAAGAATTTGAGGATGTGCTGGCAGCCAACTGACAGGCCATCCGTCTCTCCCCAGACACCCTCTTCACAGCTCTAGCCCCAGCCCGGATGCCACCCCACCCCCTGGTCACCCCCACACGGCCAGGAAGGGAGGTGGCCCGGGAAGGGGCTGTGGGGGGAAAGCACGGAGTCCGGAAGCCCAGAGGAACAGTCTTCAACCTGTGAATCCGGCCGAGCATGGCCCCACAGCCTCCTTGCTCCAGCATGTCCCAATGCACGGTTGACTCCAGCCTTCAGGGACCCAGGCTGTCTGAGGGCAGTTAACGTAAGTGGCTCCTGGGGAAACGCTGAAGGGCACCTCAGCATGCTGGGCAGAGGCCAGATGCGGTGGCTTTGGATGAAGTGGCCAAAATTTAAAATCAGGCTCTGCCACTTCCTGGCTGGATGATTTGGAGGATCTCTGTGCCTCAATTTCCACAACTGTAAAGAGGAGCTATTTAACTTCTTGGGCACTCATTTGGCACTGGGTGCTCAGCAAATAGTAGAATGAAGGAGAGTTCAAAGGAAGGGGCTCCTCTCCCAGCCAGTTTTAGCCCCACAGCCCAGAACCCAGACATATGTTCCAGAGTTTTCACTCATGAAGACCCCCGCCAAGCCTCCACCTGCTGGAGGCAACTGAGTTTCTAAGAAAAACTCACATGAGCTTGTCTTTCATAAAAAATGGTCCTTTTCCAAGCTCTGTGTGACCCTTTTTTAAGGCCTGTGTGCTTTTACGGCCATCATGGGGACCCATCTGGGAGGAGGGTACTCGCCCATTTATGGGGACAGAACTTGAAACCTAGATGGTCAAAGTCTCTTCTCTAAGAATCTTGGTGCTTCTCAGTGCTTTAAGGCATGGGTTCAAGTCTGAAGGAGTTAGGACTTGAACCCATGCCTTGAAGCACTGAGCATAGTGCCCACCGTCGGTTCCCACTCCTTTGCCGCCTCGGGGATGAGCTTTTCAACATGTGGTGTATCCCTCAGTTTCCCCTATCCAGCTTTCAGGATGCCTGGGCTGTTCTCAGTCCAGCCTCCAGAGCTGCTAGGTCAGCAGAATAATCAATCACTGCTCCTTCTTCAGGGCGCAAGACTGACTGTGATCCAGGAAGATGCTTAAATCCAGTTTATCAGCAAGTATAGGTTCTGAGGCCCTGAGTGGTGTCAAAACTCAAGCCCATTGAGTCAGGGGGAGGGGGGAAACCAGGTCTCTGAGGAGGTGCAGAGGCATGGGTTTCTTTAGAAACATCCTTCTGTAGAGCTCACGTCATCCCTAACCTCCTCTTGGGGGTTTTACTTCCACCTTGGTTATCCATGCAACACGGAGCAGGAGAAAGAGCCCAGAGGGTTACTTACTAGCTGTTTGACCTCCACAAAATCACTCAACTTCTCTGAGCATCAGCCTCCTCATCTATGAGCTGAGAATAGTGTCCTAACAAGAGCTACAACCCTGTGCCCAGTGCATTATCCTAGCCCCAGTACCCAGCAGAGCGCCCCCTACACAACAAGTGTTCAATGAAAGCCTGTGAGGGAGTGAACCAATGAATGGGAAAGGCTGATGCCAAAGAAAGCAGAGGAGAAAGGCTTTCCCTGACCTGTGTGTGTGCCCTCTGCCCCACCCTAGTGCAATCAGCTGGTGCCCCTGATATACCTGTGTGTACTTATCCCACCCATTCCTGGTGAGGGGGCGCTGGAGCTGTGCTGTCCAGCACTGTAGCCATGGGCCACATGTGGCTACTGAGCACGGGACTTGTCACAGTCCAAAGTGAGCTGGGTGCACATGTGGAATATACAACAGTTTCTGAAGACTTTAACCCCCCCAAAAGAATGTACAGTATCTTTTTAATAACTTTTATTTGATAATCTATTGAAATAATAGTATTGTGGACATGTAAAGTAAAAAATGTTATTAAAACTAACTTTACCTGCCTCTGTTTACCCTTTAATGTGTTACTAGAAATTTGAAAATGACAGGTGGCTTGCACCTGTGGCTTGTGCTATGTTTCTACCGGACAGCAGAGGTCTGGAAGGTGTTGCAGAGCCCAGGCCCTGAGGGGTCAGGGAAGGACATTGGATATTCAGTTATAACGGTCAGGTCCAGTACACAGCATGTGGTATATCCCTCAGTTTCCCCCTCCAGTTCTTTCTGGACTCACCCCACGGCCTCACACCTGAGCTAGAGAGGCATCTGCACAGGGCCACACACACCCCACCCACCTTCTAACTCAGAAGTCCTTGGGGGCCTCAAGCATATGTCCACCATCTGACAGCCTCAACCTTGACTGGCCTCTCACTGACCACACTGAACTCTCCCCTTGCATTTCTCTCCTTCACTTTGGCCCCTCCTCTACTCTGGGCCTCACTCATTCACTCTGCAAATGTCCACTAAGCAGCTACGTGTGCTCTAGGCTCTCTTCTTGCTGCTTGGTACAGCTTCATGAAGAAAGCAAACCCCTCTGCTCTTGTGAGCTGACTTCCTAGTAGAGAAAACAACATTTTTTTTTTTTTTTTGAGAGAGAGAGAGAGTCTCATTCTGTTACCCAGGCAAGAGTGCTGTGACAGCCTAGCTCATAGCAACGTCAAACTCCTGGGTTTGAGTGATCCTCTTGCCTCAGCCTCCAAGTATCTGGGACCATAGGCACCCATCACAATGCCCAGTAATTTTTTTATCTTTAGTAGAGACAGGATCTCACTCTTGCTCAAGCTGGTCTCAGACTCCTGAGCTCAAGCCATCCTCCTGCCTCGGCCTCCCAGAGTAGTAGGATTACAGGCATAAGCCACCATGCCCAGCCAACAATAAACCTTACAACAAGTTAAGTAGTATGTGTTAGAAGATGTAAATGCTAATAGGGGAAAAAACAGAGCTGAGTAAGGAAGCTCGGGACCCACGCTGGTCTCTCTGCCTTCCATCTGGCCCTTCAACCCATCCTCCGTGGGCTACTGGAGGGATCTCAAGTCCAGTCATGCTCCCTCCCTTCTTGTAAGTCCTTGCTAGCTCCCCAGGCAAAGGTCCAAGCTTCTTACTCTGGCATGCAGAGCCCAGCACGATCTGGGCCTGCCAACTTCATCACCTACCCAGCAGGTCCCTGGCATGCTCGCTGGTGCCGCCCCACTTTTCCCTCTGTCAAGGACCTTCTCAGATTCCTACGTTGGTTTGTGGCCTTATTCTCATCCTTAGAGGCTCCTCTCCCTGTCAGGAAGCTTTGTGCCCAGCACATGTGGACCTTTGCATCCCAGGCCTGGGTGTGTGCTTAAGTTGCACGCCTGTGGCTGCCATCACTCACACATGCACATGTGAATTCTCTGTGGGCAGGCATGCCACACTCCCATGTGTCCTCCCCTTTGAAGAGCCCCTGCCAGGCACAGGGGCTGCCCAGGTATGTCTGACTTCCTAAAGCCTCAGCAGGAACAGGCACTGCGATTCAGAAAGTCGCCATGGCAACCACCAGGCCCTTGTGCCATCTCCTGCAATCAGTGCTGGGACCCAGCCACCCGCTGGGCTTCCTGGAGATTTGTTCCCTATGATGTGAGGTTGGGGGAGGGAGCATGGGGGAGCCTACTAACTGCTCCCTCCTTTCCTCAGCTACCCTCCCTCTTCCCATCACCACAGGGCTGTCAGGTGTTGGGGAGAGAGCTCCCTGGTACTAGAAGCAGGGGCAGTTCTGGTCCCATATAAGCCACTGACACCTTGCAGAACTTTGGGTAGACCCCTTCCCCTGTCTCTGCACTCTATTTCCTTACGCACTAGGTGCCTCCCATACAGGATCTCTGTGGGGTCTGAGGCAACGATGTGGCACATATTAGGTGCTCAACTAATGCTGTCACAGAAATGAAGGTCTAAAACCACCCCTTACCTTTTTAAGGTTTCAAGGCAGGCACCCGTCTATCAGTCTGTGATAGTCTTTAATGTGGACCTGTCAGTTTGACAGAAGAGGAGTCTAAGGTAGAGAGAAGGGTCACCAGCTCTAGCTGGCCAGAGGCGGCTGCAGGAGCTGGGAATCCCAGGAGAAAAGCTGTCTGGGAGGGATGGTTCCTGCCAGCACAGACAGGTGATCCTGACTTCTTTGTACTTCCTGACAAGAGTCTGGCCCTCATCTCCTGTGTTGGAGCTGAAGTATGGAGAGGGGGCCTCCAAAATCCCAGGGCCCTCCTCAATGGAAAGTGCCGTGGACTGGGGGGCAGGAGGCCTGGCTCTGTGACCTGGGGTGGTGGAGAGGTCACCAGCCAAGGCTGGCCTGGCTTACCTGATGCTCTAGACTGATAAGCCAGACGACCCTAGGGTGCACCCTACTTTCTGGCTGTGGTTTCTAGTCTAGATCAAGACAAAGCTCAGGGGCCCTTGCAACCCTGGGCTTCAGCAACCTATGAGTTTTCCATATGCCATGGCACAGAACTCTCCCACTGATGATGGGCCTGCATGACACATGCTCTCAGAGAGGCTGGAAACAGAACACCATCTTTCTTCTCCCAGCTCTGCCAGAGCCTTGAGTTTCTTAATTATGAAGGCACAGTGTCTATTTTGCTGTCAATTCTGGTCAGAAAAATTGCCCAAGTGAGGGAAAGGGCAAAGTGTGCTCCCCACAAGCTTCATACCCCTTTCATGCCCATGACCCCACTGACTCCCTATAACCACCCTATAAAATAGATCTCACTGCCTGCATTTCACAGGTGAGGCAATGAAGGCTCAGAGAAGTGCAGTGATTTGCTCCAGGTCACATTGCTAATAAGTGACTGAGCTGGGACTGCAAACCCAAGTCTCTCTGATCCCAGAGCCCAACAGAAAGACCATCCTCAGATTTCTGCTTTACCTCAGTGATAGCTCTGCTACCTGGGACTCCTTTTCCTCTCCTTTCTGGGCCCATAGCACCCCTTCCTCCTTATCCAGGCAGGAGAGGTGCCTAGACTCAGAATTGCAGAGGAAGAGAAGGGCTTTTTGAGATGACCCAGACCAGCCCCACCTGACTAGCTAAGCCTACATACAGATGAGGAAACTGAGGCCAGGCTTGGGACTCAGAATTAAAGGTCTGCTGGTCAAGGGGAGAAAGCTTGGAATTGGACTTGCAGGGAGAAGAGAGAGCAGGCTAGACATGAGGGTGGGGGTTGTGTGGCCTGGCCTGGTCAAGCCAAGGGGTCAGGCAGCCTTGGCCAGGCTCCCATCTCCAGCCCCAGAGCGAGTGCGTGAGGTGGAGCTGAAATATTCAAGCAGCTTCCTCCCCTTTGTTGGGAGTGATGTCGCCCATTTCCTGGATGTCCAAGAACCGGCTTCGAACAATAGCGCTGTCAGGAAGCCAGGAAGGGGCTGCTGCCCTGTGCCTGGTCCTGCCCCATCCCTCCCCACCTCCTGAGACCTGGCCAGGCCATCCTTTACGCTTACTGCTGCGCGTGGAATGCCTCACTCCGCCACCAGCCAGCTGTGTCTCTGAGGGCAGGCCACCAGATTTGTCTGGGCCTTGGCTCTTATCTAAAACTTAGGGAACATAGCTTACCTGGCTGAATTGATAGGCTCAAAAAATGGGGGATGACAATTTCCAGGATTCAGAGTCACACTGCATTTTCCAAACGCCCAATAGGTGCCAAGCATTTCCATCACGCCTAAAGACTAAGATTAAGACTTAGAATTTTAGAGTCAGACAAAATTTGTTTTAAATTCCAGCTCTGCCACTTACCCTAGTGGCACGACCTGGGATAAGGACATAAACTTTCTGAGCTTGTTTCTTCATCTGTAAAATGGTAATGACAAGAACACCTATTTCGAGAAGTCATTGTGAGAAAGGTAAAACACGTGGCACGGTGACTGGCAAAGATGTCAGCAATGGTTATTTCCTCAATGGCTTCCACAGTCCAGCTCTCGTAACTGCGCTCACATTGTCTCCCTGCCTCCCAGCCCTTCCTGGCTAAAAGCCGTGCACACACCCGCCTCTACACAGCTTTGATGTATCCAGTTGCAGCCCCCTGCCTCCCCCCGCCATCCCTACCCCCACTCCACCCCACTCCCTGGACCAAGGTGAGGGAGGAGTAGGAAGTCTAGGCTCAGTCCTAATTCACTACTGCCGAATGCTTCCCATCTTTGGGCCTCAGTTTCCTCATTTGTGAAGTGAAGGGAATGTATTAGTCTCTAAAGGCCTCACAATTCTGGTGCTTCATGAGTAAGTCCAGTCCTCTGCTTGATTCCTGGACACTGGATGTGACAATGAGCCTGAGCCCACACCGGGCATGAGAGGGCGTCTGCATCCTCAGCTCATCAGCAGCTGGAATCCTCCCCAAAAGAGGAAAGCTTATACAACTGGTTCCAACTGTCCCAGGTCTGGGAGCTGGGTAGTTGCTTTTGTCAAGAAACATGCCCTTTTCATTAACACCATTGTCCGCCCATTAGCCTGCCGCTGACTCACCGAACTGGGGCGTTCCGTGGCTGAGGCATTGTGCCCATCAGCTCCCCCTTCCCTCGGGCTCCTCTGCATGTGCAGCTTGTATCATAGCTCACTGTGGATGCACCTGTCAACTCGAGGGGGGTCACGTTTGTTGCACATCTACGTGGTGCTAGGCAATGTGCAATCATCTTGTTACTGAATCAACTAAACTACGTGGAAGGAAAGACTGTTGTTATCCTCATTGCTGAGAGGAAAGTGAAGTGTCTTTCTCAAATCCCACAGAGGACCAAGCCATCTCATTAGGCACCACACAGACGGCCACTTGCACCGTGTCTGCCAGATAAGCTTAGAGCTGTGTGGTCCTGGGCAAGCCACTTCACTCCCCAACTTTCTCTCCCACTTCTCTTCATACTTCCATCACTGGTCGTCCAATTCACCCACTCGGAGTGGAGCAGTAAGCCCAGCTTTGGGAACCAATCAGCCCTGGGTTCAGAGAGAAGCTGCGCAAAGTCCCTGACTTGAGAAGCTCATGTCAAGAGAAGAAGGCAAAACAGGAAACAATCACCATGTTATTTGATGTGTAAGAGAGCCGTATTGCCTAGAAATTTCCTTAGAGAGAGTCACTTGGTCCTTTTAATGGCTGCTCATGGTGGCATTGAATGGCTCTATCACAACTCACTCAAGTGTTCTGTTACTGATGGACGCTTAGGTTTTTTCTCCATGTCTTTATTTTTTACAATCAATGCTATAGTGAACACTCTTATATGTAACTTAGGTATTTGAATCTGTGCTAGTGTAGTACAAATGTTACAGGTGTGTAATGATACACACACTTTGTTTTAATAGATGCAGCAAATTGCCTCCAGACATAATGTATCAATGCAGGCATTTGTACTCCTATAGCAGGATAGGAAAGCATGCACTTCCCCACACCTGGGTCCCATACTTGATATTATCAGCTTTTGAAGAGTTGAAACTTTATTTTGCTGAACTAATAAAATGGTATCTCACTGTGGTTTTAATTGCATTATTCTGACTGCTATTGAGGTTAAACTTCTCTTCAAATGTTTATTGGCTATTCTGATTTTCCCTCCTACAAATCTCCTGTTCATAGCCTTTGTAGATATTTTTATCAGGGTGTTTATCTCCCAACTTTTGGCTTCAGTTCTGCCTCGTGTTTTTGATCCCACTCCTGCCCTTTTGGCTTCTGATTCTTAGGTTTTGTATCCCAAATGCTGTTCCCCACTCCTGTAGATTAATCTTCCCAATCCAGGCCTCCACACAGCACCCACTGCCAGTTTTAGCCTGAATCCAGACAGGCAGAAAAATTCAGATGGAGCCTGGCCCAATCAAAAGGCAATTCGTGGAGGAGGGAATGATTTCCACAAGGTTTCTCTTTTAATTGCTAAGATCAAAGCCTTCACAATAATCCTCTAAACCAGTGGTTCTCAACCTTCCTAATGCCGCGGCCTTTTAATACAGTTCCTGTGGGTTGCGACCCACAAGTTGAGAACCGCTGCTCTAAACAAACTCAGCCGCAAATGTCAATAAAGTTACATGAAACAATTTCTAATGAGGGAAATGGATGATGAAATTTCTGAATCTCTTCCCTATCTTGTCCTTCAAACATCAGTGTGGGCATCTATTTCCAACAAAGGCCCAGAATACATTCACATTTTAACAAAATTATCAGAATGAACTGCTCCGATGATTAGATCTATTTTAAGAAAATCACCAAAATTCCACCGTTTCCCCCAACAAGTTGCCTAATGGATATATAATGTTTCATACAATTCCTGACATGGAGAAAACCTGGATACCATTTTGGTTCAGTTCTTTGTTTTATAGCTGAAGAAACTGGCTCAGAGGGAAAAGTGGCTTGTCAAGGCCACGTAGCAAGTTCAGAGATGGAGCCCAGCACAGTGTCCCAGCCGCCTCTTCCTCTTTGCCCAGCTGCCCATCACACTGACATGAAAGAGAACAATGTGAAAAGACTTCCTGGAAAGTTCTTTGGTTCGGGTTCACCACTGGGGACCTCAGATCTTTGGAAACAACTATAGAAACCCAAGGGTACTTTGTTACATGCTCAACCATCAAATAAATAAATAAAGCCTTTAACTACTCTCACATCATAACACCTTAGTTTCAGATGGCAAGTGAGAAGAACGTTATCATCATTTCCTTTTTAGTGTCAACTCTTCCACCAGAGCAGCAGAATTGATTAAAACAAGGCTTCCAGAAAGGGCATGCCTGTTTAATTTGCATTCAACCCTCAAATTAAAGGAATACGGGTGTGCAATTATATTTCTTATTACCATAGCCTAATTTGACCTTTCATGCATCCATTCTCTCTCTCTTCAGTTCATAGACAGCATTTTTTAGTGAGACTGTGATAGGGATTTCTGGCTTTTTTTTTTTTTAATGAAAAAAACAAAACAAAACAAAAAGCCTACAGGTCCCTTTTAGCATAATCATTAAGGTAGAATCCCAAACAGAAAATACCCTTATGCTTATTCTGCATAGAAGGATACACATTTACTGCTTAACTAGGCTACTCTTTTTTGGAGAGGTGATGAAATAATTATCAAGACTATGGATGGGCTGCTGTTACATGAAGGAGCAGACACGAGGGCAAACTCCACGCCGTTCTTGCTCATGAGGAGTACAATCGTGGTAACATTTGAGATGCTCTTACAGATGAAAATGTGGGTGCCCTGGGAGGGGATGTTGATGGATACATTCACAAAGGAGATGGAATTTGAGCTGAATTTCGAGGGAAGGGTTCACCAAGAAGAGGTGAGGGAAGACCTACTGAGCAGAGGATACAGCAGAAGGAAAGGCACAGATGTCCAAAAGGCCCAGAGGAGGGTGGTTGTGGGTTGAGTGTCCAGGATGGTGGTGGCGGGTGAAGCTGGAGCACTCGAAGTCAGACTCTGAGGAGACCGATAGTCGCCCTGTGGTGTTTGGACTTTTACCCAACAGACTGTGGAGACACCTGTGGTAGGAAATGCCCCATCAGGATAAAGGCAGAGGTCAAAAAGCTGCAACCTGCACTGAGCTTTTTTTAAGTAGGTTTTTTGTTTGTTTGTTTGTTTTTGTAGAGATAGAATCTCACTTCATGGCCCTCAGTGGAGTGCCGAGGCATCACACAGCTCACAGCAACCTCCAACTCCTGAGCTTAAGCAATTCTCTTGCCTCAGCCTCCCGAGTAGCTGGGACTACAGGCGCCCGCCACAACACCCGGCTATTTTTTGTTGCAGTTCGGCCAGGGCCGGGTTTGAACCTGCCACCCTCGGTATATGGGGCCGGCGCCTTACCAACTGAGCCACAGGTGCCACCCCACCTACACTGAGCTTTTACAACAAAACCACATTCCAGGAAGAGGCAGACAACGTTCTTCTCTGTTCCTCAGGTACAGGGAGCCCTGCCCGGCCTCAGGGTCTTGCCCCTGCTGTTCACTAAGACTGAGATACTCTTCCATGTCAGCTCTTTCACCGCTTCCTCTGAGAGTCCTGCCATGGCCTCTCTTCCTAAACATACTCTCGCCCCAGCTAGTCACAATCATATTAACCCCACTTAGTTCCTTTATGCGACTTTTTGCAACCTGAGATCATCTTGCTTCTATATTTACCTGTTGATTGCCTCCATCACTGGACTGGAAGCTCCGTGAAAATAGGGCCGGCATCTGACTTCAATACCCATGCCTAGAATGGCAACTAGCACAAAGCAGGCTGTGAAATAAATGTTGATCAAATTAATTAACCAATTAATTAATTTCCAGACTTCTAGCTGCAACACTACCCCCTTTTCTCCCACTGAACAAGTATACATGTATATAAATAAGCAAAACTGCAATTGCTTACTATCAAATCTGTATATCCAAGCCACACTCAGATATACACGAGTGGGATCCAGATGTCACTAGTTCAAGGAGGTCCCCAGGTGATTCCAATGTGCACCCTCGGCTGAGAACCTGAGCCCTCTGAAGGCCCAGAGCATGGCCATGGGAATCAGACAAGCTTCCTTGCTTCCCAGATCTACCAATTTTTATATATGAAGCCTAGGGATGTTTTGTTTCGTTTAACCACTCCTTAACCTTCTGAATCTGTTCTGATTTACTTTTTAGAAGAAAATAAATCTGCAAATTCCAATATCTTACATAAATTACCCGTGGCAAGTATGATATATGATCAAGACACGCAAAGACATCACACACCCAAACTGAGACCTTCTACGTGGTAGAAGCAACTTTTTTAAGCCCAAGTATGTCATGCTCCATTTCAGAGCATAAGAATACGTCCTTTAAAATAACCAAAACATTTCAGCTAGGATTTGATACCTACAAAAATAGCAATTTAATCTCAAAGAATTACTCCCATTTCTACATGGAAGAAATTTGTTTATTTGTGGTTTCGGAGCAGGTAGGGTTTGGAAGTTCTTTAGAGAAATAAACCTGGTCTATAGTTAATCATTGCCTGGATGTCTGCCATGTACCAGACACTAGGATATAGAAATATAAATAAGATAGGAGTCCAGCTCTTGCCGCTGAAAACAGGGGAGGTAAGACACAGCAACTGTCATGACAGCTGTTACCCTATATTAGCATTATAGCATTTATCAAGACTGTAATTACTATGCATTTCATATGCATAATTCATTAAATACTTATAGCCATCCCAGAGGATTGCCCCTGCACCCATTTTACAGATGAGGAATGTAAGATACAGAAGAGTTAAGTAACTTGCTGAGGATCACAATGTTATTAAATGACAGAGCCTGGATTCCCATGCAGATAGCCCAATGCCAGAGCTCTTGTGCTCAACCATCACGCTATATTGTGTCATGGGAACAAAGGGGCAGGAAAGACCACTTCTGTCTGTAGGAAGGGGATGTTTCCTGGGAAAGACAGCATTAGTGTTTGCCTTCAGAGATGGGTAGACTTTCAAGAGGCAGAGATAGTGGAAGGATTGTTTCCCGGCAAGGGGATAACATTACAGAAGACCTGGAAATTGGAAAGCACTCTTGAGGAATAATATTTTGTAAAGTATCGGGGACATAATAAGGAAAAGATAATGGTAGGGGAAATGGGCTAGGCTAGGGCCAGATTATGGAGTGTCAGAATGCCAAGTAAGGGTCTGGGCTTTGGTTAGCAGCCATTTGGGAGCTGCTAAAGGTTTTTGAGCAGCAGAAGCACATGAAGCAAACTGGGGATGGACTGGACAGGGTGAGAGGAGACCAATCAGGAAGTTGTTTTAATCCAGGCAAGAGGAACAAAAACAACCTAGGAGAGTGACAGTGAGATAAAAGAGGAAATGTGAAAGATTATAGAAGAAACTCAATAGGACTTGGTGCTGTGGTGGACTTGGAGGCCAATGAGCGGAAGGAGTCAAAGATGCATCTCATGTTTTGACACTGGGAGGATGGAGACACCATGAACTCAGATAGGGAAGACAGGAACAGGCTTGGCAGAGGAAAGAGGGCAGATAGATTTCCTTTGGGAATGTAAGGAATTAGTCTCATTATTCTCAGCAGGAAGATTTTCTGACGACTACTTGAAGCCTTGCTCAGGGATCCGTTACACTAACTGCTTTCCAATTGTTCTGTGACCTTTTACCTACCGAAATTGAGACATGCGTTTGTTGTGAGAGATTTAAGAAATTATTACCTTTAAGTACTCAGACCCTTCTGTCTTAGAAGGTGATGATGTGGTGTATTTCCATCAGAAGTACAGGAAAGCCAGAAGTTCATTTCTTTGTTCAAGGATTTCAAAGCAAAGTGAAGAGGAGGAAAGCAAGAACTGCTGCCCAACTTGGGCAAAAGTTAAAACATCCTAGAATTGAATTTGAAGCCATTAACCATTCAAAACTTGTTGCTCTAACTCTAAAGGGGTGAATTAACATTTGGGGAGTGAACCGTGCCAGACACTGCAGCAGGCCACCTCCCTCAGACGTAAATCCGGTGATCAGAATGACAGTGTGATTTATTCTCGTCACCCAGTGTGTGGTCCATGGACCAGCAGCATTAGCACCAAGAAACCGCTCAGAGTTATGGAATCAGAATCATTTTAATAAGGGCTCCAGGTGATTCACATACACCAGCTTATTTTCACATGGGAATCAGATGTATCTGGTTTTAAATCTCTGCTAATCCACTTACTACTCACTAACACTATACCTTCTGGTTCTGCTTCCTCGTATATAAAATCAATCAGTGTCCTATGCCTTGGTTTTACACCAGAATAGCCTGCGGATTTTCAAAAATTCCATGCTCAGGCCATACCACAGACCAATTAAATCAAAATCTTTGAGGGTGGGATCCAGACATCAGGAGTTAAAGGTCCACAGGTGATTCCAATGTACATTCAAGGCTGAGACCACTGTCAGCTTTGAAAGATAAAGAGTGTTGGCCATGAGAATCACTCTTCCTTTGTAGCCTGTATCCAGCACCTCTCCTTAGAGACTGGGGCTTCTTCTAAGCTTCAGTTCCTTTATCTGTGAAATGAGTATGACATGTAACAGTATCTCTTTCAAAGGGGTCTGAACATTGAAGCAGCTGACACATGTAAAGCACTTGGCACAATGCAGTACTCAATGAATATTTATTATTCAAGGCCTAGCTTCCTTTGCTGAGGAACCTAGGAAGCAACACGTGGCTTGAAGTATGATACAAATGCCCAGCTGAAGCCACCCTCATATTTTACCCACCAGAGCTTACTGCCAATTACTTGGCCACCAAGAGGTTAATGGATTTTGCCCCAGTCATTTAAAAAATGCAAGATCCCGTTCTTTTTTTTTTTTTCCATTAAAACTTGGAGCATCTCCATTGGCATACTTTAAAGATCTTGAAAAAATAATACTTCATTTTATATGGAATCAGAAAAAACCTTGAATAGCAAAACATTACTGAGCAATAAAAACAAAGCAGGAGGAATCACACTACCAGACCTGAGACTGTACTATAAATCCATAGTGATCAAAACAGCATGGTACTGGCACAAAAGCAGAGAAGTAGATGTCTGGAACAGAAGAGAGAACCAAGAGATGGATCCAGCTACTTACCATTATTTGATCTTTGACAAGCCAATTAAAAACATTCAGTGGGGAAAAGATTCCCTATTTAACAAATGGTGCTGGGTAAACTGGCTGGCAACCTGTAGAAGATTGAAACTGGACCCACACCTTTCACCATTAACTAAGATAGACTCTCACTGGATAAAAGATTTAAACTTAAGACATGAAACTATAAAAATACTTGAAGAAAGTGCAGGGAAAACTCTTGAAGGAATCGGCCTGGGTGAATATTTTATGAGGAGGACTCCCCAGGCAATTGAAGCAGTATCAAAAATACACTACTGGGACCTGATCAAACTAAAAAGCTTCTGTGCAGCCAAGAACATAGTGAGTAAAGCAAGCAGACAGCCCTCAGAATGGGAGAAAATATTTGCAGGTTATACCTCCGATAAAGGTCTAATAACCAGAATCCACAGAGAACTCAAATTTATTAGCAAGAACACGTGACCCCATCTCAGGGTGGGCAAGGGACTTGAAGAGAAACTTCTCTAAAGAAGACCGATGCAAAATCTACAAACACATGAAAAAAAGCTCATCATCCTTAATCATCAGAGAAATGCAAATCAAAACTACTCTGAGATATCACCTAACCCCAGTAAGAGTAGCCCACATAACAAAATCCCAAAACCAGAAATGTTGGTGTCGATGTGGAGGAAAGGGCACACTTCTACACTGCTGGTGGGAATGCACACTAATACATTCCTTCTGGAAGGATGTTTGGGGAATACTTAGAGACCTAATAATAGACCTGCTATTGGATCCTATAATTCCTTTACTAGGTTTATACCCAGAAGACCAAAAGTCACAATATAACAAAGACATCTGTACCAGAATGTTTATTGCAGCCCAATTCATAATTGTTAAGTCATGGAAGAAGCCCAAGTGCCCATCCACCCATGAATGGACTAGCAAATTGTGGTACATGTGTACCATGGAATACTATGCAGCCTTATAGAAAGATGGAGACTTTACCTCTTTCATGTTTACATGGATGGAGCTGGAACATATTCTTCTTAGCAAAGTATCTCAGGAATGGAAGAAAAAGTATCCAATGTACTCAGCCCTACTATGAAGCTAAATTATAGCTTTAACATGAAGACTATAACCCAACTATAGCACAAGACTATGGGGAAAGGGCCAAGGAAGGGGAAGGGAGGGGGGAGGTTTTGGTGAAGGGAGGGTAATGGGTGGGGCCACATCTATGGTGCATCTTAGAATGGGTACAGGCGATTGCACTAATGTACACAGCTATGATTTAACAATAAAAAAAAAAAAGACCTGAAAAAAAAAAAAAAAAAACTTAGAGCATCTGAGGCAAAGGTGGCTGGCAAGAACTTTTGCAGAACAGGTGGGAGTAAGTTCCACCCAAAATGCTTCCAACCGTGGAGTCAGCATGGGGTGGGGAGGGGGCATGGCAGGTCACACAATGCTTTTTCTGTGAACTGCCCTAACAAGTCAGGCATCAGACCCTGCCTCTCAGCTGTCTAGTGCCTCACAGCAATCTCCCTATGTACGAGAATCTAGAATAGGAGTTGGAAGGCCTTTAGAAAGACTCTAAACCAACTAATACATTTTTTTGGAGCTGTGCAAATGGGAAACCAAGGCCCCAGGGAGCTGAGATAACTTATGTAGGGTCATTTGCAATTTAAAGTCACAACCAGAAGGCATAGTTACTCACGGAATGCAGAGGAAACAGCCTAGTAGTGAAAAAAGGAATTGAATGAAAGGCGGAAAAAAAGACATGATCGTGCTTTGAACCAAAGAACTTTATAAACTCTTGTGGCTTTAACCTGCCCAGGAGGTAGATAAGCATGTGTCCTTTAGTTTGTCCTCAAATTCAACCTCTCACAAGAGGTTAAGGAACACACCCAAGGTTGGAACTGACACTCAGACCTCCAGACTTCCTGGCTTTGGAGTTGGAAGCTCAGCCTCCACCTCTCTTGTCTATCAGGAAAAACATCTGGGTTATAATGCTTAAGGATGGGATATCAAGGGGAAGTGGTGGAAGTTCGGTTCTTTAAGAAACTTTGAGCAAGACTGCATGAGACCCAGCCAGGAGCCCCTCCCGTGCAGAGTCAGAGGCCCCAGCATTTCTTCACTTCTATCCTGGAGGCTCTCCTTGTATGACCTTTAGGGAAATCTATTTGCCAGAGATGCTGGACAGGAGAAAAAGAGTTGAGACTTCAAAATGTGTGAATGCAGACACACCCAAAGAGCTGTCTCAAGCACAAAGTCTTCCCCTTACACAGTTGTTTCTCCATGATCTAATGTGGCTCTCCTGCCACACTTCTGCAGACTGGACCAAAGAAGAAAAAGCAAGGGGAAGTCATCTTTAAAGGCCAAAAGGTCACATAAAACATAATAAAATACAAATGTTTCCTTTAAAATTTTTAATGGACAGGAAATGGTATAGAATAACCGCCAAGTCACATAAATTAACTTTTTTGTTAATGTTTGTAATCCCGGAAAGAACACACTATCAGCCCATGCAAACTGCTGGGCGTTTTCATCAGTTGTCATCTGGGCGCGTGACTGAGGGTGGGCCACAGACCCATCTTCACATGCTCCAGAAATAAAAGCGGCTGCCATGTTTGGCAGGTTTCAAATCTCCCTCAATCTCAGGGTTGGGCTCCGGTCTTGGTCTTGAGTGATAGGGATTCTCTGGTATAGGTCGGTCTGTTTTCACTTTGGTGACCTGGTAAGAGTGAAGAAGGAAAAAGCAAAGTTGGAAGTCAGGCTGGGGAAGTCTGAGGCCATAAACTCCACTCCTGGTGTCTCCTCTCTGCCTCTGCTGCCTAATAGCTCCCTGACTTAAAGGCCCCACAAATTATATTCAGAATCAACACTTAGGACAGCCCAGTTTACATCATTCCACATGGTGACAGCTAAAGATATAGAAGGGAACAAGATATCCAATGTTCTCAAGGGGTCACTGTCCAGTGAGGAAGACAGGCAAGAACATCAACCCAGACTTCCTTATTACCTACCATACTACCTACTGACCATAATGAAGGCATGAACCACATGTTACAGGAACAAGGACTCTGCACATCTAAATATTGGGATATTGCTGAAGAGGAGCATTTAGCTTAACTTTGAAGTTTCAGCAGGAGTTAGCCAGGAAGATGAGGGAGGAAAAGACACTCCGAGTAAACAAATAACAATATAAAGACAGAGAGGTCAAAGCAAAGGCTACTGAAGAATGGAGGGAGATGGAGACCAACCACCTGTTAGAAACAATGCTGGGCACATTCCACACCATTTTCACACTCCCATGAGGTCACTTTGCGGGGGTTCACTGAGGCCCCATAGCTGACAGTGGAAGAACTAATACACAAAGCCAGATCTGCCTCCTCCAAAGCCTGTGCTTTTCAATACTAGACTACCCCAGTATACAGGGGCAAAATGATAAAGGCTACAGAATGATATACAAAGGTGAATCAACGTTAACCTGATGTTACTAAAGCAGGACAGTAAATCACATCTGTAGGCCAGAAAATGTAGAAGCTATCTTGGAAAGGTGAGACTACAATTGGGGCACTGAGCCCATAGACCAAAGAGATGATGAGGTACTGAAGTGGAACAGGGACAGAGAAACAGAGATAGATATAGTTGACAAATATCCTCATCAGAAAGTCAGCAGAAAATGTCCTCGTTTTAAAGATAAAGCAACAGACCCAGGTAAGTGGGAAGACATAAGGCCACGGTTATCAACAATCTTCTGATTATTACTCTACTGGTATGAACTCTAAGCCACCCCATATACTATAATATGACCAGATTAATCTTCCTAGATATATGAATTCAGAAACCATTTATTATGAAGAGAGCTTTCAGGTATACAATCACACAATTATTATAACCACTCTATGAAGCACTATCATCTCTAGTTCACAGATGTACAAAGGCCATCTGTGACTTGCCTGAGACAAAGATTTGACTTGCCTGAGACAAAGAAGAATTGACTTGCCTGAGACAAAGATACACTGTAATGTCAGAGATGGAACCCAAGTCTTCAAGTCCAGGGTGGCTTTTTGTTTGTTTGCTTTTGAAACAGCTTCCCCATCTCCCTGCCATGATCAGAGATCACTACAGGTTCCTGAAAACTTGACTTTATTATAAATGCCTCTGGCTGATATGTGAAGCTCCTTTAAGGAATTCAAGATATTTATGAAATAAATCTAGAAAAGTGTTTCTCAAACTGGGAAGTTATTAAGGATCCTTTTTAATAACAAATTTTTGAGGATAGAACCAAAAAGCAACTTCCTCTTCTGTACCATTCCCCAAAGCAGAAGGGATCTAAAGTAATCAAACTAAACACTAGGTGTAGGTAAGTGACTTTGGGCAGCCGACTCATCCTTCCATTTCCTATATAAAATGGAGCTATTAGTAGCTCAGAGGGTTATTAGGATGAAGTAGGATAATATACATACAGTATCCAATGTATAGGATACTGTAGGTTCTCGACAGAGAGAGAAATTATTTTTAATATTATGAGGATGATTGAATTATGGCTAAGAGAGAATAATTCTGCCTAAGAAAGTCAAAAACTTCAAAGGAAGATATGACATCTAAGCTTAGAGTAAATAATTAAGAATTCACCAGAGAATTCTTAGGGTAGAATGTAGGAGGAAAGGGTAATCCAATGGAAAGAAAAAGCAAAAGTGAATAAAATTTAGGCTTCATGCAATCAAATTTCTAGAAAGTAACTGGATACTGAATTTAAATCTAACTAAAATGATAATCCTCTTAAAGAAATCCACTTTTAAAAAGAGTTAAGACAATATTTTTTTCATTTTACAGAGTTTTGAAAATATAGATATATTAATACAGAGATTCAGGAATAAACATGCTGTCTTAATAGCATGACTTATTAATTATCTAAGTTCCACCACTTTCCAACGTAGAATCACAAACTTTAAAATAATTTGTTCAGTGCTTCAGAAGAAGGTATCTGAAGTAAAGATAATCATGCCAGGTACAAAAAAAAACATGTGCTTAGCCATTACTCTACTTATGACACCAAGCTTATGACCCAACTATTAACAGATGCTATACACGAAACGAAGGGACTAACATTAACTTTGAACCCATGTGCCGAACACTACGTTAGGGATTCACATAGGCTTTCTAAAGTAATCTCACAGAAAAATAGGGCTTATTCCTGGCCCCATGTTATAGATGCAACAGGACAGGAAATATAAAGCAATGTGTTGAAAATTCCATAGCAATTAAGTAGTGGAACCAAGATTCAAATCTATTATCTGTCTCCATTCAAACCTGAGTTTTTCTCCTTGCAGAAAGGAGAAGAAAACTTGTGCTGCCCCAGAGGGAATGGAGGACGCTGAGGCTGAAGCAGCAGGTATGGGTCAGGTCACAAAGGGGCTGCATGCCATGTATGGGGGAGATGCTTTATACTGCAAGCAATGGGGATTTAAAGATTTTTAAAAAGAAAGTAATATAAGATTTACCTTCCACCTACACAGATCACTCCTATCATGAAGTTATAACTTTATCCTACATTTTTCTTTTTCTTTTGGCTGGGGCTAGGTTTGAACCCGCCACCTCCGGCATATGGGACCGGCACCCTACTCCTTGAGCCACAGGCGCCACCCTATCCTACATTTTTCAATCAAAGAATGCAGTCTTCTAAAGCCCAAACTGATACACCTGCTTCTTTCAGAAATTCACGTTACACCAAGGAAACTCCAGTAAACATAACACAGTAAATATGTGAGAAGATGCAAAAAAATATTCCAGGAGATGCTAATCTATAGGAGATGATGACTGTATGAATTAAGAAAGACTAGGAAGTGAAAAATAAAGACATTCAGGTTTCTAGCTCTCATGTGTCAAGAGATGGTGGTTACACAACCATCAATATAAGAGAAAGAGTCGAAAAACATAAAACTTTTAGGCATGTACTTTTAAAATCTTTAGGTATGTTTCCAAATATTATTGTATATTTGATCCTATTTCCCTCCAAATTCCATAATACCCTGGATAATGTTTTCAACTGATAGTGTTTCACTAACACTTTTGCTTATCCTCTTTTATTTCCTTTCTGTTCTATTAGCTAATTAACCAAAACCAAATCTACACATGCAGAAAGATCTATTTAAAGGAATATTTCTTTTAAAAAAAATCTTCCCATCTGGATTTGTATGTAAGTACTGCCTAATGAATCTGTTTGGTATAAATTTGGTGTTCACATAGCTGTATTCAGAAACCCTCTTCTGACCACCTCCTGCCTTTACCCCAGCCCTGAGTCAGAGTGGGACTTCCAGCAGGAATCTTTTTTACCTTTGACAGTTCTCCCAGGTCAGGCCGCACCCAGCCTAGTTTGTCCAGCACACACTCATCAAATTTTGCCTGCTGTTTGCGACAGTGGCGAAGTAACTGCTCTCCAGAATAATCAACACAGGTCCAATATTCGGTAAAAGGTTCTGCACAGTGACGCTTAATCTGCCTGGAAAAGAAGTCTAGGTTAGGGGCAGCGCTTTGCAAGACAGAAAAGTGGGGAAGATAGGTACAGATCTCAAATACACAGTCATGTTTCTTGAAAGGTAGGGGAATAAACTCATTTACAAAACAACTTAAACATCGTCAAGTTGAGAACCAAAGTAAACAAAAAAGATTTCTAAGGAACGAAATCTATGCAGGAAACAGAAAAGAGTGTAGCCTAAAGCACATGTATTTCACTCAGGGGAATTCCTCACTTGGGGCCTATTTATTCTTTTCTTTAGTCCCAATTTTAAAGATTATCAGCTTGACAAATTTAGAAGAGAAGAAGGCATAATCTGACATAGGTTATATTGATAGACATCAGAGGTAACAGACAACGGCAAAAAAGGAGACAGAATTATAGAAAGTACACAAACTAAAAAACAGAAGATCCTGGATGAGTGTAGAGGCAAACTGCCCTCCACTCCTCAAAAGCTTCAGATTCTCATCCAATTAACGCACTGAACAAAAACAGAGTAATCTTTGTTATCAAGAAGAAAGTTAAATTACATTTGGTGCTCTCTGTTAAGCAGGTAGCATATAATTTACTTTATGGCCATCAAAAATGGATGGAGAAAATGTAACTTTTATCTATATAAGGGATAATCTTCAGTCATTTTGCAAAATTCCCCTTCTCTTCTCATTCAACACTACTAGTAATAAAATAAACGCAAATTCAAGCAAGAATGAAATACCATCTTTTTATGTAAAAGCCATATTTGAGGTAGTGGAATAAATTCAGAGCGCCTCCTTTCCCCAAAGGAGAAATTGAAGTGCTTACTTGCCATACTCCAAGAATCTCTCAACACATGAATCTTGTTTAACATGTCTCAGAGGCTGGGCATGATGACTCATGCCTGTCATCCTAGCATTCTGGGAGGCCAAGATGGTGGTCACTTGAGCTCATGAGTTTGAGACCAGCCTAAGCAAGAGTGAGACCTAAAAACTGCTGGGTGTTGTGGCGGGCACCTGTAGTCCCAGTTACTCAGAAGGCTGAGACAAGAGGATCACTTTAGCCTAAGAGTTTGAGATGCTGTGAGCTATGATGCCACCGCACTCTACCCTGAATGATAAAGTGAGACTGTCTCAACAACAATAAAAAAGACATGTCTCGGGAAGGAGGAATCTCAGAGATGGTCTAAGGGATGTACATAGTGAAAAATCTGCTCTCCACTCCTGCCTGACAGCCACTCAGTTCCCCACCTGGTTGTCCACCAATGTCACCAGTTTCTTAGGTACCCCTTCCAGTTATCATAAGTATATCCTGCACCCACCTAACCTCTACCTGAAAATCACTCTGGTAGAAAGCTACCACTTCCAATGGGAGTTTGTATTCCTCCAAAAGGAGGAAGGGCTGCAAACCACTAGTCTAGTAGTAAAGACACCCTGCCCTGGACCCTGTCACCCACACCTACAGACACTATCCACTAATGCCTACAACAAGAAACTTCAGCAGTGAGAAACTCCTCTCATGCAGCCAGTTAGGGACCTTGGGAATTTGTGAAATCCAGACACTTCCCCCTTACAATGTACTACCTGTACTTTGCGGAAGTTCTCTTAGAAAATAAAAAAATTGTATTTTGGCTCGGTACCTGTGGCTCAAGCGGCTAAGGCACCAGCCACATACACCTGAGCTGGCAGGTTGGAATCCAGCCCGGGCCTGCCAAACAACAATGACGGCTGCAACCAAAAAATAGCCGGGCGTGGTGGCAGGCGCCTGTAGTCCCAGCTACTTGGGAGGCAGAGGTAAGAGACTTGCTTAAGCTCAGGAGTTGGAGGTTGCTGTGAGCTGTGATGCCACGGCACTCTCTGCAGGGCGACAGCTTGAGGCTCCGTCTCTATTTTTAGATAAGGTTTTACTATGTTGCCCAGCCTGGTCTTAAACTTCTGGCCTCAAGTGATCCTCCCACCTTGGCCTCCAGAGCAACTGAAATTACAGGCATGAGTCACCACACACAGCAGAAAATTAATAAGCATACACATTCAATCTTGCTAGCAATCAAATCAACTTAAACTAAAGCATAACAAGGTAGCACTTTGCATCCACCAAATACTTAAATAACGTGCATACCAGAAAACAGTGCTGAGGATAGCATAAACTGATCCAACTTTGAAAATAAAAAAGCAATAAAAGTTTAAGAGCCATAAATAATGTTGAAAGCCTTTAATAATCTCACTACTAAAAAATCTATGGCAAAGAATTAATTAAAAGATGAAAAAGATCTATACACAAAAGTAATCACCACAGATTTAATTTAAAAAAATCAAAATCTACTGAATGCCTACTAACAACAATTAACAATGATGTTCAATAAAAGAATGATATGTTATGGTCAGTTTATCTACTAATGGACTATTTATTATACAGCCATTAAAACCTGATAGTCATAAAGACTATACAGCATCATGAAAGAATGTTTCCAACAGTTTCAATGAACAATGCATTTTTAAATGTACACACGCTATAATTATAACCACGAAAATATCTTTGCATGGAGACAAAGATAGCAGCAGCGAGAAAGGAGTGCAGCTATTGTGCTAAGGTATTTGATTTTCTCCTCCAACATCACTGTCATGGACACCTGTGGTTCATTCCCTACTCTTCTGCAATACCTTTCTAATTTGCCTTTGGGGAACAAAACCCCTCCCTGTCTCTCTGCAAGGCGGTCTGGATAAAGCTAAGTCTACTCCTCACTTTAGGCCTGACCAATCAGAGCATTTTACCTCCTGAAGTAAAACCGGCTCTATGACAAGCACATGAAGTGAGCCAGGCCAGACAATCAGTTCAGTACAGGAACCAGCTAACAAGCACTGTGCTGGATTGTCTTTAGGCGCCCTTTCAAATTTTTCATAGTAATATTGTATAGATAGGTATTATTTCACAATTTATAAATTAAGATTCATGGAGATTAAAGAACTTGCCAAATAATAAATAAAAATAAAAACAAAACCAAATATAATTTGAGTGTTTACCTTGGTCTATCTGACTTCAAAATCTATAGACTTCCTACTAAAATTATCCTTCCACTTTATTAGCCAGATGTTCACGTATTCATTTAAGAATACCTGGAGGCATTGAAACCAAAAGATTTTTACCTGAAGAAATCCAAAGCACACTTGTTGACCAGCTTGCCCTCCTCTAAACACCGCCTCGGATCCTTCTCTTCCCAGCGGCAGAGCATGAACTCCTTATTGGCCTTATCACACTGAGCTCCATAGTGGTGGGCTGCAGCTTTAAGCACAGCAGAACTGACTTTCACCTGGGAAAAGGAAAGATGGGAGAAAGACCAGACTGTGAGCCAGAAGATCACTTTCTCAACTTTACCTCATGCTGGTCAAAACAAAGAACAAAACGCGGCACTGGTCTGACTACCAAGAAAATTAAAGACCGAGCTGTCATTACCATCTGCAGGGCTTTAGAGACCACAAAGCTCACCTTTAAAATACTCTGAGTTGACATTATTATCCCCATTTGAGAGAGGACGAATGGCAGCCCTAACAAAATCTTTAGATATTTAGGTAGAGAGGCTAGAGCTGTGAAGGAGCATAGAGGCTTCCGGGATGGAGGGTGAGGAAACAACTCTGGGGGGAGCTTTGCTCAGCTTCTGCTCCAGGAAGAAAATCACCAGTAATAGTATAAAGATAAAGAAAACTCCCAGAGGACTAGAGAATCACAGAAAATGAGAGGCTGGAAGGGATAAGAACATGTAGTCCAGCAAGTTATTTTAACTAATAACAAAGTACTAAAACCTGCACATTTTAAAAAATCATAACTTAGAGCATATATAAGGTTGCCAACCCTAGTACCCATGCCCACCAGTCTCCCTCCCTCACAGTCCAGCACATTTTCTTGAGAAGAAAGATTACAGCTAGCTCACAGAGAATTGCAAACAGTCCAGGGCCTATGTAATAGCTACTGCAGCAAGGGTCCTGCTAGTCCCTTTTCTGTACTACCTTTTAGTAGTATAGAAATACCATAATGTGTTAATGACTGTCACTTAAACAGAACATCTTGTTACCTCAGAGTACCATCCTCTTTACTCTTCCTTTCCTTTTTCTTTAGAGACAGAGTCTCACTTTGTTGCCCCTTGGTAGACTGCCGTGGTGTCATAACTCACAGCAACCTCAAACTCTTGGGCTCAAGCGATTCTCTTGTCTCAGCCTCAAGGAGCTGGGACTACAGGCATCTGCTACAAAGCCCAGCTCTTTTTAGGTCTCGCTCTGGCTCAGGCTGGTCTTGAATTGTGAGCTCAAGCAATCCACCTGCCTCAGCCTCCCAAAGTGCTAGGATTACAGACATGAGCCACCCTGCAGGCATTTACTCTTCCTTTTCAAAACTGTCTTCACTATTCTTTTAGATGAACGCCAGCCCCAATTTGCATTTGAATTGTATTGAATTTAGTTACATATTCTGGGGCAACAGGCACTTTTATAATATTGGGTCTCTGTTCAAATGTCCTGTCCCCAGAGATCCTTTCCCTAATCATTTTATATAAACTAACAGTGGTCACTCAAGTGTCTACATGTGACCAATAAAATATGAGCTCTAAGGGGGCAGGGATTTTGTTTTCAACAGAGATCTAATACTGTAAAGATGTCAATTCTCCATAAATTAAGCAATAGAAATTAAATGTAATGTTCACTATGTACACAAAGCACCCCAAATTATCACAAGTAGCTATTGGGCACTCAGTCTGTCAGCCAACAGGGATACAACAGTTACAAAAGAGATATGAATACCTGAATTATACCTTCTCATCACCACTTATTCATATTCAGGTAATTCTTGTCCTTCAGTTAAAATTACAGCTTCCTTCACATAGGAACCTTGCACATTTCTCGTTTATAGCTCAGTATTTTAGCATTTCCGATACTACATAAATAGGATTTTTTTCTATTACATTTTCAAACTGCTTACTGGTTATACATTGTATATTCTCTCTAGCCATCTTACTGAACTTTTAGTTCTGATACAAAATCCAAGAGGATTAACAGAAAAACTAAACTTCTCTTTGTTATTTATGTTTTTCTTCTTATTCTTTTTTCCTATCTATTGTTCTGATCAAACCCTCCAGGACAATTCAGATGAACAGCAGTAACAGTAATAACCTTGCCCTTTTGTAAACTTTAAAGCATAATTTGGTGCAATATTTGTTACTGGCATCTGGGATACAGTTTGGCTATACCTTGCTAAGCAAGTTTTCTAATCTTAACTGATTTTGTTTTACTGGTGCTGTTTTCTCCACCCGGAAAGAATAAAATTTCTAGGCTTCCTTTTTATTAATCTATAAAGGTAACACAGAGCAGTAACATATTACCTAAAACGGAACTATTGTATTTCTAAAATAATATCTTGTCTATCACAGTATTATGCTTTAATACATTAGTGAATTTGATTTGCAAAATTAAGGATTTTATGTGAGAAGGGTCTATAATTTTATTTTTACACTTAAACAGCTAGTTAAAGTTGTTAATAAGACAAACAGCAAGGAAAGATGAGAGTAATTCATCTACACACTATAGAAAGAGAATTATGACTATGTCTGCTAATGTTATAACTTTTACAATTACCAAAGCAAAGTTATGATGTAAGTGAAACTTGCCATGACGATTCTAATAAATTTGTTTTTATTTTATATTTTATATATTTACTTTTTTGGAGTCAGGGTCTTGCTCTGTCCCTTTGGGGTACAGTACAGTAACATCATCATAGCTCACTGCAGCCTCTGACTCTTAGGCTCAAGCAATCCTCCTGCCTCAGCCTCCCAAGTAGCTGGGACTATAGGTATGCACCATCACGCCCAGCGAATTTTTCCATTTTTTGTAGAGACAGGGTTTCCCTCTGGCTCAGACTGGGATGCTAATAAATTCAAGTTAAAGATCTGTAAACTTTTTGCATTAAAGTTTCTGAAAATAAAAGAATTTATTTAATGGAGTGGTATACATTTGCTTGCTTTATTATCTATAAACAGGCAGGAGACTAAAAATCAAAATGCAAATTTACTTTAAAGCTTGATATATTTTAAAAATTAAGTTAGCTACACTAGCTTCCTTGTTAGATGCCTTGAAATATCTTTAAGGGGCTGATTTAATTATTCAAATGCCCATGGCTATCGTGCCCATAAAAGCCTGTGGCATTATTTGTTTTACTTTCCTACAAACACAGACGTCTTATCAAAATGAAGGTATACCCATGTGGCTGAACATGTCAAATGCCATCCCTGCCACAGGGAAATCTAGGATGAGAGCCATTCATTGACTCTCTTTCCTAACTGATGAAAGAGAGAGCGGTCCTCAAAAGGATACGGTGGGTCAGCAGCAACCCCAGAACCGAAACACAGAGACTGTGAACTCCAATCAGGCTTCTTCCCTTTACGTCACCACCACTGAGGTGGCAAAGAACTAGAGATGTCACCATATCCCCTCACCTGCTTCTTCACTAAGACTGATGAATTCCAACAGAAACAACATCCTTTCACAGCTGCTTATCGTGAATACTCTCTCAAATTCATTCAGCTCTCTTTGTCTCAAAGAACACAGAATTCAACATCCTTCCTCATTTATTCTCACAAGAGCCTCACTGCACAGCAGGGTTACACAGTCTGCAGGTGCCAAAAGTAAAACAGATTGTAACCAATCAATCTCCTAGTCCTGTTCCTGCTTCCTTAAACCGTATCTGCACTCTTTTTATAGTAATTTATACCACGCTTTACATTTTCCTTAATTTATGTAAAATGGAGAATGACACTTATTTTATATAAATGAGAATTAATCAATACATTAAAAAATATGAACAGTGCCTAGCACATGCAAAGTACAACATTAAGCATTAGATACTATTTTTATTTTTACTCAAAATTGTCAATGTGTCCAAGGAGTTTCCAGATCAAAGCTTCTGACTACTTTTTCAATGGGAATATGTCATAACTCCTAAGTCAATTAGGTCTAAAATGTGCTTAATTTGCTCTCCAATCCTTTTTCTTCTGGCTTCCCCACTCCAATGCCAGACTGCAAATCTGACACTCATTTCTCCACCTTTCCTGCCTCCAATTTCTAATCCATTGCTAAGTCTGATCAATTCTAGATATTAATATACTTGTTCTTTACTCTTTGTAAGCAAGTCACCAATTAGGTTGGGGTTATTAACATCTTCCTTAATTTTTTTTAGCAGCCACTGAGATTAGCTTCCCTACTTTCCTTTTCCTCTCTTCAATCCATTCTTCAGAGCTGCTGGAGAGCCATCTTCCTAAATGACAATTCTTTTTTTTTTTTTTTTTTTGAGACAGAGCCTCAAGCTGGCCCCCTGCGTAGGGTGCCATGGCATCACAGCTCACAGTAACCTCAAACTCCTGGTTTGAATTGCTCAAGCGATTCTCCTGCCTCAGCCTCCCAAGTAGCTGGTACTACAGGAACCCGCCACAATGCCCGGCTCACCATTGTTTGGCAGGCCCTGGGCTGGATTCGAATCTGCTAGCTCAGGTGTATGTGGCCAGCACCTTAGCTGCCTGAGCCACAGGTGCCAAGCCCTAAGTGACAATTCTTATTTTACTTTGCTATTAAATTAGCAATCAAACCCTCAAAGATTCATTCAGCCCTACTAGCAGAATAAAGCTTAAACTTCTTACAGGGTATTCAAGGCCTTCTGGACCCAAACTATCATGCCCACAGCCTTTAAAAAACACTGAGTTACTCACAGAACCCCTTTGTGGCCTCCTGCATTTTGCCATCTCCTTATCCTCAGATTTTACCTTCACTTAAGGAGTGCACTCCATTTTTGCCCATAAATGCCATTCTTCAAAAGACATTTATTCATGTCTTATGCCCAAGAAGTGTTTTCTCTATTGTTTATAGCCTCAGATAATTTTACAGGTGGAATTACCTTATCTTATAAATAACTGTGTCTGCAAATGTTAACATCGATTAATCAAGGTGGCCTACCAGTTATGCTTAGATAACTAATCTAGATCCAACTTCAAATCCTCTCTTTTCTTAAACCATGTCTGCCCCTATTTCAGAGTATTTAATCATACTTTGTCTTGCATTTTAGTTTATGTAATTATCTGTACCTCGATTCAACAAGGCAAACTTGACTCACTACCTATAGCTCAGCAGCTAGGGTGCTGGCTACATACACTGGAGCTGGCAGGTTCAAACCCGGCCAGGGCCTGCCAAACAACAATGAAAACTACAACAAAAAAATAGCTGAGTGTTGTGGCAGGCACCTGTGGTCCCAGCTATGTAGGAGGCTGAGGCAAGAGAATCACTTGAGCCTTAGAGTTTGAGGTTGCTGTGAGCTGTGATGCCACAGTCCTCTACGGAGGGCGACATAGTGAGACTATCTCAAAAAAAAAAAAAAAAAGGGCGGCACCTGTGGCTCAAAGGAGTAGGGCGCCAGCCCCATATACCAGAGGTTGTGGGTTCAAACCCAGCCCCAGCCAAAAACTGCAAAAAAAAAAAAAAAAATAGGCAAAATTATTCCAAATGTAGAACACTTAAATGAAACAGAACTTCTGACATTTGCTGAACCAAATTAAAATTCCAACAAAAAATATAGCAATTCAAGATTAACCCAGTGACAATTCAAAGATTGGCTCTATGCTAGCATCCCTCCCTCCATCTCAGAGTAAATATCACTTTATTATCAAGTCCCTGGACATAGCTAATAATTTCCTCATGTGAGGAGAATAATTGTTGCCATTCTCACAGGCATGAAAGAACAGTAAATGAAGTAATGAAGAATAGTAAGTGAAGGTAAAACACTTAACATAGTGCCTGGTGTACAATTTCAGCCTTGCCCTCCCTCTCCTTTAATATAGCCTATTCTTTCTACTATCCAGCCCCGTTATCACACTCAGTCTTAAGACCTTCCACCTCTTCCAACCACCTCACTTAACAGGATAAGTGCCAGCTGCTTGGGTAGGCCTTGTGCAAGTTGCCTTCAAACCCTATCCCAGCCCAAGATGCCTCTCTAGGCTCAGCACCTACTGCTTCCCACAAACACTTAGGTCACATCCCACAAACACTTCTTTGTCACTTAGGTATGACAAAGAAGCACTTGGCTCCCTAAACACACAAGGCTCTGTTAAGCCTTATTACTCTTTTGAACTTTTGCCACAACATAGTAGGTGAAAATCATGGACTTTAAAATCAGGCCTGGGTTCACATTCCAGCTCCACCACTTAGGAGCTATGTGACCTTGGGCAAATCACTTCTATTTTCAGGGCCTATTTCCTTATAAACAACATGGAAAGACCAATTATGTGTGTGTGTGTGTATATATATATAAAATAATATATATTATATATAAAATAGATATTATATATGTATATATATATTCATTCTATATTAGTGTTGCTGGGAGGAGTCAAGGAATTAATGCATGTAAAGTAATCAGCATCCTGCCTGGCTTCTAGAAAAGGCTTGATCATATTAGCTATAATTAGTAGCATATGTCTTCACTTCTCATAGCACTAACTACTACACCAGGCGTCCTCAAACTGCGGCCCGCGGGCCACATGAAGCGGTGTGAATTGTATTTGTTCCCGTTTTGTTTTTTACTTCAAAATAAGATAAGTGCAATGTGCATAGAAATTTTTTCATAGTTTTTTTGTTTAAACTACAGTCCGGCCCTCCAACGGTCTGAGGGACAGTGAATTGGCCCCCTGTTTAAAAAGTTTGAGGACGCCTGTCACACCGTACCATAACTGCCTCTTTATGTGTCTGTCTCCTTACCAGATTATAACCTCCGTGAGAGCAGAGTATATCTCTTGTTTTCCAGTGTATGTGCAAACGTGGTAATTATTCAAATATCTCTAGAATAAACGAATGGTTTAAATGTATCCTGCTACCAAACACCTTCCCCCAGCTGTGAGCAAATTCATTCTCCACTATTACATTTCCCTGAGGACTCCAGGCTCTACTTTAATGCTCTCTGCACCGATGATAACACCGTAGTGACTTCTCCCTTGACTGTGAGTATCTGGGGTTGTACACTCACTTTGCAGGAAGGTCTGAAGATTAAGCAACGTATAAGTCACTTTGGTGCTTAGTAAAAAGTATACTATTTTCACGGAAGGAGAAGCAGGTCGCTTTGTGGAGAGGAAGCGGTAAGGGTTCTAGAGCCACTGCGGGATGCGACAGGGTGGTGTGGGGAGAATACCCACAGGCTGTGGAGGGGACGTCCGAGGGGTGCCCTGTGCATGTGCTGGAGAGCCTGGGGAAAGGGACCGGGTACCCAGGGTCAGCAGAGGGCTGGGCCCAGGCCCGAGAAGCTGCAGCCCTTCTGCCCCGCTTGCCTGTCCTCCGGACGAGCCTCACCTCCTGTACTTTCAGCTCCTCTATAGTGGGCAGCTCCACTATCCCCGGCATGACGGCAGCAGCCCCGACCCTGACGAGGAACCCTCAGTTCAAGTCGCCCCCGTCTCCTTGAACTCCCCTTTCCACCGCCAAGGTGGCCACACGTCTCCTGCGCATGCGCTGTCAGCGGCACGCAGACGCACTGGGCAGCCCAACCGCGAGCGAGGGAGCATGCGCAATGCCAGAAGGCTCCGTGGGGAGGAGCTTTGCGTCGACTCCACCACGCCTCCCGGTTGTCATAGTGAGACCGCGTCCACTGAGGCTCGGGGTCTCAACTGCTGCAATCTATAATAGAAGCAGGCACCATGGAGTACACTGGGAGCCAATATATCGGGGAATATGTAGATGGGAGGTAAGGGCCCCGTTTGATTCACTATGTTTTGAATTTCTGATTAGAATAGAACCTGTCTTTTCGCTTCTGCAAAGGACCTTGTACCAGACGCTCACAAACTTACCCAAGTAACTTGTTCAAGGACACGTATCTAATAAGCAGCAGAGCTGAGAGCCACACATAAGTGCATGTGTGTGCGCGCTATCTACCAGTTTTAGATTTGGGAATAAGAATATTAAAATTTTCGGCTCAGCGCCTGTAGCTCGAGAGGCTAAGGCGCCAGCCACATACCCCAGAGCTGGGGGGTTCAAATCCAGCCCAGGCCTGCCAAACAACAATGACAACTACAACCAAAACATAGCTGGGCGTTGTGGCGGGCGCCTGTAGTCCCAGCTACTTGGGAGGCTGAGGCAAGAGAATCGCTTAAGCCCAGGAGTTGGAGGTTGCTATGAGCTGTGATGCCACAGGACTCTACCCAGGGCGACAGCTGGAGGCTCTGTCTAAAAAAAAAAAAAAAAAAAATTAAAATTTTCAAGATTCTTGCTCTCATGGAGTTTATAATCTAGTTGACTGGATAGTAGCAATGAAAACAATAAGTCAGCAAATAATTACAGATAATGGTACATGCTATGAAAACAAACATGGCGATTGGAGAAGAGGGACTGTGGCTAGTCTGATTCCACATAGTCTCTTCCATCTCTAAGTTCACACTCTAGCGATCATTATAGAGGAATATAGATACAAATCAGTGCAATGGGCCAGTAGTAAAAGCTATTCAGTTCAACAATGTTAAGTGTCTATGAAGAACCAGGCCCTGAGCTTGTCTCCAGGCACAATCCTTGCCCTCAAAGAGTTCATTCAAATGTTGTACAGCAAGTAAACATAACACAGATAACTGCAGTTCCACTGGCAGGAAGCGCTCTGGTAGAGAAGCAGAGAAACACAGAGGTGGCTACTCTTCCTTGCTAACCATCCTGGATGAAGAAGGTAAACTCGGTTTTTTTAATTGCTAGGAAACTGAGGCTGAGCGAGGTGAAGTGGACTGCCAAACAAGTGCTAGTTGTTGGAACAATGAATCATTCCTACCTTGGGGCCATGGAAATGGAGAAGAGATGAAGGGCAAGATTTTGGTAGAATCCATCTCTGGATGGAATTGGTGGAATTCCAGGGCTTTTTGACTTCACTGCAAGGAGGAATCATGGTCTGGCCAGGGATACGTGTTGGATTCCCAGAGAAGGAGGAAATATATACAGAATGCTATCTCTAATCCTTACATCAACTTTGCAAGGGAGGTGTTATTATTTTAACTCTAGAGGTAAGAAAAGTGAGATGTAGAGAGTTTGAGACACTTGTCCAACTTGGTAGGTCGGTGGCTGAGGTGCTTGGTGTGTGCTCCCTCTCACAATTCTGTGAGGTAGTTCAGACTAATTTTGCAAATAAAAGAACAGATCTTAAGAGAAGCAAAATGAGTTGCCCACTGTTATGGGTACACAGCTAGGAGTAATGAAGTCAGAATCTGAACCTGGTCCTGTGTCCAAAACATGTTCAGTCTTTCCACAAGTCTCTGCTAAAGTGAAGGTGATAGAATGCTGGCAGATAGAGATGGGATACTGGGCATTTTAGGAACAAAAATTTGAGAGCCTATACTTATTTTCAGTGAGCTATGTGTGTGAGAGAGAGAGAAACACACAGAGTCAAAGAGAGAAGGCTTTCGGCTGGGCACACTGGCACATGCCTGTAACCCTAGCACGCTGGGAGGGCAACGCAGGAAGATCATTTGAACTAAAGAGTTGGAGACGAGCCTGAGCAAGAGCGAGACCCCATCTCTACTAAAAATGGAAAAATTAGCCAGACATCATGGCATATACCTGTAGTCCCAGCTATTTGAGAGGCTGAGGCAGGAGGATCACCTGAACCCAGGAGTTTGAGGTTGCCATGAGGTAGGCTGATGCCATGGCACTCTAGCCTGAGCGACAAAGTGAGACTGTCTCAAAAAAAAAAAAAGGAAAAGAAAGAAAAGGCTCATTTTCATTGGGTCTATGTATTGCGTCAGCCATTTCCATGCCTTTATCCCTGGGAATCTGTTTTTTACTTGGGTTTTTTTTTTGTTTGTTTGTTTGTTTTTTGAGATGGAGTCTCACTTTGTCCCCACTGGTAGAGTGCTATGGCATCATAGCTCACAGCAACCTCAAACTCTCGGGCTCAAGCGATTATCTTGCCTCAGTACTTCAAACACCCACCACAGCACCTGGCTATTTTTAAAGACAAGGTCTCACTCTGGCTTAGGCTGGCATCCAACCTGTGAGCTCAGGCAATTTACCCGCCTTAGCTTCCCAGAGTGCTAGGATTACAGGTGTGAGCCACTGTGCCCAGCCTTACCTGGGATTTTTTTTTTGTATTATTTTTTATTAAATCATAACTTTGTACATTGGTACGTTTATGGGGTTCAGGGTACTGCTTCGATACACAATATGAAATGCTTACATTGAACTAAGTAACACATTCATCACAATTATACTCATTAGTAGTTTTGAAATGTACCATTGCATCATGCACATTAGGTGAGGTCCCCACAAATACCCTCCATCCTTCCCATATCCCCCCTCCCTTCCCCTCTCTCTCCTCTCCCCTTCTACTTTCTGGACTATAGTTATGATTTGCCATTCATATGAGTGCGTAAGTGATTACATATTGATTTCATAGTAGTATTGAGTACATTGGATACTTTTTTCCCCCATTCTTGAGATACTTTACTAAGAAGAATATGTTCCAGCTCCATTCAGGTAAACATGTGAGGTCTCCATCTTTTTGTATGGCTGCATAGTATTCCGTGGTGTACATATACCACAATTTGTTAATCCATTCATGGGTCAATGGGCACTTGGGCTGTTTCCATGTCTTGGCTATTATGAATTGGGATGCAATAAAAATTCTGGTATAAATGTCTTTGTTGTAAAATAATTTTTGATCATCTGGGTATATACTTAGTAGAAGAATTGCAAGATTGAATGGTGGGTCTACTTTTACTTCCTTGAGTGTTCTCCAAACTTCTTTCCAATAAGGTCATATTAGCTTGCATTCCCACCAGCAGTGTAGAAGTGTTCTCTTCTCTTCGCATCCATAGCAACATCTGCAGTTTTGGGATTTTGTGATGTGGGCTAATCTTACTGGAGTTAGATGATATGTCAAAGTGGTTTTGATTTGCATTTCTCTGATGATTAATGATGATGAGCATTTTTTTCATGTGTTTTTAGGCCATGTGTCTGTCTTCATCAGAGGAGTTTCTGTTCAAGTCTCTTGCCTACATACAAATGGGGTTATTTATTCTTTTCTTATTGATTAGTTTGAGTTCTCTGTAGATTCCAGTTATCAGACCTTTGTCGGAAGCATAACCTGCAAAAATCTCCTCCCATTCTGAAGGTTGTCTGTTTGCTTTACTTACTATGCTCTTGGCCATGCACAAGCTTTTTAGTTTGATCAGATCCCAGTAATGTATTTTTGGTGTTGCTTCAATTGCTTGGAGGATCCTCCTCACAAAATATTCTCCCAGGCCAATTTCTTCAAGTGTTTTCCCTACACTCTCTTCTAGTACTTTTATAGTTTCATTTCTTAAGTTTAAATCTTTTAGCCAGTGAGAATTTATTTTTGTTAATGGTGAGAGGTGGGGGTCCAGTTTCAGTCTTCTACAGGTCATCAGCCAGTTCACCCAGCACCATTTGTTAAATAGGAAGTTTTTCCCCCACTGAATATTTTTGATAGGCTTGTCAAAGATCAAATGATGATAAGTAGCTGGGCTAAAGTCTTGGTTCTCTATTCTGTTCCATAAATCTACCACTCTGTTTTTGTGCCAGTACCATACTGTTTTCATCACTATAGATTTATAGTATAGTCTGAAGTCTGGTAATGTGATACCTCCTGATTTATTCTTATTTCTGAGTAATGTGTTTGCTATTATACAAATAGGTTTTTTTCTGATTCCATATAAATGAAGTATTATTTTTTCAAGTTCTTTAAAGTATGACAATGGTGCTTTAATAGGGATTGCATTAAATCTGTAGATTGCTTTTGGTAGTATGAACATTTTAACAATGTTGATTCTTCCCAGCCATGAGCATGGTATATTTTTCCATTTGTTAACATCTTCAACTATTTCTTTTCTGAGTTTCATAGTTCTCTTTATAGAGCTCTTTCACATCCTTTGTTAGGTAAATTCCCAGATATTTCATCTTCTTTGGCACTATTGTAAAAGGAATAGAGTCCTTGACTATATTTTCAGCTTGACTATTGTTGACCTATATAAAAGCTACTGACTTGTAAGTATTGATTTTGTATTCTGAGACGCTGCTGTATTCCTTGATCACTTCTAAGAGTTTTGAAGTTGAGTCCCTAGGATTTTCCAGGTATAGGATCAGATCATCAGTGAAGAGTGAGAATTTGATCTCCTCTGACTATATTTGATCACCTTCTCTTGCCTGATTGCGGTGGCTAAGACTTCCATTACTATTTTGAATAGCAGTGGAGACAGTGGGCATCCTTGTCTCATTCCTGATGTGAGTGGAAATGTTTTCAATTTTACACCATTCAATATGATATTGGCTGTGGGTTTGCTGTAGATGGCCTCTATCAGTTTAAGAAATGTCCCTTCTATGCCTATTTTCTTAAGTGTTCTGATCATGAAAGGATGCTGGATGTTATCGAAGGCTTTTTCTGTGTCAATTGAGATAATCATATGGTCTTTGTTTTTTATTTTATTGATGTGATGTATTATATTTATAGATTTGCATATGTTGAACTACCCCTATAACCCTGGAATAAAACCAACTTGATCACGGTGTACAATTTTTTTGATGTGTTGTTGAATTCTGTTTGCTAAGATCTTATTGAATATTTTTGCATTGATATTCATTAATGATATTGGTCTATAATTTTCTTTCTTTGTTGGATCCTTTCCTGGCGTAGGTATCAGGGTGATATTTGCTTCATAGAATGTGTTGGGAAGTATTCCTTCTTTTTCTATGCTTTGGAAAACATTATATAAGTACTAGTTCCTCTTGAAAGGTTTGATAGAATTCAATGTGAAGCCATCTGATCCTGGACTTTTCTTTTTTGGGAGATTTCATATTGTTGATGCTATTTCAGTGACTGATACAGATCTATTAAAGATTTCTAATTCTTTCTGGTTGAGTCTAGGAAGGTGGCGTGCTTCCAAGTATTGGTCCATTTCCTTCAGTTCGTATTTCTGGGAATACAGATGTTTGTAGTAATCATTAGGATTTTTTTCAATTTCTGAAGTGTCTGTTGTTATTTCTCCTTTATTGTTTCTGATAGACGATATTAGAGATTTTACTTTTCTGTTTCTGGTTAGGTTGACCAAAGGTTTATCAATTTTGTTAGTCTTTTCAAAAAACCAACTTTTTGTTTCATTGATATTCTGAATGAGTCTTTTGTTTTTAATTTCATTTAATTCTGCCCTAATTTTGGTTATTTCCTTTCTTCTGCTGGGTTTGGGGTTGGAATTTTTTTCCTTTCCCAATTGCTTGAGATGATCCATTAAGTTTTTGGCTTCCTCTCTTTCTGTTTTCATGATGAAGGCTTCCAATGCTTTAAATTTCCCTCTTAGGACTGCCTTTGCAGTATCCCTCAGGTTTTGATAGTTTGTGTCTTCATTACCATTTTGTTCCAAAAATTTGGTGATTTCCTTCTTAATCTTGTTTTTGACCCAGCTATCATTCAGCTTAAGATTATTTAGTTTCTATGACTTTGTTTAAGTATGAAGATTCCTGTTGCTGTTGAGTTCAACTTTTATTCCATGGTGGTCCGAGAAGATACAGGAATAATTTCCATACTTTTAAATTTGCTGAGGTTAGACTTTTGCCCTAGGATATGATCTATTTTAGAGGATGACCCATGGGCTGATGAGAAGAATGTATATTCAGTTTTATTAGGGTGAAATGTTCTGTAGAGGTCTGTAAAGTCCATTAGTTCTAGTGTCCGGTTTAAGTCTAATATTTCTTTGTTTAGTTTCTTCTTGGAGGATCTATCCAAAATGTCAAAGGGGTGTTAAAATCTCCAACTATTGTAGTGCAAGAAGATATCAAATTGTTCATATCCATTAGGGTCTGCTTTTTTTTTTTTTTTTTTGTAGAGACAGAGTTTCACTGTACCGCCCTCGGTAGAGTGCCGTGGCGTCACACTGCTCACAGCAACCTCTAACTCTTGGGCTTACGCGATTCTCTTGCCTCAGCCTCCCAAGCAGCTGGGACTACAGGCACCCACCACAATGCCCAGCTATTTTTTTGTTGCAGTTTGGCCGGGGCTGGGTTTGAACCCGCCACCCTCGGCATATGGGGTCGACACCCTACTCACTGAGCCACAGGCACCACCTTATGAATTGAGGAACATTCTGATAGGGTGCATAAATTTTAATTATCTAAATCTCTTCATGTTGGGTGTTTCCCTTGACTAATATGGAGTGACTTTCCTTATCTTTCTTTATCTTTGTTGGTTTAAAGCCAATTGTATCTGCTACTAAAATTGCAACCCTGGCTTTTTTCTGGTTTCCATTTGCCTGTATTATACAAGTCCATCCCTTCACCCTGAGTCTATTTTTATCCTTTAAGGTAAGGTGAGATTCTTGTATACAGCAGATCTCCTGTCTGAGTTTATGTATCCAGTCAGCCAGCCTGTGCCTCTTTAGAGGACAATTTAAACCATTCACATTAATTGAGAGAATTGATAAGCCTGGTTGTGTTTTGGGTGTTATGATTTTCGGATGTCCAGTGGGCATTTTTAATCCTTTCACCACTGTGGAAGTTGGATTTTGTTCAAAAATTTCTGGAGGTAGAGCATTGAGCTGGTTGTTGTGCAGGATGGGTCTGAGAATATCTAGAGAGCTGGTTTAGTTATGGCAAATTTCTTCAACATGTCTATGTCATTAAAGTATTTGATTTCTCCATCATAAATGAAACTCATTTTAGCTGGATACAGGATCCTGGAAGTTGTTTTGTTTTAGGAGATTGAAGGTCAATGACCATCTTCTTCTGGCTTGAAACATTTCAGCTAAGAGATCTGCAGTCATTCTGATACTTCTTCCTTTGTAAGTGATGCTTTTCTTACATCTGGCTGCTTGAATTTTCTCCATCGACTTAACTTTGGCAAAGTTAATCACAATATGTCTAGGAGATGCTTTATTTGGATTGAGTCTTGCTGGGGTTCTGAAACTGTCTGCTATCTGAAGTTCTGTATCTCTTGCAATGCTTGGGAAATTCTCCTCCAAAATCTCTGGGAGTAGAGCATCTGTACCTTTAGGACCATCCTCTCCTCCTGCAGGAATTCCTATATACGAATGTTTGATCTTTTGGAGTGATCTCACAACTCTCCCAGGGAATGATCAGTTTTTGTTCTCCATTTGTCTGCCTCTTTGAGTGTTTGGGAACATTCAAAAGTTTGTCTTCAGTTTTAGAGATCCTTTCTTCTGCCTGGTCAACTCTATTACTGAGGGATTCTACTGTATTTTGGAGCTCCTCAACTAACTAGTTCGTTTCCTTGAACTCTGCTATCTCTTTTCTCATTATGTTCATATCTTTGGTGACTTGGGGTTTGAATTCATTAATTTCTTGAGACAACTTTAAAACTACTCTTTGGAATTCAATTTCTATCTTTTCTTCCATTCTATTTATCTAATTTGCAATCCATATTCTGAATTCGACTTCTGACATTGCTGCCATTTATCTATGCATAGCATCTTCAGTTGTATCTCCTTCATCATTTCTGGGGTGGGGGGAGGACTTTGATCTACTCTGGTTATTCGTATTGCCAGAGTTCTTCTGTTGGGTCCACACTATATTTGTTTTCCACTGTTTGGTTATTAGAACTGGTAGGGTGAGATTGAATTGGTGTTACAGGTAGTACAGATAGCCCCTTACCAAAGCCCTAGGCTTTGTAATTGTGGCTTATCTCCTACAACCTTACAAAGGCCCCTTTCAGAGTTTTGGCTGGAGACCTTGAGGACCTACTTGGTGAGACAGCGCAAGCTAGCTCTGATTTGATATTAGCCAACCTCTACCCTATCCTCAGAAACCACAGTATTAGGTTTAAATCTCAACTATGAAGAGATCCAAACAGCTGTGGCACCCAGTCCCCACCCTTCTGTTCTTTTCTACTACAGAACTTTGAAGGTCAACCTCAGAATGTCCCAGAGCAGACAGCCCCAGACACGGGTTCCAGTTAAATTGTCTCAGGCAAGGCAAACCTTGCTCAACAGATAGGGATTCAGGGGTCTCCAATAGCAGAATTGGAGCCAGGGATCCACACTCTCGCCCACCACACCCTCAGTCTACACTGTTGTCCGCTTCTCTGCTCACAGGCCCAGTTGGATCCAGGGGCCACGCCCCCGCCCACCAGTCTCAGTCCACAGCCAGCTAGCCTTTGCTTGCCAGACCAGTTGGAGTCAGGGGACCACGCCCCCACCTGCCAGTCTCAGTCCACTGCCTGGCAAGCCTCTGTTCACAGGTTCTGTTAGAGTCAGGGCACTGCACCCTGCCTGCAGGTCTCAGTCCTTACCCAGTAAACCTCTGCTCACCAGCTCCACTGGAGACAGGGGACCATGCCCTAACCCTCAGGTCTTGATTCACAGAGAACCCAGCAAGCTATGCTCAAGGGTTCTGTTGGAATCAGGGGACCATGCCTTTGCTCTCAGGTCTCAGTCCACACCTAGCAAGCCTCTGCTTACAGGCCCAGCAGGACCAGCCCTATGTGCCGAATTCTGTCCACACGGGGCACCCACTCTTCTGCTGTGGATGCTGTCAGATCTGGGGGCTTGCACCCCGTCCCACCAGACACACCCCAAACCGAGAAGCAACACCACCACTGGGGGGGCATAGTCATAACCAGGGAACTGCTCCTCCTGCCAAGTGTCCCTTTCTTCCCACACCCTCTTTCTTCCCCATTACTCACAGATTCCATCCTCATGGTTGGCGGTCCACACTATGCCCAGATCTCTCAGGACAAGACCAAACACTCTGTGCTCTGCAGAACTTCAGACCACCATGCAAGGGGGAAAGGGTGGACTGGGAGTTTAGACTTTGGGGGAAAATATCTGTTCAATTTTATGCCTGGTGGGGTAGTGTCTAGATTCATAAGTGGGACCTCCCTGGAGAAAGAGATCTAAAGTTTAGCAGCTCTCTCCAGCAAGGTAAAATGAGAGGTCTTTTGTTCCCTGCTCATTCGCAGAGGCGAACAGGGCAGGCCTCCTGTTTGGGGGAGAGGTCTCCCATCCTCTAGTCAATAGGCTTTGTATCTGTAATTTGTTTTCTTGAATGCTCTTCCTTGGCGTTACAGCTTGCTGAACTTCTTTCTTGACTCAGCTCCCCACCTTTGACTTCATAGAGTCCAGTTCCATCCAGTTTTTCTTCCTCTGCTCAGGAGCCTCTGCCGAGGGTTGCTACTAGTTGGCCATCTTCCTAGAATTCCTCTTACTTGGGATTTTTTGATACCACTATAAACATGATAAAGATCCCCAGATCTAGGCAGGGCATGGTGGCTCACTTCTGTAATCCTAGCATTCTTGGAGGCTGGGGCAGGCAGATCACTTGAGGTCAGGAGTTTGAGACCAGCCTGAGCAAGAGTGAGACCCCATATCTAAAAATAGCCAGGCATTGTGGCCAGGAGTCTGAGGCAAGAGGATCTCCTGAGCCCAAGAGTTTGAGGTTGCTGTGAGCTATGACACTATGGTACTCTACCCAGGGCACAGAGCGAGAACTCATGTCTCAAAAAAAAAAAAATCCCCAGCTCTAAATAGGGCTCCTTAATTTCCCACAGCTAGCAGGAAGTTAGCAGTTGTTTTGCTTGTCATATTTCTTTTCATAATTTGGCTATATATTCTTTAATGATTTTGGTTTTATCTTTTTTCTTTTCTTTAATTTCATTTTTTTTTTTTTTTTTTGGAGCTAGAGCCTCACTATGTCTCCCTTGGTAGAGTGCTGTGGCATCACAGCTCACAGCAACCTCAAACTCTTGGGCTTAAACGATTCTCTTGCCTCAGCCTCCCAAGTAGCTGGAACTATAGGTGCCCGCCACAACACCTGGCTATTTTTTGGTTGCAGCTGTCATTGTTGTTTAGCTGGCCTGGGCTGGGTTGGAACCCACCAACCTAGATGTTTGTGGCTGGCGCCGTAACCGCTATGCTATGGGCACCAAGCCAATTGTTTTCTTTTTTAACAACAGTTAACTAAAATCATAATTGTTGCCTCTCAAATTTCATCATGTGATGAAAGAGACAGGATAATAGAGGAGAAAAAGCTTCAGCATGAGACAGGCCAGAACTCAAGTCCACCACTTAATTCTTTTACACTTAATTAACCCTCCATGACTCAGTTTCCTCATCTGTAAAATGGAGCTGCTGTGTCCCTACAGAGGACACATCCAGTTAGGGCTGGGGAAATAATGTGCATCTGACAGAAGTGTTCCGAATACATGTTCCAAGGAATACATAATGTAGCATACGTGGATGTTATTTACTTGTGTTTAGACACTAAATTTTTTTTGGGGGGGGGAGGAACTATTTTCCTTTTAGAGTTTGAATAGAGTATCTTCTCTATACAGTAAAAAGTTGATATTTAACATTTGGTTTTAAAAGTTGATGTAGACCCAAAAAATAAAAAAATAAATAAAAAAAAAGTTGATGTAGACCCTTCACTGCTAGTGGGAATGTAAAATAGTATAGCTACTTTGGAAAAGTTTGAAGTTTTTTAAAACGTTAAACAGGCGCCTGTGGCTCAAGTGGCTAAGGCGTCAGCCACTACACCTGAGCTGGCGAGTTTTGAATCCAGCCTGGGCCCACCAAACAGCATTGACAGCTGCAACCAAAAAATAGCTGGGCTTTGTGGCCGGTCCTGTAGTCCCAGCTACTTGGGAGGTGGAGGCAGGAGACTCGCTTGAGCCCAGGAGTTGGAGGTTGCTGTGAGCTGTGATGCCACGGCACTCTACCCAGAGTGCTCTGTCTCAAAAAAAAAAATTAAAAAGTTAAACAGCAGGTATGGTGCCTCACTCCTGTAATCCTAGCACTTTGGGAAGCTGAGGTGGGAGAATCACTTGAGACTAGGATATTGAGATCAGCCTGGGTGATAGTGAGACCCTAAGCATCTCTACAAAAAATTTAAAAATTAGCTGGGCATGGTGCTGCATACCTGTAGTCCAAGCTACTCAAGAGGCTGAGGTGGGAGGATCACTTGAGCCCAGGAGTTTGAGATAATACCACTGTATTTGCCCAGGCAACAAAGAGAGACCCTGTCTCGAAAACAAACAAACAAAAGTACAAGAAAAAGAAAAAGTTAAGCAGATATTTACCCTGGAAATGAGTACACAAAGATACATATGTGAGTACTCATAACAGCTTTATTTGTAATAACCAAAAACTATTATAGAAACAATCCAACTGTCCATCAATGAATGCCACACTATGGCTTATCCATCCATTGGAAAGTGCTCCTCAATAAAAGGAGTGAACTACCTATACACACAGCACAACATGAATGGATCTAAAAAGAATTATGTTGAATGAAAGAATCCAGACCAAAAAAAAAAGCACACACTGTATGATTTCACTTCTATAAAGTCTAGAAAATGCAAGCTAATGTGTGGTGACAGAAAGCAGAATTGTGGTTGCCAGGAGATGAGGATTATGGGAGGTACAAGCAGGAATGATTACAGAGGGACATGCAGAAACTTTTGAGGGGAATAGATACATTAATTATCTTGATTGTGATGATGGTTTTCTGGGTGTATGTCAGAACTTATCAAATTGTACACTTTAAATGTGTAATTTTTGTTTGTCAATTATGTCTTCAATAAAACTTTTTTTTTTTTTAAGTTAAAAGAGACCGGATTTTTCTGTACTATGTGTGAATATAAAAAAATAAAAAGCTAATGTAGGATCTATCTGACCTCAAGAGCTTGGTTTCTCTGAAATAGCTGCACAGTTGAGTTCTAGATAAACCCACTGCAAAGCCCCCACGAGGTAAGTACCAGCGGAAACCTACAAACACAGAAGAGGAAGGGAGACCAGGAACATTTATGTAGCAACCACTGTGCTCTAGGTGATTTTGCCTGCGTCTTTTCCTCCTCTCAGGGACTTTATGAGACATCATCATCCCATTTTACATATAGGAAAAATAAGGCCCAGAGTAATCGCATAACTTGCCAAAAGTCACCTAGTTAGCATTTGGCAGAACAGGGGTTACAAGCCTGGCCTATCAGACCCTAAAGCAATGGTTCTCAACCCTCCTAATGCTACGACCCTTTAATACAGTTCCTGTGAGTCGCAACCTACAGGTTGAGAACCACTGCCCTAAAGCTTGGATGCTTTCTCCTATAGAGCCCTGCTGCTGGGCCCCTACAGAGGACACATTCAGTTAGGTCCTCAAAGGCTTCCTGGAGGAGGTAATATTTGAAATGGGCCCTAAAGACTGGGTGGGATTTAAGTGGATAGAGATTCCAGGTGAAGAATGTTTTCAGGCAGAAGAAACAGCAAGAGCAATAGCCCAGAGGACATGTATGGGGAAGAGCAGGCAGGCAGTTGGGCTGGAAGGTGGGGTGAGCCTCGAGGAGCTGAGAGGGGAGCCTGGACTGGTGGTCTGTGCTCTGGCAAATGGATTTCTATACCCTGCACAATTCTAGTGGTAGAGAAGCCACTGATCCTTGGTAGGGCTGACCATTAGGAAATGGAAACTTTTAGGTCTTTGCATCTCTCCTCATAGTGTGTGTGTGTATGGTAGGAACACAGTAATTGTGGGCTGAATTAATAAGAGAATGGATGATGATATTTGCGATGTAGTGTCATATTCTCATTATGGATTGAAGTCTTCACTTTTGACTTGCATTGAATTCAGCATGAAGACTTTTCATCTTGAATGAGTTTTTTAAAAAATAGAAGGGATGGGCAGCGCCTGTGGCTCAGTGAGTAGGGTGCTGGCCCCATATGCCGAGGGTGGTGGGTTCAAACCCAGCCCCGGCCAAACTGCAACCAAAAAATGGCCGGGCGTTGTGGCAGGCGCCTGTAGTCCCAGCTACTCAGGAGGCTGAGGCAAGAGAATCGCTTAAGCCCAGGAGCTGGAGGTTGCTGTGAGCTGTGTGATGCCACGGCATTCTACCGAGGGCCATAAAGTGAGACTCTGTCTCTACAAAAAAAAAAAAGGTAAAAAAAAAAAAAATAGAAGGGAAAGAGGCAGAGAGGACAGGAGAGAGGGGAAGAGGAAAGGAGGGAGAGAAAGAAGGGAGGAGGAAGGCAGAGTGAGTATGAGGAACTCAGATCAGAGCCCATTGTAATTGTCCCAGGTTACTGGGACAATTGTCTCAGGACCCTGAGCCCAAGCAGAGGCGGTTGAGCTGCAGGGAAGGGAAAAAAGCAGGAGAGGTTTGGGGGTTTCACTGCCAGGACGTGGCAGCTAATTGGCTACAGACCCATCCAGAGACTGCTTATAGCCCCAGCGCAGTGCCCAGCACCAGTTTTTGAACCAGAAGATTCTGATACCATTCATTGAATTGGAGGGCTCTTAGGAGGTACTGCTTCAGGGGAGGAGAGGATGAGTTCAGTTCGGGGTGAGTTGGAGGTATTTGTGTGAGCTCAGAACAGTGATGTCCATCCAGTTCACAGTAAGAAAAGGGGTGGGCTCTGATCTCAGAGAAGTGGGTGGAACTTTAATGTGGAGATAGTGCTTAGAAATGATAGAAGAGATCTTCAGCTGAGTAGAGGAGGGAAGGTGAAGAGGAATTCTCTCTCCTCCCAGAAGTCTTGCAGTAGAGTAAAAACAAAATAGTTTTTGAGGTCTTACTCTGGGCAGGGTAATCTGCCCTAGTTTCACATCCATTATCTCATTCAGTTAATCTGAACTTTGGGGAGAATATTATTATCCCCATTTTACACATGAGAATCTCAGGCTTAAAGAATGAAGAAGCCTGCACACACACAGACACTGTGAGGTGGCGCCAGCCTGGGTTCCAGGTCTGGATGGCTCGGAAGCCGTGTCTTAACCACAATGCTCTCTAGCTGCCCCAGTGGCACCTGCTGTCATCCATTCCATTTGCTCACTGGCCTTTCTGTTTCCTCCATTCCTTACTCAGAAGATGTTTAGGGAGCACCTGCTGAAGAAGAAAATGTGGTCCTAGAAGTGGAGGGTACCAAGGTCTTCCTCTAAAGAAGCTTTGATTGACTGTGGGAGATGAGACATACAGTTCAATACAGGGCAGAAAGCGCTGCGCATCCCACAGAGGTCCTGGCAAAGGCCTACAAAGATGCGTCAGCTCCTGGGGAGGAATGAGAAGGAATGAAGGAATGAACTAAAGCATATTTCTTCAGCACTGGTTCTCTTTCAGGCTCTTTACTAGGAAAATCATACTTTATCTGGGCTGCTCTCAACATTAATCTCAGCCACTTCACCCTAAGAAACTGATCCGCTGGGTCCTTCCCTGTGCTGCTATGTGGGACTGTCTTCCTCCTGCATGGCACTGACCACACATTGTCTGATCGCTTAGTCGGGTACCCTACTAGACTGTGAGCCTCCTGTGGACAGGGACAGAATCTGCCACCATCCCCATTGTATCTGTGTTGTATCCAACAGACCAGACTCTCAGACCTGGCACATAGTAATACTTGTTGAAAGGAAGGGAGGGAGACACACAGGATTGGGAAAGTCACCAAGGTGATAAATGGTGAAGCAAGATTCAAACCCTTATCTCCTGTCTCTAAATGTCATATTTTCCCTAATATTCCACTTGTGGCATAATAAGCAGGGGTGAGAAGGCTGTGGGGGACAGGGAAGACGCAGAACCAGGTGCCGGGGACCTGGCCCCTAGTCTGTACCTTACAGTTTTTACTGTGTGGCTTTAAGCTCATCCCTACCCTCTCTGGGCTCACCAAGAGGGGTATTTCAGGGGCAGCATCACCTCCAGGACAGCCTCTAGATGAGGGGGGAGGATGAACAGAACAAACTCTACCCACCCTGGCCTTAACACAGCCCCTCTCATCTTGGAGCTTTTGAGAGAAACAAAACAAAAATTTTGTTGCTGAACAGAATATTGCTGGGAGAATATGTCTGAGGATGCCTAGGGTAAGTTTCCTGCTCGGTTTCCCTCACCCACCAGCTCTGATCCTCCAGCTGTCACGTGGGACTCAGTGCTGTCCCTGTGTCTTTGCAGGATGGAGGGCAAAGCGGAATACATCCTCCCTACTGAAACACGATACGTTGGGGAAATGAAGGACGGCATGTTCCATGGAGAAGGAACCCTGTACTTCCCCAGCGGGAGCCGATATGATGCCACCTGGGAAAAAGGATTGGTCGTAAAGGTGACTGGCCAGGGACTGCAGAGGAGAGGTCCTCGGGCAGGAAAACCCCGCCCTCCCTGTCTGGGACCTACCCACTTCCATGCCTTCTTCTCTGCACTTCTTTGTCTCCCGGGGATCTACAATCTTCTCCCTCTGAATCTAGGAGGCCCCTGGAGAAGCCAGAGATGAGTTTGAATTTGTTTCGCCACTTACTGCCTGATCTTAGGCCTGGGATTTATTTTACCTCTCTGAGACTCAAGTTCCTCATCTATAAACCAGGGATAGTAGTTATTATTAGATACCCATCACTGCTGTAACAAATTACCATAAGTTTAGTGTCTTAAATCACCAAATATTTATTAACTTACAGTTCTGGAGGTCAGCAGTCTAAAATAGGTCTGTGGGACTGCATTCCTTCCCGAATCTGTTTCCTTGCTTTTTCCAGTTTCTGGAAGCTGCCCTCAATCTTTGGGTCGTGGCCACACATCAGTCCAACCTTGCTTCCCTCATCACATCGTCTTCCCTCCCTGTGCTTCCACCATCATCTTGTCTTCTGTCACCCTGACCTTCCTACCTCTGTCTCATGAGGTCCCTGTGATTGCAGTGGGTACACCCAGATAATCCAGGATAATCTCCCCACTTCAAAATCCTAAATTGAATTGCTTCTGCAAAGTCCCGCTTGCCACGTAAGGTAGCATATTCACAGGTTCCAGCAGACAGAGACATCTTTGGGGGACCATTTTTCAGCCTATCAAAATAGTGCAAGGCACCTCCTAGGACAGTTGTGAGAGTCAATATGGGGCATTATATATTAGCACTTTACTAAGTTCCTGGCACACAGTGGGCACTAAATTATTACTCTTAGTATTACTGCCATCACTGCTGCTACTGGCATTATAAATCATCCGATCCAAGCATTTTTAATCTGGGATCTGTGACATGAATAGAAGGCTAGTGAAACTTCTTGATTTATATACAAAACTTTCTGTGGATATGGGACAATGTTTTTTTTTGGGAAAATGATTTATAGCTTTCATCAATTTCACTATAGGTGTATTGGGGCCTGACCCATGACCTTAAAAGGTTAAGAAACACTCCTTGTTTTATAATTTGGAGAATCTAAGCCCCAGGAAAGGGATGTGACTTACCCAAGGTCACACAGTGAATTAATAGTATTGTTGGAATTTCCACCAAGTTTCCTGATGCCCAAGCCAATGCAGTTTCTGCATCCTGCAGATGCAGGCTTGCGTTAGCACCAAGACAACAAAAGAGGAATGTATGTGTTTGGACAAAGAACTGCAGCTGATGGCTCTAACCTTTCTAGCTATGATCATAACAAAAAAATAGTAACATTTATCAAGTACTTTCTACAGGTCAGTGTATTAGAGTTCTTCAGAGAAATAGACTTGGTAGGATATATATATATATATAGACATATAGAAAGAATCTATTTTGAGGGATTGGCTCACAAAATTCCTGAGGCTGAGAAGTCCCACAATCCGCTCTGTGCAAGCTGGAGGCCCAGGAAGACCATCTGTAGTTCAAGTCCAAACCTGAAGGCCTGAGAGCCAAGGAAGTCAAGGATGTAAAGTCCCAGAATCCAAAGGCCCAAAAACCTGGAGTGCTGATGTCCAAGGGCAGCAGAAGGGCAGGAGCTCAATTAGAAGGACTGGCTCTTCCTCCAGCTTTTTTTTTAATCCACCCATCTTCCCACTGAACCTCCACCTTTCCTGTTCTAATGAAGCCCTCATGATGCCCACTCGCATTGGTGAGGGTAGATCTTCTTTCCTCAGTCTACTAATTCAAACACTAATCTCTTCCAGAAATACCCTCACAAACACACCCAGAAATATTTTACCAGCTCTCTGAGCATCCTTAGCCCAGTCAAGCTGATACACAAAATTAAGCATCACAGACGGATGCCACATGCTTTACATGCTCTAGTTACCTAGTTTTCAGTCGGTCCTATTAAATATATGCCCTCATTGTCCTAACTAAACAAATGAGGAAATGAAAGGCCGGAGTGCGCAGGGCATCTGCCCACATTCACACAGTAAGTTAACCTATCGTGAGTAGCAGGCAGAGGTCTGTGCTTTATGGCCTCTCTCTCTCATCGTCACAGCCGTAATAATTGTGACAATTACCACTGCTTTTCTGTAGCAATGAGAAAGCTGCCTCTTTTCTTGATATCCAACCTTCTCGGCAGAAAAGCTTCAGCTCCCTGACGCGCGTGTGCTCCTTGCCGTGCAGGGCAGGTACACCTTCTCAGACGGGCTGCAGTACGACGGGGAGAACTGGCACTACTGCGACAGCTATGACCGGAGGTTTTACACCGAGATCTGCCATGGCTTGAAGCCTGCAGGTACCCAGGCACCCGCCCTTTCCCTCACCACCAAACTGAGAGGAGAACGAAAGCCAGTTTTGAGTACGTGGGCTGTGACCTACTGAAGTCACTCGGAGGAGACGAGGAACTAAGTGGGCACAGCAGAACACGAAAGAGCCAGGTCTCGGGGCCAGGAAAGCCAGTCACCACATCTCAGCTCCACTGTCCTAGCAGAGGACCACGGGCAAGGGACTTCACCCCTCTGTGCCTCAGTCTCTCCCCTTCACAGTGGAACACTAGCACTTACCTCATGAGATGGTTGTAAATAAGACTCATGCAACTTGCAGGCACATAGGTGCATACGACCCATCAGCTGAACACTAAAATTAGGAAGATGTTAATATTTGGAAAGGAAGGAGATGGAGCAGAAGCAGCACTGGCATGCTCTCTGCTATCAGGTGCCAGGTGAGGCTCTCTGTGATCCCCGTCTCCTTGGATGTCCCATGATACCGGGATTTCTTCCTCAGTAGGTCCTTGGTCTCGGGGATTCAAAGAATGAGCCCACGGACCACAGATCAATGGTAAGATGGGGTTTTATTAGACAGAAAGGAATACAGAAGCAGTAAAAAAGCACCAGAGCTTCTGGAAGGGGGAAAGAACTAACTGGGGAGTCTCCACGTGGGCTCTTTATCTAGGAGTATTAGGTCTTGAGAATTAGGTGGGAAAACATCTTTTCAAAGTCAATGATGAATGCATTAACAAATGAATGAATGTGGTTTCTCCTCCACTAGGGCAAGGTTATCAGGTCCTTACAGATTTTGTCTCTGAGAAGGGATTAGGGTGTGTGCTCTCTACTCAAGGTGGAACCAACCACCCAAAAACCATCACAGGTTGCTTTGTTCATGATCTTGTTAGAGCCCAGAGGGTGTGTCCTGAAAAAGGCAGTCTCTTTGTGCCTGGAAATGGGGGTCTGATTTCTGAGCTCACCTGGGCCTAGAAAATGGGGGGAATCCCTGTCCAGCCCTGAGTGGTAGAATTCTGTATCACCAATGACCCTGCCCGGTCAGCTCTCCTTGTATGTGTCATAGAGAAGGAAGTTGAGACCGTGGAATCCAGATGTGTTTCCCAGGGACAGGGCTCACACTGGAGCCCCCGTCTTCCTCTCTGAGGGCCCCTGTGTCATGCTACCTCCCTGCAAAACCTATGTTTTGTCACTGAGGGCTACATTTGGGCCAACTCACTTTTAAGCCTTTAATTACCATCAACATTCAAATTGAAATCGGAATCTCTGAGCCTCAAATTCCTGCATCCAGCCTCCCTGACACCTGTATGGGTTGTCCACAGACTTACCTGCACTGAATCCACCCTCTTCCCTGCAGCCCACTCTCCCTCCATGATGGCTCCCTCAGTAAACGTCATGCCTGTCCACCTAGGGAAGCCTAATCTTCCCTTACTCTGTCCCCCAGGAGCAATTGGTCACTTAGCCCCAGTGATTTTACCTCTTAAATATGTTCTTTAGTTTGCCATTCAACAAATATCTACTGAGCACCTCCATGTGCTAGGCAATGTTTCCTGCATCCTCTCTGCCACCGCCCTATTCAGACCTTCATCATCTCTCCTGAGAGCTCCACTTGACCCCCTTGAGGTCATTCTCCATTCTGCCACTCCACAGACCCTCCAGCACTTCCTTCTAGCCCCAAGACAAGGTTCCAATATCTCAAAATGACTAACATTCTCTGGCTCCTGCTCAAGTCTCCAGCCTCACTCAGGGCCACCCACCCTCGCTTTCTCTCTGTTTATCCAAGAGACCACACTTTTTCCTGCCATTCCTTCTGCCTGGAATACTCTTTAACACTGTCACTTCACCCAGGTAACTCCCCCCCGTCCTTCAGGACTCTGCTTACCTGAACTCCCAGACCAGGTGAGGTCTCCCTGGAGCATGTCACAGAGCCACCATGACCCCTCTGAAGATCAAATCCTGAGTGTTCATCATCCATCTTACTGAGCCAGCTGTGACCGGCACAAGGGCAAGGCTCTAGCACATTGTCTGGCATATAGTGGGCACTCAATAAAGAGTTACTGTCAAGCAGGGATAATAACACTGACACCACAGCCAGAGGTGATGGGTACACTTATGGGAGTTAATTTGATGATATCGATAAACATTTCCTGAGCATCTCCCCTATGTCAGATGCTGGCTGGCTCCAGGGGGACCCAGAGCTGAGAGGACACTGTCTCTTCCTTCAAAGAGCTTCCAATCTAGATGCAGCTTGAGCACCTTCCAAATCACTCCTCCTGGGTTAGATGGGGCCTGGACTTTGTCGTGGGCTCTTCACCCCAACTGAAGCCTGTGGGAAGAGCTGTCAGCCTCAAGCCTCAGCCCTCACATCGCAGCTACTTTTGCCAGCCGTGAAGGCAGTATGATGACCTTTCCTCAGCCTGCCTGCCCCGCCCCTTCTCCAGCAGAGCAGCTTTACCTTTAGTAGCCACTTCCTTCCCTTATTACTCTGCATTTTGCCTCAGGAGCAGGCATTGTCAGGGTGACAGTTGAGGGTGCCCCATGACCTCTCTGGGCATCAGTGAGATGGACATTGGCATGAGGCTTCAGTGAAAGAATGGCTGTAAAGTACTTGGCATGGAATCAGCTCTCAGTAATCATCAGCTGGTATGCACGGGATTAGGATTAGAGTCAGGGTCAAGGTTAGGGTTGGGTATATTTTTAACTAATACAGGAGCACCTGCGGTGTGCAGGACACTGAGTTGTGAACATAGTGCTGCTGTTATGTTCAGTGGGTACTTGCTCTCGGTCCAGACAACAGGAAATTTTAGGAACTACAATCAGAAAGGAACCTTAGAAATTATTTATTCCAACCTCTCCTTTACTCAGGCCACAGAATTCCAAGATGTATACACACTGGGTGCATGACCTAAAAGGTGGCTCCTCTTTCCCTCCTGCGGGTCCCATTGTCCCCAGTCCTGGGGCCATGCCTAGGCCCTCTCCTCCCCTGATGTTGGCAGCTGATCACACAGGTTACAGAGCTGGGCTGCTTCCTAGGTGGATAACCTTGGGGATATTACTTTACCTGTCTGAGCCTCAGTTTACTCATCTGTAAAATGGAGCCACTGGGCCATTCTCAGGATTAAATGAAATAGTAGGGGCATAATGCCTGGCACATAATAAACATTTGATAAATGGCTGCCACTATGGTAATTTTGGTGAGAGTCAAGGTTCTCCAATACCTGCCCCTTGGCCACTTGATATTTCTTTCCCACTGTTCCTTTGTGCCCACTCTGTTCCACAAGTTTTCCTCAGGGAGCCTGAGGGTTCAGTGCCTCTGGCCTTGGCCCACACTTTGACAGTCATCCCTCTCCTGGAGCTGCCCTTCTATTCCGCTGGCCAACTCTGACTTATCTTCAGAGTCTGACTCTAGAACCTGTACCCATTGTCATGGTGTCCCAAGAAATGGTGGAGGATGAGGTCAAGGTAAGAAGACAGTGGTCACAGAGCCATTTTCAGAAAGCTCTTAGGGGCACTGTTCCTGCTGTTTTTGCTCCTTACCCTGAATCAGAAGTACTTAGTTCAACAGTAGAGGCAGGTAGTCACATGAGAACCTAGCCAAAAGTAGACTTTGCAGGAGCATTGCATTGGGATTTGGCCTTGATAGTGAACTAATCGCCCATTATGCCCCTTCAAGGTATCTCTCAACTCACCAATATGGACCCACCTAGAAAAATCCCCAAAGGCTGCTATGACTGTGGAGACGGCTTCTACAACCCAGCCACCAGAGTCATCAAGGACTACGGGAACCACTTCCTGAGGAACGCAGGTATGTGCGTGCCAGCGCTCCGCAGCACATTTGCTTCTCATCCTCATGTAAGTTGGTGCATGTGTGTCCATTTGATGAGAAAGAAGCTTTCACCGATAAAAGATAAAAAAGTGATTATCTGAATGTTTTACTCATTGGACTTCTCATGGCCAGCAAGTCTGAACGTAGTCAGAGAGTAAGGCAAAGGACCTTCATAGTCTAACTGCAACTGCACATAAGTGTGGCACTGAAAAGACTTATTTTTGCATATATCCCTTCAGCTAGTATTTAATGGACACCTGCTGTATGCTGGCGCCTATGCTTGGTGCTGGGGTAGAGCAGAGCAAAGGGGGACAAGGATCCCCATCCTCTAACAGGCAGCAACATGAAGCAAGCACCAGGGAAGGGAAACCATGGTCAGGGGGAGGGGTGAGGGGGTCCTAGAGATGTGGGGGTGATGCTGTGGGAGCACAAAGAACAGGGACCTAACTGGCAAGTCATAGAAGTTTTCAGGAAGGAAATGAGACCTCTGAGACGTGAAGAATAATTGGGAGTTTACCACAAGGCAAGGAGAAAGGGTTTCCCAGCCAGAGGTAACAGCACAGGCAAAGGCCTCAAGGTAAGTGATACCCTGCGGCCCAAGAAGGCTGATTGGCCCTTCAGCCAGCGAAGCACCTTGAAGGATCCAGAACCTCAGTGTGGTGGACATCAGATTGAGGCTCATCAGACTGAGCAGGATCAATTTACAGAGACCACACTCACAGGAGACCAATATTCACATAAAAACAAGAACATTTTTCTTTAATGCAGTGATTCCTAACCTTTCTCTTTTCTGGGATCACACTCCTACTAGAAATAACAAAAACTACGGACCCGCTTGTCTGAAAAATGCACCCCCCCCCCCAACACGCACATTTTGCTTATAGTCTTTAGGGACTGATGAGCCCGCCAAAGACCCAGGTCAAGAAACCTTCCTCTATAATGAGAAAGAAACTGCCAGAATGCCTGTGCTGCTAGTGAGAGCATCCTCTCATTATAGGGAGATCTACTCAGTCACTCAGTGATGATCAAAGCTGCCTCGTGAGGCTGGGATAAGAGAATCAACTAATCCTGTGGCTGAAATTCTGGAGCCTACATGCCCCCAACCTGCCGAGTGCCACTGGAGGAACATGGCACATTCTCACACCCCTCTGCTGGCTTCCCTTTCTCCATTAACTCATGTACTGCTCTGCACAACTTGGGTTCTGCCATGAACTTTCTTGCCCAAATAAGTTAGCAGATGCTGTGTTACAGTGAGTTAAGGAGTTGCTAACCTGGATTGTTTCCTGCAGGACTTCTGAGGGCCTATACTATGCTAAGATACCTTGTACTTTTCCTGCGTGGCACTTACATCAATGCAATTAAATACTCATTTCTGTGATTGTTTGGGTAACATCTGTCTCTCCACTAGACTGTAAGATCCATATGGAAGGGTCTGTGTCTTATCTGTACTTGTAATAAGGGTCCAATCAGAAAACTGGAAAGAATTTGCTATCAGGAAATTGGTTAAATGGCTACTGGAGAACTGAAACAAACTAAAGGAGGACATTCAGGGTTAGCAGAGAAAGTACCTGCAGGAATCAGCCACCACCTCAAGGACTGGGAACAATTGCAAAAGACTGGGCTGTGAAAACCACAAGGTTGATGGAGGGACCCCCAAGGAACTGCAACCCAGACCCCTCAGAAGAGGGCATTGCCAGGCTGGGCTGGCTCCTTGGCAGCTCAGAGAAGGGGCCCTACAGAGCTGGCACCCAGACCTCGAGGAGAGAGCAGAGTCCAGCAGAGCCTCTGACGGAAGCAATGAAGCTGATTCTATAGTGTGGAAAAAACCTAGCAACTGCAAGTGCAATGCCATTGCTGAGACAACACAGGCATGGACAACAAGGAAAACATAAAGGGGTATCCTCCGTTTGCCTTCCAAACTCTCAACGGGAAGCCCACTAGCAAAACAGAAATTCTGATCTTTCCAGTTCCAGCACTGCGAAGCAGAGAGCAGAGGGTCCGTTTGGGGCTGCGAGCGGTAACTTCTAACAGCCCAGTCCACCCCATTGTTGCTCAGCGCCACACATACTCTTTTACAGACATTAAGACTTCTGTACAACGATAACAAATGGATGAAGTTGTAACTCTCCTTCATATTAATAAAATGATGCTCTCACCTTCTCTCCCCAAAAGGGGCGGAGGAAACCCCAACAGACTTTGTATCTATCTTGAGTGAGGTTGTCCCTTGACAGTCCTGCCTCAATGTTCTCTAACCTGAAGGCACTGACAACAATCCTTCTATAAAATCATAGGGGGAAAGAAGAAACAAAAGAAAAGAAAAGAAACTCATGGGCGGCACCTGTGGCTTAGTCGGTAGGGCGCCGGCCCCATATACCGAGGGTGGCGGGTTCAAGTCCAGCCCCGGCCAAACCGCAACCAAAAAATAGCTGGGCGTTGTGGCGGGCGCCTGTAGTCCCAGCTACTCGGGAGGCTGAGGCAAGAGAATCACTTAAGCCCAGGAGTTGGAGGTTGCTGTGAGCTGTGTGAGGCCACGGCACTCTACCGAGGGCCATAAAGTGAGACTCTGTCTCTACAAAAAAAAGAAAAGAAAAGAAACTCGTTAATAAAACAAGCATGCATATAGATAAGTAAACAGAAAGGTGAGATAGATTCATATATATATATATATACATATACACATAACACACATACACTCATACAAGCAAGGGGAAAGAACCTTCCCTTTGTGTAACTAGTCAGGAGCCTGTTATTTTACAAATATTTACAAATTCCTCCTTGTATTATCCATCCCATATTTCATTTGCCTTCAGCCTACACTTCATTTGGTCCAGTTTTTACCTGATAGGGGTCACCCAAATCTTCATTCTTGAGAGTCTGAATCCTGACTGATCCTGGTGTATTTTGGTTATTAAGTTGATTGGTTTAGTTTTTTTGTTTTTTTTTTTCATTAACTTTTACTATAGGCAATGGAAGAATGAAAAGGTGCCCTGTATTAGCCCCTTCCCACTTGTGCAGCAGAGACCCAGTGTCCCCTGGCCATCAAGAACAATCACTCCAGCCAATACAGGGTCTCCCTTTATGCTTGTTGTTTCTGTAATCTAAGGAACCAAAATGGCCAGGTGGCTGTTTCAACTTCCAATTCAGTGGATCTGTCATTGTATCACCTGATGGGACCATTCCTCTTCAAGAACTAAGACCTTTGAACCAATAAAGTTCAAAGTTGCAGGACACGAAGCAAAAACTCTGCTCAAAACATGGCATATTGCTGTGCCAGCACCAAGTATAGGCACAGGCACATAGTAGATGCTCATTAAGTATGTTTGAAACGACTAAATTAAGGAATGAATGTGTGCTATGAACCTCTACTACAGAGATATATTTGCATCATTTCCCAAACATATCTGACCACAAAATTAGCTGGGAGGTGGGGCCGCAGGGAGCATTTTATTGAACTGGGATATAGTTTGGGGAATTCTATAGAATATACTTTGGGGAATTCTCTGTTAGCATAATCTTTATTCAGTTGTGGTAGGATGCAACTGATTCATTTTCAGCTTTTTAGGTTTGAATTATATTCTAGTCCTGCCTCACTGAGATGACATCCTGGTCCTACGGAGATTCACAGTCTACTGGGAGAGACAGACACAGAAACATACAATTAGAATATAATGTGATAAGGGCCGTGGTGGAGGGAAGCCCTGGAGGATGAGGAGGGTTGAGGAGGTGGCGTGTTCACCTGGCTGGGATGAAGGGTGTCAACTGGGAGCAACAAGAAGGCCACAAACATGATGAATCTTAATGAATAGGGATTCCATGAACAAGAATGGGGGGGAAGAGCATTCCAGGCAGAAGGAACAGCATGTGCAAAGAAACAGGCATGAAGAAGCACCGTGTGACTGAGGAAGCAGAACGTGTGGTTCCCAAAATTCTGTGGGCAGAAGAAGCCAGGCTTAGTGATAAACTTAAATGTGCATCACAGGGAGGGAAAGCCATTCTTAGGAAGTTTGCAGAGGATGGATACTGATGATTGTTTGGTCAACAAATATTTATTGTGTACTTGCTATAGATCTGGCTTTATGGTAAGCTTAGAGATGCTAACCAGGAAGACGCTGACTGTAACGTGGCTTCTAGCTATACAGAGTAGCTGCCAGAGAACTGAGTAGGAATATCTATTGGAGGTCAGTGGGCTGGGGAGGTTTCCTGGAAAAAGAAAGATCTACCCTGAAACCTAAAGAAGAGCAGATGAATGCAGCAGGGTTGGGAACAGTGTCAAAGGCAGAAGGAATTAGGGTTGGGAGAGGGCATTTCACATCTAGGGAGCTACAAGTAGTTCAGAAGCATGAAATGACAGTATATGAGAAGACGCCCAAGAGCTGGTCGGGGTGAGGAGGGTAGCAAAGTCTACCGGTATCTTCTCACCATAAGGCAGTGGGGAGCAAGGATGGGTTTTAGGCAGGTAGCATAGTAACTGGTTTATCCTTTATAAAGACTTCTCCAGTTACATAGAGGGAAGAGGCCAAAGGGAGTAAGATTATATAGGAAATCCTTTGGGTAAAGTGGTGGGAGAGGGGCACCTGGAGGCCATGGACCCAAGTTGGGGATGGTGTCATGGGTTCCGAGTCCTGGCCCCAGCTTTCTGCTGGCTTTCCCTGCACCAAAGCCTTCCCTCTCTGGGCCCCTTTCTCTTTATCTGTAAAATGAGACTGTTGGGCTGGATAATTTTTAGGGTCCTTCCGACCTTAAGTAAGAATCTGTGATGGAAGAGAAAGGTAGCCAAGGAGTATTTTTGTCCTGATATCATAGGACAGATCAAGTTTGGAGTGTCCTGGAAACCATTAAAAGGGAGTCTCTGTGGCCACCTAGTCATTACCCCTGACTCACCCCACCCTGAGAGGGACTATTCAGGCTTCTGTCCATCTTCTGTTTTCCCCAAGGCCCTTTCTCCCCACATTCCAATCTACTGCCATAAACAGTGCTTCCTGTTGGCATTCTGAAGCCACCAGCTGCTGGTCCTGCTGGTCTGAGGTGGGTGATCAAGGCCATCCCGAGTAAACAGCAGTCTTAGCCACTGCTTTTGCAGGAAGCACATGCCACATGGGTGTGTCAGAGCCAGGGATGCTTATTTTATAGGAGGTCACAGGCTGGGCACCAGAAGAGTTGCCTCTGGGTGATCTCTGGGCTTCTCTGCATGGCATTGGCTCCCGCCCCATTTCCTGCTGGCTTCTTTCCCCAGTCAGAGAAGCTTGCTCTAGATCTGACAGCAAGGTCCCAGACTGCCAGCCTACATGTTGCTAAACTGCAAACATGCTTGACAAATTCCATTTTGCTAGACTTGGGTTTTAGAGAATGCTTTTCATAGCTGGGGAGGATGGCATAGCCTTGCTGGATTGCTTGAGAATTTAAAGTCATCCTTCCATGCATTAGAAAGTCTCTGAACATCTACAGTGTGCCAGGATTCGGGGGATCAGGGCAGGCAACATATTCTCTCCAACTCCAGCTCTCAAGCCTTTGGCCCACAGTAAGGGGTGTTTTTCCTGGTGTCCCAGGACACGCACATGCCTGCATGCCTATGTGTGTATCTTTGCACATGCAGTGTACTATGACATTTTCTATTTCATTTTTTAAAATGCTGGTTGTTATGCACTAAATTGATTTCACAACCCTCTCAAGGGTCAGGAAGGTCTTGCTAGGGAAATGAGATGCTGGCGAAACTTTGGAGTCTGCAGGCTCTTGATTATGGTAACTTGGAAGGCTCACCTTCCACCCTGCTGTGTCTCCCACCCATGTGCTCGTCCAACCAGCCTAGCTGCCGCCCATTGACAAACACACCCAGCACTTTCTACTGCCTTTTCCCATCTCATATTTCCCCCAGTACAGGACACTCTACCCTTTTGCTCCATCAATCTTAGTCTTCATCATCTCTCACTGCTTAGCACAAAACAGAAGGCCAGGGAGTCTTTGCCTGCAACCTCCAAAGAAGGGCTTGTGGGTTTGCCTGTGCGTCCACAGCTCAGGGAGATGAAGCTGGGCCAGGAAGGCTAGTTGTGGCAGACCCTTGCCAGGCCCTGTGCCAAGCACCTTATCTCTTCAGTCTTTCCTGCCACCCCAAGTGGGTAATTTTCATGGGACATGGTTTGCAGAGAAGACACCTGATCTCAGTTAATAACTCCCTCACTCCCTCACATAGCTAGTGAGGGAGTCACATTCAAGCCCACGTCTTCCCCGAGCCTGTTCTTTGTATTCTCCTTGGCTGCTTCATGTCCTAGTTTACTGTGTACTCATCTATCTCCTCTCCTAGGCCAAGGAGGCATGTCTGATTCATAGTCGTTCCTCCACCAAGCATAGTTCCTGGCACCTGGTGGGAGCTTAGCAAAATTCCTAAATGAATGAAAAGGTCCATTTTAGAGTCTAAAGAAAAAAACACCATAGGGCCCAAAATGTGATGCTACCTTATTTGAAAAAGAGTCCTTTGTACACTGTGAGCCAATAGGGAAGCATTTAAAGATATTTGAGATAATTACCTTTACTATGATGGGAAATTGGAAGATTAACTCTAACCCTTCCCCCTCCCACACATCCCTTTTCTTCGTTCCTCTCCGTGGCAGAGCCACGTTGGCAGTTTGTACATGTATCTCTTTCATGGAGCTGTTGCTTGCCTCAATGTTACTAGCAGGAATCATTTGCAAAATAACTGTACCACTAATCCCTACTCCCTCCCCCCAATTAATGATACCCCATGTGAGTGTCTCAGATGAAAGGCACATTATTAATATTCAAAGAAAAACCCTCATAACCATTTTAACATATACAACTAACAATGAACTAAATTTGCTTTGTGGAAGACAGAGAGTGAGCATCCCAAATTAGTTTATGTAAAAGCTGAAATTCTTCCCCGAAAGGTCTCAGTACCATCCTCAAAGAATATCCTGATCATCAGAAATGCCGTCAAGATTCCCGCCAACATTATCCCCTTTGTTGTCTGAAATGTCGAATCAAGCACATCTGGCAAATGTCCTAGAGCTCACAAATCTTTCAAACAGCGTATAATTCCCAATGGTTAAAGAGATAACGCCACCGCTTAATCGTGCTGCTCTTCAAAATAGCACCAACTTTCCTTCAATCAGAAACAATGGCTTCGGCTTCTTAAAAATATCACACACCAGTGATTATTTGCAGAGAGGGCCCTTTTGCGTTTGAACCTGTAGGTTACAGACAGAATTTAAAATTAAGACCACCAGGCTCATTTGAATGCACTCTCCATTAACTGGACAGTGGGAAGAAGGGGTGTGAATTGGGGTCTGAAAAGTGACCCAGCTTATGTAATTTGGAGTCTTTTGTGGGAGGTGTCTGGTGTCATCAGAGTGAGGATGAGGAAGTGAAGATGATGACGGTGGTGAGAGCCAACAGTGATTGATCATTAGACACTCAAGTAAGGGGGAGGGAAGTACCCATGTGATTCTTGTTTAATAATGAGGAAACTGAGGCTCAGTGCAGTTAAAGAATTTCCCCCCAAGAAATTTGGCAAGAGCTGGGACTCACACTCAGGCTTGTCTGCCATCTGAGGTTTTCCACTTTCCACTTTGCTTGGCTAGCTCCGAAATCCTCAGTCAAATGAGGCATGGGCAAGGAGCTCCCAGACACCGTTGTTTATGTGCTCCCATACTTTTAGTTAGAAAGGGGTGAAATCTAAACTGCATAGTGAACCCCTAGAAAATGAAAGAACTCTTTGGTCTTCTAAGGTTTCTCTAGTATTGTCTAAATAGTTGAAAACTGTAAACATCCCCATTGTCCAACAAGAGAGCACTGGTTCAATAACATGTAGTATATTCTGGTTCCCATAGCTCAGTGCTTAGTGCACCAGCCACATATACCAGGGCCGGTAGGTTCAAACCTGGCCTGGGCCTGCTAAACAACAATAACAACTGCAACGACAGCAAAAAATAGCTAGGTGTTGTATCAGGCACCTGTAGTCCCAGCTACTTTGGGAGGGTGAGGCAAGAGAATCATGTAAGCCCAAGAGTTTGAGGTTGCTGTGAGCTGTGACACCATAGCACTATACCGAGGGCAACATAGTGAGACTCTATCTCCAAAAAAAAAAAAAATTTAGTATAGTCTTACAACAGAATACAATGCAGTCATTAAAAATGGTAGTAAAGAAATAGACCTTTTTGTATACAAAGATATCCAGGTTCTATTTCAGGTGAAAAGTAGGCTACATGCCTATTAATAATATTCAGGTTGGGCATGGTGGCTTAAACCTGTAAGCCCAACACATTGGGAGGCCTAGGTAGAAGTCCCTTGAGGGCAGGAGTTTGAGACCAGCTGAGCAACATAGAGAGACCTCATCTCTAAAAAAAAGAAAAATTAGCTGGGTATGGTGGCACACACCTGTATTTTCAGTTACTTGGGAGGCTGAGGAGGGAGGATTGCTTGAACTCAGAAATTAAAGGCTGCAGTGAGCTATGATTTCACCATTGCACTCCAGCCTGGGTGACAGAGTGAGATGCACTCTCTAAAAAAGAAATAACAAAAATAACAATAATAATAATATCTGGTATTTACCGAATGATTACTATGTACCAGGCACTGGTCTAAGCATGTTACATGTATTATTTTTATTGCATTTTCTTGCATCCCCACAGTAACCCTGAAAAATGGGTACCTTTATTATTTTAACTTTATAGATAATGAGACTGAGGCTAAGTGAAATGCCTGCCCAAAGTCAAACTGATAATAAATACCAAAGCTGGCATTTAAACTCAGGTCCTACTGACTCCAAAGCTAAAGATATTTGAGCTGGTTCTAAACGCGAAGTTGGAGTTTACTGATGAAAGAAGGAAAGAACCAAGGGCCTTCCCAGCAGCCTGAGATTGCTGTGATGCTTCTTTTCCCAAGAGAGTTCTCTGCCCACTTTATTGTGGAAAACCCGGGAAATGAATAAGAGTCTTTCAAAGCCACTGACAAACCGAGACTTCTCTAATCTTGAGGCCACTGCCTTCCCCTGAGATCAGAAACCTGAGACCCAGAGAGGGCCTATTTCCCATTGCTGGCTGGGGGTCCTTCCACAAACCCAGGCTACCTCTCCGTGGTGCTTCCTTTGCAGTTTCTGCTACAAACTGGCCGAGCAAGTCTCTCTTACTTCCCCCTCCCTGCCGTCATCCCTCCAGCGAGACAAAAGGCAATTTACCCAAATGTTATAATCACCTGGAAGCTGGCACGCAGGGGCATCCCTGCTTTCTCTGAGGTATTGTTAGCAGCACCATAATGAAGGCTTTGTGGAGGGATAATATCACACTGCAACTGCCACATAAAATGCCTGCACTAAGCACACATCCCTGCCACTCGACTTGGGCATTCGCTGTGAGCAAGAGGGGTAGGTAGGGAAGCTATGGGCATCAAATGCCTCCACTGTGCCGGCATTTGAGGAATGTGCCATTATTCCTATTTGGCAGATGGGGAAACTGAGGTCTCTACAACACCAGAGGCCATCCTCTGAACTAGTGAGATATGCTGCAGCCTTTTCTGAGTCATGAACCTCTCTCCAAGAATCTAGGCAAAGCTATGGGCCTTGTCCTCAGAGAAGACCTTGAACTCACCAACAGAATTTTGCCCACAGAGGGCGAGATTAGCCAGGGAAGCCATCCACAAAGTCTTGTTGAGATCTTTGCTCTGGGAGCCACCCATAGGAAGTGCCCTTTGCCATCCTTCCAAAGGCCCTGGAAATTCCCCTTCCAGCCATGGTGCCTACTGGATTTTGGTAACAATACATCCCCCACCCCCCCGGCAGCCTCCTGGAGGCTCCAAAGGACACAGCTTCCTCTCTCATGGCTGGAGTCAACCTGGCTAGCATCATAATGGTTTGTTTTGTCCCTTTTAACAGAAGTAAATGTTAAGCCAGACACTACAGGGCAAGAGCCTCATCTTTCCTCCTCCACCCAAGCTCTGGAATTCAGGGCAGTTGACAGAAACCTCTGCTCAACCTCAAGGCCAGAAGCAGATGAGGTTACAAACTGCCAGGCTTTAGGGTCAGCCAGATCTGCAAGCAGATCCTAGATCAGACATTCACCAGCTGGGCAATCTGGAGCTAGTCTCTTAATATCTCTGAGCTTCAGTTTCTTCATTTGAGAGAGGGAGGAGAAATAGGATTTTCTTTCAGGGTTGTGGTGAGCGGAAGTGAGACAACTCAGGGGAATCTAACAAGAACAGGGCCTGGCTCGAGCAGAGCACTTGGTATATGTCAGCACTCTACTGCAATTATGATTGTTTTACAGCCCAGGAAATTCAAGTGGAGGGAAAGGGGGAAGAGAGAAAGGAGAGAGGAGTGGAGGGATGGGGATTAGTAAACTGTCACCTAATGTGCACAATGTAAGGGTGTATGGCACACCCCCTGGATGAAGGGCTCAACTACTACTTAAACTTTACTTTGGAAATGCAAACAATGTAACCTAATCATTTATACCTTTGTATTAATCTGAAATACGAAAATACATAAATGAAAATAAGACCATGTGAGAAGAAAGAAAGAGAGAGAGAAAGAAAGAAAAAGGAGAGGAGAGGGAGAGGGAGAAAAGCAGACGGCTCCTTAACTCCACGTGCCAAAGGAGGAGCCAGTGTCACCTTGGCAAACTGCCCTCTGGCCTCCTCTCACCAGCTTTTGATGTCGATTTCTGGACTAGAGGCATGTGGTTTCCTGATGTCTCTGCCCAGCCCCTGGCATTCTGTTCTGGATGTGTTCCCATCATCTTCATCCATTCTTGCCCACCTGGAACCTCAGACCTCCTATGTTCCTCCTAGACACAGGCCTTCACTAAGTCCCTGCATATACCAGGGTTCTTCTGGGGACCAGACACAGTGCCTGCCCATTGCAGGGCCTGCGGGAGCAGAGGCACAGACATACAGTCACAGGAGTGGGGGTGGGTGTCCTCTGGACAGAAGCCTGAGGCCTTCAGAGAGCCTCTGTTCTCTAAAGACTGCAATGAGCCCCCTCAAAATATAGTATAGAAATCAAAATAACTTAAATCATAAAAGATGTATTAAGAAGGCAGTCCAATGCAATCCTATATTCCCTATAATATGTATTAATGTCTAGTTTGAAATATTAAATGTAAGATTCTTTCCCAAAGAGCTGAGTGTCCTTGCTTCACTGGAGCCAGGAGCTAGAGTCTCAGTGTGCTGGGGGAGCACAGAGAAGAGCTTAAGTGTGTCCCACATGCCTAAAAAATGTGGTGTTCAGCTAGACCTTACAGGATGAGAAGTGGATTTTCCTGCATGGAAGGGAAGGAACAGCATGAGCAAAGGCACAGACAGATGCAGGGGGATAAGTGGAGCCCCTGAGAGCCATTTGTGTGTTGGAAGATGAAGAAGGAGTCAAGGAGGTTTCCCTCAGGCGATGGTGGACAGACTGGGCTTTGACAGGGGTGTAGGAATATGTCTGAGCTGGGCATTCAAGGTACAGAGGCCCAGTGTGGGATGGAGAGAGCTTTGGATGCCACATTAAGGAGTTTAGCTTTGATCTTCCAGATAATGAAGAGCAAAGACAGGAATCACAGAAAAGTTTCTTAGGGAAGTGGGTGGTGCTGAAGGCTGCAGTTCTGAAGACAGACTTGGCTGTGACCTTGTACCCACTAATAGCTGGGTGAGCTTGGGCAGATGCCTTTTCCTCTCTGAGCCTCAGTACCCTCCCCTGTGAAACAGATATAACGACAATGAGGATTCAGTGAGCTCTGGCCTGTCAGAGTTCTGCAGATTCCTCCTTAACATCTCTCCTGGCTATCCCCACTGCCGCAGTTTTAATTCATCCCTCAGCATCTGCCAACTGGATGATAGGTTCCCAACTGCCAGGCCCCCTCAGTGCACCGTCCACATGCAGCCAGGAATCAGGGGCAGAAAGGAGCAGAGGGTCAGAGCAGAAGCCATGGAGACGGGCCAACAGTGACCCTGGCCATGGCACTTGGTTTCTCTGAGCTGCCTTAGGACCGTGGCTAGGCATGATGAACATGTTTAGTGAACATGAATTCAGTTATAAGTGCTCATAAAATGGGGGAGTGGGGAGGCAGAGAGTAGCAACAAAAACAGTGTTGGTGATTTTCATCTCCATTCAGCACATGCTTGCTCTGGACTGAGTGTAGGGACACTGGATCTGCTGGTCTCCATCCCTGTGCGCCTCCTGTCCTAGGAGCACCTTGCCACACAGAGGAGGATTCTGGTAATTAAGGATATGTATTTTTTGATCAGTGCCCCATAACTGGCTATGTATGTGGACTTGAGTGGCAGGACAAATTCCTTGTTCCAACAATGTCAGAAAAATGGCTTCATGGCACTTAGCAAGATGTCCTCCTGCAGCATGGGGCCATCTAAAGAGGTTTTCAAGGGTCATTATGACTGTGAGCACTTTTTTCTCCTTACCCATCAACTGGAGCACCTACAACTCCCTCCTGAGAGAACATGCAGGTGTTAGTGAGGATTGCGTGAGATTAGCCAGGCACCTTGCCTGGCCCAGCCCAGCACACAGAAGTGGCTCCAACAGGAGGCAGCCATATTCCCTGCCCACCCATCCCACACCCCAGCCATAGCCCTAACTCCAGCCTGAGGTCTAACCGGAGCGCCCCCACCTCAATCATTGCAACATGTTAAAACAAGAATATTTCAGTTAAAATTTAAATATAAACTTTTTGCTGTTCAAACTTGGAAAGGGTCTGGGGCGGCACCTGTGGCTCAGTCGGTAAGGTGCCAGCCCCATATACCGAGGGTGGCAGGTTCAAACCCAGCCCCGGCAGAACTACAACAAAAAAATAGCCGGGTGTTGTGGCAGGCACCTGTAGTCCCAGCTACTTGGGAGGCTGAGGCAAGAGAATTGCTTAAGCCCAGGAGTTGGAGGTTGCTGTGAGCTATGCGATGCCATAGCACTGTACCGAGGGCCATAAAGTGAAACTCTGTCTCTACAAAAAAAAAAAAAAACAACTTGGAAAGGGTCTTTCTAAGTTTGCTTGGTAAATTGTTTGACAACAAGTCTTTAACAATTGGCTGTGATTTCTTGAGAGTCATATGCGTACTGGAGAATTCTTGAAAAATGAGGAAATCAAGCCACAAATGGATTTCAAGAGTAATAAAATTCTTTTGATTTCTAAATTTAATAATTAAGTCTGAATGCATTAATTATAACATTAATTTCGGCTTTGTAGTTTCTCTTCTTTTACATTTTAGAGTCAATCATTCTTTCCAAGCTGCTTACATTTGAATAGGCCTTGAAAAGCTCTGGGTGCCAGGCCCTGCACCTTTAGTTCCCAGTGGACCAAGCGGCTTGCCTGGCCCCCCATCCCCACCTCCACCCCAGTCCAAAAGATGCTCCTCCACAAAAGCAAAAGCAGCCCCAAGGCCACCCCCACCCTGTTTCAGGCTCTGCCTGGGCAATGACCCCTCAGTCAATATTGACGATGCTGTGGCCTTGGCATCTGGCCACCAGCACTGCCAGCAAAGTTCAAAGCCTCTTTCTTGTCAGGAGTGGTAAGGAGGATGCCCTCACTGTGATACTGCCTGGGCCCTGCCCCACCAGCTCATGTAGCCCTGCTGTGCATCGAGGGTTTGGCAGGACAGGAGGTGACCCCCATGGGTGCCCACAGGATAGGGAGCCTAGTTTGGTGTGTACCCCCATCCCAGCCTGGAGCCCTCTGAGGCTGAACCTAGACCCCAAGAAAAGAAGGCACACACACACACAACAGGAGCTGCTCTCCCCCAGAGCCTGGCCTAGCCATGTGCTCCCCGTCTCTGTGAATTGGAATGCCTCTACCTCCTTATAAGATCACATACATTCAGACCCTGCCACACTCAGCCAGTCACGCACATCACACACCATGCACACACGCACACCCCCAGCTGTAGCCACCCACACACTCACAGGCACACTCCCTTCCACACTTATGGCAGTGTAGAACAGTGGGATGGAAATATACATCTGTGCCTATGCACACACTTGCAGCTTCACTGACCTCAATGCTAGTCACACTAGCAGCCCTTCCCTCCACCCTAGTGGAATGAAGTGAGGCAAATCATGTCACCCCAAGCCTCAGTTTCCACATCTGAAGTAGGGACAGCTCCACCTCACTCACTGAGGAGAGGATGAAAGCAAACCCCCACTACACACAGAGAGAGGTGCCTCCTAGGTACTCGGCCAGTGTGCACCTGCCCCTCTCCTGAGGCCATATGCTTTGTTTCATCTTGGTCTCCTCCCTTTCCCGGCACCACTGCCCCTCGGGGCAGGAACTGCATAGCAATGTGACCGCGAGTATGCCCAGCCCAAAGGTGCACTAAGAGGTGGCAGAGCCCGGCTTGTGGGTGCCCAGCGACCCCAATCTGCCTGTTTGCTCTCTCTGGGCTCACCTGCCCTGGCCTGCCCTTCTAGCTTTGAACAGAAATCATTAGCTGAACCACAGCTCTCTATCCTTCTGAAGCTAATCCTGTGTAAAGACCACCTCCTGCCCCAGCTTCTCCTCCATCCTGGCAGGGAACCAGAAGTCCTAAGGGTGTCCCAAGTGAGTTCCTTAAGGACACTCCCTTGCAAGCATCTAGTCTGGGAATTAAAGGTGCAGGAGAATGATGATGGTAGTTTACTTCCTTGGAGCCCACTGAGTGACACTCAGCCTGGCCAGTCCTCACTCAGCCTCTGCAGGGGGTCTGGTGAAACTCCAATACACAAGTTCTTGTCCAAAATCACCCAGCAAGGTGTCAGCTTAGCATTGGACCCAGGCCTGTCTATACGGTGGACTCCTGGACTCCTTCTGTCTATATGGTGTTGTCACTTGCATCCTGATGTCCAACTTCATGAAGACGAGTTCTCGCTTTTTTTTTTTTTCTTGAGACAGAGTCTCACTTTGTCACTCTTGATAGAGTGCCATGGCATTACAGCTCACAGCAGCCTCAAACTCTTAGGCTCAAGTGATCCTCTTGTCTCAGCCTCCTGAGTAGCTAGGACTACAGGTGCCCACAAAAACGCCCAGTTATTTTTAGAGACAAGGTCTCCCTTTGCTCAGGCTACTCTCAAACTCGTGAGCTCAAGTAGCCCACTCACCTTGGCCTTCCAGAGAGCTAGGATTATAGACATGAGCCACCACCTCCCAGGGCCACTTCTGGCTTTTTCTGTCTTAAGCACTTTTCAGGGATGATCTCTGAGTCCTCATGGCAAATCTTCAAGGCAGGCACCTTTATAGGTAAGGAAATGAGACCTGGGGATATGTGAGGCCACTTGCCCAAGGTCTTGGAGCCTGAGCTGGCCTCTCCCGCCCGCCCTCTGGGGAGCTGGCATTTTCTTACAGCTGTTTGGAGACTTTCAGGATCTCTTCTTGCCCCCAGCACTGTGCTGACCTGTAGGCTGCACTAACGTTACCCTTGGTGACCTGGGCAAAGCTCAGCAGCCTGGCACAGCTGTGGCCTGTGCAGGCTGGCCCCTCCTGTCCCTGCTGTGAGGCAGGCCCCAGCGCAGCCGGGCTGTGAGCTACTGAATATGGTCAGTATCCAGATATGACCCCAGACAACCCAGCCTCTCTGTGCAGGGGGGCTGCTCAGTCTGTGGTCTCCAGCCACAGGAGGAAAAGGCAGCCGGCAGCCTTGGACCTGCACTTAGCTTGCCTGCTTTACCTCTTTAGGAGCTCCGTTTGCCTAGGGCGGGGAAGAAATTCTCCCCTCTTTGTTCAAATCCCACAGGTTAAACTTATTACTTTCATGTCCCCAAATGTACATTTCTTTATTCATTCATTCACCATGTGTTTATTCAATACCTTGTAAGTGCTGGGTCTGCACTGGGTCCCAACAACCAGAGGTGAATCAGACAGGGGTGCCCCAGGCTGGGAGGAGTGGTGACCTTGTCCTGGGTCAGGGAAGACTCATATCCAACAGGGCCCATTGGAGTAGAGGACAGCCTAGGTGGTGCTAGGTCCAGCCCACACATTCATGAAGCACCTTAAGCATGGGTTGTGACAGCAGTGATAGGAGACCATGCTCATCAGACAACTCTCAGTTCACACCCCCTTTCCTGACCACACCACACTGTGAAGTTATACTTTTTTAGAAGAGATCTGGGAACAACATACTACATTTGGTTGTAATTTATCAAATGTAAATGTTCAAAATATACCATAATTATTATCATCTTGTTTAGGATTTTCATCAATTGTATATAAAGCCCACAGATGGAAAGTGCCCTGGGCCTCTCTTCTACTCCTAGAGGCTTCACACCTGAACCAGGCCCTCAAAAGAGGAAGGGTGTTCCATCAGGGGAACAGCATGTGCAGCGGCCCAGAGGCACTGGAGAGCATGCACAGTTCCTTGGGGCGGCTGCATTTTACAGGGGAAGGGGAGCAGGGAGGGTAGCAGGCCTGAAAAGCAGGAGGATCTGGGGGAACTTGAAATCCAGGCTGAGGAGTGGGAAGCCTTTTCAGGGAAGGATTCTCATCAGGGGAGTCCATGATCAGATTTGGAGTCTCTATTGCAGCAAGTTCCCTTTTTTCTCTATAATAAGCTCAGTTCTCCTAATGCTCTGTGGGGGCATGGAACATGTAGGTGGCAGCAAGGTCACTTCTGAAGCTTCAGAACCAGAATAAAGACATCTTTCTGCCCCCAGGACAGACAATCCTAAAACTTGAGAGCACCTGGATTGGGCTTCTTAGTAGCACTTGCTACTGAGTCCATTCTGTCCCCAGCACTGGGTCCAGGGCTTGCCCAGGGGTGGACTTGTTGATTCATTCATTAATTCAACAGATATCGACTGATATATACTATATCGAACATAGTATATATAACAATATATACTGTGTTCAGGCACTCTTCTAAGCACTAGGACACCACCATGCACAAGGACAAGGCTCGTGGTTTCACTGGAGCTTAGTCTGGCTAGGGAGACAGACAATATGTAAATAAACAAAAAAATTGCTGAGAGCAGCATATGCTATGCAGGAAATAAAATGAAAATAAGATGGGGGACTCAGACTAGGGTCACTGAGGAAGGGACATTTGAATTGACACCTAGATCCTGAGAAGTGGGCGGGCACCAGGGAAATGTTTGTTGGTAGTGACTAAAGCAAATCAGAATGAAAAAGGCTTATTCTGGACTTTATCTGACCAAGCACTTATTAAGCATCCACAGTATGCTGGATCCAGTAGTCAACAAAGCAGATACAGTCCCTCTTCTGAGACCTTACAGTCTAAACATTAAATAAGGGTGGCGCCTGTGGCTCAGTGAGTAGGGTACCAGCCCCATATACCAAGGGTGGCAGGTTCGAACCCGGCCCCGGCCAAACTGCAACAAAAAAATAGCTGGGTGTTGTGGCGGGTGCCTGTAGTCCCAGCTACTTAGGAGGCTGAGGCAAGAGAATTGCTTGAGCCCAAGAGCTGGACATTGCTGTGAGCTGTGACACCATGGCACTCTACCTAGGGCGACAGAGTGAGACTCTGTCTCTAAAAAGTAAATAAATAAATAAAATAAACATTAAATAAGAAAATGTGCAAATAAGTACAGATTCAAAAATTGGAATATTAGGAGGCCAATGAAAGGAAAAAAAGTGAATGGCTTTAGTGTGGATGGAAGGAGGTGTGAAGGGATTTTCACCCTCTTGAAGAACCTGAGAAACTTGCCTTTTAGGGAGCATACTGGATTTTGTTGCATTTTTTAGAATAAACTTTTTATTTTAAGAGCAGTTAGATTTACAATATTATTGCAAACAGAGTACAGAGTTCTCAATATACCCACAGAGTACAGAGTTCTCAATATACCCACGTCTAGTTCCCCATTATTAACATGTTACATTGTAGGGTAGATGGTTTGTCATAATTAGTGAACCAGTATTGGTGTTATTAATCACTAAAGCCCATCCTTTATCCAGGTTGCCTGAGTCTTTTCCTAATGTCTGTTTCCTATCCCATCAAGGACTCGCCATTATTTACTTATGTCTCTTTAGGCTCCACTTGGCTGTGACATTTGCTCAGATTTCCCTTGCTTTTGATGACAGTTATAAGGAATGCCAGTCAGGTATTTTGTAGGATTCCCCTCGACTAGACTTTGTTGTACGTTTGTCTTATGATTAGAGTAGGGTTGTGCATTTGGGGAGGAAGACCACAGAGGTGAAGTGCTATTTTCATCCCATTGTATCAAGGGTGAAGACTATCAATGACTTGCCAACGCTGCTGTCAACCATGGTCACCGGCCAAGGTGGTGTTTGTCAGACTTCCCCACTGTAAAGTCACTCCCCCCCTTTCCATCGTGTACTCTTTGGAAGGAAGGTACTATGCACAGATGCATTAAGAAATGGGGAGCTTTGCTTCAGCTCTTTGAGGACAGAGCATATAAATTATTCGGAATTCTTATGCACAGGAGATTTGTCTATTCTCTGATTTTTATGTATTTTAACCAGTATTTTCATGCTAGGTCTTTTTTACTTTTTGGAAGTTCAAGAATCCTATTGGTAATTCTAGGGACCTAAAGATATTTTATTTCAATTAACAAAAATGTATGAAATTACTAAGACATTAAATTGGAAGATAGGAAAAAAGCCAATAATTATTTTTATTTTTTTGCAGTTTTGGCCGGGGCTGGGTTTGAACCTGCCACCTCCAGCATATGGGGCCGGCACTCTACTCCTTTGAGCCATAGGCGCTGCCCATTTTTTTTTCTTTTGTGAATACATATTAATGAAAAAAGATTTGGGAATTACTCAAAGCAGAAAGAAGAAATTCTCCAATTCCACTGTTCAGGGCTGCCCATTATTCACATTTTATTTATTATCTTTGATTTTTTTTTCCTGCTAGTCTAGAAGCTATCTATTTATCATCTTTAATTTTTCTGTTGTGCACAATTTTTACACATAAAATACTGTATATGTAATTTTGTTCCTTGCCTCTTCCCATCTTTTTTTCCTTTTGCTTATTGTCACATCAAAAACATTTCCCCTGTGTTACTACACAGACTTCCTAACTATTATTTTCAAAGGCTGCTGAATATCCCCTCATGTGGCTTATGTGTCCACCTCCCCCACAGGCTATGTGCTAGCATGATGCCTGGCACATAGTTGGTGTTTAGAAATTATCGGTTAAATGAATGAATATACAACACAGTAATTATTCCCTTGTTTTTAGAAAGATAGGTCATTTTCTTTTTTCTTGATTCTAAATAACTTCTGAGACAAATAGAACTATCCCCTTAGGATAGTGTACTAGAGTGGAATTACTGGACCAATGGGGGCCAAAAATTTTTCAAGATAAATGCACCAAACCAGAAATCTTCCCTCTGCACCACTGGCAATTGTGCCCAGGGTAATAATTTACAATTGATTAAAGAGTTTGTGGGGTGTTTTTTCCCATCTTTTTCCCCCCTCCTTTCCCTCTCCCCTCCTGCTAAAAAAGGGGGAAAATTATCTGAAAAGGTGAAGATGTTCTCAGACAATCATATTAACATATTCCAACAATCGCAATTTGCAAAATAGTAATCACAACTCCTGGGATCTGGGAGGCATTAATCAAAGCTGCAGGTTTAATTCCGTTTTAAATATTGATGAAATGTGCTTCGGCAGCCTCACCCTGGCGTGTCAGGGCCAGGGGAGCTGCAGCAAGGCGCAGGGGAGGTGGAGGGAGGGTCCGTGAGCAGCTGCTGGGAGGGGAGGCATCTGTGATTCAAATTGGTGGCTGTGCAGCCAGGTAGAGAGTGAAAGGGGTAGTGAAGAGGGCTGTTAAGTCCATTGCTGTCAATTTTTAACGATCAGGGAGGGGCCTGAGGACTGGTTCAGCACAATAAACCCAGTTTGTCTGGTTTCAGGGGTTACCGCTGAAGAGGTTGCAGCTGCACTGATTCGAATAGCCTGGAGACTTCAGAACTGTAATTATCAACCAGGCTGCTCACAGTGTGGCAAAAGTGGGCTCCACCAGCACTTAACTCCTTGTGTGCTGACACATCACCGCTGCTTTCCCCACCCCAAGGCTTCCCAGCTTCCGTGGGGACTCCCAGGCAGCCTCCCCAGGGGAAACTGAGGCCCACTGGCTGCTCCTCAGAACACACCAGAGAGCAAGCCTTTTTCCTTAGGTCATATGGAAAGAAACAGTGGGGACCTGGCTGATTACGTGGGGGCAGTCAATGGTCTTGGTGTGCTCACATCTCCCCTGTGTGAAAAGTCAGGCTTCGGAGCCTGCTGAACACTTGGTTTGATTTCCACTGGCCATGGGCCTAGTACAAGGATGATCTCCTCCATAAAACGAGGGTGATCTCCCCTGCCTCACTGGGCCATTAGAAAGATCCAATGAGATGCAGTGTCTGCCAAGCTTTGAGCACACAGTAGGTTGCTGATCAAAGAGTCTCAGCTCTCTGACCCTGAGTCTGGTGATTTCTGCAGAAGAGGAAGCCTTTTAAGAGGGGAGGCTTTCTGCTGGTCCTCTGTGCTCCAGCTCTCAGGGAGTCCCCTTATTCCCCACCTTCTGCCATTTATCACCAAGGAGGCTGGGTAGTCTCATCCTCCCATCTCTGAGCTAGGCACGGGGTAAGGAGAGAGGCTGGACAGAGGGACAGGAGAAAGGAAGGAGGGAGGGAAGGTGGAAAGGCAGGAAGGCGGGTGGGCAGGATGGTGTGAAAAGAGCAGAGCCAGCTGGGAAGACAGTGACTGAAAGGCCTGTAGGACTCGATGACCCTCCTCCTGGAAGGAATATAACCCCAGAGAAATCTTCCCACGTATCCACAGGGGAATGTGCCCAGGAACACTTGTCCCAGCTATTCCTGGTGGTGGGGAGTTGCAGCAACTTCCATGTCCACCCCTGGGAGAATGAAGAGTAAAATGTGACAGGAGCCAACCACAGAATATTAGGCAGCAGTAAGAATCAAGGAACTGGCTGTACATGTAGCAACAAGAATAGATCTTGATTTAATCACATTTCAATATACCAAAATTTTTTAAGAAGAATAGATCTTGAAAACGCCATGTTGAATGAAAAAAAGTAAGACACAATGAAATCCGTAGCACAATGCCATTTATGTAAATTAAAAACACATTGGTACACAAAACAACATATTTTTACAGAGCCACATGCATTTTTAGGGGTCTATATCCCACCATTTTAGCGAGTCCTTGTTGTGGGGGGTGGGGAGCTGGGCATGGGTTTGGAAGAAAAAGAGGGAAAAATAAACATAAAGTTAATCCTCAGAGGGGTCTTGCCCAGAGAGATGATGTTGGTGGGCTGTGGACTAAGGAACATGATTCATTCAACTTTCGGATTTGAGGTTAAAAAACAGCAGGGGCTTTATAGTTGGACAATCCTCGGTTCAAACCCCAGGCTTCCCCCACACTGACCCGTGGTGATGGACAAGTGCCTCTCCACCTCCATGAGCCTCTGTTAGGGTGGGGAAGACTTGCCTGTCAGATGGTCACAGGATTAAACTAAGGTAGGCACTACGTTTAGGGCCTTCAGGGCACACCAGCCAGCTATCCCCTCTCCTCTCCCCACTGACAGGACCTAAGGAAACAGAAGGTGTCAGCATCCTGGGAAACCATGGGTTCTTTGGTCAAAAATGGAAAGCCCAGAAAGGAAATGAAAATCTGAAGATTCTGTTTCCCGGAACCACCAGCAAGGCCTGGACCCAATACCCTGGGCTTGCCATTGTGGACTGTCTGGGGGGGCAAGTGCCTGAATGTGAGCCTGCTGCTCTCTGGCCACCTGTCTGGATCTGACCAGCTCAGGGTGGTCTGATGACCTCATGCTTGCCTCCCTCAGCAGCACCCATAAGCTAGAAACCCTTGTGTTCAACTTCCCCAAGACCAGGTACTCTGAGAGATTAGGATTAAATGAAAGGTCTGTTCCTCCCCACACACAGCTAAACAGACTGTCCACCAGCAGCCCATCACCTGTGCTGGAGCATACTCCAGTCCCAAGGCCCTGCCTGGGGACTCCCATGGTGGGGATGGTCCCAGCAAGCACCACACATGACCAGCTCTTCCTCTTTCCTTGCAGATGATGACGAACATGAGTGGATCATTCGTACCTGTCGAAAGGGCTGGGACGAGATTGTGGGACGCAGGCCCAAGCTGTGAACTCGGAGGCTGCCTCCACCCCACCAGAATTTTCCGTTTGCCCTCCTGGCACTGGCTAGGCCCAGGCATGGGAGGCAGGGTGCACGTGTTTGTAGTTCTAGAACCTGGCTTTTGACTCACGAATAAAAGCTTCCTGCAGCAAGCGGCATAGGGGTGTTTTCCTTAGAAGACTGTTTCTCAGATGCCATCCTCATTTCATCTGCATCAGAATCACCTGGGCAAAATCATGAACTATAGCTATTCCCAGACCTCACCCTAGGCCTGCTAATCCAGAAGCTCTGGGAGTGGAGCCAGTGTGGTGCCATAGAAACAATAGGGCTTTGGCATCAGATACCTGGATTTAAATCCCAGCTCGATCACGGGTATCATGTAACCTTAGGCAAGTCACTCTCTAAGCCTCACTTTTCTTATCTATAAAATGGTTATAATGATAAAATCATTTATAATGATAAAATGTTTAAAATGGCAGAGTAGCTGTGTGATTTGAATGCAATAAGACAAGCAAAGGACGTGGTGCTTAGCAGGTACTCAATATGTGTCTACTTTAAAGAATAATTTGTTAGCTGCATATAATCTTCCCTCAAAATCACTGCAGAGATTACAGTCGTCCACGAGGAAGCAGCACCATGTTCTAGGGCCACTCTGGGGCCACAGCATCCTGGATCTTTGTATAAGAGTCTCTCCATAGAGACTGCTGAATCACATAGCATCCCACTCCCCTGCCATGTTGTGTCCTCTGGCACTGCCCAGGGGAGGCAGGACAGTGAGTCAGGCTTGGGAGGGCTCTGCTGCAGTCTGCAGGGGGAGGACCCTGAACCTCAAACTGGGATGGAGCCAGGAGCCAGAGTGAGGCTGGGTCCACCCTCGGCTGAGACTTGGGGGAATTACCTTTCCCCCTGAGGTTCCAGTCACCTGGGTAGAATGACAGAGTTAAGTACCACCAGTGATTCCCAAACTGTTTTCAAGTACAGTACACTCTGGGAAAGACTAATCTATTTTCAAAGATAGGTATGTATCTATCTAAGTCAATGTTTGAAAAACGGATTGGAAAAATAGAATAGGAATGGGCAGAAATGGAGTCAGGGATGGAGGATAAAAAAAAAACAAAAACTAATAATAAAGAAAGAGCCTTGCCCTCATGGCCTGTGCACCATGACCCAAAGTTTACGAGCAGCTCATTTCTGTGCAGGGCCACGGGGCTGGGGAAGCCTCCACACCCAACAGGGTAGCTCCGCTCCCACACTAGGAGCTTTGATTTGAACAAATTATTTTGGTGCTGAAAGAAAACTTGACAATCACCAGAAAGATGCTCTCTATCACTGTCCAAATTACATGGTGGCTCTGGAACCTGACCAGCCACTATGAAACCCAGTCTTGTGCAGAAGCTGGGGGCCTGTTGCCCATCCCATTTTCCCTTAACTTTGCCTTATCAAATTCCTCCCCATCTTCCAAACAGGCTCTCAGGAGTCGCCCTCCCTCCCCCACCCCCAAAACCCTCCTCTTCCGTACTTGTTCTGTGAAATTCTCATCTGATACGATTCAGCTCAAATGCATCCTCCTTTAGTCCCAGAAGCATGTTGGAGAGATGTCTTTTTATAGCATTTGCTGACTGTGAGCTCCTCTAGGGCAGGGTCTGGCCCGGAAGGGACCCTTCTCTGAGTCTGCAGAGCCAGCACAGGGCCCAGCTGAGAGCATGTTTTCAGAGAATGAAACAGAGGATGGTAACCAGCCTCATTTCCTACAAAGCTTAAGAAGAGGCAGCTTGACTGAGTACTTAGGGAAGAAACCCACCATGGCGCCTTTACAAGGCAGTTTACTGAGAAACGGTACCAATTTTCCAAGAACGGGGATTGCACGCCTAGCAGCCCATATATTCTGGGAGCCAGGGACCTGAGCCTTAACTAGAGCAGGAAAGAAATGGAATCCCATCACGTTCCAGATGTAAGTGCCAGCACTTCTACTTGCATCAACTTTATTACACAAATAAGACATTTACAAAGCACAACATGAAAGGTAGGTAACAAAACAGACATTGGTTTTACAGAAAAGTGCTTACAATTTTTTTTCCATGTGTGTGTCTCTGTTTTCCCCTTTTGTTTTATATTTAAATAAATAGTCTTGATGGCCTGTACATTCCCAGGCTGCTCTTAACAGGATAGTGGAGACATGTTTGAACTGTAACATACTACGGCCACATGATCCACGCAAGGAATAGGCCCTGGGAGGAGACTCAAGGCAGAGCGAGTATTGGTGGCTGTGGGTAGGGTTAGGCTGGCCACTTGCCACATGGTTGCCATTGGGCTTTGATCATCAGAAGCAACAGTCAAAAGAAGGAGGTGCACTCCCCAAGGCAGGGAGTGGGCCCGGCCACTCCTGTTAATGCCAGCACTTTGCACAGGGCTGGGCCCATTACCACCGGATGAGTTCTGAACTGAGCTGTACCCACCACATTCTGAGTGGTACCTTCTCTTTGCCCTTAGTCAGCTGTCACCATCTTTGGAAGGAAGAGGAAGCAGATGCCCTTTTTGGGCTGCACTTGTGCTTGTCCCTCCTCCAGGTCCCAGAACAAGAGTGACATACACATTTTCATTTTAAGTGCCAACTTCAAGCATCTGGATTCTGAAACCTCATCCAGACTTGGTGAAATAGAGCTGCCATGGGTTAGCAATGTCTGCCACAGGTAAAAACAGGGACAATGGCTGCATATGTACCATGAACTTGCTTTCCCTGTCCTAGAGTCTCCTTCTGAAAGCAAGAGAACAGGTTAACCACAGCAGGAAGGAGGACTTGGGCTAAAACATGCTTACTAGCAACCTCTAGTGGAAAATGCACCAGGACACCAGTAGTTCTGGAATTACAGGATAAGCTTGGGACAAATGGGTGTCCCCTGAAAACATAAATCTTGGTTATGCGTAGCCTGAGCCCTTTTGTTTGGAGTGGAAGAGTTGTAACAGTATGGGGTGAATGTGAATGTGGCTGTGTCTGGCTTCTGTTCTCAGGAGTAGGTGGAACTGGCTTGGGCAAGGCTGGTGGGGAAGCCCAGAGGTGCCTAGGCTTGGCACACTCACCTAGGTAATGGGCGCTCTCTTTCTACCCAGAGATGGATCCTGAGTTAACATTTGGACTGCCATTTCACTGGGCTCTGTTCCTGGCCCCCAGTAAATGATACCCGCTCCAGAGAAGACCTGGCCCAGGTACCCCCTCAAGAAGTAGCCAACAAGGATCCCCTACTCTAACTGCCCCGACATTCAGAAGAGTCATTGCACAGATCAAATTCCTTCTCTGCTATGTTCCCTGCTTATATGCTAGATAATAATGGGAGGCAGGGTCTCTCTCCACCCCAAGTTTTCTCTTTCCTCTCCTTAGAATGGCTAGTATCACTCTCAGTCTAGTGTGCCACATCCCTTTCCTTGATCCCCAGGCCACGGAGGTCTTTGTCTCCCCCCACACCCCCATGCTCCTGCTTCTTGGTCTGGGCAGGTCTCCATCTCTGCCCTGTTGGGCCTCTCAGGGTTGGTCAGTGTCTCTTCTCTTTCTGAATTGACATAACCAGACAGATGGAAATGATAAAATTAGAACATAGCTTTCCTTTTGGGACATCCCACAAACACTGTAGAGTTTTCCAGACAAAAGCAACAGAGTGGATAACATTGGGGGTTGTCAGCTATTCAGAATTCAGAGATGGTTCCAAGAAAGTAGTAAATAAAGGCCAATATGGGGGAAAGAAAACCGTAAATCAGAAGGCTGTTGGCATTTCACAGTTCAATTCTGCCTTTTGCTTTTGTAATCAGCTTAAGCTGAAGATGACTTCTGTTTAAATGGAAAAAATAAGCTGTTGTTTTTACCCTGATTCCAAATTTCAGGGAGTTCTGCCTTCCAAGAGGAGGACTCAGTGGTGCTCCTAGGTTCTCAGCAGGAGAGGGACGGGCTGGGCCTGGAGGGCTGAGCCGGTGGTGGGCAGGATGGCGGACGGGGGTGGATGCAGAGGCGGGTGGATCCCTGGCCACAGCCTGGACACTGGATCTCAGCGGCTGAGGGGCAGCTGTGGGGTGCCCACGGACAGAGGCGGAAGCGCTGGCAGTGTCAGTACTGAAAAAGGATGACCTGCAAAAGGAGGGCATGGCAGGTGGCTGAGCTGGGGGCCTGCCCCACCCTGTAGCTCCCCAAAGGACCTTGAAGGCACAGAGAATGAGGTGGGCTCAGGGGCCAGTCTGGGTTTAAGTCCTGGCTCTGTCAACTTATTTGCCGTGGGACCTCAGGCAACTCACTTCACCTCTCTGAGCCTGTTTTCTCATCTATAAAATAGGAATGTCAAAATCTCTTTCTCAAGGTCAGAAAGATTCCAGTGAGATACAACAGCTACAGCAGAAGTCTACTACTAGGCATTATTTCACTGAAGCAAAAACTCAACTCCATGAGGGGGCCTGCCATTATCTCTACTTCTTTTATTTTTTTCATTATCTCTATTTCACAGGGAGGGCACCAAGACTCGGAGAAGTGGCAGTGAGTGAACCCATGATCACACAGCTAGAAGGATGGGGCCCCAGCACTGGCGGCCAGGCCTGGCTCCAGAGCAAGCTCTCTTTACTGTCACATCACCTCTACCACTCCAAGGCCACCACGACAACAGCGGCTGAGTGCTGACTGCCTACCACCATGTAAGCACTGGATGGTAAGCTAAGTACCTCAAGTGTGTGCTTAACCTTCACAAAGCCAAGAAGCATGTGGCTTGGACATGCCAAGTGCCTGACACACAGCGGGAATCAAGACTGTCTGGCCCTCCCCCGCTCCTACCTAAAGTGCCTGGCTGACATCTCCCTGCTACTGACACAGCCAGTTTCCTGAAGTTCACCTCAAGGATTATTGGCTGGCTGCTCAGGGGGATGTGCCTTTCCACAGTAAAGTGTGAGGAGGAGGTTTCCAGTGGTCCAGGGACATCTGGTGGGCATGGCTACATAGCTGTTCCCTTTTCTGATGGGGAACGTTGCTTGCCCAGAATCCGTTAATGCGGGGAGAGCAGGAGTGAGGAGGGGTGGTGATGAAGGAAAGCAATGATGACACTCTTCATAACAATAGCCACAATAATAACCAACAGCTATGGAGCACTTCCTGTGCTGGGCTCTTTACACAGGTTATTGCATTTACTATCCGCAGCAATCCTAAGTGGAGGGAACTATTAGAATCCCCATTTTTCATATGCAGAAACTGAGGCTCACTGCAGCTAATTGTGTTCCCAGGACTCACAGGGAGGTCGTGGCAGAATGGGGATTTGGAGTCAGCGTGATTCCAGAGCTCATACCACCCTCCCTACCCCACTGGGACACTGTTATACTTCAGCTTCTAAGGTGCCTAGATTTGGGCTTTTAATAACAGAAGCTCTCGGCTTGGTGCACATAGCCCAGTGGTTAGGGCGCCGGCCACATACACTGAGGCAGGCGGGTTTGAACCCAGCCTAGGCCTGCTAGACAACAATGACAAATGCAACAAAAATATAGGCAGATGTTGTGGCAGGCACCTGTAGTCACAGCTACTTGGGAGGCTGAGGCAAGAGAATCGCTTAAGCCCAGGAGTTGGAGGTTGCTGTGAGCTATAACGCCACAGCACTCTACTGAGGGTGACATAGCGAGACTCTGTCTCAAAAAAAAAAAAAAAGAGAGAGAGAAGCTCTCTCAAGAGGGAAGACCCCAGTAAGACCCTTCTCCTCTATGGGCCTCACTCTCTCCACTGATCAATGACAGCTTGGCCCAGATTTTTAAAAACATTTCGAATGCTGAAGCTGTGGGATCTGAGGACACAACCAGGAAGAAACGTGGTTCTGGAAACTGATGACGCAGCGGAGACAGAGGATGCCACATGGGTGCTCAGAGCACTGTTCTCCAGGCCAGGCCAGCACTGGTTCAGGTGAGTGGGTTCAGGGCCAGCACTGGGGGAATCCTGAGTCTCCTCCACTAGCCTGGCTCAGGCCTAGAGGGCTTGTGAGAAAGCCCACACTGTCCTATGTGAACCCCACATAGGCTACACCCTGTAGCCCACCAGAGCCTGTGGGTTTGACAAGACGTGGAAGGTTCCTGGGAGATGGCGAAAAGGCCTGGCAGTGAAAGGGCAAGAGATCATGAGAGAGGAAGTGACACTTTAATGCAGAGCTTCTAGATGTGAAGTTGGGGACCATAGTCCAGCAAGAGAACTCTGACTCAGCAAGCAAATCCAGGGGCTAGAAACTTTCCGTAGCCAAAGCTGCTGGGTCATCCTTCAGGCTAAACCAGACAGAACCACAAAATTAGCTGAACAACCAGTAGGCAAGGGCTCCTCTCCAAGCGCTGAGGCCAGCCCTGTACACTTCCAACACCACCTTCCTGTCCTCGTATAATGCCCAAGCCCCTCACTTGACCGTCCAGCCCAAACCTCTCTTAAGCCATGCCAGCTCACTTCCGCAGTCTCAGGGCCAGACCTGATAGGACAAATGCCCTCTCCCAGAAAGCAGCCAGCTCCAAGGCAGGCGAGGATCCAGGCCAGCTCTGCCCAAGCTTGCCATGTGACCCTGGATGAGCATTGCTCTGTCTGAGCCTCAGTTTCTGCAGGGGTGAAAGAGGTCTTCACATGCCTCCTCCTGGGAGGCTGTGAAGGATGGGTCAGAGAAAGCACCATGTAAACCAAGAAGTGCTGCACAAAAGGAAGCCATTACTGAACTGTGCAGACTTCAGAGTCCAACAGACCCACTGCATCCCTGGATAAGTGGTGTTACCTCTCGCAGTCTCCATTTCTTTACTTTTACAATGAGGAAAACCATCATCCACACCCACAAAGTGGCTGCCAGGTGTCAACCGAATGACATATTTAAAGTGCCTGCCTCAAACAAAGGAGTAGCTGAACAAATAGCTGAACATATTCTCACTGTGAATATGACAATCTCCGGACAATCTCAAGAGAACATGGCTCCAGGAGTGTGCTCACCTACCACCAGATTCTGCAGGAGTTTACATTAAGCACCACCATTTACTTATAAACTTATCTGTCCGATTAGGTTGTCTCTACCTCCGCACGGCATTCATTTCCCCAGGGCTCCCAGCACAGACAGTCTGGCACATAGTAGGTACTCAATCAGGAGGCAAAATCAGACAAACTGCACTGAAGGAGCCGTCTCCCCCACCCAGCTGCCCATCATAACTGCATGGGCTGGGTACTGCTCATCCAAATTCCTGCCCCACCACCACCACTCCAGACATGCCCATCAGACTCTCTGGGGGTAAGGCTTCAGAATTTGTATCTATACATGCCACCCAGGTGATTCTGAGGCATGCCAAGTCTGGGATGCACTGCTCTGGATGGCTCCTGACTTAACTACAGCTCTAAAACTCTGATCTCTCTTCCTTAACCACCATGCCCACTGACACTCACAGCTGCCTCTTAACTGCACAACATCCAGCTCAGCCTCCCTGAGGATCCCTATAGTGGCAGTTCTGAAACAGGCCTTCCAGAGCCCCCACTGCTCCAGGATAAAGCACTGGGTCCCTGCCTCTCACTGCTCTCCCTCCCATGCCTATGTGCCAGCAACACTGAATGGCTCAAGGTTCCCTGAGAGCAATGATGGTTCAGACCTCCCCTGGTGAATTCTGACTCAGCCTGTAGGCCTGGACTTGCCTTCCTCTGGGAAATCTTCCCCGAGTCTCTCCTTTGCCCTCCACCTGCTCCCCAGCTTCCCTGGCTTTCCCCTGGCTACCTCCCAGCTCTTTGACCATTCTGTGTTGTAACCGTTGAGGTCTATCTCTCCCTCCAGATTGTGGCCTCCCTAAAGGCAGAGACTACTTTGCTCATCTCTACGCTCGTGGCAACAGACTCAGAACTGCTAGGCACAGGCAGTATGTAGGAAATGTCTCCGAATAAAGGAATATGTGAGTGAATCAATGTACATTCTCATGCAGACTTTGACCTTGAGCTACCTGGGCCTCAATTTCTCCATTTCTAAAAGCAGTAGATTTCAAGGCTAGCTGAGGTGTCTCAGAGCTGGGAAGGAAGGGAGGCTCCTACCCACTCTCTGGTTTCACTTTCATCTACATTTAAGATTAAACAAACGGGTCCAAGTGCTTAGAACACAAAGCCTTCAAGCCACTGGACTCAGTGATGTCTAAACAGCCTTCTGGGTGTCAGTCCTAATGTCTAAGACAACCAGAGATCCTGGTTCCACAGCAAATGCCCTGCCAGTTGACAAAGGTCACCAGCTGGCCTGCTATTGCTGGACCCCACCAGCTCAGGGTATTCACTCTCAGCAGACAGGAATGAAAAGGAGGAAGGAGAATGAGTGAGATGATTAGAGGTGGCAAGGCAGTACTGATATAAGCCTTCCCTGAAACCTCAAAGCTTGAGTAAATTCACAAATCTAAAAAGGATAAGCCCAGAATGTTGGGAGGGAGGGTGTTGAGGGTAAAAGGAGGCCTCTGGAGCAGCCCTGCACATAGAGGAACCCACAGGCAGCTACTTGACTGAATTCTCTAGAGATGCAGCGGCAGCCCGAGTGGGCTGGGCTCAACAACACAGAATGCTGCCAGAACCCATCCCTGGCAGGATGGCTCTGACCCACCAGACCCATCCTGGCTCCATTTACCTTCTCACCCCGGTTGGAAAGCGGCCCATCCATATCGGCTTTGAGGTGGACAGGGGGTGCGGTGTAAGGCAGCCGGCAGTGCACCTGCCCGCACTGTACCTGACCTGTGGACGAGAGGATGCCTTGGAGCCCATCGCCCCGGCTGCACATAGGATCCCATCTGCCCCATTCTGTGCAAACTAGAGCTCTGAGACCAGTTTCATCTCTGCCGCTTACCTCCTAGGTAGCCCTGGGTAAGATTTCAATAAAGTTGGTGGTGATACTATATATAAAAAGTGCCATGTGATGGCTTGGTATAACTGTCCAGCTCACTGGCAAATAAACACTACACAAATAAATGTGTAGTGACACCTCCTACAAGCGAGGCTCTGCCCCATCTATTCAGATCCTCCCTTAGCCTAAGTATCACAACTCTACCCCATGCCTCCCAGATGACTCTGCAGTCATAACGTCACCAAGCTATTTACAATTGCAACCAACACCAACACTCACCCCTACCCTCCCTGTCCTCCTCTGGGCTTTATTTTTCCTTCTTTAGCACTTATTGTGTGACTTGCTGCAGATTTTTATCATCTATTTGATATCACCTGTCTTTGCCAATTAGAATGCAAGCTCTAAAAAGGCAGGATTTTTTTTGTCTACTTTCTAGATTCTTTTTTTTTTTTTTTTTTTTTTAGAGACAGAGTCTCATTTTATCACCCTTGGTAGAGTGCCATGGCATCACAGCTCACAGCAACCTCCAACTCCTGGGCTTAGGTGATTCTCTTGCCTCAGTCTCCTGAGTAGCTGGGACTACAGGTGCCCACCACAATGCCCGGCTATTTTTTTGTTGCAGTTTGGCCAGGGCCGGGTTTGAACCCGACACCCTCAGTATATGGGACTGCCGCCCTACCCACTGAACCACAGGCAATGCCCTACTTTCTAGATTTTAGATCTTTGTGGATTTTCAGTATCTAGAATGTGCATCCTTTAAATATTTCTTAAATAAATTTATGTACTTTATTCCAACATCTAAAACTGTTTGGGAAAGTCCATCTTTGTCTCTGATCCAAATCACTCATGCTTCAGCATATTTCCCACATAGTGGAAAAGTCTGTTAGCTATCTCTTCTCTGGACTTCATTCTCTTTGGTCACAAGGAAAGAGCCTTGTACGGATGACTTACAACTGACATGTAACTTGGAACAAGTCGCTATGCCTTTCTAAGCTACAGTTCTCTCATCTGTAGAATAAAGCAGTTGTATTAAATTGGGGGTCCTTAACCTAGGGTGTTTAGGGAATCCATAAATAGCCTCAATTTACTTAGAAAAATATGTGTGTCTGTGTATTTTTCTGGGGTCTGGTTCCAAAGCTTTTATTACATTCCAACCTCAGAAGTAACTTTAGTTAACTGCAGAGAAAATGTTCATTTTTCTAGGGTCTGGTTCTAATACTTTCATTAACCTCTCAGCTCTAAGGCTTCAGAAAAGTTAAGACTCTATGAATCCACTAAACTCTAAAGCAAATTGCTAGGGTCATGCAGGAAGAGTGGCAGGTCCAGACACCCCCAACATCTTCGGCTCCAAGCTGGGTTCCACCTCAAGGGGAAGAAGAACAGGCATCTCAGCCCCTTCTCTAGGCATCGACAAAAGAAAGTTCTAGGAGTACGTCAGCAGAGTCCTAGCAGGGACTCTGGAGGCCATGGCCCCACTTCCAAGCGGGTAGCTTAGATCCATTACTGACTCCACAAGATAGCCCAGATAGCGGGTAGCCCAGATACCAGGTACCCAGAGACCCCCTGGCCCTTGGTACTTTTAATAAGTGTTTAATAGGCTTCGCATAGCTGTAACATATGTCATTATTTAAAAAAGGAAGGGGGAAAAGTCCCTCCTACTGAGTAGATGGTTCAGAAATGGAACAGTATAAAAAGACCTGGTTTCCAACTAGCAACCTGATACAGCAGACAGGACTCTACACTCCTAGTTCTGCCACTCAAAACCACCATCACAAAAGCAGGTAATACAGGCAGTCCCCAGCTTATGAATGAGATAGGTTCTGTAGATTTGTTGGATTTTTACATAAGCTGGCATAGGTAGGTACATTTACCTATTACCAATAACAGCCTCTCTTTGTAAGTGTGAGTTGTATGTAAGTCAGATGTTTGTAACTCGGGAACTGCCTGTACTTCTCTGACATTTACTAAATGTTGAAGACTTTAAATCAGTTATCTCATTTGATGCTCACGACACTGCATTGTCCTTACTTTTATAGGTGGGAGAACTAGTATTCAGGGAAGCTAAGAAATGCCCAATGACACACGGCTTGTAAGTGGCAGGGTTGGGATGTGAAGCCTGGCAGTCTGACACCTAAGCCCACATTCAATCATTACAGAGTGCTGGCTCCCTCTAACTTACAGTGGGCCCTTGGTTCCTCATCTATTCAATGGGATGGGGACCTGTGATGGCTAGAGACACTGTCAATAGTGTCTGGCACTGGCAGGTACTCGGTAAGCAGCAGCTCTCTCTCTCTGACCACCCTTCTTTTTCCCTTTTACTTGGAGCCAGAGAAGGGAGGGTGTGTGTGTGCGTGCATGCGTGTGTCTTGTGGTAATTTCTATTTTATTGGTCATGCCCAGCTTTGAGGAAACAATCACAAAGTGAAAGAAAGTCTGTGATGAGCACCTGCTCAGTGGCAGGTTCACTGGGTGTTCACCCCTGACATGTCCAAGAGGCTGCTTCCTCGCTCCTCCAGGCTTCTGCTCCAAGGTCACCTCACTGTGACTTGTGAGCATCTCCCCAGAGGGCTCACTGTGTCCCCACTCATCTCCACTCTGAAACATGAGCCCCAGGACAGTGGCAGCTTTGGTCTACTGCATTCGCTGCCACGTTCCAGCACAAAGAACACAGAAGGCACTCAGACTATATTTACTGAATCCATGTAGGGTCTCTCGCAGCCCTCGGAAGTAGGCATCATTGAAATCCCAGGTGCCAGATGAGGAAACTGAGCACTAGAAGGTTAGGTGGTTTGCTCAAGGCCTTAGCCCGTGGGTGCTCCCCCAAACACACTCTTGCCGGAATGCTTTCTGGGCCAGGGCCTGCTGCATTCAGTTCCCCATCCATGCGCTTCTCTATGTCCTACTTATCCTTCCAGTCTCAGCTTGCTGAGCGGCAGCCAGTCCCTACACCCCAGCATCTCCATACACTCTCCCAGCACCTCAACAACAGGAATCACCCCCAATAAAACCTCATCTGTTTGGTTATTGTTCCACACCTACCAGAACGCAGGCTCCACAGGGCAGGGCCCTTGTCCCTCTTGCCCTCTCCCCAGTCTCTGGGTCTTGCACAGACTGGGTGCTTTGAATGTGTTTTTGAATGACTGAATCCCTTGGCTCTGCTAAGGGTCCCGCCCCACTGAGGCAGAGCGGGGGAATTTACCACCAGCCCCAACCACTAGGCCCAAGTGACCTCAGAGGCCACGTCTTCACCCACGCGGCTCCTCAAGGCCTCCCCACGCCTCCACCCCAGAGGCATCGCGGTCACTTACTCTCAATGTAGCCGTGCAGAGTGACCATGCGCGCCCGCTCCGGGCTGCTGAACGGGGAGTAGTGGATGTCGTCGGACAGGGCTGAGGGGAGGCGGGATGGGGGCGCCCCTGAGGGCGGCACTGGGTGCTGCGGTGTGTGCTTTTTATGACGCGCCCGGCAGTTTTGAAACCACACCTGGAACGACAGCCTCAGCAGCTTCAGCCTCACGGAAACGGGTCGAACACGCCGCCGGGGGACCCCGGGCGGGACGGCGTCGTCGTCTCCTCAAGGGGTGGCCACACGCACCCCCGACGCTCTGCTCCAGAGCCCAGCTATGAGCTGGAGGGCGCTCCCACGTCCCCAGGCCGCGCCCCAGAACCCCAAGGCCCCGCCCAGCCCCGGTCCCACCTGGATGACTCTCCGGCTGAGGCCCGTCATGTCTGCCAGCTTCTGCAGCGTCTGTGCGTCGGGGTTGTTGTCCTGCGCGAACTGCGCCTGCATAACCTGCGGGCGCGGGAGGGCGGTGAGGCACCAGCCAGCGAGGTCTCGGAGACCCCGGCCCAATCAGAGGCTCCGGCCCAGAGGCCACGCCCCAGGCAGCCGCAGCCCCTCTCCGCCACCCGCGGGTCCGGGCAGAGGGGCGGGGCCAGGAGGCCGCTCAGCCCCGCCCACTCGTGGCCCCGCCCACGTCCCGGCGGTGGGCGGCCTGCCCGGGTACCTGCAACTGTTCGGCGGTGAAGGACGTCCGCGCGCGCTTGGCCGGCTTGGGCTGACTGTCCTGTTCAGAGGGCACTGCCCCCTCCAACGTGAGGCCGTTCCCTGGGGGCGATAGAAGCGGCTGACCACGCGTCCCCATCTCTTCTAGTGGCAGCCTGGAAAGGACGGGGGTGGGGGGAGCTTGTCCCTGGAAGGGTCAGGAGCAGCGGGAGTTGGCTGGGAGCGGGATCCCAGGGTCCTAGTCCCTGTGCTCTTTGGGGAAGGGGCTTCTGTTTCTGAGAGTACACTTAGTCTTTCGGTGTGCTCTTTATATCTCAAACTTGTCTTTCGGTGTGCTCTTTATATCTCAAACTCCTAAGGAGAGGTGGCTTTATGCCCAGTTTATATGGGAAGAAATTGAGGCTCAAAGAGAAGAAAGCCCCTGCCCTAGACCTTTCCACTAGGATCTGAAAGCTGGCTGACCCTAATGTCACAACCCGGAGGAAACCAAAGGCTAGTGGAGATAGCAAGCAGGTTACAGGACTGTGATCCCAATTTTATAAAAATTAGTGGAAGAAAAAGGGGTTAGGAGGATATATACCAGAGTGTTAACAGTGGTTTGCCTCCAGGTGTGGGATTATGGAGACTCTGTACTTTCATTATTCCTGTACATTTTGAGGGTTTTCAGATTTTTTTTTAGTTGGGGGGGTCTCACTATGTTGTCCAGGCTGGTCTCAAAGTCCTGGCCCACAGCAATCCTCCCTTGGCCTTCCAAAGTGCTGGATTTACAGGCATAGCCACCATACCCATCTACCCAGCTCTTCGGAGGTTTTTAAAACAATCAGATGTCACCTTCTCTAGGTTTAATTTTATTAACTGGATATATGTTAGATAGTTTCTTCCCACTTACATTACTTTTACAATCATGCTAAAACACTAAATATATTCCCATTTTACTTTTTAATACTTCTTTTTTCTGAATATAAAAGTAATACATGGTCCCTATCAAAAACTCAGATAATTCTTATGAGCATAGAAAAGAAAATAAAAACCACTGTAATCCCACAACTCAGAGATAACTACTGTTCACAATTTATTCATTTTTTTGTTTGTTTGTTTGTTTTTAGAGACAGAGTCTCACTTTGTTGCCCTCGGTAGCGTGCTATGGCGTCACACCTCACAGCAACCTCCAGTTCTTGGGCTTAGGCAATTCTCTTGCCTCAATCTCCCGAGCAGCTGGGACCACAGGCACTGGCCACAATGCCCGGCTATTTTTTTGTTGCAGTTTTTTTGGCCAGTGCTGGGTTCAAACCCGCCACCTTCAGTATATGGGGCCAGCACCCTACTCATTAAGCCACAGGCACCGCCCTATTGTATTTTTTTTAATTAGAAAAAAAAATTATGTTTTCGAAAAACCTGAAATTTCTTTCTTTTTCTTTTTTTTTTTTTTTTGCAGTTTTTGGCTGGGGCTGGGTTTGAACCTGCCACCTCCGGCATATGGGGCCGGCGCCCTACTCCTTTGAGCCACAGGGGCCTCCCAAAACCTGAAATTTCTAAATACATACACTGAAAAAATCTAGAAAGACACATACTAAAATATGAAGGAGGTGTCATTTGAAGTGATTCTTATTTTCTTGTTTCTTAACTGCCTTTTCTAATTTTTCTACCATGAATGTGTGTGTTATATTTAAAAAGTAAAACAGTAACCACTTCTGAGAGTTAATCAGTAAGAAGCTGAGGGCCCCAGCCTTCAAGTTCTCTTGCATGAGTCTGAGGTCTGGTGGCTATGAGGGCCAGGGTATAATTGGCAAGACTGTGATCAGGGATGGTCCTAGTTGGTGCAGGTATAGAAGGAGCCTATAGTCACTGACAGACCACGGTGTAGAGAAGCTCTGACTCCCAGATGTCCACTATAGTCAAACTGCTAACTTCCACACTGCTGCAATTAACTTCATAGAACACCAAATTCACTTGCTGCACACTTAGGCCACTTAGCCCTAACCCTGACTGGAGAGAATGATAGTCCTAGTGTAGCCATGGCCAGGAACACTCTGGAGGTCCCTGACTAGTCCCAGGCTAGGGCCTAGAAATTGGGGTAGTTTGGTCCATACCCCTTTCCAGAGAACTGGGGATGGAGCAGACATTTTGCAGTATTAATGTCATATACGAAAGCAAGCAAGACAAGTATTGGCATGCCAGGCTTTTAGACACAAAAATGAAACTCAGGGGGGCAGTCACAACCCTGTAGCCTCCTCAGCTTTATAATGTCTGATTCATAAGCCCTAAAGTTTGGGGATGAGGTGTATGGCATGGTCTAGTGCTTAAGACCTGGGCTTTGGAATTAGGCAAACCTATTAGTATGTAACCTTTGGCAAGTCTGCCTGTTTCTTCTCCTGTAAAATAAGGACCAATGATCTACTTCCTAGGGTTTTTGTAAGGATTACATAAAATCCAAGTTACACAGAAGTTAGCAGCTTCCACAGACCCTGATAGGGGAATGAGGGGAAGAGTCCTTGCCTCTGCCCACAGCCAAACTCCACCCCACCTGTGAGTCAGCTCTCAGGATCCCTGGAAGACATGCACCCTGTTCCTGGACCTAAGTGTCTCAGGGACTCAGAGTCAGAAGAGATTTGGGGATCCTCCTAGCCCAGTACCTACCTCAGCTGGGGGACTGAGGAACAGAGAGGAAAGGACACTTCCCATGTGAGCACAGCATGCTGGAGGAGTTGGGGGCTCCAGACTCAGAAACCTAGCCCTTTCCCCTCACAGGGCCCCCCAGCGCAGAATGAAACCACCCTCAAACCTCTGCCTTGGAGCTGCTAGGATAGGAGTTGGGAGAATGCAGGCCAAGCCATCTTTCTGGGACTGGCCCAAACCAGGTTCCAGGAAGCTGGAGGGGATAAGCCCCCAACCCCATGAGAACTGTGGGAAGACAGAGTGGTTGCCCAGTCATGAGCATCCTCTCCAGGGTTCTGTAAGCGCCTCTCAGCTTACAACATGTCCGCTTATCTATCTTTGAGACCGTAGCCTATCCTTAGCTCCAGTTTACAGATAAGGAAACACGGCAAAGAAAGGTCATGACTTCTGACTCCCAAGCACAGGGCCAGAAGCTCCTGCTCTGTGTAACGTCACCCCCGCGCTGGCTCTGGGAGATCTGGGGGCACTCCCAGTCCCTGGAGGAGTGTGGGCGGTTCCTGGGGTGCCCGAGGTGGGAAAGGGCTGGGGGGTTGGGGTGCTGGACGGGGCGGGTTGGGTACCGTTCTCCGCGGCCCTCTTGAGGTTCTCGATCATGGTGTCGTAGTGGATGCGGCACAACACCTTCTCCTCCACCAGGCCGAACTCCTCGCCCGTGGACAGCTGGCGCTTGCAGGAGAAGCAGGCGAAGCAGGCCAGGTGGTAGGCGTTGCCGCGCGCCCGCCGCACCCAGTCGCTGGCGTAGATCTGCCGGCCACACCGGGCGCACTTGGTCCCGAATCGGCTGCGGGTTGAGAGGGCAGGACAGGAGTGGCGAGGTTCAGTTTGGACAGGCTGTCTCTGCCCCCTCCACTCCTCAGTCCCGTTCCTCCACCCCTCGCCAGGCTCCTGGCCTCAGGGCATCACCCTTTGCTTGGATTTACTACCCCTGTCCAGCTAAGTCCCACCTAGAAGGTGAACCGAAGAACTACTTTGATTTTCTTCTTGGTGCTTTTCTGAATTTTCTAAATTTTCTACAATAATCACTTATATTTGTGTATTTCATTAATGTGTTCGTTAAAACACACAAGTGTTAGAAAAACATAATAATAGGTCATTTCTTTTTTTTGCAGTTTTTGACAGGGGCTGGGTTTGAACGCGCCACCTCCAGTATATGGGGCCAGCCCCCTACTCCTTGAGCCACAGGCACCGCCCAATAATAGATGATGATGATTATTATTAAATAGTTGAAATGTTGAGCACTAATCACTTGCCCAGAATGATTCTGAGTGTTTCATGTTGATTATCCCAGTTAGCTCTCATTGTGTGAGGAAAATGGGGAGCAGAGAGGTTAAGTAACTCACACAAGGTCACACAGTTCCAAGGATAGGAATGCGAGTCTGACTCCAGAGATGAGTATAAGCAATAGCCCCAACTGTAAAGAAGCTGGGAAGAAGAGACAGATATGCACTCACTGGCTGTTTGGCCCTGGGCAAGGTGTTCAACTTCTTGCTGTTCACATTTTCCTGGCTCCAGCTGACCTAGACAACAGCATTGACCGCTACTCCTTGTTTAGTGCTTTGAAGTCTACTATGTACACAGCTAGTCCTAGACTCTGGAACTAAGACTAATGTTTAAAAACCCCATCTGGAGTGTCCCCTTGCCCCTTAAGTCTTTCTTGATTCTGCCTCTTCCTCTTTTCCCCCATTTTTTTAATGCAGTGATGAGGATGCAGCTGCCCCCACCACCAGTCTAGAAGCCCTTCCTTCCAGGAAGCAACAGAGTCTGGTTCACCCTGTCCCAGAAGTCAGCCTCGTGCCTGACCCCTCAGCATCAGGGAAGGGTTGTTCTTTAAGTGGATGACTCACCTGTGATTCTGTCCCAACCCTGGCGGCCTCGGTTTCCTCTGGCGTACACTCTATTTCAGGGAATGGTGCCACCACTCATCCAGCCCCTCAAGCTTGGAAATCTATACCATACACTCCTCCCTCTCCTCAACTCACATCCAGCCAATCATCAGGCACTGTGGGTTCTGTCTCCCAAGTATCTCTGGGATCCATCTCCTCCTCTCCACTTCCACAGCTGCCCTCCTGGGCTAGGCTCCCCATCCGGCACTCCTCACTGCTGTGTCCCCCCGACTCTGGGGAGGTTTCCAGCCTCACCCTTACCGACTCATCTTCCACAGGGCAGTCACAGCCAAGTTTCCAGTATCCCATGGAATCCCATCCCTGCTCTGCTTACGATCCTGTGGTGGCTCCACTCTACCCTCTGGTTTTGATCCAAAACCCTTGGGGGTTACAGAATGCAACAAACCACATCCCGTTCAAGCTGATCTTTTCCAAATTCAAAATCTCCCACCCTCTCCACACCCAAAGATAAATCTCAGCCAGCCACAATGGAAGGTCAGTCCCAGGTCTTTATGGTCTCCTCCAAAGCACTTTCCCACCCCCAGACCTTTTCGCTGACTACTCCGACTCCCAACATATACTCCCCCCAGAGTCCCACAGCTCCCAACACCACCCTCTCAGAATTGATCATACAGATTTGTAAATGTTGGTTCCTGATTCTCCCCTTCCACCTCTTCCAGCTTTCTGGAGTGGTGGTGACAGGGGTGAATTGAGAAGATTTGCCTATGTGTCCCCAGGGCTAGCACCCTTCCACCCGGAGGAGCGAATGGCGGAAACAGCAAAAACGCTCAGGTTACAGGCTCGCCTGCCTTGGCACTTTCAAGCAAATGTCTGCTGGGAAAAAAAATAATAAAACGGTGCTGGGTGGTATTGAGTGCGGGAACGCAGAGGCTTTGGCCACTGCCGGCTCCCAGACACACCCCAACGCCACTCTGTCAAGTAGCGCGATGGGTTCCCGCCGTGGTGTCGCGATTAGTTCGGGCGACGCTGCGCACCTTTGCCGAGTCAACCGCACCCCGAAGCAGCCGCGGTTCTTGACCTCGGAAACGCGGTTTCCCTTGGGGAGAGCCTAGAGGAACCCGTGGTCTCTATTCCCAATCCCGCAGTAAAAGGGAGAGGAGACTACTTTGCTTAACCCTGTCTACTCCTGCGGAAGGGCCGACCCGGGGTTACGCAGCCCGGCAGGTGGTATCCGGACTGGGAGCACTTTCTGGCCTCTGAGCCTAGGCTGACTTTCCATTAAGTAAGCTTCAGAAGGAGGAGGCAGCCAGCCGTGCGCAGAGCCCTCGCTGCGGGGCGCGCCGGGGTGAGGAGCCAGCCTTCATTGCACCCCCTCGGCTTCGTGGTAACCCGATTTGGCGGGGACTCAGGAATCGGTTTTTCATACCTGGAAATCAGAGGTTCAGGAAGCACAAGTTACTTGCCCGAGACCACGCAATGCGGTCCCGACGGTGAAGTCCCTCTGAGGTGCAAAAAGTACCTCGAACCTTCGGAGCAGCCGGACGGACGACCAAGAGAACTGTGATTCGGGTGGTTGAACAGGAGTGGGGCCTGGTCTTGCAGTGCGCTGTCCCTTCTCTGGGCCACGGGTTCTGAAATTCCCGAGAGCCGGGCCAGAAGCCCACACGCCTCTGGAAAGGTGGGAGGCGTCCTTAGGGGGCCTGCAGAGCCCAGAGCAGAAATGGTCCCCGCCTTCAGAAGCCGATTAAGAGCGGCTGAGTCTCTGGCCTGTGGTTTCCGTGCGCCGCAGCTGGTGCGCTGCCCCAGCGTGCAATCCCGAATCCTCCAGCTTGGCTCCGTGGGATTTTTCGTCCTCGGCCAGGGACGCGTCTCAGACTCCCTAGGCACCCCTGATCTTCCTGACCCGCGAGTCCCTGTGGGTCACAGTATCCCGGACATCCCCTTGCGCCACGAGTGATCTCTCAAGAACTTTCTCACCCTCTGCACGTCACCCCGAATGCCTGGTGCTGTCTCCAGTCCTAGGATCTGCCTGAGTTCCCCGTGGCTCAGCTCAGACTACGAAATCGTCCTGGCACTTGGATTCTTGGGGTGAGAGTAGAGGGTCATTATGCAGATTTGCCAGCCTCAGCAGCTCCTGCGGCATGTCACCCACCCAGGACATGGGGCAGGGCACTAAGGGCACGAGGAGGCTTAAGGACCAAGGCTCTGACAAAACCACCGACTCCTTCCCCAGCGGGCTATGAGGACCGAGCCACCGGATTCCGGAAGCGGCAAAATCAGCATCAGAGACAACGAAACTCCAGGAAACGGTTGTTCGGGAGCTGGGACCAGAGCGCCAAAGGGATTAGGAGGCGCACCTACCGCCACTCCAGCCTTGCTAAGAGGTCCAGGCCCTACCTGTCCCGCTTTGAATCCAGGAGCGCCTTGGGTAAAGACGCAAAGGACTGAGGCGCTGGAAAGGTGCCCGACAGATGCTGAGCATCCCAGCTACTGCCAAACGGAGTAGAGTGGGCACCGTACCCGCCGTGCCCTCCACCCCCGAATGGGGAACAGAGATATTTAGGGCACTCGTGGTTGTGTGGAGGGAGCTCCCCGCCCTTGACCAAGTCTGGCTCACTTTCCCAGCCTACTTACCCTGGATACCTAGTTGGATGAATTACTTGTTGGATGCATGAGCCCATTGGAATTTCACCACCATCCCTTATCCCATTATTAACCTACTACCCCTTTTATGTCAGAGGAAACCAAAGCTCAGGGTGGGACAGGCAATGTTACAAAGCTATTGAACCGAGGGGCTGAAAGTCAAACTGGAGTTCACTTATTTTAGGTTTAAGACGCTCACTTGATGGCCTTAGAGAGACCTCATGAAGTGAACATTGTGGGTTGGAGGGGGAACCCTTCCTGTTCTCTCTGCTCCTTCCCTTCCGTGTAAACCCTTTGGAGAAGCCGGAAAAACAGAACCAGCAATTAAGAGGTTAAAACGGCCCTGCCTCGGAGGTCCCGGCCCAAGGCCCCTCCCCCAGTCCCCCTCTCAGTTCCCCCAACATCTGTCCCCCAACAGCTGGCGGCTGCTGGGCCTCGCTCTGCCGCGGTGGGGGGCCGCTTCCAGGCTTCCAGGCTCCTCTGGGACCCTCACTCTGAGGGAGGGGGCGGGATTCTCCCGCTGGAGACCATGAGCAGAGCTCCAGCTCCAGGTGGAAGGTCTGAAAAGGCTGGGGCCTTGCCCTAAGTCTTTTGGGTAAGGCAGGAACAGGAACTTTAGCCTCCTGGGCACTCTGTGAACCTATGCCCCCATAAACATAAGGGGAGGCAATTAACCCTTTATTCTCCCTTCCCATTATCAGAGGGCAGCAGGGCCAGGGACCAGGGTGACCTAATTTTGGCAAAGTTACTCCACTCACAGGTCTCTGAGGTCACTCCTGCCCTAGTGCTTCCAGGGCCACCCAGGTACAGTCACACATCAGAGCCAACAGTGGTGCTCCCTGTGTGAAGCCAACCAAACTGGGCTAGGAATCTTAGGACCAGCAGAATCTTTGCCATTCTACCAGGTGCTGGAAAGGTGCCCGATAGATCTAGGATGCACAGAGGGGGTCTGACATACCTCACCTACAGAAGAGAATGGGGAGTTTAGGGTTAAGGATGGTGGAGTCAGGAAGCATGGACTTATGATCCAGCCTCTGCCACTTAGCTGTGTGTCCTCACCTTACAGGCCTCAGTACACACACACACACACACCACTAAAGTGGGGATTATAAAAGTATCCTATACATATATGGACTGGAGGATTGCATGAGATAACACAAGGAAAGCCCTGTTCCTGGCTTAGAGAACAGCACCATATAGTCTGATAATATGTGTCCTCATCCCTGCCTGGCCCCCTCTTCCATGTTCTCTCTATGTGACCCTGGGCAGGACACTTTTCCAGAGCATCAGTTTGCTCAACCAGACAATGGGCACAATGCTCCAGGAGGCTGAGAGAGCCCAGTGGGACCTGCAGGTCAGGCTGAGCCTAGCCAAGCATTTGCAGGGCAGCAGCTGCAATTAGGTGGGCATGGAGTCTGTAGGAGACTGTCTGAGGATGTGGTTTTCAGAGGCAATGGAAATGTGAATGCCCCAGCAAGGAAATCTATTCCTCTCTCCCAGCATTTTCTTCACTTCTTGGAAGAAGACAAAGAAAAATGGTCTTAATGAAAAAGTGAAGAAATTAAAAGCCCTATCACATTTCTCTGGTAGTAATTTTTTTTCTTCCAGAATCTCAGAGAGTAAGGGGAAGCAGGGATCTGGTTGAGCCCATGAAGGTTGGTGAGGGTCCTGTTTGGAGTATGAATTGGAGAAACCGAGGCAGAAAGTTCCTGTGACACAGCTGAGGACACATACCTTGTGGAAAAGCAATCCCTCCTAACAATGCAAATTAGTCAGGAGGAGCACTGGACCTCCCCGATTCCTGCCATACTTTGGAGCCCCCTTGTCTGGTAAACTTAGAGTTCCTTCCTAACCTCTAACTTCCTGAGCTACCAATGCTGGCTCTGCCAATGGAGACTGTGAAGGGAGGTCTATAAGATGTTATTGAGAAGGGACAAGGTAGGAGATAGAATGGAGGAGAAACCCTCCCCTGGGGAAAAAGATCAGAGATTAGAGGACCATGGGACTCCAAAGTGCTCCCTCCATGGGGCCTTGGCTACTCCCTGCCCCCCATCCCATTGGGAGATCTTGGCTTCTTTTAAGGTAGAGAACTCAAGTTCACCACCCACCAGACCTTGACTCTCGACTTCAGGAAACAAAAGCCTAGAGAATCTCAGCACCTGACCCCTCCCAAGTCCCATCTCTTGAAAGGGAAACTCTGCCTCCCAAGCCACCATTCATGCCCTCTAGGAAGACCTTCATAGCAGCCACCCAGAGCTGTGGCTATAGTTCAGTGCAGACAATAGTCCTTGCCAGATACTCAGCAGCTTTTTCTCTCCCTTTTTGTGGTTTTTATTGTTTTTATTACAGGTGGGGCTGTCAGGGATAGATTATGCCCACAGGGAGACCTGGCAGCATGGGGGTGGGGTTGATCAGAAGAGCCATGCAATTCTGCCCTCAGCACTGGGAATATGAGTTTTTATGGCCTCCATTTTCATAATCAGAAAACTGATTTAGTTTTGCTTTGGGAGCTCTTGTCACAGGAAAAGCAGTAGCACTTAGAACCTGAAGCCCAGAAATGGCCTAGCCCCATCCCTCCAGGCAGGCCCTTGTCCTCAAGCTGCCTGGGGAAATGCCATCACAGGCTCTGCCCAGCATCCACCCTGCCAATGGTGACAATGGTGATAATTGACGCATTCATACCAACTGCCCATTCATACCAACTGCCATTTAGGGAGCCTTTACACAGACTTCCCCTCAGCGGCAGCCTCCTTGGCAGCTCAGGGAGACACTCCCAGAAACGGAGAACTAAGGGCAGAAAGATTCAGTGACTTGCCCAAGGTCACAACTGGTTTGGCCAAGCCCAGTCTCCTGCCTTTTCCCACAATGGCTGCATACCCTAACCTCTACCCTATTCCAGTGGGAAGAGAGACCCTGGAATTAGTGGAGATTCTGAACAGTAGAGATTTGACTAGTTTCAAGGTCTAGTAAAGCACGGCATTCAAAGAGGCTCAGTCTAGCAGCAAGGGCACGAGCCAGAGCTGGAGACGCAGCGAAGAAAATTGGATAAGTGTCCAGTAAGGCTGCCAGGTCTGTTGTCACCAGGAGAGCCAAGGAGAGAGGGTCTGCCCTGACTTACACCAACCTGCTGGGTTCCACAAGCCGGAGCCCTGAACTTGGTAGCTGATAAATCCAAGGAGCCCCCAAACAGCACCTGGATCATTTTGTACCTACTTGAGTCAGGCCTAGAGCAGGTAGGTGGCTAGACAGTGACTCCAACCTCTATTTCCTGCCCAGGGCCAAACCAACAGTCAGATGGGACAGTAGGAGGAGACATCACACTCTGGTTACACACCACACAATGATAAACCCCCTTCTGACCATACACGGCAGTCCACATTCACAAGTACACATTCACATCACACCCTTCATCCCTGTCCAGATGTAACCCTGTCCTGACCACCTTGCACGCACACATACACATACAGCCTCAACATTTACACGCACACACACACACACACACACTTGAACTAAAAGACAAACCTTTGTCCATAAAGGAACACACATGTTATCCACATACCCCTGACCCTGCTCAGTGATGCATTCCCCAGCACCATGCACAGATCCCAGACAATACCAAAACACATGCTTCTTGGATGCTGAGTCCTAGGCCACCTGGTCAAGCCTCCCACCCTCTACACCTTCCGCACACATACTTTTTCACATTCATCACATAAAGGAAGCATCCACCTCTTTAAACATGCCTCCTACAGTTACCTCAGAGTACCAGCCCCAAATGCTGTAAACTTCCTCTTAAATTCAGGGTCCTCTCTTTTCAGGTCCCTGGAGGTTCAATGCCAGGGGTAAGGGGAGGAGGCATTGCCTTCTACCATATCCTCTGACTCTCAGAGGTTCTTTCTGGGGCAGGGGCTCTACCCAGGAAGACTGAAGCCACAGCCTCTTCCCATGCAAGGATGGGAAGGATATCTGTGGGGTGTGGAGGTGGTTATAAGGGAGCAGCTTTCTCCACTTCCTGACAAAGCACTTGGGAACAGGAGTCCCTTCCAGGAACCAGTTCTGTACCATTCTCCTCCATAGGCCCAGTGGTCAGGCCTCTGGGCTGGTTCATCTTCCCGCTGGGGTCAGGGGGAAAGACAGACATCTCTGTCCCTGACCTTACAGTGACCCCAACCCCATGACCAGGTCAGGCCCAGCTGTGGCTAGAAGCAACACACAAGAGGTGCAGAAGTGGTGCGGCTGAAGGCTGTCACGATTTACCAGGTCGCGCAGCCCGAGGTAATCCTACTCAGGGTTCTGCAGCGCCTGCCTCTCCCCTTCCCTGTCATTGCGGCCCAAAGTCGGAGCCTAGACCCGGGAGAGGCCTAATCAGAAGGGCAGGAAACCACAACAAAACTAAAACTGGAACAGGCATGGCAGGGGGGACATGCAGGACCCCAGACTCAAAATGTGACCCTTGGCGACAAAGCCCGGGTAAGAGTTGAGGCAGAGACACAAGTTGGGGCTTAGGATGAGGCACGTGGATACTGAATCAGATCTGAGAGGGATGCGGTGCTGGTGCTTGGGGGTGGGCCAGACAAGACCCCTGAGCGGAGCGCAGGTCAGAGCCAGGGCAAGAGTCCAGAGCACAGCTCAAGATCTGGCCCTGGGAGAGACCCCGGAGGCTGGAGTCGGTGTATGGTTGGAACCCAGAGCCGGAGCGCATCGGGAATGCAGCCGGATGGCAGCTGGGGTTCAAGCGGGTCGGGGCCAAAGCCAGGGATGTCAGAGCTCGACCGAGGCACTCAAGGTCGGAACTGGAGCCCGAGATTCAGGCAGGATTGAAGACGGATCCAGAGACGCTACCAAAACCCACAGGACCGCGGGAGCAGGCGGCAGATCGCGGCCCGAACCTATGCAGTCATCAGCCTGGAACTCTGGGCTCGCAACGCTGAGAGCCGGTGGGCTGGTCGCGCGCGGAAGCGTCTGGGGTGGACTTGGGCTGGCTGGGCGCTGCAGCCAGGACCCCACGCCTCAAAGGTGGGCCGAGGATTGCCTGCCGCAACACTGCTGGCCCGATGGCCCAGCCTACCTGAAGTAGTCCATCTTGCAGAAGATTTCCTTGTTCTTTATGTAGCAGCTGTTCTGCTGCCTCAGCGACGTGCGACACACGGAGCACTCAAGGCACCGCACGTGCCAGATGAGGTTGTTGACCTGGGGAGGGGGCGGGGAGGGGGGTCGGCTCAGCGCGGGCCTCTTTCACGCGGGGCCCAGCCTCCCCGGGCCCATTTGCAGTCAGAGACTCTGGAGCACCGAAGGTGCGTGTGACTCCCCTATTTTTCCTCGGTAATACTGAGGCTCCGGGAAATAGACATAAACTCCATTTTTCAGACGGAACCCAGGTGGTGCTGAGACCCTAAGATTTGTCCAAAGCCGCACAATCGGGCAGCGGCTGAGCCAGCATTTAGAATTAAGTGGACCTGGGGCCGGTGCTGCTTCCCTGAGTCCTCTGGGCTGCACCCCGCACCCGGCTAACACGCGCCCAACAGCTACCCCTCTCTCACCTTGAGTAGATACCGGTCCAGGATCTCCAGGCCGCAGCTGGAGCAGATGTTCTTGCCAGCAGACGGCACGGAGGAGGCGGCTGAGGGTGGCGAGCAGACAGACGGTGTGCTGGGCGTACATGGGGAGGCCCGACCCTCATCCTTGTCCAGAGCTCCTGCCAGGGCCTCGGCGTCCGACTGAGCCTGCGGCGGGGGAGAGATGGAGAGCGGAACGCTGAGCCGGGCACACAGAGTTGCCGCTGTCTCCGAGACAAATATGCGGCCCCAGCACACCAACCGACAACGAAATCTCCCCGGGACGCCGCGCTATGGACTGAAGGACAGGACTCCAAGGCCCTGTTGGAGAGGAAGGGACGATCCCAACTTTGAACGCGCGCATTCTGGGTGCTAGTGGCTGTCAAAGTCCACATTCCAGGCCGGGAAACCCAGGCTCCGAGAGGGGCGGCGCCCGACAGGAGTCCCCCCAGGCGCATGGGCAGCGGTTCGCGGCCGGAAAGCCTGGTCAGGTCCCTAGGGCCGGGCCGCCAGGGAACAGGGAACCGAAGGCAGAGCCAAAGGGACTCACCATGGCGGGCGGCGCGGTCCCTTCAAGACAGCGGGTGGTCGCTTTGCAGCCGGACCCTGGCTGGGCCATCACCTGGGGGTGGGGGGAGGGAAAGCAGGCGACGGCGGCTGCAGAACTGGCTCAGCGCAGCCTGAGCCCAGCGCCTCCCCGCGCCTGTTATATAAACCGGCGCTGAACAATGAGTCCTAACTTTGTAGTGGGCATTTAAAGCCCTTCCCCACAAAAGCGGTGTCTCTCTAATGAAGCAATTTGAATTTGGATTGGATTTTTTCCCTCTCTCTCCCCCTCTCCCTGCACTTAACCCGTGGCTCTTGAAGTAATCGCTTAGTTCCCTTGCAATCCAAGCCTCTGAGGGGGAAAAAAAACACGCGCACACACACAAACTACCTGCAATTAGAAATTGTCGTGAATGCCCAAGATAAGAGGTAGCCAGAGTGTCAATTCCAACTGTCAATCAGTGAGATCCATCAGGCCGCCCAAAGAATTGCAAATTTGATTTTTTAATGGTAGTAATTAAAAATCGAATTTTTTCTCTCTCCACCCACCCCCCTTCCTCGCTCCCTTCTACTCCTCTCCGCACAAAATGCAAAAAGGAGAAAAGAGAGAAAGAAAGAAAATAAAAAGGAGATGGGGGGTGGTGAGTGAAGAAAATAAACCCCAGAGCGCCGGGAGCATCGGCCCGCCAGCGTGACACGCGCTGAGATATCCAAGCGGCTACCCTGACACTGATTCAGGAGCCTTTCGAGGGCCAGTCGGAGGGAAACCCAGAGCAAAATGGAAGGAGAGATCGGGGGCGAAACGGGACCCAAAAGGGAAAAGAGAGGCGTCCAAGGGGAGGAAAAAGCACCCTCCAGCCCCTCGGCGCGCCCGGGACCGGCCCCGCGTCGGGATTCTCAGCTTTGCTCCCGCACAACCCCCGGCGCATCCGCGCTATCAGCGCCTATTCAGACGGACAATACCGGCCTCGCCTCCTCTTGATTCGCCTGTGTCTTTGCTAAATCGCTTTTTGAGAAATTCCTCCAACATTTGCATAATGCGTTCCCGCTTTCCGCGACCCCCCCTCCGCGCTCGCGCGCGCTCACACACTCACATCCACACACTCGCAGGCGCACCCCCGAACCCCTCCTGCCTGCCGCCGCCCGCCCCCCGGCCCGGCTGCGCGGGGTCCCGGCCCTGCCGGACCTCGGCCCGGCCGCCCGGCGCTTGCTAGCTGGCTCACCTGGTCGGTGGCCGGGCCGCCCTCGGCCGGCAGCCGGCAGCCCTCGGGCAGCGCCGGGGCGGCGTTCTCATGCTTCCAGTACATGGGCCGGGGAGCGGCGGGCTCAGCCGGCGCGCAGCGCGGAGAGCCGCGCCGAGGGGGGCCACGGCCGCAGTGGGAGCAGAGGCTGCTGCCGGAGTAGGAGAGCGGAGACGACGGCCCCGTCGCCCCGGGCCTGGCCCCAGTCCCTGCCCCCGGCCCGCGCACAGCCCCGGCCTCCCTGGCTGCCGCCGCCGCTGCCTCGGAAGAAGGTCCCGACAAACTTGGAGATGCCCCCGCCCCCTCCTTCTCCTCCTCCTCCTCCCCCTCCTGGTAGTCCTCCTCTCCCTCCTCCTCCCTTCCCTCCTCCTCGTCCTCCTCCCCCTCCAGCTGCGGCGGCGGCGGCCGCCCTGCCGCTGGAGCCCCGCTCAGTTCAAGATGAGTCATGCGTGACCAATCCCCTCCCCTCGGAGGGAAAGCTAGACACACACAACGAGGCAGAGACTCAGAGACGTACACACAGACACAGCGACACACAGGAACTCAGAGCTGCGGACAGAGATACTCAGAGACGCGCTGACGTACAAAGGCACCGGAGGACACACATCCACACGGCTCTCAAAACCGCCCTTCCTTCAAGGGGTACCTTCGCCCTCAGGCACTCCCCTACTCACAGGTACAGAGGGACCCGTGCCCATACCATCCGCAGACATGGATTCCATAAGAGGTCACACAAGACCTCCAATGCAAACGATAGTCTGCTTCCGTCGTTTACACGGGCACAAGGCCCCCACACATGCTCTCACACACCTGCACAGGCACTGCTGCTCCATAGAGAGCAGAGAGTGCACCAGCTTCTAAGGACCCAACGGGACTGGGCTGGGTGAGAGGGAGTGTTAATGGAAGGGGGGTAGTTCCTCTGAATTCTCTTGGGAGGGGTTGCTTAGGACATCTTCCTTCCCTTCAGGATTTACTTAATCACACAGTCTAATGCCAGTCTCACTAGGGGTTCTACTGATAATGAGAGTGGTGGGGAAGGCAGTAGATGTCCCCCCCACACACACACCAGTACACAGACACAGAACTCTCAAACTCAAAGACAGAGCCTGGCACTTACTAAGACCCCACAGCACACACAAGTGGACACTTACAGCCTCAGCTCCCTGTCCACACACAAACTAAACCTAGAGACCCAAGTAAATATACATCCTCTTCTAAAAACAAACATGCACGCTCAGATACCATGATAGCCTTCTCCCATCCCATCACCTCCATAATTGGCCTCATTTCCGGATGTAAACACCCACACACAATTGTTCTTACACTTGTATACACATCCATACTCAAGAGAGCACTGACTTGCACAGAACTGCAAACTCATGAACAACCTTATGTCCTGTACCTAGATACTCCCAAATATTCACCCCCATCCTTACAGATGGCAAAAGAACCATTTATAGGCAGAAACAGCATACACTGTTCTGCAGACATAGGATTCCCAATAGTTGAAGCCTCAGTCTGCATCCACACAAGCACATTCTGACAGATGCAGACAGGCAAGGATGTCTGCACGCCAGCATAATACCAAAGACCCACACCTATATCCTCAAAAGATACAAGTGTCTGTTCCTTTACAAGCACCAAGGTACACAGAAACAGCCTCAGCCCCAGCTATGGCATCTCCCACCCTCAGCACGCCAGTCTTTATTGCAGAGAGTATGGTCTTTTATACTAAGAAAACAGAGTGTAGTGTGAAAGTGTACATGCACACACATGCACCCTCAGATGTGACCACAGACAAAAACCCCTCCCCCTGAAATATCTCGTTTGCACATTATAATCCAAGCCACCATATCTGAGTACATTCAATCTGTTCCAGGCACATCGCTAAACATTTTACAACCATATCTCTCATGGTAGCATCTCTCGTGGTGCCATTTTACTGATGAAGACACTGAGGTTAAGAGAGTGTCACGCCCCAAACAGTGCCACATGGCTAACTGCCAGAACTAAGAACTCAAAACCAGATTCATCTGCTGCCAGGGCTCATACTCTTGACTTCCAGGCTAAGCACATGACCATGTCCACTCTGCATGTGCGCACGTGTGCGCACACACACACACACACACATGCACACACTTTCAACCTTATCTGTGAAAAGATGTGGATATGACTTCCAGCCTCACCATTTATGGGCTCAGCCTACTCTCTCATCAGCAAAATGGGAATAAAGATAGGACCTTTTATGTTCATTTTCTCCTTCCCTCTGGGTTGCTGGGAGAATCAGGAGGTCAGAATATGTTACACAATCCTGCATGTATGTTAGGCTTGTGAGTGCAAAAGGACTCCAGGAAAAAAAGAAGACCAGGAAGATTGTACTGGCTTTTAAAAAACAGTAGAGGTGGCAGGGGCTTGACCTGAAACAAAAGGGCAGGTAAAATTTGGGTAGGTTCAGGGGAGAGAAGAAAAGATTCCAGGCTATCAAGTTTCAGAGGCTAGACAAACTGTTGTCCTCTGATGAAGAGGAATGTGAAGCTCCTGCTCCCTGAGAGATGATGATAATAATAATGTACCTACTGTTTATTGAGCATTTATGTGCCAAGCGCTGTGTGTTACATAGATTATCCTCTTTAATCCTCACAGCAACTCTACAAAGAGGTTGTATTATTATACTTCTTTTATAGTTGAGGAAACAAACAGGAGACCCATTGACTCCAGAATCCAAACTCTTAGCTACTACACAGTTTAGCTCCTGAATTTTGATTAAGTATTCAGAAAATCAAAACTAGAGTAAGAGGCAGTAACTTCAGGAGTGAAGCATGAAGATTCTGGGGCCAAACGGCCTTGATGCCAATCTTGGCACGATCCCTTATTACTTGGGTAACTCTGCACAGGTTCTTCCGTTACTCATTCAGCCTTACTTTCCTCATCTGTAAAGTGGGGATGACAACAGAGTCCACCTCCTATGGTGGTGAAATTATGCAAATAATCCAAGTAAACAGGCTCAGAAGTGTGCCTGCACACAGCAAGCCACCAGTAAACATTAGCCACCATTATGGACTAGATGAATGTTCTGCTTGCAATTTTACTAGGCGCCACATCAAATTCTTTATGGAGTAAGGCACAGCATAAATTAACCAAATAACTGAGTATTCTCCTGAATAACTTGACTAAGGAAGCTGCAGAACCATTATTCCAGCCCAAGGTGGCTTGTCTGACTTCAAAGAGTATGGATAGGAGATTGCTTTAGAAAAGAAATCTCTTTCCACAGCTCCTGACTCCCGTAGGAAGAAGAATCCAGATAGAAGAGACCTTGGCAAAATTAGGATTAGCAAATTTAGCATGTTCCATCAGGATTCTCGATTTCTTCCTATGAGAGACTGTGGACAAGTCACTTTGCTTCTCTGAACCTCACTTCCTTACTTGCAAAATGGGGGTAATAATACTTAACCTCCCAGAACTGGGGTGACAACAAACTATATATTAAAAAGTATTTTTAAAAATGTCATAGCTTTATTCATTAATATATCCCTGAAGCTGTATTAAGCACCCTTCACATGTAACAGCATCTAGTCCTCGCTTCAGTTCTTTCCTGGTCACTAAACAGGATGTGGCCATCTGGTCCTCGGAGGTGAATTTTGCCATCCTCCCCCGTTTGCGTCTAGGTCCAAAGTTTGGGTTGGAAAAGAGGCTTCATTAGTAACTGGATAATTCTGTGGGAAGCCCCCAGCAGCGGTTCCGCCCCGCTGGGGAGTAATTCTAGGAAGGTAATGTGAGCTGGGGGAGGCCGCAGACTCAGCTTCACATTTATTCACTCTGACAGCTAAATTGGTGAGCAAGGGGGAAATCAGATGAAAGCCATTTCAGAGTAAATACTAAATACAAAATTTAAACATTCAGGTTGTGACAAATGGGGAAGAGGCAATGGGAAGAGACACAGGCAGTACCCGCTCCCAGCCCAGAACCCTGTCCTCACCTCCTCACCTTCCTGGGCATTTCCTGTTTGAGGGAAGAACATGGTGTACAAACTGCATGACCTTAGGCCAGCAGTTTACCTCTCCTGGCCTCAGTGTCCTGGTTGGTAAAATGTGTATTCAAATCAGATGATGTGGCAGGTGATGGAGGCAGTCAGATAGACCTGAGGTCAAATCCCAGCCCTGACACTTCCTGGCTGGGTGAACTTGGAAAAGTCATTTCAGTTGACTATGGGGATAATGTCATTCTTAGAGGAATAAATAAGATAATCAGTGTGAAAGGGCTGTTTTGACCTCAAAGTATTTTGCAAAGGTGAACAATTATAGTCGCTGAAAGTCTGACATCCTCTGAGTAAATTCATGTCAGCAGGCATTTATGAGGCTCTTACTTCATACTGAGTCTCTGTATGGACACGCTACCATCTCTTGGGAGAGCAAAGAGCCACCAATGAAGTGCAGTGCAACAGGGGCTACAAAGGGCACATTAGCAAGGATGAGGGGCACTTAACCTGGCTTACATGTGGGGTATTGGGAAAGATATTTTCTAGCAGAGGTGAACTTTCAGGGAAGTCCTAAAGGATGAATAAGCAGGCAAGGGCTGAGGGGAGTTGGATCAGGGTGAAAAGTGGGTGCCCAGTTAGTGCTTTGGGGGGCAACATCGGGAAATGAGGCTGGGGAGGTAGGTAGGAGATAGAGGGTGGAGGGCTGAGTGTTGAGTTGAGGAGTTTGGATTCATCTTGGAAGCTTGGGCCTACAAGCCTGCAATCCCACATGAAACAGCAGCCTGTTTCTGCAGATGTAGCACGGCATGGTGGTTAAGGATCCCAGGTTGATAGTCTGACTCTCTTACATACTGGTTGTGGGTTTTAAGGCAAGTGAGACTAACTATAAAATAGGCATGAACAGAAAACCTATTTGCAAACCTATGATGGTTTGAATACACGGAGATGCATCTTCAAATTGTGTAGTCACCCTGAGCCGTTGTCATTACTAAGTGGCTGTAATGGGTATACAGAAGGTACTAGCTAAGTGGGGATCTTGAAGGGGCTAGATGTTCCTTCTTCAGAGGATTCTGCCCTGACCACACTATTCAAAGTTAATATTCATTAACGATTTTTTTTTGGTAAAGTTTACTTATAGGCTAGACTGTGATAGCCTTCTAGCCTCAGAATTGTACACGATGCACACAAATATATGTGATTCTGTGTGACAACATCTATATAACTTTAGTATGTAAAGTTGATCATTTAGGAGACCGGATGTAAAGAATGGGGGACTGGAAAATGTCAAAGATAACTTCCAGGTTTCTAATTTTTTATGTATTTTTTCATTCAGTTGTTCCCAAAGCTATGGAACACCAAAGCAATTGGGGAAGGCAAGAGAGATTAGTGAGCTCAGCTTCGGTTCAGTGGATCCGAGGAATATGCATGTGGAGGCACCCAGCAGTGAACTAGATACATGGGTCTGGAGCTGAGAGAGACTGGAACTTGGAAAAGTAATTTCAGAGACATCAGCATAGGGATGGCAGCTTCAGCCATAGGAGTGGCTGAGACTTTACAGCAGCCCAGGATTTGTCCCATGCATGAGAGCTCAGAGTTGACTTATTTGCTTTCTGGGAGGCTCATCCTATTTTCCATCAGACTCAGTTTTTAAATTATAAAGCACATTATAGGCAGTGATAGGTGCTTAAATGGAACCAGGTCTTTAAGAAGCAGAAAGGCTATTAACTGCCTTAGGGGAATGAGGGTGGGTAAGAAGATATCTGTTAGACAAATGGTGGAGTAGAGATGGGCAGAAGGGACTTTCCAGGTGGAAAGAACATCTTGTACAAAGACAGGGGTCTCTGGGAGATTCCATTGTGTTTGAGGTACAAACAGTTAAGTCTGGTTAAGGAAATATATTAATGTCTTGGGGAAGACTGTAAAAGGCCTCAAAAACCAGGCTTATCCTAGGGGTATGGGTATCTGGAAGTGTCTTAGCTCCTCCTGTGTTTAAATCTCCGTTTCTCTCACTTTGGGGCTTTGTTCTTCTTCCTCCAAGCCTCCTCTTAAACACTTTGCCTGGCTTATGTTTCATTAAACATCCTTCAGTGCTCAGCTCAAGTGTTGCTTCCTCCCTCTGGGAAATCAACTCTGCCCTCACCTCCCGTCCCCACTTGGTTAGGTGCCCATCCTCTGTGTCTGCAGCTCCTGAGTCTCCCTTTATCACAGCATGTCCCAGTGCACAGGGCCCATGCCTTACCATCTTTGGACTCTCCATGCCTAGCACATGGGAGATGCTTGGTCTACATTTGAGGAATGAGTAACTCCTGATGAGATCATCCACCAGAAAGCTTCTCACATGGGAGAGGCCTATTTTCAGAAGAGGAAATCTTAATTTGTTTTATTTTTTTTAGGGCTGAATTTTAAATTACATTTCTAGTTTAGAGAAGTCACAGAGCACATCAAAAGTAAAATGCCATTCTGGATAATCAGTAATCCTAGCTAAGGAAGACTGAATGTGGAGGAAAGAAGATAGACTCATGTCCTGGGATAAATTCTGACAGACATGTTTTTTTTAACCTGAGATTCAAGTCCCTCTCCAGAGACCACTAAGGCGAGCTTGCCTGAGAATGAATCCAACCCAAAGGAAAACACAATCAAGAGATAGACAGGTCCTTGACCATATCATTTGAACACCTGGACTTTTCAGTTACGAGCCAATAAATTTTCTATCACAAGGTAGCTGGAGTAAGATATTTTTCGCTTGAACTGAAAGAGTCCTGACTAATTTGCTCATATAGCTGGGGCTAGAAGTCTCACCCAGCCACGTCTGATGCCAAAGCTCTTAAGGCCTTAGTTTCAGCCCATGGACAGTGAGGGGATTTAGCCCATGTTACTGTCTTAGGCAATACACTGATGCTACTAGGGCTTGGATAGCCAGTTCTCTATCCCCAAAGATGTATAAGTGGTCAGAAGGTTTAGAAAAGACCTTGCCAGTAATGGGATATAGTTTAGAGCAGGGATTAGTAAACTTTTCCTGTAGAGAAACAGTATATATTTCAGGCTTACAGGTCACACAGACTTCATTGTAACTATTCAATTCTGCTTTTACAGGGGAAAAACAGCCATAGACAGTCAGTAAATGCATGGGTATGGTTGTGATCTAATAAAATGTTACTTTACAGACACTGCAATTTGATTTCCTATCACTTATATGTGCCACGAAATGGTATTTTTTCTCCCAACCCTTTGAAAAAAAATAAAACCAAAACATTAATAACTTGTAGGCTGTGGAAGAGGTGCCCCAGACTAGGTGTCTGTGGGCCTGGGTTCTACCTAACGCTCTCCTATTAACTATGTGATCCTGGCCACATCACTGTCTCTTTGGGTTTCCATCTTTCCTCCTGCACAATGAGGAGGCTAAATGGAGTGGTCTCTCAAAGGCCTTCAGCTCTCAAATACCAGGATTCTGGTATTTCATTCAACACTTATTGAACATGTACTACATATTACACACCAAGCATTGTTTTAAATGTTGAGGATATAGCAGTGATAAAGTCCCTGCTTACATGGAACTTACATTCTAATGAAAAGAGATGAAATACGTTTATATATAATGTTCAGTAGAATGGTGCTATTTAAAATCTGAAGAGGAAGGAATAAGAGAGTGACAGGGCTATAATTTTAAGAGGGAGGCCAGGGATTGGCTTGTGATGAGACACGAGAACCCATCAAATGGAGCTCTGGGTAAAGCGCACTCCAGGCGCTTTACAGTGCACTAAAGGCCTTGAGGTAGGGGCTCTCTTGTGTTCATGGAATAGCAGAGGCCAGTGCAGCTGGGGCACAGTGAGCAAGGGGAGAACAGAAGGCTATAGGGTCAGTCAGTAGTCAGGGACAGGCCAGTTAGGGCTTTACAGTCTTTGCATTTTATTCTAGGTGTAATGGAAAGCCACTGAGAATGACATTTTTTGAGTCTCACAATGTCACCCTCAGTAGAGTGCCATGACATCATAGCTCACAGCAACCTCTAACTCTTGGGCTCAGGCGATTCTCTTGCCATAGCCTCCCGAGTAGCTGGGGCTACAGGCCCCTGCCACAATGCTCAGCTATTTTTAGAGACCGGGTCTTGCTTTGGTTCAGGCTGGTCTTGAACCTGCAAGCTCAGGCAATCCAACTCAGCCTCCCAGAGTGCTGGGATTTACAGGCAAGAGCCACTGCGCCCTGCCCTGAGAATGATATTTTAAAATAATTCTAATAAGAACTGCTTTGGCAACTGTGAGGAAAATAGGCCACAAGGAGGCAAGGAGATATTAATTAGGAAGGGATTGCAATAGTCTAGGCAAGAGATGACGGTGGTAGTGTGTTGGAGGTTGTGAGAAATGGCGGGATTCAAGATGTATTTTGAAGGCAGAGTAGACAGAATTTATTGAAGGACTAGATAGGAACAGAAGGAAAAAAGAGGAATCAAGGATAAATATCCTGTGATCAAATCATATTTTAGAAACGTAAATGATTAGACACAGGATATGTTTGACATTTGAGGCAACAACTCATCCTTTATATAGTATAAAAATCAGATATATTTGCTAATTTAGGAAATTATGCATACCTTAAGAATCAAGGGACAGGGCTATAGAATACTTGGTTTCATAAAACTTGTGCTATTGATTTTTGACATGCCTTGGAGTATCTTTCCTCATATGAGCTCCTTCCCCAAAGAGATGAGAATTATAGAAAATTGACTGGTGTGGGTTGTATTTGACAAAATAGGAGCTGAGATTAAGATAGTTCATCTCTCTCCTGAATATTTCCTTCAATCCTTCACCCTTGTTTAAATCAAAATTGTAAGTGATACAATTTCAGTAAACCAAAATAATTAACCAGCAAACCAAAGAATAATTTTACTGGCTTGGCGCCTGTAAGCTCAGCAGCTAGGGCGCTGGCCACATACACAGAGGCAAACGGGTTCAAACCTGGCTGGAACCAGCTAAAATAACGACAACCACAGCCAAAAAATAGCCGGGCGTTGTGGCAGGTGCCTATAGTCCCAGCTAATTGGGACGCTGAGGCAAGAGAATTGCTTAAGCCCAAGAATTTGAGGTTGCTGTGTGCTGTGACACCACAGCACTCTACCGAGGGTGACATAGTAAAACTGTCTAAAAAAAAAAAAAAGAATTTTACTTAAAGTACTCAGAGTTGACCAAGTTAACACATTCTACAAATCTTTCATCAGACTGCTTCCAGCATACTTATGAGTCATACACTGATTCTTTTGAAACCTCTACTTTGAGAGACTAAACATGGCATAGGACTGGACAAGACTTCCATTAACAACTTCTTTTTAAATAGTGGTATTTGCAATGAGAACAGCTGGTCTCAAAACTCCTCTCTAACAGAGGTAGGGGAGCATAAAGGGTGAAGAGAACTGTCCCTAAGGCCGACTCTCTAGCCAGAGCCCTCTGAACCCTCTGAAGCAAAGCCCACTTAGAAGCAGTAGCCCACGTGGACAGCGTCCTCTGTGGCAACAACCTACCAGAAAGCTGTAGTCTATTTCAATGAATGGACGAGAGAAGATAAACCACACAGATTTTGTCTTACATTTATTCACACGGAGGGATAAGACTTGGTACAAATAATAAACATTGCTTTAAATACAAATAAATAGCTCTGGTTTCTAAAGGAAACAATTCTATATAATTCTAAGTATTTTCTAAGCTCCTATTAAAAATAGAATACTATTTAGCATTAAGTTCTACTCCACCAGAACCCTTTGAGGACTTAAGGATAAAATGGTGAATTCTATACTCCAAGAAGTCACCAGAAAAATGGGAGCCAGTGCTCCCATCTCTCTGAACTATCCCCCAAATGGAAGGAGAGTTACTTGTATCATAAATAAGACACAGCTAAAAATGCAGAAAGCATTTGACATTTAAAGCTATCTAAAAAGATTAACCTTGGGAAAAATGGTAACAATTTCTCTGAACAGTTGTGTGAATGTTGAAACCTCACTACACTGAAGTTTTGATTCAAGTGTCTTAAATTCATTTACACTCACGGGAAGACTTAAGTTCTTATAATGAAAGCTTCCTCTTGCTAGAACAATAGTGGTAAATAGTCTGCAATCACCAAGAATGGCGCCTGGAGTAACAAAGTGATTGACCTGGTAAAGAGCAATGGTGCTGCCCAATGAAAGTGTCACATTTGGCACCAAAATGACCGAAACTGTGCTGAAGAAACACACTCCCAATCTGTTGGTTTATCTTTCTATATTGTTAAATTTAGAATGTTCAAACCAGCAAAAATATCTAGGGAGAAGTATGTTCTATGAGTGAAGAATCACTTCCAAGTCATGCAGTCTTTTAAAACTACCTACATCATGAGGTCATTACAGTCTTGGTGCCAGAGTAGTGTTTGCTTGACTCTCTGTGGCCACTGCTTATGCCCTGCTCATTGTGCACAAGATCATGCAACCTCTTCTACTCAGACCTCTACACGATTATTAGGAAATAATGATCGATAGTGACTAATATAGCAATGTTTAAGTTTTCAAAGAAATTTTGCCTTTTCTAATTAGATTGATCATGATACAATTCCAAATAGAATATTCTCATGCTATAAAAACAATCTTCATGCAATAAGTGCCATTTTAAAAGTTCCATGTTAATAACAACATTTGGTGTTGTAGAAGGTAGGATTATTTAGATTTTTAAAATATGATCACTATAGAATAAAAGTTGGATTTCTAAACAGAACTTCCGTTGTGGTATAAAATGCTTAATTTGATTCTACAGTTTTGTCAATGCAAACAACTTTAAGATATACACCATATTTTCCTAATTGGGTTTGAAACAATAAGCATAATTCTTCAACAGATAACTACAACATTTGTTCAAAGAACCAGCTCCCTTTGGCCAAGAAATTTTTCTTTTTTAGTCCAGTTGGAGGGATTTCCATAGTAAATGCTGGAATTACAGTTCTGAACATGATTTAAAATGTCTTTCACTCTCTTTATATCTTACTTTTTATGTTGTAAAGATACATGAGCACAGAAAAATGCTCGATTATTTTTAATGGATGTTAATACATTTAGTTTCCTGATTTAAATAACATTCTGTATATTTGCCTTCCTTTCTGGCACACTACAGAATGTTTCTGGAGTTACAGATCCAAACAAACTAGCCAATTAGAGTATCCCAGGGTTCAAATCACAATCTGGGACACAATCCTATTTATTCTGGATGATGCTCAATTCCACACAGTTTAGGGAACAGACATCCGTAAGAACAACCAAAACTTATGTTACCAAACTCTAACATGTGATTGTGCTCTGTTGGGTAGTACCATTCACATCTACAAAGTACAAAAGCAGAGGATTTCAGGTGTGGAGACCAATTTGCTTTTGCTGCTACATTAATTCACAACCATCATCTTCGAGATTTCCAAGCTGTTCTAGAATAAGGAGTAGTCCTTTTTTTATCTGGTGGCTTAAAGTAGGAATAAACAGGTGCTGCTGGATACTCTGCATCAGGATTTTCTGCCATCATTTTCAGCTTTGCTTCAATGGCTTTTATCTTTGCAGTAACACTGAAAAAAAGGACAGTGGAGGATCAGAGTGGACCTAGGTACATTTGGAAAATATTTTTATATTTCATCTCCTTGTGCCTCTTACTTATGTATCAGGAAACAAGATACTAAATTATGAACATTTAAACATTTTATATACAAGAGAAAAATAACTAATGCTCTCATCTTAAGAAAGGATTACATGTGCACCACCTATTACATTTTTAATGCAAGCCCAGACATCACTGGAAGTAATTCATGTATCTTACATTTACTCTTCAGACACAGACACCATTTAACACCTCAGTACTAGGCAGAGAGCAGGCATCAAAAATGATTCTCGTAGGACTGAAAAATGACATTATAAGGTAGGCTGTATTCCTTATTTTGCAGATGAAGAAACTGAGGCAAAGGAAAGTTAGCTTGCCCAAAGTCATAAGCTATTGCCAGGCATGGTGGCTCACGTCTGTAGTCCCAGCGCTGTGGGAGGCCGAGGTGGGTGGATTGCCTGAGCTCAGAGGTTCGAGACCTGTTTATGTAACAGCAGTGAGCCAGAGTAAGACCCCGTCTCTACTAACATTAAAACTAGCCAGACGTTGTGGTGGGCGTCTGTAATCCCCGCTACTGGGGAGGCAAGGGGACAGAGCATCGCCAGAGAAAGAACATCTAAAAAAAAAAAAAAAAAGAAAGAAAATGAACAAAAAAAAAAAAAAAAAAAAGTATTTCAAATGAAGAATGAACAAGCAAGCTGAAATTAAAAATAAAAAAAAGTCATAAGCTATTATCTGACATTTGAATACAAACTGTCTCCTAAGCTGATGCTACTAACCATTACACTGTACCACATTTTGAATTACTAAATAATAATAGAAAAAAATCATTCTGGAAACTCTGTACTCTCTTTTTACTCACAAATGTGGTTAATGAAGGCTATACCAGTCACAGAGTGTTTTTTTTTTTTTGTTTGTTTGTTTTTTGGTTTTTGGCTGGGGCTGGGTTTGAACCCGCCACCTCCAGCATATGGGACTGGCGCCCTACTCCTTGAGCCACAGACACCACCTCACAGAGTGTTTACAATGAGCTAGGCATAGTGCCCAGCTTTGTTTTTTTTTTCTTTTTTGCAGTTTCTGGACGGGGCTGGGTTTGAACCCACCACCTCCAGCATATGTGGCCGGTGCCCTACCCCTTTGAGCCACAGGTGCTGCCCAGTGCCCAGGTTTTTATTTATATTGTTTGTAATCCTTGCACTAATTCTGTAAGGGTTACCATCCACATTTTATAGAAAAAGAAACAAATACAGAGATTGTGATATGCCCAAGGTTTACACAGCTAATGAAGTGTGGATCTAGGATTCAACAGTTTTATCACTAAAGCTCTTGCCTTTTTCTCTCCATCAGGCTGGGATCTGAACAGCCCTCTACTGCACAGAGAAGAAGAGATGCTGGAGAAGATGTGAAAGATTTGCTCTTGATTAAGGTCACTGCTATCTCCAGACTAAAATGCAAAGCACCCAGGTGGTGGGTATCCTTCGGCCTATGGCTGCCTTTAACTTTCCATTCTTAGTACTGTCAATAGTCTATAGCCAATTTTATGGCCTTTTAGATATTCTCAAAAGATATATACAGTTGTGTGGAATATGCCCAATAAATTCACATGGACAAGTGATTTAAAAACTAAGTCACAATAAAAAGAACACTGAGGTATTATTGAGATGCACTGTGGCCCCTCTTCCATTAACAGGATAGCCAGCCACTCATTCAATATAAGTCACAGGGAAATAAATGTATCTAATTAGGTGGAGATGTTAATACAACAATGACAAATATAACCAAAAAATAGCTGGGAGTTGTGGCGGGTGCCTGTAGTCCCAGCTACTTGGGAGGCTGAGGCAGGAGAATCACCTAAGTCCAAGAATTTGAGGTTGCTGAGAGTGTTATGCCATAGCACTCTACCTTGGGTGATAGCTTGAGACTTTGTCTCAAAAAAGAAAAAAAAAAAAAAAAAAAGATGTAAACTGAGGTTCTCTGGATTGAAAAGCAGATGAAAAACACTAGGCTATCTTGTAAACAAGTGGCAAACATTAATTATAAGAAAGAAACAATGATAGGCATGTTCATTGTAACATGAAGACCACCAAGCATAAAATGCAGTCATCCCTTCCCAATAGGAGTTAGACTTATGAAAACTGACATGGAGATTAATAATCTGTGATCAAGGAGGTTCAAATCAAATCAATCTCTGACAATAGCACAGAGGATATAAGAAGTTTGCTGAATCTACAGTTACAATTTTTTAAAAAAAATTTCCAGGAGCGTAAAACAGTAAAGGCAGCATAACCTTAACAAATACCATGATATTAAAATTAAATAAGTCTAAAATTAGTAACTAGTTACTTATTTGCCACACCTGAAAACATTTCAGGACTATCTCCTCCTGAAGTTTAATGAGATGCTTGTAAATTGGTTTTGTTTGGTGCAGATAACATCCATGAATGACATTTTTTTCCTTGCCTGGTTCTCCATCCCAACAGGCACTGTTTTCCTGACTTTGTAACTACTGATTTCTGATCCTTTTGTATCACATATGTTCCATCACATATCCTTCTCCCCTCCCCTAGTACAGGTTTCTAGCTTTTTTTACATTCCTGCATTCACAGCCTGGAGCTTTTCTCAAGTAGTAACTAAAAGACTGAATTTTAAAGTCTAACAGACACTTATGGCTTTGAATCTTAACTCTGTTATTTGCTACCAGTGTGATCTCAGCCAAGGTATTACACCACTCTGTAAGTTTCATTTTCTTCATATGTAAAACTGTAACCACATTTTTATCAGAATTTTTATGATAATTAAATATACTACATATAAAGTGCCTGCTTCATGCTAAGCTCAACAATCCTGGCTATTGTTATCATTATTGTTAAAATTTCTCACTTGGCTACAATGCCAAAAAAACCCCAAACTCTTTACTTCTGTTCAACTATCCATTTCATCTCCCCTTTCTTTACCCAACTCTTAGGTTTCCTGCCCAAAGAAGCAGATGACAATTTGTACAAACTGGAACCAAAACTATTATAGTTGCCGCAATAGTACACAGAACTAAAAATCTGCAAACTAAAATTTTGAATACGGTAACTAATGGTGGGGGAGGAATTAAGTGTATAATGACAAATGCCAAAAATGTCATAAGGCCTTATATTAAGATGCTTATTTTTAGGGTAAGGACTGTGTCTGACTCATCTTTGTATTACCAGTGCCAAGAACAAGGCTTGGTGTATAGTAGGTGCACCCAGCCTTTTTGAGTGAGTGAGTTTTACAAATGGGGAATACATGATCTTTAGAAAATGGAGGAGGAAGAAATGTATTTATTCTGGAGAGTACTGAACACACATCTCATACCAAGTTGGTAGATTCTTTTTTTTTTTTGAAGACAGAGTCTTACTATGTTGCCCTTGGTAGAATGCCATGGTGTCAACAGCTCACAGCAACCTCAAACTCTTGGGCTTAGCGATTCTCTTGCCTCAGCCTCCTGAGTAGCTGGGACTACAGGCACCCATCACAATGCCTGGCTATTTTTTTTTTTTGGTGCAGTTGTCGTTGTTTAGCTGGCCCAACCTCAGTGTATGTGGCTAGTGCTGCAACCACTATGTTATGGGTGCTGAGCCAAGTTAGTAGATTCTATTCTAAATAAAGAGTCTTGAAGATTTACCTTGGTATGAATGAAGGTGCTAAATAAAAAAATGGCTCAAACTCTTGAATAACTGTCTTTCTACAGTATACCATCTTACCTTAGATTAGACTGAGTAGGCTCAGTGCTTGAGGATGGCTCAAGACTGATTGGAAGAATCTTATCATTCTTGTTATGATCATATCTCTGAAAGTAAGAAAAAGAGAAATTACTTCACCTGGGCAGAAACCAGCCCTTTACTGTAGTGTATGGGTTCAGAAACTCTAATACTACCAGCGTATCATTAGCATGTTTCTAGACAATTTTAAGACTGCTTTATATTTGGAATTAATGCAAAATTCCATAGTTTTGGCCTAAATTTATAAGTTTAGAAAAATAGAGAAGAAGCTTCCATCCAAGACATCAGTTCCTCCTTATTTAGTAGAAAAAAATTTTCAACTTTCAAATCCCCAGATGGTACAAATACATGGCAGTTGTCCCCTTAAATTCTTTTAACTGTTACCTATCATCTCTTACGCTACAGTAGAACTTCTGTAAGTTGACCACCAAGGGAATGTAACAAACTGGTCAACATATGGAGGTAGTCAACATAAGGAACTAAGGTCACTATCCTGATAAGTATATGTGGTATGTGTCTGGTCTATGAAAATTAGGTCAACTTAAGGAAGTGGTCAATGTAGGGAGGCGATCAACTATGGGAGTTCCAGTGTTTTTGTTTTGTTTTATTCAAAATACTTTAAATTTTACAAAATGCTAAGCATAATGTCCATCTCTCTTTTTTTCTGTTGCCTAGGCTAGAGTGCAGTGGCATCATCATAGCTCACCAGAGCTCCCAACTCCTGGGCTTCAGCAATCTTCCTGTCTCAGCCTCCCAAGTAGCTGGACTATGGACATGCACCATCATGCTTGCCTAATTTAAAAATATTTCTTTGTAGAGACAAGGTCTTGTTATTGTGCAAGATGGTCTCAAACTTCTGGGCTTAAGTTATCCTCCCAGTGTGCTAGGATTATAGATACGAGCCACAAGGCCTGGGCATGATATTCAACTCTTAATAGGCCTGAATGGAGAATAAAAGTAGTAACAGTTTTCAATAGCTAAAAACATTGTACAGTAAAGGAATAGCTTAATTTGATGTCAGATAATTACATACTTCTTAAAAAAGTAAATATAATAAAAAAGAGCAACTGAGAGCCTCTCATAAAAAAAAAAAAAAATTTTTTTTTTTAGGAAAAGAGAACCATAAGGCACAGAGATTCTCAAATGAAAGACAGGAATGAAGGATGATTTCTCTTGCATGCCTTGTCAATGAGATGCGGAATACAAAAACGACATGCAAATGAGACTCGATTCTGAGTAAAAGAAGTATTTGGTAATTCTCTTTATTTCTACTCTCAAGGCAGTATGTCCTAGAAATTGAGAAGGCTCTGTGATTACCTGAAATACTCAGAAGGATCCAAAGTGTCTGACCTTTGTTTTTCAGCCTGAACATACAGTTTACATGTCTGTTCAGTTTCTGTGACTCTTCACTGGAAGCTTGTTGGGAAGGGAAGAGTGTCTCTGATCCATAACTGTGCTCATACAGCTAAAGACTTAAGTTCCAACCCTAACCGTCACTCATCTTTTCAGAGGCAGGTCAAGAATCAACTCTTGGGACTGCTCCAGTCCATACACTCTACCACTTCGGTGCCAGCTGGAACTAAGCATCATTCATTTTTTTTCTTCTAATGGCCACAGCTTTTCTAGCACATTCTCCCTAGAGACCAACTACAGTAACTACAGGATGAACAGGGCTGCCTGCCACTTCTCAGGGCTTGGAGACAATACAGGCACTGCCAAGTTCCACAAACCCACACCCTACTCAAGATCTCTGGAATAAGGAGAAGCCAGTGCTTTAAGCACTCATACAAATATTCAATTCTCAAGCATTTAGAATAAGCAAATTCAAACTCTCCAGACTTCAGAAGCTGGGAAGAGTCTAATAATGCCTGAAGCAAATAATTTTAAAAATAAACACTTTATTTCCTCCAAAGAATAACCTTACCAAAAAAAAAAAAAAAAAAGATAGTGGTCTGAGTATACACATTAGCCACACGGAAAAATCAATCAAAAACAGGATCTGTGGGCATGTGAAGAGCAACAATGAAGGAACTTAAATCCTTCCTGAGATGTTTCTCAAAAGAAAAATCTGGCAATACACATAGTAAATATAAGTAGGAGACCAAACTATGGCTGTTCCAGATGTGAAGAGGCTGGGATGCAAATGGCTAAGTGGACAACTATGTTTCAGAAGACTTGCTTAAACGAGGCTTGATGCTGTCTCTCCAGCATCCCTGGTGCCTCAGACATACCTTTACTTGAGCATGTGCCCACCGTACCACCAGCTTCTTAGACAGAGCCAGCTTGCCATTGAGACACTGGATGGCTTGTTCTGCTTCCTGTCCAAGAAAGGGACAAATGTTAGCCACAACTTTCAAGTTCTTAACTAGCTACATGTATTCTCAGTCACAGGGCGTGACTATCTTTGCTGGCTGAAGTCTTAGTCTGTCACCTTGGGTACAGTGCCAAGGCATCATAGCTCACAGCAACCTCAAACTCTTGGGCTTGAGCAATCCTCTTGCCTTAGCTTCCCAGCTAGTCCCACCACAATGCCTGGCTAATTTTCCTATTTTTATTATTTATTTATTTATTTATTTTTGAGACAGAGCCTCAAGCTGTTGCCCCGGGTAGAGTGCCATAGCATCACAGCTCACAGCAACCTCCAACTCCTGGGTTCAAGCGAGTCTCTCACCTCTGCCTCCCAAGTAGCTGGCACTACAGGCACCTGCCACAACGCCTGGCTATTTTTTGGTTGCAGCCGTCATTGTTGTTTGGCAGGCCCAGGCTGGATTCGAACCAGCCAGCTCAGGTGTATGTGGCTGGCACTTTAGCCACTTGTGCCACAGGCGCCAAGCCTAATTTTCCTATTTTAGTAGAGATAAGGTCTCACTCTTGCTCAGGCTGGTCTCGGATGCCTGAACTCAAGTGATCCACCTGTCTTGGCCTTCCAGAGTACTAGGATTGCAGCAGTGAGTGACTGCGCCTGGCTGAAGTTTCTAACCAAATTGCTTTCAGTAAATAATTAGCAAGGGTTTCGAATTTAAAAATGCAGAACAGGCTCGGCGCCTGTAGCCAGTGGTTACAGCGTTGGCCATATACACTGAGGCTGGCGGGTTCAAACCCAGCCGGGGCCAGCTAAGCAATAATGACAACTGCAACAGAAAAATAGCTGGGCGCTGTGGCGGGTGCCTGTAGTCCCAGCTACTTGGGAGGCTGAGACAAGAGAATCGCTTAAGCCCAAGCGTTTGAGGTTGCTGTAAGCTGTGACACCACAGCACTCTATCTAGGGTGACATAGTGAGACTCTGTCTCAAAAAATAAAGAAAGAAATAAATAAAAATGCAGAACAAAAAGTGTATGAATTTTTAAAAGTGAGACAAAAATTAAAATCCTGGCTTTGTCTCTTGCTAGTTGTTTGCTGTCTGACAGGTCACTTAATGTCTTTAGCTTTGTCACTTGTCAAATACAGATAACAGTACTTGTTCCCTCATGGTTGTTGGGAGGATCAAGCAAGTACACGTAAAGCGTAGGGTGTACGGCATACTCTTACAAATGTTAGCTAGCAGTTAGCTAGCTACTAGAACCTACTGTTCTTATTAGGTGATATCTTTCTACAAACTTCCATTAGTTAGGGTAGCATCCCTACTATGTCAAGGAATCGTAGTACCCCAGTGACGCTGGAGCTACAGAGGGTACCAAACAAACATATACACATTTTAAGAAAGGAGAACATTGTGCCTTCCGGCCGGAGACGCCATCTTCCAGTAATTCACCAAAATGACAAACACAAAGGGAAAGAGGAGAGGCACCCGATACATGTTCTCTAGGCCTTTTAGAAAACATGGAGTTGTTCCTTTGGCCACATATATGCGAATCTACAAGAAAGGTGATATTGTAGACATCAAGGGAATGGGTACTGTTCAAAAAGGCATGCCATACAAATATTACCATGGCAAAACTGGAAGAGTTTACAATGTTACCCAGCATGCTGTTGGCATTGTTGTAAACAAACAAGTTAAGGGCAAGATCCTCGCGAGGAGGATTAATGTTCATATTGAGCATATTAAGCACTCTAAGAGCCAAGATAGCTTCCTGAAACGTGTGAAGGAAAATGATCAGAAAAAGAAGGAAGCCAAAGAGAAAGGTATCTGGGTTCAACTGAAGCGCCAGCCTGCGCCACCCAGAGAAGCCCACTTTGTCAAAACTAACGGAAAGGAGCCTGAGCTCCTGGAACCCATTCCCTATGAATTCATGGCATGATAAGCATATAACATAGCACACAGGAGTACTAATGGACCCATGTTTTTAGGAGCAAGAACCTATTTATTCCCCAGGAGCTCATGGCATAATATGTGTATAGCATAGCACACAGGATAACAATAGTCCCCATGTAACAGTGATACAAGGTGCTGGAACCTATTTCCCATGAATTCAAAAGTCAATCAACACTTTGCCACATTAAATGGCCAGGTGCCTCCCCGAGCTGCTGGAACCTCTTCCCCTATGAATTCATGGCATGGTAGATACAAATAATAGCATAAAAATGTTTCTGTTCATTCAAAAAAAAAAAAGAAAGGAGAACATTGTATTAAAATTGTAATAATATATACCAGTAACAACAGATGGATACAAATCATGTTTGACTTCTGAAATTACAAGAAGTGCTCAAAGTGGTTCCATCAGTGTCCAGACACTTCTGATTATGGTGAACTACTGCCTGAGCAACCATGACCAAAGTGTCCACTTGTATTGCTGCACAAGTCGTTTCAATTTTTTCCTGAAATACCACCAGTGTAGCTGGTTTTCTATGGTATACCACATCCTTTAAGGTCCCCCACAGGCAGAAGTCAAGGAATGCTAAGTTGGGCAAACTCAACCGCACCTCTTCAAATACCACTTCAAAATGATCTTGTATTTCTTCATGGTTTTTTTTTTTTTTTGGTTTTTGGCCGGGGCTGGGTTTGAACCCGCCACCTCCGGTATATGGGACCGGCGCCCTACTCCTTGAGCCACAGGCGCCGCCCTGATCTTGTATTTCTTGAACGACAACTGTGCTTCTGCCATTTTCTTTGACTGACCTGCCTGTTGCATGGTGATGACAGCATTCATTTGATTAATGCCATCTTTTGGGTGAAGATGCCATCATACTACATGTTGCTACTTCAACTCAATTTAGCCTCAAAAGGTAACATATAGGTAAGAGTGCTTAAAATGTGTACACCCCACATATCCTGGACTAGGGGTTACTCCCTGAATCCAGAGTGAGAAACATTAATGGTTCTTTCTCTCTTTCTTTTTTTTTTTTTTACATTAATGGTTTCAAAGGACATGAGGGTGAAGGAAACTAGGCCGGAAAAAGCAAGAGTGAGTCAAAGAGACTGTTAGCAAGGTATTTGTTTAAGTCAATCTATGCACCTGGTTTTCAGAGCCAAAAATTCCCTGACCCTTTCCCCATCAGATACAGGAGCAACAAGGTTGAAAGGAATTCCTGAAGCTGGAAAATAGTCACTTTAGGTCATTACCAGGAAACCTGGCTGTACTTTCCCATCCTGCCAAATCTTCTTTGCCTCATTTGTAACCATGTGGCGTTCAGCCAAGTGTAACCCATGTTTAATAAAGGTGAAGACCTTAAGGAACAGAATTAGACTGGGTGCCCTAGAAGACAGGAGACTGAGGTGTACCAGTAGGCATTTCAGTCTGGTTTTACTGTGATTCTCCTGTTTGTGAAGAGCTCGTCAGTATGGCATTAACAAATATTTACTGAGTACCCATTATGTGTCAGGCATTAGATATTCACTGGCCATCCTTGCCCCACTTCAGCAAAAAAAAAAAAAAAAAGAGTAACAGAAAAGGGACATTTATCTTTTAAGTTTCATTTGGTGAATCAGAACTTATAGCATGCTCTATTAGTTCTGAAGTTATCTTATCGGCAGTAATAAGATGCCAGCAGGGGATGGAGTTTTAAAAAATAATTTCCTACCTCTGTACATTGTTTCAAAGTTTATATACTCAAAAATATTATTAAATGCCAACTATATTTCCTTGTGTATCCTCATCTACTCTCCCAACTTCCTATAAAGCAAGGAGGGTTTGTATTTTTAATTTTCATTTTTAGATGAAAATTGAGGCCAAAAGAGGTGAAAGGACTTGCTCAAAGTCGATAAATAAAAGAGCCAAAAGTATATTAGGCTTTGTAACTTCTAGTTCAATGTTTTTATTTTTTATTTTTGAGACAAAGTCTCAATCTGTCACCCCTGATAGAGTGCCAGGGGGTGATAGCTCACAGGAAACTGACTTTTGGGCTCAAGCAATTCTCTTACCTCAGCCTTGCAAGTAGCTGGGACTACAGGTGCCCGCCACTCTCCTCCAGTCTCAGAACATACCCATTTCTTAAAGAAAATTGGCAGTTGTATTAAGAGAAAATATGCATGGCCTTTGATGATGCCCTTCCATTCCAAAAATGTAACAAACATACTCATAGTTAGAACTATAAAAATACTCGTTACTGTTATGCTTACATTAGCCAATCACTAGGCACAACTCAAATAGCTAACAACTGGGTATTAGTCAAACATACACTCAAATAATCAAAATGATGCCTCCCTATTTGCTAATGGGGTTGATTCATTTTTAACGAGTCTAAGTAACATATAATAAAATGCACAAATCTCTAATATAAATCAATAATTTTATATACACACATACATACACCAGTGAAACCAAAATATCATTACACAGAATGTTACCTTAATGTGATTAAAAGGCAGAAAAATTTTAAAATACTGAGTGATAAAAATGGTAATATGATCCTATTTTTGTGTTATACACTGTATATGTGTCCATGTGTGTATGCATGAATGTGAAGACAGAAAAAGAATAGAAAGATACATGACTAAATATTAACAGTGATCATTTCTGGGTCTTGGCCTAACTGACGTGCATTTTCTTTTTTGGTGATTTCTATTTTTATCTATAATATATACATTCCTTTTATAAGAAGAAAAACCCATATAATAACTAGGCAATGTTCTTATGTACAGTATGATGAATAAAGTTATAGAGAATAAGCAGCAGTATCTCTATACTTAGTACATTTAAATCATTCAATTTCTTTATCAATGCATTTCCACTCCAAGAACTAAATTTTAATACAGGAGATACATGTATATGTCATGGTTGAAGCTGAATGTACTCTTCCTCTATACTAAAATTTATATGCATTTGTTTTGAAACATTGAGAAGTATACAAAGAAAAGGAGGTTTTGTCAACCAGCCACTAAAGGAACAAATAGAATAAGGGAGAAGGATGTCCATGTGCTCAGTGTGGACATTCCAAAGCATTTGATCAGAAAAGTAGGTCAATTAGTGGCCTTAAACCTCGAGCCAAGGGAGGGTAAATTTTGAAAGCTGTTCATTAATTCGCTTGTTTACTGAGAATCTCTTTTAGGATTCGGTGTATGAATCAGACATGGCTCCTGTCCACAAGGAATTGCTATTCTCGATACAATCAGGAGAGATGCCTGAGTGATTATCAGAGTGTGATAAATATAAAGCTCAATTACCTGCTTAGTTTCAAAGTTAACGAAACAGTACCCTCGAGGCTGTCCTTCCAAAGCACCTGACTTGTGGAAGAGGAAGTCGAACTGCTTTACCTTCCCAAATTTCTGGAGAAGCTTGAGGAGGTGGTATCTGTGGAAAAAGAAAAGCCCATGTGAGTAAGCCCTGGCACTCAGCCTGAAGTAGTGCTAGACAAAAGCAGGAGATAACTTACCCCAGGCACAAAGTCTTTTGCCCCCACCCCTGCCTTCTTCCCCTGCTGTGTTAGTTTATCTGGCAAACAGAGTTGTTTGCCTCTATTTGGAATGGGAACTAGAATTGTCACGGCACTGCGTCTGTCCAATACAAAATACCAAACAAACAAACAAAAAACCCCCCATACCTTACAAACAGCTGTCTGGCCCACAGTACCATTTGTTTTTCTTTTGGAGAAACGCTCAAAAACAGTGTCGATTTATTTATTTTTAATTTCTTGGCATTGAAATAGTGTTTGTGAATAGCTGTAACTCCCATCAGAAACACACACCCACACTCCAAAAGCCAAATCTTACCCTACCTCAAAAATAAAGTAACAAACACATACACATTCACACAAACTAAAAAACAGTTCTGGAAAACTTCCCTATTAGATTTTATAGTTAATTATTAGACCCGAATTGAACTTGTGAAAAACTGCTAAAAATCAAGCCACATACAGCCAGTGACACTTTCTTAAGTGCTTGAGAGTTTCAATTCCTGATGTGACTGAACATTAGGATAATGCGGAACCATGACATGACTGAGACGGGTGTTACACAGAGCCAGGGAACCTGGCCAGTCCTACAAATCATGAAGCCATTGGTAATTATGCAGCTTTAGTTGCCTTAACATAGTTTATATTCTGAGGTATAGTCAAGTAAAGAATATAGATGGTCAAAAGGAAGACTTACTCCCGGGAGGATATTCACCCCAAGCTATTGCTCCCCACTCTGCCCCTCATCCTCTTCTTGGATTCCTTACTTTAAAACTCATTTGGTTTCTATACAGCTTTTAAGTTATTCAAACAGATGTGGCCTTAACAGGTTGCTGTGGCCAATCTCAATTCTGACTTCCTGTCATCTGATGTAAGGGTGAGACAAACCAACAGCTCTCCCGTTTCCTTTTCCTTTGGCCTTCCTCCTGGCATCCTTTGTGCTATTGAAATGGAGTCAAGGCTTTCTCTAAACAATGCTGTCCCTGTGATACTAAAAAGGTATCAGCCCACATGCTAAATCTGTTATTACTGGGAACTCTACCCCATAGGGAGTCAGTAAAGTTGTCATGATAGCCACATTTATATTCACATTGTTTTCTGGGAGAAACCATGAAGATTTTATTCTTGAGCAAGCATCTCTTTTGGGAGGCAGAAAGACATGAAATGGATCAGAAGCTATATACTACATTGGATACTAATGCACATCAACAAGCAAGTCCATTATACTGGATCAGGTGTCTGACACAGAGGAAAAAGGAAGACATTATACAGAGTTAGTACTGGAGCAGAAGGCAAGGATTCCAAGGCTTAGTGTGGATATCCATCTTATTTTTAGACCTGTTTTGATAGGGAAAACAACTAGGATCCCCTGCTTTCTAAATCCCCAACTCCACCAGGAGACCTCAATCATCTAGTGACAACATAGGGAGTGATTCTTCAGGGGAAAGAAAGGGAGACACCTCAAGTGCAAATTTCTTGTTTTACTTGATGAATAGGTTTAGAGCAAGGGTGAGTCTCTCAGATACACAGATGGGCTAAAGAATCCCCTCTGGGGGTTTAAATTCTACAGCTGCATCTTATACTTAACTATACCCATTCAAACCTTAACACTGTGTCAGATGCCTGAGAATGGTGGGTCAAACCCATTCTTAAAAAACAATCTACGGGCTACTGTGGGTTGGTCATCTTTTCATTAGCTTCATTCAGCTTAATAGCAGGAAGGTAATGCAACAGGCATTTCCTAAGAAATGAATTTTAATTTACTCAGAAAAAAATGCCGACAGATTATTCTTTGTAGAGCTAACAAACACATTCTGCCAGAGAAGTGCGACCTTAAGATTCCAGGAACATCTGCTTAGGTCTGTGTCTTTCAACTTCTCCAGGATTCTTTTCTTGTCTGATAATTTCTTGAAATTATAGGAACACCGAAACAAAAGGAATTAAATGTTTACTACTTTGCTTCCTGGAGATGGGGACTGCAAGCTCTGATAGTGAAAAAAGGCTGAAGGATCCTGCTTTCACATCTGCAAGCACTTTTATCTTCAGTTGAAGTGTGGGAGAGCTCACTTCACAACAGAGCCTTGCTTGACTTAATGAAAAGTGTGCCCTGCAGCCTTTAGGAGCTAGAGAATTAGCACACTAGCCCCACACCATTTCTGTAACTTAATCAGTGTTTTTCTGTATGATCTTTAAAACAGCCTTCCCCACTAATGGCACAGCAATAATTAACCTATACAAATGTTAAACAGATACTATGTGTCAAGAACCAATTAGGAGCTGGGACTATCCAGGTGAATAAAACTAGGTTTCTGCCTTTAAAGACTTCCTATTCTGGCTAGGAGAGATATATGTAGGCAAATAATTTTACAAAATTAGTGTGATACTTGTACAGAGAAGTATGTACCCGAACATCATAGAATGAGGACCAATGGTGCAGGAGAGGTAGCGGTTACAGAAAGCTTCATGAAAGAAGATCTAGAGCTGGACACAAAGGCACATGCCCCTATCACCAGCTACTTAGGAGGCCTAGGTGGGAGGACAGCTGGAGCCCAGGAGTTTAAGATCAGCCTGGGCAACATAGCAAGACCTCGTCTCAAATAAAACCACCACCACCACCAACAAAAGAGTGCTGAGTGGAACATATCAGCATAAGTGAACACCACATGCAAAGACATAAAGGTGAAAAAGAGTCTGATCCCTTGGAAAAGAGTGGCAGCAGACAGTAAATGAAGCTGAAAAGTAGGCAGAGGGCAGGTTGGGAAGGATGTTGTGTGCTTAGACAATTTTTTCTTAAGAGACAGAAGCTCACTCTGTTGTCTAGGCTGGAATACAGTGGTGTGAGGAGAGTTCACTGTAGCCTTGAACTTCCTGGCCTCAAGCAATCCTCCTACGTCAACCTTCTGAGTAGCTGGGATTATAGGCACAAGCTACCTTGCCCAGCTAGGAATTTTATGTTGTAGGTAATGGGAAGCCCATGACATTTAATTTTGTTTTTAGTATACAATTTGTTTTAGAGAAAATTTTCTTTCTTTCTTTTTTTTAAGAGACAGAGTCTTACTTTGTCGCCCTTGGTAGAGTGCAGTGACGTTACAGCTCACAGCAACCTCCAGCTCTTGGGCCTAGACGATTCTCTTGCCTCAGCCTCCCAAGGAGCTGGAACTACAGAGCACCTACCACAACACCCGGCTATTTTTTGTTGCAGTTTTGGCCGGGGCCGGATTTGAACCCACCACCCTTGGTATGTGGGGCCGGTGCCCTATTCACTGAGCCACAGGCGCCGTCCTAGAGAAAATTTTCTTTATAAATGAATAGAGATGATTATGAAGTGAGTTTTTATGTTTTGTGCAATGTACATTATTAAACAGTCTTTTTGTGTTTCCAATTTAAGCAAGCAAACAGTAAAAGCTGTTTCATGCAAACCAAGACATGAAAAGCAGCAAAAACAAGGAATAGGCGGAGAGAAAAACACAAGTTTCTACAGGGATAAACACTGTTCTTCCATGCTCATGCATTTATTTCCCCTTTCATTCTAGCTTAACTATCCTGTTCCTGAAAGTCTGTATCAGAAGACATTTACAACTGAATGGCTCTCCTCTGCTTTTAAATTTACAGAACATATGCCAAACCAACCTCTTCCTTACAACTGATGGTCCTTTCCAGGACCAACTGCTCAGTGTTGACATGATTTCTTTACATTCCTCAGACAAGAAACCTCAGGATCATCTTCAACTTTCCACTCCTTTCCAATCAGTTTTTTCACCTCTCAGACTCACCCTTGGTCTCTAGGTTCACTCTATCTAGCAGGACTAACTTATGATAGTTCTCCTGGCTAATCTTCATCTTCAGTTTTTGCCCCTTCAATTCATCCCACACAATGATGCTGGATTTCCCTACTAAGACACACTTTCACGATGCCAGTCATGCTAAACACCCACAATAAGTCTCTTCTACATGAAATTCAAACTTGTCTGAATAAATTTTAAAGACTCTGTCTTAAACTGGTCTATCTACCCAACTACTATTTTCATATTCATTTAGTATTCAACCTCTCCTTAATTCAAAAAGCCCTTCCTGATATTCTGCTCACATATAACAATCTTTCTTATTCCTACTTATATACTTTTATTTATGATTTCCTTCTCACTTAGAATGCTCCTTCTGTTAGAATTTCTACTGGCTTTGTTCTCTCTCAGACTATTTCTTATACATAATGCAGTGGCTATTAATTTGGCGTATGACATAGCACACTGAATACCTAAAAAAGAAAGCCAGTATTAAATTTTTTAGAGGAAACACTGTGATTACAGTGTGGGAAATTGATAATGTCTATGGACATTAACTTTTTCAGCTTCTCTGTTTAAAGTGATGATATTTACAGGTATTGTTTACCCTTATAGTTAGATTACGTCCCACAACAATTAAATGTGCTTACATTTTTAAATCTAAAAAACTCTAGGACATTTCAGGACACACTAAGTTATAAATGTTCAATTATTAGAATATTTGTGCAAAGAGCACTGAATTAGGCAGTGGAAAATTATTAACTACTTCAGTAAACAGAGTTGACTCATTTAACTCTTTTCTATAAAATAGGCAAAAAAACATTTCACTCACCTGACAGAAAGTTCTCAAGGGCTCATATAAGAAGAACCCATACATATTAGAGATAGAAGAAATGCTCAGATTGCTTAGTTGAACATTCTCATTTCACCATAGGAAATATAAGGCACCATATAGTTGGGAAAAATCAGAATACAGAAAGAACATGAGTTTGGAATCTGCAAACTCCATAAATAAGAGTGTGTCATCATTCTCTCAAATCTACTCTATAAGATTTATTTATTTATTTGAGACACAGTCTCACTATATACGTCACCCTCGGTAGAGTGCCATGGTGTCACAGCTCACATAAACCTCTTGGGCTTAAGCGATTCTCTTGCCTCAGCCTCCCAAGTAGCTGGGACTACAGGTGCCCGCCACAACGCCCAGCTATTTTTTTTGTTGCAGTTGTCACTGTTGGTTAGCTGGGCTGGGCCGGGCTTGAACCCACCAGCCTTGGTGCATGCGGCTGGCGCCATCACCACCGTGCTATGGGCACCAAGCCTCTAAGATCTGTTTAATCATACATGTATTTCTGGCAGTTAGCATAGCCCTAAAACAGTCAGTTTTGCAACCACTGGTTGAACACAAATAAATAAGAAGCTTAAGAGTGCTAGACAGTCAAGAATAAATATTCTGCTGGGAGGAGAATGACACATCCTAGTATAGCTTAAGCAGGACTCAGATTAGTAACCAACAGGCACACACATAGAATAACTAGAACTGATTACAAAATAAACTAAAAAACTGCGTGCACAAGTATTTTTTAACTGCCACTGTCTTACATATTCCCATAACCATTCCTGACAGTAAATATGTTGTTTTCTAATAAGAGGTAAGAAAACATCTGAATAGGAGGGATATTCAAATCAGTTTATAAAATAGGTCAGGAAGAAGGGTGGTAGAGAGCAGGGACATACATAGAAAAGAGAGATAAGAAGGGTCCGTTGAGGAGGAAATAGCAGAAACTGGCGGCAATTTATAGGTGAAGGGTAAGTTTAATTTTATTTGGGAAAACTGGAGAATGCTCTGCAAACTTCTGTCAAGAGTCATTAGAAGTTTTGAGATTTGGATTCAACTAATAAATTCTCAGATTAGACTACATGACAGTTACCATATGTACACGTATGTTACATCATGTAATCAGTCACTGTTTGGGAAATAATTCATAGGCTCACCATAATGTACCCTGAGAGAAACAGAATCCACCAATTTATATATTTCAAAAACTCAGATATTTCCACAAGACTTACCTTATTAAAATGTCAGGTTTCTTTGGTGTAATTAAGTAAATTAAGTGAGGTAATACCAAACAAAAATGTTAACGATAGGCTATAATTGGTAGCTATATATTTTTTAAAATAAATGTATTACTATTTGATAAATCAGTTTTTTTGACAGATGAAATGTCCTAAGGTGAGGAATCCACAGAAGCAAAAAAGCAAAAAGGGTCTTTGGTGATATGGAAGTGGGAAGAACATGAGCACTTCTAGCCAGACTGCCCCTGTCTACAGGTTAGTACTTGATGTCCCCCTTTAGCCTGATGTAGAAAGAGCAGAGAATCAGTAGGAAAGTTTAGATTTCACGTTCTCGGTAATGCTTTAACTAAAGAAAACACTCATATACTCCAACTTATGACATAAACTGAAGTGACAAATTTCCACACGAACTTTCCTGTGGAGAGCAGGGCACAACTAGAACAAGGGTCACATTATAGAGAACTGTGGCCAACCGATATTGTTTCCATGCTTTAGATTTCCATTCAGACAAGCAGAGGTGGGAATGGAAACCACTCTTGGGAGCAAAACTCAAACTTACAGTTTGGGTTTTAGATATTGGAAAAAGCTTCTTTGAGGAAGAGGCATTAACTGAGAGGTTGGGCAGATTCACACTCATCCTCAAAGCCATGAACCATAAAAGAGAATGGAAATAAATGCATCTATTCTGATGTCCCTGAGACCAAGGCAATGTAATGTCGGCAACACATCGTAAAGACCATCATACATGACCCAAATGTGTTTACATTTAGCAGACTTGAGCTTGAGTAGGTTTAAGGATGTGAAGTTTCTGTCATGATCTATAGGTTTATATCCCTTTTTCTCTCTTATGAATCCCAACCCTTGTATATAACTTCTCTCATCCCAGACTCTAAAGAGCAGCCTCCCTCATCTTTCCCCTTGCCTCTAACACTATTCCAAAGTTATTCCAAAGGGAATAACTTCTAGGATGGATAATATATTCCACGGCCTATGGAATATTTCACATTCCATTTAAGAATTGACTCCATATAGTTTAATCCACTCATCCTATTCTGCTACCAAGCACCACCTTCTCTCATCACAAAACCTCTTAGTTTTCTCTGCTAAGAAACTCCTTTCCACTATCACGTCTGTGATAGAAAAGAGTGAGAAGTCAGTATGGTTCAATCAATTTTGTGACCCTGTGCATGGTACTTCTGTTTCTTGGGCCTCAAGTTTCCTCTACTGTAGGATAAGAGATGGATCATCTCAGAGCTTCTCAAGTGTGTTCCACACTTCTCAAGTGTGCTCTAGAGGTTCCAGAGCCACATCAGGGACTGCCAAAGAAAGGGTGGCAGCTGACAAAAGGCTTTGGGTCCACCTCTCCTCTCCTTTAATAAGAGCAACCCTGTGCTTTTATTTTATATATAGCTTCTGATTAATTTTAAGATAGGGTTCTTAAAAGGTCTAAAATCTGCTTAGCATGGCACCTGGCACTCAAATCCTTTAATGAATGAATGAAAACTGAAGAGGCTGTGATGCTCTCTAAGATCCTTTCCAATTCCCACCTACTACAGTTCTGTGGCTGCATGAATTATAGCCAAGAAATACCTGTATGCCTGTTTGCAAAGGTATTAAGACTTCCACTTGCTCCTTCATTTTGGGACAAAGAATGCCCAAGGTTGATTCTAGAAAGTAGTTCCCTATAGCAATTGAGTATAAAGATTCAGATAGTTGGAAATGGGAAAGTAGGAAAAAAGAAATATATAGTTTAAAGGATACTCAAGTCTATGTCCTTGCAGTAGCACAGTCCAAATGTAAGAAAAGTGACACGGTAACAGGCTAATAACAACATTGTATCTCTTCAAAGATAAATTAAAACATAAACAAAAGGATCAAAATACACCCTATATCCTGTGAAAATTCTGAACATCATCACCACAAAACATCCCAAGTTTGTAGGTAATGAATTAAAGTGACTTAGACTTACTCTGTGATTTTAGGGTCCAGGTTGCCAATCCATAATCGGTGCCCTTCCTGTAGAGAACCCTCTGAAAGGATGGATGCATTCTCCAGGGGAAGAGTTTTAGTTTCTGCTTCCATCAATCTATATGAAATACTAAAGGAAATGTGAACACTCAGGCAGGAGAAGAATAAAACTGTGTAAACACGAGATTTCAAATTCAACTCAACATTTATTCAGGGAGGGCATGCCCTTTGGGCAGTCCTTTAAAGGCTTCAGTTATTTCACAACGAGGGCCCAAGAACCAGTTCCCTTGGGACAGCTCTTCCGGCAGCCAGAGCACAGAAGCTGCCATTTAAGGTGAAAGGGGTGTGGCTCTGTGTGGAGAAACTATAGTTTTCCTCCTCCCAAGCCAGAGGCTAACTGGGCAGGAGGCCAAACTCTCTATTACTACAAGATACTAACAGTTCAACAACTGTCACCCAAAATAAGTCTTGGAAACCACCAGGAAGAAAGTCTTAATGGCATTAAAGAGAGTGGGTAGAGAAGAGCAGCATTTCATCCCTTTTCCTCATGGAAGAGGCAATAGAGGAAATCTGTGCATAGATTTTGGAATTAAAACTGGGTTGGAATGTAGGTTGTGTCACGTGGTGAATTACCTAAATTTTCTAGGGCTCAGTTTCCTCATATATATAAATGGAGGTCAAGTTCTTATTTTATAAGGTTGTTGTGAAGATAAAAGATAGTATATAAAAAAATCACTACATGCTATACCTAATAGAAAATAATCAATACATAGTAGCTATTATCATGTTTAATATTCTGGGAGAAACTAGGAAGAAGAGACTAATTTCCTCCCTAGTTAGTCCAGTTCTGCCATTTGCTGGTTGTAACCTTGGGCAAGTTACTTAACCATTCGTGCCTTGGTTTCTTCCCTTGTAAGATGGGTATAATACCTCACAAACTTATTGTGCAGATTCACTGTTAATACACCTAAAACATTTAGAACAGTGCATGGCACCTAGAAAATATTTAATTTATGTTAACTTCCAGGGGTCCTCAAACTTTTTAAACAGGGGGCCGGTTCACTGTCCCTCAGACTGTTGGAGGACCAGACTATAGTTAAAAAAAAAAAAAAACTATGAACAAATTCCTATGCACACTGCACATATCTTATTTTTAAGTAAAAAAACAAAACGGGAACAAATACAATCACACAGTCTCATGTGGCCTGCAGGACATAGTTTGAGGACCCCTGGCTTAAACTATTACTAGTCTTTAGCCAAAGAATGAAGATTATGACAGAGACAGCAGTAGAAAGAGCAGAAAGGTTGGTGTCAAAAGACCTGGTTTCAAATGGTGACATTTCCAAGGGAAATCATTTCTCTCTGAGCTTTGTTTTCCTCGCCTTTAAATAACCAATTTTTCCCTGCTTATAACATAAGGTTGCTGAGAGGACCAAAAGTGAGATGACGGATTTAAAATAAAGCTTTAATAAATGTATAAGAGAAGATAAAGGGCCTGGGAAGATGGTAGGCTATGCTAGACTTCACAAGTTCCTGCTAGAGAGCACATGCGTTCTGTATATCCAAAAGTGCCTCAGAAGCCAGCACTGCAGGAACTGTGTCTTAATAACAGCTCTGCTGGGCATGGCGCCTCATCCCTACAACCCCAGCACTTTGGGAGGCAGAGATAAGAGCATCCTGAGAGCCAGGAGTTCAAGATAAGCTTGAGCAACACAGCGAGACCTTGTTTGTAAAAAGAATGGAAAAAATTAGCTGGGCATGGTGACATGTGGCTGTAGCCCCAGCTATTCTGGAGGCTGAAGTAGGAGGATTGCTTGAGCATGTGTTTGAGACTGCACTGCACTTTAGCTCAGGCAATAGAGTGAGACCCTGTCTCAAAACAACAACAAAAAAACAGCTGACATATATTGACACTGCCATTACCTCTTATTCACTTCATCCCATAAAGCCCAGCCACGCAGTCCCTAGGTAATTGTTGGCTGAATATATTTATCTACTTCCAGCACATGTCGGTTATTTTCTTTCTTTCCCACTTACGTCTTCAATACATTCAGGAAGGTGTGACAAGCAACTAGGTACTATTAACCCTGGGCTATGTACTGAAAATGGAGAAATGAGTGAACCATAGCTCTTGCTTTTCTATCTCCGGAAGATAAAACAGACATAAAACAGAATCCCAAGATTGTAAACAGGGGAGGAACAGTTTTATCTTCTTTCCGTTCCCCCCCCTTTTTTTTTTTTTTGACAAATCATCCATTAAAAAAAGTGTACTGAGTTTCTACTTTCTAGGCATTGCCTAGTTACTGGAGTCCGAGAAGTGAAAAGGTCCCTGTCTTCTGGATGCTTATATTTGGAAAAGGAGCAAGATGAAACAAAAAGCAAAATAAATAAACAAGATATAATTTGTGATGAATGCTGCAAACAATTAAGCAAGATGATGTAAAATGAGGGTGGACTACTTCAGGTTGAGTGGAGAGGAAATGTCATCCTTTCTGAAGGAGATGACATTTCCCTTGACACTTGAATGACAGGATCTTCTCATTTTCTTATGTATAAAAACAGCAATAATGAGGCGGTGCCTGTGGCTCAGTGGGTAGGGCGCCAGGCCCATATACGGAGGGTGGTTTGTTCAAACTCGGCCGGCCAAACTGCAACAAAAAAATAGCCAGGCGTTGTGGTGGGCGCCTGAAGTCCCAGCTACTCAGGAGGCTGAGGCAAGAGAATCGCCTAAGCCCAGGAGCTGGAGGTTGCTGTGAGCTGCGATGCCACAGCACTCTACTGAGGGCGACCAAGTGAGACTCTGTCTCTAAAAAAACAAACAAACAAAAAAACCCCACAGCAATAATGTAAAAAAAAAAAGCTCCAGCAATAATGCAAAAAAAAAAAAACAAAACAAAAAACAAACCCCAGCAATAATGCAAACAGCTACTAACACCACAAAAAGGTTCAATGCTTTAATGGGAAGAGCAGTGTATAAGAACCTGGATTCAAATCTTGCTTTTGTACCTATTGTGTCTTTAGCAAGTCACATGATCTCCCTTTAAGTGTCCTCTTCACAGAAAAGCTTTCCCTAATAGAGCTGAGCCCCCTGTTATTCTACAGCATAACTACCTTTTTCTTCCTATAAGACGCTAATCCAATGCGTTATTTAATGTTTTGCCTTTTGTTTCCCCTGACCAGAACGTTAAGTTCCTACAGAACAGGGCCTTCCTAATCTTAATCAGGGTTCTATTTCCAGCACTTAGTACACTTCCTGGTTTATGGTTGGTGCCGAATATTTGCTAAATTAAGCAAGCCACTTCTCTGCTCAGAGGCTTAATTTTCTTCTTTCCTAGGAACCATTTCTCCCTATCTCACAAGGTCGTTGTGAATCTTAAATAAAACACTGGTGAAAGCTCAGCACGGGGCTTTTTGAGGAAGGACAAAGGGTAATAAAAGATCAAGACAGTATGGCAAATCCTTTGAGTTTGCAACGGAGACAATCCCTTAAATTAACAGAGTTCACAAGACGCTCTTACATCCATCCTCCCAGCGGAGCTGCAGTCACCCTGGAAGCAGAACAGTCATTTGGGGAAGCTGAGGTCCAGAGAAGCAAAGGCACTTGATCCTAAAAACTAACAGCAGGGTCAAGCCTAGAACCCCGGCTTTCTGATTCCTGGCCGCGAATTCCCAGAGGCGAGGAGTCATTACTCGGATTGTTATTTCCGGGCCAGCGGCGGGACAATCCGGGGCGGGGCCTGAGAAGCCGTCCTGCTGGGAAGCCTCTTCTAAGACCTCCTCGCAGGGCCAGCCCTAAGGTACAGAAACGCATCACTGGGGGACTCACCTTGTGGCGTCGGCGTTGTGCCCTCAGCTCATGCCCCGAAAACAGGTCCCAACTCCACAGACACACAGACCTCCGGACGCTTCCGCCGCAACACCGCCCGCCGCCAGGCCACCCGTGATGCTCTACGCCAGCGCCTCCGTCCCGCCTCCTGACGTCACTGCGCAGCGCCGCGGTGCTCGCTGCTGTCGCATGAGTCTTTCCTTAGTAACTTGGGTCGTAGCTGGTGAGTGTCCTTGACAGGGCCTCGGGACGCGCGCGTGGTTCAGGTGCTAGAGACCCTTACTCAAGGACCTCGGGGAGACGTCAGGGGAGCAGATTAGCGACCCTGACCCATTAATTTCGAGTTCGGCTTGATCTTTAAGGCTGGGGGGCGGAATCTGTGGCTTTTAGAGTGAGTGTCACGGGATGGGGGTGGGACTCACCAGTTAGGGGATGAGAGGCTGGGGAGAGGGTATTTACTAAGTAGTAGCCGCTATATAGTAGCACCCTAATTGACAGAAATATTTACTGTTCAGAATAATCTCTTGGGAGTAGGTATTATTATCTCCCATGTTGAAGAAACGGAAGCTCCAATATAACTTTATTAGAGTCACGTGGCTAGTATAACAGCTTAAATTGAAATGTAGGTCTATCTGACCCCAAAGCTGTGTGCCGCGCAGTGGCAAATCATTTGTCATTTCAATAGTTCTCCATTTACATAACCCAGTGCATATAGTATTGTCATATAAGTCTTACGGATGAGATGGAAGTCCAGAGAGCTTCATCAGCCTAAGGTCACATCTCTAGGAAGTCCTGGAACCAGGATTCTTTCCCAGTCTTCTCTGAGTTTGGTGCTTTTTTTTTTAACAGCCTTTTACATTTCCCAGAATCTTGCAAAGGATAAAAACCTGTCCTGACCCCCTTTTTTTTAGTGGAAGAAACAAAACCTAGTTGGGAAAAATGGCTTGGTACAAGTCAGAAGTCAGTGGTAGACCTGCCACAAGGGCTTTTTGGATGGGGTGGTTATGAATCTAAAAGGAGTGGATGGTGGGGAATGATGAAGTAGAAATACTGGAATCTAGCTCTCTGATGTCTTAGGTGAAAACTCTTTCTCTACCTGTTAAAATGTCTCATCCCTTCTTTGGCTGTTCCAGTGATGTGTTGGACTCTATGTGTAGTCAGGTATTGTGAGTACCTTTTCTTTCATAACATTGAATTTAGAAAAGAACATGCCCTACTGTCTCTAATAAAAATTTGGTAAACTGGCCAGGTGTGGTGGCTCATTAAGGAGGGGGATCATTTGAGCTTAGGAGTTGGAGACCAGCCTGAGCCAAGAGTGAAACCCTTTTTCTACTAAAAATAGAGAAATTAGCTGGACATGGTGGCAGGTGTCTGTAGTTCCAGCTACTTGGGAGATTGAGGCAGGAGGATCACTTGAGCCCAATGGTTTGAGATTGCTGCGAGCTAAGCAGGCGCCACACACAGCACTCTAGCTTGGGCAACAGAGTGAGACTCTGTCTCAAAAGAAGAAAAAATGGCATACCAAGAGATAGTGGAGTCAGTGTTGGGAGCTCCAGAACCAACCACAGGAGGGGTAGATTCCAATTGTGGTTGATAGTGGGCAAGGGCTTAAGGTTCCTGGATATTCATTCATGTATTTGTCATATTTGTATAATATCTTGTGTTCAGGCACTGTGATAGGCACAGGGGTATAGCAATGTCCAAAACAACCATAAAGTAATAACTTTCGGTGCTTTCAGTCACGTGGAAGGAATTAGACAGTACTCAATTATACAAATATTAGCTTGTATTATTAAAAATTAAGTCTCATGATTAAGTATAGGATTTTTTTTTTTTTTGAAGTATAGGATTTTATGAAAGTGGACTGTAGGACATGTGACCTACCTGGGCTGTAGGAGGCAGTCAAGGAAGGGAAGGCATCCTCTGAGAAAGTGATGAGTAAGCTGAAATCTGAAAGAAAAATAGGAGGTAGTCAGTTAAAGAGATGAGGGAAGATCATCAGGCACATCCACAGGCATACTTGAAGACCCTGGAGCAGGAGGAGCATTGCCTAAGAATACAAGGTTGCTGTGAGCTATGATGCCAGCACTCTACCAAGGGCCACAAAGTGAGACTGTCTCAATAAAAAAAATAAATAAATAAAAGAAAAAATTAAACAAAAAACTTCGAACTCAGACGTTTGAAAGCAAAGTTCAAAAATTAAAAAAAAAAATAACAAATGAAAGAACTGTTTGCTTTTCTTGTAAAATGTGAGTGGTAATGACCACTCATTGGTTATTGTGAGAATCAAGTAAGATAATACATGTGAAAGTATTTTGTATACAAAAAGGCCTATGTATGTGTTCACTTATATTTGTAAAAATGTACATATGAGCTAGTATACAGCTGGATTGGAAGGGGTTACTAGGAGCCAGGGCTTTGAGTTCATCATCTAGCTTTTTCCAAAATTGAAATGTACTTTCAAGAAAGAATGGGGAAATTCAAGTTTTGGGGCTCCCAACTTCGGAAAAAGAATTTATCTTTAATGTAGTCTTTAACAATTGTCAACAGTTGAACACTGGTATAACTGCTGCTATTTACTGTATAACTACTAGCTGCCAGCTATTGTACTTTTTGTAGGGTCTTTTGGTTTTGTTTTCTTTGGAGACAGAATCTTGCTATGTTGCCCAGGCTGGCCTTGAACTTCAAGGCTCAAGCAATCCTTCCACCTCAGCTCTCCCTCGGTAGCTAGGATGATAAGCACGTACCACAGAGCCCTGCTGTACTGATTATTTTATGTACATGGTATACTACAGTGGTTAAGAGCACAGACTCTAGAGCTAAATTGCCTGAATTCGAATCTTGGGCAAATTATTTATTTGTGCCTCTTTTTTCTCATCTATAAAATGGGGATAATCATAGTACTCACCAGGGTTATCATGAGTCTCAAATGAGTTAATGCATGTAAAGCACTTAGAATAGTTCTGTCATATAGTTATTACTATATAAGTGTTAGCTGTTGTTCTCATGGTCATAATTACTGTTTCAAAGGCTCCTTAATATCATCATGAGGATGTGGTAGAAACTGTTGCTCAGAGAGGCTGACTGGCCTACCCAAGGTCACATAGCTCCTAAGTGGGGGAACTGAGATTTCAGTTCCAGCTTGCATCCAAAGCCTAGACGTTCCCACCACATTGCTTCTATGTGTAGGTTAATTTTGTTAGTGACTACTTGGGCTCTCATAACAACTTTCTTTCCTAACCTTTAATTCTTTATCTGTGCTGAACTGAATGTGAATGTGTGAGTACTTAAGGTAAAGGATCTAAAGGACTGCCTTTATTGAACTTCTACTTTGAAATTTCCTGACTCCTGTGCAATTAAAATCTATGCCTTAAGCATTTCAGCAATGTGGTTTATTTATAGAGTTGTCTTCCGGTTCACATGTACTGGGTCTCCTTTTGGGTGCTGCGTTTTCTGTCAAAGGTTGTTTATTTCTAATCTGTTTTGATTTCCTTTTGCTTTGTGGGTTGGTATTATGACCCACAATAGGAACACCAGGAAATCTGTCTTAACTGGAGCAACCAGATTGAGACCCTGTACATTAAAAAAAAAAAAACCCTGAAAAACAAACAAACAAAAAAATCACATTATTTTACAGCCATATTTGGTTGTAAGAGTGAGTTAGGCATTGGCTATGTTAGGGCAAAACCTAGATATAGAAACTTCACTCTGAGCCAGACTTTTGCAAACAGTTCTGATGAAATAGGGCTGGGCTATTAGCTCCGTGTCCTTGGATACTGGCTTCATCCCACTCTGAGCCTCTGTTTCAGCATCTGTAAAATGGGCATCATTATACTTCCTTTGAAGCATTGAGAAGATTAAATGAAATAATATAGGGGTAAAGCAAACAGCCCAGGCTTGACCTCAATTACTAGTAGCTATTGATAATAGTAGTTAAAGAGGAAGAGGAAAAATTACTCCTTTATTTTTCATCCAGATCTGTTTTTGCAGACTTTGTATATTGATCACTGACTTGTGATATCCCTTGCTTGTTTTTTACAAAAAAATAATGATAATAATGACAGCCACCATTTCTTTAGCAGCTGCTATATTTTAGGCACTGTGCTAAGTATTTTACATGGTATTTCATTTTATATAAGATCAAGTTTATTTTTATCATTGATGAGGAAAGTGATGTGCAGAAAGGAAGAGTAAATTGCCCAAAACTGAAATTTGCATTCAGATTTGACTCACTCTAGACTATGTTGTACGTTGTTAATGACATATAAGGTTTATTTAGTGTATTGGCCCCGAGCATGAAAGTCTTTTGAAAGGAAACGTGATAGCTGTCAACAGGTATTATTTCCATGGCTCCTGTCTGCTAGGTACTGTGCCAAATGTTTTATTTGCATAACTTCATATCTTATTCCCAACCTTGAAAAATAAGTATAATTATCCCCATTTTGCAGTTGGAGAAATCAAGACACAGGGAAATTCAGTATTTAGTCAGCAGTGGAGCTGAAATTGGATTGTAACTCTTTTTTTTTTGCAGTTTTTGGCCGGGGCCGAGTTTGTGGGGCTGGCGCCCTACTCCTTTGAGCCACAGGTGCTGCCCTGGATTCTTTTTTTTATTGTTGGGGATTCATTGAAGGTATAAGAAACCAGGTTACATTGATTGCATTTGTTAGGTAAAGTCCCTCTTTACAATCTTGTCTTGGACCCAGTAGGGGTGGTATACACCAAGGCCCCACCCCCTCCCTCCTTCCCTCTCTCTGCTCTTCCTTTCCCCACCCCTCCCTCCTTCTTTCTCTCTCTGCTCTCCCCTTCCCCCACCCCCACCGTGTCCTTAATTGTCCTCATATCAAAACTGAGTACATAGGATTCATGCTTCCCCATTCTTTTTTTTTTCTTTTTTTTTTTTTTTATTGTTGGGGATTCATTGCATACTTCCCCATTCTTGTGATGCTTTACTAAGAATAATGTCTTCCACTTCCATCCAGGTTAATACAAAGGATGTAAAGTCTCCATTTTTTTTAATGGCTGAATAATATTCCTTGGTGTACATATACCACACCTTGTTAATCCATTCCTGGGTTGGTGGGCATTTAGGCTGTTTCCACATTTTGGCAATTGTAAATTAAGCTGCAATAAACAGTCTAGTGCAAGTGTCCTTATGATAAGAGGATTTTTTTCCTTCTGGGTAGATGCCCAGTAATGGGATTGCAGGATCAAATGGGAGGTCTAGCTTGAGTGCTTTGAGGTTTCTTCATACTTCCTTCCAAAAAGGTTGTACTAGTTTGCAGTCCCACCAGCAGTGTAAAAGTGTTCCCTTCTCTCCACATCCACGCTGGCATCTGCAGTTTTGAGATTTTGTGATGTGGGCCATTCTCGCTGGGGTTAGATGCTATCTCAGGGTGGTTTTGATTTGCATTTCTCTTAATAATTAGGGATGATGAGCATTTTTTCATATGTTTGTTAGTCATTCGTCTGTCTTCTTTAGAGAAGGTTCTATTCATGTCTTTTGCCCATTGATATATGGGATTGTTGGCTTTTTTCATGTGGGGATTGTAACTCTTATTCACTCCATTATGTTGCAAAATTTTAGAATGGGATTTTTTTTTTTTGTAGAGACAGTCTCACTGTACCACCCTCCGGTAGAGTGCCGTGGCGTCACACGGCTCACCGCAACCTGTAACTCTTGGGCTTACGCAATTCTCTTGCCTCAGCCTCCTGAGCAGCTGGGACTACAGGCGCCCGCCACAACACCCGGCTATTTTTTTGTTGCAGTTTGGCCGGGGCTAGGTTTGAACCCGCCACCCTCGGCATATGGGGCCAGCGCCCTACTCACTGAGCCACAGGTGCCACCGGGATTTTTTTTTAATGAGGTGTGAGACTGATTTTCAAAGATAGCAGCTTCCAGGGTTTTCATAAGTGTTTTTAATTTTTAGCTGAATGGTAGCTAGATTCCTGGCAGAAACACCAGCTGGTTAGGACTGTGTTCTATCCCAGAGTTAGATGTTGGCAAATAGCATCTTTCCATGGTCAAAGGCCTCAGAAGTATGATATATAACTTGTGTTAACACAGTGGAAGGTGGCATTTTCCAGACCTTTAGTTCTATACCACAGAAGACCTCAAACCTCAATCATGGTTCATACTCACATTAAAGTAAAGTGCATTCTAATTGGTAATCAGTGCATAAGGAACCAGAGAAAATTTTATTAAATGCTGTCGTGTGAATTTTCCAGTCATTTTATGCCTGTTGAAGTGGCTTTTTAAATTTAAAGCCCTCTTCTTGTCCTCTGCTCTCCCTCTTCAAACTTTTCAAGATTTTATGCTTTTTCCTAAGTAAAGGTTTAGTCTGTTGCACATTTGCTTAACAGGTTTTTTTTTTTAGAGACACAGTCTCACTGTGTCACCCTTGGTAGAGTGCTGTGGCATCACAGCTCACAGCAACCTCAAACTCTAGGGCTTAAGCAAGTCTCTTGCTTCAGCCTCCCAGGTAGCTGGGACCACAGGTGCCCGCCACAACGTGGGCTATTTTTTTGTTGCAGTTGTCATTTTTGTTTAGCTGGCCTGGGCCAGCCTCGATGCATATGGCTGGCACCATAACCACTGTGCTATGGGCACAGAGCCTGCTTAACAGGTATTTTGATGTGGTGGAAAGAGCTTGGATTTTTACAGACCTTGGGCAAGTAACTTAAATCTCTGTGAGCCTCACTTTCTTCATCCTGTAAAATGCGGCTATCGTATTTCCTCCTAGGGCTGTTGGGAAAGGAATCGAATGTAATATATTTAAATTGCCTGGTATAAAGCTCAGTTTATAGGAGTTGCTAGATAATTGGTACGAATTATTCTCTGAAGTTGCAATAGGGTCTCTTTTACTTAGGTCTGCCTTTTTGTCTTATTCTTTTTAGTGGATGTTCCCAAGAGTTGTCTTCAGTCATGGCCTTGGTATTAAAGTGCTTCCGTGTGGTCCACCCTGCCTTTCGCAATTACCTTGCAGCCTTGACCAGACCTGTTTCAAAAGTTACACTGAAGACTGTGAGTGAAAGACAACGCGACCATAGGCAATATATAGCCTTTTCATCTGTCCCGGTCCGCCATTTTGCTACCAAGAAAGCCAAAGGTAGAGAGAGACCTACGACCTCCTCTCCATACCCCTTTTTTATACATGTATTTGGCCCTTCAATTACCATAGCTGGCAGAGGTCTCAGAGATGCACTGGTTTTCTCCTTTTGCCCACACGAGGAAATGGTGTCTCAGGTAGTTTAGTCGATTAGCTTAAAAGGTCACAGTGGCAGAGACAGTATTAGGACCCAGGGCCTATTTTTTCATTACTGTCTTATGCATTTTGTAGATAGCTCAGAAAATGCCTGATTTCTTTCTTTCAGGTTTAGAATTAGAGGTATAAGTGCCAAGCAAACCAGAATGCTTGTGGCTGGGATTATTATATTCTCTCCCTATGGGAGGATGCATGTTGGAAGTATAATGAAAACCAGAAGATTGTTGGGTGAAGGAGGTATTAGAGCCATGGATTTAGATGGATGATCTTAATGGCTTGTGTCATCTAAGAATGAGACTTTGATGTACCACAGGTCTCAGCTTAAATACCACTTCCTAAGGGAAGCCTTCCCTGACCTCTTAGACTAGGTCAAGTCCCCTGTTACCTGCCCTTGTGCATACTATTATTTTACCTTTGATGCATTTAGAACAGCGGTAGTTAATTAATCGTAAAATTGATTATTGTTTGTTATGTCTCTTACATGCTGGGCTGACTAAAGATAGGGTTCTAGGTCTTTCTTTAATGTCTAATAGGGTCTGACATATAGTATGTATTCAAAAACTTTGTTGAATGAGGGACAGAAAATTATCAAGTAGACTGTCTATTTATAGTGGTGGGACAGGGAGTCCACTCCCAAAGATACTGTTAGATATAAACTGCTGAATATTTTCCCAGACTTTCTTTTTCTGATTTCATAAAGATCTTTCCCTTTCTGTTAACAGGAAAATTAACAAGTTGATAAAAGAACATTAATGCTTAGAAGAATATATTCTGTTAATAGTGATAGTAGTAGTTAACTTTTGATCTGTATGTTGCATTATATTCTTTTCTTTTAATTTTGTTTTAATTTTTTAAATTACTGTTTTTTTATTGTTAAATCATAGCTGTGCACATTAGTGCAATCAAGGGGTACAGTGTGCTGGTTTCATATACAATCTGAAATATTCTCATCAAACTGTTCAATGTAGCCTTCATGGCATTTTCTTAGTTATTGTATGTAGACATTTGTATTCTGCCTCTAGTAAGTTTCACCTGTACCCATTCTAAGATGCACCATAGGTGTGGCCCCATGCATTACTCTCCCTCCACCCTAACCTCCCCCACCCTTGGCCCTTCCTTGGCCCTTTCCTCATAGTCTTGTGATATAGTTGGGTTATAGCCCTCATTTGAAAGCTATAATTTAGCTTCATAATAGATTTGAGTACATTGGATACTTTTTCTTCCATTCCTGAGATACTTTGCTAAGAAGAATATGTTCCAGCTCCATCCATGTAACATGAAAGAGGTAAAGTCTCCATCTTTCTTTAAGGCTGCATAATATTCCATGGTATACATGTACCACAATTTGCTAGTCCATTTGTGGGTCAGTGGGCACTAGGGCTTCTTCCATGACTTAGCAATTATGAATTGGGCTGCAATAAACATTTTGGTACGGATGTCCTTGTTATATTGTGATTTTTAGTCTTCTTGGTATAAACCTAGTAAAGGAATTATAGGATCAAATGGCAGGTCTATTTTTAGGTCTCTAAGTATTCTCCAAACATCCTTCCAGAAGTAACGTGTTCATGTGCATTCCCACCAGCAGTGTAGAGATGTGCCCTTTTCTCCACATCCACGCCAACATCCCTGGTTTTGGGATTTTGTTATGTGGGCTGCTCTTACTGGGGTTAGGTGATATCTCAAAGTAGTTTTGATTTGCATTTCTCTGATGATTAAGGATGATGAGCTTTTTTTCATGTGTTTGTAGATCGTGCGTCTGTCTTCTTTTTTTTTTTTTTTTTCTTTCTTTTTTTTTTTTTTTGTTGCAGTTCAGCTGGGGCCGGGTTTGAACTAGCAACCCTTGGTATATGGGGCCGGCGCCTTACCAACTGAGCCACAAGCGCCGCCCGCGTCTGTCTTCTTTAGAGAAGTTTCTCTTCAAGTCCCTTGCCCACCCTGAGATGGGATCACGTGTTCTTTTCTTGCTAATATGTTTGAGTTCTCTGTGGATTCTGGTTATTACACGCTTATCGGAGGTATAACCTGCAAATATTTTCTCCCAGGGGCTGTCTGCTTGCTTTACTTAGTATGTTCTTGGCTGTGTAGAAGCTTTTTAGTTTGATCAGGCCCAGTAGTGTATTTTTGATACTGCTTCAATTGCCTGGGGAGTCCTCCTCATAAAATATTCACCCAGGCCGATTACTTCAAGAGTTTTCCCTGCACTTTCTTCAAGTATTTTTATAGTTTCATGTCTTAAGTTTAAATCTTTTATCCAGTGAGAGTCTATCTTAGTTAATGGTGAAAGGTGTGGGTCCAGTTTCAATCTTCTACAGGTTGCCAGCCAGTTCACCCAGCACTATTTGTTAAATAGGGAATCTTTTCCCCACTGTATGTTTTTAATTGGCTTGTCAAAGATCAAATAACGGTAAGTAACTGGATCCATCTCTTGGTTCTGTATTCTGTTCCAGACATATACTTCTCTGTTTTTGTGCCAGTACCATGCTTTTTTGATCACTATCGATTTATAGTACAGTTTCAGGTCTGGTAGCGTGATTCCTCCTGCTGTGTTTTATTGCTGAGTAATGTTTTTGCTATTCGAGGTTTTTTTCTGATTCCATATAAAACGAAGTATTATTTTTTCAAGATCTTTGAAATATGACAATGGAGCTTTAATAGGAATTGCATTAAAATTATATATTGCTTTGGGTAGTATAGACTTTTTTTTTTTTTTGTAGAGACAGAGTCTCACTTTATGGCCCTTGGTAGAGTGCCGTGGCATCACACAGCTCACAGCAACCTCAAACTCCTGGGCTTAAGTGATTCTCTTGCCTCAGCCTCCCGAGTAGCTGGGACTACAGGCACCCGCCACAATGCCCAGCTATTTTTTGGTTGCAGTTCAGCTGGGGCTGGGTTTGAACCTGCCACCCTCCGTATATGGGGCCGGCGCCTGCGCCTTACAGACTGAGCCACAGGTGCCGCCCGACATTTTAACCGTGTTGATTTTTCCCAGCCACGAGCATGGTATGTTTCTCCATTTGTTAACATCTTCAGCTATTTCTTTTATTAAAGTTTCATAGTTCTCTTTGTAGAAATCTTTCATGTCCTTTGTTAGGTAAACTCCCAAATATTTCATCTTCTTCGGCACTACTGTGAAAGGAATAGAGTCCTTGACCATTTTTTCGGTTTGGTTATTGTTGATATATATAAAGGCTACAGATTAATGGGTGTTGATTTTTGTAGCCTGAGACATTGCTGTATTCCTTGATTACTTTTAAAAGTTTTGTAGTAGAATCCCTAGTGTTTTCCAGATAATACGATCATATCATCTGCGAAGAGTGAAAGTTTGATCTCTTCTGACCCTATGTGGATACCCTTGATCACCTTTTCTTCCCTAATTGCAATGGCTAAAACTTCCATTACAATGTTAAAGAGCAATGGAGACAATGGGCAACCTTGCCTGTTTCCTGATCTAAGTGGAAATGATTTCAATTTAACTCCATTCAGTACGATATTGGCTGTGGGTTTGCTGTAGATGGCCTGTATTAGTTTAAGAAATATCCCTTCTATACCAATTTTCTTAAGTATTCTGATCATGAAGGGAAACTGGATATCATCAAAAGCTTTTTCTGCATTGATTGAGAGAATCATATGGTCCTTATTTTTTAGTTTGTTTATGTGCTGGATTACATTTATAGATTTATGTATATTGAACCAGCCTTGAGACTCTGGGATAAATCCCGATTGGTCGTGGTGTATAATTTTTTTAATGTGTTGTTGGATTCTGTTCGTTAGGATCTTATTGAGTATTTTAGCATCAATATTCACTAGTGATATTGGTCTATAATTTTCTTTTCTTGTTGGGTCTTTCCCTGGTTTGGGGATCAAGGTGATGTTTGCTTCAAGGTGTTGGGTAATATTCCTTCTTTTTCTATATTTTGGAAGAGGTTTAGTAATATAGGTACTAGTTCTTCTTTAAAGATTTGGTAGAATTCTGATGTAAAGTCATCTGGTCCTGGGCTTTTCTTTTTAGGGAGGTTTTGTATAGTTGATGGTATTTCAGAACTTGATACAGGCCTGTTCAGCATTTCCACTTCATTCTGGCTAACTCTTGGTAGGTGGCGTACTTCCAGGTATTGGTCGATTTCTTTCAGGTTTTCATATTTTTGAGAGTAGAGTTTCTTGTAGTATTCGTTAAGGATTTTTTGAATTTCTGAGGGGTCTGTTGTTATTTCATCTTTACCATTTCTGATTGATGACATTAGAGATTTTACTCTTTTTTTTTCCCGGTTAGGTTGGCCAAAGATTTGTCTGTTTTATTGATCTTTTCAAAAAACCAACTTTTGGATTTATTGATCTGTTGTATAATTCTTTTGTTTTCAATTTCATTTAATTCTGCTCTGATTTTGGTTATTTCTTTTCTTCTGCTTGGTTTGTGGTTGGAGTGTTCTTCATTCTCCAGTTGCTTGAGATGTCCCATTAAGTTATTAACTTCCTCTCTTTCCGTTTTCTTGAGGAAGGCTGGCAGTGCTATAAATTTCCCTCTTAGGACTGCCATTGCGGTATCCCAGAGGTTCTGGTAATTCATGTCTTGGTTGTTGTTTTATTGTAAAAATTTGGTGATTTCCTTCTTAATCTCGTCTATAACCCATCTATCCTTCAGCATAAGGTTGTTTAGCTTCCGGTTTTTGTATGGGTAGGCAGGTCCCTGTTGTTATTGAGTTCAACTTTTAATCCATGAAGGTCTGAGAAGATGCAAGGAATGATTTCTGTTTTTAAATTTGTAGAGGTTAGATTTGTGGCCTAGGATGTGGTCGATTTTGGAGTATGTTCCGTGGGCTGATGAGAAGAATGTGCATTCAGTTTTGTTCGGATGAAATGTTCTGTAGATGTCTGTTAAGTCCAGATGTTGGTTAAGTTTAAATCTAAAATTTCTTCGCTTAACTTCTTTTTGGAGGATCTATCCAGCACTGGTAGAGGGGTGTTAAAATCTCCAACTACTATGGAAGTGGAGAAAATCAAGTTGCTGATGTCTGTTAGAGTTTCTCTTATAAATTAAGGTGCATTCTGGTTGGGTGCATAAATATTAATAATTGAAATCTCATCATATTGAGTATTGCCTTTAACAAATATGAAATGTCTATCCGTATCCTTTCTTATTTTGGTTGGTTTAAAGCCTATTACATATGCAAATAGGATTGCAACACCTGCTTTTTTCTGCTTTCCATTTGCCTGGAGTATAGATGACCATCCCTTCACCTTGAGTCTATATTTGTCTTTTAATGTAAGATGAGGTTCTTGTATGCGGCAGATATTGGGTTGAATGTTTGTGTCCAGTCAGCCAACCTGTGCCTCTTTAGAGGACAATTTAAACCATTCACATTAATTGAGAATATTGATAAGCCTTTTGAGAGTCTGGTGGACATTTTTAATCCTTTTGTGACTGTGGAAGTTGGAATTTCATCAAAATTTTCTTGGTGAATTTACTTTTGTGGTGGAGGATTATGCTGATCTTTATGGAGGATAGGTCAGAGAATATCCTGGAGAGCTGGTTTAGTTATGGCAAATTTCTTCAACATGTGAATGTTATTAAAGTATTTAATTTTGCCGTCATAAATGACTCAGTTTAGCTGGATATAGGATCCTGGGTTGAAAGTTATTGTGTTTTAGGAGATTAAAAGTCGATGACCATCCTCTTCTAGCTTGAAAAGTTTCAGCAGAGAGATCTGCAGTTATTCTAATATTCTTGCACTTGAAGGTGATGGTTTTCTTTCCTCTGGCTGCTTTCAGAATTTTCTCCTTCATTTTAACTTTAATGAAATTGATTATGATGTGTCTGGGGGATGTCTTATTTGGATTGAGTCGTGCTGGAGTTCTGAAACTGTCTGCTATCTGAATTTCAAAATCTCTTGGCATGTCTGGAATGTTCTCTTTCATTATATCATGGAGAAGAGACTGTGTGCCTTGTGAAGCCACTTCTTTGCTTTCGGGGATCCCTATAAGATGAATATTGGTTTTCTTCGAATTATCCCAGAGTTCTCTGAGAGAGTGATCTGCTTTTGCCCTCCATTTCTCTTTCTCTTTGACAGTTTGGTAGCATTCGAAAGCTTTGTCTTCAATGTCAGAAATCCTTTTTTCTGCTTCCTCCATTCTGTTATTGAGGGATTTGACTGTGTTTCTCAGATCTTTGAGGGCTGTAACTTCTTGTCTCAACGTGTCAAAATCTTTGGTCATTTGGTCTTTGAATTTGTTGAATTCTTTTTGGAGATATCTTTTGGGTTAGTGCTTGGAATTCTAGTTCGATCTTATTTGCTATCCAGATTCCGAATTCGATTTCTGATGTCTCAGCTATTTGTTTGTGCATGGGATCTTGTGCTGTGTCTGCCCCATTGATCCTTGCGGGAGTTGATCTACTCTGATTATTCATATTGCCAGAGTTTTTCTGTTGATTTCGCCTCATGATTGTTTTTCCACCGTTGCTTCTAGCTGTCCTCAGAGTTTGGGAGGTGCCTCTCCTAGATTAGACCCCAGCGTGATCACTCTATTATTGCTGGATCTTTGTAGGGAGTGATCCTGTGTAGCTTCTCTGGGGCTGCCCCAGCCAGGGAGTTCTCCTTGTGGAGGAGCTCCAGAGTGTGACAGACCCGGATCCAGCAACAGTGCGGGGACGGGGGTGGGGGTGGTGGTGCACACGATTCTGGGAGTGCCTGACACCCATTGACTTTGGCACTGAGAGCCCACGACTCCAGCAGTGTCTGGCCAGGAGAAGGGCTGTGCATAGAGGCAGGAGGGCTCCAGAGGGCATGCGGTACCAGAGTTTCTGGCCAGTCGAGCAGGCTGTTGTGGAGGCAGGGAGAGTGCCCGTGTGGAGGCAGGGATGGTACAGGTGGGAGGACGCGGTTTTGCGAGGCTCCCGGAGTTCTTGGGCAGGGGAGTGGAGGTCCAGCGGGTGCATCTCTTCGCAGGGTTGGGCGGGGGCAGATCACTGATGGTGGCACTGCTCTTCCGGAGGTCTGGCACTGATCGCTGATTGTACGCAGCTCTTACAGAGGTCTGGGGGCCAATAGCTGATCTTGCACAGCACTTACGGAGGTCTGGGCGCCCATCACTGATTGTGCGCAGCTCTTATGGAGGTCTGCAAAGGTCAAGGTGAAAATCCTACGAAGCATCACAAAATTCTGCTTGAGGCACTCCCATGCCAATCTAGTATGATCCTTTTGTCACAGCCCCTATGGCCCTGGTCTCAATTACAGCAGGAAGGAACCAGGCATGACGCGGTTCAGCTTGCAGGAGGCGGACTAACCTTGATAGCAGGGTAGACTGTGCATTTTTTTTATAGTGTTTTACTCAAAGTATATACCACAATTTAGGTATTCATTCTGCAGTCAATGGACACGTGGGTTGATTTAGTTTTGAGCTAAAACAAATAATGGTACTGTGAACATTCTTGTACATATATTTTGGTGCGCATATGTGTACATTTGTCCCCTTCCCCTCCTCTCCTGTTCCTTTCTGTCTCTTTCCCTGGCTAGATAGGGGCACTAGTATAATTGAATAAGTGTGATTGGTGATAATAGGCATTCTTGTTTTATCCCTGACTTTATAGGGAATAAGCATTTCTTGTGTATGTTAACATTAAGAATTATGTTTTCTTTGCTTTTAGTAGTCTTTTTTTGAGACTAAGTCACCCTCAGTAGAGTGCTATGGCATTACAGCTCACAGCAACCTCAAACTCTTGGGCTTAAATGATTTTCTTGCCTCCACCTCCCAAGTAGCTGGGACTATAGGCGCCCACCACAACACCTGGCTATTTTTTGTTGTAGTTGTCATTGTTGTTTAGCTGGCTTGGGCTGAGTTCAAACATGCCACCCTCAGTGTATGTGGTTGGTGCCATAACCACTGTGCTACGGGCGCTGAGCCGTAGGTAGTCTTTTAAACAATCTTCTATCCCCATTTTTCTGTAAGTTTTTGTTTCAGATGGGTCTTAAATTTTAATCAAGTGCTTTTGCTGCATTTATTGCCATGATCATATCTTTTTCTCTTTTAATCTGTTAACGTGCTAACTCAATATCAATAGCTTTTTCTGATGTTAAACCACTTTTGCATTCTTAATAAAAGCCCTTACATATATAGAACATATACATAATCTGTATATATGTTGCTGGATTTGGTTTGCTATTATTAATTTAGAATTTTCAGTATATATTTATATTTGAGTTTAGCCTTAAAGTAACATTCTAATATTGATAATCATAACTTTCTAGTATTATTCTCTAATTTTGATTCTGAGACTGTATTAGCTTCATAATGTGAATTAGGAAGTGCATCTCTATTTCTTTTTTAATGGAATGGTCTATAAAAAATCAGAGTTATTGGTTCCTTGGATTTTTTTGTTGTTGTTTTGGAGACAGAGTTTCATTCTGCTGCCCTGGTTAGAGTGCTCTGGCATCATAGTTCATGGTAACCTCAACTCTTGGGCTTGACAGTCCTCTTGCCTCAGCCTCCTGAGTAGCTGGGACTATAGGCACCTGTCACAATGCCTGGCTAGTGTGTGTGTGTGTGTGTGAGTGTGTGTGTGAGTGACTTGCTTTATTGCAATATTTGCTTCAGTGTAGTGGTCTTGAACTAAGAGCACAATATCTCTGAGGTATGCTTATACTACATGTACTCTAAATAAATTGTAACAAAAATTCATGTTACTAAAATAGAACAGCATAATGAACTTCATTGAATTAATATATAGTACATCATACTCCAGGACATAATTTTTCTTGAAAATTATTATTTTCTTTTTTTACAAAGCATAAAATTATATAATTGAACAGAAAAATACATTTCTATAATAATTGTTGAGAGTTCAATATCTCATAAGAGATAAGTGAGAAAATAAAGGACTTAAATAATACAATAAACCATCTAGATCTGACAGACATATACAGACTCCTCTTCTAAATAACAATAACAAACACATTCTTCCCAGTGCCCCTGGGATATTTTCTAGGATAGACCCTATGTTAAGCCATAAATTAAGTTCTAATAGATTTTTTCTTCTTCTTTATTTTATTTATTTATTTATTTTTAATTTTTTGAACCAGGTTACATTGATTGCATTTGTTAGGTAAAGTCCCTCCTGTAATTGTGTCCTGCCCCCAAAAGGTGTATCACACACCATGACCCCTCTTCACCCCCCTCCCAACTTCCCTCTCTGCTCTCCCCTTTTTCCACTGTGTACGAGGTCATTAATTGTCCTCATATCAGAATTGAGTACATAGGATTCATGCTTCTCCATTCTTGTGATGCTTTGCTAAGAATAATAATGTTCCACTTCCATCCAGGTTAATACAAAAGATGTAAAGTCTCCATCTTTTTTAATGGCTGAATAGTATTCCATGGTATACATATACCACAGTTTGTTAATCCATACCTGGGTTGGTGGGGATTTAGGCTGTTTCTACATTTTGGCAATTGTAAATTGAGCTGCAATAAACAATCTAGCGCAAGTATTCTTATGGTAAAAGGATTTCTTTTCTTCTGGGTAGACGCTCAGTAATGGGATTGCAGGATCAAATGAGACATCTAGTTTGAGTTCTTTGAGGTTTCTCCATACTTCCTTCCAAAAAGATTGTATTAGTTTAATCCCATCAGCAGTGTAAAAGTACTCCCTTCTCTCCACATCCACACCAGCATCTGCATTTTTGAGGTTTTGTGATACGGGCCATTCTTGCTGGGGTTAGATGATATCCAGGGTGGTTTTGATGTACATTTCTCTAATAATTAGGGACGATGAGCATTTTTTCATATGTTTGTTAGCCATTTGTCTGTCTTCTTTAGAGAAGATTCATTCATCTTTCTTGCTCATTGATACAAGGGATTGTTGGTTTTTTTCATGTTGATTAATTTGAGTTTTTGTCCAATGCAAAATATGCAAATATCTTTTCCCATTTAACAGACCCAAGTCCATAAATGTAATCGGCCATATCAACAGAAGCAAAAACTAAGACCATATGATTCTCTCACTAGATGCAGAAAAAGCATTCAATAAAATCCAGCATCCTTTTCTAATTAGAACACTGAAGAGTATAAGAATAGGTGACACATTACTTAAACTGATCCAAGCCATCTATGGCAAACTCACAGCTAATATTTTATTGAATGGAAAAAAACTGAAAGCTTTTCCACTTAGAACTGGAACCAGACAAGGTTGTCCTGTATTGCTACTACTATTCAACATAGTGCCGCAAGTTCTAGCCAAAACAGTCAAGCAAGAGAAGGAAATAAAAGAGCATCCTAATGGGAGCAGAGGATGTCAAACTCTCCCTCTTTGCTGATGGTATGTTCTTATACTTAGAGAACCCCGAAGACTCAACTACAGGTCTCCTGGAAGTCATCAAAAAATATAGGAATGTCTCAGGGATATAAAATCAATGTCCATAAATCAGTAGCCTTTGTATATGCCAGTAACAGCCAAGATGAGAAGCTAATTAAGGACACAATTCCCTTCAGAGTAGCTTCAAAGAAAATGAAATACCTAGGAATATACCTAACAAAAGAGGTGAAGGACCTCTATAAAGAAAATTATGAAATCCTAAGAAAAGAAATAGCAGAAGATATTAACAAATAGAAGAACATACCATGCTTATGGGTGGGAAGAACCAACATTGTTAAAATGTCTATATTTCCAAAGCAATCTACAGATTCAATGCAATCCCCGTTAAAATACCAACATCATGCTTTCAAAATTTGGAAAAAATAATTCTTCGTTTTGTATGGAACCAGAAAAAAACCCAGATAGCTAAGGCAGTTCTTAATAATAAAAACAAAGTTGGGGGCATTTGCCTACTAGACTTTAGGCTGTATTACAAGGCCATAGTGATAGGAACAAAAAGTATTGGCACAAAATAGAGATATAGACATCTGGAATTGAATAGAAAACCAGGAGATGAAACTAACATCTTACAGCCACCTAATCTTTGATAAACCAAACAAGAACATACACTGAGGGAAAGAATCCCTATTCAATAAATGGTGCTGGGAGAACTGGATAACCACATGTAAAAGACTAAAACTGGACCTGAACCTTTCTCCAACTCACTAAAGTTGATTCAAGATGGATAAAAGATCTAAATTTAAGGCATGAAAGCATAAAAATCCTCAAGATGTGGGGAAAACACTTGCAGTTATCTGACTGGGGAAAGACTTTATGAAAAAGATTTCAGTGGCAACTGCAACAAGAACAAAAATAAACAAATTGAACTTAATTAAATTGAATAGCTTCTGTACAGCTAAGGAGACAACAACCAAAGCAAATAGATAACCATCAGAATGGGAAAAGATATATTTTTCTGTTTTTTAGTAGAGATGGGGTCTTGCTCTTGCTCTTGCTCACGCTGGTCTTGAACTCCTGAGCTCCAGCAATCTACCTGCCTCAGCCTCCAAGAGTGCTAGGATTATAGGTGTGAGCCACTGCACCTAGCTGAGTTCTTTGGATTTTTGATAAAACTTGCCTATGACATCATCTGGATCTGGGGTGTGTGTGTGTGTGTGTGTGTGTGTGTGTGTGTGTGTGTGCACGCGCGTGCATGTGTGTAGGTAGACCTAGTTTAAATTATAGATTTGATTTCCTTAATGATAATGAGAACATTTAGATTTTCTTCTTTATTTTAGTAAGTTGTATGTGTTTAGAGTATTTTTTATTTTTTAAAATTTCCAAAGTTGTTTTCATAAAGTTATCCGTAAGTCTCTTAAATTTAAGATCTATTATTTTGATAACTATATGCCTTTTTCTTTCCTAATATGATTTATTTGTGTCTACTTTTATCTTTTCCCAATTGTTCTTGATAGAAGCTTGTCAGTTGTATATGCCTTCTAAAATAGAGCTTCTAATTTTATTTTTTCCCCAATTTTATTGATTTATGCTGTTTATTGTTTACTTTCTTCTATGTACTTCTCTTTCTATCTCCTCAGATGTATAGTTATAATAGTTCATTGATTTTTGTCCTTTGCTGTTTTTCTTTTCTTTTCTTTTCCTTTTTTTTAAGAGACAGAGTCTCGCTTTGTCACCCTTGGGAGAATGCTGTGGTGTCACAGCTCACAGCAACCTCCAGCTCTTGGGCTTAGGTGATTTCTCCTGCCTCAGCCTACCGAGTAGCTGGGACTACAGGTGCCTGCCACAATGCCTAGCTATTTTTTGTTGCAATTTTGGCTGGGGCCGGGTTTGAACCCACCACCCTTGGTATGTGGGGCCAGTGCCCTACTCACTGAGCACGGTAGTTCAGACCTGTAATCCGAGCACTTGGGAGGCCAAGGCGGGTGAATTGCCTGAGCTGACAGGTTTGAGGTCAGCCTGAGCCAGAGCAAGACCAGTCTCTAAAAAAAATTAGCCGGGCATTGTGGCAGGTTCCTATAGTCCCAGCTACTTGGGAGGCTGAGGCAAGAGAATCCTTAAGCCCAGGCATTTAAGATTGCTGTGAGCTATGAGTCCATGGCACTCTACCAAGGATGACAAAGTGAGACTCTGTCTCAAAAAAAAAAAAAAAAAAAAAAAAATTTCGTTGTATGTATTTAAGGTGCACAACATTACATTTTGATATATAGTGAAATGGTTACCTATCGTCAAGTGCATTAACATATCCATCATTTTATATAGTTATTCTTTTTTGTTGTGTATGGTAAGAGCACATAATATCTCTTTTAGCAAAAAATCCTGAGTACAATATTATTAACCATAGTCCTCATTATCCATAGACACTTTGGTGGTTTCCCTATCTTGGCTGTTGTGAATAATGCATTGTTTGTTTGTTTTTTTAAGCATTTAAGGCCCTAAATTTGTCTAAATACAGCTTTAACTGCTTCTTAAAAGTTTTGGATATGCTGTGTTTTTATTATGGTCATTTCTAAATATTTCAAAATATCTACTCATTTCTCTGTAGTCCTTTAGTGTTTATTATTCAGTAGTGTTAAAAAATTTCTCAGGGGCGGCACCTATGGCTCAAGGAGTAGGGCACCGGCTCCATATACCAGAGGTGGCAGGTTCAAACCCAGCCTGGTCAAAAACTGCAAAAAATAAAAAAATAAAAATTTCTCAAGCATATGGTTGTTTGCAGTTATCTTAATCCCACTGAGAGCATATTCTATATGATATAGATTCTTTGATATTTGTTGAGATTTGCTTTGTGGGATATAATGTGGTAATTTCATATAAAGGTCTAACTACGTATTTCAGAGTAATGTGTATTCTCTTATTATTGGGTATGTGGTTCTGTATGTGTTTATCAGATCAAGTTGACTAATTGTATTGATGAAATTTTCTATTTACTTTTTTATTTGCTTAATCCGTTATCAAGAAAGATGTATTAAAATTTCCTAGCGTGATTATAGATTTTCCAGTTTCTCTCTCTCTTTGTGTTTTGTTTGTATTTTTGAGGTAGAGTTCACTCTGATACTGGGGCTAGAGTACATTGGTGTCTCGACATAGCTCAGTGCAACCTCAAACTCCTGGACTCAACCAATCTTTCTGTCTCAACATCTGAGTAACTGGGACTATCAGCATCTGCCACCATGCCTCTAGCTAATTAAAGATAATTTTTTTTTGTGGAGACAAGGTCTCTTCATGTCCAGTCTAGTCTCACACTCCTGGCCTTAAGTAATCCTCCCGCTTCTAAAAGTGCTAGGATAAATAGATGCGAGCTATGATGCCTGGCCAATTTCTCCTTTTAATTCTGTTAATTCTGAGGCTACCCTGTTGGATTTAATTTAAACTCAGAATTGTTATATGTGTATCTTGCGAATTATTTCTGTTATTACTCTAAAGTTGTCCCCATTATTTCTAATAATGCATTTTATCTTAAAATCTTTCTTGTTTGATGATATTTGCTAGAGTTAGAGTTTTCCCATTCTTATACATTAAACTTTCTGTGATTTTATATATTTGTAAAACCTCTTATATGTTGTATATGAATGTTGATGGGTATATCTTTACATTTTTAACATACTAAACATATTTGTTTTAGAAAGTCTAAAGTTGAAGATTGTATTTCCATTGTTCCTGACTTCTGTTGTTGTTCTTGGAAAGAATTTTAGAGATAATTTGTCTTTTCTTACTGGTTTATTTCAAGATCTTGTTGTTTTTGGTTTTCTGCATTCACAAGATATCTAGATATGGATTTACTTTTACTATACTATTGGAAACTTGTGTTTCTGAATTTGAAGATCTATGTCTGTTGTCAGTTCTGAAAATTTCCAAGGCATTAGCTTGTTAACTTAGAAGCAGTTAACTTAGAAGCACAATATATTAATACAAGCAAATACATACTTAAAAGAAAATCACTCTGCTGTTTACTGGTTGGTTATGTTGGGCAATTTCTTTCTGCCACAAAGAGCTAACTTGAATGTCAAGGGGAAGAATGTACTTGTATTTGCATTGCAAATTATAATATGCTACACAAATAGTAGAAGATTGAGTTCACTGTAGCTATTTAATGAAATATATTAAATGGGCTCAGTGCCTGTAGCTCAAGTGGCTAAGGCACCAGCCACATACACCAGAGCTGGCAGGTTCAAATCTGGCCTGAGCCTGCCAAACAACAATAACAACTACAACCAAAAAATAGCCACGCATTGTGGCGGGCGGCTATAGTCCCAGCTACTTGGGAGGCTGAGGCAAGAGAATTGCTTAAGCCCAGGAGTTGGAGGTTGCTGTGAGCTGTGACGCCATGGCATTCTACCCAGGGTGATAGCTTGAGGCTCTGTCTCAAAAAAATAAAAAATAAATAAAATTAGGCAGATCTGGGACCAAATCTTGACTTCACCATTTCCTGTGAAATTAGGCAAGTCACTTTACCTTTCTCATCATCTGTTTATTTTTTCTGAAAAATAAGAAATTAATTTACTTATAGATTCCCTTCCATATGGATAGTGTGCTCTTTTAGTTATTTGAATGACTTAATTTGTATCTTTATAGTAACCTTGCAATATAGATATTATTGTTCTTCTTTTACAGGCACAGAACCTGAACTCAGAAAGATGAGTAACTTGCCTAACGTCAGAAACTAGTATGCATTGTAGCCAGGCTTTTAAACTGGGGTGTCTGCCTATAAAACTTGTGTCCTCACTAATATGAGAGAAAGAGTACTGAGCACATGCTGAGTACCTCATTGATACTCAGTAAATGCATGCTTTTTTTTTAGGGCAGTGATACAGATTTTTAATTTTACAGTACTTAACGTTTTCCCCTTACACAGTAGTAACTTTTTAACCAATTTTTATTGCTATTCTTCTATTTACTGAATGTTGACTTTTTAGCCAAAGGGAAAGGGCAGTCCCAAGCCAGAGTGAATATTAATACTTCCTTGGTTGAGGATATAATCAACTTGGAAGAAGTTGACGACGAAATGAAGTCTGTGACGGAAGCACTCAAGGATAATTTCAATAAGACTCTCAACATAAGGACCTCACCAGGTTAGTGACTGAACCAATGTTTTGAGGAGAGGTGTAGTAGAAAGAGCATGGTTTTGGCAGAGTTTAAGTTTTAGTCCCAGCTTTGTCACTTACTGATGACCAAAGGAAGTTACTTTACTTTTCTGATCTTTAGTTTCCTTGTTTGATTGTTACCTTATGCTTTGGGGGTGGGTATTGAAATAACAAGGTAACGTAAGTAATGGTTCTAGCACAGCACCTGGAAAATAGCTAACATTACATTTATTTATCCATTCACTATTTATCTGCTATGAAATGGGGAGTGTGCTAGTCGCATAGTAGTAAGTAAAAATAGGCACAGTTTTTGCACTCATGGAAATATACTCTCAAAAAAATGGTGGGAGTTTTATTGTGACTGTACTATAAAAACATCTAAGTGTTTGGTCTCACAGTAACTGACATCTTTGGTCTGATTTTTCTTATTTGTTCTATATGGTTGTTCTTATCCTTATTGAGAACCAAATGCCTGCAGACGTGTCCACCTGAGCCATTACTATACCCCTGAGCTTGACCAGGAAGATTCCGTTTGGGTTAATAACTTCCTGAAAGTGCCTTTTCTAAGTGGGAAATGTCAGGACTGTCTAGGAGAACTATTTGCAGATGTGATGGAGAAGTGAGTTGTCAGCTGATGGTGCAAGCAGGCAGGAAAAATCCAATTGCTGTTAAATTGGCCTTTTTGCAAATTGTCATCATCTTAGAGTCAAGCCTGGGACCCCCTCTGAAAGTATCTGTGGGAGCTTGGGTTGCTCCCATTTATATCCTGATTGAGGTAGTTCATAAGGAAACTAGAAATATTTCGTGAACTCACTCTTAAGAAAACCAAGTGAAAAATATACAGCTCCATTTATAAACACTATCGGAAACATAGTTCAGAGATGAGATCCAGTGTGAAACTAAAAGACCATTCCCATCATTTGTCAGCTTCTGGACTGAGGCATTTCTGCCTTTGCTGACAGTAGAGCGTGCCGTTCAATCTCTCTCAGCTGTTTGTTTTAAAGTTGCTTATTATTTTAGGTATGAAACTGATAAAGTGCTCTGTCTCCCCTGTGCTTTCTGGCCTGTTAACATTCTGCAGCCGAAACCAGAGAGCAGTTTGAGAGGAGCTCAGGGAGAAATGTGATACTCAAAATTAGCCAGCAAGCTCCACTCTTGTTGAACTTAAAAAGATGATGGGCCTGGAAAGAGGTTGGGAGTGTAATTTGTTAAACGTTAACCTCTGAGAAAATGAGGGGCAGGAACGCAGCTGAGGGAGATTCTCACTGGGGACAGATTGAGGGAAAAAGATTTGATGCATTATGTCGATATGGATTTAGGGATTGGGAACCACCACAATTCCATACTGAAAAGCCTATGTTGGGACTTCTGTGGCAAAGGATTTTATGGCAAATCAGGAAGGCCAAATTAAGATCCATTTTCAAAAGGCCTCCTGTTGGTATTTCCTCTTTGGTTCTTTCTCTTCAGGCCTATGTTAGTTTAAAGTTCTTTGTAGACCTTGGGGCCATGAAGAGACTGGGTAAAACAGATAAATTTAGTATTTTGTGTCAGTTGTTCCTTATCATCTTTTATTACTATCTGAACCAGCAGATAGTACTTCCATCTTCCTACCAGGAGTTTCTATCTCCAAGACAGTTGCCATCTTTTAACAGATGTCTGGATGTGAGTTTGTTTGTTTGTTCATTCTTGCCCTCTTTCCCCTTCATCCATCTATGCATACACTCATCAGAACATTATTAAGCACTTTTTCCGTGTTCACTACTTAAATAGGTGCTGTGGATAGAGAAAAGACATTGTCAGCACCTTCTGCGAACTTAGAACTTAGATGGGACAGACAAGTAAGCCAACATGTATAAAACCATATAGCAGGGCAGCACCTGTAGCTCAAAGGAGTAAGGCGCCGGCCCCATATGCCGGAGGTGGTGGGTTCAAACTCAGCCCTGGCCAAAAACTGCAAAAAACAAAAAAACAACCATATAGCAAAATTAAGTGGTGAAGACCACTCAATTTAGAGTTAGTCAGACCTGGGTTTGAATTCAATCTCCATTAAGAGCTTTTGTTTCTTTGGCAAATGACTCTCTCTGACTGAGTTTCCTCATTTATAGACTGGTGGAAGTAATAATAATTCTCATGGGGTTATTGTGATAATGAAAACAAAGTATAGAAAGCATTTACCACAATGTCTTGCTCATAGGAAGGGTTCAATAAATGTAGGCTGTCGTCATTATTGTAGAAATATGCATAGGATGCATAGGGGCTCACAGGGGTGATTGTGATCCAGTCCAGGAGGTCAGACAAGATTTCTGAGATTAGATGCTACTATAGCTGAGTGTTAAAGAATGAGCAGGAGTTACCTGATCAAAGAAGGTTGGTCTCAGTAGAAGGAGGATTATATGTAAGACTCCTGAGGCAAGAGAGAACAGAATATATTAGAGAAATTGTTTTAGTAGGTTAGTGTGGTTTAAATATAGGCAAATGTCAAATGTAATAATAGTCAACATTTATTATTTTCATGCACTGTTTCATTGAATCTCATAAAAACTCTATGAGATAAATACAATTTTATGCCCCATTTAGAGATCAGGAAACAGGCTTGGAACGTTGAAGGGATCTGCCCAGGGTCACACAATGTGGAAGAGGCAGAGTTGGTGTTTGAACTCAGGTCGTTGATTCTCAGAATAACTTTTACCATCTGCCTCCTGGACTTTTCCAGGTCAAAACCATTAGTATCAACAACCTTCTGTCTTATGATGATATTGAATTTGATTGAGTATGTAAAATTAGATCTATGGGCCACAGTATGTGTGGAGAAGGTGAAGTGCCATGCTAAGTAACCATGATAAAACAGTATGATGTCATTCTTCTGTAATTAATGCTTGGCTGCAGCCATTGTTGTTCTGGCTGCTATATTAGATCCTGAGGCTTTCCATCTGTGGGGCCGGCCTTCCTTCCTTCCTTCCTTTCCTTCTTTTCCTTTCCTTCCCCCCCTCTCTCCCTTTTTCGCCTTGGGTAGAGTGCCTGTGGTATCATAGCCTCGAACTCTTAGGCTTAAGTGATTCACTTGCCTCAGCCTCCCAAGTAGCTGGGACTATAGGCTCCCACCACAATGCCTGGCAATTTTTTTAGAGATGAGGTCTTGCTCTGGCTCAGTCTGGTCTCCACCTGCCTCGGCCTCCCAGAGTGCTGGGATTACAGGCTTGAGCCACCACGCCTGGCACTGTGAGGACTTCTTATGGTAGATTTCCCATGCAGACTTCCTATGGGGAAAGCTTCTTATGCTAACTTGCCTGCCTCCACAGAGCTGAATAACAGACATGTCATAGCTAGTGTCAGCTCCTTAGTTTTTCTCCAGTCTGTCCAAATTGGAACCTCCTTGGGGCTCAACCTCTGGCATTACAGTATGGTACTGCTTTATTCTAACATATTATTTCTAGGATAATTCCAATTTGATTAAGATGCTTTTCCTTCACCTTTCTCTGTGTCTCACAGTGAGCCACCCTTGAGTGGTTCCTACTGTGACTGGTATAGGAAATCAGGGAGTTTGAGTAATGCCCTCTTTCCATTGGTAACTGTAGCTTTATTGCTTGCCTCCTTTGGTTTCTGAAAATTTTGCCCAGGATTTTCTAGAATTCAGATATGGACAAAGATCAAATCCAAGACAACAGGGATAGTTATGTTATCATATGTTAATAGTTATGTTTTGTTTTAAATAGGTATATTTCTGAAAGAGATATAAGAACCAAAATCAAGGTTGATATAAGGGAATGGCTCCAAATCTGGCTGTGTCAGAATCATATGGTAAAACTAGAAAAAATAAAAATTATAGGCTACCTTCAAATTATAGGCTCCCAACCCTCTATAGAATCAGGATCTCTGGGGTGGGTCCCAAGAATCTAATTTTAACAGCTCCTTGAGAATTCTGATATACAGCCAGAATTGCACTTGTAGAAGGGAAACCCTCAGCTGAAATCAGAATTAAGCACAATTGAATTTGGGTCTGGATTCTTTGTCTTTCCTTTTGGTAGGTCTATAATCTGGACCCATTGATCTCTACCAAGTCTTAATTTCTCATCTGTAAAGTGGAGCTAGTGATACAGTGTTACAGAGTAGCTAGCTGTAAGAACTAAAAGGAATAAAAAGCATTATTTTTTATATTTCTTGTTTATGTTTATTTATAGTTACTTATAGTTTGTTTTTGTTTACAGTTTATATCAATATATAATTATAGCTATTTATAGTCATTTGTAGTTTGTTTGTATTTATTTATAGTTATTTTTAGCTACAGTCCTCACTTTACTTCTAGGTAGTTATTTTTTGACTGAGTTGAAAATCAAGGGACAGGGAAGGTAAGTAACTTGCCCAAGGTTTTACAGTTAGTAAATGGCAAAGAATTGAGGGTGATCAGTTCTTTCCAGTTTCGGCTTTAAAAGTCCTGTGTCACAAGAAATTCCTTCAACCACTTCGATTCAGGCCAACTAGGATGACTGGCTACCCTAGTTGGTGGTGAAGAATTCCATCCTAGTTCTGTCAACTTTTTAAGTTCTTACAATCACATAACACTACTGCTCCTATGCAAGACCTTGAGTAGCATAGGTAAGGGGTCCCTGAATGTTGAATTTGAATTAGATAGGGGCTTAGGTGTGGGGCTGCTAAGGTCCTTTGGAATTCTGAAACTGTTTCTCTTTTAGGATCTCTTGATCATATTACTGTGGTAACTGCTGATGGGAAGCTTGCATTAAACCAGATTAGCCAGATCTCCATGAAGTCACCACAGCTGATTTTGGTGAATATGGCCAGCTTCCCAGAGGTAAGCTGGCCTTGCTAAAATTGCACTATGAAGGTTTCTTTTGCAGTGGTGGAGGCTGGGTCAGGTCAGGTAGAGTGTTTCCTTCAGCTTGGAATGCACCTAGTGAGAAGACATAACAAAAGTTACTTAAGGATAGGGAAAAACTCTCCTTGTGTTTCTAAATTCTTTTTCTGTTAAATGCAAATGCCATAGAGGCTAAGCAAGTAATTTGCATACAAAACTGCCCCATCTAAGAAAACAATAACAGAGTTGCAGTGATTAGTGCTTGGCCAAGTGGGAGGGCTGTAGTAATTTGGAGAGCCTGAACCCTGTTTGAGGGGGCTGCCTCTGCCCAGCTCCTGTTGATCATTGCCAGGCATAAATGTGAGCCTGGTAATCAGTGTTAACTACTATTACAATTTTTATTTCCAGAGGAACCTAGACATTTGTATGTGAGGTCTTTGTTCTTTAAATGTTGACGACTACTTCACTTCTTTTTTTTTTAAAGACTATGAGAGAGGGCGGCCCTGTGGCTCAAAGGAGTAAGGTGCCAGCTCCATATGCTGGAGGTGGTGGGTTCAAACTCAGCCCCGGCCAAAAACTGCAAAAAAAAAAAAAAAAAAAAAAGACTATGAGAGAAATAAAACATATAAATGTGACAGATACTGCTAAGGGTCACCAGTTTGTCACCTCTGTATTAGTATTTGGATCCTTTCAATTAGACTGACCATTGTAGAGTATTACATGGAGCACGGTCCTTCCAAGACTAGACTGTAGGTTGCATTAGATCACTGCAACCTTGAGGCTTTATGATTTTAAATCTAGTTTAAGGAAGATAATTGGGCTTTTCCTTACTGGTTCACAGGCATTGGCCTGGATGGGGAGTTCCTAGAAGACCTGGAATCATCCCATCTCTACCATCAATTAGCCTTATGACCTTGAGGAAGTTGCTTCTCTGGGCCTCTGTTTCCTCATCTGCTAACATGAAAGTGAAGGAATTGTCCTGTTCTGATTGTTCCATTTGAGTAGCTCTATTCCAGAGACATAAACAAACCTAGATTAGATCTGCTGAATTTGATAAACATGCCAGAGACACCTTGGGAGTGTTATTACCACTCTCCCCTCTATTCTCCATACTGTAGCCAGTTTTTAAAAATGTATATTGCATCATGCCATTCTCATGCTTTAAATTTTAAGTATATGGTTTCAAGTAATCTTTAAAAGGTGTCTGAAATCCTTACTGTGGTCTAGAAAGCTCTGCATGGTCTGGCCTGTACCCATCTGTCCATTCTTGTAGAGCTGTCACCATTGTACACTGCTTTAGCCACACTGGCCTTTCAGCTCCTCAGACACACCAATCCCTTTCCATCTCCAGGGCCTCTGTATATACTGCTCCTATTGCTTGGAACACTCTCTCATAGCTAATTACTACTTGTATTTCAGATCACAGCTTAAATGTCACTTTCTCAGGGAACCCTCCCCTAATCTATTCAATCTAATTTCTCCACATGAAGCTCTCTTGTACAGTGGGATTTTTTTCTTTATTACACTTAACTACTATTAATAGTTATACATTTACTTACATGTCCATTTTCAATTTCATTTTTACTAGATTGTGAGCTTGGAATGTAGAGATTATGTTTAACTTGTTTGTTGTATCCAGCACCAAACACAGTGCCTGGCACATGGAAGCAACTCAGTACGTTTTCCTTGAATAGGTGAATATCTGTTGTTAGGTTGATAAAAGGGAGGCACTCATTTCTGGTGTTACAGAGGATCGGAGAAATGGACAAAAAAGGAACTGTCACCTCTTTCTCTTTTTGGCCCTCTCTGAACCACTGTGGCCTCTCTGTCTTATTCTTCTAGGCAGCACAGACCAATTTAGGGAATAGCCTCCTAATTACACAGCTTGAAGACCTCATCAGGCAGATTGCTTTTTAGAGCCAGCCACTTCTGTTATTAAATAGCAAATGGCATTCACAGAAGAAGCATATGATTGACTACTAGAGCATTTTATGAGGCCTAATTTTTCTTAGGAAGTTAGAGTACGTCTTAATTTTTCAACCAAAACATCTTTGCTATTTCTCCAAGTTGAAATTCCATGGGTTTTGAAAAAAACCTTTATAAGTATCTCAGTAGAGGTTCATTTATTCACAGGGATGGAGTGGGGAAAGTGTGAGTTACATTGTCTTTTGAATTCCTTTATCTCATTGAATGTATATATTAAACAAATAGCTCTAACTATTTCCTTCCTCCAGGTTAGAAGCTGTCTATTGAGTACTCAGGTTCGTAGCTTCAAAATGCTAAGCTAATCCTGTCTATGTTTATGTAATTCCTTTCTGTTTCACATAAAGTTGACTTTCTTTCCAAATCTGAGCCCTTTCAGTGTCACTATGTAGTGACATGGTGCAGATTTACATGCATAATCTTTTCAAATGCATTGAAGACAGAAAACTATGTTGCATTTGTTTAACATGTGTCCTGCTTGATAAATGATATACATACGGTTGCTGCCTTCCATAAACTTGCCTGCAGCTAGAGTTAATGATGGGAAAGAAAAGAAGGGCATAAAAACCACAGCATGATTTGAACGAAACAAGGCAAATGAGAAAAACAAAACTCTGCAAGGTCCATTATTGCTTTTGTGGAAGGAGCAGAGCTGATATATATATATATTTTTTTTTTTTAGAGCTGACATATATTGAGTGTCTACTGTGTTGCCAGCCACTTTCTAATGTTTTGTTTCATGTGATCAACACAGGTACGCTGGTAAATTAGGCATTATTTATTCCATTTTATAGATGAGGAAACTGAGGCTCAGAGAAGTAAAATGTCTCCCCAAGGTTCACACTGTTATGATAAAGCTCTATTCAAATCTTGGCTATATGACATGAAAGCCATTCATTCACTAACTCAACACATATTTTTTGAGTGTCTGCAAATTATTAGTTTCTGTTGGAGGTGCTGGGAATTCATTGATGATTAGGACAGACTAGGTGTCTGCTTTTGTAGACCTTATATTCTAGGGCAGGGGTCCTCAAACTACGGCCCGCGAGCCACATGAGGCGGTGTGATTGTATTTGTTCCATTTTGTTTTTTTACTTCAAAATAAGATGTGTGCAGTGTGCATAGGAATTTGTTCATAGTTTTTTTTTTTTTTAAACTATAGTCCAGCCCTCCAACAGTCTGAGGGACAGTGAACTGGCCCCCTGTTTAAAAAGTTTGAGGACCCCTGTTCTAGGGATTCATTGAAATATAAAGAAAATGGAAGGTCAGTAATTGATAAGGTACTAACAGAGTTGACTTTAATCCAAGTTGTCAAAAGTTTTGTTCACTGGTTTATAAAACTGTTATCATTTTTTGTTTTTTAGCAGAGGTTAGCTGAAGAATAGAAATGGCAGAGATTGCTAACTGATTAGAACACTCTTCACTGCCTGACCCCAGATAGAGTCTATGGTCTTTATCAACACACTACTCTAAGCAGCCAGTTGGTTGGTGTTGTCATTTGAGAGCAATGCATTTGCCCTGGGATATTGTTGAGCATCCTTCCAGTGAGGGGATAAAGCCTAAGATGAGAGATGGAAGTTTTATAGGAATGTATACCTTTTTCTGGTCTGAATCATGAGTGAGTCAGAGGTCATGTTGAGAAGCAGTTTCTGTGTTCTACTATGTCAAAGCAAAATATACTTATGTAGACTATCTTACAAGAACTACATGTCTCAGTGGGTTTCTTTGAAAAGTGAACCATCGATTGATTCACATTTTTTCTGCATACGAAAGGACACAGAAAAGTTAGTATAAAATAAGATTTGAGGGATTATATACATGAGGTAAAGAAAATGAGTTTTTCTAATAGATACGGAACCTGATCATTACTATATTCATTGAGCAAGCTTTGACTGAGCACTTACTACATACCTGGCACTCTCCCTTATACTGGAAAGATGTAAATATTGAGACATAGTTCCTGCCCAACTTGGCGTCAGTAGTGTTGTTCTTGTGCCTATAGGAGAAGGTTGTGTGGAAATACTTGGCCCAGACTGTGAAAGGGAAGTGATGGGATGTTTTAGAAGTGATTATCAGGCAGTGAGAAGCCGTGGAAGAGGATTAGGAGATTGGAGATTAGACTCCCCTTTCAAAGTGGAGGTTCTTTTATTGTTAACTTTAGAAATCTGTGTTTTATTAAGATGGCAATTCTTTTGCAAAGGAAAATCAATTTCATTTCTTTATCCAGCTCTTTTATTTACTTTGGCTATACCCTAATTCCCTAGACCTAATTCCAAATTATTTTTGGCTATTTAAAAAAAATTAAACCCCATATGTTACAATTACTGAATATATTGAGCTCAGAGATCTAGAAAAAATATAGACAAAGTAACAGCATGGGGCTGAATCTCCATCTTAACTGGGCCAGTAACTGAAAGTATGATGGTTGGAGTACTCACACCATCTCTCTTGGGCTATCACGGAGGAGTGTTGTCTATGCTTAGGGATGTGACCTTATCCCACGAGTCTCTTTTTACATAATGAAGGGGCTGTGCTTGGGTCACAAATCTTTTCCAGCTCTGATAATCTGTAGTCAGAAGTACCATTTTAAAAATTTACTATTTTAGGCAGTGGCAACACTGTTAGATTCTACAAGTATGTACCACCTCCCAAGAGTATTGATTATTCATCTGTAGCTACAAGATCTGGTTTGTCTTTTTAACCAGATAGTAATACCTCATACAGATGTAGAAGACCCAGAGAGGGTCGCACTCAGGTTGGAGTGTGTCCATAGGCATGATCATAGCTCACTACAGCCTTGAACTTCTGGGCTGAAATAGTCCTCCAACTCAGCCTTCTGAGTAGCTCAGGCTATAAGTGTGTGCTGCCATGCCTGGATAATTTTTCTGTTTTTTGTAGAGGTGAGTCTTAATATATTGCTTCAGGAGATTCTCTCCCCCCCCCCCCCAGGAAAGTAAAATAGATGTGTATCAACCCCCATTCATTTAATCAGAAAGTTTAGGGAAGAATTAAAGGCCACGAATTGGCCTGTCATGTTGATTGGCTTGGTTAAACCTAAAAATTCTTTTGAAAATGTCAGAGGCCTTATTTTCATGAATTCCACATTGTAGTGCCAATGAAAGCATCTCTCATCCACGCTGCTTTTTTGTTATCCTTTGGGATTGCATACCAGGTGTTGTTATAGTGTGGCTTAAGTGTGAAGTGAGGCACTTTGGGACGTCAGCGTACCAGTATGCCTACTGGTATATTAGCGAGCAAACCTGTCAGAGAAGCCCCTGAAGGCTGAAAGAGGTACCTCAGCTAAATGATGATGTCAACTCTGCCTTGTTTGAGGGCCTTATGCTGTCTTACCTTTTCATAGTAAAGGTATGTAACATGTTTATATAATAAACTGCTCTTGACTGGGTGATACAGTGTGCTAGGCACTGAGCAGATACATTGCTTATGTTATTTCACTGCCTCTATGAGGTTTGGGTGCCACATGGTCTCAGGTTTTGAAATGGAAGTCAAGCATATTGTCAGGGTCACCTGGTTATCAGAGCTGGGATTTGAACTGAGATCTTTCTGACCTCAAAGCCCAGGTTTTTAACTACTGTACCATACTACTTTTCCTGCAGCATATACCAGCAGATATTCATTGCACATTCCAAAACATGAGTGAGTTTGGTGTTAGTGTAGATGTGAATGAGTTAAATTTATTTTACTTATTCCAAATCGGCACTGGTATATTTTGAGTGTAAAATGTCAACTGGAATTTTTTAACATGTGAAATCTTTCATCTGTCTTTATACCAATCTTTGCAGAGACCAACCCCCCTCCCTTGAGGATTTATTGTGGTTTTGATCTGTGTTGCCTCAAACCATTGAAATCTTTTCAAAGAAGCAGAGCTGTTTTCTTTTTAGTTTTTCTTCTTTCTTTTTTTCCTCCTGCAGTACACTGGTACCAGGAGTGGACATAGTTTGCTATTCAGCTTGATCAAAGCACTCTACACCAATGTAACTTCCTGATCTTACTGGTAACAGAACTAAATGTTTCCATGTTCTGCCAAGATGGGTTGCCAGTTATCGGCAGAGGGTTAGCATCTGGTAATAATTATTTACTAATTCTGTTTACCTTTTGATCTGGTTTTCAGTGTACAGCTGCAGCTATCAAGGCTATAAGAGAAAGTGGAATGAATCTGAACCCAGAAGTGGAAGGGACACTAATTCAGGTACCCATTCCCAAGTAAGTTTGGTTGAAATTCATGTTTTGATGAAATGGGGTGGTTGTCCTTGGGTGGAAACGAATACCCTACTCTCCTGTTAGGCTAATAGTGTACCTTATTTGCACCTTTCATCCTGACAAACATCTTTAGTCATCTAGTTTATTGATTCAGAAGTACTTACTGAGTATTAAGTAGTACGTACTAGGTGCAGGGTATGCAGAAGTAAGTTTGAGAAATTCCTTGTCCTATTGTAGTTTACATTCTGGTTGGGAAAATTGGACAAATAAATAAATTCATTCCAGATAATGAAATGCTGTCAGGAATAAAGAGGCAATGAGAGCCACAAGAGAGTAACTTGATCAGGGTGATGTTGGCGGGGCACCTTTAGTCTGGGAGGACTCTGAGGAGGTAACATTTTTGTTGAGAGCTAAATGATAAGGAATAGCCAGCCTACAGGTATGGCTATTTAGGCAGAGGGAACAGCAACCCCAAAGGCCCCAAGTCAGAAAAGACCTTGACACTTGTAATCTCCAACTCGTATTCCTTGACTACGAGGTTGAACAGTTAAGTTCATGAACTCATCCTAGGAAAATTCTATATACCTCAGTGCTGAATATCACTGTTGTCACCAGATAGCTAAGGGGAGTACTTTGAAGATGACCGTAGTGATAATTCAGCAATGAGGTATGTAGTACTATTTCTAGGATGAATTTTTGAACTTAATTGTCTGATCTCATAGCCAATCCTTGCTGTTGAAGAATTTTAGATTAAGAACAGAATAATATAGCTGAGCATTGTGGCAGGCACCTATAGTCCCAGCTACTTGGAAGGCTGAGGCAAGAGGATCGCTTAAGCCCAAGAGTTTGCGGTTGCTGTGAGCTGTGACACCACAGCACTCTAACCAGGGCTACAGCTTGAGATTCTGTCTCAACAACAACAAAAAGAGCAGAATATTGTTAATTAAATTAATATGTAGTACTTAAAGGTGTTTTTGTTTTTGAGACAGAGTCTCATTTTGTCACCCTCAATCTCTCTGGCTGCTGTTTAGTAAATGGAATGTAGGGAGACAAAGTGGACACAAGGAGAAGGAGTCAGGAGGCACCTGTAGCAGTCCAGGTGAGGCCTAAAGCTTCTCAGATTCCATAGCGTAGAAAAGATGCTGCACAGTGTCTCAGATATAGCAAGGCCCAAATGGGTGTTAAATTAGTTTGGTCAGTCTTTCAACAAATATTTGTAAGCACTAATCATGCCAGGTACTTTTTTTAATTGTCGGGATGTAGAAGTAAATACAAATGAACAACAAATAAAAGGTCCCTGTCCCCCCTGGGGCTTACCTGATAGTTGACTAGGCACAGTAAATAGAAAAATAAATACATAGTGTAATGTCAAATGATGATAAGGACAATGAAGAAAAATTAGCAAAATAGGGAACAGAGAGGTTTGGGAACCTTATTGTTGATAGGGAATAAAGTAACATTTGAGCAAAGACCTAAGTGAAGTGAATGAATGAAGCTTCCAAATAACCAGAATGGACGTGGAATCTCTTTTTGTGCCACACATCAGTCTGCATTTCTTTACATATTTTTACACAATCCCTGTAAAGTAGGTTTTTCCCCAGGTATGGGAATTTAGGCTCAGAGAGGTAAAGTAATATTAAATATTTTTGAACACACACAGCTTATGCTAAAGCTAGGACATAAACCCAAGTTTGGTTGATTCCAAGGGTTCATGATGTCCAATGCTAACAAAGTATTAATCCCAACACTGAGGGTTCAGGAACTTTCCCCACCGAACTTTTTCCTGCCTTTTGGCCAGAAAACGGCCTCCTTATTCTATTGCGTTCTCAGTACTCCATAAGGCTGAATTGACACTGTGCTTTGGAATCGTATGAATTGGGAGCAATGTAACCTAATGTTTAAGAACCAGATGGACTGAGTTCGAGTGCAGAACCTGTTTGCTTGATAAATTCATTAATTTGCTGAGTGAATTTTCCAAGAATATACACGTGCCAGGCTCTGTGCTGGGAATGTACAATCCTGATGTTGGCTGTCATGGAGCTTACAGGCTGTGTGCAATCTGTTTATACTGCCTGCACCTTACTTGTGAAACTGACTGTGACCCTCAGTTGATAGATGAAGAAATTCATCTATTCAGAGAAATTCAGGCACTTGCCCAAGATCACATGGACAGTAAGTAGCAATCAGGGTCTGAATTCTTAGAGTTTTCCTGTTACCTTTCTCTGTACTATCCGTATAGATAAATAATTCTGCAAAGTGCTAAGTGTACTATGAGTCCTGGGAGCAACATTTATAAGTGTAATAGATAGTAGTCAGCAGGTTTATTTTCTAGTTCTTACTTTCCTGTCTATGCAACCTTGGACAAGTCACTTAACCTTCCTGAGCCTTGGTTTCCTCCTATACCAGGTGAAGAAGCTGTTCTCAGTGGCCTTCCAGGTTCCTTTTGAAGCTCCAGAATTCTGTGGGTCTATGAATTTGTGCCTGCTAAGTGCTTTTTGCTGATTTGGATTCATACTTTGGCCCAGTTGTGTAGCATATTTATCTTTAAAAGATCTGGCTGACATAATGTGCACTGCTATAGCCCAGAGGAGTTAGCCATCACCTTTAGTGGATTGTATGTAAATTTGAAGGATCAGTGAATTTAACTTGAATTTCCAAAGACATGAGGCTCTGTTAGGTTATTTTTATATTATTTTATCTTAGTTAACGGCTGTAATCTAAGAGAAAGTTGATGGACCAAAGCCGTCTGCTCCTGCAAACCTCATTTTTTATATACTTTGTTCCCTTTGACAAGGTGGTAGGGTCAATGAGGCCCCTTACTGAATTATATGTTTGGTAGTTTTCCAGATAAAAAATGAATAATCTGTTCTTTATTATGGAGGCTGTGTCATGTGAGAGGATAAACGTTGATTTAGAAGTAAGAGGACTGAGGTTTTTATTAGGTTTTGGCAGTGACTTCCATATGACTTTGGGCACATCGCCCTAGCCTTCTGCCATCACTAGAAGGTTTATTGCCTTTTAGTTCCTTATTTGTAAAATAGGTGAAATAGTACATAATGGTAGGCAGATAGATATTTGGTGAGTTAAATAGAAAAAATAGATTAAATGGTGTGATTTCCTTAAAGAAACTGTAAATATACAATACTAATATAATTTCAGTACTTTTTCTAACTTTTTAAATTTCAGAATGTTACAAGGGTATACGCGTTTTGGTTACATAATTTGCTTTTGCACATTTTAAGTCAAAGTTGTAAGTGTGCTCTTTACCCAGGATATGTGCATTGTACCTGTTAGGTGTGAGTTTACCCAACCCCTCCTCTCCCTCCCACCTACTTGATTTCTGTTGAATTTTACTTCCATATGTGCACATAAACGTTGATTAACTAGTCCAATTTAGTGTTAAGTACACGTGTTTGTTTTTTTATTTTTGCAATACTTCTCTTAGAAGAATGGTCTCTAGTTCCATTTAGGTTGTTACAGAAGATATTAGGTCACCCTTTTTTTAATGGTGGAGTAATACTCCATTGTATACATACACCACATGTAATGATGGGCACTTGGATTCTTTCCACATCTTTACTACGGTGAATTTTGCTGCTATAAAGATCTGAGTGCGAGCGTCTTTTTACAAAAGTGTCTTTTTTTCTTTTGGGTAAACAGACTATCATGGGAGAGAGGATCATATGTAGCTCTACTTTAGTTCTTTGAGATTTCTCCACACTACTTTCCATAAAGGTTGGACTAGTTTGCAGTCCCACCAACATGTATAAATGTTCCTTTCTGTCTGTATCCATGGCAGCATCTGTTGCATTGGGACTTATTGATAAGAGTCATTCTCACTGGAGTTAGGTGATACTACCTCATTGTGGTTTTGATTTGTATTTCCCTGATGATTAGAGATGCTGAGCATTTTTTTTTCATGTGTTTTTTGGCCATTAGACTCTCTTCACTTGAAAAGTTTCTGTCTTATCTTTTGCCCACTTTTTAATGGGATCATTTACTGATTTTCTTTTCTTTCTTTTTTCTTTTTCTTTTCTTTTTTTTTGAGACAGAGTCTCTCTATGTCACCCTCGGTAGAGTGCCAGGGCATCGCAGTTCACAGCAACCTCAAACTCTTGCGCCTAAGCGATTCTCTTGCCTCAGCCTCCCTAGTAGTTGGGACTATAGGTGCCCACCACAACGCCCAGCTATTTTTGGTGGTAGTTGTCATCGTTGTTTGGCAGGCCCGGGCTGGGTTCAAACCCGCCAGCTCCAGTGTATGTGGCTGACGCCCTACCTGCCGAGCCACAGGCACTGAGCCAATGTACATGAAAATTTTGATGCTTAGGAAGCATCCAGTTAATGCTAGCCAATGTTGCTGTTTCCTTTGTTCACAAAGAAGTAGGAGCATTATTCTCTTTTAGGGAGGATGAAACTGAGGTTCAGAGAGGCAAGGCATTGGCTCAGGGTCACACAGCTGGTAGTTGTCAAAGCAGAGAGGAAGAAGCTAACATACCAAAGCTTATTGGCAGGGGCAGGAAGAATAAGAACCATAAAGTTCTAGGATCAGTTTCCGATTATAAAATTACGAGAGATTGTATTTCTTTCTCTGACTGATGATAGTCTGCAAATTTGCCCCCACTTTTTATTTTCTGTTGCAGCTACCACCTCACCCTCAGTACACTTCTCTCATTCTTATATTCTTGTTTACATGAGTCTACTAGGTATGTGACTCTTACTATAATACGCCTCTGATCTTTTTAGGAAATAGCTAGAAAATAAATCCTAAATCAATAACAAGTAAGACTGAGGCTGAGTGGTCCTTATCACTAAGTCCTCTTTGAACAGCCTCCGTGAATCAACCATGTGTGGCTGTATGCAAGTGTTTGAGCCTCTGTGTTACGTTCTTCCTCACTGACGACGTGTATAGCTTTTGTTTTCTCCTCTGGCAGTGTTCTTTTATTTAGATAAGTTAGTCACAAGAATGGGTTCGTTGAACATTCCCATTAACTGAGATTTACTGAAGTAGTTTCTTCTGCTTTTCTTTTCCTATCTGTGTAATCACATTTCAGGTACTGTTTATTAACCACCTAGCTAGCTATGGAGGGCTTGGAGGTGCTGATCTGAATGCTTTACATTTCCCCCCACATCTCACAACAACACTGTGGGGTGAAGGAGATTTGTTAGGCTCACAACAACACTGTGGGGTGAAGGAGATTTGTTAGGCTCATTTGATGCTGAGAGACCTGAAGGTCACAGATGTTAATACTAAAATGAGATAGTAAGTGGGAAAAACAAGATAAGAATTGGGGTCTTTGTTATTCCTTTCTTCTTGTTCTTATCTACCAGTAGAAGCTATATCTGGATTATTAGTCTTTCACTTTTTAATCAGGGGCCCTGAAAAGTATTGAGCTGGAGTTCATTTTGATCAGGCCATATTTCTGCCTCCACCTTATTCACACCATCATTTGCCTTGAACAAACAAACCAACAACTAAACAAGCACACATACGTTCCCCTAGTCACTGTTTTACTGAATATCAATTGGAAAACCACACCAAGTAGAATTGGTCTGCTTTAGTTTGCAATTGCAAAGTTCATATCTGACTTTTATGTTATTTTATTTTATTTTATTTTTTTGAGACAGAGTCTCACTATGTCGCCCTCAGTAGAATGCTGTGGCATCACAGCTCACAGCAACCTCCAACTCTTGGGCTTAAGCAATTCTCTTTCCTCCGCCTCCCAAGTAGCTGGGACTACGGGTTCCTGCCACAACAACTGGCTAGTTTTTGGTTGTAGTTGTCGTTGTTTGGCAGGCCCGGACTGGATTCAAATCTGCCAGCTCCGGTGTATATGGCTGGCGCCCTAGCCACTGAGCTACAGGCACCGAGCCTCATATCTGTCTTTAAATAAATGCTATAAAGAAATTATTAATTCACCCAGAGACATAGATACATATGATTGATTCATCTGCCATTGAGGTTTCATTTCTCTTTGGTTGTCCTCTTCTTTCATCAGTATCTGCAATGGCTTTGTTTTAAATAGAATTAAATAAAATATTAAAATGCCTCCATCCTATTCTCCATAGAGAACCACTTTTAGCACCTTGATTTTCTAGATTTTATTTTCTTCCTGCCCAGTGTGGTGGCTCACACCTGTAATCTCAGTACTTTGGGAGGCTGAGGTGAGAGGATTGCTTGAAGCCAGGAGTTTGAGGCCAGCCTGGGCAACATAGTGAGACCCTTGTCTCTACAAAAAAGAAAAAAATTGGCTGGGTGTAGTAGTATGTGCCTGTAGTCCCAACTACTCAGGAGGCTGAGGCAGGGGGATCCCTTGAGTCTAGGAGTTTAAGGCTTCATTGAGTTGTGATCATGCCACTTCACTCCAGCCTGGAAAACACAGCATGACCCCATCTCAAAACAAAAAAACAACAACAAAGAATAGTTTTTTCCTATGCAAAGTCAAGCGTATGTCTGTATCGCCTCCATTTTCTTGTAATGATGTGAGATTATACTATACATACTGTTGTGTACCTTTTTTAAAAACTTAAAATGTGTCATTGCTATCTTTGTGAATTATTCTTTACTCTTTTTAAAGGCTATGTAGTGTTTGCATTTTACACCACATACTATTAACTAGTTCCCAAATATCTTGGTTTTAATTTTTCTCTTTTACTAACTATGTTATAATGACCTTCTTACTTCCTGTTCTTCTGCTGGGAGTGGGAAGTGGTGGGGGGAGCAAAATTGTAACAGAAATGATCCAGAATGCGGGGGGCCTTGGTGTCACTATTGCTGCTTGATTGAGTACTTGTTTGTAATAGCACTGCATAGTGCTGAGCTTTTTAGAGACCTGCCTATTTCAGGGCCAGACAACCATCTGCAACATACTCAAGTGACCCCTCCACTGGTCCTCAGATGTAAACTTGATGTTGCTCTTTTAGGAAACCCTATTTGTATTTGAATGCATCCCCTGGCTCACTACATGGCAATAATAATATTAAGCAACTGTTTACTGAGTGCAAATTATATTCTGGACCATCATTTCATATGATTATTCCTACCCACCCCCTTTTTTACTTGAGTAAAATAAGCCTAACTTGTTAAAGTTCATTTAGCTAGTTCATCTCTCTATAGAGAAAAATAAGTTGGTGAAAGGAAATAAAGGATGCATGGAAGGGTGTGGTAGTGGTGGTGCAGTATTAAGTGTGCACAGCGTTCAGAGGAAGGTGATACTGGAGCAGAGCACTGAAGAATCACGTCTGTAGCCAACACTGAGGGAAGAGGAAGCAAAGGCCCTGAGGTAGGAGTCTGCTTGGGGTGTAGTCTGCAAGAGGGCTGTGTGGCTGCAGCAGAATACGTGAGGGGGAGAAATAGATGTGGTCAGAGTTGAATGAGGAGGCTAAATCGTATAAGGTCTTATAGACTGTTAAGAAGGATTTGGGGGCTCAGCACCTGTAGCTCAAGCTGCTAAGGCGCCAGCCATATACACCAGAGCTGGTGGGTTCGAATCTGGCCTAGGCCTGACAAACAACAATAACAACTACAACCAAAAAAAAAAAGTAGCCAGACGTGTGGTGGGCATCTGTAGTCCCAACTACTTGGGAGGCTGAGGCAGGAGAATCGCTTAAGCCCAGGAGTTGGAGGTTGCTGTGAGCTGTGATGCCACGGCACTCTACCCAGGGTGTGATAGCTTGAGGCTCTGTCTCAAAAAAAAAGGATTTTGGCTTCTGCTTGACTTGAAATGAAACGGGAATTCATTGGAGGGTTTTGTGCAGGGGAATTAGACGACTTAGGTTTTGAAAGGATCATTCTGGCTGCTATTTTAAGAATTACACCATAATGGCTCGGTGCCTATAGCTCAAGCGGCTAAGGCGTTTCTAGTACCTCTGCTACGCAAGGTCATTGGCTGGGAATTTGGCACAGGGAATTTGGCCTTGGCATGACCTCGGCATGTATATCACAGTGGATCTTGGGGTGTGGGAGCTGGAAACTGTTAGGCATGTGTGCCCCTCAAAGCAGGTTCTCCTGGGGGATAATCACTGCAGTGATCTTTGGCAAATTGCTTAATTTTTTTCCTTTTTTTGAGACAGAGTCTCACTATGTTGCCCTCCATAGAGTGCTATGGCATCACAGCTCACAGCAACCTCCAACTCTTGGGCTTCAGTGATTCTCTGGCCTCAGCTTCCAAGTAGGTGGGACTAAAGGCACCCATCACAATGCCCAGCTGTTTTCTTGTTGCAGTTGTCATTGTTGTTTAGCTGGCCTGGGGCTGGGCTCAAACCCTCTAGCCTCAGAGCATGTATCTGGCGCTGTAACCACTGTGCTACAAGCACCAAGCCTAACTTTTTTTGAGACAGTCTTAACTTTGTCACCCTGGGTAGAGTGATGTGGCATCATAGCTCACAGCAACCTCAAACTCTTGGGCTTGAGCAATCCTCTTGCCTCAGCCTCCCACATAGCTGGAACTACAGGTGCCCACCACAACCCCAACCAGTTATTCTATTTTTAGTAGAGACAGGATCTCACTCTTGCTCAGGGTGGTCTTGAACTCCTGAGCTCAGGCAATCCACCTAACCTCGGCCTCCAGGATGCTAGGATTATAGGTGTGAGCCACTGGGCCCAACCAAGTTGCTTAATTTTTAGAAACTTTAGATTCCTTATCTGTAATGGGAGTAATTATCACAGTTTTTTTAAAAGTTGTTTTTCTATTTTTTTTTTAATTTTAAAAATTCTTTTTTACAAACCCTTGTTTTGAGGATTTGTTATGGTTTTGAGGAATAGTAGGATATAGTGTGAGACCTGGCATATCATAGATACTTAATACATTTTAATTCCTTTACGTGTAATATTTTTTTTAAAATTTAATTCCCCTGGTTAAGAAGTTCTTGGAAACATCCTTTATGTGATTATTTGGCAGTAAAATGAATGCTATTTTATTTCTCTTTTAGTCTTTAATACTTTCCTTTCCTCTCTAACTTCCTCAACCCCATGTTCATTTTTTTTTCATCTTTCCCTCCATTTTTAGAGATGGGAAGAATTGAGTCATTATATTATAATTATCTTGGAATTTAAGTTGCTCAGGAATACTTTTGTAGTTTGATTGTTAAAAAGCAGTTGGTTTGTTCTGTGAATATGAATTATGGTGAACAAGACCTCCTGGAAGGTATATCCCTAGTAAGAAAACCCAGTGACTTTATGTTTCTGACAAAGGTAAGGGCCCTTGTCTGTCCTTTACATTATTAGTCCACTGAACTGCTTCCCAGGACCTCATGATTGTTGGTTAATTGTCATCACCAGCTTCCTCTATTTCTCTGGGCCTTGTTGGGGATGACAGACCTTTATGCCTGGACTGTGATCTTTCCCCCAGAATTTGTTCTGAAGTTATTCTACTTAGAATCAAACCAAGGCATTTCCCAAATAACAGTAAAAAGCCCTGAGTTATAGTTCCCCTAGCCTACATTCTATCTTTCTCAAGTGTTTTTTCCCTACCATATGCTGATGTGTAGTTTCTCTTGGATAATGACCAGTTTTTTTCCAGGGTGAGAGCGCAAGCGGGGTAGGACTGGGTAGGATGGTCCTCAGGGTGCGTTAAATGTAAAGGGGTGTCTCTGTGTAGCCAGGGAGAGCCAGAATTAATAGCTAAAGGAGCCAAGGTTATACTTAGAAAAACCCTGAAAGAAAACCAGTAAAAAGAATTATGTACCCTTAAGCTAGTTATTTCAACTCACTGAGCCTTGGTTTCCTCATCTGTAAAATGGGATAATAGCAATGTTTACCTTTGTGAAGATGTGTTGGAAGAAAACTCCAATGAAGAATAAAAGGAAGAAGTAGCCAGTGTAGACAGGAGAGCCTTTAGACTGTGGTGCAGATCTGACATCAGTGAAGAAAGAGAAGAAACTCAACACATGAGAGCTAATGTTATTTTTAAAATTGTTGCTATCAACTGAGCCATTGTTACTGAGTATTCCTGTGACTGTTTCTGCTTGTAATCTTAGCATTGTGGGAGGTCGAGGCAGGAGGATCACTTGAGCTCAGGAGTTTGAGACCAGCCTGAGCAAGAGGGAGACCTTGTCTCTACTAAAAATAGAAAAAATTGAAATTAGCCAGGTGTCATCATGCACACCTATAGTCCCAACTACTTGAGAGGCTGAAGGAGGAGAATAGCTTGAGCCCAGGAGTTTGAGGTTGCAGTGAGCTGTGGTGGTGCCACTATACTCTAGCACAGCAGTTCTCAACCTATGGGTCGCGACTCCTTTAGACTGTATGAAAGGTTCGCGGCATTAGGAAGGTTGAGAACCACTGCTCTAGCACAAGCTACAGAGCAAAACTCTGTCTCAGAAAAAAAAAAAAACAAAGTTCATTTTTTTTTTTATTGCTGAGTAATATCCCATTATGTTGCTATACTACATTTTTATTTATCTGTTTCTCAGATGATGGACATTTAAGTCATTTCTGCTTTTTTGGCTATTATGAATAATGCTACTATGAGATTATTGTGTAAGTCTTTATGTGAGCGTATTTCTAATTCTCTACCAGAGAGAGAATCCTGTACTCCAGGATCTAAATCCAGGAGTACAATTGCTGGGTCATATGGTAACTACATGTTTTAACTTTTTTTTTATTAAGTCATATATACATAGATCATGAATACATTTATGCCTTTGTGCGATTCAATGTGTTGATTATTTGTACAAATTGGAGTGCTTACATCTTACTAATTAACATAGCTTTCACCTCGTTTACTTAATCGCAGTGTTAAGACATTTGTGTTCAATACTTGATAGATTTGACTTGTACCCTTCAATATCTCCATAGGTCTGGTCCCACCATTAACCCTCTCTCTATCGAACCACCCCCCTCCCTTCTCATCCTCCTGCCCTTCCTGCCTTCATCCTGGGCTGTAGTTGTGATACATCTCTCATATGGCATGTTTTAAGTTTTTGAGGAACTTCCCGACTTTTCCACGGGGACCACACATTTTACATTCCCATCAGCAATATATGAGGGTTTCAGTTTCTCCATCGCTTCACTAACATTTGCTGTTATTATTACTACTACCATCCTGGTAGGTATGAAGTAGTGTCATGGTTTTGATTTACATTTTCCTAATGACTTAACGATGTCAAACATCTTTTCATATGCTTCTTGGCCATTTGTATATCTTCTTTAGAAAAATGTGTATTTAAGTCCTTTGCCCATTTTTTAATTGGGTGAGTTGTTTTTGTGAGAGTTATGTGTATTGCGAACACTTTTTTGTGGTGATCTTTTTTTTTTGGCGGGCCAGAAATGCCCTTTTGAGATAGGTTTAATTCAGATGAGGAAACTGGGGATCAGAAAGTTTAAGTAATTTACCCAATGCTACAGATCAGTAAGTGGAGGAGTCTTATTCCAACTTGAATCATCTGCTTCCAAATCCCATATTCTTGCCATTTTATCACATTGCTCCTTGGGCTGCTGACATAAAACCTCCTTCCTTTCACTTCAATTCTTAGTGCCAGCTGCTATGTAGCCTTGTGGATCTTATTACAGGGTAGTGTGTATAATTTGCACATTCCAGGAAATACTGGTAATACCCTTTTCTTACACCACTCACACACATCCAGACCTTTAGAGATCTTGAAAGGAAAAGAACCCAGAGACGAATGCCTAATGATCTGACTTAGGCTGAGACAGCCACAAACTACATTTGAGCAACTGCAGCTGCTTTTTCAGCCCGTTTCTTCCCACTGTCTACTTGCCATTGTTGCTTTTACTTGGCCATTCATTCTGGATTTGTTCCAGTCCACTGTTTCTTTCTAACTTGTAGCCCCATGTGAGCCTCCACATAGTTTTTGGATACCTGTCTTCTCCTGTTCAGTGTTGCTTCCCACCTGGGCTGTGGCTTTTTAGGAGTGCTTCCTGCTGTTGCAGATCATGAGTGTGTGCAGTGGGGGCTCCCTCCAGCACAAATGCACTGATCGAAACACAGGACATGTAGTCAGGAATCAAGATCTGAGTATTGGCTGAAGAGAAAGTTGCCACCAACACTTATGCAAAAGCTGCACACAACAGGACCCAGAGAGCCCACTTTTGTCCACTCTTTGTATTATACACCTGTTTATAGTACCAAGCTATTGCCTCCCACATAGGTCAGGTCACTTTTTCATTGCATTCTTCCATGGAGTCCCTTTCTCCTTCCTCCCACTGCCTTTGGATGTGTGGGGGAGCTGGAAGAGCAACAATGAATTGTTAACTATATCTAAGCAAGTGTTAATGAAGAGTGGTGCTATTCTTATTATTACCATAAATAAGAATAGCTGCTAGATTTGTCTAGCAGCAATGAGAGAGGAAGTGTAGCAAAGGGCTTGAGGAGTCAGACTACACTGAGCTCAACTCTCAGGTCTACCAGGAACTTGTATGATCTTCAGCAGATTCTCGATCCACTTTCTAATCTGTAAAATCCAGGTAAAACTACCACTGATATCATGGGAGTGTTGTGAAGACTCGCTGAGCTAATAATGCCTGGGGACTGGATCTGCTCAGAGCCTGGTGCATGGAAAGGGCTCTGCCACTGGCAGTTACCATTATTATTATCAAAGGGGAGCAGATGACACTGGGGCCAGGTGACTAGAAAATATAAGTGGGCCCTTACTGTGATAATAATAAGGTCCCTCCTTATCTCCTTCTCTTGCTTTGTTTTCTTCATAGCTCTTGAATCATTTTATCTACTTATCTGTTTACTGCCTCTCCTTCACTAGAATGTGAATGCTTTGAGAGGACAAAGAAAGAGCTTTGTGGGTTTTGTTCATTGCTGCATTCCTAACCCCTGGAACAAGGCATGCAATAATGCAATAGTGTTGATGGAGTAAATGAATGTGAGCTCTCACTATGTGCCCACTGCTATTCCAGGTGCCATTTGTGTATTAGATAATACTATATTTATATCAGTCTTTTGAGGTCAGTATGTTGTTATCCATGGCTTCATAAACTGTTGTCTTAAGCACTCTGAAGTAAAGAAAGTCAGTCACAGAGCAATGGGGGGGTTCTTTGTATCTACTGTGACACAGTAAATAAAAGAACAGACATTCTCCACAGCCTGGGCTTATAGCCACTATGCTATGTTTTGTCCCAGTGGGAAGCATCACCAGTACAATAGACTGTCTGTAAGGTTTTTGTTTTGTTTTGTTTATTTGAGACAGTATCTCACTTTCTTGCCCTAGGTAGAGTGCCATGGAGTCACAGCTCACAGTAATCCTAGATTCTTGGGCTTGAACAATCCTTTTGCCTCAGCTTCCCAAGTAGCTGGGACTACAGGCGCTGCCCCAATGCCTGACCAGTTTTTCTATTTTTAGTAGAGATGGACAGAGCCTTGCTCTTGCTCAGGCTGGTCTTAAGCTCCTGCGCTCAGCAGTCTACCCACCTCCTCCCAGAGTGCTAGGATTAAAAGTGTGAGCTACTGTGCTCTGTAAGTTGACCACCCAAGGGACTGTAACCACACAGAGGCGGTCAACATAAGGAACTAGGCCTACCATAGTGATATATACATGTGGTACATGTCCAGTGTTTGGAAATTAGGTCAACCTAAGGAGCTGGTGTGTAAGGAAGTGGTCAACCTATGGAATTTCTACTGTATTTTTATTACTGATGTTATTGACAACCTAAAATACAACTTCACTACCTACATAAGCAAAGTTTTCATTTGCTTATAACACCATGAGCAAGAAAGGTAACACTTTTATCCCCCTCATTTTGATGGTTGAGGATGTAATAACATATTTAGTGAGCACATTACTGTGTACCAGCACACTTAATAACTTGTTTAACCTCACGACAAACCAGTTCAATAAAGGATATTATACACATTTGACAAGTGGGAAACCTGAGGCAAAGAGGTAAAATTACTTGCCCATGGTCACATAGCTAAGAAATGGTAGATCTGGACCTCAAACCCTGACCTTGGCTTTATAGACTGTTGACTTAAGCGCTTCACCAGTTTTCTTGCAAATCAGAGAGGAAGTTAATGTCCAGTGATGTTAAGTTACTCTGCTTGTAAGTAGCAGAGCTAGGATTAGAAGTCACATCTATTATGGCTACCAAACCTGTGCTTTTTTCACATGTAAGTTGGAGTTGAGGCAAGAGTTATGTCTACCTGTCCGAAGATTCCTACCACAGGACTCAGGTTTCCAGTCCTTTGAAGTGACAGGGAAGAAGATGAGTGATTTAATGAGGGCCACTTAGGTGGAAATGTGGAGCTGTGACCCCTGACCTCGGGTCCCTTTCTCATTCTTCTGTGTGGGGCTGTATTTCAGAATGGTGTATCTAGTTTAACCAGGCTTCAGTTGTAGGACAATCCTTTGAAAATAAGTGGCCAATTGTGTCCCCAGAAAGAACTAAAATTACTACTGGTGGTAGAAGTCCTTCTAAAATGTAGGATTTTCGTTTATCATTTACCTAAAAGGATACCTGCAGAAGGTCTGTTGTCTTTATGAGATGTTAATAAATGGAAGACAGATGGGTGGGACAGAGGTAGGGGTGTTGTACCTAGAAGCATAGGAAATCTGGTTGGGCTGTACAAACAAAAACACTTTCTTCAGGGACAGTAGCCTCAAGGCATTAGGAAGCTCCCTCCAGAAAATAATAAAGCAGATTGAGTGTCTGCTGCTGATTGCAAGCCAGTGTTCCTATTGGAGGGTGGGGGGAGCCCATGAAGCCCAGGGAGGAGGTGGCAAGGTTTCTCTCATAGCAGATGCTCCCTTCCTTGAAATTGCAGCTTCCTTCTCCCCAAGCTGCTGGAGCAGAAGCCATGGCCCCCACTGCTTGCTGCTCTCCTCTGTTCTCGTTCTGTACCTCTCTACTCACTGTCCACTCAGTAGCTCAAGCTCCAAGTGACAAAATCCATTTTTATTGTTTTCTCACCACTCACATCCTGTTGTCCCCAAGTCCTGAAGAATGACAATGCAGCGATCCTGTATTGAGCTCCTACAGTGTATATCCTTAGACAGTATGGTAAGCCCTTAATACACATTATTTCATTTAACTCATTCAGTTTACCTTCACCCTCTTAGTAATATTCTTACTCTCATTTTATACATGAGAAGACTGAATTTGGAGGGGGTGAATAGCATGCTCAAAGTTCTGCTAACAAGTAGCCAGGCTGGGATTATGGCTTAGGTCTTCTTGGCTTTTTAAAACATGTCCTTTCTACCTTTTAAAGCCCCCTTTAAGTGACCAAAGAAGTTTTTTGCTGCCATTGCCTAAGCTAAGCATGGCTTCCTCCTGTACACACCTGGTGTATAGCTTTGCACATTTGTCCCAGTCTCATTGGAACAATAGGAAGTGTCATTTCAGTCAGTGGTATTCTCTGCTGTGTGAGTTATCAGTGGGGCCTGCCCTCTGCTTATTGTTCATGGGAACATGCTCAAGGAATTTTGCAGGAAGGCCCCATCCAGGATGTTACTGGAAGATCTGCCTGGCGGAGGAGTTAGTATAAACGAAGTGTGACCCTGCCATCTCAGCCAAACCCCTGCCTTGTGCTGGGAGGCTCTGTGACCCTAGTAGAAAAGCGGAAAGGCTTCCTCACCCAGCCAAGAAACTGCAATAGAGTACTAAGCTTCCCATTTACCTGCCCGAAGGCGTCTGGGCAGACTCTAGCCATGTGCTTGAATCTGATCTGTACATTGCCGTCTACACAGAATACAAATGTGATCAAGTTTCCTCTGCTCTCCTCACAAACTCTTCTGTAGTGGTCCATGTTTTTCTTAGTAACAGTCTAGTACGATTTTTTTTTTCACTTTTTTTTTACTTTTTAAAAATTGTGGTAAAATATACGTGAAGAATTTTACCATTTTTAGGTGCATAGTTCAGTTGTATTAAGTATATTCATGTTGTTGTGCATCTAATCTCCAAAATGCTCCTCATCCTGAAAAGCTGAAACTCTACCCCCATTAAAAACTTCCACATCTCTCTTTCCCCAGCTCCTGCTAACCACTGTTCTACTTTCTGTCTCTGTGAATCTGATAACTCTGAGAATGTCATTTAAGTGGAATCATACAATAATTATCTTTTTGAGTCTGGCTTATTTTACATAATGGTTTTAAGGCTAACCCACGTGATTGCAGGTACCAGAATCTCATTCCTTGTTAAGGTGAATAATATTCCATTACATTTAGATTCAATATGATATCAAAGGGCTTGCATTTAACAACTAAGTTCATGAAGTTGCCATGGTGCACTTAACGTTGGCAGCACTATCCAAACAAGTCAGTAAAGTTTCACAACCTTGGTATATCAGCCTCTCACAGCTGTGTTTGGGTCACTGTGTGCTGGTGTCTTGCTGAGTGGCATTCATTATTTTTGTTGTGTTTTTGTGTTCCATCACAAGAATGTCAGGGCTTAAATTAAAATAACACATGAACAAGTTTCTTGCTAAACTTGGTAAGAGCAGAAGTGAAACCAGGGACATGTTACCCCGTTTCCCCGAAAATAAGACAGTGTCTTATTTTAAGGTGTGCTCCCAAAGATGCGCTAGGTCTTATTTTCAGGGGACGTCTTATCTTTCCTGTAAGTAGGTCTTATTTTCAGGAGATGTCTTATTTTTGGGGAAACAGGTAGTCTAAGTTTATGGGATAATGCCATGAAGAAAACAGCAGTGTGCAAATGGATTAAACGTTTCTCTGGAGGGAGAGAAAGCCTCATTGTTGAAGAGAGGTCAGAGTGGCCAGTAACAAGCAGAACTCATGAAAACATTGCAAAAATTCTTCAAATTAGGCATCATTATCGGTTGACTGAGAAGCATAGCAGACCAAGTAAACATTGATAGAGAAATAAGAATATCTTTTTGTTTGTTTTTTGAAATAGAGTCTGATTTTGTCACCCTTGGTAGAGTGCTTTGCATCATAGCTCACAGCAACCTCACTTGAGCTCAAGCAATACTCTGGCCTCAGCCTTCTGAGTAGTTGGGACTACAATCACCCACTACAACACCTGGCTATTTTTTTTTTTTTTTTTTTTTTGTAGAGACAGAGTCTCACTTTATCACCTTGTGTAGAGTGCCATGGCATCACACAGCTCACAGCAACCTCCAACTCCTGGGCTTAGGCGATTCTCTTGCCTCAGACTCCTGAATAGCTTGGACTACAGGTGCCCACCACAACACCCGGCTATTGTTTTGTTGCAGTTTGACTGGGGCTGGGTTTGAACCCGCCACCCTCAGTATATGGGGACAGCGCCCTGCCCACTGAGCCACAGGCACTACCCAACACCTGGCTATTTTTAAAGATGAGATCTCACTCTTGCTCAGGCTGGTCTCGTACTCGTGAGCTCTGGCAATCCACCTGCCTCAGTCTCCCATAGGATTACAGGCGTGAGCCACCACACCCAGCCCAGAAACAGGCAAATCTTTTTTTTTTTTTTTTTTTTTAATTAAATTATAGCTGTGTACATTAATGCAATCGTGGGATACAATGTGCTGGTTTTATATACAATTTGAAATATTTTCATCAAACTGGTTAACATAGCCTTCATGGCATTTTCTTAGTTATTGTGTTAAGACATTTATATTCTACATTTTGAAACAGGAACATCTTAACTGAAAAGCTTGGCATGAGAAAGGTGTGGCTCTTGCATCGTAACAGTGCACCAGCTTACATGGCACTGTCTGCAAGGGAATTTTTAAACAGTAAACAAATAACTGTATTGGGCACCCTCCCTCCTCACCTGATCTGGCCCCCAGTGACTTTTTTCTTTACTCAAAGGTAAAGAAAATATTGAAAAGAAGACATTTTAATGATATTCAGGACATTAAGGGTAATGCAATAAGAATTCTGATGGCCATTCTAGAAAAAGAGTTCTAAAATTTCTTTGAAGGGTGGACTAGGTGCTGGCAATTGGTGCAAACCTCCCCAAAGGGAGTACTTCAAATGCAGTGGCAGTGATATTCAGCCACAAGGTATGTAGTACTAGGATGAATTTGGGAACTTAATTGTGAGACCTTGTGGTCTTCCCCTTGCCAACCTCTCCAGCTTTCTAGTTTGGAATAGTCTTTACACTCTGCTCTCTATACTCCAGCTTTTTTTGATCTTTCAAGAGCTGTATCCTTCTCACCTAGGGGAAAAAAAGATGGCTTTGAACATGTCATTCCCTCTGGTGAGAATGATCTTCCACTGTCCCTTCCACTCTTAAATAGCACTTAGCTTAAATAGCTGCATATTTAGTTCCTGGGGTCTCACAAGGAAAGGTTCCTCTTATTCCCATCCCCTGCTATTCATTTTCGTATAACTTTGTCTTTATAGTGCTTGTTACAACTGCAATTTATGATTAACTGTGTATGTGTTTAATGACTGCCTTCCTTGCTAGACTGTAAATGCACACGTGTATCTTCTTTTTTTTCTACCATAGTGCCTGACATATAATAGGTGCCCAGTAAATACCTGTTGATTGAAGCTATAAATTGAATGAATGAATGAATGTGGAAACAGAAACATTTCAGGGCTATATGCTGGGAACATTTGGATTTTAAAATTTATATGAAATGTTAGACTATTAGTCATATCTCAAAAAGTCATCTTGCTGTAGCATAGATCTTTACTGTGTCATTTCTTGTTGATAAAAGCCTTTGTGAATAAACTCTTCATTATTTGAAGATGCTTCAGAGGTTCCCAGACCATAAATAACAACAACAAAGACAGCTTACATTTTCTGAGTGCTTATTCTCTACCACGCTTTGTACTGGATGCTTTCCATGTATTATCTAAGTCTCCCAGTAACTCTGAAAGGAAGGTGCTATTTTGTTTGCTTCTAATTTGTAATTCCACATGAAAGACCAGGGCTCAGAGAGTTTAAATAATTTGTGTCAGGTTACTCCCGCTGTAGGTGGCAGGCCCAGAAGTAGGGATGGAGCTGAGCTTTGCAGCCCAGTATAGAGCACCACCCTGCCCATATTAACTGAAGTAGTCTTTAAATTGGTTTTCTTTGAAGCTAGGGTTTTGTGGCTAAAAAAGAATTTGAAACCTCCAGCGCTACAGAATATATTTGACCCTGATGTACTCTTTTCAGCCTCATGCTGTCCCACCATTACAGTTCTCACCATGCTTCTCCCCAAAAGAGAATCATGGTTTCTTTCCTATCTTCTGTAGCTAACAGGTTACTACCCATCTCCAAGGCAGTTTCCAGGTCTGAGGGCAGAAGAGTTGTCTTTTCTATGCGTTCTCCCACAGCAGGTCCATCCCTCTGTCTTAGCAGTCATACTCTAAGTAGTGGCTGACAGGTTTGTCCCCACCACTAGACTGAGCCTCTGGCACAGAGTACTGGGGCTCAGCCATCAATTAGGAGGGGGTGCTTGGAACAGGCTGGCTGAGCTCAGAAGCCTGGAATGTAAACTCTAGTGTGTATACTCACAGAACGCTGTGAATGTGAGGTGGAGATGATCAGATGTATTAATCACTGGTTTGGAAAGGAATGAAAATATTTCCATAATAGACAATATGTTTCTTTTCTAAAACAGACATGCCCTCATTCTTTCATGAGGAAGTAATTAAGTGTTTGATTAAAACATTCATAAACACTATCATTTATTCAAGGCTACTATATGCTGCTCTCTTTGTTAGCACTTTATATCTGTTCTGTCTGTTGTAAGGTGTCTTTTTATCTTCATTTTAGAGTTATGGAAACTGAGGCTTAGAGATATTAAGTACCTTGCCCAAGGATAGTCAAGTTTTGTTTTTTAGGATAGTCAAGTTTTGAGTGATAGATCTGGGAATTAACTGGTCCATCTGACTTCAAAACCAGTGCCTGGGCCTGACTAGTGGCTCAAGCCTGTAATCCCAACACTCTGGGAGGCTGAGGAGGGCGGATTGCCTGAGGTCACAATTTTAATACCAGCTGGAGCTAGAGAAAGACCCCACCTCTAAAAGTAGCCAGGTGTTGTGGCAGGCACCTGTAATCCCAGCTACTCAGGAGGCTGAGGCAAGAGAATCATTTGAGCCCTAATGTCTTAGGTTCCTGTGAGCTATGACGCCATGGCACTCCACCTGCGGCAACAAAGTGAGACCCAGTCTCAAAAAACAAGGGTGCCGCCTATGGCTCAGCGAGTAGGGCGCCAGCCCCATATACCAAGGGTGGTGAGTTTAAACCTGACCCCAGCCAAACTGCAACAACAACAACAACAAAAAAAAAACCCAACCAGGGCCTTGCAGTTATACTAACTGCTTCAATCTTGCATTTTATTTATTTATTTATTTTAGTATTATCTTTTTTTCTCCCCCTGGAGACAGAGTCTTACGGTCTTGCCTGGGCTAGAATGCAATGGTGTCATCATAGCTCACTGCAACCTCAAACTCCTGGGCTCAAGCAGTCCTCCTGCCTCAGTCTCCTGAGTAGCTAGGACTACAGGCATGCCCCGCCATGCCTGGATAATTTTCCTATTTTTTTATAGAGGTGGGGTCTTGTACTTGCTTAGAATGGTCTCAATATCCTGGCCTTAAGTGGTCCTCCTGCCTTAGCCTCCCAGAGTGCTAAGATTATAGGCATGAGCCATTACACCTGGCCTGATCTTGCGTTTTAGATACCTTTCAGCTCGACAGCCTGAACCAGCACATGTATACCCTTCTTCCGCTCAGCCCCTGCTGTGCCCAGGCATCCCTTTCTGCTTCTCTTTGGCCCCTCCTCACTCCAGTTCCCTCTCCATTTCCTTACAGTATCTTTTGGATTATTACCTCTGTATTTGCATCCTGAAATGGAAATAATTTTTGATAATGTCAGTAATAATTGGGCACTATATATATAAAATGTGGAAACTGGTGTTAATAGTATGTTAATGTCACATTCAAGTTAATACCTGTAACAAATTACTATTATTAAGGCTAAATTACATATATAATGATTTTTATAGCCTTATTATACTTAACAAGTTTTTTAGTTCCATTTTATATATTTTTTAATGTATGTTTTTTCCCCTCTATTTAAAATATAACAATGTTGTAAAAAGAAAAGTTGGTTGGATAAAAATTTTTCTTTTATTAAAGGTTTTCTAAACAGTGGGATACCTATTTCAAATTACATACAAAATGGAAGATTGAATTATTTTAATAAGGATTATTTGGAGAAGTTTAAGAGGTTTCTTATAGACTTTGATTCATTTTCTGCCCCTCTTAGTATTTTAGCAGGATTAAGTTTTTTCAATCAGTGGATCAAGTTTTAATTTTCCTGCTCCTTCCTTATACTGACATATGCTTTGGCAGAACAAAAAAGAGACCTAAACATGTCAGCATGATTTTTGTTCAATGAATTAAAAACCATAAAAGTAACAAGATCTGATCCAAATCCCTAAACTCCTGACATGGTGGTTTTGTCCTTTTCAGTCCCAAGCTTCATATTACTTGCTTGGAAAAGCTTTCTGCCTGGAAGCAGAAGTAACGGCAGCAGTGCATGATTTGTTTGAAATAGATTATAAGGAGCAGGCAGCACAGTGTCGTGGGAAGAGTCAGGCCAACAAGACCTGGATTTGAATCCCAATTCTCTCACTCAGGGCAGGGGCAAGTCACTTAGCATCTGGCATCCTCCATTTCCTCTTGGAAACTGGGGTGTTAGCTCTACTTCGAAGGGTTCTGAGGATCAATGTGGTAACATATTTAAAGTAATCGAGATCATTTTTATTTTCAGAATACCTTCAAGTAGCTGAATCTTAACACAACTGTTTACTTCAGACCTTATCCTTTCTGAAAATTCTTCAATTTTTTTTTCGCATCAGAGAAAATGTCAGGTAGATGCTACTAAATCTTTAACAGCTGCTTATTAACTATTCTACACCAAACTTGTACCCAGAATTTGGGATTGTACTTACTTGGTGAGAACCACACTGATTTGAGGGTCAGGAAGTATAAGCATGTCCATTTCAGGACCCAGAGGGTGAAGGCATCTTGCCATCTGAGATGAAGCTGGCTCTTGAGACAGGCCAGCCTAGTTTTGACTGGATTTGACTTTAGATAAGATACCAAACTTCTTTGGGCCTCATTTTCTTAATCTGTAAAATAGGGTTTATGATCTTATAAGACCTTCCATGAAATGGCTTCCGAGCCTGTTTTCTTCTCTCTTTGTTATTCTGCTCTAGCCACTTCCTGAAATGAAACATGGGTGCTGCGGCTGAAGGCCTTTATGCATGTGCTCTCCTTCTGGAAATTTCCCCCTGCCATGCCAGTGCTGGCAACTTGCACTCATTCTTCAGATCCTAGTTTGGGTGTTAGTCATGATAGGAGGGGTTGTGCTGCAGTGACAAGCAGTTGCAAAATCTCTGAAGTTTATTTCTTGTTCATGCTGTATGATGGGTGCTGCTTATGGTAGTCACTGGGACCCAAGCTGATTGATGGAAGCTCTATCTCAACTTGTATTGCAGCGAAGGAAAACTAATCTGCCTCTTAAAACTTCTGTCCTGAGGTGACACCCATCACTTCTGCTCACATTTCATTGGCCAGAGTGAGTCATACAGCCTGACTTCAGAAGGAGTGGGGAAATGCATTCCTACTATGTGTCTGGAAGGGTAGACCCAGAATGCTAGTGAACAGACCTAACAACACCTTATTTATTCCTGTTGATTCAGCCCACACATACCAATTTAATCCCATCCCCAAATTCCCCCACAATTTTTGCATTATTTTGCCTTTTTATCGTTATTTACCATTATCTAAGAATATCTCTTTTCAACAATACTCAATGTTAGCAACTAATAAGTAAGTGAACCAGTTTACTGGGCTCTCAGGAGTAAGCCACCATTAATGAATGTAGGAAATATAGGAATACATGTATCAGAAAAGATGGTCAGATTGGTTTGGGGATTGTCTGGATATAGAGAAAAAGTCGGTCAAACCAGTTTTCCAGGTTCTTCGGTCCATAGCTGTAAGATGTCATTTCCTCAAGAAAGTCTTCCCTTACTGCACCTCCTGGAACTCGCACAGTTCTGGTGAGTTAGCTGAGCTACTTCTGCATTCCTGTGGCACCTAATACTTCCTCACTTCTCTTACCACAGCACTTGTTGTATCCTACTGTGAATTTCTCTTTACTTGTCTCTTTCCTTAGTTAAGTTCCTTAAGAGCTGGACAGAGGTGACGCCCATCACTGTTACGTTTCTTGTAATACCCTCCACACCATTACTAGTTCTGATATGTAGTCGCCACTCAATTTGTATATGATGAAGAAAGGAAGGCAAGGTAAACTTCACTGGGTGGTTGAGGTGATGAAATATAAAATAGAAAGCATAATAACTGCCTCATATGGTTGTTGTAAGGATTGATGTATAAAGTACCTGTCCCAGTGGTTTATTGTAGGCCCTCAGTATGTTCATTGCTGTTGATGGTGAGGATGTTAAACACCTGATGTTTATTAGGCGTTCATAATGGGTACTTTATGGAAGTTAACTTGTACAGTGTTTCTCATATGTTATGTTGGGATTCTTACTGTATCTTGGCCAGTTTTGAGGTGATTTAGAAGACATTTTTCATAATAATTGTTAGGATTCTGGAGGTTGCTATTAATACTTGTGTGATTTAAAGATGATTATTTCTGTAGCATCATCATCACTCACATTGTTCTCTTTAGTGGGTGAGAAAGGGTTAGAGTCATAGCTAATAATTGATTCCTTTTTTTTAGTACTTAAAGTGTGTCAGGGTCAGTGCTAAACAATTTATACACATCCTCTCATTTAATCTTCTCACCATCACTTACATGCTGATACAATCCCCATTAGACAGACGGGAATGCTGAGAAGAGCAAGTCACTTACGCCTCTCATGAGAGGCATGGCCAGAATTGGAGCCCAGGTTGAGTGATGGGCTCCGGCTTATACTTTTAAGCAGTACTCTTACTGGCTTTCCTAGCCTGACTTATCAGGAAAGCTTCTTGACCCTGAGCGTGCCCATGGCCATGTGTCAGGACTGTGAGATCAACTGAGCTGGTAGACAGAGTGATGTTATATTTTTGACTCACACTTAACAACTAGAATGATTTTGTTGAATGTTTTTTGTCTTTTATCAGAGTAACCAGGGAGCACAGGGAAATGTTGGTGAAGCTGGCCAAACAGCACACCAACAAGGCCAAAGACTCTTTACGGAGGGTTCGCAGCAACGCGATGAATAAGCTGAAGAAGTCAAAGGACAAGACCTCAGAAGACACTATTAAACTCATAGAGAAACAGGTACTTTTGTCAACAGGTGCAGTAGCATCTGTGTATCTGACAGGGAAATATTTGCTCGTGTCTGAAGCGAGGACAATTAAAGCAGAACATCCCTGACCTCTTTATTCATATGATCAGCATGGACTGTGTCTTTGTTCTGGGCTTAGCTGGAAACTGGGAGGGATCCATAGAGGAGAATGAGATATTATTGACCTTTTACTATGTGCCAGTCTTTGTGCTGAACACTTTATATTACTTCATTTATTCTCTCGCTATAAAACTATGAAGGAGGTAGTGAAGAAACTGAGGTTCAAAGAAGTTAAATAAGCTGGGTGCAGTGGCTCACACCTGTAACGCTAACACTCTGGGAGGCAGGTGGATTGCTTGAGCCCAGGGATTGGAGACCAGCCTGAGCAAGAGCAAGACCCCATCTTTACTAAAAATAGGAAAAAAATTAGCCAGATGGTGTGGCCAGCACCTATAGTCCTAGCTACTTGGGAGGCTGAGGCAAGAGGATCACTTGAGCCCAGGAGTGCTAGGTTTCTGTGAGCTATGACACCATAGCCCTCTACCCAGGGCGACAGAGTAAAACTCTGTCTCAAAAAAAAAAAAAAAGTTAAATAACTTGCCCAAAGTCACTCTGCTGATAAGTGGTAGAAATGGGATCCAGACACAGGAAGGCTGATTTCAGAGCCTGTACACTAATGCTTTCCTCTCTGGTTTTCTAGTCGCAGAGAAACGAGCACTTAATGTTTTCAGTATGTTGAGTAGTGGTACCTGAATAACTCTTAGAGGAGCTATCGAGTAAAATAGAGACAAGGGAGAAAGGTATAAGCACGTGTGCAAAGGTGTGGCTGAGATAAGGGAATGAACAGAGGAAACAGAGTGGCCAGATACAGAAAGTCTTGAATTTTAACATGTCCTGAAGATCCCACATCGGCTATATGTGTCACGTATTATCTATCAGTCACTTATCACCACAGTAATGCTATGTAAAAACCCCAAACTCAGTGATTTACAATATCAAAGCAAAGTGTTATTTCTTAAACTCCTTTCTCTGGACTAGCTGGCAGATAGCTATTCTAGACTGGGTTTGGTGGGGTTGGCTCCAAATCTTGGATTGGGTTCAGATCTGCTTTATGTATCTCTCAATCTTCAGAAGTCAACAGGTTTCCTAGGACATCTTTTCATGGCAACAGCAGATGCCATAGCATAGGCCCAACCACTTAAGCAAGTGTTAAACACCTGCTCTTGTCACATCCCATTGGCCAGAGCAAGTCACATGGCCAAGCCAGTGTCATTGATGTAGGGAAGAAGTAAACATATTTATGGAGGTCTGGGGTAGGGAGTGAATGTTTGCTGAACAATATCTAAGCTACCACAGTACCATAATCACTTGGGGAGCTTATAAAAGTACAGGTATCTGGGCTCCATTCACAGAGATGGAATCAGTGAATCTGGGTTGGAGACCAGGAAGCTGCTACTCATACACTAATGTTCTTAAAGATTTTTTTCAGACAGTGAGGAAATCACTTCTGTATTCATGAAAGATGACTATGGTAGCCTGGTAGAAAACAGGTCATAGTGGGCGAGATTGGAGGCAGGGAAACTATTGCAGAAATCCAACCAGGAAGTGTTGATGGCCTGAACCTGACTTGTACCAGTGGGAAATGAAATAGGAAGGTGAATTTATCAGTATTTAGGAGATACATTAGTAATGTTTTACATAATATAAAGGGCTTGATAGGCCCCAAAGCCTCCTTGTCCACAGTAAAACCATTATTTTAGAAAGGTTGCAGAGGAGTACAGGCAGGATGGGGAGTGAAGAGGGGAAAGCAACAGGCACGAAGAGTCACTAGGGAACGCCTAGAGGAGACCATGAGTTGACTAGCTGCTCCCCTTCTTCTGGACCAACAGTTATAATGCTAGCTGTGGGTCAGCCACAGTAATCGTGTGGGGAGAATTTTAGGTGGATTGTTGAGTCCTGCTCCTGCATATTCTGACTCAGTAGGTCTCCTAGGAATGTTTATTTTTAAAAAGCTCCCCAGGTAATTCTGCAAATGCACACATGGAAGGTAATGACCTAGAAACCTTATAACGCACCCCTATAATGATAGCAGAGTTAGAAAAAGATCGTTCTATACTTGATGTCCTGTGACCTTGGGAAAGTCACTTGACTATTTAGAGTCTTACTGTTCTGTGAAAAGGGTTTGATAATTTCTGCCTTGAAGGGTTTCCCTGGGATGCTAGAAAGCACCATTATTGTACCTGACCCCTAAACCCTCAAATCTCCCCTCTTGCCATCTTTCTGCTTTCTTCTTTGCCTCCATCAGCTAAAGAGGAAGTTGGTGGAGTAGGCTGGCTTTTCTGAGCACTGATCAGGCCTGGTCGTAGTCCAGGCCCTGGCTCCAGCTGGGCCTGCTGTTTGTCTGTCTCCTAGGGGATTTCCTCTCTACAGTTGAGTTTGCCTTTCATTGCTTCCTGGTGATAAGCTGTGGACCTCCGGGGCCTGCCAGGCACTCCTCACTCAGCATGTCAGGGCATCTGCCACAGGGACCAGAGCCCACTGCTTCTTAAAAAAGGAAGAATGATCAGATAACCAACATTCTTGACAAAGTCCTTGCTGGATGTCTTCACTCATTAGCACTGGTTTTCACCATCCTCTTTAGATTAGATTTTTTTCTACAGTGCTTCACACTGTTGATTATTACTAATTTTTCAAAGTTGAAATAGATCATTAGTTTTTCTGATACTAAACTAATGTATGTTTATTGTAATTTTAAGAAAGGAATGAAGTCATTGACATCTCATCTCTTAGAGATGACTATTAACATTTTGGTACAGACTTTCAAATTATCCCTGTAAAAGCATGTATATAATATTGCAAGAAAAAAGAGCGTACTATTTACATTACAGTATATCTTTACAGTGCAAAAATCTTTATTAAAGATAATACCATTTGAATATTGACTCTAACCATTACTGTTAATAACTTTTATTGTCATGGTTAAAAGTTTGGGCAGGCGAATCTTCAGGAGATAGTCTTGTATATGCTTCGCTTTTATTCTTTTTTCTTGTCAGAAAGCACCAAACTGGAGTTCTGGGTGTGTGTTTTTTGCTTTTTTCCCCCCCAAATATAAATAAGGCTGCAGCTGATTGTTGCTTTACCCAACAGTTTTTAAAAGTTTATTTATTTTCCCCTCATTATCAAAGTAACGTATGCCCATTGTAGAAAATGTAGAGTACAAAAGACTGTTTAAAAAATGGGGAAAAATTCATCTGATAATTCCTCATCACGGAGGCAACTGTTCTTTTTTTTTTTTTGCAGATTTTGACAGGGGCTGGGTTTGAACCTGCCACCTCCGTCATATGGGGCCGGTGCCCTACTCCTTTGAGCCACAGGCGCCGCCCTAGAGGCAACTGTTCTTAACATGTTAGACTATTTCTTCTTTGTTTTAACTGCATTGTTTTAATATGATTGAGAACATATATTTACAATTTTGAATTCAGCTTTTAATTTTCGGTCACCATTAAAGGCATTAGCATTTTCTCGTGTCTTGTAAAACTCTGTACACAGCCATTTCTAATGGTTGCTAAGCAGTCCATCTTCTGGTTACACCCTTGACTCACTTTCATAAGCCCTCTTTGTGGACATTTAGTTTGTTTAAACTTTTTTGTTATAAGTAAGGCTGCAGGGACTATCTTTACATACAATTCTTTGAGATGATTTCTGTAGGATAGAAGGCCCACGTGTGGAATTACTACACAAAGGGAAGGCATATTTTTAATGTTCTTGGTATATACTGCCTAAATCACTTGCAGTGTTTTTAGAATGTATTTTTTTGAAGTTTGCCTTTTTAACCCCTAACACTTGTAGCTGTAATTTTAAATGTGAGCTTAAAATGTTGCTTATCTTGAAAGTATTGCTTTTACTTCCCCATTCTATAGAAAAATTAAGTTCTTTGTGTAAATTTATAGTTTTTTTTGGAATATAAAATGGCAGCATACATCAAAATTTATACGTTTCTGATTCAGTGACTTAAAAATTTATCCAACTAAAATGTCAAGAATCTTATCTATTGTTGATGTATTATAAGAGTATATAATAGTAGAAAAATGGAAACTGTCAACATTTCTGACAGTGGGAAAATGAATTGTTTTACATTCTTTAGAATCTATATAGAAAGACAGTTGTAAAAATATTTTATAGACATGGTACTTTTTTGTAATTTTTAAAAAAAGGTGTATTATATAACAGTATTAATTTCATTTTTATAAGGAAAAGTTACATTTACATAGGGTTGGTAGCTTATCCAATCAAAAGTTTAAATTGGTCATTTTAGGTGATGGGATTATGAACAATGTTGATTTTCTCTTTGTGAGATTTTCTTTTTCTTCCTTTCTTTTTCTTTCCTTTCCTTTCCTTTTCCTTTTCCTTTTCCCTTTTCCTTTTCCTTTTCCTTTTCCTTTCCTTTCCTTTCCTTCCTCCTTTCCTTCCTTTCTTTCTTTCGAGACAGAGTCTCACTATGTTGCCCTCTGTAGAGTGCTGTGCCACCAGTGCCACCACAGCTCACAGCAACCTCCAGCTCTTGGGCTTAAGTGACTCTCTTGCCTCTGCCTCCCAAGTAGCTGGGACTACAGGCACACACCACAACACCCAGCCATTTTTTTGTTGCAGTTACATTGTTGTTTAGCTGGCCTGGGCTGCGTTTGAACCCCCCAGCCTTGGTACATGTGGCCGGTGCCATAATCACTGTGCTATGGGCACCGAGCCCTCTTTTTTTATTTTTAATTTTCCAAAACTTTTTGAAGATGAGGTCAGATTTTTAGACACTTTATTTTAAAAATGTTTCTTTCATCTTTGGTATATAAGAATGAAATGATTCAGTTGTAGGTCTTATCCCTGCAGTCATGTTTGACCCTTAAACTGCCTCAACACCGCGCCACTTCCTAATCCCCAGCCCAGGCCAGCTTTGCTCAAGAAAGACCATCATCTTCTCACTTAGGACTCTGACATCTGCCAGCCTGCTGTTTCACCTTCGCCTTAGTTTGCTATAAATGGTCCTGCTGAACATTAAAGCACTTGGCAGAAACCATCAGTAACTCTGGCCAAGATCCTTTCACTGCTGCCTTTCTCTGAGAAACAGAGCTGCTCTGAAATGAGCAGAGCTGGGTGCTAGTGGAGTTGAAGGAGGGGAGGGCTCCTGGGCGAGGCAGTGGGTGTTCCAAGCCAGGCCTCAGGAGTGATGACTTACACGTAGGCATATTCTGTGCTGCTGCCATCCCCCCTTCTCTGTCTCTGCCTTTTATTTTCCTGAACTTGTAAACAGCAATGTGATGATGGTGACGATGATGATGTTATAATCTATATGAGACCATATTGTAATGTAAAATGTTCTTGCTTTGAAGTCAGACAGTCCTAGATTAAAATCCTATCTCTTTTGTGTATTAGCTGTTCAAATCAGTGAATAATTTCACCTCTTACAGATGGAGCCTCTATTTCACCATCTGTAAAGTGGGAGCAGTAAGTTCTTGTCTCACAGGATTGGTATAAAGACCAAATGATGCAGCATACTTAAAAGTAGCTCATATGGTTCCTGGTCCTCAGGAATTATTCACACTGTTTATTCATCCTGTTCCTTCTTCAATCTTGTGACTTTAGTGATCATAACATAGCATGCCTTGACTGAGGAAGGACTAGGCCAGGTGTTGGCCAGGTGCTATTTCCTTCCTCCAAAGGAAATAGCATCACACTGGCCATCAGGGCAGTAAGTTCTTGGCTCAGCAATACTGCTGACTTGATCTCAGGCAAATCAGTTGACTTCCTGTGCCTTGGTTTACTCCTTTGTAAAATGGGGATGCTACCTGACCTACCTGCTTTATAGAGGTTATATGAAGTGGTTGGATTTGAATGAAGTTACAGAGGAAAAAACGGGTAAAATTAATGTTCATTAATCAGGTGAGATTAATATTCATAATATGCTAAAGGGAGATAATATAATTGTATTCATGTGTTGTAAGGATTATGTGCAACAGTGCATGTGAAATTTTAGTCCATTTTAGTCCAGTGTCTGGCATATAGTAAGTAGTAAGTAGAAGCCATTGGAGAGGTGGTGATGTTCATCATTATTTTGATGTCTGATAATAATGGAAAAGATAAACTTGCCGCAAGACTGTCCCCAAGGGTACTTTGTGCCTATAATATGATACAAAGTTAATAATAAATATTTTTATTGATTAATTGGAAAAGATGTCAGGAAGTAATAGTAAAACTCACAGTAACACAACTGGTACCTGTATAACAAATAACCAGTTTAAAATGTGTTTTAACAACTCTCTAAGGAAGACACTAGTGTCCTCATTTAATAAATGAATAAACTGAGACTCAAAGTGAGAAAATGACTTGCATGTATTCATCTCACTGAGAATTTTCTTTTTGCACTTCCTACTTCTTGAAACCACTGAAAATTTAACCCAAATCCCACATTATCAAATTGTTACCCTAAGTACTCTCCTTTTTCCCATCTGATGCTAGACTCCAAACTAGCGTCAAAGCTATTTTTCCAGAAGAGGCATGTAGCCCTCATTCCTGGCTATCCCAGGCGGCCAGCCTGCAGGTAATGGAGCACTGCTGGGCACCACACCACACGCCACGCAAGTTAGCTACAGGGGGCAGAAGCATCTCAAGGGTTTGTGGCCAAGCTGCCATTCTGAGTCCAGCCACCTTTCTGGAGTATCTGACAGCCCCAGGAGCTTTGCTTTTCTGTCTGAAAAGTGCACAGTTGTTGCCATGGTGAGAGCCTGGCTGCACCTCTGCCTGGCACCAATTGCTCTAAGTCCTTTTTAGTTTTTACCCTAAATGTATTTTGTTTCTAATTCCTAGCCAAGGCCTGCGGTCTGCAAATACAGATGTCAAGCAGCCTCCGTGCTGCTTGCTGAGCACGCAGTTTGTGGGCCTCACACTGCTGCCTTCAAAGCTTCCTGCCTTCGGTCCCATTTAGACACAGGAGGAAGACTGCAGTACCTACTAAATTATTTTGCTTTGTTTTTCATTCTTGAAGAGAGTACATGTTTGTTGTGAAGAATCTGAAAAATCCCGGAACATACAGAAAACTTTAATTATTCACTTGGTAAATATTTCCTGAGAACTTGCTGTGTTCTAAGTCCTGAGCTGGATGTAATAGGTATAGATGTGAAAAGTACATTTCCTATCGTCCCATGACTAAAAGGTAACCACTTAATATATCAGTAAATTTCTTTCCAGTGTTTAAAAATTTGCAGTTTTTTTGTTCACGTGCCTGTATTTCAGAGATCTACTACATCTATATGTAACTTTGTATCCTGCTTTTTCCCTGAGTCAAGGGTAATATCAGCATGTTTCCATATTATAAATAATATCTTGAGCCACTATTGAAAAAGAATTATTTTCTGATTATAAAAGCAATCTATGCTGGTTATAAAACATTCAAACATTTCAGAAATATATACTAAAATGTTATCCATATTTATATCCTATACATAAAAAATAGTCTTAACTATTTTTAATGACTATATGTATTCAACCTTTCCCCATTCAATAACTTTACATTTTCTGATATTTCATCATTAAAAATAATCTGTGTGTGTAGTACTTAAGAAAAATTTTCATATCTTGTGTATGTGATAATTTCCTACTTGAGAGATTTTGGGGTGAAATGGTATGAATATTTGCATCACTTTGAAATTTTTCAGTGAAATATGAGCTTATCCATTTTATCACAGTTTACACCATTGAATGTTACTATGAAAATCCACAGCATTAAAATTTGCTAACTGTGATAGCTGAATTGTATCTTATTTTAATTTACATTTCTTCAATGTCTGTTTAATTGTTCACATTTGTTAACTAGATGTACTTCATCTTTTTTCCTGCTTGGCAATGGGGAACTTAATGTTCTTCTTATCCATTTGTATGAGAGCATCATATAGCAAGGTGTCTGAGGTATAGGAACTCCTAGAGGCACATTAAAGGACAGATAAGGTTGGCTTCTCTGTATTGATAAGAGATAAGAGTTTGGGGTTGTGGAATCACACTACCATGGATTAAATTTTGTTATTGCTGCTTTCTAACTTATAACTTGAATAAGTGATACAACTCTCTCAGTTTTTTTATCTGCAAAATAGGGATAATGGTATCTGTTTCATGGGGCTGCTGTTAGGAATTAATAAGAATGTGTGTATATATATATATATATATATGCCCAGCGCCCATAGCACAGTGGTTACAGCGCCAGCCACATACACCAAGGGTGGTGAGTTCGAATCCTGCCCGGGCCAGCTACAACTGCAACAACAAAAAAAAATGCCTGTAATCCCAGCTACTCGGGAGGCTGAGGCAAGAGAATCGCTTAAGCCCAAGAGTTTGAGGTTGCTGTGTGAGCTGTGATGCCATGGCACTCTACCGAGGGTGATATAGTGAAACTCTATCTCAAACAAACAAACAAAAATAAGAATGTATATAAAGTTCTTATATATATAAGAAGTCCCAGCCTGGCTTTTGTCACTATTGTTATTTCTCAGGTAACCTCTTCATATTTCTGGAATATTTACCCCCCCTATCCTTTTCCAGCTCCATTTATCAGGCTGTTTCATTTTGTATTCTTACAGATCAGCCAAATGGCCGATGACACAGTTGTAGAACTGGACAAGCATCTGGCAGTGAAGACCAAAGAACTCCTTGGCTGAGAGACCTGCCAGGGGCCAGCAACACTCCAGAGCACGAAGTGGGTAGCAGCTTGGCACCCCCAGCCCCCATCCACACGTAAGGCTGTCGCCATGTGATCAGTCCTTGTGAAGCCCGGCCTTCCAGTGGAACACCCAGACTTGTTCATTCTCTTCCTCCTACCCCTCCTCACCCCATCATGCTCTGGGCCTTCGGTCTAGATGGTCCTCATAGAATATCTGCAGCTGGAAAAGAGTTGGGTTTTTTAATTTTTTTGCAGTTTTAGCTGGGGTTGGGCTTGAACCCACCACCTCTGGTATATGGGGCCGGCGCCCTACTCCTTGAGCCACAGGCGTTGTCCTGGAAAAGAGTCTTTACTTGGGCATTTGCCTTGACTGTGATGTTGCCAAGGGACTAGGACCGTTGGCAAGCCTAGTACTGCCTGCTCCTCATCTCAGGAGCCACTTTTTATTTAGGCCCTCTCCACAGTTTTGAACTCTGCTTGAACTGACATGGGCCTTCACCTGTGACTGGACACCTTTGCTAGAGGCCCATTTCCACCAAACATTAAAATCTAAATAAATCGGAAGGAATACCAACCATGAAAGAAAAGACAGTGTTGGTCTGGGTTGATGATCCCTGAGGACCTGCATATGGAGCAAACGGAGCAGTACTTTTGCCTCTGGGTCATGTTCACACGTTCACGTTACTCTGCGTAGCCCACTCTTCCACTCCTCACCTAGTCACCTCCTGGTCTTGGCTTGGATAGCACATCCTCTGGGAAGTGTTCCTTTCCCATCTCACCTGGGACCCCTGATACTGGCTTTCATTGCACTGTCTACTGCTCATATCTGAACCCTAATTATTCTTTTTGCTAATTAGTGTGTATATCCTTAGAACTTGGCATAATGCCTAAAGCATAGTAGGCATTCATATGTTTGTACTGTGAGTACATTTCACATAGCAGCCACCCAGCAAATGCTGGCTTTTCTTTTCTTTTTGGTCATAATGCCATGTTCCTGTGATTTTCCACACTTGTCCTTGTTCCCCTGCTCAACAATTACCTGGTAATGAGATACCCATTCACTACTTGACATATAAGTACTTTGTCCTGACTCATTTTTGGGTACTGGGTTAAATCAGGTTTTCTTTTTCCCTCATTCATTCATTCATCTATAATAGATATCATGAGTTAGATATAATTCTAGGCATTATTTGTCATCTTTATAGTAAACTTGAGAGATGTGTATTATCTCCATTTTACAAATATGAAAACTAGGACTTGATAGTATTAAGACAACTTACCTACAATAACAAAGCTGATAAGTGGTAGAAGGTTTTTATTTTTCACGATCAGGGTCATTTACAGAGAGGAGAAGTTTCTTGCCCAAGGTTACACAGCTAGCAAGTGGCATAGCTAGGATTCAAACTGAGGCCTGATTCTAAAGCCTGTGCTCTGCCCTCTAGTCTAAAAAGAAAAAAAAAACAAATTTTTTCCATACCATCACACTCAATGTGGAATGCCAAGCAATTCTCCAGTGGACACCAACTAGGTAACCTATAATTCAATTCATTCCGACACTATCTACTGGAAAATAGTGTCATATCCTTAGCCCTCAGACTGCTTCCACTTTCAATGCCAATCATGACTCCGGGCCACCCATATTTCTGACCAACCAGCTAAAAATCAGGGTTTTTGGCCCTTCCTTGGATTTGAGCTTGGAGACCTCACAAAACTCAGAGAAACATGTTTACTGGTTCATTATAAAGGGTACAGATGGAACTGGGCCTGGTGGCTCATGCATGTAATCCTAGTACTCTGGGAGGCCTAGGCTGGTGGATTGCTTGAGCTCACAAGTTTGAGACCTGCCTGAGCAAAAGCAAGACCCCATCTCTATTAAAAATAGAAAAACTAAGGAAAGAGGATCTCTTGAGCCCAAGAGTTGGAGGTTGCTGTGAGCTATGATGATACAACACTCTCTACTCAGGGCAAAAGAGTGACACCCTGTCACAAACAAAACAAACAAAGGATGCAGATGAACAGCCAGATGAAGAGGCACGTGGGGGAAGGTCTAAGGAGGGAGCACAGAGCTCCCATGCTTTCTCTGGGTTCACCACTTTCCCCACACTTCCATGTATGCAGCAGCCCAGGAGGAACTCTACATCCTGCTGCCTCTGTTAGCATTTAGTGAGCACCGACTGGCAGATACTGTACGGTGTGCTGGGAACACAAAAATGGGTAAGACGTGACACTTGTATTTGAGGGAACACAAAAATGGGTAAGACGTGACACTTGTACACAGTGCACTGAACTAAATCGCTATCTATAATGTCTTGGGTGGAAAGGTGGGAAGTTCCGCCAGGTGTCTGCCTTCAAAATGGAGCCCACTTTGGTGGCAGCAGGGCCTGGCTCTGTTCTTCTGAAGTAGCATCTAACTTCTCTTTGCTGTTTGACTCCCTCACCTCTTGTGCTAGAGGTAATAGAGTTGCTCTCCTCTCCCTGCTTATACTGACAGAATTTGCTGTGAAACAGCTAGTGAGGATTCAAGGTCAAAATCAGGTCAAAGATGAAAGAAACTAACACAGTCTCCTGTCCTGCTTACCTTCAAACCACATTCACCAGCCCTTAGTGGCCATGGCAAGGTTTGAAGTCAGCTGGGAGAACAGGTATAGAAATAGCAATTAAGGGGCCTCTTTGAGGGGTAAGCCACATGAGGGGCTTGGCAACAATCTTTCAAGAGTGACCGAAATTCCCCACTCACTGCAAATGTGCTTCTCAAAGATTCAGGATTTTTTAATAAACAGAGGAAATGATAAATTATGTTGTAACTCCACTCCAAAGGCATTTGGTTCTTAACAGCCAAATCCTCTGTAGTCTTTAAATAAACAAAAACTTATTTGGTGAACAGACAGGGGGGAAAATGAAAGATTTTCTGTACTTGCTTTCCACATGTCAACAATTTCTCTCCTGTGTGTTTGTTGGCCAAAGCTGTATCTCATGATAAATGAATAAAGGAAAATCTCAAGCCCAGGGCAGTCAGACAGCTCAGCAAATGGCTTTCAGCTGATTGCTCTATTTCAGTTGACATTTATCAAAGAGTTTCTGTTACTCTCTGTGTCAGGCTGTAGTGGTGGCAGGGACAAGAATGAGACTACCTGTTTGGATATGCTGAGTAATGAGTAATGCTGGAGCAATTCATTCTCTATCTCCTGAAACTTCTCTCTCTTTCAAAAAGAAAAGCTGGATATGGAAATTCTCACACTTACCAGAAGACTTAACCACTTCTGTTCAACAGCTTTCAAAATCCATGAAAAATTCAGGCCAAAGACAATGAGACCATTTTTCCCCCTTTTTTGTGCCTGTATGTGGGTGGGTGGTTTACAAAAGAAACCGGAATATAAAATTTTTTTTAAAAACCTCAGATGCTGGGCGGCGCCTGTGGCTCAGTTGGTAAGGCGCCGGCCCCATATACAGAGGGTGGTGGGTTCAAACCCGGCCCCGGCCAAACTGCAACAAAAAATAGCCGGGCGTTGTGGCGGGCGCCTGTAGTCCCAGCTACTCGGGAGGCTGAGGCAAGAGAATCGCTTAAGCCCAGGAGTTGGAGGTTGCTGTGAGCTGTGTGACGCCATGGCACTCTACCGAGGGCCATAAAGTGAGACTCTGTCTCTACAAAAAAAAACAAAAACCTCAGATGCTAAGCAAGGTGGCTCATGCCTGTAATCCCAGCACTTTGGGAAGCCAAGGTAGGGGGATCATCTGGACCCAGGCGTTTGAGGCTGTTGTGAGCTAGAATCAACACCACTGCACTCCAGCCTGTGTGACAAAGCAAGACCCTGTTAACCTTTATAATTAGGTGTGTAGCCTTCCAGACTTTGTGCAGGTATAATTTTTTATTTTACAGACAACTGTTCCTCCTGCTTTAGCCTCCTCAGTAGTTAGGACTATAGATGCTCACCACCACGGCCAGCTCATTTTCTAAAAATATTTTGTAGAGGTGGAGTCTCGCTATGTTGCCCAGGTTGGTCTTAAACTCCTGGTCTCAAGCAGTCCTCCAGCCTTGGCTTCTGGTAGTCAGTTTTTTTTTTTTTTGTAGAGACAGAGTCTCACTTTATGGCCCTCGGTAGAGTGCCGTGGCATCACACAGCTCACAGCAACCTCCAACTCCTGGGCTTAAGCGATTCTCTTGCCTCAGCCTCCCGAGTAGCTGGGACTACAGGCGCCCGCCACAACGCCCGGCTGTTTTTTTGTTGCAGTTTGGCCGGGGCCGGGTTTGAACCCGCCACCCTCTGTATATGGGGCCGGTGCCTTACCGACTGAGCCACAGGTGCCACCCTGGTAGTCAGTTTTTTAAAAGGAGGGAAGGAAACTATTTTGTCTGTAATCTGAAGTTTTCTTCTTTCTTTTCTTGCCCCCAAACCAATTAAGGCCATCTCTCCATTTGTGTACATGTATTTCATAGATACAATTCATTCTTTCATTGCAATTCAGTATTCCATATATGGATCTACCATAAGTTATTTTACTATTACCCCATGACACTGAAAAAAATAATTTCAAATGCTTTGGAAGATGTTTGCATTTAAAGATGATTTTTTTAATAGGGGGAAAAAACCTATTATAAGGTTATCTGGGGAAGTCTGGTCTTCTCTCAACCTCAGACTAACGTTTATTGAATGCCTACTGTGAAGGAGGTACCATGCTAGACCCTTTACAACTGTTGCTACAGTTAAACTTCTGAATAGTTTTTAGTATAAGTATGATATTACTACACATATTATCTGTGTTTACATATGAGAAAACAGATTCAGAAAGGGTGTTTAACTTGGCAAAGGTCACACAGCTGCTGAGTGCTAGAGTGACGTTTCAGACCTAGATCTGACTTCGAAGTGGGTCCTTGGTGTGCTTTGGTTCCCAGGTCTTCACTGACCACTTAACTCAAAATGGACCTCACACGTTTCTGGCCCTCACACATCACCTAATGTGAGAGAAGCAGTTTTGCTTTCATAAAACAATGAGGATCATAATAAAGGGCTGCATGTAAGACAACATAGAACCTGGCACATGGTAAACACTGAAGAAATGGTAATTCTAGAATATATCAGAGAATCGGGGAGCAAGCAGAATCATCACCGAGCCGTCAATACTGATAAGAACAACAGTGGTATTTTCAGTCTTGATAACTAACATTTGCTTGGTGCTTTTTAGTTTTCAAACTGCTTCTACATCATTTATCTCATTTAAACCACTGAATGAAACTTTGTAGTTAAGAAAATTCTATGATCATAAAATTTCATGTCTTCAAAACCACTTATCAGGCGGCGCCTGTGGCTCAAAGGGATAGGGTGCCGGTCCCATATGCTGGAGGTGGCGGGTTCAAACCCAGCCCTGGCCAAAACCCACCAAAAAAAAAAAACACTTACCGAGGCTTCCTTTTGCTCTCAGAGATACTCGGTTTTCATGATAGGTATTTGAAAAGGTGTATTTACTATTTGGGGGGGTACAGATCTGGATATATATATATAGGAAATGTAGGTAATAGATTATTCTGTGTAGGTTTTCTATATTCTTTCTATATTCTTACCTATTTTCCAACCCTTTAATAAGTCTTGGACTTATTAGTGTGTTCAAGTCTCCTGCTATTAACATTTCTATTTCTTCTTTAGTTCCTATAATTTCCACTTTATGAAAGTGCTGTTGTGTTTTGTGCATGGCTATCCAGATTTTTACATCTTTTTTATTGTTATGATTTTTTTAAATCATAGCTGTGTACATTAATGCAATGATCATGGGGCACCATACACTGGTTTTATAGAACGTTTGAAACATTGTCATCACACTGGTTAACATAGCCTTCCTGGCATTTTCTTAGTTATTGTGTTAAGACATTTACATTCTACTTTACTAATTTTCACATGTACCCTTGTAAGATGCATGGCAGCAGATTTTTACATCTTTACTTCATTCAATGCTCTGTCTGAATTCTGTCTCAAATCACAGTTCTTACTTGCTTTTTGTTGACATTTATTTAGTGTATGTTTTCTTATTTATTTTAAGCCTTTCAGAATCACTGTTCCAGGTGTGTTTTTTAGTGTTGAATTTGTTCCAGGAACCATTTTAAAACACTTTTTTTTCTTATTTTTATTTTTAATTGTGGTAAAATATACATAATAAATATTACCATCTCAACCATTTGAAAGTATACAGTTCAGTAGTGTTAAATACATTCACATTATTGTACAACCAATCTCCAGAACTCTTTTCACCTTAGGAAACTGAAACTCTATGCCCATTAAACAACTTCTCATCACTCCTCTTCCCAGCCCCTGGCAACCACCATCCTGCTTTCTGTCTGTATGACTATTGAATAGTGACTATTCTAGGAATCTCATATAAGTGGAATCATACAGTATTTGTCTTATGGAGACATTGGCAGACTTCTCTAGAATGTCAGAGAGCCAGGGAGCAAGCAAAATAATCTGGTTTATTTTATTCAGCATAATGTCTTCAAGGTACATCCATGTTGTAGAATGTATCAGAATTTCCTTTATAAGGCTGAATAATACTCTATTTTATGTACATACAAAACTTTTAATAGGTGGCTTAAGCTCATTTACATTTATTGATTATAATGATATGATCGGTTAAACTCATTTTTACTTTTTCTCTATATTCAGTGTTAACACTAAGTGATTTGGTGTCACAACCCGTAACAGGTTGAGAAGGGTTGCTTCTGCAGAGAAGTTCAATGTTTGTTAGATGAACAAGTAAGCGATGATCCCTGTCTCTCTCTCTCTCTCTCTTTTTTTTTGAAATGAGGTCTCACTATATTGTCCAGGCTGGACTTGAACTGCTGAGTTCAAGGGATCCTCCTGCCCCAGCCTCAAAAGTAGCTGGGATTACAGGTGTGTGCCACTATGCCTAGCAATCTAGGTCTTACAGTCCTTTCTTTTGGTCTTTGTTTCAATTCTTCCTGTGCTGTTAAGTTAGATCAACTGAAACATACCCTTTATCATGTCACTCTTCTGCTCAGGAACCTTCAGTGGCTCCCCATTGCCTGCTGAGTTATGTAAGCTCTTCACCTGACATTCAGTAACTTCTGCAGTCTGGGCCGGATGTATCTCTTTAATTGTGATATCTCTTTCACAACTAACCTGATACAACCAATGCTTAAGCTAAATGGAATTATTTGCTTTTCTGAAATTTTCTCTTTTCTCCCACCTCCTTTTCTTAGGCTCTTTGCCTCCTGTGAAGCCCTGCACCACTCAACAGGCCAAATTTATTTAGCTTTCAAAGCCCTTCTGAGTCCCGTGTTCTTCCTTAGACTCATTCCTGTATTTATCTCGATGCCTTCACTCCCTAGGCCTGCATGTACCCATTGAGCATCTCCACTTGGACAGGCCCGGCACATCTTGAACTCAGCCGTCTGGCCTAGAATACACCCAGGCCTGCTGTCCCTCCTGCATCTCTTCTCTCAAGGAAAGGCCACCTCATCTACCCGGGGGGCCAAGCCAGGACATCAGGAGCCACTTTGCCTCCCTTTCCCTTACCCCCTCATCTAATAAGTCACCAGGTCCTGTTAAGTCTCCCTTCAACACACCTCTCCTTTCCTTTCTGGGCACACCCTGGAGTGGTGCTTATCAAGGAAGAGATGTGGCAGATGTCCCAGGCTGGCCTTACCCGGATCTTGGAACGCTTGGCCTGACCTCAGAGGCATGCAAGTCTGGCAAGGAAGTTCCGAGCTCAGTTAGTCCTTGCATTCTCTGACAGTGAACAGTGCTTGGGAGAGCAAGAGTTGAAGAAATGTTTGTCCAATTCTAATGGGCCTGCTGAGTCTTGACACAAATGAAGTCACATTTACATCAGTAGCCCAAAGTGTCTACAATTACCCTCACCTTCTTGCCCAGGGGACCTTCAATCCTACTGTTAAGTCTGTCTCAAGAATTTCTGGACCGCATGGTGTCCCTAGTCACTGGCATCTACCATACTCCTCGTTCTACCCAGGTGACCCATCTGTGGCATCTGCAGCCACGAATGCCACTTGAGGGAACTTTGCCTTCACTCGTCCAGTGTCTGAGTCTGTGCCAGGAGTGCATGAGTCTGGTTTCTTGGGTTGGGACACCTACGCATGCTGGTGGGGGCCTGAAGAGGCAGAGAGAAGGTCTCTTCCCTCCACCTCTGCCTACCTGGACCCGCTGAGTTCCAAAGCAGCGTTGCTGGGTTCCAGAGCTCCCAAATCACCTAGGGCAGCCACCCCTCCACAGGCTGACTGCTGCCCCTGACAAGGGGCTCATAGCTGGCTCACAGGGTGGACAGGACGCAAGTCCTTTCTACTGTCTGCCTTCCCAGGCCCTGGCCTCAACCAAAACATCTCCCCTCCTCCACAATGCTACTCCCAGCCCCTCCGTGCCGATGAGAGCAATGGCTAATGAGCCCTGGACCTTTACTGTGTTTCAGGCAACTGCAGACGCTGGAATTATTTTGTTCATTTCACAAATGAGGATGGAAGCAGAGAGAGGCTAAGTTGCTTGTTCAAAGACACACAGAGGAAGACTTGGAGCTCAGAGTCTGGAGTCTGACCCCCAGGGAGGCAGCTTCATAAATTACTTTAAGAGAGGAGTGGGCCTGAAAAGGGCCCCATGAGGTGCTGAAGGGCCAGGGACAGCGTCTTTTCCAGTGTTGCTCTTTCTATCCTCAGTTCACTCCACTTCTTTGTGGGAACTGGGGGGTGGGGAGGCTTGGACAGAGTCAGTGGTTTCCAACTGGCCAAGAGAAGCCGCAGTGGTCCCTGACAAAGTCTTCACCTGTCTGGGGCAAATGAGTAAAATAAAAGCAATGCAATAGATGTTCTCATGAAAGACCATTGTATATTCTTAGGTTTTGTTTTTCTTATTCTTGTTTTTGGTGTTAAAAAATATATATCTGTGTGTGTGTGTTAAAAAATATATATATATGTATTTTGCAGTTTTTGATGGGGCTGGGTTTGAATCCCCCACCTTCCATATATGGGGCCGACACCCTACTCCTTTGAGCCACAGGCGCCACCCTAAAATATTTTTCTATTATAAAATGATAAGAAGTTGGTGATTCTAAACAAAAAAAAATCATCATTTAGAAAAATAAGGAGTTGTTCACCTTCTGTTGGTTCCCTCCATTTTTTTTATTTTTTTTAACTTTACAAATGCATGAATTCTAAAGTCTGGGAGCAGGGGGACCTCACACCCACTCCTAGTGCTGATGTCCCTGAGGCTGTCATCCAAGGGAAGCTGGAGCTGTAACTAGGGGAGAAGCAGGGGAGGGAGGCGGTTTGACCCTCGTGGGTGTCAGGGCCCCCGTGGGTGAGTGAGCGATGGCAGTGAGACAGGGGTTGGAAACAGGACAATAGTCAATCAGGAGGGTTCAGAGACCCACGAAGAAGGAGGGATGGTGCAGGGAGGTGAGAGAGAGGAGAGGGAGAGGCAGATGGAGACCGAGATGCACGCAGGGACAGAGGGCGGGGAGACAAACAGAAACACACACCAAAGCCCAGAGCCCAGGGAAGGCGAGTGAGATGGAGACGGTCCCAGAGACAGAGGAAAACCGGAGGGGGCAGCGAGTCAGTCACAGAGGGATGGTTCCATCTGCAGAGACACTCAGAAAGAGCCCCCCCCAATAGCAGACACTGAGATAACCCAGACAACAGAAAGAGACAGGGAAGAACACACAGAGGGGACAGAAATCGAGAAGAGAATCACACTGAGGGACAGCTGGAAGAAAGAAAAGAAAGGAAGGGAAGAGAGAGAAAAAGAGAAAGAAAAGTGGAAAGAGCCTGAGTGCTGCAGCCTGAGACAGGGACTGGGAGAGAGGAGCCTGCTGGCTTCGGGCAGCCCCAGCGCCTGGCGCGCCTGGCACGCAGGGTGTGGGTGGAGGAAGTGGCAGCATCTGCTGCAGGACTGCAGGGACTAGATAAGGAGGCCTGCCAGAGGGAAGCGGGGGAAGGAAAGACGTTTACAAATGCTCCAGGGGACAAAGCCGGGGAGGCTGCCCCAGGCCCAGAGAACAATGGGTACTTGACTTCAGTGGGTCATTAATGAGACAATTAATGGAAAAAGTCACAGAGGCCTCCCCTGGGAGGACTTTGAGAGTGGATAAGTGGAATTATTGAGGCCATACCGGTGGCTCCAAGTGGGGGGCCTCTCCCCACAAGCCCAGATGTCCAGTGTGCCAACTGCAGAGTCCTGGCTCAGGGCCTTGCCCTCCCCTCTGAACGTGCCCTGGGCCCCAACCAGCCCTAACGTGCCCCCAGCCTTCCTATCTCTTTGCTTTTGCTTCTGCTCTCTCTACCTGGAATGTCATCCCCTGATTACATACACCCACCCAGGGAAAACCCCACCTTCTGGCGGTAAAGCCGTGTGGTACATCCACATGGTGCAATGGTGAGTGAGGGCCAAGAACAGAGCCCCCCAAACAAAATGGGCAGTGGAGAAGCAAGCAGAGTCATATAGACAGGAGAGCACCCTTTATGTAAATCAGAGTTACCCAGGCACAAAGCAATTCTTTTAAAAATTATTCCTGGGCTCAGCGCCCAAAGCATAGTCCCTACAGTACCAGCCACATACGCTGAGGGTGGTGGGTTCGAACCCAGCCTGGGCCAGCTGAACCACAATGACAACCATAAAAAAAAAAAAAAATAGCCAGACGTTGTGGCGGGCACCTGTAGTCCCAGCTACTTGGGAGGCTAAGGCAGGAGAATTGCTTAAGCCCAAGAGTATACCGTGAGCTGTGACGCAACAGCACTCTACTGAAGGCGACATAGACTCTGTCTCAAAAAGAAATAAAATAAAAATTATTCCTGACTCTATTTTGCATTATAAATTTTTTTTAAGAGTGTGTGAGGAGGGATTGTAAAGGATTTGTACTAAATTCATACAGTTATTGCCACTGAGGAGTGGGGGAAAGACTGTGTGTGTATGTAAAAATACATGAACACTTGATATAATGCTAATTTGGGGCTGTGAAGATAGGAATGGTTGTTACTCTCATTTTCTGGCGTTTTTTCCCCCCATACTTTTAATTCTTTTCCAGGAGAGAGAGAGAGAGAGATCCTGGCTGACCTCTAGGCCTGTTTCAAACATCAGCTCCTACAGGAAGCCTTCCAGGAACTTACCCACTAATCAGATTTCCCTTTTTTCCTTGTACCAAACTCTCAGGGTTTTAAACACTTTCCACCTTACTTTTCCCCCTTGTGATGTACATAGACCGTCTTTCCCCCAGTGGACACGAGCCTCTCCAGGGCAGGGACCCCCAGCCAAGAGGTGCCTGGTTCTTCCCTCCCATCGTTGCGGGAGGCAAACCAGGAAGGGTCTGCTCACTTTGCAGATCCGTATGTAATCAACCAGAGGGTGGGGAGGTGGGATGGCAGGGCTCCTGAAATTCAAAGCATAGATTCTAAAGTGGGAGTGTAACTGTGTGTGTAGTTGGGGGACCTGCTATTCAGGCAATTTTGGAGAAGGAGGAGGTCTTGTTTGCTGTGGTCAGGGAATCATTCTATTGAGCGGGTTGTTTGGGGTCACATTGCCAGGAGTGTCCCCCAACCTCCCTCAGTGGGGTAGAAATGCATTTAGCTCCTCTGCCCCAAACTGCAGATTAAAAGAACTCCAATATTCCACCAGGCCTCAGTGAATCCCGGTTGCTGGTAAAGCAGAACTGCTATGGAGATGAAAGGAGAAAGGAATCAGTCCCAGACCTCCCACAGGACAGCCACCATTTATAGAACATTTACTCTGTGGCTCCTGAGCCACCTGATCTAAATTAAGTATCATAACAGTCCCCGGACCCTAGATTTCATTATCCCTGTTTTACAGATGAGGAAACCAAGACTCAGAAAGGCTAAATGCCTTGCTCAAGGTCACAGGAGGCAGTGAGGGTTAGAACTGGGAACCATGTCTGACGTCTTAGGGGATGGGAGTGTCTCAGGTCTAGAAGGGGGAAATGCCATAGTTCCCTCCACCTCTAGGCAACTCTCCTGGTGTGTAAATGGGGTACTGAGTGCAGACAAGTGAGTGGCAGAGCTGGGACTTGAACCCAGGTTAACTTGATTCCTGCTTCCCTGGCTGCCTGGTGAAGTCTAACCTACAGCAGGTCTGATCTCCAGACCATTGTATTTCTAAGGGCTTTGAGGAGCACCCATCTGTGCACCTCATGGGATATAAAATTGCAAGGTTTGGAGAGCAGGCAAGGGCCTTAGATATCAACTAGTTTGGCACTCTTTGTAGCAATAACATTTGAAGGCCTAAGGAAGGCAAGTGATTCACAAAGACTCTTTTGCTTGTTTTTATAAGAGACAGAGTCTCATTCTGTCACTTGGGCTAGCATGTCTGGTGTGATCGTAGTTCACTGCAGCCTCAAACTCCTGGCCTCAAGTTATCCTCCTACCTCAGCCTCCCAAGCAGCTGGGACCACATGCATGTGCCTCAACACCAGTTAATTTTTAAATTTTTTTGTAGAGATGAGATTTTGCTATGTTGCTCAGGCTGCTTTCAAATTCTTGGCCTCAGGTGATCCTCCCACCTCAGCCTCCTGAAATGCTGGAATTCTAAGTGTGAGTCACTTTACCTGATCCACAAGGACCCTTTGATGTCAGAAAGTCTAAGCCAAAAAAAAGCAGTCTCATGATCCAGCGTCCCTTGGGTTCTCAGAACCTATTGACTCCATGTTAATAATAGGTAACTTGGTACCCAAACTCAGAGCAGATTGGAAACTCTCAATTAGAATGTGGAGAAGGACGACTTCCACACAGAGGTGTCTTGATGCTGAATACAGTCAGGAATGAATGAGTGAATGAATGGCCAGGCTGATTTCCGGCCCCTACCTGGTTTCCTTTTCTCTCTTCTATCTCTTGCTGTTAGATTAATCATCTTAAAACATAGCCATTACTATGACATGGCCCTGCCCAAAAACCTTCAGGGGCTCCCTTTGCTTGATGACTGAATAGCTCCCTGACCTGATCTCTCTTCCTTAGTAACTGGCCTCCTGTTTGCTCCACTTCAGATGTTTACCAGGACACTTTCAGAGGCTCTCTATTGCCCCTGGGAAAGGTCCAAAATTCTGAACTCAAAGTGTTTTTTGGCAAGGTTTCACCCTATCTGACTCCAGCCACACTGGCTTCTCTCAAGTCCCTACCTGTGATTGTCACTCCAGGCCCTTTGCACGTGCCATTCATGCCCTCTGCCTGAGACCTTCCAGGCCCTGCTGGTCTTGCTAACTCCTATATATTCTTTAGCTCTTGGCTGAATGTCACTGCCTCCAGACAGCCGTCCTTCACCTCCCCAGCACCCCCTGGACTGTCCCCAGCACTGTGCTATCCCACCTGATTTTATGGAATGTCTTTGAGGCCTGTCCCATGCCTGGACTATAAGCTCTGAGAAAGCGAGGATTGTCTTACCCCACACTTCATGTTCAGTGCCCAGAATGAAGCTCGGTGCACGCTCTACACTCAACTATTTGCCAAATGAACAAATAAATACATTTGTCTGCTCATTGAAATGGATTTATCTGTTCAACACATATTTAAGCATCTTAGCAGACGTTTGTTGAGCATCTGCAGAGGCACACAAACCGTCCCAAAGCTCTTACCCTCGTGGAGCTCACAGTCTACCTGGGAGAGGCAGACATTCAACAGATAAAGAATGCAAAACCAGGCATAGCTAAGTGCTGTAACGGGGAAAAAAGCAGGGGGTAAACAGAGCCAGAGAAGTGTGTTTGTGGAGGGGTGGAGGTTGCCCAAATTAGATGGGGTGGTCAGGGACTGCCTCCTGGAGGAGGTGACAGTTCAGTGATGAGCCAGCACTTTTGAGAGACACAGACCCTCCTCTGTCTGGGACAGGCTAGGCCTCAGCTATATCCAGGTGTGGAGTCCCAGATCCCCAAACCCTCCCTAGAGGTTGGAGTAAGGGACTCAGAAGAGGCCTTAGGCAAGGCTTTTCGCAGAAGCCTCAAGCCATTCTCCACAACAGCTGTGATTGGGCTCTTTCTGCCTGGCAAGAGGCCGCAATTGCTTTGTGTGCGGAGGACTCGCCTGATTGTGTCCTGGCGATTGGCACCCCAAGACCGCGGCCGCAGGGTTTACCACGCACCCCCAGTGCTGTGGCGGGCCGTGCGCAATGCGCCAGCCCAATCTCGCCTCCTATATTCAGAGTTGATTAGACGCTATTTCTGCCTGGATTTTCAGAAGGCTCAAGAGCTTTTTTAATCACTACAGTGGCTCATTACGGTTTTGCAGTGACACTCATGTCCTTCAGTTCTCTTCTCAGATTAGATTCTATAGTCAGATGAATATTGGATGATTTCATTACATACAAATGCAATCAACAGTTTTGCATAAATTTCTTCTCTTTTCTTGAGTTTCAATTGACCCCAGCACCCATGGTGGCAGGCACGATCCACATGCAAATGAGCTGGGTTTGCAGCCGTAGAGAGGGGCCGGGAGGAGGCGGGCACTTGCACCAGCCCAGGGAGGCAGAGTCTTGATTGCTCAAGCTTTGGAGAGAGGCCTTGGAGGAGGGGGCACCCTGCAGTGGGCAACCTGTATGGCTGAGGCAGGGCACCCCATTAAGGATGGTGTTCCTCCGGGGCAACTGAGGTAGGGGGGTGCTCAGAGTGGGACAGGTTCTCTCTGGGTGGAGAATGGAATGTGGAGTTATCCCCCTGCCAACTGGGGCGGGGAGGTGCTCAAGATACTTGGGGCAGTGGCGTTTTAACAGCTGGTATGGATGCGTTTCAATCTTTTGACAACTGGCGGGACTATAACAGTACATTCCCACTGTGTCCCTCTGACCCAATAGATGCTGCTGCTATCACCATTCCCTCTAGAGGGCTGGAGCTGTGGCTATTAGGGCAATCGGGAAAAGTCAAAAAGCCAGCCCAAGGCAGATGGGGAAGTTTGGAGCCTGGAGGAGTTTTTCCTACATCACTTTCTTGATTTCCTTATTTCTTTTGAAGGGGCAGGATATTCTCACCATGTAGAAGGAGGCCTCAGAAGGCTCCGAACTCACCCTTTATCTGGTGCTGGAATCATTTCCGCTACATTCTTGTCCAGTGGTATGTCAACCTCTGCTTGTTCTCCCCCTGGAGCGGGGAGCTCTCTCCCTGGAGGGCTCCTCTTGCAGCTCCCCTGAGAAGGTGCTTTCTGTGACTCCTGCAATAACCCTCCCCATCCCCAGCCCTGACTTATGCTCCAGGCTCCTTAACGACCCCTGAGGTCAGCAGCTGGTGGCTGACCACTGCTGAGTCACCTTCCTCAGGCCTGTCTTCTCCACTTCTGCAGCTTCCCCTCCCAGAAGGCAGCCTCCAGCCTCCCAGCCCACTCTGTCCTCCAGATGCTCCTGGCGGCTGTCACAGATCACAGTCCAGGCCTGGACTCAGCACCGGGCAGGAGGCTGGAGGAGGGTGGGGGGAGGAAGAGGACCCAGGCTAACAGCTGTGCCCCTCACTCCCACAACAGGCAGCTGTAGAGCTGACCATCAGGCAGGGCGGCGCCTGCCCATTCCAAGGCTCACTTCCTCAGATGGCTTCTTCCTAAAAGCTCCACATGTAGATATGGGGAGAGTCAGAGTCCCAGAGAGACACATGGGTGCACATGCAGTCCGGACCCAAACTGCTGTCACATGACAGAACCCTGAAGTGGCTGGGGCCATAGGTGCCGTGGGTGCAAGAGAGACACATCCATGCTGGCACAATCTGGGTGCAGGCCACCCCCACCCACTCCCGCCCCTGTGACTGCTCCATGCGCTCAGCTCCCTAGGGATCTCCCGCGGTGCCGGTGGGACTACTGAGGTAGAGTCTCCTGCTGCAGGTTGGGGGCTGGGGGCTGCTTCCTGTTCCTCTGGCTGCCCCAGGACCAAGGCCTCTCCTTCCCCTGCTGGCTAGACCCGGGCTCTTCTTCCTGCCTGCGTCTCTGCATGCACTCCTCTCCCCCATCTCTTCCTGCCTCTGCCTCTGTGTCCCTGGTCCCGTCTTCTCCTACCCCTCCTCTCGGATCCCTGTCCACTTCCCGCCCCTTCATCTCAGATACTCATGTTGCCCTGAGCCATCCCCTGGGTATGGTAGGTCTGAGACCCCAGGGCCGCCCCCTTAGACCTGCCCCTAGAAGGAGTGGGTTGGCTTCTGAACTCTTACAGCCTGCCTGCAGCGGTCTTGACTTGTCCAGTCAAGGACAGCAGTGTCACCACAGACCTATTCTCATGCAGGCCGGGAAGAGGGAACTGGGAGTTGGGGTGAGGAGGGATTAGGAGGGCTCCCAGTGACTCTTCACACCGACAGGCAACTGGCGGTCATCCCAGCCAGGCTGTCTTCAGACTGGGTCCAAACCTGCAGTTGCCTGTGGCAGACTCCCTCCAGGCAAACTGCCTCTTTCTCTCCACGCCCTCCCGGCAGAATGAACCTTTCCCCCCAACCCAGTAGAACACTGATCCCGACCCACCTCACCAGCCTCCTCTCCTTCCCCTACCCGCTTCTCTCCCACCCAAGCACAGCGGGCTGCCGTCCCTGTCACACCTGCTTTCTGACACACTGCCTTGGAGCATACAGAGTGAAGGGGACAGAACAGGGCTCTGGAAAGCCAGATCCTAGCTCTGCTGCTTGCTAGCTGGGTCATCTCAGGCAAGTGACTGCACCTAAGTCCAGTTTCCTCTTTGCAAAGTGCCTACAACGCTCTATCCCTTGCCTAGCTAGCACGAGGATTAATTTATGGGAAAGTAACTGGCACAAAGTAGACATTCAGTAAAGCATTTGTTATGAGTAAAGGAAGGAGTAAATAACAAATGAATACCAGGTGTCAGGAATGGCACAATCAAGAGCATGGAGGTGAGAAACCTGGAGAGGGAGTAGGGGCCTCTCTGTGCTCAGTTCAGAAGCAAAGTGAGGAGCCCCAAAGGAAGGCTGGGATTGTGAAACTGGGCAAGTGGCAGGACCACAGCCTGGCAGCCTGGAGGGCTGGGCTCGAGCACTTTTTTCCTTTTTCTTTTCATATTGAGCATCCCTTAGAGCCAGGAACAGGGTGATCGGAATCCCCTGATGCCACCAGTGCACTAGGTAGCTAAGGGTGATGGAGCTGTGGTGAGAGGCTGTGGGCAGAGGCAGTTGGCAAGAACTGCCTGACTCAATCCTCACAGCGCCCCGCGAGGAGATGCTATTATTATTCCCACTTGGCAGTTGAGGCAATTGAGATTTGGAGAGGTAAAATGACCTACCTGGGTCACACAGCCAATAACTGTCCCCGCCAGGATTTGAACGCTGCTCTAGTCTGGCTGTGGAGCTGGTTCTCGGTCCCTTAGAGGACCCCCATATCTCTAGGCAGGTGGGGCCATGTGAACAAAATGGCCTAAAAACACTTTCAGTTAAGAAGGCATAACTGAAAGGCCTGAATACCAGGAAGCAGAAGCTTGGCTCAGATGGATTGGGACAGGCTTTCTGCAGGGACAGGCACGGAGGCAGAGAGGCGGCCCCAAAGGGAGGCAGGGTAGCCCTGGTGGTGGTGGAGTGGGATGGGGACAGTCACCCTGGAGGACAGTGCTTGTGCTGCCTGACAGCCTGGGACTGGGGCTCCTAACCTGGATCTGCTTTTTACTGGGGTTCATTTCCTTGTCCCCCAGCCCAGCTTGTGCCTCCATCTGCTGGCCCCATTCCCAGCTCTAATACTCTCTTGCTGCAGGACTTTGGTCAATCTGATGGCCCTTTCTGATTCCTACTTTCCCACCTCTGAAGTGAGGCCAGCAATACCCATGAGCTGGGTGCAGCTAAAGGTCCAGGGCCAGCAGGGCCAGCAGGGCCAGGTTCAGAGCAAATGTTGAGCAATACTGCTTCCTTCTCCCAACCCCAGGGGCCTCTGCACCCCTGGGCCAAGTCATTTTAGTGCATCAACATTCAAAAGAGAGGACGAGTGCTGCAGTAGTCACACATGAAGCCAGACCACGTGGGGCGATCTCTCCGTTTGTAGTTAACGGAGCTTTATGTCCGTTTCCTCAACTGTACAGTAAGTATTAAAAGTCGAGTCCTTTCTCTAAAACTTGTGACGTCAGATGGGCCTCAGAGTTTTTCTGATTCTAAAGTCTAATATAGAACATAGCCCATATGCTGTGTGACTTGCCAGGGAGTCTGGGGCATTTCTTTTCTTTTCTTTCTTTTTTTTTTTTGAAACAGAGCCTCAAGCTGTCACCCTCTGTAGAGTGCCATGACATCACAACTCACAGCAACCTCCAACTTCTGGGCTCAAGTGATTCTCCTGCCTCCTCCCCCCAAGTAGCTTGGATTACAGGCCCCTGCCACAACGCCCGGCTATTTTTTGGTTGTAGCCATCATTGTTTGGCGGGCCTGGGCTGGATTTGAACCCCCCAGCTCAGGTGTATATGGCTGGCACCTTAGCTGCTTGAGCCACAGGCGCCGAGCCTGGGGCATTTCTTATGATCAAACTCATTCATGTATTTTCCAACAAAACACGTGAATATGTACACCAGCTAGTGAAATGAAGACCCCAAACAGTCTTTCTTTAGTTCACATCAATTTCTGCACCTGATCTATGAAGGACCTTTTTCACCTTGATCACCAAAACTTTTGGAATTTCTATCTTGTAGATAAGGGATTGTGGGCCTGGAGTATTTGGCTTCTGGGAGTGATGTGAGGATAAGGTGAGTCACTCAGAGCCATGCCTGGCACACAGCGAGTGCCCAAGACATACATGCTGTTCAAAGGGTCCTTCTCTTGCTCTAAGCCTTCCCGGGGCTCCCACACCCTCAGGATGAAATGTGATTTACCATGGCATTTGAGGCCCTTTAAGACTGGAGTCCTGCCTACCTTGGATCTCAGGTGCTCTGAGATCTCACCTCTGCTCCTCACACCTCAAACTTTAGCTTCATAAATCTTTTAGCAGTTTTTCAGACATGCCAGGCCTCCTTTCTTTGCAGGCGGTTGCACTTACAGCATCTTCTGCTGAAATGCCCCTCTTCGCCCCAACTCCTGTTCTTAACTCTGTGTCATCCTGCAGGTCTCACAGCCCTTACCTAAGCGTAAGTCACATGCTATGGAAATTCTCATCTTCCCTCTGTGACCTGGAGGAAGGCAGTGGTCATGTGCATATTCCTCTGTGTCACACAGTGTTTTTGAATGAATGGATACTCACCCATAAATGATGTTGCTTTTAGTTCAGGGACTGAATAAGTGTTTGTTGAATGAATAAATGAAACACAGCTTTAGAAAGAAGATCCCTAAAGGAATCTTCCACTGCTACCCCCATATGCACCCCAGGAGAAGATTCTTGGAATGCTTTCCCCTACCCTCTCTAACTTCCTCCTTCTCCAAATTCCTTAAGTGATTTTTAAAAAGGGGACCCAGTCCACCCAGGGGAAGGCAGTGGGGGCCCTAGGATTTCTGGGCCAGGGAGGTAGTGCCAGTACATTAGGCAGAAACCACTTGTCCCAGGTTGGTAGAGGCCTCTAGGGTCTGGGGAGCAGGGGATAGGGCGAAGGGGGCCTCCAGCACTTTGGAGCAATTGCTATAAAATAAACTCCATAATCAGGTAAATGCGTTCGTGCGGGGGATGGTTCCCGTGCAGCTGCGGTGTCCTGCGGCCCGAGGGGACCTGTCTAATCTCAGGGTAATGAAAATGTGGGTCTAATTACCACAGAGGGCTGAGGCCCGGGCCGAGGCTGGAGTTGGGGGGTGGGAGCTGTGGCAGCGGAATTAGAACATTTAAGCTGTCAGGCCGAATCCGGGAGAGGCCTGATTACCTGGCCCTTGGAGAGGCTGCGTTGGTTTGGTGTCTACAATAATTTCCTGGCCGCCAGCCATGAAGCCAGGGGCCACCTTCTTTCCCCTGTGAGGGGGCCCAGGTTCTACTTTTTTGACCCCCACCCTCATGTCAGACCCATCCAGCAGAGCTGATCTGGGCCTCCAAAGCTGCCTGTGTGTGGGAGACGGGAACAGGTACACACTAGTCACACATGCTGGGTGTGTGCAATAGGTACACAGGTTGCAGGCAAACGACTTAAGGAGAGTGAGTGCCCTGGGAGGCTGCCAATGACGTGCACAGGTGGCATATTTGGCACACACACATTTGCTGTGTGTGTAATGTATATGTGGAACGTATGTGTGGGGCACAGGTATAAATGGCATAAGTACCAGGGTCATTGTAAATGATACGAGGTGTGTCCGCGTGGATTACGGCAGCTGATGCATCAATGAGGTGTGCAGGTGGTTCATGCACATGGGCCTATGTTCCAGGTACCCACATGTGGAAAATGTGCACACAGCAGCACCATGTGTACACAGGCTCTGTACATGGTATGTGCTGGGCTGTAAGTGCCAAGAAAGTAAAAAGCAAGTCCGTTTTGCTGACCTGGTGTTGATTAGAAGGACTCTGAATGAATTTATGTCTACACAGTAGGCACTAGGGAGCTATGTGATGCAGGCGTTACAGATAGGAGCCCCTGGAGCTGCATGGAATGAGCCCGAGGCGTGCGTGCGTGCGTGCGTGCATGCATGTGTGTGTGTGTGTGTGTGTTATTTGTTCCCATTGTGTGATTTGCGGGCATGAGCTCCAGAGATAGTAGTGTGGAATTCTTCAAGGGCCTGAATCGTGTGGTCAACCTGACCTTCAATCCAGGCCCACCTCCTCCTCTTACAGGGTATGTGGCTTAGGTAAGTCACTTAACCTCTCTGAGCCTGATTTCTCATCTATAAAGTACATAATCATAACAACCGTCACAGCTAACGTTTATCAAACGCTTGCCATATGCCTGGTGCTATGCCATATGCTCCTCTGAAAGCTGAATGAATGCATCATTTATCTCACTGACTTCACAACAATTTTCAAAGGGAAGCATTTCAATCGTCCCCATTTTATAGATAGGGAGACAAGCTCTCCACAGGTCAGGTAAAGGTGAAGCAGGACTGAAACTCAGGCGATCTGACTGCGGTGTGAGTTTTAACCCCAAAGGGTACTGTTTGGCGAGGTGGACAGTACCTACTGCAGAGGTTTGTCCGGAGGATTGTGTGAGATGATCCACCCAGCACTGTGTCTGGCACATAGCAAGTACCCAGTAAATGCTACTGCTATTATTTGTAATAGTAATTTGGGACATATAAAATAGCTACCGGAGCATGTGTGGAAAATGTGCGTGTGGTATTTTTGTGTGTGAGAGAGAGATGTGTGTTTTCAAGATATTAGATACACATAGTACAGACCAGTGGTTTTCAAATGGTGTGCCACGAGAGGATCTTAGGCGAGCTGTGAAAAAATTTGAAAATCATTAATTAAATTATTTTCAAAAGAAGTTCAAAGCACAGTAACTATATTCTTCTTTTTACTCTTTTTTTGCTTTGATCAACATAATTTAAGTGTGCTGTGAAAGTTAACTATAGGTTCAAGTGCACGGTGAGATAAAAAAGGGTGAAAAACACTGGGATAGACGGACATTTACACGAGGTTTATGATCCACATTCTCGGGGCTGTGCATATGTATTTAACATGTTGAACACAGCACAAGGCGTGTAAATCGCTGTATTATGATCCCTTTGGATGTACCGTGTTGACACGTGGCTGTGCAATGAGGAATGTGATGTATGTGAGTACAGCCTGCACCTGGCTCTCAGTTGTCCAGGGGGTGATGCCGGACATGTGGGGTGCGGGCACCTACCACAGCACAAGGGATCGCAGCAGGACCCATACTGTAAGACAGATAAGCATTGAGCTGCACACCAGGAGATGTGCCTACCGCATGCCACGCACGTGTGGTCCAACATGTGCAGATGGAGTGTGAAGTGCTGTGCCCGGGGCATGCACAGGCTCACTGATGTGACAGGGTGTTTGTGTCCTGCACAAACTTGGAGGTACGCTGCACACACTTCTGAGCTGTATGTATTTGTGATTCATCTTATGTTAAAATGCCCATAACCACTCTGTTTAAAACACCCTCAGCTTCCCACGACACTCCCCTCTTTATTTTTCTCCATGAAAGTATCGCTTTTTAATCTAGCATATAATTCAGTAATTTACGACGGCCAGGCCTTCTCCTGTGCGCGACCCGGTGTACCCGCGGCGGCCGCAGGGCGGGGAGCGCCCAGGGCTGGGCCCGGCGGGCAGGAAGCGGCGCATTGTTCGCTGGTCGCGGCTCGGCAGGGAGTTCCCGGCCCCGCGCGGACATAAAAGGAGATAGAGCGGCCGGCGGGCCAGCGGCCTGGGCGGCCAGAGGAAGCGCGGCCCGGCGCTCTGCTGACCTCGGCATCCGCTCCCTGCGGCCGGCCCGGGAAGGGACATCACCTCGGAACTCCAGGCCCAGGTTCGAATCCCGACTCGCATTGGCCCTGAGCCCGGGATATGTACATAAGCTGCTGGAAGCCGATCCAGGGAACCCTCCCACCCGGGTAAACCCCTCACTCTCCCTTCTGGTTTACCCACCCCGCGATCACCGTCTCTCAGCATCCCAGGAAAGGTGCGAAGTATAACTCAGGGTTCAGAGGGAGTGTTTCACCTGCTAGGGAACCTCCCTGTGTAACTTGATGCCCTTTTGTGTGAACAGGGCTGCCCACAATCAGGGGCTGAAAGACCCTCTTCTGGGTGGAATATTGTCTGTGGGTCCTTTTACAGATTGGGAAACCGAGGCCTGGAAGGGGAAAGACTTTCTCAAAGTCATCAATAACAAAAACCCTATCATGCAGAATTTTTACAGTCTAAAGGTCTTCTTAGAGATACGGCCATCTTTGTGGTGGTGGGTGATCCCTTACGGGGGTCAACTGCCTTCACAGTTGGTACTCACCGAGTCCTGACATCTCCCATGGAGGTAGGCATGAGTTACCTCAGGCCCAGCGAGGTAAAGTGTCTTGCCCAAGTAGGTCGAGCGACAGGGGGTCCCTGGTCTGCTGTGGCAGATGTTAATCCTGGCTTTGCCAGGCACTATAATTTGGGGCAGGAGGACTATGACCTAATCAAGTCAGAAAAAAGGGAGGCATTAGCAGCCCCATCCCATTCCAGCTCAGCCCATGACACCGAGCTTTGCTCTTCTGGCCTGGACTATACTCTTGCCACTTAGGGGGGAAAAGGTTGAATCTTCACTGTTCCCACAGGGACCCAGAGAGGTTAAGTGAGTGGCATCAGGCCACACAGCAAAATGGCCCGAAGTAGAGCCTCCACCCATAGTCAGACCTCTCCTGAGGAGAATCCCCTTTCTGCATCTTGAAATTTTGGGACCTATCCTGAGGTGCCTTCACTTACTGGGCCAGGAGATTCTGGTTACAGAGAAATAGCCTCCCCTCCAACCCTGCCTCTGCCCAGCCTGGGAACCCTACACCAGGGGGTAATTGAGATCAGATGCGGCTGTGACCCACGGAATGCTCCCTAGGAACCTGGAAGCATTTATTGTCTGGAGGAGAATCCAGGGCTGGCCCTCACCATGCTCCCTCCCTAGCTGTTCTCTCCCCAGAAGGTGGATCTGGGCCTGAGGAGCCTCTGGTCCTGCTTGGGGGTGGGGAGGTTAGAGTAGTGGCCTTGATGAATACTACTGCTGAAAGCGCCTTCCTGGCTTCCTCCTTCCTGGGGATACAGTTACAGGGGCCAGACTTCCTGCCCAGCCTGCCTTCACCATGGCAGTGTGGGTCTGCTGGCAGCTCCCCCCTTCTCCACAGCCCCCCTCACCCCACCTCTGCTGGGGCACAGGCAAGTCCCCCTTCATTCAGAGCTCAGCTCAAATGTCACCTCCTCAGGGAGGCCCTCCTTGACCACCCTATGTGAACTAGCTCACCTACAGGCAGGCCCTCCTCACCCTGCTTCCTTTTCTTCCTTTTACTTACCTCTACTTGGGTGGTTCATTAATTTTCATATAATAATGTTGATTACTTCTCCCCACTTCAAGGATGTGAGCCCTGTGAGGGCAGGGACTTTGTCTTGTACGCTACTGTGTCACAGGGCCTGGACCTGTGCACATAGTAGGTGCTCAGTAAGTACTGACCGAATGAACAAGGCAATGAGTGAGCTTCCCCTTTGGCCTCTGAACTTGGACCTTGACCTTGAATGTCCTTGCTCTGACCTGAGATATGCCTCTTGTGATCTCCACCCTCCAGTAGGTCCTGATTTCCCATCTCTAGTGGAGAACTCCAGCTTCTGATGCTCACTCTGCTGCCTGCATTTCATTGCCTCCAGCTCTCTTCTGGAAGCTCCCAGTTGGCTTCGGACCTCGCGGGTCTTAGATTCCTCTTCTTTGTCTTTCTCTGCCCAGTCTCTGCTGTGTGGCTTTGGGCAGCTTTCTTGTCTTTCCTGAGCTAGCAGAATTCTTTGTCAAACAAAAGCTCATGAATATGGAAGTCCAGTATATGAAACACATAAAGGGCAAAAGGTGGAATGGGACTGGATCCCTAAACTGCAGCTTTTCCCATGTCCCCTGGTGTTGTTCCCAGTACACCTTTGCAGGTCTCTACAGCTCTGAAGAACATGGTTTGAAAACTCCAATCTAGTGGTTTCCCAGTCTCTCTCAGTTCCGAAATTCTGCAATGCCTTCACTTAGATGTCTGGTTTGAAGTGTTCATTTATTCATTCGTTTACTCACTTATCAAACATTTATGGCCCTAGTTGTGTGCTGGGCTTGGTGCTAATCCCTGGTCTCTAATTGCTTGTGTCCAATTTTTGGCCCTCCCTTCTCATTCAGCGAGCAGACTGGAAGCACATCCCACGTGTCAGGGCTGTGAATTCTCAGGGGCAGGATGCCTGCTGTTCAGCACTGAACCTTTGTGTGATTTCAGGAAAGGTGCTCCCTTCGGGGAGGATGCAGCCCCTGCTGGACCCCAGCTAGACTGGCAAAACGTGATCTTGAGTGAAGAAGAAAGCAACCATCTTCTTGGTTGATAAGAACCCATACCTGGGCAGAAGTTGGTCGTTTTTCAGACCCCTTGTGTAAAGCACAACCTTCAAGGGTACCTGACTTGTGCTTGCTTCACCCCAAATTATATAGCTAGTCCTGATTCTATGTGTGTGTCCTGATTAGGTGTTGGCAGCACCCATTATACAGAGGGGGAAGCTGAGGCCCAGAAAAGGTGAACTATCCACTGACGTGGCACCGTAAAGCCTGGTGGGGTAGAGGCTGGTCTGTCAGCTCCCAGAAGGTGGGCTGGACATACTCTGTTTCAGGGGAATCAGGCATGGTCCCTACCTGGGAGGTGTTTAGGATCAGGGATGATAGAGGTGCTATTCACTTGTTTGCGGTGCAGGGCCACAGCAGGTGCTTGGTAGCTGCTGGGGGACTGAAGTGAAGGGCAGTGAAGGGGATGGAGTGACTTTTCCCATGAGGGGCTTTGGAGAAGACTTCTTGGAGGAAGTGACAAACAATGAGGGATGAGGAAGGTTTGAATAGAGGAAGGTGGAAGGGCAGTCTTTTTTTTTTTTTTGAGACACAGTCTCACTTTGTTACCCTGGGTAGAGTGCTGTGACATCCACAGCTCACAGTAACCTCAAACTCCTAGGCTTAAGTGATCCTCTTGCCTCAGCCTCCCAAGTAACTGGGATTATAGGCACCCACCACAATGCCCAGCTACTTTTTAGAGACAGGGTTTCACTCTTGCTTAGACTGGTCTCGAACTCAAGCAATCCACCCACCTTAGCCTCCCATAGTGCTAGCATTACAGGTGTGAGCCACGGCGCCCAGCCTGGAAGGGCATTCTTAAGGGAAAGCCCAGGATGGGTAATGATGGCCTGGTGTGAATAGGAAACTGGATTTGGGAAGAATAGTAGGAGATGACACTAAAGTGGTAGGGACCTCAATGTCAGGGTGAAGGGTCTGGATTTTATCCTTTGTGTCCTTGGGGGGTTCCCCAACTTCTACTCCAACCAGAATAGATCAGTATAAACCTGTTCTCTGTTTTATACATGGGATGGAGTTGATGGAGTTGGGGGTGGGGACTTGTAGGATTTTGTTTGTTAAAAAGGATGTGGCCTCTAAAAATATGTTTAAAAGCCACAGTTATCAGGAGGTGAAAAGCCAGGAAAGGAACTAAAGCTCCCTCTTCCAGCTTTGGGCCCCTTGTAGGGCTTGCCCTCTTTAAGGGGAGAACTCTGAGCCCCTAGGTGGGGCAGGCACCTGCTCCAAGATCATGGAGAATACAGGATTCCTACCTCCTAGATTTGGGCTCTTTTGACTCTGTGCCTGCAGGAACTCATCTTTGCAGCCTCCTGGCCCAGTGTCTGTGGTCTTCCCAGCAAATCTGCCTACCCAGCAGAGGTGCCCTCTTCTCCCTGCTCCTGCATGTGTCCACTGCAAAAAGATGGCCTATGCTGCCACCTGGTGGCCATGTAGAGGTAGGAAGGGTGCCACCTGGTTTGAAGGTAGCAGCTCTGTCCTGGTAATTGATGGACCAGACCTAGTAATTGATGGACCAGACCAGGGGGCCCTGAGCCCTGGATGGGGGTGGCCCTGTTCTGGGACATTGACTCTAGAATCATTGATGGTGGCATGTCCTACCCCACATCTATTCTTCCTTCTGTCTTTCCCGGTCTCAGGGACTTAGCATCCTAATTGTCTAATCCAGAAGCCTGGTTTTACCCTGGGCAGTTCTCATTCCCTTTTGCCCTAAATTTAGTCTGTCCCCAAGTCCTGTCAAATCTACTCTTTAGGCAGATATTGAATGTGTCCCCTGACCCCCATCCTCAAGACCAGGAGCCCAGTCCAGCCACATTGTCATCCTCACTTGGTCTGCTGCTGTGGCCTCACGTTCAGTCTTCCCCCGCTCAGGCCTGTTTGCAATCCAGAGGGACCTTGCTAGGACACATGGATACCTAACTCCCCACTTTAAACCATTGAGGGCTCCCCAGGAATCCCTAGGACAAAGCTCAGCCTCTTTATCAGAGAACTCCAAATGCCACCTCTCACTGGTACCATTCCCCCCCCACCCCTGTTTTCCTAGTTGGGCAGTGTAGCACAGTGGTTGTAGGAGTGGTCACTAGTGGCCTCTCTGGTCAGGCACTTTGGCACAGTGGTTATAGGAGTGGACTCTAGTGCCTGGCTGCTGCTTTCAAATTTTACTTTTGTTATTTGACAACTGTGTAACCTCAGTCAGGTCACATACGCATTTCCCCACTCTGTAAACAGAGTCAGGGTGATGGTGCCCACCTCAGAGGGTTCATGTGAGGATTAACTGAAATGTCACCTAAGAAGGTGTGCTAAGTTTGGGCCAGCTACAAGGTTGGAGGGCGCTGTCTCCGCACAAGTCCACCCTCACATCTGACACCGACTGCAAGGTCAACAGGTTCCCCAAGCCAGGGCAGGTGCAGTGGCTCATGCCTGTAATCCTAGCACTTGGGAGGCCAAGGTGGGTAAATTGCCTGAGCTCACAGGTTTGAGAAACCAGCCTGAGCCAGAGCGAGACCCCGTCTCTAAAAAAATAGCCGGGTGTTGTGGTGGGTTCCTGTAGTCCCAACTACTCAGGAGGCTGAGGCAAGAGGATCACTTGAACCCAGGAGTTTGAGGTTGCTGTGAGCTAACATGCCATGGCACTCTACCCAGGGTGACCAAGTGAGACTGTTTCTAAAAAAAAGAAAAGAAAGTGCTTCCCCAAACCACCCTCAGATTTTTTTTTTTTTGAGACAGAGTCTTACTATGTCACCCTGGGTAGAGTGCCATGGTGTCACAGCTCACAGCAACCTCAAACTCTTGGGTTTAAGTGAGTCTCTTGCCTCAGCCTCCCAAGTAACTGGGACTACAGGCACCCACCACAATGCCCGGCTATTTTTTTGTTATAGTTGTCATTGTTGTTTGGCAGGCCGGGGCTGGATTCGAACCCTCCAGCCCTGGTGTATGTGGCTGGTGCCCTAGCTGCTGAGCCCAGGGGCCAAGCCACACCCTCAGATTTTATAATCTAATGGAAAGACTCACAAAACTCACTGACAGCTGTTATGGTTTTATACAAGAAAAGGACACAGATTAAGATCAGCCAAAGGAAGAGATGTACGAGGCAGAGGCCTGGAGGCTTATTTCCAAGCATGAGGCTTTCATTCCTTCTGCCCATGGAATCAGGATGAGTTATTCTCTAGCATCAGTGTGCTAATAGGTGTGGAATATTCTGCAGTATTTGGAATTTTTATTGGGGCTCCATCACACAGGCATGATTGATTAATTGATTGATTGTTTGTGTGGTTGATCTCAGTTTCCAGGTTGACTGATATGGCAAGATTAGAAGCTCCCACACCCCAAGTCACACTTTGGACTCCTTAAGACTACACAGCTATGGCATCCCTCTCTAACTCACATCTGTTAGACCAGTGGTTCTCAACCTTTCTAATGCCGCGACCCTTTAATACAGTTCCTCATGTTTGGTGACTCACAACCATAAAATTATTTTCGTTGCTACTTCATAACTGTAATTTTGCTACCGTTATAAATCATAATGTAAATATCTGATATGCAGGATGTACTTTCATTGTTACAAAGGGGTCGTGACCCACAGGTTGAGAACCACTGTGTTAGACTATCCAGTATGACCTCAGGCCTCCAGGCAAAGAAGGATTCCCCTATCAGACAGAACATTCCAAGGGCCTGGAGATTACTTTCCACAAGCCCCTGGAAAAGGACAGACCTCCCCTTTGGACAAGGCCAAATTATTTACTACATGGAAGTGTTTAGAACCCTGCCTGGCATAGTAAGTGTTATCAAAGTACAGTTGACCCTTGAACAGCACGGGTTTGAACGTGCAGGTCCACTTATATGTGGAATTTTTTTCCTGCCTCTTCTGCCCTGAGACAGCAAGACCAACCCTCGTCTTCCCCTTCCTCTTCCACCTTCTCCGTGTGAAAATGATGAGAATGAAGATCTTTTATGATTATGATTATCTGCTTCCACTTATGACCAGTAAAGATATTTTCTCTTCCTTATGATTTTCTTTTTTTTTTTTATGATTTTCTTAATAACATTCTTTTCTCTAGCTTCCTTTATCGAAAGAATAAAGTAATAATACACATAACATGCAAAACATGTGTTAATTGACTGTTTATTCTATTGGTAAGGCTTCTCGTCAATAGTAGGCTATTTGTACTTAAGTTTTTGGGGAGTCCTATCGTGGAGTTTTGACTGTGCATCAGTTGTCGTGTGTAACCCCCAGGTTGCTCTATTAAGCTTTTTATATTTGCGATCATACTTTCAGTTTCCAACAGGTCACTCTTCTTTTCCAAATGTCTTTATCAGATGCTGATCTTATTTCCTATCTAAAGGTGGTGCAGTGTTGAAGTTTTTGGTTTTCTCTAAGCTGTCTGGTGTTGTTCTATTTGCATTGCTTCTATTTCCACTAAGGTACCTTTGTTCTGTTTGGCCTTTGTCTTCCTCTTAAGCACCTTTCTCCTATCTGATAAATTCAAGTCATCTGTTTGCTTTTAAAGGTTAAAAGTGCTCAGAAGCTTGCTCTGTGAGCGTGGAAAGGACACATCAAAGGTGGCCTTACTGTGAGATGTGCTGTTCCATTTATTGGAGGACCCCCCAAAAGTTAGCTTCTTTTAGTCTTTTCTCCCCCCCCCACTCCCCACCCCCCCAAGGAACCTCACGGCTGGTTATGTGCAATTCCCCTCTCCGCCATTTTCATTTAAGCTACCCACTCTAGCTGCATCTGGTGATCCCCAGGCCGGAGCTGCTCTGGCTTAAGGTCTCCAAGGATCTCCCACTGGTAAGCAGAGGATCACCTACAACTGCTAAGAACGGCAGCCGAGTCTTGTGTGCCTTCCTGGAACTCCGCAGCATAAACCAGCATGCTTCTTGTTGGCTTTTCTTCTCGAAGGCACAAAGGCACGTAGCAGAATGGACTCAACTGCACTTGCTGTCCCTGTGCCTCGGCTGCAGTCCACATCTCACAGCCCCTCACACAGGCAATGCTCTCCCTCCAAGCCTTTGCACACGCTGTTCTCTCTGCTAGGAACACCTTTTCCTCAGGGAAGACCCTTGGCACTGGGTTAGGTGTCCTGCATGTCCTTCCTCTTCTCTATCCTAGGACTTATAGCCACTGCTGATCAGTGCCTATCTTCCCATTCAGCGTGTGGGCACCTTGGAGGGTAGGGAAGCATCTGTCCTATTCTTCCCTGTCCCAGGTACCCTGCACAGATCAAGTGTCAGGGAACTCAGGGGGCCAGGTATGGTGGCTAGGGCCGGATGTAGTGGCTCATGCCTGTAATCCTAGCACTCTGGGAGGCCAAGGTGGGTGGATCGCCTGAGCTCGAGAGTTCAAGATCAGCCTGAGTGAAAGCAAGACCCCATCTCTAAAAATAGTCAGGTGTTGTGGCAGGCACTTGTAGTCCCAGCTACTTGGGAGGCTGAGGCAAGAGGATCTCTTGAGCCTAGGAGCTTGAGGTTGCTGTGAGCTAAGAAGCCACAGCACTCTACTCTGGGTGACAGAGTGAGACTGAAAAAAAAAAGAAAACTAATTAATTAATTAATTAAACTCTGAACTCCCTACCATAGGCTAGAACTTGAACACTAGATTAGAGCCAGAGAAAGGATCTGAAAGTAGAACAAATCTGGTGAGGAACCACAGCTAGAACAGGTGTGTTTCCTTTACTTAATGGTATTCATTTCACCATTTATTGTTATTAACTAAATTCCTGGTTCTGTGCCAGTGCTTGGCTATGCAGTCTCACTTCTCCTTCAAAGTCTTGCGTACCTCCATGTTAGAGACCAGGACTCGGCATTTAGGGAGGTGAAGCGATTTGCCCAAGGTCACACAGCTAGTAAGGGCTGAGGTAGGACTTGTGCCTCTTGAAGGAACTCGTAGCCTCTTGAGTTATGCTGGCAGGAATGTGACTGCAGCCTGCCCGACTAAGAGGGGCCATCAGGCAGAGGAAGTGACCTGTGGACCTGTGCTGTGGGCCCCAAAGGAGGCCAGCAGAAGGCCAGGGAGGCAGATTTCAGCTTCCTGTGTCCATGAACTAAGATGGCTTGATAGGGTGTGCCAATGAGCTCCTGCCTTCCACTACTGCCTCAGAGACTGGGCCATGGTGTGCCTTGAGGACAAAGCATGGGCTGAGATCCCCTCCCTGTCTTCCTCCAGCACTGCTGGGGCTGGGCTGATGTGGAAAAGGGGTGCCGGGGAAAGGGGAAGGAAGAACTGGGAGGCAGAGGTCAGCGGAGGAGCAGGCAGGGGAGGGAGGGAGAAGGAAGGGCCTGGCCTTCTCCAAGGCCTCATGGAGGGAGCTGGGATTCAGGGCTTCCTCTCCCTCTTGCTACTCTCTGGCCGAACTTGGGTTCTGAGAAGCAGGGCACTCTCAGAGTGCGGGACTGGGTTGTGGGACAGGCTGCCTGAATTTGATCTCTTGGGCAGATGGGGCAGAAATCAGGTCCCCAGCAAACTCTCCCCTGAGCGCCTACTAGGGCATGACCTGGGTCTGGGGCCAGGAGCCTGGACTGTGACTTTTTCTCTGTTTTGTGTCCTTGGGCAACTCCTTCCCTCTCAGAGCCTCAGTCTCCCTGTCTGTTGAATAGAGGTTTGGACCCAGTGATTTGAGGCCCCTTCCAAAGAGAGACAGGAAGTTGGGGACTTACGGCAGGAGCTGGAGGAACTGGAGGTCAGGTCATAAGAAGTCCTAGTGGTGTCTGTCCGTGAACCCAGAGCCTAGTTCCTGCGCAACCCCCTCCCCTCGCAGCTTCTCCTCTGCCCACCAGAGACCACAGCCTTTTCTTCTCCTTTTCTATTTTCAGACATCCTAGAGTTCTGAGGAAGACCCAGGCCTGTGCTGTCCGCCCGGGAGCTCTGAACTGCTGAGGGAGTCATCTCTAGAGTGGAGGGAGTGTGGTCAGATGTGCAGCTCCAGGAGACAGTGGGGGCCTCACTTCTGGGCTGGAGAAGGAGCCACCCCGAATGCTGCAGGAAAGAATTGCTGAGCGATCCTTTCCCTGCCTTTGCCTGCCTCTGGCCCAGCCCCCTGGGCACTGTTTCCTGATGGACTAACCAGGAGGGTGGGGGCTGGTGGGGCTGGACAGGAATGCAGTCCTGGCCCTCAGACCACTTGAAGGCTCACCACCACCAGGGAAGTCCCCGTGGCTGGGCATGGCTAGGTAGGGAGCCTGCGGCCAGGGGATTCTAGATGCAATCTGGTCACTGCAATCTGGTCCCTCCCAGGGGCTGGCTCTGCTTCCTCCCTCCTCTGGGCCTAGATGGCTTGTTCTTGGAGCTCTCAGAACTGTACATGGGGTCCCAACCCCAGCAACGGGAAAGGTGGGGGTCAGTGGTGGCTGGCTGTCTCTAGAAGGACACCCAGAACTCTTCTTGTTCCTCCTTGTTTGCACCCTCCAGAGCATACATTTTATTGTGAGAGAGATGGAGACAGAGATAATGATAGGGAGAGATGGGGAGGCTGCTCTGAGGTGGTGATGGCATGACCTCTGCTCACAGAGACGGCAGGCACTGCAGCTCTCCCGCCCACGTCACACCTGGCCTGATACCCACACCTCCCTACTCTGGGTTCAGAGTCTCCAGCCTCAGGAGGGCTTCACTGTGGTCTCACTAATGGTCTTAAGACAAGCCCCCTCCAGCTCTGGGTCTCAGTGTCCCTGTCAATAAAATGAGAAGCTTGGCCTAAATACCCTCCATGCTTGAGTGTGTCTAATACTGTCCTGACTGGGGAAGAAATTACTTTAGCTCCTATAATAATTCAGGGTTAGGAGGCTTCAGGGTTAGTTCAGTGGCCTCTAAATAACCTGGGCTGACCTGTGTCCCCTGGGGGGGAAAGGGTGAGGGGATGAAGGGATGGAGGCATTTTTGTTCCAGAGAGACAACTCCTCAGCAAAGGCTTGGAACATGAAGGAGAGAGAAGAGGAGAGGAGAGGAAAGGAATATGAGAGAGAAGGAAGAGTCAGAGAGGGAGATAGAAATATAGAGATACTGAAAGAGGAAGAGAGAGGCCAAGGCAGAGATAAAGAGACAGGGCCATGTAAACAGAGATAATGAGAGAGAGAGACCAAAGCTGAGAGATAAAGACAGGAAAAGGAGGAGGATCACTTCATATAGAAATGGTAAGACAGAGCTAGGTGGATGGACCAGAAAAGCCAAGGACAGAATGTTCTTTCTTCCTGCAGGTCAAGCCAGACTTTGCTTTTCCCTGACAAGTGTCTAGTCTGGCTGTCCCTCTTCTGCCCACCAAATCTCCTTTGGGTCTGGAACTCTCCCTGTCCCCCAGTCTAAATCTGCTCCAGACCTCACCTTCCTGAGGGTAGTGTGTGCACAGGTGAGAGCCCTCACCAGCCTGAGGCCTCATCGCATTGGGGCTTCATTAGAGACTAGGGGCAAACAGGTCAGGAATGAATAAAGGTAGTTACCTGTATGAGGATGTGGGCAGGGTTGGGAGAAGAGCAAGGAGATGGCAAGTCTAAAGGAAAATTTCCCTATTTTTCCTTAAATTAGACATTAATTGTGTGTCTCACTATTTAGGGAATGATAGAAAATCTTGTAGTGGGGATATGGGGAATGGGGCTGGGGTGAGGAAGTTATGAGTGTTGGAAGGAAGAAGGAAATACAAAGAAGAATTGAGCTTCTCGATTCAAGCAGGGATGTATTTAGTTGAGTTGAAGTATGTTGAACTGGGTAGAGTTAATTGGTTTGGTGTGGGTACAGTATAGTAGAGCACAGCTGTGTTGTGTTATGTTGGGACGGGATGAGTTGAATTAAGTTTAGTTTGGTTGAATCCATGGAGCTGGATTTGAGTTTGGTTGAGTGGAGCTGAGTTGAGTTGCTTTGGCTTGAATTTGGTAGGGGTAAGCTGCTGTTGGGTTGTGTCAGAGTGGGTTGTGTTGGGTTGAGTTGACTGGGGTTGGATTTGATTGAACTGGGTTAGGTTGGATCTGGGCAGGTTGAATGGAAATAAGTTGAGCTGAGTTGGCTTGAGTTCAATGTGTGAAAACTGATGGGTTAAGTTAAATTGAATTAGGTTGGGTTGGTCTGTATAAGGAAGTTGAAAGGCTCCTTAGTACACAGAAGTAAGGAAAAGTCCAGATCTAGGGAACCACACCTCAAGAAAGTGGGGTGAGATTCTAGCAAGAAGAGACCTGGTGAGGGAAGATGTTCACTGCTGAGATCTAAGCAGACCTATGGGTCTGATGGTTTGGCATATCAATGATCTGTCCCAGTGTTTTCTTTTATTTCTTTTTTGCTACTTTACACTTGATTCAGTAATGAAGCTCACAATGGAATGGGAAGGGAATATCAGAATCTCATTGGGTGTGTGCATGTGCTCACGTATGAGTGTGTGTGTAATGTGAAAAAATACCCATTTTCTTTTATTCATTCTTCCCCCCCATTTTTATTAATTGATCTTTAATTGATTATGGGGTACAATGTGATGTTTTGATCTGTGTGTACATTGTAGAAAGATTCAATCTAGCTAATTAACAAATCCATCACCTCTCCAACTTAGTTCTATTTTTTTGTGGTGAGGATATTAAAAATCTATCCTTTTAGCAATTTTAAAATATACAACACATTACTATTGACGGCAGTCACCACCCAGTGTGATAGATAACTAGAACTTATTCTTCCAGTCCAACTGAAACTTGGTATTCTTTGATCAACATTTTGACTTTCCTCTTCCCTGTTCTCTCCCCTACCCCAGCCTCTGGTAATCACTTTCCTAGTCTCTTTCTATAAGATTGGCTTTTTAACCAATCTCACCATATGTAAGAGAGATCATATAGTTATATGGCTTTCTGTGCCTGGCTTATTTCACTTAGCACAATGTCCTTCGGTTTCATACACATTTTTGTGAATATTTCTTTTTAAAGACTGTGTAGTATTCCAATACGTATACACGTATTTACTACATTTACTTTATCTATTCGCCCATTCCTTCCATATCTTGGCTATTGTGAATAATGCTAAAATAAACATGGGCATGCAGCTATCACCACAACATATCCCACAGGCGATTCTTAAATACCTCCCAGGCTAAACCATGGCACGGCTGAATCAATATCACATAGAATCTTTACTTACACAGAGAAGGACTTCCGTTTGGATGAATCCATGCCAGGCAGATTTTTTAAGGAGAAGGAAGGGGGGAAGGCAAAGGTCGGAAGGTCTCTCTTCTCAGTCTCTTAACCCAACTCTTAGCCTTTGAGGAAAAGGAAATGTAGTATTTACTGAACAATTAGGCACTAAGTATTTTCACCTCCATTGTTGTGTTAAATCTTCACAAAATACTTCCATTTTAGGACAGGCCTGGTGGCTCATGCCTGTAATCCTAGCACTCTGGAAGGCCAAAGCTGAAAGTTGCTTGAGCTCAGGAGTTTGAGACCAGCCTGAGCAAGAGCAAGACCCCATCTCTACAAAAAATAGAAAAATTAACTGGGTGTCATGGTGGGCACCTGTAGTCCCAGCTACTCGGGAACCTGGGGCAGGAGGATTGCTTGAGCCCAGGAGTTTGAGGTTGCAGTGAGCTATTATGACCCCACTGCACTAAAAACCAAGTGACAGAGTGAGACTCTGTTTCAAAAACAAACAAACAAACAAAAAGCCCCTTCCATTTTATAGTAGAGCAGTGTTTTTCAACCTTTTTTATTTCATGGCACACTTGAACCTATAGCTAAACCTCCATGGCACACTTAAATTATGTTGATCAAAGAAAAAAACAGTAAAAAATATAGTATACTTACCGTGCTTTGAACTTCTTTCAAAAATAATTTAATCAATCTTTAAAAAATTTCACGGCACACCAGTGTGCCACAGCACAGCAGTTGAGAATCACTACAGTGGAGGAACTCTACCCTAAGGAATTTAAGCAGCAAAGCCAATGTTACACAGCCAGTGTGATATAAAGAGACATACCAAGTCAGTATGTCCCTTTATGCCAAGAGAGGGAGAGCATACCAAAAAGATGGTTTTGGTTGGCATGACAACCAAAGGATGGAAGAGGAGGTGAGTGGGAGTGAGGAGATACAGCTGGGTGGGATGAACTGGTGAGTGAGAGTCACCAGGGCCTGGGCTGCAGACAGGATGGACTCAACGGTTAGTCAGTTGGAGACCAGGTGAGATAGGGGAGTGGGCAGCCCAGAGACACCACGTTGATTCAGGCTAATGCTGGGAAGCCACAGGCCCAGGTGGGATTTAGGGATTTTCAGCACTTGGGAATCGGGATCCTCCTAAGAGGCTGGGCAGGTGAGTCCTTGCAAGAAGGTTCCCAGCTCTTTCCCCCATTTTTCTGTCTTTTGATCCTGAGGCTCACCCCATCATCTGAGAAGTTCCTTGAAAGCAGAGGACTCCAGGGGCTTATCTGGAGGTTGGCCAAGAAGCCATCTTCTGAGTATTTGTGGGATGGGTGGAGTGGATCTGGGAAGAATCATGAACTGTGAGGTCAGTGCTGGGTGCTGAGTGTCCCAAGGGACGCCCGGTCTTTGTCCTGGTGGGGGCGGGGATTCAGGTTGGAGGCTCTGGGACTCCCACAGAGCCAGTGCTCCTCTCCTCAGAGAGTGGGCAGCTGTGGCTGGGCAGCTCAATAGTCCTAGTCACCACCCAGTTCTTTCTTGTGGTCCTGTGGTCCTGGCGGGATGGCTGGGCCTGCTCCTTCCCCAACGCTGCGGTAACTCACACACGTGTACACTGGGTAGCCCCATGACAGAGCTCAGCTGGGGGTAGGGAGAAGACTGACTCCTCACAGTCCTGTCTGTCAGGACACCCTGAGAGGTTGGGGTCCCTACAGCTCCTTCATTCAATTGTTGGCTTTAAAAATGCACATTTCTTCATTCTTGGCTTTAAAAATGCACATTTTCAGGGGATGGAAAATGGAGAGAAGCCAGGGCCTAAAGTTCTGGAACTGCAGCTGAACAACCAGAAGACTCTGGCTAAGTCTAGTCACCTTCCCTCTCTTTGCCTAGGTTTCCTCATCTGTAAAACGTGCACAATGATCTTTTACAGGGTAATGGAGAGGATCAAATGAGATAACAAATGCAAGAGTGTGTATAAACTGTCATCAGGAACTTGCAGTTTATAACCTATGTATGTTTATGTAACATAGTTATTCATTCATTTGTTTGCTCATTTATTTAACAAACATTGATGCAACTCTTACTTAGCATGAGGCAGTGTCCTAAGTCTTTACGAGAACTAACTTATCCTTAAAACAACCCTAGGAGGATGGTACTAGTGTTCACTCCATTTTACAGATGAGGAAACTGAGGCACAGAGGGGTTAAGTAAACTAACTTATCCTTAAAACAACCCTAGGAGGATGGTACTAGTGTTCACTCCATTTTACAGATGAGGAAACTGAGGCACAGAGGGGTTAAGTAATTTGCTCAATATGATAGCTAGTAAATGGTAGAGCTGAGATTTATACCTAGTCCTATTTGACTCCAGAGTATTTCAGTTATTCCTTCAACAAACATTTATTAAGTGATTTCCCTATGTCAGGGCGTGGGCCCACAGAAAGGAACCAGGCTTGGTCAGGGAGGTTGCGGTTCTCATCTGGGGGCCCAGGTAGACTCCTGGGGGTGTGTCGGATATGTTGGCTGTTGCCATGACTGAGCTTACTGTCAGCCAGCTAAGCTTTCTGCCCTATGTCGGGCAGCTATACTCAAATTGCCAATAGTGCCCTGTTGAGAAACAGTCCAAGGGAAGAGCACAGGCTTTGGAGTCATTCCAGACCTGAGTTGAGTCCCGGTTCTGCCATTCCAAGACTGTGTGACTTGGATGAGTCACCTCACCTCTCTGAGCCTCAGCTCCCACTGTGGGAAAACACGGCTGGAGACATTATGTATGTGAAGCACCCAGCAGTATCGGGCACTCAAAAAACATGAGCATCCTTTCCTGGTCAAGCAACTACTAGGAAGTACAGAGAAGCAGCAGCTTTGGATTCCAGCATCCCTGCAAACCCTTCTTCCTCTGTCTGAGGGGCTCTGCAGCAGGCCGGGCTCTGGACATGTTGGTGACTCTCACACCCATGGGTCTTCCCTCTTCTCTCTATGGCTGGAGGCCTAAGCTACCAGCGCTGAGCCTTCCCCTCTTGGGGCCCTGGCTTCCTTGCTGTCAAATGGAGAAACGGGGCTGGTGGGCATCGGTTGTTTCTGCCAGCCATGTATCCCTTCTCTCTTCTTTGGATAACTGTACCCAGTTTTCTTCGGGGGGACATCTTGCCCCCACTCTTAGTTACATGGGCACAGGGACTAGGACTGGCCAGTGAGGATTGGGACGTTCCATCTTCCTGGCCATAGCAGTTGGATCAGGGATGGCACATGAGCTGAGCTGGAGCTATCAGAAGTGTCCAGGAACTTCTCCTGGCACTGCCTGGGGAGAGGCATTCTTTTCTCCTCTGAGGTTGGGGCATGAGAACCACGTAAGCCTGGAGCTGCCTGAGTCCTCTGTACTTTCACTCGGGAACACCTGCCTGGGGATGAAGCCAAAGGGGAGAAAAGAGAGATGAGAAGGAGAAAGCAGTGAGAGAGAAGTGATACGACACACAAGTGTGGCCATTTCTGTCTCTAGTTTTTGAGCTTGGGAGATAATAGTTCCCCTTCTTTTGCCAAAATCAGTTGGAATTGGGTGTCTGTTATTTATAATGGAAATAATCCTGACTTGTTCAGGAGCTGACAGTGTCTATGTCCAAAGGTGGTTGTGTGGGTCAAAGAGACGAACCATCTCAGTCAGAATGTTTTTTAAACTGTGTGTGGCCGAGTGACAGTGAGTTATTAACGAAGTGTTAAAACAAGAACATGCATTCCAAGCAAACGATGAGTCATTCCAGTCCTATCTGAAAGGCTCAAGAGAACGGACTTTTTATGGCTCTTGCCTGAGAAGGAAAGAGTTTGTTCAAGTGTGAATTTTTGCCCCCTACATATTCAGCTTATGGGGTACAGGTTTCCAACAAATGAGGTGTCCTTGCATTGGGACACAACAGTCTCTTATGCAACGTGTTCCATGGTTAGTCACTTTACAAGAGGCTGTAGCACACTGACGGAAGATACCTGGCCTGTTAGGGCAAGTCTGTGCCTTGCTATGAGTCTCTGATTCTGTCACCTGAGTGGGGCTGGATTGAGTCTTCTCTTGGGGAGCACCTGGCTCTGACCCACGGTGACCCTGCTATTCCTAGACCTTATCCCAGAAGAAAGGAAGTCTGTTTGCCTTTGGAGCCAGCAGCATATACTAGTGCCTGGATTCTCCCGAGAAACTACACTTAAGGCATCTCCCCCACCCCCCACCCCCCACACACATCAGCAAAAGCTACTTTCTGGAGTCTGGCAGGCACTGAAGGCTGGCTGGCCCAGTTGGCAGTTCTAACTCCATGTCCCTTGACTGTCTATTCTACAGATGTAATTTCCCATCCTCCTCTGTGGCCATGTGTAGCCATGTGACCCAGTTCTGCTTAAGTCTCAGGTTTGGGGCTTTTGTTATATGCATCCGAATACATTCCTGAAACACTAAGTCAGCACGTCCCTACAACCATGCTCTTAAATTTTCTCCAGGTGTCTAGTACAAGTTTTTTTCTCCCCTGCATCTAGTACTACAGTGACAGAATTAGATTAACAACATAAATATTCTACCACTAATGATTACTTACGGAGTGCCTTCTGAGTGCTAGGAATTAAGCTAAGTTATTTTATCCTCATGGGGACCTGAGAAAGTGATACTCTTGTTATCCTCATTTTCAGTTGAGGAAACTGAGGCCCAGCGATGACAAATGACTGTCTCAAAGTCATACAACTAGAATGTTGAAGCTGGGCTCTGAACACAGGTCACATGATTCCCAAATCCCTGCTCCTCACCTTCAGCACATGTAGTTCAACAGACTTATTTAACAGGTAGGGAAACTGAGGCCCAAGAGGACATGTTACTTGCTCAAGGTCATACAATGATTTCCCGGGATCTTGTTATAAGAAATTAGATCTTCTGGGTCCCCATTCCTGAATTCTTTCTATGATATTCTGCTGCTGAGCAATTGAAAGGGCTTGAAGTCTAGGCTAAGCCTGGGGACAGTGGGAGTTGTTAAAGGTTCTAAGCACAGTCAGAGTGTGTCTCACATGCAAAAGGAGGAAAAGGACAGCTCCTTTTCCTTCCATGGGGTGGGGGGAGGAGATGAGGGGCCTGACATTTTACAGCCCCAGCAATCCCCTGAGCAACTGCTGTCCTTTAGCCAGACAATGGTTTTTTCCCCGGCTCCTGCGTCACAGGCGGCTGGGCCCTCTGATCCCAGGAGCTGATGTCTAATGCTCTGCAGATTACGCTGATGGTGGAGGCGGGCCGGGGAGGATGCCAGCAGCATGACCACAGGCCATCCTGTGCCAATCAGATGGCGCCAGCAGCCCAGTGGAGAAGTCTGTAGAATGGGGACCCTGCAGTGGAAACTCCCCAGATGAACTTGGGGACTCTCCACTTACCAATCTCCTGCTGTTTATCTTCCTTTTTGGCCCATCCCCATCAGGATTCGGGTGTTTGTTTTAAAGATTCAGTATTTGGGATCTGAAAGAGCCAGCGATGGAGTGTAGCAGGGAGTTATGCTTGTAAATGTTGAAATCAAACAGATGAGGGCTCAAACCCTAGTCCGTCACCTATAGCCTGTGGCCTTTAGCAAATCAGTTTTCCTGTTTACAAAAATGGGGACAAGAAGAAAATCTACCTCAAAGGAAATGATGCACCAGAAAACTTTAGCATAATGTCTGCCACATGGTAAGTCTCCAGAAGTGGTTATGACTCTTCCTCCTCGTCCTCCTCACGCCACGATCTAGGGAAATCTTGGAGTCTCAGTTTTCTCTTTTGCGTCATGGGGATCAGGACACTTTGTTCTTGCAGCTCTTGTGAGGATTTCAGTGAGAAAGGGATGTAAAGACATATTGTTATCCTCATTGCATAGCTTCTCAGCTGAGCTACATTGCTTAAATTGGACCTTCCCAGCTAAGCTGTCCACCCCTAAACAGGGCATTTCTGTTTCCTCCTAACTCCACTGGCTCGTTATACTTGGGCATAGGCACCTGGTACCTGCTTTCAGAGCAAAGACTTTGAGCCTTGAGACCTAATCCTTACTAGCTGTGCACCTTGGGCAAATCACTCCAGCTCTGCCCCTTAGTTTTTTTCTCTGTAAATGGAAGTGATGATACTGACGTCATAGCGCTGGTGAGAAAAACCACATGTAATCGTGCATGTAAAATACATAGACTTTGCACATAGTATGTAGTCAAGCAATATTACATATTAGCCATTATTATTACCTCCAACGCTCAACCTTCACTAGTACTGAGTAGGTAAAGAGGAGGAGGAAGAGAATTTTCCATTGGGTCCTCCTACTCAGCAGGGAATGTAAAGGACTAACACTGAAATTCTGCCAGAAGCTGGGGATGCTCACGTAGACCATCTTATTTTGTCCTCTCAGTAACTCTTGCAAGAATGGAGTCATTGACCCCATTTTAATTGAAGCCCCCAAGGGGCTTTTAGCTGATTAAGGTCAAGTGGAGAGGTGGGCTGGGATATGAAGAAATGTTGGGTTGATTCCAGAGTCTTCCTGTCTGGCTGTCAAGCTACGTGCAGAGGTGGGGCTGGGTGGGGCTGGGTCTATGAGTGATTCAGGTAAGAGTCAGCTCCGGTTTTCCAACCGTGGGTGGGGCACAGCAGGGGTGAGACCTCTCGAGGGACATTAAAATCCAGGCCCCTGGTTGGGGACAGCAGGGAGTTGAGAGGTAAGCATGGAAAGAAACCCTACCCTTTGTCACCAGTAGAGTGTAGGGCAAGGCGGGTCTTTGCCGCCTCAGCTGGGAGGGGCTCAGAGACTGGGGTGGAGCTGGACCTGTGGGGATGTTGGGGGTGCTGACCTATGGGCCCAGTGGGGGAAAGCAGGCAAACTGAGGCAGGCACTGACACTTTGGCTGACAGTACAACCCAGTGTGGCCCTGGTGTGGCCAGGGAAGGCACAGGAGCTTCCTGGAGGAAAGACGAGGAGGGGGCATCTCAGGGAGCCGGCCTTGCCCAGTGAGTGGAAGCTCACTATCCTGAGGATTAGGAACTTTCCCTAGACATTTAGGCCAGAACCTTTGCAGCAGAGAGACAGGGAAATGTGGCCCTGTCCTATAGACCCTTCTCCAGGGCTAGGACTTTTTCCAGGGCTAGACCAGACCTCTCACCTGTGTGTGCTGGACCCCTTTCCTGGGGTGGGTCAAACACAAGAAGTCCAAATCCAGACTGCATGACCCCGGCCAGCTCCTCTTCCCTGGATCTTAATTATCATCAGCATCACGCCAGGAATCCAGGTGTCCTCTGCACCTCTCTTCCCCTCAGTTTCAGTGCTGATTGGTCACTAAATCTTTGCACTTCTCCACCATTTCTCTTGCCTACGTCCTCCCTAAACTACCTTCATGGTCTGCCACTGTCCCTAGAGGGCTGCTCTGGTGTCCTGCCTGCTGCTCACCCTCCATCTTCTCCTTCATTGTGTCCACCTTGAGATCTGCAGTGCTGGTCACAGAACCTGACCACAGTAGGGTCCCCACTGTGCTCCACCGGAATTGGACCAGCCTTCAGAGGCCATCTGATCTGCTCATTCTATTGTTCAATGGAGAAACAGAGGCCCAGAGAGGCCCCCAAACTTGTCAAGGTCATACCATGGCAGAAGCGAGACTTGAACTCAGTTCTCCCAATTCCCAGGTGAAAGCTCTTCCTTGCCAATGCCAGGGCTGCTCAAGTGTTTATTGTCTTGGGTGAGGACAGGTGGCTTGAGAGTAAAGCGTCAGCACAAGGCAGGAGTGTGGGCCCAGGGCCCAGGGCCCCAAAGGAGGGAGGGCCTGGGAGTGGGAGGCAGAACCTCATTCAAGTCCTCCCCTTTCTTCATTATCAGAAAGGTCCCTTTTTCTTTGGGCAATTGGACTCCCTAAATCTCCTCCCTGACCTGTCCATTTTGCTGATAATCCCATCTCCTTGCCCTCTCTGGGTAGGTTCACAAGGCCCCAGTCTGAGGTAGTAGGGAAGGCTGAAGCCTTCCAGGCCTTCTACCTGTCCCATACCTCTCCAGGGCTGTCCTGGCTTGCTCTGTCTCCCTAGAGCAGCTGGTCTTTGTCCCAGTGGAGCATCTTGGTTGGGGAGAAGGAAGGGCTCCAGAGCAGGTCTCACCTCTTTCACTTGGCATAAGTTTCTACCTGCACTCAAGGACCCTTAGGAGGCCTTCCCTACTGCAGGCCCCGCAGGATGGCTGGTGTGCTGAGGATGAGGAGGGAGAGGACTGTGGGGACTCTGTGTGACCTTGGACCTGAACCTTTCCCCTTCTAGGTTTCCCCAGCTGTCAAAAAGGGGAGCTGGACGTGGGAGTCTGTAAAGTCCTGCTAGAGCACCAACCTGGGCCAGCCCTGGGGTCTGAGTTAGGAGAGCATTGAAAATGTTTCCTGATAACGGAGCACGGCATGGGGAGATGTGTGTATTAGCTCTTACAGCCATCCTTGGATTTTTGTTATTATGCTCATTTTATAGAGGAGAATGCTGAGGACCTGAGAGGATGGATACCTTGTCCAAGGTGATGTAGCTGGTAAGCTGTGGAGTCTGGATTTGAACTCAAGTCTCCTGGACTCAGAGCTTGCGCTTTCATTTCTGGCAGAGTCCTGTGGCCTCAGTGGGCAGAACCCAATCTTGGGGGGAAGTAAGTTCGCCCGGCGGATCTGCCTGGGGAGCAGAGATTCCCATTCAGGAGCCCTGCCTCGGCCGGGTTGCCTGCTCTTACTCTAGCCACTCTCTTCTCTGCGAGGCAGAGCATGTGGTTCCCACGAGCCGCTTCCATTCTCGGTTCTGTCCCCAAGCCCTGCGTGACCTCGGCCTTGCGCATCCTCTTTGAGCTTCACTTTCTTATGTACTAAATGGACCCATTTCTGGTGCCACAGGGCTTTAGAAGCTCAGGAGCTTCAAGGATCTCAGGGGGGAAAGCCGCCTTAGCGGTAATCATGAAGTAATTAATAAAGGGTCTTGGCTGGGGCGGGAGCAGAGGAAGCGAGCGGGCGGCGGCCGAGGTGACAGCTGGAGGGAAGGGCGGGGGTGGAGCCGGAGGAAGGGTGGGAGGCAGAGGGCCCGAACTCCCAGGCAGAGTTAGGGACGCACCCAAGGAGCCTGCGGTCCGCTTCCCGCACCCATCAGCGGTCCGCGCCATGAGCCGTGAGTCCGACCCCGCTGTCCCCGCGCGCCCAGGAATCTTCTGGCCTCCTGGCGGAGCCTTGAATGCCAGGCTCAGCCCCGCGTCTCTCTCCTCTGCAGGGAGGAGTCTTTCGCTCAGGTTCTCGCTGTTCCTACTCCTATTGCCGCCGCCCCCGGTCCTGCCCTCGGACCCCCGGGCGCCCACGCCAGGTAGGCGGCCCCCCTCGCTCTCTCCCCCTCTCCCCTCCAGCGGGCCCTGCTTCCGCTTCTGCTCCCGGTGCCTGGGACAGGGGAGCGGGACCGAGTCTCTCGGGCGGGATGGGGGCTCTCTGAAGACCCCCGGGGGTGTGGCCTTGGCTTACAGGCTGCCAGGGTCTGTTCTGGAAAACCGCAGAACGGGACCTGGTGCCGGCCGGAGAAGGGAGCACCCCGCGGCATCCCCTCACCTGCTCCCTAGCCGTCCAAACAGCCTCCGCTCCCCAACAACCCCGCCGTTTCCTGTGGCGGCCTCTTTGGGAGGAAGCGCAGGCGCCCGGGGAAAGCCGGCTGGTGAGCGAGTTCCCTTTCTCCAGCCTCTCACCATCTGGGAACACGTCCTGATTCGCAGCCTGGGTGAAGACCCCGGGTACGCCAGCCATGGGGCAGACGGGAGATGGAAGTACATTTATAGAGCCCAGTTGCTTCTTTGGGGGTTAATCCTCACTTATGACGTCCGCCTTGAGCAGATGAGAAAACTGAGGCTCAGCAGGTGTGATGAGGCCCCCACCCCGTGTTCACACAGGCTCAGGATTCAAACTCAGGTATCTGAGTTTTTTTTTCACTCCCGAGGGCTTGCTTTATGCCAGGCTTTGGCTGGGGCCTGGAGACACAGAGCTGGGAGGAACTTACAGTCTGATTGAGGTGGAGACAGAAATGCCAACGCTTTACAAGTTCTTTGGATGGAAAGCTCCCTGTACTCCTACCCACAGGGGACCCTGGGCCTCTTTGGTCTCATCTTCCAGAGGTCAGTGGGGGAAATTCCACACCTCCGTCCTCCACACGAGTACCAGGTGAAGGAATCCAGCAGCTCACCCAGACAACCTTACTCCCCCAGCTTGTTGCTTCTCTGTGTGTGTGCTCCTGCATGCCCAGCCTAGACGCAGCTTCCTCCGCCACCTGGTGGGGTGAGCCACCCCTCTCTGGGTTCCCATCTCCTATCTCCCATCCCTAAGAGGCCGAGAGAGGGTAGGAGGAGGCAGAGGGAGTCTGAGCTTTCTGCCCGGGCTCCGGGATGCTCCGGGGATTTGTCGCTCAGAGGAGGGAGGAAAGATACCTATGTGGACATCAGATCACACCAAGTTTCCTAGAGGAGAGGATGTGAGTGGGTGGCATTTGGGGAAACCATGGAGAGGATGGAGGGAAGTCTAGGAAAGGGTTTGGGCTGGGAAAGAGGAGTAAGACTCATGTGCCTAGCACTCTACAGTTTACAGAGGCAGCTGTGGGCATCCACTTCTTTGGCCCTGCGAGGAAGATGTGTTAGACCCACTTTACAGAAGGGGACTCTGAGGCTCAGGGGAGGAGAGCTTATTTTTCTGGAACCTGGCAGTGAGTTGGTAGCTAAGCTAGGGCTGAACAGGCTGCCTCAATCACCCATCTTTTCAGTCTCTGATAAGCCCAGCACTTCCTCTGAGGCCCCATCTGGCCCCAGCGAGGCCCCCTGGAGTGCACAGGGACCAGCCCGGCCTTTATTCATTTATTTATTTTTTGCCTATTCTTTAACGCACAATGAACCATGGTCATGCCATTTTTGTTTTGGCCTTTTCATTTATTTTTGATATAACAAATGTTGAAACAGAGTATTTTTTTTCACTCCTGAGGGCTTGCTTTATGCCAGGCTTTGGCTGGGGCCTGGAGACACAGAGCTGGGAGGAGCTTACAGTCTGATTGAGGTGGAGACAGAAATGCCAACACACCGTCATCCAAGGGAAAGCACAGGAGTGTGCAGGGCTTAGGGAGGGAGCAGCTGCTTCTTGGAGTGAGGAATAATTGAGGGAGGCTTCTTGACAGGGGTGTCATTTGAACTAGACCTTGAAAGGGTGGCAGATGGGGGAGACTTAGCTATGAAACACCATAGGGTAGTTGGAAGCTGGCAAATGAGGATGGACAGATGACTTTGGGGCAAGACTGGAGGCTGAAATTGCAGTAAGGAGTCTCCTGCAAGGATCAAGGAAAGAAAGGGTGACAAGAGGAGTGCAGGGGCAGAAGATCAGGGCTGCCTTCATCCTCCCAATGCTACAAGTGCACTGAGGCCCAAGCTGCTTGGGCATCTGCCCCAGGAAGCAGCAGCTTGTTTTTGCCCCCAGCGAGGGAGCAAAAGAGACAGGAGATGAAGAGATGAGGGCTGCAGACTCACCTGAGAGGGCAGGTGGAGGTGAGCTTCTTGCTTCTGCTTCTCAGGTGGGGGCAAGTCTCTGTCAGGGGATCCTTAATGCTCAAGTTCTTCCCTTCTAGCCACTGGGCTTGGCTTAGTGTGAGCTCCCTAACTAGGTATAGGGCATGACCAACCTGGTGAGCAGAGCTGTCTGCCAGGCAGAAGAGCCAGGGAATCAGCTGTGCCAAGGTCTCCCTGCCTCCTGTCCCCTCTTATCTCCAGTGCCAGCTGGGTGTGTGGGCCAGGAAGAGGCTTCCTCTCCAGCTGCCTGGGCCTGGTGTACTGGTGCTGGGTGTGGGGAATGGGGCCTGGCCCTGGCTAGTCAGGGCCCCTTTTTTCTCTTTGGCTTCCAGGTCCCTGGAGCGTCTCTAAATATTATTCTTAGGGGAACTGGGTCCAGCCTTCTTACTGGGCCCTCTTGCAGGCTGCTGCCATCCTACGTCCTGGAGCACTCGGTGTTCTACAGCTGTGCTGTCCCCTAGTCACGCCCAGCCTGGGCCTGGAGCCCTGACTCTCAGGCTGAGGGATGTTTCATTGCCTAAATCCTTGGAAAGGGTCTGGAGCCAAGCAGTCCTTGGATAGTCCTCATCTGGGAACGGGGACTGACTGCTTGGCTTTGGGTCCCATGAGTCTTGTGTGCGGTATAGGTGTGCTGTTTGTTCCTACCTCCGGGTGTCTTGAGGATTCAGTGACAGCAAGTTGTAAAGTCCTCTGCTGATGGGGCAGGGGAGTCATATTGGCATAAATAATAGAGATGGGTAGACTGGCCCCAGACAGCCTGGAGAAGGGGGCAGGTGGCAGAATGGAAGGCCTCCTTCTAGCCTGCCTGCTCCACTCCCTTCCTGGGATACGGGAAAATGAGGCCCCAAGGGTAGGAGGGGTTTGCCCAAGGACTCACGGCCAATAAGACTGGCCATTCTCTTCCTCAGCACCTGGTCGGTGCCTGGCCCTGTGCTGTCTGTGGGGGATGCAAGATGAATTAGACTCAGTGCCTGCATCTCCCCAGTTCTTTCTTAATGAGGGCTGTCCTCCACTGAGCACAGAACTGAGTTGGCATGAAAGCAAGCAGCCCTGAAGTTAGACTGAAGGAATATGTTCCAGTATAAATAGCTCCCGGAGGTCTGGTTGTGGCAGGAGATGGTGATCCCTCTGGCTCTGGGGTCCTCATTTCATTTGTTCAGGATGTTCAAGGTTCACCTTGAAGAAATAGTGACAATCCTACCTTACCTGGAGTTCTTCCCAGCCTGTGGATCAGGGAAGGGGGGACTCTCTCTTCCCATCTCCTCCCCAAATCTAGGCCTGGGATCTGGAAGGGGGGAGAAGGGGGTTTAAGTCTTGGCTCTGCAACTTCAAAACAGTGGAGTCCAATCAAGTCTGCTGCCTGCTGGGTGCCTGGCCTTCCCCCCTGTCAATGAGGAGCCTCGCCTGCCTGCCTCGCCTGCCTCTCCTGTCTCTCCTAGGGCAGGCTGGGCAGACAGATGAGCGGTAGGCATGTGAGGTCATGGGCTTGGTAGGCTAGAGCCCTGGCTTCCCCAGCCCCACTGTGTCAGGCCGGCCATGTCAAAAAGCACCCAGTCTCCTCTCAGTCCACCCTGACACCCTGGGGCCCCAGCGACTGCTGCTGTCCTTGCTGGGAGAACTTGCTCTGCCCAGGGACAGCTGGTGTTTATGGAAAGAACATGGGGGAGGAGGGGGGGAAAGCTGGATAGCTGGCCTGGCGGGGAGGGGCTGCCACTGGGAGCTCAGCCTTTCTTGGCAGGCGGGGGATGTGGGCAGCAGCTTTAGGTCTACAGTTATGGTTCTTCTGCCTGTCTGGTTGGACTCTGAATACAGCGGGGGCCTCAGCACTGCCGAAGGCTGGGGGTGGCCAGTCTCATCTCTTCATTTTATTTATTCTACAAATGTTCATTAAGCTCTGGCCACCACATCTGGATCTGGGACCCAGGCTCAGCCCCAGCTGTGTACACAGACTGTCAGGGAAGGTACGGTGCCCCTTCTCTGGGTAGCCTGTAGTAGAGAAGAACAGGTTGAATTAAAACCCTGGAGGCAGACAGGGAGAGCGGGAAGTGTGGACATTCACAGGAAGCTGTCTGGGGGAGGCAAGACATGCTCTCAGTTGAGAGGGTCAGGTGGATTTGGAGGAATTTATCAAGGAGGAGCCACAGCCCATGAGAAAGATGGATGAGCCCTGTGGGCTTAGGGCCAAGGGAGGGGCTGCCACAGCATGTTTGGGCTGGAGGCACTGCTGGAGAGCCTCTTAGATCCCTGCCATGGTGGAGATGGAGCGGGCCTGGGCCTTTAGCAGCCCCTGTGCCCTCTGAGGGGTAGGATTGGGCCTGGTGTGCCAGGGTGGAAAGCTGGGCACTGGGAGCACAGGGGATCCTGGGCCGACATGAGTTAGCCATGAGCAGAATGTCCTGAGCGGGAGGGAGAAAGGTGGAACATCTCAGCAGGGGTGAGGAGTCCTTCCCTGGAGGGACCATATCCCTGAGCAAGCTGAGGAGTCATCTTGAGGTCATTTGGCTGTTCTGGGCCTGTGGCCGTGGAGGCGGGAGGCTGGGGTCTGTCTGTGGCAGCCTGATAAGGCCTTTTTGTCCAGCCCTCTTCCCATCAGCCCCCCCCCCCCACCCCCCGCTGGGCCCACACAGTTGCTATTGTTGGGGCTGTGTCTATGGCTTAAGCAAAACTATTTGCATGATTGGGGAAGGGTGGGCATAGGTGCTGTGCCAGGAGGACTGTGCTGCCCAGGCCAAGCCCTATGGTGTGAAATGAGGGACTGAGATGGGGGTGGGGTGGGTATAGGCCTTGCCCAGGGTCATGGCCTCTGATCACAGTACCTTGGGATGACTGTGCATGTCATTCTAGGTTGTTCCTGCCTATTGCTACCCTCTTGACCCCCAATAATCAGTTGCACAAAGAATAAAAGTTCCCTGTGATGTTGGCTCTGAGCCCAGATAAGGAAGTGTGTTTGCAGAAGGGAGCCTGATGTTTTCTGTATAAGGCCAAGGAAGGAGCCTCCTGCTTGGAGCCAGGAGTCCTGGGTCTGCCCTGCTCTATACTGTTCCCTTGGCCAAGTTGCCACCTCTCCTTGAGCTTCAGTCCCTGAGCAGTGAGGGGTACTCTGCATGGGGTGGGGCTGGATCCGAATGAGCCTTTGAGTCTCTAACTTTGCTGCTGAAGACTTGCTCAGGTAGTGTAGATTTGAGTTGGGGGTGGTGGTGGTCAGATGGTCAGATGCAGGGAGGGACTACCTTGTGGGGCTTCTCCAGGAGGCAGGAAGGTGATGCCAGAATCTCCCCTGGAGATTCTTCTTGTCTCCCTTGTTTCCTTGATCCATAAACTTTCTCGGGATTGTAGAGCCTGGACCTACCTGGACTCCGTCTGGGCCTATCGGGAATGGGGTTGGAGGCAGCAGGAACTCTGGATTCCCTGCCTTCCCTCACTCCCACACCCTCTTACATGGGGAGGGGGGTAGGTGCTGGTGCCTGGGAGGACCCTACTGTCTAGGCCATGCCCTATGTTCTTGAAAACTTCTTTCCTTGGACTTGATTATTAAGTCTATGGGGGTGGTGTCAAAGTGAGGGGATGGGCATTGAGTCTGGTGTGACTTACTGGTGACCTGTCTGGTTGTTGCTCTTTCTAGCCTCAGTTTCCCCATCTGCAAAGTAGGTATTATGATACCTGCTCCTCCCTCCCTTCTGCAGAAATGGAGGGATGATGGGAGGTCTCATTTTCCCAGTACCCAGGTGCTCAGAGCTTTGGGGCTGGTCTGGGAGGATCTGTTTCCCAATTCTCATCTCTTCTCTGAACCCACCGGCCTGCACTTGCTGCTGGGCTCTGACTAGGCAGAAAGTGACTGCTCTGGAGGCCTGTGGCTGCCTCTTATCAGCTGATTCCTAGCCCTCAGTGTCATAGCCTGGGGGCTGGACTCTTCCCCTGTTCCTCATTGGTGGTGGTAGGGAGTAAGGGGGACTTCCCTTGGGGGTATGATGTGGGCTAGGCTAGAGATCAGAGCAGAGCCTGGAAAACGCTAGGGCCCGGGGCTTTATGTTTATGGCTGTGGGAACAGGGAGGACTCTTAGGAGAGAGTTGCTCAGTGGTTTAGAACAGAGCTAGGACTTGAGTACGTGCCTCTGGCCCCTCATTTGCCTACTAGGGCTAGGTGGGGTCAGGAGGCCACCCTACTGTGGTCTCTGATCCCTGTTTCTCACCCACAGTGAACCCCTGTTGTTACTACCCATGCCAGCACCAGGGCATCTGTGTCCGCTTCGGCCTTGACAGCTACCAGTGTGACTGTACCCGTACGGGCTATTCCGGCCCCAACTGCACCATCCGTGAGCCAGGCCTCCAGCCCCCCCTCCTTCTCTCCTGGGCCTCCTATTCCCCTGGCCTCCTCTTCTTAGACCCCACAGGGCCATTGCCCCCCTTTTCTTCCTTGTCTGATTTTGTCCCTCTCCCTAACCTGGATCCAGCATGAGTTCTTGCTCCTGGTCCACCCTCACCTCCTGGTTCTGGGCTCTGTGGTCAGTCTTCATACCTCTCCTGGGCCCTATCCTCATGCCTGGCTCTGGCTGTGTTGGATGCATTACTTCCAAGCTTCCATCTGTACCCCCTGCCCCATGGGAGCCACCCTGTTCCATCCTGGCCCTGGTCCTCAGTCCCCATCATCTACTCTGGAGGCCTTGACTGAGTGGCTTCCACTGCCCCTGCAGCTGAGCTGTGGACCTGGCTCCGGAATACACTGCGGCCCAGTCCCTCTTTTGTCCACTACCTGCTCACTCATGGGCACTGGTTCTGGGAGTTTGTCAATTCCACCTTCATCCGAGACCTGCTTATGCGCCTGGTACTTACAGGTGGGTATGGGGCAGGGCCCTCCTAATTTGGTAGCAAGAAGTCCTGCCAATTCTTGAGATTCTTGGCATCTGATAAGGGCAGTGGGTGGGGAGGTCTATGATGCCAGATAAAACAAGCCCAGTCCAAGAGGAGGTGGGGAAGGGAGTGGAACTGGGGTGGGAACACCCTCATCACCATTATTTTTGCTCTCTGCAGTGCGTTCCAACCTTATCCCCAGCCCCCCCACCTACAACTTAGCACATGATTACATCAGCTGGGAGTCCTTTTCCAATGTGAGCTACTACACCCGCATTCTGCCTTCTGTGCCCGAAGACTGTCCCACACCCATGGGAACCAAAGGTAATGGGGCTAAGTTGAGTGGCTGGGCTTGGGGGTCACAAAAGGTGTTCAGTTCTCCTCTTTGGGAAAAGCAGACAGGAGAACAATTGCCAATTCTTTCCACAGATCGATAAACAAAGGCATGACATATGGCATGCCCAGAATGAGGGCTGAGGACAGGAAAGGGCAGTGAAGGGTCTTGTCTGAGGTCACTTAGAGAGTCAGTAGCAGAGTCAGACTAATATCTCCATAGTTCCAAGGTGTCTTATGGGGTAGGAGTGACTTTGACTTAATATTTGAAATGTAAGAAGGAATGGGTATTAATTCTGTTTGTTTTTTTCCTTAATGTAAATCGTTTTACATGCTTTACTAGTGTAAGGTACAAATAAGGTCACATTTTTTTTCTTTCATTACTCAAGACTCCACTTGGCCTCATTGGCAAGGGCCTTCCTCCTAAGGCCTTCTTCTCATTTCACCTCTGTCCAAAAACCTGGGGGTTACTCTGTTCAGACCCTTCAGTTCAGCTTCAAGTACAGAGAGGACAAGAGTCTCCACCACTGCCATACTTCACTTCCTGCCACATGGTGTTGCTGTTGCACACTGGTATTGTGCAGCCCTGTGTTTGTGTGATTTTGCAGGCTTAGACCCTTGCATATGTATTCATCTCCCTGCTTGGGTCTTGAGAGCACTACTCTGGTAGTTTTCACTCACAGGTCAGCAACTATTCCCAAAGCATGACCATTCTACTTAGGTTAGATGGATCTTGTCAACATTTTACTGGGATTGATCCTTGCCCAATGTCAATGAGTGATGATTCCAAATTATGGGGTACAAATCACTCCCCCTAAATTCCCTCTTGGTGGTTCTTTTTGGAGTGCTTGGTATCTTTTCCTGCCAGAGGAACTCCATTGGCCGTCTCAATGTAAAGAATTTCTATTGATCTTGAACTTTCAACATTGGGCCTCACATGAGGTATTGTGAAGGGATGACTTTACTAGAATTCAAAACATTCTATTATTCCTTTCTGTAGGGCCTTGGACACCAACTCATCTGACATTGATATACTTAAGGAATTCTTATTCTTTTTATTTCAGGTTAATGTGAAAGTACAAACAACTAGGTTACAATATTTGCATTTGTTAGGTAAAATCCCTCTTGTAGTTGTGTCCTGCACCCAGAAGGTATGCCATATACCCTTACATTATCCCCATTAAGTGGGAGGACACCAATGCCTTTCCCCTCCTTTGTTCCCACTCTCCCCAACTTTAATCAAATTGAGTTTTTCTCTTATGTAGGTGTGTATTAGATCATCTTCTGGCTTCATATTAGTATTGAGTATATTGAATATTTGCTGTTCCATTCTCGTGATACTTTACTAAGATGTGTTTCAACTCGACCCATGTTAATACAAACTGTGTAAAATATCTATCTTTTTTATGGCTGAATAGTATTCCATGGTATAGATATAGATACCACAGTTTGTTAATCCATTCCTGGGTTGATGGACATTTAGGTTTTTTCCACATCTTGGTGATTATAAATTGAGCTGTGATAAACAATCTAGTACAAATGTCCTTATGATAAAATAAAATTTTTTCTTCTCAGTAGATGCCTAGTAATGGGATTGTGGGATCAAATGGGAGTTATAATTCAAGTTCTTTGAGAATTCTCCATACTTCTTTCTAAAGAGGCTGTATGAGTTCACAGTCCCACTAACAGTGTAAAAGTGATCCCTTCTCTCCACATCCACACCAGCATCTCCAACTTTGGGACTTTGTGATGTGGGCTATTCTCATTGGTATAGAATATTTATTCTTATAAAGACAGACACCAGCTTCAAGATGACTTGTTTCCTTTATCTCAGACATAGAAAGACTGGTATAATTTAAAATAGGTTAGCAAACTATGGCCTGGTGACCAAATCCCACCCATCCCTGTTTCTATAAATAAAGTTTTATTAGAACACAGTCACACTCATTAGGATGTGTATTGTTTATAGCTGCTTTCCTGCTACAACAGCAAAACTGAACAGATGTGATAGAGACCACTTAGTCTCTAAAATATTTTCTATCTTCAAAGTCTAAAATATTTTCTATCTTCTTACAAGAAAAGTTTGTTAATCCTAGATTTGAAAGATTCTACCAACTGGTTCTCTGCAATGCTTGTATTATCTGCGGCAATCCTCAAATCTGCTATATCAAATGAATATCATTTGCTCTGATTTAAACATGAGGAGAAGAGACAACTTATCTATGTTCACACAGTTAGTAAATGGTGTAGTCAGATGCAAACACAGGCTACCTTGTCCTCGGCCAGGGTATCGATTTTTTTTTTTTTTGTCTTTTGGTTAATTTTTTTGTTATGGAAAGATTGCAAATATACACAAAAGTTGAGAGAAAAGTATAATGAATTTGTACCCATCTCCTAGTTTCAATACTTACCCACTATTTGCCAATCTTACTCTATTTTTTAAAAGTATTTTAAAGCAAATTTCAAATAATATTCTTCTTAGTAAAGTATCTCAGGAATGGGAAAAAAAATCCAATGTACTCAGTACTACTATAAAACCAATTTATAATCACTCACACTTTCATATAAGAATGAATCACAACTATAGCCCAGAATGAAGGAGGGGAGGGGAGAGGGACAGGAAGGGACGGGATAGGAAGGGAGGGGGGTGGTTCGATAGAGGGAGGGTTAATGGTGGGACCACACCTATGGAGCATATTGCAAGGGTGCAAGTCAAATCTATCAAGTATTGAACACAAATGTCTTAACACTGTGATTAAGTAAATGAGGTGAAAGCTATGTTAATTAGTAGGATGTAAGCACTCCAATTTGTACAAATAATCAACATATTGAATCCCACAAAGGCATAAATGTATTCATGATCTACGTATATATGACTTAATAAAAAATATAAAATAAATTTCAAACAGAAAAAAAAAATTTCAAATATCATGCTGCTTAACCTGTAAATACTTCTAGGTTCGAGGATCTTTTGGTAGAGAGGGGGCTAATTTTTGGTAGTGGGAGATGGTCCTGAAGAGGCTGATCTGGGCTTCCTGCTTGGGACAGTTTGCTGGGTGAGCTCAGAAATCCCCAGGGCAGGAAAATCCAGGAAGGAGGCAGCTACTGCTATTTCATACCCACCCAAACCAGGGAAGAAGCAGTTGCCAGATGCCCAGCTCCTGAGTCATCGCTTCCTGCTCAGGAGGAAGTTCATACCTGACCCTCAAGGCACGAACCTCATGTTTGCCTTCTTTGCACAACATTTCACTCACCAGTTCTTCAAAACTTCTGGCAAGATGGGTCCTGGATTCACCAAGGCCTTGGGGCATGGGGTGAGTACCTAGGAGGGACTCAGGAGTGTTCTGGACCTAACTGAGCACATGCATGTCACTGATAGTGGGTGGGGAGCCAGGTGATCTGAGTGGACTCATCTCTGTCCTTAGGTAGACCTTGGCCACATATATGGAGACAATCTGGAGCGTCAGTATCAGCTGCGGCTCTTTAAGGATGGGAAACTCAAGTACCAGGTAGTGCTGGGCCTGGGAGTGGTGATATGGGAAGGGTCTCCCATGGCATCCCCTGGCAAAGGAGGCTGGGGGACCCAGCTCATAGCCTAAGACGGCCGATTCTAGGGGTGAGAGGTGTGTGCCAAAAGGAGAGACAATAAACCCTGGGAGAAAGTGCCAGGCACAAGAAATAAACAGGGACCAGGTATGGCCTCCCACGTCCTTGTAGGAGGTGAACATTCATAGTCTGAATTTACTGATTTAATTATTCCATAACATTTATTGGGCATTATAATATGCCTGACACAGGTGATTGAGCAATGAACATTATAGTTATGGGCCCTGCCTGCCTCAGAGAACCACGACATAAACTCTAGGATGCTAGTTCTATGAAGACATCTTGTCTAAACTACCAATGTCTAAGGAGATGTAATATAAGCCACATATGTAATTACAGTTTTCTAGTGGCCATGTTAAATAAGGTAAAAAGAAATGGATTTTAATGATATATTTTACTTGATGCAGTATGTCCGGAATATTATCATTTTAAGCATGTAATCAATAAGAGATTATTAATAAAATATCTTACATTCTTCTTTTCATGCTGAATCTTTGAAATTTGGTGTATATTTTATACATTCATTTGGCTGCTAAATTTTCACTGGGGAGATCTAATCTGTATTTAGCTTCCACATAATTTATAGGTGAATATCCAAGCTGTTCCAAGCATAAATGTTCTCCAAAGGCCAAAGTATTGATTTTAAAATTTATTTTGCGTAGGTTTTACTTAATTTAGAGTGAAATAAAATTCAGTTCTTCATTCGCACTAACTAAATTTCTAGTGCTCAACAGTCACACATAGCTAGCAGCTACCATATTGGATTGTGCAAATCTAAGCAAACAAAAGCGAAGGAAGTTTATTGCTGAATCTTTAGGGCTAAGAACAGTACTTGGCATATGGTTGTCCCTTGGTGTATATTTACTGAATTAATGAAGAAACTGTCATATATTTAGTTACCCTTGTGGCAACTGTTCCTGACGAAGTTATGAATAAGTTGAGAGTTGCATGAAGGATGAGGAGAAGTTAGAGAGGCCAAGTGCAGAAGAAACCTTTCCAAGTAGAGGATTTAGCAAGTGCAGAGGCTTGGAGGTGGGAGACAGCTCGGAAGAATGGGAGGGTAAGAATGATTCTTGGTAAAGGCAGAGACGTCTGCAGGGATTGTGGTAAGATTCTGATTCTGCCAAAAGCGGCGAGAGGACTTGGAAAGGTTTTAAGCCAGATGTGATGCAAGACATGGGTTTTGTGGGGAGGACTGTCCTGGCTGCAGGGTAGGAACTGGAGTGTCTGGGGGCAGGAGTGGACATAGAGAGCCCAGTTAGGGACAGGAATCAGGGTGGAAGATGAGGATTGGTTGCTCAAGGTTGGTGGTAGAAAAGATGGAGAGCAGGAGACTGATTTTAAGGGAGCTTTAGCTGTGGTTGAGTAGGACCAGCAGCTGGAAGTACGAGTGGGCGGGAGTTGGCTGTGGGCAGCTGTGGGTGCCCCCCATATGTTGCCAGGTGGCCCCATCCCACAGGTGCTGGACGGAGAGATGTACCCGCCCTCGGTAGAAGAGACGAATGTGTTGATGCATTACCCCCGGGGTGTCCTGCCCCAGAGCCAGATGGCTGTGGGCCAGGAGGTGTTTGGGCTGCTTCCCGGGCTCATGCTTTATGCCACGATCTGGCTACGCGAGCACAATCGTGTGTGTGACCTGCTGAAGGCTGAGCACCCCACATGGGGCGATGAGCAGCTCTTCCAGACGACCCGCCTCATCCTCATAGGTGAGGACTACAAACCTGCCCTGCCCTGGGAGGTCATGCCCTCTATCCTGAGAAACATTGGGTGGAGAGTTTGGAGACAGAGGCTAGGGTTAGAATTCTAGCTGTTCTGCTTACTAACTATGAGACCTTGGAAAGGCTCTCCACCTCTGTGAGCCTCAGTCTCCAAATCTGCATATTGGGGCAAGTGATGGTTCTCAGGGTTTGTTGAGATGAAGACTGGGAAGGCACGCAGCACGTAGTTCACCTTCAGAAAACGGATGACTGTGAAGGTTGATTGTTAGCTGGGTGACTCATGGCACACTTGACAGCCAGCCCAAATCTCAGTTTCCCTGTAGTACTGTCTGCAGATGCACACTCCCTGTCCCCAGCATGTGCAGCGTCGGACCCCAGCTTGCCCAGCCTTTAGGAATCTTCATGTTTACTGCCTTACTTACCTTCCTGGGGTTTGGTAGCTTTTAGGTGACTCAGGGACAGGATATTTTTGTGTCCCCTACGGGGACAAGTCTGCAGCCTAAAATGTCAGATGGTTTCCTGTGTGGGAGGTTGGCTCCTGACATCCCTGTCCAGACCTTGTTCACTCTGAGTCACCAGTAAACCCCTTCCCCCACATTTGGGCAGCACTGTGCATGGCTGGTCCCAATTATAGTGCCTGATTCACTGGAGCCTGGAAGAGCCGGGCATCAAGGATTGGGACAGTCTGAAGAGGGAAGAGGGGCTGGTTCTGAAGTCCCAGAATTGCTGAGACCATGACTAGAAAGGGCAAGTCTATGGTCAGAGGCTGCCCAGCACTCCGACTGGTGATAAAACTGTGACCAAAGGTAGCACTCCTAGGGCACTGCACATCCAGGGTTCATTTAACCCCCTTATGAACCAGATAGGATTGCCCTTGTGAAAACTAAGATTCAGAGAGGTTAAGTGAATTCTCCAAGGTCACTCAGCAGTGGGAGACTTGACCACCAAAATTCATGCTGTTTCTACTCCAGAAAGACAAGGAAGTCTTTCTGAATGGGAGGAGTTGTGAGCCTCAGTCTGGTCTTTTGCCACATGTGAGTAGTAGGAGGAGATTCTCTCCTTGCGCCCACACTTAGAACTTCTATTCTGGCTGACCTGTGGACACCGCCTCTCCTTCCATGCAGTGTAGATGCGTACACTGCCTATTTCTCACAACAACCCCATGAATATTATTACACTGATACTATAATACACATTTTACAGGTAAGGAAAGCAAAGTTCAGAGAGCTTAAGTAATTTGGCCCACGTTCAGGTAATGGGAAATGGGGAAGCCAAGATTTGGACCCAGGCCTGCTGACTTGAAATTTTTTGGCTCCAGGTCAATTTGCTAAAACCCAATTTGTTTTAATAGCTAATTGGCCAAAATACTGGTTTCGTTTAATATCTAGTCGGCCAGTTTTTGTTTTGTGGTAGAACATTCCACTTGCTGAGAGGGCAGAGAAAAATGTATTTTATAAGAATTCTGATAAATAAGAAATGAGTTTTTTGGAATATTTTAGGAGCAGATTCACTTTCTGTCCTCAGGGTTCCTTGTTTGCCGCTGAGGCACCTCTGAGAGGTCACTTGAAGCATAATGAATGGCAGCCCTTACTAAATCTCCCACTGTTCCTTCCGTGTGGTCGCTCCAGCCACTTTTAAGAATGGGTTGTGGGAGGGAGGTCGCCCAAGGATCACAAAAGCTCTTTCTTGGACACCTTTTGCTTGTTGTCACGGGTAGTGGGGCCTAGAACCTCCCTCTGGAATGTGGGAGTAGCTGGTGCTCTTGTCTCGGATCCTCTATGGAAACTGAGATGGAAAGTTCTATTTTCACATCCTGTCACAAAGAGACAAAGTGGCAGCAGCCAAGTAAAATGAAATACCCACACCAATACCGAGACAAGGAGCCAGCCCCTTGCAGGAGGTGGCCTGTGTTCCGAGCCTGTGCCTGCCCTGCCCAGGGGAGACCATCAGGATCGTCATTGAGGAGTACGTGCAGCAGCTGAGCGGCTACTTCCTGCAGCTGAAGTTTGACCCCGAGCTGCTGTTCAACGTGCACTTCCAGTACCGCAACCGCATTGCCCTGGAGTTCAACCAGCTCTACCACTGGCACCCGCTCATGCCCGACGCCTTCCAGGTGGGCTCCCAGGAGTACAGCTACGAGCAGTTCCTGTTCAACACCTCCATGCTGGTGGACTATGGGGTGGAGGCCCTGGTGGACGCCTTTTCCCGCCAGATCGCTGGCCGCGTAAGCCCCAGGGGAGCGTGGGTGAGGGCAGGTGGGTGGAGGGAAGGTGGCAGGCCTGGGTGCAAACCCCTCTTTCTCCTTCCATAGCCTGAGAGTAGTGCAGGGTGGTCGTGAACATTTCCTGCAGCAATTCTCTTGTTCACCATTCGTTCACTCAAGGATCCCGCAACCCAGCGTTGCTCCCGGTGCGGGGTGGGGCTAGGGGGTGGTGCAATGGGGGATTAGTCCAGTATGGTTCTTGTCGCCAACGTTTTTGCGCTTATACTCAAGAAGGCATGATGGTCCTAGCAGTCGTATGATGGCTAACATGTTTCCAGCACTTGCTAGTGGTAGGCACCTGCTAACGTGCTTCTGTTGTTATTATCAGGATTATAAGAGTGTGGGAAGAACTAGAGTACGAAAGCCCACAGGGCTCTGGGGACCTAGGGGCTTCTGACCAATGGAGTGATATCTGAACAGAAATCCAAGGGATGGACAGGGGTTTTTCAGGGAAAGGGTGTTAGTGGCAGAGTTCAGAGTGCATGACAGGGAAAGGGCAGAGGTCAAAGGGCATGATAATTGATAGAACAGAAGGACATTTAGGGTATAGCAATACAGGGAACAAGTGCCTGAATATGCTGTTTACTAAATCATGAGCCTCTCTTAGGAGCCAAATTGTGCTCTTCCAAAACCATATGTTGAATTCCTAACTTCTAGTACCTTAGAATATGGCTGCATGTGGCAATGTCTTTAAAGAGGTAATTAATATTAAATGGGGTCATTAGTGTGGGCCCTTATGCACTGGGGTCCTTATAATAAGGGGTGATCAGGACACAGAGGGAAGACCATGTGAAGACCCAGGGAGAGGATGGCCAACCTGCCAAGGAGAGAGGCCTCAGGAGAAACCAGCCCTGCCCACACCGTGATCTCCAAGTTCTAGTCTCTAAACTGAGGAGATAAATTTATCTTGTTTGAGCCACTTTATCATGGCAGTCCTAGCAAACTAGTACATCCTCTTTCTGTGGAATTCCTAACCAACTGCCTCTTAAACCTCTCCCCAGGTTTGGAAGCTCTTGTCTGCTTTACGCCAGCCTGTGGGGCCCATGGCCACCCTCCAGCCCCTGCTTCTCTCTAGTCCTTGTCCCTCAGCCCCATTGAGAAGCTGAATCATCATCATAAGGGTTTCAGTTTCCTTCTAATAATTTGACTGAAATTAGCATTTGCTGCCACCAGTGGGCAGCTGCTGGCTGTTTATGGCCTCTGTTCTCCACACAGACAGCCTTTGTGTGGGGCTGGATGATTTTCAAAGCATTTTTAAGGAATGACCTGTGAAAAGCCCTGGTGTTGTACCTGGCCCAAGGCATAAGGTTGACAGAGTGTGTTGACACTCAGGATATTAATGAGAGTGTGAGAAGCAAAAGACAGGGCTTCCCTTGATAAGCATGATGTGTGACTGATACTGTGGGAACTGCTTTGCATCCTTTATCTCATTCAATTCACTGGCAGCCACATTAGGTAGATCCTCGGCCTTCCCCATTTTATATATGTGGGAACTCAAATTTTGCTGAATAACACCCAGGTCCCTATATTAGTTCACTAGGCTGCCATAAAGAAGTACTACAACCCAGGTGGCTTAAAACAACAGATGGAGGCGAGAAGTCCCAAACTGAGGGGCAACAGGGGCTTGCTCTCTGTTAAGGCTTCAGGGGAGAATCTGTTCCATGGCTTTCTCTCAGCTCCTGGTGGTCGCTGCCAATCCTTGGTGTTCCTGGGCTTGTAGACACATCATTTGGATTTCTGCCTCTATCGTCATGTGGTGTTCTGTCCGTGTCTGTCTTCTCTCATCTTTTTTATCTGTTTATTTATTCCATTTAATATATTTTTTTTTGGTTGGGGAATCATTGAGGGCACAATGAGCCAGGTTCTAGCTCTACTCTCATCTTACAAGGACCCCAGCTGTTGGGGCCCACTCTGATCCAGTTATAACCTCATTTTAACTTGATTACATATACAAAGACTCTGTTTGCAAATAAGGTCACATTCACAGATGCTGGGGTTTAGCACTTCATGACATCTTTTTAGGGGGATACAATTCAGTCCACAACACTCCCAGGCTGAGGTTGGCACCAGTCTCTGCTTGCTTTGCTCCAAGGTGCATAAGGTCGGACAGTTAAGTTCAAGAACTCATCCTAGAAAAAGTGCTAGATACTTCATTGTTGAATGTCAGTATGGTCATCAGATGGCCAAGAGGAATACTTTGAAGGTGACCGTAGTGATATTCAGCAATGAGGTATATAGCACTTTCTCTAGGACGAGTTCGTGAACTTAATTGTCCAACCTCATGATTTCATTCAACTATACTTTTCTTCTTTCCTGTCCAATTGTAATTGTTCTACTGAAACAGAACTCTCTCTTCACTATTATCATTTCATCTGGAGCAACAGAGCTTTCTTGGAACCAATGCTACTTAACTGTTATGAATCACATTCTTTTTCTGGAGTCTTCTTTAGCTCACCAGGTTACCTGGGATTTGAGTCCTATTTTTCCTCTCTTCATAGGGGATTATACCTCCTGTTGGTATAATTCAAAGGTTTGGGGAACAGTGTGAGATGGTGAGCCACCAGAGAGGTCTTCCTGGCCCACTCCACATTTCAAAGATGGAAACTGAGACTCAGAGGGGCTGCCCGAGAGAGCATGACAGTAGCAGGCCCTGAGCTGTGTTCTCCTCTCCATTCTTGCTCAGAAAGACTTGTGACTTGGAGCTCTTTTCTGAGACTTTACACAGGACAGTCTGGCCTGGCTTTTAGACCACTGCTGTGCTTATCTTCTGGCAGATTGGTGGAGGCAGGAACATGGACCATCATGTCCTGCATGTGGCTGTGGATGTCATCAAGGAGTCTCGGGAGATGCGTCTGCAGCCCTTTAATGAGTACCGCAAGAGGTTTGGCATGAAGCCCTACACCTCTTTCGAGGAGTTCACAGGTGAGCAGCTGTTTCCTGGGCACAGTCCCTGCCCCTGAGCGACTCACAGTAAAGTGCGGGAGATATCAAGACAACAGAATGGAGCAATGCTTGGGCCAATCCTGACACTGTGGAAATTATAAGGAGAGTAGAAGCTCAAGTTGTGGTGGTGAGGGGTGGAAGATAACCCGACTTGGGGAGAGGTGATTTTGCCGCTGGGTTTGAAGGATAAATAGGAATTTCCCCGTGGGAGAAGAGAGAGAAGAACATTTTAGGCAGAGTAGGCAGAGTGACAGTACAAAGTACAAAGGCATAGAGGTCAGACAACTGTGCTTATTGGGGGAGACAGTCGGGGATATGGCTGGAGCAAGAGCTTATGTTGATGGTGGTGACTTATGAGAGGTTGAAGCCAAACTGTGTAGAATCTTGGTTTCCTTGCAAAAGATTTTGGTTCCTAAGTACCCATTTATAGACCAGCTGTGTAAGAATCACTTAGAAAGCTGATTAAAATGCCAAATCTCAGACGCCTCTCCCAGAGATTCTGATTCAGTAGGCCTGGATGATGCCCAAGAATCTGTACATACATGTATATGTGTATATATCATTTCCCCCAAGATCACCAGATGTTGGGCATTCACGTGGGAATCCTCGTCTCAGAAAATGAAAGCCCTTGAAGCACATGTGACATCATGTGTGGTGACAGAGGATGGATTTGAGGAAGTGGGTAGAAAAGCTCCACATCTGTCTCCCCTGGATCACTACCTGTGAACACATGGGTTGTGCAGAGTTGGGCAGATCCTGGAATCAGTGGATAAGTTCCCTGTACCCCTGGAAGAGCGATCTTTGTAACTCTGTGAGCTCCCATGATAAACGGTCCAGAGGGGAAGAAGGAACACTGCCACTGGATATCTGTGTGACCTCGAATGTGTTCTATCTATGAGCTCTAGTAGAATAAAGGGTCTTGTGCACAGTAAGGCCTTGAAACCTGTCTGTGAAGGAAGCGAGATGGGAGATTCTCCCTGTGGTAATGACTGAGTAACTAGGGCTCAGATACATAGGATGAGTTGCTAAAGGACACATGCTCTTTGGTGACAGATTTAGGTCCTTGATGCTTTCCGATCCCATCCAGGAGGAAGGTTAGTGTGTGTTTCCCTTCCTGGTCCTTTTCCCCAGTGGCAATAAGGCCAAATTTTAGGACACGTGCTCCATTTCTGAAATTGTTCTCTTGGAGTCTCTATTATCTTTGGAAAAAGATGGGCCTGCAAGGGTCCCACCCCATATGGACCTTAATGGCACCACAGCTCTGACTCTACCTTTTCTCCTTTGCAGGAGACAAGGAGGTGGCAGCGGAGCTGGAGGAGCTATATGGGGACATCGACGCTTTGGAGTTCTACCCAGGACTGCTGCTGGAAAAGTGCCTACCAAACTCCATCTTTGGGGAGAGTATGATCGAGATTGGGGCACCCTTTTCCCTCAAAGGTCTCCTAGGGAACCCCATCTGTTCTCCAGAATACTGGAAGCCAAGCACATTTGGTGGTGAGATGGGCTTTAACGTTGTCAAGACGGCCACACTGAAGAAGCTGGTCTGCCTCAACACCAAGACCTGTCCGTACGTTTCCTTCCGCGTGCCTGACTCTCATCAGGACAGCGAGCCTACTGTGCAGCGACCATCCACGGAGCTCTGAGGGGGCAGGGGTTAGCATTCTGGAGGCGAGAACTTTGTGCTTGTCATTCCAGAATGCTGAAGCCAGGGTTGATGGTCTTAAAGGCTGGTTTTCTGGTTTGACATAGCGAGTGTTCGGGTTGACATTTAAAACTTTGAGTCTCTCTCGTTATCTGGAATAGTGTGATTCTGTTTGTCATTCTGGAATGCTGAATTCCTTGTTAACCCTTCAAAATGTTAGGAGTGGTTCTTATTTGGCCTTCCAGAGTTCCTAGTTGACAACCTAGAATGTCAGATTTCTGGTTGATTTGGAATATAGACATTCTAGAATATAGAGCTCCTGATGAAATCTTCAGGGTTCTTATTTTGCATTCCGGAATCTTGACTTTCTGATTGGTGATTCAGAATGTTGTGTTCCCAGCTGATGATCCAGGACAGTGTCTGGTGTGCCAGGTCAGACTTGATCTGAATGTCTAGAATGTTGATTTGATTTATTTTCCTGTTTGGTGAGATATCCACAGAGCAGGAGACCCCAATATTCAGCAAGAATCCCTGAATCCGTGCCTGCACTGAGGGACAAGAAGGGGGATGTGTGGTTCTTGAGACCCCTCCACTTACACCCGGGTCCAAGGATGTGGGGAGAACATGTGGGCTCTTTTTATGCCAGTGGTTGGAAGCCACTGGAGCTCCGTCCCCGTCCATGTCTTGACCATGGCAGCTGTTTTAAATGAAGCTAATAAAATTCTCTTTCCAAAGTTGCCTGTTACGTACATCTTTTGGTCCCATCCCCAAAGCAAAGGCAACACTGAAGTGTGGGGTGGAGCCACAGCTGGGGGTGCTGGAGCCTTTCTGCTGGCGTCCCTGGGGCCTGTTACTGGGTAGATACATAGTACCATACCACTGATGTTTCATTTCTTCCTGTGGGCCAGGCCTTGCATGTTCCAGGTTGCTTTCTGAAAAGCACTACCCACTACTCTAGCCCCAGGAGATGCATCATTGAGCCTACCATCTGATTAAAACAACAGCAAGGCGAGGGCACCCAGAGAGAGGAGCACTGCCCATGTGCTAATCTTACTCATTTAATTCTCACTTATTCTCACGACAATGGTGTGAAATAGGTGGTGTAATCCACATTTGAAAACCGAGAAAACTGAGTCTCAGAGTGGCCAGTGACAGACATGCCCCGCAGGTGCCAGATTGGGCTTAGACCCAGCTCCGGCTGAGTCTAGCTAGAACTTGCACCGTTCTTGATTTCTGGTTTGACTCAGGGCCAGGCCTGATCTCGCTTGTCTGGCTCAGGTTCAAAGGCAGAAGGGTGGGTTGTAGCTTCCACTTAACATCCAGGCTACTCAGTCCCAAATATTTGTTTTCCTGAGTGTTTACTATGTGCCAGTTACTTTTAACAGGTTTGAGGACACAGCAGTGAGTGATCAATCCAGACAAGCCTTTGCCCTTGTGGAGCTCCCATCTCAGTGTGTGTGTGCGTGTGTGTGTGTGTGTGCAAAACAGACAATAAATGAAAGGACAGTGAAGTAAGTGCAAGGTGAGTGTCACTTTCCATTTAAACCCTCTCCACTCTGTCTTTCTCTTCTTCATCCCCGAGATCAGAGGTGGAGCAGTGGTGATCTGAGGGCAGACAGCCCTACTTTCCTCTAAGGACACTTGTAGTCAGTAAGGAAAGAGGAGAGGACAGAAGGGTAAGGTTGGGAAAAGGGTACGGTAGGGTTGGGAAGAATAAGAGGTTGGGAAAAGGTCTTTTGTGTACCACACTTTGGGCTTAACATTCCTCAGGAGAAGCTGTGGCTCAGAAAGAAGAGGGGAAAGCTGGGTTAGGCTGACAGTCCTTAGGGCTGGGACTCCTGTTTTCCAGTTTAGAAAGTCATCCTTGTGTCTCCTTAGTTGGTCAGGAATGCTTCCACCATTTCTTCTGGGCCCTGTGGGATGCAATTCTCTGGTGTAGAAAGATACTTCAGGTGGTAGAAGTGTACATGGAGTGGCTGGTCTTGTCCTTGCTAACACAGTATCTATTTCCTGTGTTTGGCTAGCAACCCTTACTAAAATCCTTCCTTTCCTTGCTAATTTCAGTCTTGGTGAGTCTATCAGGGCTGTATTGTGGCCAAGGAGTGTGAATCAATTCCGGGAAATCAGACACTTTATTCTTGAAAATTGGCCCTTGAGTGAAGTTTCATGGAGAGGGAGGTCCCTGCTCTGATTCATTTCCACAGCTGGCTCTGCGAAGATGTCCATTCGCTCCAGCCTCCAAAGATCCCCAGGGCAGCTGGATTTCTGATCGTCTCAAGACTTTACCTTTTCCTTTCATCCTGTGGGCAGTTCCAGGAATTCATCTTTTGCCTAAATCAGTAAGAATTTGTGTCTGTTGCTTGCAACCAAACCTTAATGGGTGCTGGCTGGAGTTACACAGGCACTACAATGATTTTAATCTGGGAAATGTAATCAGGCTAGTGTTTTTGGAAGGAGTGCCTTGTGGGAGGGTGGACAGGAGAGCAGAGTAGGAAGGACTAGAGGTTGGCAGGACTGAAGAGGCTCTATCCATGGTTCAACCAGGAGATGATGGCAGCTGGGAACAGAGGTAGCGGTGTGGTGACAGAAGGATGGTACAGATTTCCAGCATAGTCCTTTCTTGAATGCAGGCACCTAGATTAGGTGGGCTTTGCTTATTATGGTTGGTCAATCATGCATGAAATTTTTACAAAGGGAAACATGAAAAGTGCTCCAAGATAGCTTCTTCAGAGTGAAGGACCTTATCAATGAGCCCTCATTCCTGCAGTTTTGATTGGGTGGGTGTGATTGTTGTTTTTTATATGACCATTTGGTTGGGTTCTGGTGCATAATAATTTAATAAAATACTGATCCAGCTGAGATTGCGAAGGTATTTTGTGGATGTGGTTAACATCTGTAATGAGCTGACTTTGAGCAAAGAAGATTATACTGAATAATGTGGGTGGGCTTCATCTAGTCAGTTGAAAGGCTTTAAGAACAAAAATTGAGGTTTTCTGGAAAAGAAGAATTCTGCTTCGAGGGTGAAGCATCAATTTTTTTTTTTTTTTTTTGTGACCGAGTCTTACTATTGTTGCCCTTGGTAGAGTGCTGTGGCATCACAGCTCACAGCAGCCTCAAACTCTTGGGCTTAAGTGATTCTCTTGCCTCAGCCTCCCAAGTAGCTGGGACTACAGGCACCTGCCACAACACCTGGCTATTTTTTGGTTGTAGTTGTCGTTGTTTGGCAGGCCTGGGCTGGGTTCGAACCCACCAGCTCTGGTGTATGTTGCTGGTGCCTTAGCTGCTGAGCCTCAGGCGCTGAGCCTGGAGCACCAATTCTTGCCTGAGTTTCCAGCCTGCTGGTCTGCTTTATGAATTTCAGGCTTGCAACCCCAATGATTGGGTCAATTCTTAAAAAGAAAACTCTATGCAATTGTCCCTTAGTATCTTTGGGGGATTGGTTACAGAACAGTCCCATGGACACCAAAATTCATGGACCCTCGATTCCCTCATATAATATGGCTTAGTGTTTGTGTGTGCATATAACCTATGCACATCCTCCTGGATACTGGAAATCGTCTCTAGATTACTTACGATACCTAATATAATGGAAGTACTATATAAGTCATTGTTTTTATTTGTATTTTTAGTTAATAATTTTCTGAATATTTTTGATCTGTAGTTAGTCGAATCCATGGATGTGGAGCCCACAGATATAGGGGAATATATACACGCATATGTATATCTCCACCTCTCTTCTGTGTAGTATACATATGTTCTATTGGTTCTGTTTCTCTCTAGAGCCTTAACTGATATACTGGGTGATCATTCAGGGCTTTAATGCAAACAGTAGAACCTTCTCTAGCCTGTTTAAACAGGAGGGAATTTATTATAGGACATTGCATACCTCATGGAACCACTCAGAGATCCACAGTATTAGGCTTCGAGGTTTTGCACCTGCAATCAGCTGTCGCTGTTGACAGTGCAGATGACTCTGCTCCTGTCCCCAAATGCAGGGATCTCAGACCACACCTTTCCTGCCAAAACCCTACTACTGCTGCCCCCGGAAACCAGCTGCTTCTATAATTCCCCTTACCAGAAGGTGGATTCCATACGGAACCTGCTTACTTACTTTTCTCTACTTAGAGTTAAAGTCATCTTTATTTCACATCTGATCAGTGGAGCCTAGTTCACACTCCAGCTCCAAAAGAGGGGGAGGAAGAATGCATTGTGTGGCTTGTGCCTTAGAGAGAAGGGAACTCTAATGGGAGAAGTTCCCCATATATAGGAAGGACATTCAAAGGGGCTGGGAAACATGCAAAGTTTACTTGCATGTTTACTTGCATGTTTACTTGCAAGTTTACTCAGCGAGCCTGAGTTTTCTTAGCTCTGTTTTGCCTATGTGGGCATTATCCTTAGAATGCTCCAAAGTCCATGATGATGGCGCCACTGTTGACCTGCTCTCAGCAGCTCCATGTAGTTGCAAGCAAAGAACTTATGAAATGAAATGTGAAATTATGCAACTATAGAACAGCAGAGAAGCAGACTGTTGGGTACACACAGTCCACCCTTTCAATAATGTTTGAGTAAAAAAAGTGTCAAAAATGTTCCACATGCCTACAGCCCACTTTTCTATTTATCATCCTTTTCCTATAAAAATGGACTCAAGATTAAAACAGCTACATGTGAGTGACTATGAAATGCTAAAACTTAAAAGGTCCTTTTTTTTTTTTTTTTTTTTTTTTGCCTTTTGCCCAAGGCTAGGTTTGAACCCGCCACCTCTGGCATATGGGACCAGCACCCTACTCCTTGAGCCACAGGCACTGCCCTAAAAGGTCCTTTTTATTGAGCCCTATTTGAGGGAACTACAATAAAGCCCTTTTTTCACTATCTTGCCTGCTACTCGTGTGTCCTTTAAAGTTGATTTTCCCCCAGGTTTGGTCAAAATGTGTCTTTTGTTTTCAATCTTTGTGTTGCCAATCAAAAGGGCCTTTGAGCCACTCACACAGCTGCAGTTTGGTATTCTGAGTTTCATGGCAACGTGGCAACGCATCCTGGCAGGCCTCCTGCCCGCAAGGTGCAACATGCTGCCAAGTGCACTGATCTTAAGTGCATCCTTGAAGTATTTCTACGTATACATAGCCCAAAGTAACCACCAAAGAAACAAGACATAGAACATTCCCAGCTTTCTAGAAGAGTTTTTGTGCTCTTTCCAAATCAAAAACTCTGAAAAGTAACCACTATTCTGATTTTTGTCACCATTGATCAGTTTTGTCTACTCGTGAATTCGTTTGAATAGAGTCATCAAGTTTGCCCATTTTTGTGTCTGGCTTATTTTACTCACCATTACATTTTTTGATATCCACATTCCTGTATGTATCAGTGATTTGATTTATTGCTGTATATTTAATATACAATTAAATATACAATCAATTGTGTATACAATTGATTTATCTAGTCTACCATTGATGGACAATTAGGTTGTTGCCTTTTTTTTTTTTTTTACTATTACGTATAAAGCTGCCCTCTATGGTAAATTTTAACTCTTACATCACCTTCACATACATTTATTATGGGAAATGGTTCTTACTCTGTATTCAAAATTCCCTTCTGTGTTCTCTCTTGCTTTATGGCCTAATGGAAAGGAAATAGATTCATGAGTGTGCAGGCATCATTCTAGAAGAGGAAAGGGAATATATTTATTACCTGTACTTTACCTGCCTGTTCCATCAACTCTAACAGTTCTATGAATAGGTTTTTTCCTGTTCCACAAAGGATGAAATTGAGGGACAGAGAAATTAGGTGACTTGTCTAGAGTTGTACAGCTATAAAGTGGTGGGAGGCAGCTTGAAATTCTGAAGGAAAGCATGGCCCTCTCTCAGCACATGCCCTGTCCAAGTCATGCAGAGCCAGAATCACAGCAGGGATGGGAGTGAAGGGTGGAAGGGCAGTGTATGGTGTGGCATTGGTGATGTTGATGTGTGTCCAGAAGGTTCTATCCATAAGCTCAGATGGAGACTTCCACACTGTGTCATGCTGCCTTGTGGTCATCCTTTTCCTCTTCTGATGAGTGACGATTTCTCTCCTGTCCCTGTGACTCACTTTTTCCAGGCATGCTGTTTCCTTTCTGCACGCTGCCCTCTGCACACCACAGTGATGTGCAGGGCATACAACTGGTTCCTTGGCATCTGAAGAGCAATGCCATTTGTCTCCCTGTCTGTGGTCCACAGCGTGGTGTGACCATTACCAATATCTAGTTCCAGAACATTCTCATCATTCCTAAAGGAAACCCTGTATCCATGAAGCAGTCACTCTCCTCTTGCTGCTCCCCCCTCTAATTCCTGACAGTGTAGTGAGCGCTCACCACATGCTCGGCACTGTGCTAATCTCAGTGTACACAGATCTTACTAATTATCATGAAAACAGTTCTGTGAAATTGGGGTTCTTTCTTCCATTTCACAGATGAGATAACTGAAGTTCACAGAGAATAGATTTATGTGAGGCCACAAAGCCTATAAGGGGCAGAATCTGGAGCTGAACTCCCAGCCCAGTGTTGTTTCCTAACCTCTGCTAAATGATGACCCAGATCTAAGCCTTTCCTGTGATAAACATGAATGATGCAGGTTTGGTTGATTCTTAAGCACATGTTTTTTTCCATTTCGAAAGAATATTCTTTCCATTCAAATGACTCGTGCTCTAGGAATTTTCCAGGATCTGAGATGCGGGGTTGAGGGACATAGTTTGATGACAAGATCTCAGATAATGTGACCCCCCCCAAAACCATCAGTTGCCTTCACAAATCTTGGGATGGCACACAGGACAGCGGAATAAAAAATGAAGTGACTCCAAATGTGTCATGGGGCTGGGGGTGTCTTATGAAGGGAAAGGCTCTAACTAATGTCAAATGCCTGGTTCTTATCCACTGGTCATCTGGAATTCATTCTTTAAGAGCTTGTGCTCCTGGTTCCCAGAACCATGTAGACTGACTTCCCTTGTGGTTTCAGAAATGAAAGAAGGAATTGCAATGTCTACTTCCACAAAAAGAGTGGGGCAGCTTATTAGACCTAACACAGAAGTTAAAAACAAAACATGTAATCAAGGCAATTTTTCCTGGCCTTCATGCTATTGAGGCAAATCTTTTTTTGATACCTTGTCTTACCGTGTGACGAACATATTAAAATGCATCTGTATACCACATTTAATATAATAATGCATAATTCACATATATATGTTGAGGTACGTTTTAGTAAACTAACAATACATTTGGTGGGCCCTTAATTAAACATCTATAATTTTGATTTTGCTATTTTCTTTTGGTATTTTGGACAATACATTCTTTCTTCCAAGTCTCAAATAATTCCATAAGCTGTTGAACAGGTTGATGACCATCGGGCTTTGTGCTGGTGGTTTCTTGACTCATCTGACATTGTGGGCCTTTCTGAGTGGCCAGTGGCCAATGTTGGGTAGCACTCTGCTGATTGGTCTGAATCTGATCATCATCTTCGTGTGGTCAGACAAGAGATCAGATGTGAGGTCTCCACTGATTTGGGAAAATAGGAACATAAGTTACCCAACCAAGCGTTCCAATGGATTATTTTTACGTACTCTCCTTTATACACATAGCTGAATTTGTAGCTGCCATTCAAAATGGCAGCTGGTTTGGACACTAGTCAATGAGGGGTAGAGCAGAGGCTCTCACCACCGAATGGACTTTGTGCAGTATAAAAGTTGGCAAAATAAAGGGGTCCTGGGGGCATAACCTTGCATGTAGAAGAACAGAGACAGAAAAATAATCAAAGACACAGTGTGGGGTTTTAAAAATTATTTTATAGACCTAATTGAGGTGTAAAACGCTTACATCTTAAGTGTACAAGTTGAACTTTTTTTTAATCTACAGAGGTAACTACCAGCCTGACTTCTATCACCGTAGAGAGTTTAGCCTGTTCAGAATATCCATGTTGCTGTGTTTATTAATAGTTTGTTCTTTTTCAATCCTGGGTAGCATTCTGTTGTGTAAATATACAGCCATTTGTTTATCCTTTTACTCATTGACGGACACTTAGATTGTTTTCTAGTTTTGACCGCTGTGATTTTGACTACTATGAATATCTGATAAAAGTCATTTGTGGGGCTATGTCTTCATTTCTCTTGAATAAATATTTGGAGTAGAATTGCTGGATCTTCTGGTAACTATGCATTTAACTTGATAAGAAACTGCTGAAGAGTTTTCCAGTGTAGTTGTATGGTATATGAGAGTTCCAGTTGCTCCATATTTTTGGTATTACTTGGCTTTTATAAGTCTTTTTTCTTTTTTTTTGTAGAGACAGAGTCTCACTGTACCGCCCTCGGTAGAGTGCCGTGGCGTTACACAGCTCACAGCAACCTCTAACTCTTGGGCTTACGCGATTCTCTTGCCTCAGCCTCCCGAGTAGCTGGGACTACAGGCGCCCACCACAATGCCCGGCTATTTTTTTGTTGCAGTTTGGCCGGGGCTGGGTTTGAACCTGCCACCCTCGGCATATGGGGCCGGCGCCCTACTCACTGAGCCACAGGCGCTGCCCTATAAGTCTTTTTAATTTAGCCATGTTTCTGGTGGGTATTAAGTGGTATCTCACTGTAGTTTTAATTTTCATTTCCCTGACAATTAATGATGTTGAGTATCTTCATCTATCATTGGTCATTTACATGTATATTCTTTTTTTTTTTTTTGCACTTTTAAAAATAGACTTTATTGCTTAGTTTTAGTTTCACAGAAAAATTGAGCAGAAAGTACAGGGATATTCCACATAGCCCCTGCCCCCACACATGCACAGCCTCCATCACTATCAACATGCTGCCAGGAAGTTGTACATTTGTTAGAACTGAGATAACTACATAGATCCATCACTGTCACCCTAAGACAACCGTAGTGTGCATTAGGGTTCATTCTACACTCCATGAGTTTGTACAAACATAGTGACATACACTCAGCAGTGTATTACCATACAGAAGAAGATCAGTGCCCTAAAATTTCTGTTCCACCTACTTATCTCCCACCAACCGTAGTAACCACTGATCTTTTCATTGTCTTCATAGTTTCTCCATTCTACAATGTCATATAATTGGAATAATAAAGCATGTAGGCTTCAAATCAGCTTCTGTCTCATAGTAAAGATATGCATTTCTTTTTTTAATTAGTATTTGATCATAGCTGTGTACATTAATGCAACCATGGGGCACCACACACTGGTTTTATAAACAGTTCGACACATTTTCATCACACTGGTTAACATAGCCTTCCTGGCATTTTCATAGTTATTGTGTTAAGACAATCATATTCTGCATTCACTAAGTTTCACATGTACCCTTGTAAGATGCACTGCAGGTGTAATCCCACCAATCACCTTCCATGTATATTTTTTAGGATATGTCTTTTTAAATCTTTTGCCTCTTCTCACTGGGTTCTTATCACTATCATAAGTTATAGGTATTATAACTATGGCTTGCCTTTTCATTTTCTTAACTTAGGAACATAATTTAAAATGTTTTAATAAAATCCACTTATTTTTTCCCTTGTGGTTAATGGGGCTTTTTGGGTATTATCTTAGAAATTATACTTACTGCAAAGCCATGAAAATATTCTATTTTTTTCTAGAAATTTCTAGCTTTACAATAGGTTTAAAACCCATTTTTACTAAATTTTCACGTATCATAAGGTCAAAATTTATTTTTTCTGTTTAGATATTCAGTTTCTGGTATTGTTTGTTGAGTAGTCTATTCCTTTCTTCATTTTATTGACTGGCATCTTTATAAAGAATTAAGGGACTGTTTATGTGTGTGTCTATTTTTGTACACTGTTATGTTTTGCTGACTTATTTGTGGTTATGACAACATCACACTGGTTTGTAGCTTTATAGTAAGTTGCACTTTAGTGTTTTTTTTTTTTTTTTGTTAAATTATAGCTGTGTACATTAATGCAATCATGGGGTACAATGTGCTGGTTTTATATACAATTTGAAATATTTTCATCAAACTGGTTAACATAGCCTTCACGGCATTTTCTTACTTACTGTGTTAAGACATTTATATTCTACACTTAGTAAATTTCACATATACCCTTGTAAGATGCACCATAGGTGTGGTCCAACCAATTACCCTCACTCCACCCATCCTCCTCTCTCTCCTCCCCTCCCTTTTTCCTTTCCCCTTCTTCTTGGGCTTTCATAGTAGGGCTAAGTACACTGGATACTTCTTCTTCCATTCTTGAAATACTTTCCTAAGAAGAATATATTCCAGCTCCATCCATGTAAAAATGCAAGAGGTAAAGTCTCCATCTTTCTTTAAGGCTGCATAATATTCCATGGTGTACATATACCACAACTGATTAATCCGTTCATGGGTCGATGGGCACTTGGGCTTCTTCTGTGACTTAGCAATTATGAATTGGGCTGCAATAAACATTCTGGTACAAATATCTTTGTTATAAAGTGATTTTTGGTCTTATGGATATATACCTAGTAGAGGAATTGTAGGATTGAATGGCAGGGCTATTTTTAGATCCCTAAGTGTTCTCCAAACATCTTTCCAAAAGGAACGTATTAGTTTGCATTCCCACCAGCAGTGTAGAAGTGTTCCCTTTTCTCCACATCCACTCCAACATCTCTGGTTTTGGGATTTTGTGATGTGGACTAATTTTACTGGAGTTAGGTTATATATCAAAGTAGTTTTGATTTGCATTTCTTTGATGATTAAGGATGATGAGCATTTTTCAATATGCTTGTAGGCCATGTGCCTGTCTTCTTCAGAGAAGTTTCTCTTTAAGTCCCTTGCCCACCCTCAGATGGGATCACTTGTTCTTTTTTTGCTAATATGTTTGAGTTCTCTGTGGATTCTGGTTATTAAACCTTTGTCGGAGGCATAACCTGCAAATATCTTCTCCCATTCTGAGGGCTGTCTGCTTGCTTTACTTACTGTGTTCTTGGCTTTGCAGAAGCTTTTTAGTTTGATCAGGTCCCAGTAATGTATTTTTGATGCTGCTTCAATTGCCTGGAAGGTTCTTCTCATAAAATATTTTCTTAGGCCGATTTCTTCAAGTGTTTTCCCTGCCCTTTCTTCTAGTATTTTTATAGTTTCATGTCTTAAGTTTAAATCTTTAATCCAGTGAGAGTCTATCTTAGTTAATGGTGAAAGGTGTGGGTCTAGTTTCAATCTTCTACAGGTTGCCAGCCAGTTCACCCAGCACCATTTGTTAAATAGGGAATCTTTTCCCCACTGAATGTTTTTAATTGGCTTGTCAAAGATCAAATAATGGTAAGTAGCTGGGTTCATCTCTTGGTTCTCTATTCTGTTCCATACATCTACCTCTCTGTTTTTGTGCCAGTACCATGGTGTTTTGATCACTATTGATTTATAGTATAGTCTGAGGTCTGGTAGCGTGATTCCTCCTGCTTTTTTTTTTTTTTTTTTTTTATTGTTGGGGATTCATTGAGGGTACAATAAGCCAGGTTATACTGATTGCAATTGTTAGGTAAAGTCCCTCTTGCAATCATGTCTTGCCCCCATAAAGTGTGACACACACCAAGGCACCAACCCCTCCCTCCTTCCCTCTTTCTGTCCCCCCCCATAACCATAATTGTCATTAATTGTCCTCATATCAAAATTGAGTACATAGGATTCATGCTTCTCCATTCTTGTGATGCTTTACTAAGAATAATGTCTTCCACGTCCATCCAGGTTAATACGAAGGATGTAAAGTCTCCATTTTTTTTAATGGCTGAATAGTATTCCATGGTGTACATATACCACAGCTTGTTAATCCATTCCTGGGTTGGTGGGCATTTAGGCTGTTTCCACATTTTGGCGATTGTAAATTGAGCTGCAATAAACAGTCTAGTACAAGTGTCCTTATGATAAAAGGATTTCTTTCCTTCTGGGTAGATGCCCAGTAATGGGATTGCAGGATCAAATGGGAGGTCTAGCTTGAGTGCTTTGAGGTTTCTCCATACTTCCTTCCAGAAAGGTTTTACTAGTTTGCAGTCCCACCAGCAGTGTAAAAGTGTTCCCTTCTCTCCACATCCATGCCAGCATCTGCAGTTTTGAGATTTTGTGATGTGGGCCATTCTCACTGGGGTTAGATGATATCTCAGTGTTGTTTTGATTTGCATTTCTCTAATATATAGAGATGATGAACATTTTTTCATGTGTTTGTTAGCCATTCGTCTGTCATCTTTAGAGAAAGTTCTATTCATGTCTCTTGCCCATTGACATATGGGATTGTTGGCTTTTTTCATGTGGATTAATTTGAGTTCTCTATAGATCCTGGTTATCAAGCTTTTGTCTGATTGAAAATATGCAAATATCCTTTCCCATTGTGTAGGTTGTCTCTTTGCTTTGGTTATTGTCTCCTTAGCTGTACAGAAGCTTTTCAGTTTACTGAAGTCCCATTTGTTTATTTTTGTTGTTGTTGCAATTGCCATGGCAGTCTTCTTCATGAAGTCTTTCCCCAGGCCATATCTTCCAGTGTTTTTCCTATGCTTTCTTGGAGGATTTTTATTGTTTCATGCCTTAAATTTAAGTCCTTTATCCATCTTGAATCAATTTTTGTGAGTGGGGAAAGGTGTGGGTCCAGTTTCAGTCTTTTAAATGTAGACATCAAGTTCTCCCAACACCATTTATTGAATACGGAGTCTTTCCCCCAAGGTATGTTCTTGTTTGGTTTATCAAAGATTAGGTGGTTGTAAAATGTTAGTTTCATTTCTTGGTGTTCAATTCGATTGCAAGTGTCTATGTCTCTGTTTTTGTGCCGGTACCATGCTGTCTTGAGCACTATGGCTTTGTAGTACAGACTAAAATCTGGTATGCTGATGCCCCCATCTTTATTTTTGTTACAGAGAACTGCCTTAGCTATATGGGGTTTTTTCCGATTCCATAGAAAATGCAGAATCATTTTTTCCAAATCTTGAAAGTACGATGTTGGTATTTTGATAGGGATGGCATTGAATAGGTAGATTGCTTTGGGAAGTATAGACATTTTAACCATGTTGATTCTTCCCATCCATGAGCATGGTATGTTCTTCCATTTGTTAATATCCTCTGCTATTTCCTTTCTGAGGATTTCATAGTTTTCTTTATAGAGGTCCTTCACCTCCTTCGTTAGGTATATTCCTAGGTATTTCATTTTCTTCGAAACTATGGTGAAGGGAGTAGTGTCCTTAATTAGCTTCTCATCTTGACTGTTATTGGTGTGCACAAAGGCTACTGACTTGTGGACATTGATTTTATATCCTGAAACATTACTGTGTTTTTTGATGACTTCTAGGGGTCTTGTGGTTGAGTCTTTGGGGTTCTCTAAGTATAAGATCATGTCGTCAGCAAAGAGGGAGAGTTTGACCTCCTCTGCTCCCATTTGGATTCCCTTTATTTCCTTGTCTTGCCTAATTGTATTGGCTAGAACTTCCAGCACTACGTTGAATAGTAAAGGTGACAGAGGACAACCTTGTCTGGTTCCAGTTCTAAGAGGAAAAGCTTTGAGTTTTACTCCATTCAGTAAAATATTGGCTGTGGGTTTGTCATAGATAGCTTCAATCAGTTTTAGAAATGTGCCACCTATGCCTATACTCTTCAGTGTTCTAATTAGAAAAGGATGCTGGATTTTATCAAATGCTTTTTCTGCATCTATTGAGAGGATCGTGTGATCTTTATTTTTGCCTCTGTTAATATGGTGGATAACGTTTATAGACTTGTGTATGTGAAACCAGCCTTGCATCCCTGCTGCTTTGTTTTTATTTCTGAGGAATGTCTTGGCTATTTGAGTTTTTTTCTGATTCCATATAAAATGAAGTATTATTTTTTCGAGATCTTTAAAGTATGACAGTGGAGCTTTAATAGGGATTGCATTAAAATTGTATATTGCTTTGGGTAGTATAGACATTTTAACAATGTTGATTCTTCCCAGCCATGAGCATGGTATGTTTTCCCATTTGTTAACATCTTAAGCTATTTCTTTTCTTAGAGTTTCATAGTTCTCTTTATAGAGATCTTTCACATCCTTCATTAGGTAAACTCCCAAATATTTCATCTTTGGCACTACTGTGAAAGGACATGAGTCCTTGACTGTGTTTTTAGCTTGACTGTTGTTGGTATATATAAATCATACAGATTTATGAGTGTTGATTTTGTAAGCTGAGACGCTGCTGTATTCCTTGATTACTTCTAAGATATCCTGTAGTAGAATCCCTGGAGTTTTCCAGATATACAATCGTATCATCTGTGAAGATTGAAAGTTTGATCTCTTCTGACCCTATATGGATACCCTTGATTGCCTTTCTTCCCTAATTGTGGTGGCTAAGACTTTCTTTGATAGGTCTTGAGGTTGTTTGTTATGAATTCTCCAACTTTGCTTTTATTTTGAAGATTATTTTGGCTTTTCTAGATATTTTGCTTTTCCATACAAATGTTAGAATCACTTTTTTTTCTTTCTTTCTTTTTTGAGACAGAGTTTCACCATGTCGCCCTTAGTAGAGTGCCGTGGCCTGACAGCTCAAAGCAACCTCTAATTCTTGGGCTTAAGTGATTCTCTTGCCTCAGCCTCCCAAGTAGGTGGGACTACAGGTGCCCACTGCAACGCCACAGCTATTTTTTTTGTTGCAGTTGTCATTGTTGTTCAGCAGGCCCGGGCTGGGTTCCAACCCGCGCCAGCCTATGTGTATGTGGCTGACGCCATAACCACTGTGCTATGGGCATTGAGCCATAGAATCACTTTTTCAATTTCTGTAAAAACACCTGCTGAAATTTTGATAGCAACAGTGTTGAATTTATAGATCAAGTTGGGAAGAACTGACATCTTAAAATTGAGCCTTTCGGTTTAGGAGCATGCCTAGTACATATCTTTGTTTATTCAGGTCCCTTATTTTATCTCACTATTATTTTGTAGTGTTCAGTATATGGGTGTTGCATGATTTTGTTAAATTCAGCCAGAAGTATATTAAGATTTTTGGTGACATTTTAAAGGAAATTGCCTTTTAAATTTAATTTGGCTTGAGTGATTATATTTTATTTTTTGCTATTATATAGAAATATACTTGACATTTTAAATCCCATAACCTGGCTATATTAATAAATCGGTTTTAGTAGAGTTTTTGAAGATTCTTTAGGCCTTTCTATGTTAATGATAGTATTAACTTTGAATGAAAACAATTTTAACTCCTTTTCAGCATGTGTGCCTTTTACTTCTTTTTCTTTCCATGCTGTACAGCTAGGATCTCTAGTATAATATTTAATACAATTGGTGAGATAAGATGTCCTTCCCTTGTCCCTATCTTAGAGTGATTGCATTTCATCTTTTTCTGTTAAAGTGTGATGTTATGTTTTGTGAAATGACCTTTATCAGTCCGAGGAAGTTCCTTCCTATTCTGAGCTTACTGAGAATTCTAATTTATGGGGTTTTCTTGGTAAAATGCTTTTTCTGCATCTATTGAGATGTTCATGTCTTTCTTTAATCTGTTAATATAGTAAATTCCACTGCTTGATTTTTCAATGTTGAACCAATTTTGGCATACCTGGGATAAACCATTCTTGGCAAAGGATCTTATCCTTTTATATATTGTTGGATTCAATCTGACAATATTTTAAATAGATTTTTGTGACTATGTTCATGGGTGACACTAGTCTGTAGGTTTCTTTTCCTATAATACCTTTGGTTTTTGAATCAGGGTGATGCTGGTCTAAAGAAATGTATTGGGAGGTGACTACACCTCTACTTTTTGAAAAAGTTTATATAAGGTTAGTATTATATATATTTAAATTTTTTGATAGAATTTATTAATGAGGCCATCCGAATTTGGAGGTTTTACTTTGGGAAGTTTCTAAGTTATGAATTTAGTTTTTTAAAAGAGATACACAGTTATTTAGATTTGCCATTTTTCTTTGTGTCTTTCATGAAATTGGTCCTTATGTTGAGCTTATTGGCAGAAAGTTGTTCATAATATTCCTTTATTATATTTTTAATGTCTGTAAGATTAATACCTCCAAATATCGATCCAGATAGTGATATCAACACTGGCTTTTAGCACTGTGTAAACTGGAGAGTGCTCACAGGAGAGTAGCCAATTAAATACTGGCTTGTAAGGTGAATTCTCTCCATTTTCTGCCTGCTTTTGGTTAAGCTCCCAAGCCTTCAATCAAATATTTTTTGTCCAGAGTTTCCCTCCCAAAAATGTAAAATTATAGCTCTGTTAGGGTCAAACTGAGACGAGATGCTTTGCCATTACAGAAATCAGAACTCTGCCACCTTGCTATGTATTTTCTATTTGCCTTGCCTGTTTTTGGTTCCCTTTTCTTTTCTTATCTTTCAGATTAGTTATTTTTTATTATTTAATTTTGCCCTTCTATTAGCTTGTTAGTTAAAAATTCTAAACTACTCTGTTAGTGCTTATCTTACACATTGCAATATGCATCCTTTACTTTTTAAAGTCTAACCTATCTCATTGTCTTTACCATTATGTGATGGATGAAAGAGCCCTAGCTCCATTTACTCCCCTCCTGCCTCTTGAGCTATAGTTGTGATGTATTTTAACTCAACATAGAATTTAAACCTCAAAAGACATCTTTGCTATTGCTTTTTAATGAGCCATATTTATTTAGATTTATCTACATTTTTATCCTTTCTATTGCACTTCGCTTCTTCTTGCTTTTTGTGCTTCCACCTAGGATCATTTCTCTCTCTCCCCTTAGTGCAGGGCTTCTGGTGCTACATGATTGCCCCTCGGTCACACTCTCTTTGATTCTTACCTGCTCGCAACATCCTGGGCTATTAGGGTGAGCCTTCACTGACACCTTTAATGGGGAAGTCCTTTCCTTCATTCTGGCTATTCTTAGAAGTTCTATCTTTTGTGTTCCTACCTTATGCATGAATATCTCTATTATTTTTATTTCCCTTTTCCCACCAGAAATTTGCTATCAGCATCTTTTGTCTTCTCAAACCATCCATGGAGAACTTTTTAGTCTAGAAGCTATTCTTGCACAGCACCCCAATTATCCAGATCAGGGTAAGACTTGCAATGGTAAGCTGATGTTATCATAAAAGTATGGTAGAGAGAACTATTAATACCACTTGGATCCAAGGAAAGAGGCTCACAGAAAGCTATTAGAGAGGTAAGAGATTGAAGGATGGCAGTTATGCATTAAGTGGAGAACAAAAGCAAAGATATTTACAATCACATACAAAAACATGGAGGGGTGAAGAAGTGTGAATGCTCCAGGAATGCAGCATGGTTCAAGATTTGGCAAAAAGTAGAAGGGAGAAAATATAGCTTGCATGCTGCAGTCTTCCCTCTGTCCATGGCAGACATTGCTAATCTACCACAGTGTTATTTCTCATTGAGATTGATCTGAGCCTTTATTTTGTTATTTTTATTTAAATCATATATACATAGATCATGAATACATTTATGCCTTTGTGTGATTCATTGTGTTATTTGTACAAATTGGGGTGCATACACCCTACTAATTAACATAGCTTTCACCTCATTTACTTAATCACAGTGTTAAGACATTTGTGTTCAATATCATACTTGATAGATTTGACTTGTACCCTTGCAGTATGCTCCATAGGTGTGGTCCTACCATTAACCCTCTCTCTATCGAATCACCCCTCTCCCTTTCTGTCCCCCTCCCCTCCCCTCCTTCATTCTGGGCTATAGTTGTGATTCATCTCTCATATGAAAGTGTGAGTGATTATAAATTGGTTTTATAGTAGTACTGAGTACATTAGATATTTTTTTCCATTCCTGAGATACTTTACTAAGAAGATATTTTCCAGCTCCATCCATGTAAACATAAAAGAGGTAAAGTCTCCATCTTTTTAAAATGCTGCATGGTACTCCATGGTGTACATATACCATAATTTATTAAGCCATTCATGGGTTGATGGGCACTTGGGCTTCTTCCAAGACTTGGCAATTGTGAATTGAGCTGCAGTGAACAATCTGGCAAATATCTTTGTTGCCAAGTGATTTTTGGTCTTTTGGATATACACCTATTAGGGGAATTGCAGGATCAAACAGCAGGTCTACATTTAGATCCCTGAGTGTTCTCCACACTTCTTTCCAAAAGGAACGTACTAGCTTGCATTCCCACTAGCAGTGCAGAAGTGTTCCCTTTTCTCCACACCAGCATCTGTAGTTTGGGGATTTTGTGATGTAGGCTACTCTTACTGGAGTTAGATGATATCTCAAAGTGGTTTTGATTTGCATTTCTCTGATGATTAAAGATGATGAGCATTTTTTCATGTGTCTGTAGACCGTGCACCTGTCTTCTTCAGAGAAGCTTCTGTTTATGTCTCTTGCCCACAATGAAATGGGATTACTTGTTCTTTTCTTATTCATAAGTTTGAGTTCTCTGTGGATTCTGGTTATTAGACCTTTGTCGGAAATATAACCTGCAAAAATCCTCTCCCATTCTGAGGGCTGTATACTTGCTTTACTTACTGTGTTCTTGGCTGTGCAGAGGCTTTTTAGTTTGATCAGATCCCAGTAATGTATTTTTGATGTTGCTTCAATTGCCTAGGGGGGTCCTCCTCATAAAGTATTCTCCCAGGCCAATTTTTAAAAGTGTTTCCCCTGCACTGTCTTCAAGAATTTTTATAGTTTCATGTCTTAAGTTAAGTCCTTTAACCAGTGAGAGTGAATTTTTGTTAGAGGAGAAAGGTGTGGGTCTAGTTTCAGTCTTCTACAAGTCGCCATTCACTCAGCACCATTTGTTAAATAGGGAATCTTTCCCCCAATTTATATTTTTGATAGGCTTATCAAAGATCAAATGATGTTCAGTGTCTGGATTCATCTCTTGGTCTTCAGTTCTGTTCCATACATCTACTTCTGCTGTTTTGATCACTATAGAGTTATAGTATAGTCTGAAGTAAGCCTTTAAATCATTCTCAACTCAGCACCCTGGGAAGCTACTCTTAGCTAAATAGCAGTAGCATAAAAGATGAAATCTATTTGCTACTTCTGGGACCAGGGAGAGTGACAAGTCATGAAGAGAAATGAGGGCAGGGAGCTAAGCAGGGCGTAAGCTGAGAAGATGCTTTGGATGGTGATGTCAGGGATTGTAGCCTCATGGTGATGATTATAGCACCATGGTGATGGTGATGTCAGGGATTGTAGCTAACAAATGGTGCTACGAATCAGGAGGCTTTAGTGTGAAATATCAGAAAAGTTTCAGCACTGTGGAGCTGCCTCTATTTTGTTAATGAGGCACTAGAGAAAATCCATTTGAGAGTCTCCTGGCTTCTTTTCTTTGATACTAATTAGCTGCTCAGGGAATGCCATTGTGGTTTAATTAGGTGGCATCTGTGGTTTAAAAGTTTGGCTTTTCCCAAGTGATTAGTAATTTGAAACTAGTCATTGTCTCTCAAGTGGATCAGTGTCTTCAATGGAAACAGCCCTTGGCTGTTATCAACTCAAAGTATGGAGGAGCTGGTGCTACTCTCTCAGGCTCACCTGCCGCCTTCCCAGAAGACAAACAGGGCCTATCTTGGTCTGGAGTGGAGTGACACCAAGAACCGAGGCACTAATCTGGGGGGGCAGGTCCTGCATGGCCACAGTCATCCTTGGTAATTTCCTCTATGAATTTCTTTTTGAAGGAGGTATAAAATTATGTAATGGGATTGGTGTCAGCTATGAGGTCAGAGTGTGCTTGATGTATTTAAAGAATAAATAGGCCACTGTGGCTGGACTGGAGCTGAAGTCAGAGTGGCCCCAGGACTACGGCACAGATCATTGCAAAGATTTTAGCCTTAATTCTGAGCCAAGTTATCAATATTTTGTTGTTGATACATTTTGATTTTATTTAAGGGAACTTTTCTTAGCCCAAGGTCTAAAGCACAATTACTTTTATTTTCTACAAAGTGTTTTATTTTTTTAAATTGGGTATTCTGAAGTATAATTTATGAATTATAAAATCTGTCCACATGAAGTATTTCATCTGATGAGTTTTGACAACTATGCTGTTATGTAACAACCACGATGAAGCCATAGAACATTCCCCTCAAAAACTCTCTCTCACTGTACTGCCCTAGGTAGAGTGCCGTGGCGTCACACAGCTCATAGCAACCTCCAACTCCTGGGCTTATGTGATTCTCTTGCCTCGGCCTCCTGAGTAGCTGGGACTACAGGTGCCCGCCACAACGCCCAGCTATTTTTTTGTTGCAGTTTGGCTGGGGCTGGGTTTGAACCCGCCACCCTTGGCATATGGGGCTGGCGCCCTGTTCACTGAGCCACAGGCGCCGCCCTTTCTCAACCTCTTTTTAGTCACTATCCTTCTCCCACTTCTTTCAGCCCCAGATCTGAGTTCCTGCTTCTTTTTCCCGAATGTTATATAATCAGAATCATAAAGAACATAGCCTTTTGGGACGGTCTAGCATCTTAATTTAGCATACTTTTGAGATGCATCCAAATTGTTGCACGTATCAGTAGTTCAGTTGTTTTTACTGCTGGTATGGATGGACCACAATTTGTTTACCCATTTGTCAGCTGATGGACTGTCTCCACGTTCTGGCTACTGTGAATATAAAGCTACTATAAACACTGGTATACAGTTCTTTGTGTAAACATATGGTTTCTTTTCTCTTGAGTAAATTAACCTACGTGGGATTTCTGGGTTTTATGGTATGTATATGTTAAACATTTTAAGAAACTACCCAGTTGTTTACAAAAGGGACTGTTCCATTTCCCAGAGGATAAAATTTCCAGGTGCTCCCTCACCAGGATGTGGTATTAGCTATTTTAGTGGATCTGAAGTGGTATCTTACCGTGGTTTTAATTTGCATTTCCCTAATGATATTGGTGTTGAGCATTTTTTCATGTGGTTATTTGCTGTCTGTGTATCTTATTTGGTTAAATGTCTGCTCATATCTTTTGCCCATTATTTAGGTGGGTTTGTTTATTCTATAATTGATTTTGAGAGGTCCTTATTCTAGATAAAGTCTCTATTATATATGAGTTTCATAAACATTTTCTTCCAGCCTATGGCTTGTTTTTACATTCTCTTAACTGTATGTTTAAAATAGCGAAGGTTTTAAATTTTGATGAGGCTGAAGTTAGCAGTTTTTTTAAATTACGATTTTTGCTTTTTGGTTCTATTGTAAAATTTCATCGCCTAACCCAAGGTTACAAAGCTTTTGTCTTATATTTTTTTCTAGAAGTTTTACACTGTTAGCGCTTCCATTCAAGTCATCAATCCTTTCTTTCTTTCTTTTTTAGTTTTAGAGTATTATGAAGATATAAATGTTGTGGTTATGTGAATTGCTTTTGTGCCATTTGAGTAAAAGTTTTAAGTGTGCTCATTACCAAGATAGCACGCATTGTACTGGTTAGGTGTGAATTTACCTGTCCCTTCCTCCCACCTTCCACCTTTTTGGTTTCTGCTGAGTTTTACTACCATATGTGCATATGAATGCTGATTGATTAGTTTCAATTCAATAGTGAAACAATCCAAATGCCCATCAATACTTGAAACAGGGTCTCGCTCTATCACCCAGGCTACAGTGCAGTGGTGCTATCATAGCTCTCTGTAACCTCAAACTCTTGGAATCAAGCAATTTTCCTGCCTCAGCCTCTCAAGTAGCTGGGACTAGAGGTGTACGACACTGTACCTGGCTACTAGTTTCAATTTTTTTGTACAGATGGGCTTTTATTATGTTGTCCAGGCTGGTGTTGAACTCTTGGGGTAAGTGATGTTCTGTCCCCAACCTCTGAAAGTGCTGGGATTACAGGGGTAAGTGACTGTGCCCATTTAGAATGAATTTGTTTCTTTGAGACCTGGTTTCACTCTGTTGCCCAGACTTAAGTGTAGTGGCACCATCATAGCTCACTATAGCCTCCATCTTCTGGGCTCAAACAATCCTCCCTTCAGAGCGCACCACCATGCCCAGCTGATTTTCCTTATTTTTTTGGTAGAAATGCAGGGTCTTACTATGTTGCCCAGCTTGGTCTTGAACTTCTGACTTTAAGCAATCCTCCTGCCTTGGCCTCTCAAAGTGCTAGGATTACAGGCATGAGCCACTGCACCTAGTCTGAATTAATTTTTATATATAATATCAGTTAAGAATTGAAGATTTTTTTTTTTTTTTTGCATTTGGATATCTGATTGTTCCACCATTTTGATTTTAATTACAGAATCTTTGCCTGGATAGTCATTGAAAAGCTATTTTTCCTCTATTGAATTGCATTGGAACCTTTCTCAAAAAATCAATTGACAATATATTTGCTGATCCATTTCTGAACTCTTCTGTTTCATTGAATGAAATTAACTCTTCTGTTACAATCAATAGTATACTGTCTTAATTATTGTAGCTTAGTAAATCTTGAATTGGGTGGTGTAAGTTCTCTTCCCCCCACCAAGTTTATTCTGGCTCTTATAGGTTCTTTGGTATTTCCATTTCAGTTTTAGAAAAAGCTTTTCAACTTATGAAAATGACTGAAAGAATGTTCATTGAGTTACACTGAACCCATAGAATAGGGATTGCCAAAAAACACCTTCACAGAAACATGCAGAAAAATGTTTGCCCAAATATTCAGTTACCGGGGCCTAGCCAAATTTACACATGAAATCACCTCTATCACAATCCCCTTCCTGACAAATATTTCCATCTTCATCTTTAGATTCAATTAGTGGACCACTAATTTTTATCAATATTCAGAACAACAAAAAATTTTACAGTTTGTAATTCAAAATACATTTTCATGCTTATGAAAGGATGTTTATGGTCAGAGAATTGGGATCCTTCATGAAGAAGCAAATTGTAAAACATATGTAACATTTTAAAACATCCAGTGATAACCACTGCTTCTATTTCAGTGGATTTCCTTCTCTGACTTAATAGTATTTATATTTATACCAAGTCTTGTTCCTGAAGAATTTAAGAGAGCTTGGAAATGTCTATAAAATACAAGATAAAACAAACTGAAAATGAGATTTGAGAAGAATAAGAGAGGGAATCAGCAAGGGTGGGGAAATAAAACTGAACCAGGAATAACTCTAAAAATACAGATATCATGATGACATATTATGGATGGCCCTTGGATTTGGCTCAAGCTTTGTAGTCAGTCACGTAGTTCATAGTGACCAAAAAAAAAAAAAAAAACCAATTGTGTTCGGCGCCCGTAGCACAGTGGTTATGGTGCCGGCCACATGCACCGAGGCTGGCAGGTTCTAACCCAGCCCAGGCCAGCTGGACAACAATGACAATTTCAACCAAAAAATAGCCAAATAGTATTGTGGAGGGCGCCTGTAGTCCCAGCTACTTCAGAGGCTGAGGCAAGAGAATTGCTTAAGCCCAAGAGTTGGAGGTTGCTATGAGCTGTGATGCCATGGCACTCTACCAAGGGTGACATAGACTTTGTTTCAAAACAAACAAACCAATTGCTTAGGTGAGGCATTACCATCTGTGGTTCTAAAAAAAGACACATCACATGGGCGTTCTTTTAATCAGGCTGAACGTAGGCTTGACAATAACATCAGAGCATAAAATTCACTATAAGTATTACTTTGGAGGCAAAAATAATGCTGTACAGGTGCTCAGGCCTTCACCAGGCTGGGTTAATAACATACTGGATTTTGGACTTGCAGGTACGTATGGATGAGCTGCATGTCCTTTGAGAAATCTTCCCTAAGTTTAATAATTTTTCCTTTAGTCAAACCTTTGGTAAACTCTAAGAGTCAGTGACCTCCAAGTAACATTCCCTGGTTGGTACCTAAGCTATGGGTATTGTCTGTTACCGACTGAGTGGAGATGAATGCTATTTAGAGTTGGCAATGAAGCAGCACACTGAGAAGAAGGTTTTGAGTCAGATAGGGTTTCATGTTCTAACTCCGTAACAAACTTAACAGTAACAAGTTATAAAATGTCCCTAGTCTCAGGGTCCTCAAAATAGGAATAACACTAGTATGTATTTTATAGGTTGCTGGGATTAAATATAATAAAACAATTAAAGTATTTAAAACAATAGCCAATGCATGGTAAATGTTCAATAAATAAAAATAATACTGTTATCTCTTTGTAAAGAGATAACACAATCACATCAGGGCATAAAAAGTGATATTAAATGTAAATATTCTAACAAGGTGTCTAACAAGGACTTATGCCTAGAAAGAAGGCCATCAAGTAACTGCTTCAAGGTGAGGTGAGCTGAGACAGCCCCCACCAAACATGTTCTAGGATCAAAATAAAATCTTAACCCTAGATTGCGTAACTGTTGAACTTCCTCCTAGATTCCAGTGGATTCTATACAAATGCTTCTCAAATGTTAGCCTGTGCATCAGTGCTGACCCATATTAAGTTTTCATAGATCTTTAGTGAAGTGGGGAAAAAAATCCCTGCATAATTACATTGGCTATCTTCCCAGTATCTTTCTCTAGCTATCTCTATGTTTAATGTCTGTTTCTTTCTTTCTTTCTTTTTTTTTTTTTTTTTTTTTTTTATTGTTGGGGATTCATTGAGGGTACAATAAGCCAGGTTACACTGATCGCATTTGTTAGGTAAAGTTCCTCTTGCAATCATGTCTTGCCCCCAGAAGGTGTGGCACACACCAAGGCCCCACCCCTCTCCCTCTTTCCCTCTTTCCCTCTTTGTGCTTTTCCTCCCCACCCCATAGTCTTAATTGTCATTAATTGTCCTCATATCAAGATTGAGTACATTGGATTCATGCTTCTCCATTCTTGTGATACTTTACTAAGAATAATGTCTTCCACGTCTATCCAGGTTAATACGAAGGATGTAAAGTCTCCATTTTTTTTAATAGCTGAATAGTATTCCATGGGGTACATATACCACAGCTTGTTAATCCATTCCTGGGTTGGTGGGCATTTAGGCTGTTTCCACATTTTGGCGATTGTAAATTGGGCTGCAATAAACAGTCTAGTACAAGTGTCCTTATGATAAAAGGATTTTTTTCCTTCTGGGTAGATGCCCAGTAATGGGATTGCCAGGTCAAACGGGAGGTCTAGCTTGAGTGCTTTGAGGTTTCTCCATATTTCCTTCCAGAAAGGTTGTACTAGTTTGCAGTCCCACCAGCAGTGTAAAAGTGTTCCCTTCACTCCATATCAATGCCAGCATCTGCAGTTTTGAGATTTTGTGATGTGGGCCATTCTCACTGGGGTTAGATGATATCTCAGAGTTGTTTTGATTTGCATTTCTCTAATATAAAGGGATGATGAACATTTTTTCGTATGTTTGTTAGCCATTCGTCTGTTTTCTTTAGAGAAGGTTCTATTCATGTCTCTTGCCCCTTGATATATGGGATTGTTGGCTTTTTTCATGTGGATTAATTTGAGTTCTCTATAGATCCTAGTTATCAAGCTTTTGTCTGATTCAAAATGTGCAAATATCCTTTCCCATTGTGTAGGTTGTCTCTTTGCTTTGGTTGTTGTCTCCTTGGCTTTTCAGTTTAATGAAGTCCCATTTGTTTATTTTTGTTGTTGTTGCAATTGCCATGGCAGTCTTCTTCATGAAGTCTTTCCCCAGGCCAATATCTTCCAGTGTTTTTCCTATGCTTTCTTGGAGGATTTTTATTGTTTCATGCCTTAAATTTAAGTCCTTTATCCATCTTGAATCAATTTTTGTGAGTGGGGAAAGGTGTGGGTCCAGTTTCAGTCTTTTAAATGTAGACATCAAGTTCTCCCAACACCATTTATTGAATACGGAGTCTTTCCCCCAAGGTATGTTCTTGTTTGGTTTATCAAAGATTAGGTGGTTGTAAAATGTTAGTTTCATTTCTTGGTGTTCAATTCGATTGCAAGTGTCTATGTCTCTGTTTTTGTGCCGGTACCATGCTGTCTTGAGCACTATGGCTTTGTAGTACAGACTAAAATCTGGTATGCTGATGCCCCCATCTTTATTTTTGTTACAGAGAACTGCCTTAGCTATATGGGGTTTTTTCCGATTCCATAGAAAATGCAGAATCATTTTTTCCAAATCTTGAAAGTACGATGTTGGTATTTTGATAGGGATGGCATTGAATAGGTAGATTGCTTTGGGAAGTATAGACATTTTAACCATGTTGATTCTTCCCATCCATGAGCATGGTATGTTCTTCCATTTGTTAATATCCTCTGCTATTTCCTTTCTGAGGATTTCATAGTTTTCTTTATAGAGGTCCTTCACCTCCTTCGTTAGGTATATTCCTAGGTATTTCATTTTCTTCGAAACTATGGTGAAGGGAGTAGTGTCCTTAATTAGCTTCTCATCTTGACTGTTATTGGTGTGCACAAAGGCTACTGACTTGTGGACATTGATTTTATATCCTGAAACATTACTGTGTTTTTTGATGACTTCTAGGGGTCTTGTGGTTGAGTCTTTGGGGTTCTCTAAGTATAAGATCATGTCGTCAGCAAAGAGGGAGAGTTTGACCTCCTCTGCTCCCATTTGGATTCCCTTTATTTCCTTGTCTTGCCTAATTGTATTGGCTAGAACTTCCAGCACTACGTTGAATAGTAAAGGTGACAGAGGACAACCTTGTCTGGTTCCAGTTCTAAGAGGAAAAGCTTTGAGTTTTACTCCATTCAGTAAAATATTGGCTGTGGGTTTGTCATAGATAGCTTCAATCAGTTTTAGAAATGTGCCACCTATGCCTATACTCTTCAGTGTTCTAATTAGAAAAGGATGCTGGATTTTATCAAATGCTTTTTCTGCATCTATTGAGAGGATCGTGTGATCTTTATTTTTGCCTCTGTTAATATGGTGGATAACGTTTATAGACTTGTGTATGTGAAACCAGCCTTGCATCCCTGCTGCTTTGTTTTTATTTCTGAGGAATGTCTTGGCTATTTGAGTTTTTTTCTGATTCCATATAAAATGAAGTATTATTTTTTCGAGATCTTTAAAGTATGACAGTGGAGCTTTAATAGGGATTGCATTAAAATTGTATATTGCTTTGGGTAGTATAGACATTTTAACAATGTTGATTCTTCCCAGCCATGAGCATGGTATGTTTTCCCATTTGTTAACATCTTAAGCTATTTCTTTTCTTAGAGTTTCATAGTTCTCTTTATAGAGATCTTTCACATCCTTCATTAGGTAAACTCCCAAATATTTCATCTTTGGCACTACTGTGAAAGGACATGAGTCCTTGACTGTGTTTTTAGCTTGACTGTTGTTGGTATATATAAATCATACAGATTTATGAGTGTTGATTTTGTAAGCTGAGACGCTGCTGTATTCCTTGATTACTTCTAAGATATCCTGTAGTAGAATCCCTGGAGTTTTCCAGATATACAATCGTATCATCTGTGAAGATTGAAAGTTTGATCTCTTCTGACCCTATATGGATACCCTTGATTGCCTTTCTTCCCTAATTGTGGTGGCTAAGACTTTCTTTGATAGGTCTTGAGGTTGTTTGTTATGAATTCTCCAACTTTGCTTTTATTTTGAAGATTATTTTGGCTTTTCTAGATATTTTGCTTTTCCATACAAATGTTAGAATCACTTTTTTTTCTTTCTTTCTTTTTTGAGACAGAGTTTCACCATGTCGCCCTTAGTAGAGTGCCGTGGCCTGACAGCTCAAAGCAACCTCTAATTCTTGGGCTTAAGTGATTCTCTTGCCTCAGCCTCCCAAGTAGGTGGGACTACAGGTGCCCACTGCAACGCCACAGCTATTTTTTTTGTTGCAGTTGTCATTGTTGTTCAGCAGGCCCGGGCTGGGTTCCAACCCGCGCCAGCCTATGTGTATGTGGCTGACGCCATAACCACTGTGCTATGGGCATTGAGCCATAGAATCACTTTTTCAATTTCTGTAAAAACACCTGCTGAAATTTTGATAGCAACAGTGTTGAATTTATAGATCAAGTTGGGAAGAACTGACATCTTAAAATTGAGCCTTTCGGTTTAGGAGCATGCCTAGTACATATCTTTGTTTATTCAGGTCCCTTATTTTATCTCACTATTATTTTGTAGTGTTCAGTATATGGGTGTTGCATGATTTTGTTAAATTCAGCCAGAAGTATATTAAGATTTTTGGTGACATTTTAAAGGAAATTGCCTTTTAAATTTAATTTGGCTTGAGTGATTATATTTTATTTTTTGCTATTATATAGAAATATACTTGACATTTTAAATCCCATAACCTGGCTATATTAATAAATCGGTTTTAGTAGAGTTTTTGAAGATTCTTTAGGCCTTTCTATGTTAATGATAGTATTAACTTTGAATGAAAACAATTTTAACTCCTTTTCAGCATGTGTGCCTTTTACTTCTTTTTCTTTCCATGCTGTACAGCTAGGATCTCTAGTATAATATTTAATACAATTGGTGAGATAAGATGTCCTTCCCTTGTCCCTATCTTAGAGTGATTGCATTTCATCTTTTTCTGTTAAAGTGTGATGTTATGTTTTGTGAAATGACCTTTATCAGTCCGAGGAAGTTCCTTCCTATTCTGAGCTTACTGAGAATTCTAATTTATGGGGTTTTCTTGGTAAAATGCTTTTTCTGCATCTATTGAGATGTTCATGTCTTTCTTTAATCTGTTAATATAGTAAATTCCACTGCTTGATTTTTCAATGTTGAACCAATTTTGGCATACCTGGGATAAACCATTCTTGGCAAAGGATCTTATCCTTTTATATATTGTTGGATTCAATCTGACAATATTTTAAATAGATTTTTGTGACTATGTTCATGGGTGACACTAGTCTGTAGGTTTCTTTTCCTATAATACCTTTGGTTTTTGAATCAGGGTGATGCTGGTCTAAAGAAATGTATTGGGAGGTGACTACACCTCTACTTTTTGAAAAAGTTTATATAAGGTTAGTATTATATATATTTAAATTTTTTGATAGAATTTATTAATGAGGCCATCCGAATTTGGAGGTTTTACTTTGGGAAGTTTCTAAGTTATGAATTTAGTTTTTTAAAAGAGATACACAGTTATTTAGATTTGCCATTTTTCTTTGTGTCTTTCATGAAATTGGTCCTTATGTTGAGCTTATTGGCAGAAAGTTGTTCATAATATTCCTTTATTATATTTTTAATGTCTGTAAGATTAATACCTCCAAATATCGATCCAGATAGTGATATCAACACTGGCTTTTAGCACTGTGTAAACTGGAGAGTGCTCACAGGAGAGTAGCCAATTAAATACTGGCTTGTAAGGTGAATTCTCTCCATTTTCTGCCTGCTTTTGGTTAAGCTCCCAAGCCTTCAATCAAATATTTTTTGTCCAGAGTTTCCCTCCCAAAAATGTAAAATTATAGCTCTGTTAGGGTCAAACTGAGACGAGATGCTTTGCCATTACAGAAATCAGAACTCTGCCACCTTGCTATGTATTTTCTATTTGCCTTGCCTGTTTTTGGTTCCCTTTTCTTTTCTTATCTTTCAGATTAGTTATTTTTTATTATTTAATTTTGCCCTTCTATTAGCTTGTTAGTTAAAAATTCTAAACTACTCTGTTAGTGCTTATCTTACACATTGCAATATGCATCCTTTACTTTTTAAAGTCTAACCTATCTCATTGTCTTTACCATTATGTGATGGATGAAAGAGCCCTAGCTCCATTTACTCCCCTCCTGCCTCTTGAGCTATAGTTGTGATGTATTTTAACTCAACATAGAATTTAAACCTCAAAAGACATCTTTGCTATTGCTTTTTAATGAGCCATATTTATTTAGATTTATCTACATTTTTATCCTTTCTATTGCACTTCGCTTCTTCTTGCTTTTTGTGCTTCCACCTAGGATCATTTCTCTCTCTCCCCTTAGTGCAGGGCTTCTGGTGCTACATGATTGCCCCTCGGTCACACTCTCTTTGATTCTTACCTGCTCGCAACATCCTGGGCTATTAGGGTGAGCCTTCACTGACACCTTTAATGGGGAAGTCCTTTCCTTCATTCTGGCTATTCTTAGAAGTTCTATCTTTTGTGTTCCTACCTTATGCATGAATATCTCTATTATTTTTATTTCCCTTTTCCCACCAGAAATTTGCTATCAGCATCTTTTGTCTTCTCAAACCATCCATGGAGAACTTTTTAGTCTAGAAGCTATTCTTGCACAGCACCCCAATTATCCAGATCAGGGTAAGACTTGCAATGGTAAGCTGATGTTATCATAAAAGTATGGTAGAGAGAACTATTAATACCACTTGGATCCAAGGAAAGAGGCTCACAGAAAGCTATTAGAGAGGTAAGAGATTGAAGGATGGCAGTTATGCATTAAGTGGAGAACAAAAGCAAAGATATTTACAATCACATACAAAAACATGGAGGGGTGAAGAAGTGTGAATGCTCCAGGAATGCAGCATGGTTCAAGATTTGGCAAAAAGTAGAAGGGAGAAAATATAGCTTGCATGCTGCAGTCTTCCCTCTGTCCATGGCAGACATTGCTAATCTACCACAGTGTTATTTCTCATTGAGATTGATCTGAGCCTTTATTTTGTTATTTTTATTTAAATCATATATACATAGATCATGAATACATTTATGCCTTTGTGTGATTCATTGTGTTATTTGTACAAATTGGGGTGCATACACCCTACTAATTAACATAGCTTTCACCTCATTTACTTAATCACAGTGTTAAGACATTTGTGTTCAATATCATACTTGATAGATTTGACTTGTACCCTTGCAGTATGCTCCATAGGTGTGGTCCTACCATTAACCCTCTCTCTATCGAATCACCCCTCTCCCTTTCTGTCCCCCTCCCCTCCCCTCCTTCATTCTGGGCTATAGTTGTGATTCATCTCTCATATGAAAGTGTGAGTGATTATAAATTGGTTTTATAGTAGTACTGAGTACATTAGATATTTTTTTCCATTCCTGAGATACTTTACTAAGAAGATATTTTCCAGCTCCATCCATGTAAACATAAAAGAGGTAAAGTCTCCATCTTTTTAAAATGCTGCATGGTACTCCATGGTGTACATATACCATAATTTATTAAGCCATTCATGGGTTGATGGGCACTTGGGCTTCTTCCAAGACTTGGCAATTGTGAATTGAGCTGCAGTGAACAATCTGGCAAATATCTTTGTTGCCAAGTGATTTTTGGTCTTTTGGATATACACCTATTAGGGGAATTGCAGGATCAAACAGCAGGTCTACATTTAGATCCCTGAGTGTTCTCCACACTTCTTTCCAAAAGGAACGTACTAGCTTGCATTCCCACTAGCAGTGCAGAAGTGTTCCCTTTTCTCCACACCAGCATCTGTAGTTTGGGGATTTTGTGATGTAGGCTACTCTTACTGGAGTTAGATGATATCTCAAAGTGGTTTTGATTTGCATTTCTCTGATGATTAAAGATGATGAGCATTTTTTCATGTGTCTGTAGACCGTGCACCTGTCTTCTTCAGAGAAGCTTCTGTTTATGTCTCTTGCCCACAATGAAATGGGATTACTTGTTCTTTTCTTATTCATAAGTTTGAGTTCTCTGTGGATTCTGGTTATTAGACCTTTGTCGGAAATATAACCTGCAAAAATCCTCTCCCATTCTGAGGGCTGTATACTTGCTTTACTTACTGTGTTCTTGGCTGTGCAGAGGCTTTTTAGTTTGATCAGATCCCAGTAATGTATTTTTGATGTTGCTTCAATTGCCTGGGGGGGTCCTCCTCATAAAGTATTCTCCCAGGCCAATTTTTAAAAGTGTTTCCCCTGCACTGTCTTCAAGAATTTTTATAGTTTCATGTCTTAAGTTAAGTCCTTTAACCAGTGAGAGTGAATTTTTGTTAGAGGAGAAAGGTGTGGGTCTAGTTTCAGTCTTCTACAAGTCGCCATTCACTCAGCACCATTTGTTAAATAGGGAATCTTTCCCCCAATTTATATTTTTGATAGGCTTATCAAAGATCAAATGATGTTCAGTGTCTGGATTCATCTCTTGGTCTTCAGTTCTGTTCCATACATCTACTTCTGCTGTTTTGATCACTATAGAGTTATAGTATAGTCTGAAGTAAGCCTTTAAATCATTCTCAACTCAGCACCCTGGGAAGCTACTCTTAGCTAAATAGCAGTAGCATAAAAGATGAAATCTATTTGCTACTTCTGGGACCAGGGAGAGTGACAAGTCATGAAGAGAAATGAGGGCAGGGAGCTAAGCAGGGCGTAAGCTGAGAAGATGCTTTGGATGGTGATGTCAGGGATTGTAGCCTCATGGTGATGATTATAGCACCATGGTGATGGTGATGTCAGGGATTGTAGCTAACAAATGGTGCTACGAATCAGGAGGCTTTAGTGTGAAATATCAGAAAAGTTTCAGCACTGTGGAGCTGCCTCTATTTTGTTAATGAGGCACTAGAGAAAATCCATTTGAGAGTCTCCTGGCTTCTTTTCTTTGATACTAATTAGCTGCTCAGGGAATGCCATTGTGGTTTAATTAGGTGGCATCTGTGGTTTAAAAGTTTGGCTTTTCCCAAGTGATTAGTAATTTGAAACTAGTCATTGTCTCTCAAGTGGATCAGTGTCTTCAATGGAAACAGCCCTTGGCTGTTATCAACTCAAAGTATGGAGGAGCTGGTGCTACTCTCTCAGGCTCACCTGCCGCCTTCCCAGAAGACAAACAGGGCCTATCTTGGTCTGGAGTGGAGTGACACCAAGAACCGAGGCACTAATCTGGGGGGGCAGGTCCTGCATGGCCACAGTCATCCTTGGTAATTTCCTCTATGAATTTCTTTTTGAAGGAGGTATAAAATTATGTAATGGGATTGGTGTCAGCTATGAGGTCAGAGTGTGCTTGATGTATTTAAAGAATAAATAGGCCACTGTGGCTGGACTGGAGCTGAAGTCAGAGTGGCCCCAGGACTACGGCACAGATCATTGCAAAGATTTTAGCCTTAATTCTGAGCCAAGTTATCAATATTTTGTTGTTGATACATTTTGATTTTATTTAAGGGAACTTTTCTTAGCCCAAGGTCTAAAGCACAATTACTTTTATTTTCTACAAAGTGTTTTATTTTTTTAAATTGGGTATTCTGAAGTATAATTTATGAATTATAAAATCTGTCCACATGAAGTATTTCATCTGATGAGTTTTGACAACTATGCTGTTATGTAACAACCACGATGAAGCCATAGAACATTCCCCTCAAAAACTCTCTCTCACTGTACTGCCCTAGGTAGAGTGCCGTGGCGTCACACAGCTCATAGCAACCTCCAACTCCTGGGCTTATGTGATTCTCTTGCCTCGGCCTCCTGAGTAGCTGGGACTACAGGTGCCCGCCACAACGCCCAGCTATTTTTTTGTTGCAGTTTGGCTGGGGCTGGGTTTGAACCCGCCACCCTTGGCATATGGGGCTGGCGCCCTGTTCACTGAGCCACAGGCGCCGCCCTTTCTCAACCTCTTTTTAGTCACTATCCTTCTCCCACTTCTTTCAGCCCCAGATCTGAGTTCCTGCTTCTTTTTCCCGAATGTTATATAATCAGAATCATAAAGAACATAGCCTTTTGGGACGGTCTAGCATCTTAATTTAGCATACTTTTGAGATGCATCCAAATTGTTGCACGTATCAGTAGTTCAGTTGTTTTTACTGCTGGTATGGATGGACCACAATTTGTTTACCCATTTGTCAGCTGATGGACTGTCTCCACGTTCTGGCTACTGTGAATATAAAGCTACTATAAACACTGGTATACAGTTCTTTGTGTAAACATATGGTTTCTTTTCTCTTGAGTAAATTAACCTACGTGGGATTTCTGGGTTTTATGGTATGTATATGTTAAACATTTTAAGAAACTACCCAGTTGTTTACAAAAGGGACTGTTCCATTTCCCAGAGGATAAAATTTCCAGGTGCTCCCTCACCAGGATGTGGTATTAGCTATTTTAGTGGATCTGAAGTGGTATCTTACCGTGGTTTTAATTTGCATTTCCCTAATGATATTGGTGTTGAGCATTTTTTCATGTGGTTATTTGCTGTCTGTGTATCTTATTTGGTTAAATGTCTGCTCATATCTTTTGCCCATTATTTAGGTGGGTTTGTTTATTCTATAATTGATTTTGAGAGGTCCTTATTCTAGATAAAGTCTCTATTATATATGAGTTTCATAAACATTTTCTTCCAGCCTATGGCTTGTTTTTACATTCTCTTAACTGTATGTTTAAAATAGCGAAGGTTTTAAATTTTGATGAGGCTGAAGTTAGCAGTTTTTTTAAATTACGATTTTTGCTTTTTGGTTCTATTGTAAAATTTCATCGCCTAACCCAAGGTTACAAAGCTTTTGTCTTATATTTTTTTCTAGAAGTTTTACACTGTTAGCGCTTCCATTCAAGTCATCAATCCTTTCTTTCTTTCTTTTTTAGTTTTAGAGTATTATGAAGATATAAATGTTGTGGTTATGTGAATTGCTTTTGTGCCATTTGAGTAAAAGTTTTAAGTGTGCTCATTACCAAGATAGCACGCATTGTACTGGTTAGGTGTGAATTTACCTGTCCCTTCCTCCCACCTTCCACCTTTTTGGTTTCTGCTGAGTTTTACTACCATATGTGCATATGAATGCTGATTGATTAGTTTCAATTCAATAGTGAAACAATCCAAATGCCCATCAATACTTGAAACAGGGTCTCGCTCTATCACCCAGGCTACAGTGCAGTGGTGCTATCATAGCTCTCTGTAACCTCAAACTCTTGGAATCAAGCAATTTTCCTGCCTCAGCCTCTCAAGTAGCTGGGACTAGAGGTGTACGACACTGTACCTGGCTACTAGTTTCAATTTTTTTGTACAGATGGGCTTTTATTATGTTGTCCAGGCTGGTGTTGAACTCTTGGGGTAAGTGATGTTCTGTCCCCAACCTCTGAAAGTGCTGGGATTACAGGGGTAAGTGACTGTGCCCATTTAGAATGAATTTGTTTCTTTGAGACCTGGTTTCACTCTGTTGCCCAGACTTAAGTGTAGTGGCACCATCATAGCTCACTATAGCCTCCATCTTCTGGGCTCAAACAATCCTCCCTTCAGAGCGCACCACCATGCCCAGCTGATTTTCCTTATTTTTTTGGTAGAAATGCAGGGTCTTACTATGTTGCCCAGCTTGGTCTTGAACTTCTGACTTTAAGCAATCCTCCTGCCTTGGCCTCTCAAAGTGCTAGGATTACAGGCATGAGCCACTGCACCTAGTCTGAATTAATTTTTATATATAATATCAGTTAAGAATTGAAGATTTTTTTTTTTTTTTTGCATTTGGATATCTGATTGTTCCACCATTTTGATTTTAATTACAGAATCTTTGCCTGGATAGTCATTGAAAAGCTATTTTTCCTCTATTGAATTGCATTGGAACCTTTCTCAAAAAATCAATTGACAATATATTTGCTGATCCATTTCTGAACTCTTCTGTTTCATTGAATGAAATTAACTCTTCTGTTACAATCAATAGTATACTGTCTTAATTATTGTAGCTTAGTAAATCTTGAATTGGGTGGTGTAAGTTCTCTTCCCCCCACCAAGTTTATTCTGGCTCTTATAGGTTCTTTGGTATTTCCATTTCAGTTTTAGAAAAAGCTTTTCAACTTATGAAAATGACTGAAAGAATGTTCATTGAGTTACACTGAACCCATAGAATAGGGATTGCCAAAAAACACCTTCACAGAAACATGCAGAAAAATGTTTGCCCAAATATTCAGTTACCGGGGCCTAGCCAAATTTACACATGAAATCACCTCTATCACAATCCCCTTCCTGACAAATATTTCCATCTTCATCTTTAGATTCAATTAGTGGACCACTAATTTTTATCAATATTCAGAACAACAAAAAATTTTACAGTTTGTAATTCAAAATACATTTTCATGCTTATGAAAGGATGTTTATGGTCAGAGAATTGGGATCCTTCATGAAGAAGCAAATTGTAAAACATATGTAACATTTTAAAACATCCAGTGATAACCACTGCTTCTATTTCAGTGGATTTCCTTCTCTGACTTAATAGTATTTATATTTATACCAAGTCTTGTTCCTGAAGAATTTAAGAGAGCTTGGAAATGTCTATAAAATACAAGATAAAACAAACTGAAAATGAGATTTGAGAAGAATAAGAGAGGGAATCAGCAAGGGTGGGGAAATAAAACTGAACCAGGAATAACTCTAAAAATACAGATATCATGATGACATATTATGGATGGCCCTTGGATTTGGCTCAAGCTTTGTAGTCAGTCACGTAGTTCATAGTGACCAAAAAAAAAAAAAAAAACCAATTGTGTTCGGCGCCCGTAGCACAGTGGTTATGGTGCCGGCCACATGCACCGAGGCTGGCAGGTTCTAACCCAGCCCAGGCCAGCTGGACAACAATGACAATTTCAACCAAAAAATAGCCAAATAGTATTGTGGAGGGCGCCTGTAGTCCCAGCTACTTCAGAGGCTGAGGCAAGAGAATTGCTTAAGCCCAAGAGTTGGAGGTTGCTATGAGCTGTGATGCCATGGCACTCTACCAAGGGTGACATAGACTTTGTTTCAAAACAAACAAACCAATTGCTTAGGTGAGGCATTACCATCTGTGGTTCTAAAAAAAGACACATCACATGGGCGTTCTTTTAATCAGGCTGAACGTAGGCTTGACAATAACATCAGAGCATAAAATTCACTATAAGTATTACTTTGGAGGCAAAAATAATGCTGTACAGGTGCTCAGGCCTTCACCAGGCTGGGTTAATAACATACTGGATTTTGGACTTGCAGGTACGTATGGATGAGCTGCATGTCCTTTGAGAAATCTTCCCTAAGTTTAATAATTTTTCCTTTAGTCAAACCTTTGGTAAACTCTAAGAGTCAGTGACCTCCAAGTAACATTCCCTGGTTGGTACCTAAGCTATGGGTATTGTCTGTTACCGACTGAGTGGAGATGAATGCTATTTAGAGTTGGCAATGAAGCAGCACACTGAGAAGAAGGTTTTGAGTCAGATAGGGTTTCATGTTCTAACTCCGTAACAAACTTAACAGTAACAAGTTATAAAATGTCCCTAGTCTCAGGGTCCTCAAAATAGGAATAACACTAGTATGTATTTTATAGGTTGCTGGGATTAAATATAATAAAACAATTAAAGTATTTAAAACAATAGCCAATGCATGGTAAATGTTCAATAAATAAAAATAATACTGTTATCTCTTTGTAAAGAGATAACACAATCACATCAGGGCATAAAAAGTGATATTAAATGTAAATATTCTAACAAGGTGTCTAACAAGGACTTATGCCTAGAAAGAAGGCCATCAAGTAACTGCTTCAAGGTGAGGTGAGCTGAGACAGCCCCCACCAAACATGTTCTAGGATCAAAATAAAATCTTAACCCTAGATTGCGTAACTGTTGAACTTCCTCCTAGATTCCAGTGGATTCTATACAAATGCTTCTCAAATGTTAGCCTGTGCATCAGTGCTGACCCATATTAAGTTTTCATAGATCTTTAGTGAAGTGGGGAAAAAAATCCCTGCATAATTACATTGGCTATCTTCCCAGTATCTTTCTCTAGCTATCTCTATGTTTAATGTCTGTTTCTTTCTTTCTTTCTTTTTTTTTTTTTTTTTTTTTTTTATTGTTGGGGATTCATTGAGGGTACAATAAGCCAGGTTACACTGATCGCATTTGTTAGGTAAAGTTCCTCTTGCAATCATGTCTTGCCCCCAGAAGGTGTGGCACACACCAAGGCCCCACCCCTCTCCCTCTTTCCCTCTTTCCCTCTTTGTGCTTTTCCTCCCCACCCCATAGTCTTAATTGTCATTAATTGTCCTCATATCAAGATTGAGTACATTGGATTCATGCTTCTCCATTCTTGTGATACTTTACTAAGAATAATGTCTTCCACGTCTATCCAGGTTAATACGAAGGATGTAAAGTCTCCATTTTTTTTAATAGCTGAATAGTATTCCATGGGGTACATATACCACAGCTTGTTAATCCATTCCTGGGTTGGTGGGCATTTAGGCTGTTTCCACATTTTGGCGATTGTAAATTGGGCTGCAATAAACAGTCTAGTACAAGTGTCCTTATGATAAAAGGATTTTTTTCCTTCTGGGTAGATGCCCAGTAATGGGATTGCCAGGTCAAACGGGAGGTCTAGCTTGAGTGCTTTGAGGTTTCTCCATATTTCCTTCCAGAAAGGTTGTACTAGTTTGCAGTCCCACCAGCAGTGTAAAAGTGTTCCCTTCACTCCATATCAATGCCAGCATCTGCAGTTTTGAGATTTTGTGATGTGGGCCATTCTCACTGGGGTTAGATGATATCTCAGAGTTGTTTTGATTTGCATTTCTCTAATATAAAGGGATGATGAACATTTTTTCGTATGTTTGTTAGCCATTCGTCTGTTTTCTTTAGAGAAGGTTCTATTCATGTCTCTTGCCCCTTGATATATGGGATTGTTGGCTTTTTTCATGTGGATTAATTTGAGTTCTCTATAGATCCTAGTTATCAAGCTTTTGTCTGATTCAAAATGTGCAAATATCCTTTCCCATTGTGTAGGTTGTCTCTTTGCTTTGGTTGTTGTCTCCTTGGCTTTTCAGTTTAATGAAGTCCCATTTGTTTATTTTTGTTGTTGTTGCAATTGCCATGGCAGTCTTCTTCATGAAGTCTTTCCCCAGGCCAATATCTTCCAGTGTTTTTCCTATGCTTTCTTGGAGGATTTTTATTGTTTCATGCCTTAAATTTAAGTCCTTTACCCATCTTGAATCAATTTTTGTGAGTGGGGAAAGGTGTGGGTCCAGTTTCAGTCTTTTACATGTAGACATCCAGTTCTCCCAACACCATTTATTGAATAGGGAGTCTTTCCCCCAAGGTATGTCCTTGTTTGGTTTATCGAAGATTAGGTGGTTTTAAGATGTTAGTTTCATTTCTTGGTTTTCTATTTGATTCCAAGTGTCTATGTCTCTGTTTTTGTGCCAGTACCATGCTGTCTTGACCACTATGGCTTTGTAGTACAGACTAAAATCTGGTATGCTGATGCCCCAAGCTTTATTTTTATTACTAAGAATTGCCTTAGCTATACGGGTTTTTTTTCTGGTTCCATACAAAACACAGAATCATTTTTTCCAAATCTTGAAAATACAATGTTGGTATTTTGATAGGAATGGCATTGAATAAGTAGATTGCTTTGGGAAGTATAGACATTTTAACAATGTTGATTCTTCCCATCCATGAGCATGGTGTGTTCTTCCATTTGTTAATATCCTCTGCTATTTCCTTTCTGAGGATTTCATAATTTTCTTCATAGAGGTCCTTCACCTACTTCTTTAGGTATACTCGTAGGTATTTCATTTTCTTTGAAATTATGGTGAAGGAGTTGTGTCCTTAATTAGCTTCTCATCTTGACTGTTATTGGCGTATACAAAGGCTACTGACTTGTGGACATTGATTTTATATCCTGAAACATTACTGTATTTTTTGATGACTTCTAGGAGTCTTGTGGTTGAGTCTTTGGGATTCTCTAAGTATAGGATCATGTTGTCAGCAAAGAGGGAGAGTTTGACCTCCTCTGCTCCGATTTAGATTCCCTTTATTTCCTTGTCTTGCCTAATTGTATTGGCTAGAACTTCCAGCACTATGTTGAATAGTAAAGGTGACAGAGGACAACCTTGTCTCGTCCCAGTTCTAAGAGGAAAAGCTTTCAGTTTTACTCCATTTAGTAAAATATTAGCTTTGGGTTTGTCATAGATAGCTTCAATCAGTTTTAGAAATGTGCCACCTATGCCTATACTCTTCAGTGTTCTAATTAGAAAAGGATGCTGGATTTTATTAAATGCTTTTTCTGCATCTATTGAGAGGATCATGTGATCTTTATTTTTGCCTCTGTTAATATGGTGGATAACATTTATGGACTTGCGTATGTTAAACCAGCCTTGCATCCCTGGGATGAAACCTACTTGATCATGATGTATGACTTTTTTGATGATAAGCTGTAATCTATTGGCTAGGATTTTGTTGAGAATTTTTGCATCTATATTCATGAGTGAGATTGGTCTGAAATTCTCCTTTTTGTTTGGGCCTTTTCCTGGTTTTGGTATCAGGGTGATAGAACATGTTGGGGAAGATTCCTTCTTCCTCAATTTTTTGGAATAATTTCTGCAGTACAGGAATAAGCTCTTCCTTGAAGGTTTGATAGAATTCTGGAGTGAAGCCATCTGGGCCAGGGCATTTTTTGGTTGGAAGACTTTTTATTGTTTCTTTAATCTCAGTGCTTAAAATTGGTCTGTTCAGGAGCTCTATTTCTTCCTGGCTGAGTCTAGGGAGAGGGTGTGATTCCAAATATTTATCCATTTCTTTCACATTGTCAAATTTCTGGGCATAGAGTTTCTGGTAGTATTCAGAGATGATCTCTTGTATCTCTGTGGGATCAGTTGTTATTTCCCCTTTATCATTTCTGATTGAGGTTACTAGAGATTTTCCTTTTCTATTCCTCGTTAGTCTGGCCAATGGTTTATCTATTTTATTTATTTTTTCAAAAAACTAACTCCTGTTTCATTTATTTTCTGAATGATTCTTTTGTTTTCAATTTCATTGATCTCTGATTTGATTTTGGATATTTCTTTTCTTCTACTGAGTTTAGGCTTAGATTGTTCTTCTTTTTCCAAGTCCATCAGATGGCTTGTGAGTTTGTTGATATGCTCTCTTTCTGTTTTTCCAATGTAGGCATCTAAAGCAATAAATTTTCCTCTCAAAACTGCTTTTGCAGTATCCCACAGGTTTTGGTAGCTTGTGTCTTCATTGTTGTTATGCTCAAGGAAGTTAATGATTTCCTGTTTTATTTCTTCATGCACCCATCTGTTATTCAACAGAAGATTGTTTAATTTCCATGCCTTTGTGTGGGGTCGAATGTTTTTGTTAGAGTTAAGTTCCACCTTTAGTGCCTTATGGTCTGAGAAGATACAAGGTAAAATTTCAATTCTTTTTATTCTGTTGATAATTGTTTTGTGTCCCAGGATATGATCAATTTTGGAGAATGTTCCATGGGGTAATGAGAAAAATGTATATTCTTTATCTTTGGGATGGAGTGTTCTATATGCATCTATCAAGCACAGTTGTTCTAGGGTCTCCTAAATCTCTTATATCTTTGTTTAATTTCAGTTTTAATGTCTGTTTCTTATGAAAGCATTTGGTTGGATCTTTTTTGAATTGGGCTGATTAATTGCTGTCTTTCAAATGTCTGGGTGGGGAGGAGGTGTTTAGAATATTTACGTTTAATGTAATTATTGACATTTTTGGGTTTAAGCTTACTATTCAATTTTCATGTATGTTTTTTGTTTGTTTGTTCTTCCTTTCTTGCCTCCCTTTGGATGGAATAAAATTTTCAATTCTAATTTAAAAAGTCTATTACTGAACTGGGAAATACTTTTTTCTGTTCCAGGGAATGAATGTTCCCTGTATTGATTGTTTTAAAGTATTATTTTCTGTCACCTCTACTTATCTCTTTTTAGTTGTGCCTCTGTCTTCATGATTACTCTAGACTCGGAATTATAATATTCACTTTCACTTATCATTATCTACCTTCAAAAGGTGTTCTACAGCATCATGAATAACATAAGCCCATCATAATATTACACTTCTGATTCTTCCTCCCAGCCTTTGTAATTTTATTGTCACATGTTTTACTTCTCTAAATGCTACAAAAGACATAATACATTGTCACTATTTTTATTTGCAGGAGTCAAGAGTTGTCCTAAAGAGACCTAAAGGCTTTGTATGTAATCATAGACATTTATAACTTCTTTCTATGTAATTACAAATATATAACTTTTTAAAAAGGTACTTTATATTTACCCACATTTTATTTTCTCTAGTGCCTTTCTTTCTTTCCTATAGATCTATATTTCTATCTAATGTCATTTCCCTTCAGCCTAATTTGTATCTTTTAATTCTGTTTTTTCATGAACTTATTTTTAAATTGCAGATTGATATAAGGGTACAATTAGGCGACATCATTTGCATTTGTTAGGTTGAGTCCAAGTTGTAGCTGAGCCCTTCACCCAGGAGGCGTGCCGTGTACCCTTGCTTTGTGCCAGTTAGGTGGAGGCACATTAAACCCCCTGAGTCCTCTCATCTCCCCCGTCATGCCTCTTCCCTCCCCCTGTTTGGATGTAGTTGGGTATAGATGGGAATGCAGTTGTTCATCTATAGGTTTCATATAATATTGAGTATGTTGGATACTTGCTTTTCCATTCCTGTGATACTTAGGAGGATATTCTCCAAATCTATCCAGGTAAGCACAAAAGATGTAAAGCCTCCGTATTTTTTTATGGATGAATTGTGTTCCATGGTATACATACGCCACAGTTTGTTTATTCATTCATGGATTGATTAGCATTTCTTATAAGGCGGGGTCCAGTGGAAACAAGTCACCTTAATTTTTGTATAAAAATCTCTTCATTCACTTTCAGATTTGAAGGATATTTTTGCTGGATATAATATGGGGTTTTCATTTTTATTTTTGGCTTGACTTTTAGAACTTTAAATTAATGCTCTGTTATCTTCTGTTTTTCAGTGTTTCTGCTAAAAACTCAGACCTCGCATTACTCTTATCTTCTTCTCAACTTTTCTCTTACGTGGAACATGTCTTGTTTCCTGTGGCTGCTTTGAAGATTATCTTCTTATCTTCAGTTTTCAGCTGTTTGACGGGTATGCCTACATGTGGTTTTCTTTGTGTTTATTCTAATTGGGATTAACTAAGCTTTTTAAATCACTGGGAAAATTCTTAACCATTATCTCTCCAAATACTATGTATTTATTCTAACACATTTTCTCTCTCTCCCTATTGCACTTCAATGTTAGATATTATCCCGTTTTTATTGTCCCACGTACCTCAAATGCTGTATTTTCCCCTATCCTGTGTTTTAATTTGTATAATTTCTTCTTCTTTTTTCATAAAATCTAGTTTTTATTATTTTGTATTCAGGTCAATTCAAACTCTTGTCCACATTTTACAAAGGGTGGGGGAGGCTGGGGCATGGCCAAGCTACTCTCAGTCACAGCAGTCCAAAGGTGGCCAACATGTGTTGGGTTTATTGATTGCATCATTATAAACAGAGAAAAGTCTTGTCTCCTTTTTTTTTTTTATTGTTGGGGATTCATTGAGGGTACAATAAGCCAGGTTACACTGATTGCAATTGTTAGGTAAAGTCCCTCTTGCAATCATGTCTTGCCCCCATAAAGTGTGACACACACCAAGGCCCCACCACCTTCCCTCCGTCCCTCTTTCTGCTCCCCCCCCCATAACCTTAGTCTTGTCTCCTTTTGACCAGATATCCAAAAGGTTATAAAAACAATGTAACTTAGCTCCAATTTAAGAATACGTATTAAAACTTTAAGCCTTCCCTTGGCATTTTTAAAAGACTAAGGGTGATACCTTATAAGGCAGTTCCATGTCATTAATGCACACTATCACATTTTTTTTTTTTTGTAGAGACAGAGTCTCACTTTATGGCCCTCGGTAGAGTGCCGTGGCGTCACACAGCTCACAGCAACCTCCAACTCCTGGGCTTAAGTGATTCTCTTGCCTCAGCCTCCCGAGCAGCTGGGACTACAGGCGCCCGTCACAACGCCCGGCTATTTTTTGGTTGCAGTTCAGCCGGGGCCGGGTTTGAACCCGCCACCCTCGGTATATGGGGCCAGCGCCTTACCGACTGAGCCACAGGTGCCGCCCCCACACTATCACATTTTACATATGAAAATGCCACATGGTTCTAATGATGTGTCTGCAGCTACATTGTAACGACAGGAGAAACACAGAATGAGTCACACCGGGTGGCATCTAAGTCTTACTTCCTGTGATCAGGGCGATCCAGTCTGGTGCTGCCACAAAGGGTGTCCTTATCAGGTGATACCTAATACCTACCATGACTTCAGACTGACCTTGTATGATCCATGATTGTGACCATACGTTGCCATGTATTCAACAACAAAAATCCATCCATTGAAGAGTAAGGAATAAACAATTATTACATTTTGTATTTTAAAATACGCAATGTCCTATACTTCTATTATCTGAGTTGCAGAAGTAAAAACATTACCAAAAAAATACTTATCCTTGAGAACTCTAGCATTTCTAGGGTTCAACACTCCTATTTCTTTGGCAATGCAAAATCTGTCCCCTCAGTCTGGGCAGGTGTCAATCATGGAGAATGGGCATGTCCTACAGACTTGAAAAAGTTTTGGAGTCAAGTGAGAGACTAATTGTTTATTCCTTACACTTACCATTACTCATCTTGACAAAAGTGCCTGAAAACAGCTGTGTCAAGGAGGCTCGGGGATCTTTGTGACCCACAGTGCCCACACCTCAGAAGCTCCTGTCAGGACTAAAGAAGAAGCTGAGGAGCATTCACCCGCTGAAAACATTCTTCAGTTGTTGAGTTTTCTTTACACAGAGATCCTTTGCTGACTTGACTAAAGAATTTTCAGAGTTGCTGGTGCCTACAGGATGGGCATCTTTGGGGGTGTGGCCCTGCATGCTGAGCACCCTTGACCTGGCTGAACTCTGCTCATGTGGGGTGGGGGTTCCATCTGAGGCCTCTGCAGCCAAAGGGACAGATGGGCTGCCTCCTTCTGTCCATTCTCTGACTGCTGATTACAGCTCGTGGGATCCCTCACCCATTGCTCACAGCCTTGTCCCACCTCTCATCCTGAACTTCCCCAGCCGTATCATAGAGCCAATCAGAATGAGACCCTTGGGTTTGGATTTGAGTCCTTGGTTCCCATGGCAAGATGTTTGTTATACTTTGTGTGTGGGTCAGTTTTGCAGCAGCAGCACCGAGGAGCCTGGAAACCGCTCAGCGCGGAGCATCCCACTGCTTGGCAGCCCACCTCTGCAAACGTAATTTGTTTAATTTCTATTGAGATGCCTTCACTTATTTTTCTTCTGCTAGTCAGCCCATTGAGAAAATTCCTTTTCTTTTCTGTTTCATAATTAGTTCTTTCTTTGGTGTATAGTTAAGGTATACAATGTGATATTTTGACATACGTATACATAGTGAAAATTCATTTCTTAAATCATGTCTTATTTTTTTTCAGAATATTACAGATGTGCACACATTTTGGTTACATAGTTTGTGTATTTTAAGTAAAAGTTATATTTGCGCCCCTCACCCAGAAAATGTGCAGTGTACCCATACAGTGTACCTTTTGGGTGGGAATTTACCCATCCCCTTCTCCACTCTCCTACGCTCTGGAATTGCACTCAGTTTTGCTTCCATGCGAGCATAAAAATGTTGATCAACTAGTTCCAGTTTAGTATTGAATACGTGAGCTGTTTGTTTTTTCATTCTTGTGGTACTTTACTTCAGAGAATGATGTCTAATTCCATCCAGGTTGTTATGAAAGACATCAGATCACCATCTTTTTTATGGCTAAATAGTATTCTATGGTAAACTTATACCACATTTTATTAACGTGTTCATGAATTGAAGAGCACTTGGGTTGTTTCCACATCTTTATGATTATTAAGTGTGCTGTTATGAACATTCAAGTGCAAAAGTGTTTTTGATAAAATGTCCTTTTTTTTTTTTTTTTTTGAGATGGAATCTCATAAAAAGCTGTTGTCCTGGGTGGAGTGCTGTGGCATCAGAGCTCACAGCAACCTCAAACTCTCGGGCTTACGCAATTCTCTTGCCTCAGCCTTCCAAGTAGCTGGGACTACAGGCACCTGCCACAATGCCTGGCTATTTTTTTTGGCTGTAGTTGTCGTTGTTTGGCAGGCCTGGGCTGGATTCGAAGCAGCATGCGCTTGAGCTACAGGTGCCGAGCCTCAAATGTCCTTTTTCCTTTTGGGTAAATATCTAGTAGTGGGATTGCAGAATTGAGTGATAGATCTACTTTTAGTTCTTTGAGGAACCTCCACACTACTTTCCATAAAGGTTGGACTAGTTTGCAGTCCTCCAGCAGTGTACAAGTGCTCCTTTCTCTCTGCATCCATGCCAGCATCTGTTGCTTTGGCACTTCCGATGTGAGCTATCATCCACAGTGAAAATTCTTTCATCTGAGATTTTATTTTATTATTTCTAATATTTCCATTTCACTTTTAAAAATATATGGAGACTGAGGCAGGAGGATAGCTTGAATCCAGGAATTTGAGGTTGCTGTGAGCTAGGCTAGAATCCCATGGCATTCTAGCCTGGGCAGAGTGAGACTTCGTCTTAAGAAAAAAAATCAATAAAAACAAACAAACAAACAAAACACTGAAAGTTTCCTCTTCACTGCCTAAACTCTTCATCTGTTCAAGCATGTTTCCTGTCTTTCCCTATAGCCCCTTTAACATTTTTACCATGGTTAAAGTACCTCTGTGATAATTCCAACCCATAAGCCCTCTCTAGCTCTTGGTATATCAACTATTTTCTCTGATGATGGATCACATCTTGCTTTTTTAATGTGTAATATAACAGTACAGAATATATAAATAATATTTAGGCTCCTAAATGGCATGCCCCATTTTCATTGTGGCCATCAGTTTAGGAAACTGAGTCAAACTAATTTATAGCTGAACAAGGTGTGGACTTTGTTGTGACTTTAGTTAGATCCAGTTTACTACTGACTTCAAATGATAGGAGGGTAGGATTATAACTTTCCTCTAAGAAGGGGTGGATATGAGTAAAGGTGGGGTTTCTTATTCTCTCGCTCTTCCCTCAGCCTTTAGCAGGCCTGTGCACTTTAGCTCTTCTGCCTTTTCCTCGGCCACAGGCAGCTATTGCCTTGTGCTCAGAGAGGTCTGGAGTGACACTGGGGCTGTTCCCTCTCTGCTGTGCTTCAGGTGGGGGTCTCTCTTTCCTTCCCTAGCTCCTTCTCAGCGGCACTGATTTCTGTGTAGAATTCAGTGACGTCCTGGTTTGCCTAGAGGTTTTCTTCTCAGTTCTCTTGTTCTGCCCAAGACTTCAGCATGTCCTGTGCTCCTGCACGCTGCGTATAAAGGGAGAAGGTGGGTGGTCTTTATCAGATGTCCTTCACCCCCTCCCCTCAGATATAGATATCTGATGCCTCATAGTCTGGTTTAAAGGGACTGCTAAGTCACCAAACAACATTTATGAGATTAATGAGATACTACAAAAACCAGAACTCAGGAGATAGTCACAAAGAAACTTACAACATTTAAAGCTTATACTGAATTTCTCATTATTTTTAAAAAAGCTAAGTGACATACATAGAATCCAAAAATTCTTATAGGGGCTTCTATATAGAAACATTGAGCATGGGGATACTTACCTGAGATATGTATTTGGTACATAAATTTCTAGAACAGTGTTTTTCAACTTTTTTCTCACAGCACTTTGTAACCTATAGTTAAATGCCCACAGCTCATTTAAATTATGTTGATTTTTTAAAAAAGAGCTAAAAAAAAAAAAAAGAATATACTTACTGTGCTTTGAACTTCTTTCAAAAATAATTTGATTAATGACCTTTAAAATTCTTTGTGGCACTACTTTGAGATACCATCTAACTCCAGTGAGACTGGCCTATATCACAAAATCCCAAGACCAGAGATATTGGCGCGGATGTGGAGAAAAGGGAACACTTTTGCACTGCTGGTGGGAATGCAAATTAATACATTCCTTTTGGAAAGAGATATGGAGAACACTCAGAGATCTAAAAATAGATCTGCCATTCAATCCTGTAATCCCTCTACTGGGCATATACCCAGAAGACCAAAAATCACAACATAACAAAGATATTTGTACCAGAATGTTTATTGCAGCCCAATTCATAATAGCTAAGTCATGGAAAAAGCCCAAGTGTCCATCGATCCACGAATGGATTAATAAATTGTGGTATATGTATACCATGGAATACTATGCAGCCTTAAAGAAAGATGGAGACTTTACCTCTTTCATGTTTACATGGATGGAGCTGGAACATATTCTTCTTAGTAAAGTATCTTAAGAATGGAAGAAAAAATACCCAATGTACTCAGCCCTACTATGAAACTAATTTAGGGTTTTCACATGAAAGCTATAACCCAGTTACAACCTAAGAATAGGAGGAACGGGGAAAGGGAGGGGAGGGTGGGAGAAGGTGGGTAGAGGGAAGGGGATTGGTGGGATTACACCAGCAGTGCATCTTACAAGGGTATATGTGAAACTTGGTAAACGGTCTGTGAAGCTAGTGAGTGATGCCCCATGATTATATCAATGTACACAGCTATGATTTAATAAAAAAAAATAAAATAAAACTCTTTGTGGCACACCTAAGATTCTCTCATGGCACACCACTGTGCCCTAGCATGAGCTCATAGATGGCTCACTTCTCCTAGCTTTATAAAACCAAGTCAACTTTGTCTTGGTATGTTTCAAGCTATTTTCTATATAGTGGCTTAAAATAGTGCCTCATGTTGGTATGGATTTAAGCTGAAGAAATGATCCCATTCACAATTGAAAGAAGAAAAGCTACCTAGAAATTGTGATGGTTAATTTTATGTTTCAACTTGACTGGGTTAAGGGATACCCAGATAACTGGTAAAACATTATTTCTGGATGTTTCTGTGAGGTTGTTGGAAGAGATTAGCATTTGAATCAATAGACTGAAGGAAGAAGATCTGCCCTCACCAACATGGGCAGGCATCATCCAGTCCATCGTGGAGAGCCTGCATAGAACAAAAAGGCAGAGGAAAGGTGAGTTGGCTCTCCCTGCTGGAGGTGGAACATCTATCACCTCCTGCCCTTGGATTTCAGAGCTCCAAGCCCTCAGGCCTTCAGACTGGAACTGAATTAGTCCACCAGCTTTCCTTGTTCTCTAGCTTTACAGGTGGCAAATCGTGGAACAATAATTATGTGAGCTAATCCTTGATAAATCACCATCTTATATATATCCCGTTAGTTCTATTTCTCTGGAGAACACTGAATAATACAAGAATAAAGTTAATAAGAAATGCATATATTCTAACTAAAAAAAAACGTTTAGACTTCTGCTTATATTTAGATGTAGAAAGTTGTAGAGAACATTACTTCTACCCTAACAGTGAGAACCAAGTCTTCTTTTTCTTTATCAGAAAGATAGCTGGAACAAAACAGCCATAATGTGATATTCTCTTGCTGACCTGCTACACACACATTTTGGGTCAGGAGGTCCATGAAAAAGAAAAAAAAATAAAGTATTTTTAAGTACTAAAAAATGTCAATGAACTAAAATACAGAACTTGATTAACTTGTCTTAAGAGAGAGGAGTCACCAGGCTGCTTTCATCCTTGCTGGATGGAGGAGGGAAGGAGGAAGAAACTTCTAAAGATGACAGTAATAAGAAACAGTTGAATTTTTAACAAATATTTGTGTTTTTTTTAATTTTTAAATTTTTATTTTTTTGCAACAGTCTCACTTTGTCACCCTTGGTAGAGTGTCATGGAGTCATAGCTCACAGTGACCTCAAACTCTTGGGCTCAAGTGATTCTCTTGCCTCAGCCTTCCGAGTAGCTGGGACTATAGGCACCCACCACAACGGCCAGCTTTTTTAGAGATGGGATCTTGCTCTTCTTCAGGCTGGTCTTGAACTTGGGAGTTCACGCAATATACCCACCTTGGTCTCCCAGAGTGCAAGATTATAGGTGTGAACCACAGTCCCTGGCCTAATTTTTAACAAATAGTTGGAAGCTAAGTGTGGGTTGGCATGATGGTTTACAATGGGAGCCCCCACCATAAAGACACTGTACCCACCAACCAACTCTTTGCCATAGGCCTTCACCAAGAATGGGAAAGATGAATCAGAGATGGGTGAACAGGGGATTTGAGAGAAAGTTTTCCAAGGCATGTTGGCCTGATGAAAGCGGAAGAAAAGGCCAGGAAAGTGACAGTGACCTCTCTGAGGTTCTTTTTCTTTCTCCTCTTCCTCTTCTTTTTCTTTTACCCCCTTTTGGGAAACAGAAGAGATTAACAGACCATAAAAAAAAGGCCCCAATTCATCACTTTATCTTATCCATACTCTCTTCTCTGCAACCTTGTGCCCTCCCATTCATGAGTGACACTCTCATGTTCCCTTTCCATCATGATCTCTTTTCTTCCCCTCAGAAGTAACTGACAGGACTTTTAGAGTTTAGTTTTCTCTCTTAAAAACATCTTACATATACAAATCAAATAGTATGTGTTCTTGTGTTCTGGCTTATTTTCTCCAACATTATGCCCCATATTTCTGAGAATCATTTGTGTTGGTATAAATGGCTATGATTTGTTTGTGTTCCTGTGGAGCATACAGGAATTGTTTATGTTGCTGTGGGCAAGAATTGTATATCTGCATCATAATTTATTTATCTATTCTCCTGTTTGTTAATGAACATTTGGGTTGTTTCCATTTTTTTGGTTATTATGAGTAAAGCTAATATGAACATTCTTGGACATATCTCTTGGTAAAATCAACGTATACATTTCTCTTGGGTCTATACTTAAAAGTGGACTTGTTGGGTCAGAGGGTATGACTACTTTAAAATTAGTAGATAATTCCCGAGAGTTTCCCAAAGTACTTAGATCAATGTACCTTCCTTCTGGTAATAGGTAAGAGTTCCTAGTGTTCTATAGCTTCATCAAAATTTGATCGTGTTGGTGTTTTAAATTTTTTTTTTTTTTTTTGAGACAGAGCCTCAAGCTGTCACCCTGGGTAGTGCTGTGGCATCACAGCTCACAGCAACCTCCAACTCCTGGGCTCAAGCAAGTCTCCTGCCTCCACCTCCCAAGTAGCTGGGACTACAGGCACCTGCCACAACACCTGGCTATTTTTTGGTTGCAGCCATCATTGTTGTTTGGCAGGCCCAGGCTGGATTCGAACTCGCTTGCTCAGGTTTATGTGGCTGGCGCTTAGTCGCTTGAGCCACAGGCGCGGAGCCTTGGTGTTTTAAATTTTAACCATTCAAGTGGATGTGTAGTGGCATTTTATTATGTGTTTAAAAGTTTTGAAATTTTAAAATAAAACATTCATAGAAAAAAGAGACCAAATTATTAATACACATCTTGGTGAATTTTCTGAGGACAGTGAATACACCATGTAACCAGCTCTCCCTTTAAGAAACAGGACATCATCAGCACCCAGGAATCTTTGCGATGCCGTATTTCAGGGAATACCTTTCCCAAATATACCCACTATCTTCACTTCTAAGACCATATGTTAGTATTGTCTGGAATATTGTATAAATGGAATCAAAAGATTTTTCGTGTCTCAATATCTATTTTTTGCACAGCATTATGTTTGTGAAATTCATCATTATACTTGGGTGTAGTTGTAGTTTGGCCATTCTCATCATTGCATAGTATCTATTAACACATGTAATTCTGTAAATTTACAGTGATTTATTTTTCCATTCTGTTGTTGATGGGTACTTGGGTAGTTTCCAACTTTGGGCGTAATGAATAATGCCACCACAAATATTCTTTTTGGGGGGAGATGTTGTGTTTAATATATAAAATTGTTTATAGCAGTAGGGCTTAACACGAAAGTACAAATGAAAGAAAAGGTCCACATTTATTGCATAGAAACACTGAAAACATGATTATCTCCTTCTACAATGCATTAAAACATACAAACATTGTCAGGAACACCCCTTGGCTCACATTTTAGATTTAATTCATTAAATGTTCATTTTATGGCACTTTTTAAAAAATAATGAATTTTATTATAGGCATGTTGATTATCATTTTTATTTATGCAGGGTGTCCATAAAGGTCGTGTTCTGAGCACTTTCTATGTGCATAGCACTGCACCGTTATAAGTGTGGGGCATATAGTAATAAATAAATAATAAAGTCCTTGCTCTCATGGAGCCTCTATGGGGAAAGACAGCTATCAAACAAAACAAATAAATCTATAACCTGGCAGGCAGTTAGGGTAATGGGGAGAGGGTGTGGCAAGGAGGATGGCTTCTGTACACATCCCAACTCCTTAGGAGCAATGGAGAATGTTTAAATGTCAGTCTCTTTTGGGGGAAAATACAAACTATATTTTTAAAGTCATTTTTTTGGAGATTGTAAACTTCTGGTCAGACTCTTAAAAGTTCATAGTTCTGAGCAGCATTTCTGATTTTCTAATGAGAATCAGTACTGGTAAGTACATTATGGCTATACTAACAGGATAAGGCCCATATCGTGTGTGTGTGTATGTGTGCGTGTGGGGGGCACACACACATACATGTATATACACATACATCTGAATGGATTTGTAGGCCCATTTCACTATTTACATACATACCTACATATAGGAATGCATATATATTAGTGTTAACAGTATTACGTATTAATATGACATTATTTCTGGCTCTAATGAGACAAGTCTTTCACATAAATTCTTAGATTATATCCAGTTCCTCCAGGAACTACTAATATAATTTTGAGGCAGTTTATTGGTGCCACCAACTATGAACAGATGACACACATATTAGTTAGCCAGCAGCATCTGTGACAGTAACTGATGGGAAGACAAATACCATCCTTAGCCACAGCCGGCAGCGTACCTGAGTTATCATTAGAAAGATGGGTGACCATCTTCTTCATCTGACTTGTCTCATCAAAGAGAAGTCCAATGACAGGTCTTTCAAGATTTTACACATGGAGAAGAATATAGGAAACTTTTCTCCCAACTCCTGTACTTTCATTTTATTTATTTTTTTTGTAGAGACAGAGTCTCACTCTGTAGCTCTCGGTAGAGTGCCGTGGAGTCACACAGCTCATAGCAACCTCCAATTCCTGGGCTTAGGCGATTCTCTTGCTTCAGACTCCTGGGCAGCTTGGACTACAGGTGCCCACCACAAGGCCTGACTATTTTTTTTATTTTTATTTTTATTAAATCATAGCTGTGTACATTGATATGATCATGGGGCATCATTCTGGCTATTTTTTTTGTTGCAGTTTGGCCAGGGCCGGGTTTGAACCCGCCACCCTCGGTATATGGAGCCAGCGCCCTACCCACTGGGCCACAGTTGCCGCCCCTGTACTGTCATTTTTAAACAGTTAAGTTCTGGCCAGTTTTGTTAGAACCTATGATCTATAGATGTTTTTACAGCCCCAACCAGGAAACACCCTCTTTATAGTTATTGAGAAGAGGAAAGAGCTCAGGCTTTCAATGTAACTCTCACCAAACTACCTAATACTTCATAGAGTTCATTTCTGGTCATGTGGTTTCCTGTTCTAGAAGTTCTTCACAAGTTTTACTTCCACTATTTTCATCTTCTTTAGAACAGTTTCCTGAATCTTGACTAGTTTGGAAACTGCATTTTGGGGGGGTCTTCATCATTTGATTAGTTTTTTCTAAGCCATCATGTGTAGATTTTCAGTTATACAACATCTTTCAGTTTCTTCCTTGGAAGTTGAAAGCTGAGGATTCTCTAATGGTTGTTTAGAGAAAGACTGAGAGAAAAGAGGAATTTCAGAAGATAAACAACAACCAGGACAACAAATAATGCAGTGCAAATTGGAGCTATTAGTCAGGTTTTGGAAGTAGTTCCTGATTTTGTTTTCTCACACATGATATCACTCAAAACGCTGCTTTTATTCCACTTTTCATCCACAAGATGTGCTTGAGATTTGACCCAATATGCCGTCAGTGGTTTTGCAAGTTAGAAATAGTAAAATCAGTTCTTTTTCTTTACAATTTTGATCTCAGCATTTGAAATATTTTTCTCAAAAATGGTTTCATAACTTAGTAGGTAATCCTGCTTCACAGGGCTTTTTTCAGGCTGTTTTGGAGCACAGATGTAGACACACAGTGAATTGCTAATGGATTTCTTATTAATGACTGGAGGAAGCATGATCGTTTGTGTTTCAATATCAATTGTTTCTTGTCTCTTTAGACCAAAGAGACGTATTATTTTCATTCGATGCTTGTACAGGGAGAAAGTAAATTTCTTTTGGGAAAGGTTTTGAGGAAAGACATGCAGGGGAGTCTTAACATTTTCACAGGTAAGTGTTTGTTTCCATTTATAGGAATGGTTCCCAGGATTGTTTTGTGAAAGGGCAGGGAGCCACTGAACTTGAAAGCTTGTTTGCATGTGCATTATCCCACTTAAGAACATAGCTCTGGTTTTTAACATCTATATTTTATAGTTTATATTTTCTGGTGTGGTATTTATACAACACACAGGACGGTAGATGCCAAGTTTCTTCTGCAAACATAGTCTTACTTTAACTTTTCAACAATAGGTAATCTCTGGTGAGAATTTATAAATTTCATCTCTGGGTTGAACAGTTTCAGTTCTTTTTTTTTCTACACATTGAGGGTTTTTCCAGATAACTAAGCTACATGTGAAGCTTGGACTATCCAAAACCAACATGATACTCTTTTTTGTTGTAGGAAGAGAGATGTTTATTTTTATGGCCTTATCCTCAGCTTCTAGGTGTATTTCTGGAGGACAAATTGGAGCTTCTTGAAATGGTATAAATGAGTCAACCTCATACCATGAAAAGTGTTTTTTCCTCTTGCTGCTCTTATACTCAATTTCTTTTCTTTTCTTTTTCTCTTTCTTTCCTTCCTTCCTTCCTTCTTTCTTTCTTTTCTTTCTCTTTCTTCCGACAGTCTCACTATGTTGCCCTTGGTAGAATACTGTGGCACCACAGCTCACAGCAACCTCAAACTTGAGCTTAAGTGATTCTCTTGCCTCAGCCTCCCAAGTATCTGGGACTACAGGCACCTGCCACAAAGCCCAGCTATTTTTTTGTTGTAGTTGTCATTGTTGTTTAGCAGGCCTGGGTGAGGCTCTAACTCCCCTCCCTGGTGTATGTGGCCAGTGTCCTAATCACTGAGCGACAGGCACTGAGCCATACTCAATTTAATTTCTTCGTAAGCATTCAGCTCAAGTGAAGAAAGTTGCATTTAGTGTGAGTCATATATATGACTTCCAGATAATTTTGTTCAATTATCCATTCCAGGTTTTTGATAATCTGCTGAAAATGTCACATTTCTGACTGACTCACTTTAGGATAAAGTTGTTGTGTATGATGTTGACCTCTACATTTTGAGGATATTTTAGATTTTTTAATTTTTTTTTTTTTTTGAGAGAGTGCCTCAAGCTGTCACCCTAGGTAGAGTGCCATGGCATCACAGCTCACAGCAACCTCCAACTCCTGGGCTCAAGCGAGTCTCCTGTCTCAGCCTCCCAAGTAGCTGGGAATACAGGTGCCTGCCACAACGTCCAGCTATTTTTTGGTTGCAGCCGTTATTGTTGTTTGGTGGGCTCAGGCTGGGTTCAAACCCACCAGCTCCAGTGTATGTAGCTGGTGCCTTAGCCACTTGAGCCATAGGCGCTGAGCTGATATTTTAGAATTTTTCCCACCAGTGGCTGAGGGCAACACCCACAGCATCTTTGTGACCAGCACCAGGGTTGTTGCACCCAGGAGGATGAGTATCCTGGCCAGCTGCTACAGGCCCCACCAGTCACATCTGACACTTCAAACAAAGCCATGGGACTAGCAGGAAAACTTAGTGCTCTCTTTCTCTCTCTCTCTCTCTTTTTTTTTTTAAAGAGATGGCATCTTACTCTGATGCCCAAGCTATAATGTAGTGGTGCAATCACACTAGCAGCAACCTTGAATGCCTGGGCTCAAATGATCTTCCTATATCAGTTTCCCTAGTAGCTGGAAATACAGACATATGCCACCATATCCAGCTATTTTTTTTTTTAATTAAAAAAATTTTTTTTGGTAGCGGTGGGATCTTGCTGTTTCCCAGGCTTGTCTCAAACTCCTGGCCACAAGAAATCCTCCTGTCTTGGCCTCCCAAAGTACTGGGATTACAAATGTGAGCCACTGTGCCTGGTCAAATATTCTGATGTATGTTCTCTGGAGAAAATATGTATATCTGCTGGGTATATTCCTGGGAACAAAATTGCTGGGACCTAAAGTGTGTATATGTTCACATTGGTAAGTCCTGCCAGCTTTCCAAAGTGATACAAATCTACACTCCTGCTATTGGTAAAGAAAAGTGTTGATTGCTCCTTAATCTGACTAGATTTTTCAGTTTTTTCCTTTCATTTTAGAAATTCTGGTGGGTGTTTAGTGGTATCTTGAACCCTTCTTCATATTTATTGGTCATTTGGATATTCTCTTTTTTATGAAATCTCTATCCAAGTCTCCTGCTCATTTTTATGTTGATTTGTAGGCGCTCTTTACATATTCTGAAGATGAGTCTTTTGTTGGTTACCTGTTTTGCAAATATCTTTTCTCACTCTGTGGCTTGCTTTTTCACTCTTTGTAATTGTATACTTTAAACTCAAGTCTTTGATTTTAATTTTGTCAAGTTTATTAGTCTTTTATTTTATGATTGACGTCTTTATGTCCCAGTTAAGAAATCTTTGCTTCCCTCCAGGACATGAAGATGGTCACTTATTTTTGTGTATTAGAAGCCTTACTGTTTTGTCTTTCACATTTATTTATTTATTTATTTTTATTAAACCATAGCTGTGTACATTAGTATGATCGTGGGGCACCATACACTTGGTTCATAGATGGTTTGACACATTTTCATCACATGAATTAACATAGCTTTTGTAGCATTTTCTTAGTTATTTTGCTAAGACCTTTACATTCCACATTTACTAGGATTCACATATACCCTTGTAAGATGCACCGCAGGTGTAATCCCAGTAATCCCCCTCCTTCTCCCTCCCTCCCCCTCACTCCCCTCCCTTTCCCCTTTCTCCCTATTATTAGATTGTAACTGGGTTATAGCTTTCATGTGAAAGTCCTACATTAGTTTCATAATAAGGGTGAGTACATTGGGTACTTTTTCTTCCATTCTTGAGACACTTTACTAAGAAGAATATGTTACAGCTCCATCCATGTAAACATGAAAGAGGTAAAGTCTCCATCTTTCTAGCCTATATCACAAAATCCCAAGACCAGAGATGTTGGCGTGGATGTGGAGAAAAGGGAACACTTTTGCACTGCTGGTGGGAATGCAAATTAATACATTCCTTTTGGAAAGAGATATGGAGAACATTTAGAGATCTAAAAATAGATCTGCCATTCAATCCTGTAATCCCCCTACTGGGCATATACCCAGAAGACCAAAAATCACACCATAACAAAGATATTTGTATCAGAATATTTATTGCAGCCCTATTCATAATTGCTAAGTCATGGAAAAAGCCCAAGTGCCCATCGATCCACGAATGGATTAATAAATTGTGGTATATGTACACCATGGAATATTATGTCTTTCACATTTAGATGTATATCACTTGGAAGTTTTTATTTGGATGGTGTAAGGTAGATTTTGTTTCATTTTTTTCCATGTGGATAGTCAATGGACCCAAAATGATTTTTTGAAACAAAATGCCTTTGTGGGTTTGCTGCTCTGTCATATCTGACCTGGCCAGAGGCTTTGGCTGGCACCTCTTTGGCCAGCGGGAAGGAAGCACTGATGTATCTTGCTCCATTTCATCTCAGGTATGAGCACAGAACATCTCTTGAGGACTAGAGTACAGTCAAGAAAGGTTATATCTGTCCATAATACTTTATTGAGGACCCAGGAATGTTGAAAGGTATAATCACAACACAGAAACTAATGAACAAGAACAGCGCAGAGCCTTTTCCTAGGCATCCTTATCAGGGTGGCTGCTAGTCTGTCTCTATATGGAGAAAAAGATGGCTCATCCCCCATCCTTGAGAGCCTCTTTCACACCCCAGGGTATAAGCCAAATGCACTACTCCCAAGTCCCCTAGAAGGAGAAGGATTCCCCCTTCCCTGCCTCCACCCCTCGTGTCCCCACTGAGCTCAGGCATTTATTATCATGATGTTATAGTTCCACAGGAAGGATTAGTGGCTAAGTACAGGGAAGTCTCTCTGTAAGGCACAGCTTTCTGTATAGGTGAACACACAACTGAGGGTTCCATAATAAAATCTAAATTGAATTTAAATGATTAAACACAATTTAAATGAACTTTGATAAAATTAAATATTTAATAATGGAAAACTTTAAAGAAAACAAAGATAAAATACATATTCTAAAGTTGAAATAGGATACAGAACAGAAAGTTTGCAGCCCAGATAGGTACCTGGGTTTTGAATGAACCCCTTTGAGACGGGTTTGGGAAAGTATACTTTTGTTGTAAAGAGTAGTTTGCAAGAATGTTGCTGTAACTAGTAGGGATCAGTTATGATTGTGGGGGTCTCTGAGGAGGCACAAGGAATAGGTCAGAGGGATGGTTGATGGGGGCCACCTTTATAACCGACAGAGATGGCACTGGAGGATATGGCTCTGAGGGAAAGTCAGAAAGGCAAAATGAGGCTGCTTTGCCCACAGGCATAGAGAAACAGAGTGGAATTCCTGATGACGGTAGGGGAGGACTGAGCCAAGCAGATGACCAGGATGACCTTAACATTCCCTTTATCTTGACTGGATCCCAGACGGCCTTCATCCTGGCTCTAGACCTCCTTTTCCTTAGAGTACTTACTTTAGAACACTTGTAATTCTTTCTCTGCCCCTTTGAGACATAGATCTTTTAAAAAGCCTCTTGCCAGTTTTTACAATCTAAAAATATCTTTTTTAAGGACCTGGGAGCTATCTATCTCTGTGAAATGTCATTCACCAAGACTGGTAGCACCCCGATCTCTCAGCCTCTGTGGGAAGGTAGGAGATTCCCCTCAGCAGACGCCTTACCCCAAGTTGCAAAATCACCTCCTGTCATAAAGATATGTAGAGTTTACTTTTCCTGTGGATAAAGTCAATTAGCAAACACAAGTAGCCTGTGACCTTTCCCTAATGTCCTCCAGTTCTTTTCCATTAACTCATCCTAGTGCTTAAAAACCCTCCTTGTCTTTGTTTCAGTGGAAATGAGTTTAGCCCGAGTTCTGGCCTCTATCCTCTATCGCAATAGCCTTGAATAAAGTCTTTCTTGCCTGCTTAACTTTGTCAGATGCAACTTCTGCTTTGACACAGGCCATAGATAAATGAGTTAAGCAAGGAGGACAAAACTGTGTAGATGACTATTGCTGCTAGGTCCTTGACGGTGTAGCAGAGAAGGCATCGGAAATAAATATACATTATGGTGCCATAAAAGAGGGTCACCATGGGGAGGTGGGAGGCACAGGAGGAGAAGGCTTCCCAGCAGCTAAGGGGATTTTATTATAAGAAAAGCAAGGAATATTCCCAGGTAAGAGATGATAAAGCATATGAAGGTGGCCACCAAAGTTGTAAGTCCTGTGTTAACTTGATGAAAGTGGAGGAGTAGGACAATTTCAGCAGAGAGGGTTGATGTCGCAGAGAGAGTGGGGGGTAACACTGGAGTCACAGAAGAGAGGCCAGTTTATCAGAAGAACTATTATAGTAAGAGGGTATGGAGGTGAGAGAGGGAGCAGGGGACAGTGGCAGGGGCTCATGGCGGTGACATGCTGGAAGGGGGTCACAGATAGCCACATAGTGGTCAACGGCCACAGCTTCCAGGAGGCACCTTTGTGTTCCAAGAAGAAATACATCTGAGCTGCACACCCAGCATAGGAGATGGACCTCTTCTACAGAAAGTTCAGCAGCATCTTGGGAACGATGGTTGTTGTGTAGCAAACCTCAGCAAAAGACAGTTGCTGAGGGAAAAATACATGGGCATTTGGAGCTGAGAGTCAGAGAGGATGGCCAGGATGGTGAGCAAGTTTCCCACAACGGTGACCATGTACATGATGAGGAACAGAGCAAAGAGCACCTTCTGGTCCCCAGGCCAGGTTTGGATGACCCTTTCATGATCCTATGTGCATCGATGAATATAGAAAAGCCTAGAATTTTCAATCTAACAAGTTTCAATTTATTCTTATCTCTTCTAAAATTCCTGTAAATGGTCCATTATTCTGTCTTCCTTTGCACCGTGCACAAAAAATAAGTTGAGCAATAAAAAAGTTTAACCTGTGCTAAATGCAGGACATCAGAGAGTAGAATTGCCCTTGGGAAAAATCCCAGAAGGACCTCAGCGATGCACACTCCTCTAGTTCCTAGTCGGTATTATTCAAATATGTCAGATTGTGGCTCACCTCTCTGCTACCCTTGCAAACAAGACAAAACAAATAAAAAACCCAAACATCTAAGTGACTCAGGTAAATAATGCTGACATAAGCCTACCGTGTTTACAGTCACCCTTTTGGAGTCAACATTTCCACTTACACCCTGTAAAAAGCTATATGGTATATAAACTTATCTATTAAAATATTTTTACGCACTGGGGATGTAATGCATTCACAATTATTCAACACTGTTGTATTAACCACTCAGGGAGAACCCAGCCCTGGGATTACGACAAGGAGTAATTCAAGTTCCTTCTCTTAAGGATGATGCATTCTAGTGGGGGAGGCAAAGTTTTAAATGAAAGTGCAATAAAAGGCTGCAGATGTTGTGATGAATGCACTAGAAAGGACCATAGCATAGTGTCCTGTTTTTACTAAGAGCATACATTTTAAAATCAGCTCCTTCACTTTCTGGCTGTGGCCTTGGACTCGTTACCTGACCTGTGATTCTTCTTGTCCTTATCTCTAACGTGGGGTAGTAAATACTTCCCTCCTCCTCTGTCATCTTGCCTTATCCCTTCCTTCACCTCCTGCTCAAATCCCTTTCCCTGTCAGGTATTCCTGGATGCTCCTGGAAGCAGCGATTCTGTATTTCGTTGCAGAATGTTGCAGCTCTCATATTTTTTTTATTAGCCACCCTTCACTTGAGTTTGTGAGACTTTGTAGGAGAAATATTTGTGCTTTGTATGATCTGAAAATGAGTATGCGATTAAGGCAAATAATACTAATCTTGTCTAAGATATATTGAATCCTTACCTTGTGTCAGGCACTTACCTAAATATTTTGTGTATATTACCCAAAACAACCCTACCAACTGATTCTCAAGAGTATTCCCTTTTAACAGATAAGAAAACCAAGGTTAAAGTTGTTAAGTGATTTTCTCAAGACCGTGCAGCTGGGAAGGGTCAGAGCCTGGATTCCAACCAGGATGGATGGGTCTTAAACATAAAACAACATCTCACGTTTTAGTAAGGCCTCAGAAGGTTATGCTAGAAGCAAATGTGCAGGGTGTTTTTTTCCCAACATGGAAATTTTCTACTGTAACAGCTTTATTTCCATGGCTGATCAGCTCTCAAAACTCACATTCTATGTAGTCCCTTACTGTGATTGCTAGGGACAGGACCTTTCTCCAACCTCATGTGGCTGGTGCTGTGTGTTCAGTGTTAGGGCAGAGGAAACTCCCCAGGGCATAGGGTTGGGTTGGAATCCTAGCTCCACCTTCTATTCACGATATCTTTGGCAAAATCAGCATTCTACGTTTTACTTTCCTCATACATAAGATAAAGTAGAACTTGCCTCTAATGCTCTTGTGTGAAGAACAGGTTTGTAAGCCACAGACATGGTACATGTTACAGGAAGTGATAAATTGGCTGCTACAGAAGAAACTGGCAACAGGCGGCTGAGTGAGGCTAACTGCAGAGGAAAACAGACAGGACTTTCAGCCAGATGAATCCAGGAGGCTAGGGTCAGAAGCATGCAGGGGCCGGGTGTTGCTGCAATTAGAATTCCATTTCTGTTTTCTCCCATCACCACGGGCATTGTTCTTCAAGGATTCCTGTGATTTTACCCCCTGACCATTTCTTGAGTCTCCTGACTCTTCATCTCTCCCACCAGCACTCTGGGAAAGGCCATCATTTCCCACCTGGATTATTGCAGTCCCACCCCAGTGATGTACCTGGTGTCCCCACATCCCCTCCTGACTGCTCCTCCCCATCCATCCTCTGAGCTACAGTGATCTTTTCACAGTCAACATTTGGTCATCTAACTTTTTAGGTTAAAGTCTGTGGTAATTTTCAAGGGCTGCTGTAACTAAGTACCATAACCTTGGGTAGTTTAAAACTATAGATATTTGTTCTTTCACAATTCTGGAAGCTGGGAATCCAGAACCAGGTGTCAGCTGAGTTGGTTTCTTTCAGAGGCTCTGGGGGAGGGGAACCTGCTCCATGCCTGTGTCCTGGCTTCTGGGGGTTGTGGACGGTCCCTGGTGTTCCTCAGCTGGTGGACCCCTCACTTCAGTCCCTGCTTCTGCCTTCACCCGGCATCTTCCCCATGCTGGTTCCTGAGCTTGCACATGGCATTCTACTCTCTGTGTCCAAATTTCTCTCTTTTTATAAGGACACTGGTGCTGGGTCTGGGCCCACTTTAATCCAGTATAACCTCATCTTAACTTGATTATATCTACAAAGACCCTACTTTCAAACAATGTCACATTCTAAGATTCAGGGGGCCACACTATTCAACCCAGTACAAAGTCTTTCTTCATTTAATGAATATTTACTGAGTCCCTATTGTGTGTCAGGAATTCCACATCTCTTGGACGACTTCCCACTCCCTTGGATAAAGGTTCATTAGCCGGTCCAGCTTCACCCCATGCCTACTTTCCCCAGTGACTTCACCCAGTCCCTCACCTGGGGTCAGGTCCCTTCCCACCTGGGCCCATGACATCCTCATCTCAGATGCTTCTCCACTAGGCTTTTGTACTTTGGAGACCAGCTCAGCCATCGCTTTTCTAGATCAAATCACCCATTATATATTCTCTGGCTCCTATCACAGTCTGTATTTATTCGTTTATCAATATGATTAATATTTTTCTTCTCCTTGACATGAGGATCCTCTTTCCTTCATCTTACTATTATGTTCCCAGAGCTTGGTACAGCGTCTGGCACGGTGTGGGTGGTCAGTAAATGTTTGCTGAAGAAATGAAGCTGGGGCACATCAGGGTAAAAGCCAGAACTGGGTGTTAATTAAGCTAAACAAAGGTGGTGACTCTGCAGTGTTCCTTCATTTATCTATTGTGCAGAACTTGTGCCTGAGATTCCTAATCAGGTGATTGGCGACACTTTGCTGTGGCCACATGTTTACCTGAGCTACAAACAGGGACTGGACATGGCCCTTGAGTGCTCAGTTCCTCCCATTTCTGGTACTCAGCCCCTGAGTGCATCCTGCAGACTCTGCCCCTACAAGTCTCTTAGTTGGTCAGCCTCTCTGTCTCGGCCATTCCTGCCTTCACAGAGACCTTTATCATCTCTGGCCTCCAAACTGGCTCCTGGCAGATGAGACTGTCCCCTTCAGCCCAGTCCTCTTCTTTGTAAGCAGATCAATTTTTACAAAATGCAAATCTGAATAAGTTGCTGTATTAATTTGATAGGGCTGTTGTAAACAAAGTGGTGGTGTAAACAACAGAAATGTATTGTCTCGCTGTTCTGGGGGCTGGAAGTCCAAAAATAGCTTGTTGTCGGGATTGTTTCCTTCTGAGAACTATGCTGGAAGGATGTTTTGGACCCCTCGCCTCAGTTTGTAGATAACTGTTTTTTTTTTGTTCTGTTTTTTTGAGACAGAGTCTTACTCTGTTGCCCAGGCGACAGTCCCCTGTGTCTCTTCACATCATCTGCCCTTACACATGTGAGTTTCTGTTTCTACCTCCAAATTTTCTCTTTTTATAAGGACACTAGTCCTGCTGGATTAAGACCCACCCTGATGACTCATTTTAACTTGATAACCTCTGTTAGGGCCCCATCTCCAAGTAAAAAATAATGCCACATTCTGAGGAATTAAGGGCTAGGAATCCAACACAGGTTTTGGGGCTGACATGATTCAACCCCACAATTCATCCTGAGCAGCCACTTTTGTGCTGTCTAAGCCTCCCCGTTACTGGCAGAGGGAGGCCACGCTCCTTCACACTGCTCACTGAGCATCCGGGATGGCTCATGCCGGGCCCTGTTGCCTCCTCTCTTGTCTTTCTCCCTAAGTCCTTGCATTCCATGCTCCTATGGTAAAGCATTTCCTGCTGCTCCTTGCCGAGGAGACATACGTAATTCCACCTGCCTGAAGATGCCCGTCCTCCTGTCTGAGCCCTTACTCCTCACCCTTCAGGCTCAGATCGGATATCCCTTCCTTTCAGAAGCCTGCCCTGAGGTTCCTCTACCAGTTCTGGATCTGTGCCCCTCTTGTACACACAATACGGAACTGAGTCTTAGTGCTCACAACCTGGTCCTTCCCACTAGACTGTGGGCTGCCCAACCATGAGGTCTGCATCTGGTTCCCTATTACCCCACCCCACCTGGCCTGGTGCCTGGAACACAATGGTCCCTTGATAAATATTTTCAGAATGAAAAAATGTCTGGAGGGTCATTCAGGATTCTGAACAGATGGAAGGATGAAATGCAGTGGGCCCCAAGCTGCTGTCTAAAGAGCAGCTCTCCGTTTCATTCCGCATGGGTGGAGAATGGCAGGAATGGCAGGGGTACCCTCTTCTTGAAGCTGCCTCTTGGTTTCTCATTGCTTCAACTTCAAAACAGATCCCTTGGGGCTCTGAGTGGAGAAACTCTTAGAGATCATGGAGTCCAATTCCCTCATTTTAAAGAAAGGAGAAATTGAGGCTGGATGGGAGGCAAGACCTTAATTATCATGACATTTTTATTGAGGCATTTTATTTACAAAGTCAAGAATGGAAACTGGGCCTCCTGGCTCCTCCATGAAAAGTGGTCATATGGGTGGAGGCTGAGAGAATGGGGTCTGGTCCACTTTCTAGGGATGTGGTCCTGCCTCTCATCCGGCCAGTGGTATAAGGCAAGTTATCTGACCTCCCTGTGACAGAATTTCTCCACCTGCAGAGTGGGGATAATGGGAGTACCTATCTCAGAGGTGTTGGGAGGACTCAGTGAGCAAAGGCAGGTAAAAGCACCCCCCTAAACATTAGCTATTTGTACTAAGAGGCAGAGAAAAACATTTTAGTGAAGTAACCAGTTGTGGTTAAATTTTGGAAGCTTGCCTTGTCTGCACTTAGGTTAACCAAACATGTGAAAACTGGAGGAAGCTTAGTCATAGTGACCACCCACTCCTTTTTGTATACATGGATAATGCTTGATTTCATTGGGTTCATTTGGACAATAACATGTGGAAACCTTTCCTGATTTGCTGATGTCTTATCAAAACACTCCAAGTGATTATTGCCAAGGTTTGATTCACAGACACTCTGGAGCCACACTCTGCCACGGCAGGCTGTGAGGCTGGCAGACCTAATAGATGCAGGCCATGAACGGTGACTATTTAATCCTGGTGCTTCCTCCAGACAGATGTCTTCTCTCCACCGCAGTCTCTCCGGGGGCAGAAGCCCCTTTCTGTGCCACGTCTGCCAATTGATTCAGACTCCACACTTTGCCTGAAGGTTGCAGCCTCCTGACATTCCCCTCAGTGACTGCCTAGAGGAGGAAAAAGGAGGGGAGCAGATATGTTGATAGGGGTCACACGTTATCCAGACACAGCTTCAGATTCCTTTCTCATTCCCAACTCTGGTGTTGGCACCATCCCAACTCCTTATTCCAGAAGCACAGCCACGCAGAGCCACTGAGTGAGGACTGTGTGGTCTGGAGACCTCTCCCAGCCGTGGGGCTCTAACCTTCCTTTGCCAGCCCCCTTGGGGCCTTTTGTGTCTGAGGGAGCAGGGTGTTCTCCCTGCCTGCTGGTCTCTCCGGAAAATCCACTCTGTGCCATCTCCAAGCACCCGGCAGAAGGGAGGCCATGCTCCTTCCCACAACCCATGGTGATGGAACATGTCAGTACCATTTCCCTGGTGTGGAGAATATTCCCAGGCTTCACGGCCATGTCTCACAGGTGTGATTCAGCTCCCTGTTGGTGGGTGACTAGGGTGTAGGAACAGTGGTGGGTACTTTAGAAGATGAGATGGAAGTGAAATGCTATTTTTTCTTTTGTGTGGGATAACTCGGTATGGTGGGAGTAGCAGTTTTCAGGCAGAGGAAAGGTGTGGTTGGTGAAGTGCATGTGTGTGCATGCTTGGGCTAGTTCAGATACAAGGGGGGAAGGTAGATTAGAGTTCTATGTCAGTAGATCAGGCACCATTAGGTTCTCTGGGTTCAAGGGATGTTGGTGATGTTAGGGGCTCCTTAGTGCCAGATTTTCAGTATGGAATCAGATAAAGTTTTACATCATTTATCTGTTGGGAAGTTGTTAGAATTATCCCAGTTCCAGCTGCAATAGTGGCCCAGCAGCTCCTTCTCGTTACCATCCTCTGTTAGTAGATGTGGAGTCATCCGCCCTCCAGGGAGCATCTCTGGCACTGTCTTAGTCAAGGAGGGGGAAATGCTAAGATAGACACAGTGAACGAGATGAAATTAAACATTGCTGAGAGACAAGCAAAAGGGTATGGGAAGAAGAAGATGCCAAGCGTGAGGTGATTGCACAAAATCTGCAGGAAGGCGGGGTCCTAGGTACAGACTGACAATCGAGTTGATGAGGCCCAACATGTTTCATCTAGCACCAAATCTACTTAAACTTCCCTCTGGGTTAAAGGAGGGGCACCACGCCAGGCACTGCCGCAGCGCTGAGGGGGTGTGGCTTGTCCAATGTTCCTCATTGGTGTCCGCCAGGATGTCACACTGGAACGTGAGTGGTCAGGAGAGAAAGCCAGAATCCTCAGCTCAGGCATCACACCAGATCTGCAGTCCCCTGGACTTTCACACCTTGGTGGTCAAGTAGCCCTTTCTGGGAACTATTTTTAGCTCTTAGTTCTCTGTGCAGCTGCCTCTTGTCAATTACTGGTCAACTAATAGGCAACTGAGAAACAGGTACAGCATGCTGGTTCACTACATAGCAGGATTCTGATTTATCAGGATCCTAATTTATTGTTGATCTAGTTTACTCCTGTCCCTTCTTTGAATTACCATAGCATAGAATGAAACCAAGATTCTAATCCTCAGGTTTTCCTGAGGCCCAAGAGAAGATTATAGGCCACCTGTTACAATAATTTTTTCCTTCCAGTTTGCTTCCAACTTTTATGATTCTTCTTCGCCATATATTCCTTAGGAATTTAAAAAATAATTCTTTACATGTATATTAAATTAATATTTTAATTGACAAATACAATTGTGTATATTTATGGAACATGGTGTGATGTTGTGACATATATGTACATTATACAAAAATTAAATAAACGTAATTAATATATCCAACACTCCACCCACTATTTAAAAATAATTCTTTTAAATGTTTTGTTTAATTTTCAATTGACAAATAATTGTATATATTTATGGGGTACAATATGATGCGTCACCTCAAAAATATAATGCATCACCTCAAATATCTATATTTATGGAGTACAATATATGCATCACCTCAAATATCTATTTTTTTTCATTGCGGTGAGAGCATTTAAAATACATTCTTTCAGCCTTTTTTTCTTTGTCACCCTGAGTAGAGTGCTGTAGCATCATAGCTCATAGTAACCTCAAACTCCTGGGCTCAAGTGATCCTCTTGCCTAAGCCTCCTGTGTAGCTGGGACTACAGGTGCCCACCACTATGCAAAGCTAGTTTTTCTATTTTTAGTAGAGATGGAGTTTACTAAAAATAGAATGAATGCTCAGGCTGGTCTCAAACTCCTGAGCTCAAACAATCCATCTGCCTCAGCTTCCCAGAGTGCTAGGATTACAGGTGTGAGCCACTGCACCTGGCCCTTTGAGCTGTTTTGAAATCTATAAGATGTTATTATTAGCTATAGTCACGAGAAGCATTCCTCCTGTCTAACTGAAATTTTGCACCATTTGACCCATGTTCTACTTTTCCATGCCCACCTCTCTCCCCCTGCTGCCTCTGGTAACTCCTGTACTGCTCTCTGCTTCTCTGAACTTGACTTAAGATTCTACATGTGAGCGAGATGGTGTGGTATTTGTCTTGCCATGTAGATTATTCCACTCAGCATCATGTCCTCTCAGTTCTTACATGTGGTCGCAAATGACAGACATTCTGCTTTAAAAAGTAATTCTTAATGTTGAACTCCTTCAATATTTGGTACACAAAAATAGACATTTTAACTCTACAGCCACTAAGGGAATTATAATTATACTGGGGAATTATAATTTCCTCCCAATAATTACATCAAACCACCGTCATATTTATTTATAAGATTTCTGATATACCTTTACTAGTTGGACTATTCTCCTTCACCCCCTTTTCCTCACTATCACTTGCAGTTTTTTAGAGGCTTCAAAAGAGGCATTCATTTGCACATGTCAAGCTAAATCTACATTTTTCTCTGGCCAATATGTGTCTGTGGATATTATGTCAATTGGTGTTTTTTTTGTTTTGTTTTTTATTTTCGGTTTTTATTTTTTTATTATTTTTTTAATTAAATCATAGCTGTGTACATTAATGCAAGTATAGGGTAAATGCTGGTTTCATATGCATCTTAAAATACTTTCATCAAACTGGTTAACATACCCTTCACTGTGTTTTCCTAGTTACTGTGTTAAGACATTTATATTCTAAACTTAGTAGGTTTAACTTGTACCCTTGTAAAATGCACTGTAGGTATGGTCCCACCCATTACCCTCTCTCCACCCATTCTCCCTCCTCCGCCCCTCCCTCTCCTCTTTCCCCTTCTTTTTGGGCTACAGTTGGGTTATAGCTTTCATATGAAAGTGTGGGTGCTTATAAATTGGTTTCATAGTAGGGCTTAGTACACTGGATACTTTTTCTTCCATTCTTGAGATACTTCGCTAAGAAGAATATGTTCCAGCTCCTTCCATATAAACATGAAAGAGGTAAAAATCTCCATTTTTTTTTTGGCCAGGGCTAGGTTTGAACCCACCACCTCCGGTATATGGGGCTGGCACCCTACTCCTTAGAGCCAAAGGTGCCACCCAAAATCTCCATCTTTTTTCTTTTTTTTTTTATTGTTAAATCATAGCTGTGTACATTAGTGCAATCGCCTGTACCCATTCTAAGATGCACCATAGATGTGGCCCCACCCATTATCCTCCCTCCACCAAAACCTCCCCCCTCCCTTCCCCTTCCTTGGCCCTTTTCCCATAGTTTTGTGCTATAGTTGGGTTATAGCCTTCATGTGAAAGCTATAATTTAGCTTCATAGTAGGGCTGAGTACATTGGATACTTTTTCTTCCATTCCTGAGATACTTTGCTAAGAAGAATATGTTCCAGCTCCATCCATGTAAACATGAAAGAGGTAAAGTCTCCATCTTTCTTTAAGGCTGCATAATATTCTATGGTATACATGTACCACAATTTGCTAGTCCATTCGTGGGTCAATGGGCACTTGGGCTTCTTCCATGACTTAGCAATTATGAATTGGGCTGCAATAAACATTCTGGTACAGATGTCTTTGTTATATTGTGACTTTTGGTCTTCTGGGTATAAACCTAGTAAAGGAATTATAGGATCGAATGGTAGGTCTATTTTTAGATCTCTAAGTGTTCTCCAAACATCCTTCCAGAAGGAACGTATTAGTGGGCATTCCCACCAGCAGTGTAGAAGTGTGTCCTTTCCTCCACATCCATGCCAACATTTCTGGTTTTGGGATTTTGTTATGTGGGCTACTCTTACTGGGGTTAGGTGATATCTCAGAGTAGTTTTGATTTGCATTTCTCTGATGATTAAGGATGATGAGCTTTCTTTCATGTGTTTGTAGATCTTGCGTCGGTCTTCTTTAGAGAAGTTTCTCTTCAAATCCCTTGAAGAGACTTTTCTTTTCTTGCTAATACATTTGAGTTCTCTGTGGATTCTGGTTATTAGACCTTTATCGGAGGTATAACCTGCAAATATTTTCTCCCATTCTGAGGGCTGTCTGCTTGCTTTACTCATTATGTTCTTGGCTGTGCAGAAGCTTTTTAGTTTGATCAGGTCCCAGTAGTGTATTTTTGATACCGCTTCAATTGCCTGGTGAGTCCTCCTCATAAAATATTCACCCAGGCCGATTCCTTCAAGAGTTTTCCCTGCACTTTCTTCAAGTATTTTTATAGTTTCATGTCTTAAGTTTAAATCTTTTATCCAGTGAGAGTCTATCGTAGTCAATGGTGAAAGGTGTGGGTCCAGTTTCAATCTTCTACAGGTTGCCAGCCAGTTTACCCAGCACCATTTGTTAAATAGGGAATCTTTTCCCCACTGCATGTTTTTAATTGGCTTGTCAAAGATCAAATAATGGTAAGTAACTGGATCCATCTCTTGGTTCTCTATTCTGTTCCAGACATCCACTTCTCTGCTTTTGTGCCAGTACCATGCTGTTTTGATCACTATCGATTTATAGTACAGTCTCAGGTCTGGTAGCGTGATTCCTCCTGCTTTGTTTTTATTGCTCAGTAATGTTTTGGCTATTCGAGTTTTTTTTCTGATTCCATATAAAACTAAGTATTATTTTTTCAAGATCTTTAAAGTATGACAATGGAGCTTTAATCGGAATTGCATTAAAATTATATATTGCTTTGGGCAGTGTGGACATTTTAACAATGTTGATTCTTCCCAGTCATGAGCATGGTATGTTTTTTCCATCTGTTAACATCTTTGGTTATTTCTTTTCTTAGAGTTTCATAGTTCTCTTTGTAGAGATCTTTCACGTCCTTTGTTAGGTAAACTCCCAAATATTTCATCTTGTTTGGCACTACTGTGAAAGGAATAGAGACCTTGACTGTTCGGCTTGGTTATTGTTGGTATATATAAAGGCTACAGATTTATGGGTGTTGATTTTGTAGCCTGAGACATTGCTTTATTCCTTGATCACTTCTAAAAGTTTTGTAGTAGAATCCCTACTGTTTTCCAGATATACGATCATATCATCTGCGAAGAGTGAAAGTTTGATCTCTTCTGACCCTATGTGGATACCCTTGATCGCCTTTTCTTCCCTAATTGCAATGGCTAAAACTTCCATTACAATGTTAAAGAGCAATGGAGACAATGGGCAACCTTGCCTAATTCCTGATCTAAGTGGAAATGATTTCAATTTAAATCCATTCAAAACGATATTGGCTGTGGGTTTGCTGTAGATGGCCTCTATTCATTTAAGAAATGTCCCTTCTATACCAATTTTCTTAAGTGCTCTGATCATGAAGGGATGCTGGATATTATCAAAAGCTTTTTCTGCATCAATCGAAAGAATCATATGGTCTTTATTTTTAAGTTTGTTTATGTGTTGAATTACATAGATTTACATATATTGAACCAGCCTTGAGACCCTGGGATAAATCCCACTTGGTCATGGTGTATAATTTTTTTGATGTGTTGTTGGATTCTGTTTGTTAGGATCTTATTGAGTATTTGAGCATCTATATTCATTAGTGATATTGGTCTATAATTTTCTTTCCTTGTTGGGTCTTTCCCTGGTTTGGGGATCAAGGTGATGTTTGCTTTGTAGAATGTGCTGGGTAATATTCCTTCTTTTTCTATATTTTGGAAGAGGTTTAGTAGTATAGGTACTAGTTCTTCTTTAAATGTTTGGTAGAATTCTGATGTAAAACCATATGGTCCTGGGCTTTTCTTTTTAGGGAGATTTTGTATAGTTGATGCTATTTCAGAACTTGATATAGGCCTGTTCAACATTTCCACTTCATTCTGGCTAAGTCTTGGTAGGTGGCGTGCTTCCAGGTATTGGTCGATTTCTTTCAGATTTTCATATTTGTGAGAGTAGAGTGTCTTGTAGTATTCGTTAAGGATTTTTTTAATTTCTGAGGGGTCTATTGTATTTCATCATTACCTTTTCAGATTGATGAAATTAGAGATTTTAAGAGGCGGAGCAAGATGGCAGCCGAGTAACAGCTTCCTTGCATCTGGGCACCGTGAGTCTGGGGAGATTGGACTCCAGGCATCTCTGGCTGGTGGGAACTGCCTATCATCACTCCTATGAGGATACAGGGACTCAGTGAGAGACTTCTGGACCCCAAGAGGAGGACTAAAACAGTGGAAAACCGGCAAGTGGTCTCGTGTGTTCAATCCGTCTAAACCCGCCCAGAACTGTAAGTTCAGTAGCAGCGAGACTGCAAACCAGAAAGGCCTTACCTGTGAACTGTTTTGATGTCCTTGGACTTGGCACTGAGTTGAACTGCCTTGGGGAAGGCCTGAGCGGGAGTGCGGAGAACTTTGGCCGTTGTCTAGGGCCCCAGTCTGAGCCGCTGAGCCAGACGGAGCTAATAGTGTTTGGCAGTGGGTCACACGGAACCATTGTCAGTGATCTGCCCCGGCAAGCTCCACACTCAGGGTCGCAGAGCTAGAAACGGGTGGGAGCTGGTAACCCAGCAACCAAGTAGCCTAAGGGTGGGGTCTGAGCCGCCTTGCAGCCCTAACCCTCAGGGGCAGAGTGAGACCGGTTTTGGCACACTGGGTAAGTGGATAGCCACTTCAGCAGTGATTCCAGCGAGAAAGCTGGGAAAGCTTCTGCTCAGCAAGTTTACAAGTTCAAAGTGCCTTTTAAGTGGGCTGAAGAGAGATTTGGGGTGTCTACCTGCTGGGGTTTGAGAAATCAGCAGCCTCCAGTCGTATCAGAACTGTGACTAACATCTCATACCCCAGAAGACCATGTGTTGCCCAGACAATATTCAATAACATATACAAACTGCTTTGTTTTTGGTTGTGTATTTTTTTCTTTTTTTTTGTTTGGTTTTTTTTTGTATGTTTGTTTATTTTGATGTTGTTGATGTTCTTTTGTTTTTTAATTTCAATCTTTTCCATACAGATCCCTTTTTCTTTCTCAATTTTTCTAGTTTAATTATAATTTCCCATTGCTGCCTTTTTTAATAACTACAACTTCATTTTTGCTAGTGTTTCTACCACTATCATTTGGTTTTTCACCCAATTTTATCCCCATAAAGTTTTCTGTTTGCTTGTTTTGGTTTGATTTATAGCATTTTTGTCTTTCCTCCCTACTTGGTGGAGGTGGGGTACTGTGTCTGATCAGGTTAGCAAAGAGCTGCTGACCTCAAGGGAACCACCCAACTGGGCACCCCCAGAAGGTGGGTTTTTTTAAGGTTGTGTCAAAGTACCCTACTGTACACCTATATTGCCCTGTCTCCCTCTTTCTGTGCCTCTCTTCTTTTTGTCAATATTCCTTATCCCTACCCCCTCTCCTTTCTCTATCTTTCTTTTTTTTTCTTATCACTCGGTCCTACTTTCTTTCATCCCATTTTTGCTCTTCAACCTTCTCACCCTTCTGGTCCTGTAACCCTTGGTCCACAGGCACGAGAACTCAAAGAGCAAGAGGAAGTGAAAGGAAAATTAGGGCAAGGAAACAGATTAAAGAAATCACTCATGAGGAAGAATCAGCAGAAAACTCCAGGCAACATGAAGAACCAGTCCAGAATAAACCCGCCAAGGGACCATGAGGTAGCTACTGCAGAGGATTCCACCTATACAGAAATGTTAGGAATGACAGAAAGGGAATTTAGAATACACATGTTGAAAACAATGAAAGAAATGATGTAAACAATGAAGGAAACTGCTAATAAAGTGGAAAATAACCAAAAGGAAATCCAAAAACAGAATCAAATCAGAGATGAATGATATGAAGAATATAAAAAGGATATAGCAGAGCTGAAGGAAATGAAACAGTCAATCAGGGAACTTAAAGATGCAATGGCAAGTATCAGCAACAGGTTAGACCATGCAGAAGAAAGAATTACAGAGGTAGAAGACAAAGTTTTTGAGATAACTCAGATAGTAAAAGAGGCAGAAAAGAAGAGAGAGAAAGCAGAACGTTCACTGTTAGAATTATGGGACTTTATGAAGCGTTCCAACATACGAGTTATAGGAATTCCAGAAGGGGAAGAAGAAAGCCCCAGAGGAATGTAAGCCATACTAGAGAATATTATAAAAGAAAATTTCCCAAACATCACCAAAGATTCTGACACACTGCTTTCCGAGGGATATCGGACCCCAGGTCGCCTCAACTCTAACCGAGCTTCTCCAAGACACATTGTGATGAACCTGTCCAAAGTCAAGACAAAAGAAAAGATTCTGCAAGCTGCCAGGAGTAAGCGCCAGTTGACCTACAGGGGCAAATCCATCAGAGTGACCGCAGACTTCTCTAATGAAATTTTTCAAGCAAGAAGACAATGGTCATCTACCTTTAATCTACTTAAACAGAACAATTTCCAGCCCAGAATTCTATACCCTGCTAAGCTAAGCTTCAAAATTGACGGAGAAATCAAATCATTTACGGATATGCAAACATTGAGGAAATTCACCAGAACAAGACCAGCTCTACAGGAAATACTTCAACCTGTTCTGCACACTGACCACCACAATGGATCAGCAGCAAAGTAAGAACTCAGAAACTAAAGGACAGAACCTAACCTCCACACTGATGCAAAAGATAAAACTAAGCAATGGACTCTCACAAAATAAGCCGAATAGAATACTACCACACTTATCAATTATCTCCATAAATGTTAATGGCTTGAATTCCCCACTGAAGAGACATAGATTGGTTGACTGGATTAAAAAACACAAGCCATCCATTTGCTGTCTGCAAGAAACACACCTGGCTTCAAAAGACAAATTAAAGCTCCGAGTCAAGGGTTGGAAGACAATTTTTCAGGCAAACGGAATTAAGAAGAAAAGAGGAGTTGCAATCTTATTTTCAGATACATGTGGATTTAAAGCAACTAAAGTCAAAAAAGACAAAGATGGTCACTTTATATTGGTCAAGGGAAAACTACAACAAGAAGACATTTCAATTCTAAATATTTATGCACCCAATTTAAATGCTCCCAGATTCTTGAAGCAGACCTTACTCAGTCTGAGCAATATGATATCTGATAATACCATCATAACAGGGGACTTTAACACACCTCTTACAGAGGTGGACAGATCCTCTAAACAGAAATTAAACAAAGATATAAGAGATTTAAATGAGACCCTAGGACAACTATGCTTGATAGACGCATATAGAACACTCCACCCCAAAGATAAAGAATATACATTCTTCTCATCACCCCATGGAACATTCTCCAAAATTGATCATATCCTGGGACACAAAACAAATATCAACAGAATCAAAGAATTGAAATTTTACCTTGTATCTTTTCAGACCATAAGGCACTAAAGGTGGAACTCAACTCTAACAAAAATGCTTGACCCCACCCAAAGGCATGGAAATTAAACAATCTTCTGTTGAATAACAGATGGGTGCAGGAAGAAATAAAACAGGAAATCATTAACTTCCTTGAGCATAACAACAATGAAGACACAAGCTACCAAAACCTGTGGGATACTGCGAAAGCAGTTTTGAGAGGAAAATTCATCGCTTTAGATGCCTACATTCAAAAAACAGAAAGAGAGCACATCAACAATCTCACAAAAGATCTTATGGAATTGGAAAAAGAAGAACAATCTAAGCCTAAACTCAGTAGAAGAAAAGAAATATCCAAAATCAAATCAGAGATCAGTGAAATTGAAAACAAAAGAATCATTCAGAAAATTAATGAAACAAGGAGTTGGTTTTTTGAAAAAATAAATAAAACAGATAAACCATTGGCCAGACTAACTAGAAATAGAAAAGTAAAATCTCTAGTAACCTCAATCAGAAACGATAAAGAGGAAATAACAACTGATCCCACAGAGATACAAGAGATCATCTCTGAGTACTACCAGAAACTCTATGCCCAGAAATTTGACAATGTGAAGGAAACGGATCAATATTTGGAATCACACCCTCTCCCTAGACTCAGCCAGGAAGAAATAGACCTCCTGAACAGACCAATTTCAAGCACTGAGATCAAAGAAACAATAAAAAAGCTTCCAACTAAAAAATGCCCTGGTCCAGATGGCTTCACTCCAGAATTCTATCAAACCTTCAAGGAAGAGTTTATTCCTGTACTGCAGAAATTATTCCAAAAAATTGAGGAAGAAGGAATCTTCCCCAACACATTCTATGAAGCAAACATCACCCTGATACCAAAACCAGGAAAAGACCCAAATAAAAAGGAGAATTTCAGACCAATCTCACTCATGAATATAGATGGAAAAATTCTCAACAAAATCCTAGCCAATAGATTGCAGCTTATCATCAAAAAAGTCACTCATCATGATCAAGTAGGCTTCATCCCAGGGATGCAAGGCTGGTTTAACATATGCAAGTCCATAAACATTATCCACCATATTAACAGAGGCAAAAATAAAGATCACATGATCCTCTCAATAGATGCAGAAGAAGCATTTGATAAAATCCAGCATCCTTTTCTAATTAGAACACTGAAGAGTATAGGCATAGGTGGCACATTTCTAAAACTGATTGAAGCTATCTATGACAAACCCACAGCCAATATTTTACTGAATGGAATAAAACTGAAAGCTTTTCCTCTTAGAACTGGAACCAGACAAGGTTGTCCTCTGTCACCTTTACTATTCAACATAGTGCTGGAAGTTCTAGCCAATACAATTAGGCAAGACAAGGAAATAAAGGGAATCCAAATGGGAGCAGAGGAGGTCAAACTCTCCCTCTTTGCTGACGACATGATCTTATACTTAGAGAACCCCAAAGACTCAACCACAAGACTCCTAGAAGTCATCAAAAAATACAGTAATGTTTCAGAATATAAAATCAATGTCCACAAGTCAGTAGCCTTTGTATACACCAATAACAGTCAAGATGAGAAGCTAATTAAGGACACAACTCCCTTTACCATAGTTTCAAAGAAAATGAAATACCTAGGAATATACCTAACGAAGGAGGTGAAGGACCTCTATAAAGAAAACTATGAAATCCTCAGAAAGGAAATAGCAGAGGATATTAACAAATGGAATAACATACCATGCTCATTTATGGGAAGAATCAACATTGTCAAAATGTCTATACTTCCCAAAGCAATCTACCTATTCAATGCCATTCCTATCAAAGTACCTACATCGTACTTTCAAGATTTGGAGAAAATGATTCTGCGTTTTGTATGGAACCGGAAAAAACCCCGTATAGCTAAGGCAGTTCTCTGTAACAAAAATAAAGCTGGGGGCATCAGCATACCAGATTTTAGTGTGTACTACAAAGCCATAGTGCTCAAGACAGCATGGTACTGGCACAAAAACAGAGACATAGACACTTGGAATCGAATTGAACACCAAGAAATGAAACTAACATCTTACAACCACCTAATCTTCGATAAACCAAACAAGAACTTACCTTGGGGGAAAGACTCCCTATTCAATAAATGGTGTTGGGAGAACTGGATGTCTACATGTAAAAGACTGAAACTGGACCCACACCTTTCCCCACTCACAAAAATTGATTCAAGATGGATAAAGGACTTAAATTTAAGGCATGAAACAATAAAAATCCTCAAAGAAAGCATAGGAAAAACACTGGAAGATATTGGCCTGGGGGAAGACTTCATGAAGAAGACTGCCATGGCAATTGCAACAACAGCAAAAATAAACAAATGGGACTTCAGTAAACTGAAAAGCTTCTGTACAGCTAAGGAGACAATAACCAAAGCAAAGAGACAACCTACACAATGGGAAAGGATATTTGCATATTTTCAATCAGACAAAAGCTTGATAACCAGGATCTATAGAGAACTCAAATTAATCCACATGAAAAAAGCCAACAATCCCTTATATCAATGGGCAAGAGACATGAATAGAACTTTCTCTAAAGACGACAGATGAATAGCTAACAAACACATGAAAAAATGTTCATCATCTCTATATATTAGAGAAATGCAAATCAAAACAACCCTGAGATATCATCTAACCCCAGTGAGAATGGCCCACATCACAAAAATCTCAAAACTGCAGATGCTGGCGTGGATGTGGAGAGAAGGGAACACTTTTACACTGCTGGTGGGACTGCAAACTAGTACAACCTTTCTGGAAGGAAGTATGGAGAAACCTCAAAGCACTCAAGCTAGACCTCCCATTTGATCCTGCAATCCCATTACTGGGCATCTACCCAGAAGGAAAAAAATCCTTTTATCATAAGGACACTTGTACCAGACTGTTTATTGCAGCTCAATTTACAATCGCCAAAATGTGGAAACAGCCTAAATGCCCACCAACCCAGGAATGGATTAACGAGCTGTGGTATATGTATACAATGGAATACTATGCAGCCATTACAAAAAATGGGGACTTTACATCCTTCGTATTAACCTGGATGGAAGTGGAAGACATTATTCTTAGTAAAGCATCAGAAGAATGGAGAAGCATGAATCCTATGTACTCAATCTTGATATGAGGACAATTAATGACAATTAAGGTTATGGGGGGGGAAGCAGAAAGAGGGATGGAGGGAGGGGGGTGGGGCCTTAGTGTGTGTCACACTTTATGGGGGAAAGACATGATTGCAAGAGGGACTTTACCTAACAATTGCAATCAGTGTAACTGGCTTATTGTACCCTCAATGAATCCCCAACAATAAAAAAAAAAAAAAAAAGAAATTAGAGATTTTCTCTTTTTTTTCTGGTTAGGTTGGCCAAAGGTTTATCTATTTTATTGATCTTTTCAAAAAACTAGCTTTTGGATTTATTGATCCGTTGTATAATTCTTTTGTTTTAAATTTCATTTAATTCTCCTCTGATTATCGTTATGTCTTTTCTTTTTTTTTTTTTTTATTGTTGGGGATTCATTGAGGGTACAATAAGCCAGTTACACTGATTGCAATTGTTAGGTAAAGTCCCTCTTGCAATCATGTCTTGCCCCCATAAAGTGTGACACACACCAAGGCCCCACCCCCTTCCCTCCTTCTCTCTTTCTCCCCCCCCCATAACCATAATTGTCATTAATTGTCCTCATATCAAAATTGAGTACATAGGATTCATGCTTCTCCATTCTTGTGATGCTTTACTAAGAATAATGTCTTTCACGTCCATCCAGGTTAATACGAAGGATGTAAAGTCTCCATTTTTTTTTTTATTTTTTTATTTTTTTTATTGTTGGGGATTCATTGAGGGTACAATAAGCCAGTTACACTGATTGCAATTGTTAGGTAAAGTCCCTCTTGCAATCATGTCTTGCCCCCATAAAGTGTGACACACACTAAGGCCCCACCCTCCTCCCTCCATCCCTCTTTCTGCTTCCCCCCCCCATAAACTTAATTGTCATTAATTGTCCTCATATCAAGATTGAGTACATAGGATTCATGCTTCTCCATTTTTGTGATGCTTTACTAAGAATAATGTCTTCCACTTCCATCCAGGTTAATACAAATGATGTAAAGTCTCCATTTTTTTTAATGGCTGAATAGTATTCCATGGTATACATATACCACAGCTTGTTAATCTATTCCTGGGTTGGTGGGCATTTAGGCTGTTTCCACATTTTGGCGATTGTAAATGGAGCTGCAATAAACAGTCTGGTACAAGTGTCCTTATGATAAAAGGATTTTTTTCCTTCTGGGTAGATGCCCAGTAATGGGATTGCAGGATCAAATGGGAGGTCTAGCTTGAGTGCTTTGAGGTTTCTCCATACTTCCTTCCAAAAAGGTTGTACTAGTTTGCAGTCCCACCAGCAGTGTAAAAGTGTTCCCTTCTCTCCACATCCATGCCAGCATCTGCAGTTTTGAGATTTTGTGATGTGGGCCATTCTCACTGGGGTTAGATGATATCTCAGAGTTGTTTTGATTTGCATTTCTCTAATATATAGAGATGATGAACATTTTTTCATGTGTTTATTAGCTATTCGTCTGTCTTCTTTAGAGAAAGTTCTATTCATGTCTCTTGCCCATTGATATAAGGGATTGTTGGCTTTTTTCATGTGGATTAATTTGAGTTCTCTATAGATCCTAGTTATCAAGCTTTTGTCTGATTGAAAATGTGCAAATATCCTTTCCCACTGTGTAGGTTGTCTCTTTGCTTTGGTTATTGTCTCCTTAGCTGTACAGAAGCTTTTCAGTTTAATGAAGTCCCATTTGTTTATTTTTGCTGTTGTTGCAATTGCCATGGCAGTCTTCTTCACGAAGTCTTTCCCCAGGCCAATATCTTCCAGTGGTTTTCCTATGCTTTATTGGAGGATTTTTATTGTTTCATGCCTTAAATTTAAGTCCTTTATCCATCTTGGATCAATTTTTGTGAGTGGGGAAAGGTGTGGGTCCAGTTTCAGTCTTTTACATGTAGACATCCAGTTCTCCCAACACCATTTATTGAATAGGGAGTCTTTCCCCCAAGGTATGTTTTTGTTTGGTTTATTGAAGATTAGGTGGTTGTAAGTTATTAGTTTCATTTCTTGGATTTCAATTCGATTCCAAGTGTCTATGTCTCTGTTTTTGTGCCAGTACCATGCTGTCTTGAGCACTATTGCTTTGTAGTACACACTAAAATCTGGTATGCTGATGCCCCCAGCTTTATTTTTGTTACAGAGAACTGCCTTAGATATACGGGGTTTTTTCCGGTTCCATACAAAACGCAGAATCATTTTTTCCAAATCTTGAAAGTACGATGTTGGTATTTTGATAGGAATGGCATTGAATAAGGAGATTGCTTTGGGACGTATAGACATTTTAACAATGTTGATTCTTCCCATCCATGAGCATGGTATGTTCTTCCATTTGTTAATATCCTCTGCTATTTCCTTTCTGAGGATTTCATTGTTTTCTTTATGGAGGTCCTTCACCTCCTTCGTTAGGTATATTCCTAGGTATTTCATTTTCTTTGAAACTATGGTGAAGGGAGTAGTGTCTTTAATTTGCTTCTCATCTTGACTGTTATTGGTGTGCACAAAGGCTACTGGCTTGTGGACATTGATTTTATATCCTGAAACATTACTGTATTTTTTGATGACCTCTAGGAGTCTTGTGGTTGAGTCTTTGGGGTTCTCTAAGTATAAGATCATGTCGTCAGCAAAGAGGGAGTGTTTGACCTCCTCTGCTCCCATTTGGATTCCCTTTATTTCCTTGTCTTGCCTAATTGTATTGGCTAGAACTTCCAGCACTGTGTAGAATCGTAAAGGTGAGAGAGGACAACCTTGTCTGGTTCCAGTTCTAAGAGGAAAAGTTTTCAGTTTTACTCCATTCAGTAAAATATTGGCTGTGGGTTTGTCATAGATAGCTTCAATCAGTTTTAGAAATGTGCCACCTATGCCTATACTCTTCAGTGTTCTAATTAGAAAAGGATGCTGGATTTTATCAAATGCTTTTTCTGCATCTATTGAGAGGATCATGTGATCTTTATTTTTGCCTCTGTTAATATGGTGGATAACGTTTATGGAGTTGCGTATGTTAAACCAGCCTTGCATCCGTGGGATGAAGCCTACTTGACCATGATGAATGACTTTTTTGATGATAAGCTGCAATCTATTGGCTAGGATTTTTTTGAGAATTTTTGCGTCTATATTCATGAGTGAGGTTGGTCTGAAATTCTCCTTTTTGTTTGGGTCTTTTCCTGGTTTTGATATCAGGGTGATGTTTGCTTCATAGAATGTGTTGGGGAAGATTCCTTCTTCCTCAATTTTTTGGAATAATTTCTGCAGTACAGGAATAAACTCTTCCTTGAAGGTTTGATAGAATTCTGGAGTGAAGCCATCTGGACCAGGGTATTTTTTGGTTGGAAGATTTTTTATTGTTTCTTTGATCTCAGTCCTTGAAATGGTCTGTTCAGGAGCTCTATTTCTTCCTGGCTGAGTCTAGGGAGAGGGTGTGATTCCAAATATTGATCCATTTCTTTCACATTGTCAAATTTCTGGGCATAGAGTTTCTGGTAGTATTCAGAGATGATCTCTTGTATCTCTGTGAGATCAGTTGTTATTTCCCCTTTATCATTTCTGATTGAGGTTACTAGAGATTTTACTTTTCTATTCCTCGTTAGTCTGGCCAATGGTTTATCTATTTTATCTATTTTTTCAAAAAACCAACTCCTTGTTTCATTAATTTTCTGAATGATTCTTTTGTTTTCAATTTCACTGATCTCTGATTTGATTTTGGATATTTCTTTTCTTCTACTGAGTTTAGGCTTAGATTGTTCTTCTTTTTCCAATTCCATAAGATCTCTTGTGAGATTGTTGATGTGCTCTCTTTCTGTTTTTGGAATGTAGGCATCCAAAGTGATGAATTTTCCTCTCAAAACTGCTTTTGCAGTATCCCACAGGTTTTGGTAGCTTGTGTCTTCATTGTTGTTATGTTCAAGGAAGTTAATGATTTCCTGTTTTATTTCTTCCTGCACCCATCTGTTATTCAACAGAAGATTGTTTAATTTCCATGCCTTTGGGTGGGGTCAAACATTTTTGTTAGAGTTGAGTTCCACCTTTAGTGCCTTATGGTCTGAGAAGATTCAAGGTAAAATTTCAATTCTTTTGATTCTGTTGATATTTGTTTTGTGTCCAGGATATGATCAATTTTGGAGGGTGTTCCATGGGGTGATGAGAAGAATGTATACTCTTTATCTTTGGGATGGAGTGTTCTATATGCGTCTATCAAGCACAGTTGTTCTAGGGTCTCATTTAAATCTCTTATATCCTTGTTTAATTTCTGTTTAGAGGATCTGTCCAGCTCTGTAAGAGGAGTGTTAAGGTCCCCTGTTATTATGGTATTATCAGATATCATATTGCTCAGACTGAGTAAGGTCTGTTTCAAGAATCTGGGAGCATTTAAATTGGGTGCATAAATATTTAGAATTGAAATGTCTCCTTGTTGTATTTTTCCCTTGACCAATATAAAGTGACCATCTTTGTCTTTTTTGACTTTAGTTGCTTTAAATCCACATGTATCTGAAAATAAGATTGCAACTCCTCTTTTCTTCTGAATTCCATTTGCCTGAAAAATTGTCTTCCAACCCTTGACTCGGAGCTTTAATTTGTCTTTTGAAGCCGGGTGTGTTTCTTGCAGACAGCAAATGGATGGCTTGTGTTTTTTAATCCAGTCAACCAATCTATGTCTCTTCAGTGGGGAATTCAAGCCATTAACATTTATTGAGATAATTTACAAGTGTGGTAGTTTTCTATTCGGCTTATTTTCTGAGAGTCCATTGCTTAGTTTTATCTTTTGCATCAGTGTGGAGGTTAGGTTCTGTCCTTTAGTTTCTGAGTTCTTACTTTGCTGCTGATCCATTGTGGTGGTCAGTGTGCAGAACAGGTTGAAGTATTTCCTGTAGAGCTGGTCTTGTTGTGGCGAATTTCCTCAATGTTTGTATATCCGTAAATGATTCGATTTCTCCGTCAATTTTGAAGCTTAGCTTAGCAGGGTATAGAATTCTGGGCTGGAAATTGTTCTGTTTAAGTAGATTAAAGGTAGATGACCATTGTCTTCTTGCTTGGAAAGTTTCGTTAGAGAAGTCTGCGGTCACTCTGATGGATTTGCCCCTGTAGGTCAACTGGTGCTTACTCCTGACAGCTTGCAGAATCTTTTCTTTTGTCTTGACTTGGACAGGTTCATCACAATGTGTCTTGGAGAAGCTTGGTTAGAGTTGAGGCGACCTGGGGTCCGATAGCCCTCTGAAAGTAGTGTGTCAGAATCTTTGGTGATATTTGGGAAATTTTCTTTTATAATATTCTCTAATATGGCTTCCATTCCTCTGGGGCATTCTTCTTCCCCTTCTGGAATTCCTATAACTCATATGTTGGAATGCTTCATAAAGTCCCATAATTCTGACAGTGAACGTTCTGCTTTCTCTCTCTTCTTTTCTGCCTCTTTTACTGAGTTAGCTCAAGAACTTTGTCTTCTACCTCTGAAATTCTTCTTCTGCATGGTCTAACCTGTTGCTGATACTTTCCATTGCATCTTTAAGTTCCCTAATTGACTGTTTCAGTTCCTTCAGGTCTGCTATATCCTTTTTATATTCTTCATATCGTTCATCTCTGATTTGATTCTGTTTTTGAATTTCCTTTTGGTTATTTTCCACTTTATTAGCAGTTTCCTTCATTGTTTCCATCATTTCTTTCATTGTTTTCAACATGTGTATTCTAAATTCCCTTTCTGTCATTCCTAACATTTCTTTGTAGGTGGAATCCTCTGCAGTACCTACCTCATGGTCCCTTGGCGGGGTTGTTCTAGACTGGTTCTTCATGTTGCCTGGAGTTTTCTGCTGATTCTTCCTCATGAGTGATTTCTTTTATCTGTTTCCTTGCCCTAATTTTCCTTTCACTTCCTCTTGCTCTTTGAGTTCTCGTGCCTGTGGACTAAGGGTTACAGGACCAGAAGGGTGAGAAGGTTGAAGAGGAAAAAAGGGATGAAAGAAAGGAGGACTGAGGGATAAGAAAAATAAAGAAAAATAGAGAAAGGAGAGGGGGTGGTTAAAAGGAATATTGACAAAAAGAAGAGAGGCACAGAAAGAGGGTGACAGAGCAATATAGGTGTATAGTACTTATTGGGTATAGTACTTGGGGTACTTTGATACAACCTTAAAAAAAACCCACCTTCTGGGGGTTCCCAGTTGGGTAGTTCCCTTGAGGTCAGCAGCTCTTTGCTAACGTGGTCAGACACAGTACCCCACCTCCAGCAAGTAGAGAGGAAAGACAAAAATGCTATAAATCAAACCAAAACAAGCAAACAGAAAACTTTACGGTATAAAATTGGGTGGAAAATCAAATAATAGCGGTAGAAACACTAACAAAAATGAAGTTCTAATTATTGAAATAGGCAGCCATGTGAAATTATAATTAAACTAGAAAAATTGAGAAAGAAAAAGGATCTGTATGGAAAAGGTTGAACTTGAAAAACAAAACAACAATCAACAACCTCAAAATAAACAAAAAAACCCCAACCAAACCAAAAAAAAAAAAAAAGAAAAAAACAAACACAACGAAAAACAAAGCAGTATGTATATGTTATTGAATATTGTCTGGGCAACACGTGGTCTTCTGGGGTGTGAGATGTTAATCACAGTTCTGATATGACTGGAGGCTGCTAGTTTCTCAAACCCCAGCAGGTAGACACCCTAAATCTCTCTTCAGCCCACTTAAAAGGTACTTTGAACTTGTTCACTTGCTGAGCAGAAGCTTTCCCAGGGAAGTGCTTGTCGCTGGAATCACTGCTGAAGTGGCTATCCACTTACCGTGTGTGCCAAAACTGGTCTCCCTCTGCCCCGGAGGGTTAGGGAGACCCCGCCCTTAGGCTACTTGGTTGCTGGGTTACCAGCTCCCACCCGATTCTAGCTCTGCAACCCTGAGGGCGGAGCTTGCCGGGGCAGATCACTCGCAATTGCTGCCTGTGACCCAGAGCCAAACACTATTAGCTCCATCTGGCTCAGCGGCTCAGACTGGGGCCCTAGACAAAGGCCAAATTTCTCCACACTCCCGCTCAGGCTCTCAAGGCAGTTCAGCTGAGTGCCAAGTCCAAAGACACCAAAACAGTTCACAGGTAAGGCCTTTCTGGTTTGCAGTCTCACTGCTACTGAACTCACAGTTGCGGGCGGGTTTAGACGGATTGAACACACGCGACCACTTGCTGGTTTTCCACTGTTTTAGTCCTCATCTTGGAGTCCAGAAGTCTCTCGCTGACTCCCTGTATCCTCTCATGGGTGATGATAGGCAGATCCCACCATCCAGAGATGCCTGGAGTCATGTCTCCCCAGACTCACGGTGCCCAGATGCAAGGAAGCTGTTACTCGGCTGCCATCTTGCTCCACCTCCCCTCTTTCTGTTTTCTTGAGGAAGGCTTGCAGTGCTATAAATTTCCCTCTTAGGACTGCCTTTGCAGTATCCCAGAGGTTCTGGTAATTCGTGTCTTGATTGTTGTTTTGTTCCAAAAATATGGTGATTTCCTTCTTAATCTCGTCTATAACCCATGTATCCTTCAGCATAAGGTTGTTTAGCATCCATGTTTTTGTATGGGTATGCAGGTTCCTGTTGTTATTGAGTTCAACTTTTATTCGATGATGGTCTGAGAAGATGCAATGAATAATTTCTATTTTTTAAAATTTGGTGAGGTTAGATTTGTGGCCTAGGATATGGTCCATTTTGGAGTATGTTCCGTGGGCTGATGAGAAGAATGTGTATTCAGTTTTTTGGGGATGAAATGTTCTGTAGATATTTGTTAAGTCCAGATTTTGAATGGTTGAGTTTAAATCTAAAATTTCTTTGCTTAGCTTCTTTTTGGAGGATCTATCCAGGACTGCTAAAGGGGTGCTAAAATCTCCAACTACTATGGAAGTGGTAATCAAGTTGCTCATGTCTGTTAGAGTTTCTCTCATAAATTGAGGTGCGTTGTGGTTGGGTGCATAAATATTAATAATTGAGATCTCCTCATATTGAGTATTACCTTTAACAAATATGAAGTGTCCATCCTTATCCTTCCTTATTTTGGTTGGTTTAAAGCCTATTGCGTCTGCGAACAGGATTGCAATGCCTGCTTTTTTCTGCTTTCCATTTGCCTGGAATATAGATGACCATCCCTTCACCTTGAGTCTATATCTGTCTTTTAATGTAAGATGCAATTCTTGTATGCAGCAGATATCTGGCTTGAGTTTTTGTATCCAGTCCGCCAACCTATGCCTCTTTAGACGACAATTTAAACCATTCACATTAATTGAGAGTATTGATAAGCCTTTCGAGAGACCGGTGGACATTTTTAATCCTTTTGCGACTGTGGAAGTTGGAATTTGATCAAAAATTTTTTGGGTGGGTTTATTTTTGTGGTTGAGAATTACGCTGGTCTTTAGGGAGGATAGGTCTAAGAATGTCCTGGAGAGCTGGTTTAGTTGTGGCAAATTTCTTCAACATGTGAATGTCGTTGAAGTATTTAATTTCTTTGTCATAAATGAAGCTCAGTTTAGCTGGGTACAGGATCCTGGGTTGAAAGTTATTTTGTTTTATGAGACTAAAAGTCGATGACCATCCTCTTCTAGCTTGAAAGGTTTCAGCAGAGAGATCTGCAGTTATTCTGATATTCTTCCCCTTGTAGGTAATGGTTTTCTTTCGTCTGGAAGCTTTCATAATTTTCTCCTTCACATTAACTTTAGTGAAATTGATTATGATGTGTCTGGGGGATGTCTTATTTGGATTGAGTCATGCTGGAGTTCTGAAACTGTCCGCTATCTGAATTTTGGAATCTCTTGGCATGTCTGGAAAGTTCTCCTTCATAATCTCATGGAGAAGAGACTCTGTTCCTTGTGAAGCTACTTCGTCACTTTCGGGGATCCCTGTAAGACGAGTATTGGTTTTCTTTAAATTATCTGAGAGCTCTCTGAGAGAGTGGTCTGTTTTTGTTCTCCATTTCTCTTCTTCTTTGAGGGTTTGGGAGCATTTGAAAGCTTTGTCTTCAATGTCAGAAATCCTTTCTTCTGCTTGCTGCATTCTGTTACTGAGGGATTCTACTGTGTTTCTCAGATCTTTGAGGGATGCAACTTCTTGTCTCAGTGTGTCGAATTCTTTGGTCATTTGGTCTTTGAATCTGTTGAATTCATGAGATAACTTTTGGAATTCTAATTCGATCTTATTTGTATCCAGATCCTGAATTCAATTTCTGACATCTCAGCTATTTGTTTGTGCATGGGGTCTTGTGCTCTTTCTGCCCCATTGATCCTTGGGGGAGTTGATGTACTCTGATTATTCATATTGCCAGAGTTTTTCTGTTGATTTAGCCTCATGATTGTTTTTCACCATTGCCTCTGGCTGTCCTCAGAGTTGAGGAGGTGTCTCTCCATGATTAGACCCCAGCAGGATCACTCTATTGTTGCTGGATCTTTGTAGGGAGTGACCCTGTGTAGTTCCTCTGGGGCTGCTCTAGCTAGGGAGTTCTGGTTGTGGAAGCAGCTCCGGTTTGTGACACACCCAGATCCAGCAACAGGGCAACCTCCCAGCACACGGTTCTGGGAGTGCCAGGTGCCCAGTGACTTTGGCACAGAGAGCCCAAGGCTCCAGCAGTCTCTGGCCAGGAGAAGAGCTCTGCACAGAGGCAGGGAGAGCTCCAAAGGGCACGCAGCTACCAGAGTCCCTGTCCAGATGAACGGCTAGTGTGGAAGCTGTGAGGACACAGGAGGGAGGACGCAGGGTTGCATGGCTCCCGCAGTTCCTGGTCAGGGAATGTGGAGGCCCGGTAGGTGCAGGTCACTGGTCGGGGGTCACTGCACAGCTCTTATGGAGGTCTGGGCGGCGCCAAGTCCAGGAGTTTGAGGTTGCTATGAGCTCTGACATTATGGCACTCTACCCAGGGCAAAAGCCCAAGGCTCCAGTGTGCCAAAACCGTCTCACTCTGCCCCTAAGTATTAAGGCTGTAAGGCAGCTCAGTCCCTGCCTTTAGGCTGCTCAGTCAGTAGATTACTTTGACCCGCCCAATCCTTGCTCTGAGACCCTGAGTGTGGAGCTTGCCGGGGCAGTTCTTTCACAATGGTTTCCTGCACCCAGCTCAGTGGCTCAGTCTGGGGCCCCAGACAATGCCCAAAGTTCTCCACACTCCTGCTGAAGCTCTCCCCAAGGCAGTTCAACTGAGTGCCAAGTCCAAGAACACCGAAACAGTTCACAGGTAAGGCCTTTCTGGTTTGCAGTCTCACTGCTGCTTGTACTTACGGTTGCCGGTGTGATTAGGTCGATCGAACACAGGCAACCAGTTGCCAGTTTTCCACTGTTTTTGTCCTCCTCTTGGGGTCCAGAAGTCCCTTGCTGACTCCCTGTATCCTCAAAGGGATGATTATAGGCAGATTCCACCAGCCAGAGATGCCTGGAGTCTTGTCTCCCCAGACTCACTGTTCCCAGTTGCAGGGAAGCTGTTACTCAGCCACCATCTTTAATCTCTCCCCGCCAATTGGTGGTTTTAAGTTGACTTCTCAAAATATCTTTTTATTTTGGCAACCATTTTATACCTCTGTTTTACACAAATGTTTTATTACTCCATGTATGTGTGGCAGAAAGATTAAATATTAGCACATGAATTAATTAATTATAGTCACATCAATTTTCTAATCTTCCCAGCAAAGATACCATTTTCTCATATACCATACAATTTCCATAACTGGTGTAATTGCTAGAGGTCATTGCTTGGTAAACTCTAGTTGAATCTGGCCATGGGGCATAATTATACTTCCTCTACCCAGGAGTAAGTTTTATACTGCTGGAGTATAAAACTGTGAGCACTGTGTATCTGTCGCCCATCATTGATCCTTAACTGGTTCATACTCTAGCAATTCTATCAACAGGGAGCCTAAGCTCTTTTATTCTTTCTGACACTGTAGCTCTGAGGGAGTAACAGTGAATATCATGCTATCAGTCACCTTGCTATGTGCCATGGTTAGGCTGGCTGTTAGTGTTCCCACAAATGCACCTGCTCTGATCTAAGCCTGCAGCACAACTGGCCATTGCTATTTAAACATACACTGCTATTGCTATTGATGTGACAACTGTCCCTTCTTTGGTGGGCATATGTATTCTCACCAAGGGTTATTGATGAACAGGATGCTGAGATGGTTAGGTAAAATGCACAGTCCATGCAAAGACTGCTTCTTATTTCTGGGCCAAATGCCAAGTTCAGTCAATTTCCTGGGAGAGGACTCCCTCTTGTGACCATTTAGACCACAGTGGTGAGTCTCCAGGAAAGTCATTTCTACTTGGCTGAACAGAATTAATCAAGTTCCTAGCCTCCTAAGTCCTTCTTAGTGCTCTGGACCCATGTTGGGTATGACATCACAAGTGTTGCTCCCACGAGTTTTTGTGGCATAAGCTTAATTCAAGAAACCATGGGAACCAAAAAAGTACTGTATTCCTCTGGATATCATGAGGCTAACATATAACTCTTAGGTGCTGTTTGAGAATCCCAAAGGCTTCCCATAATCACTTAATTTTGGAAGTTCCAGGGTGGAATCATCATTGATATGTAATAACCGTGCCATACCAATATTCCACTTTGGGGCATCATTGTGATTCTTTCAATGCCTGTTTGTATTGATATGTGCTGTAGTTAAAGGGCCAAAGTAGACTCCAATATACTAGGCAGACAGCAGCAGTGCGACTCCCTCATACCCAGGTGTTTGTTTTAACAGTGGGCTGTCATCTGAGGTGACAGTCATAACATGTCTAGTGAGGTTTAAAGGCAGGAATCCTCTCAGTGCTACAGAGCATCAGAATGATGAGAATAGCAACAAAATGTGGCTACAACATTAATTGGTTTTGGCCAGGTGTGGTGGCTCACACCTGTAATTCTAGCACTCTGGGAGGCCAAGTTGGGTGGATTGCTTGAGCTCAGGAGTTTGAGCAAGAGCAAGACCCCCTCTCTATTAAAAAACAAACAAACAAAAAGAAGCTGAGCTGGACAGGGTGGCACACGCCTGTAGATCCAGGTACTTGGGTGGTTGAGGCAAGAGGATGGATTGAACACAGGAGTTTGGCATTGCTGTGAGCTACTATGATGCAAGGGCACTCTACTCAGGGCAACAGAGTGAGACTTGGTCTCAAAACAAAACAAAACAAAATTATTGTTTTAATATAATTCCAACCAATCATTATTTAGGCAGGCCATCAAGGAACTCTGACTGCTCCAAATCTCATACATAAGTGCCTCTCCAGGTCACTCATCTTAGGCAATGTAGTATGGCTTTAGTAATTTCAATTGTCACCAGGGGAAAATGAATCCTGGGGCATCTATGTAGACTGGCCATGACTCAGCACCACATATGAGAGAAACAGCTAAGAATTTTACTCTCTTGCTTTGAGAAACTTTCTTGAGAAAAAAATGACAACTCAATTTCCGGCATTATTTTCCATTATACAATTTCTTTTCACCTGCCACAGTTATGTCACCTCCACCCACCCTCCTCCCTTTCCCCTCCTCCTGCTCCTCCTTCTCTTTCACCTTCACCTTCATTTTCTTGGGCTATAGTTGGGTTATAGCTTTCATATGGGAAGTGTGGGTGCTTGTACATTGATTTCATAGTAGAGCTGAGTACATTGGATACTTTTTCTTCCATTCTTGAGATAGTTTGCTAAGAAGAATATGTTCCAGCTCCATCCATGTAAACATAAAAGAGGTAAAGTCTCCATATTTTTTTTAAGGCTGCATAATATTCTATGGTGTACATATACCACAATTTATTATTCCATTTGTGGATCAATGGGCACTTGGGCTTCTTCCATGACTTAGCAATTATGAATTGGGCTGCAATAAACATTCTGGTGCAAATATCTTTGTTTTAAAGTGATTTTTGGTCTTCTGGATATATACCTAGTAAATAAATTGCAGGATTGAATGACAGGTCTATTTTTAGATCCCTAAGTGATCTCCAAACATCTTTCCAAAATGAAGGTATTAGCTTGCATTCCCCCCAGCAGTGTAGAAGTGTTCCCTTTTCTCCATATCCACGCCAACATCTATAGTTTTGGGATTTTGTGGTGTGGGCTAATCTCACTAGAGTTAGATGATATCTCAAAGTGGTTTTGATTTGTATTTCTCTGATGATTAAGGATGATGAGCATTTTTCATATGTCTGTAAGCTGTGTGCCTTTCTTCTTCAGAGAAGTTTCTATTCAAATCTCTTGCCCACAATGAGATGGGATTACTTGTTCTTTTCTTACTAATGCGTTTGAGTTCTGTATGGATTCTGATTATCAAACCTTTGTCAGAGACATAACCTGCAAATATCTTCTCCCATTCTGAGGGCTGTCTGCTTGCTTTATGTATTGTGTTCTTGGCTGTGCAGAAGCTATTTAGTTTGATCAGGTCCCAGTAATGTATTTTTGGTGTTGCTTCAATTGCCCAGAGGGTCCTCCTCATAAAATATTCTCCCAGGTCAATTTCTTCAAGTGTGTCCCTTGCACTCTATTCTAGTATTTTTATAGTTTCATGTCTTAAGTTTAAGTATTTTATCCAGTGAGAATCTATTTTTGTTAACAGTGAATGGTGTGGGTCCAGTTTCAGTCTTCTACGGGTTGCCAGCCAGTTCACCCAGTTCACTCCCTCATACCCAGGTGTTTGTTTTAACATTATAAGTAACAGATTACTAATAATGTACCTTGAAGAGAATCTTTTTTGTTTGAATTTAATTGAGGACCTTTGAACTTCCTTCATATTGTTCTCAAGATGGGGGAAGTTTTCAGTCATTATTTTGTTACATAGGTTTTGTACCATGCACTATCTGTTCTCCCTCCAACACTCTTATAACATGAATATGTGTATTTGTTTACTTCATGGTGTCCCATAAGTCCTATAGGGTTTCTTTCTTTATTATCATTATTTTTTTTTCTTTTGACTGGGTTATTGTAAGATCTATCTTCAATTTCAGAAATTCTACTTGATATTTTCTGTTACTGAAGTTCTTGGTAGTTTCTTTTCTTTCTTTCTTTTTTTTTTTTTTTTTTGAGACAGAGTCTAACTATGTCACCCTCAGTAGAGTGAGTAGAGTGCTATGGTGTCACAGCTCACAGCAACCTCAAACTCTTTGGCTTAAGTGATTCTCTTGCCTCAGCCCCCCAAGTATCTGGCACTATAGGCACCCCCCACAATGCCTGGCTATTTTTTCTGTTGTTGTTGTTGTCATTGTTGTTTAGCAGGCCCGGGCCAGGTTCGAACCTGCCAGCTCCCTGACCACTGAGCTATGGGCACCTAGCCTTCGGTTGTTTCTTATTTTATTTACTGAATTCTTCATGTTTCTGTTTGGTTCTTTTTTTGATATCCGTCTCTTTTTTGAATTTTTCATTCTGATTGTGAATTATTTTCCTGAATATAAACTTGTTTGTTTTTATTTTCTTGTATCTCACTGTATTTCCTAAAGATTATTGTTTTGATATCCTTTTCAGGTATTTTGTAAATATCCTTTTCTTTGGTGTTGTTATTGGAAACTTGTGTTCCTTTGAGGATGTCTTGTTTCTTTGTTTTTTTCATGTATCTGGTGTTTCTACATTGATATCTGTGCATCTAGTGGACCAGTTCCCTTTTCCAATTTTATGTGGTAGCTTTTGTAGGAAGAGACTTTTTCCTGTAGATAGGTTCTAGGGTATCAGCTGTATATGGTGTGGGGCTTTGGTTCTGAGTAGACTCGGTAGCATAGTCTCCATGCAGTTTTTTTTAACTGCAATCCTCATCATTGTTGTCTGCAGTTGATTGAATGGCCTAGGGTGTTGGAGTTTGCTATAGTTGTGATGCAGTTATTCTGGGGGTAGAGGTTATTCTGGTTGTGGGTGACCCAGCAGGCTGTGCCTATGCTGTCTGGGTGGGGTGGGATGCTGTCAGGCTGCATATTGGAATGGGTACAGGCAGACCTGGACACAGAAAGCTGGTTGGCTGTGTGGCAAGTCTGCTGGTGAACTGGCTGTTAGCTGGGTGCATGGGTATGAGGGTGCAGTGGGCCGTCTGGCTGTGTGGAGATGGGGCTGCTGACAGACTGGCTGTTGGGCTGGGTGTGGGTGTGCCTGTCTTTAGGTGATAATTATATGCTATGCAGTATGAGTACTTGCACGAGCTTGCCAGATGTGAGTGGCTTTCCCATAGTGTATGTCAGCTCATCTCCAGGGTGGGGCACAGCATGCGTTCAAATGCTGGGTTCTCAGTAGGGTTCTCAGGTGTAGGGTCTAGGAAGCTAATGTCAAGGAGCTGCAGGCACCCATGTGAATGTGGTGAAATAATGGTGGAGCCTCAGGGATGGAGGAACTCAGTGGCTAATGACTTCTGGAGCCAGATGCATTCTAGCAGTGGGTCCAGTTTCAAGATGTCCCCATGCCATAATAGCTTGGGTCTTAGGGGTGAAGTGCTCAATGTGGGTCTCTAATCTGAGGTACTGCAGCTGCCCAAACTCCTGGCAGCTTTCTGAACTAGAGAGACCCCCATGAGAACTAGAGGACCCTGCTGTAGCTGAAACTGCTGGCATCTTTGGTAGCTATGGGAATCACTGAGGGTCGCTAGCTTACCGTCTCCCTGCAAGAAAAAGCATCCCCTGACTCTATGCTGATCCTGGGGGTAAAGATAGTGTGAAAGAAGCAGGGTGCTTCATTCTTCAATCTATGATACTATCCTGAGCCTCTGTGCTCCACAGAGATTTTATTGCTCCCCTGGTGCTCTCTAGCTAGTGTCCTTAACTCCAGTTGAAATATATGAAATTTGATCCCTTTCTCTGAGGAGGATGAACACCAGGTGACTCTAGTTGACCATCTTGCTGATGTCACTTGGTGCAACCTGTCATGATTTCTTTAAATATGCTTTCTTTGTATTTCTCTTTCTCTGCTCCTTCTGAGACTCCATAATGCATAAATTGTTTCACTTGATGGTGTCCCATAAAGCCTATAAGCTTTCTTCACTCTTTTTCATTCTCCTTATCCCCACATGATTTCAAATTATCTGTCTTTAAGTGTTGTGATTGTTTCTTTAGTATGACTGAGTCTGTTATTGAAACTATTTTATTTTTCAGTTTAGTCATTATATTCTTTTGCTCCAGAATTTTTGTTTGATTTGTTTTTATGATCTGTATCTCCTTGTTGAACTTTTAATTTTATTAATGTACTATTTTCCTAATTTTTATCTAATTGTCTATTTGTATTTTTCTGTAGTTCACTGAGCTTAAGAATTTGTTGTCAGGAAATGTTTAGCTCTTAATTTTTTTGGTGGCAGTTAATGGAGCTTTATTTTGTTCCTTTGGTGGTGTCATATTTTATTGATTTTTTAAAAAAATGTTGCTTGAAGCTTGTGTTGCTGTCTTTTCAGTCAAAGAATCAGTCACCTCCTCCAGGTTTAAGTGTCTTTGGGAGAGAAAGACTTTTACTAGTCATCCTGACTAGAAAGATCTGGGTATTTCTCAAAACTTTTCTATGCCTGTACCCACTCTGCTGCTCTGTTCTCTTTTGGAGTCAAGTCTGAGGATTGTATGCCTTCTCTCTCTCTCACAAAGAAAGCTGAGATTCTGAGGGCCTCATATTTATTTTCCCTAAAGCAGTGTCCTGAATTGTTCAAGGTTATGTGCTCTCTCCCAGTCTAGCAGAGTGTAACCAGCAGCTGATATTTGTGTTCAGTCTTTGAGGGAAGGGTACTTAAAATCTGTGAGGGAACTTGGGACACCAGCTATGTAGGAGAGGAGCAACTTTCTAGGTAGTCAGGGAGGATTGTTCAGGTGGGTGGGCCTTTTAGCAGAGTCCATGAGCCAGCTAGTGAGATCTGTGGCTAGTTGTTGAGATCTTCATGTTAGTTTTTTCAACTCCTTCCCCCTTATCCTACTTCTATTTGTCCCAAGACTATTCACCATATTTATCCCTTCAGTTTTCTAGGTGGGGTGAGAGAGAAGTTGGCCTCTTGAGCAGCATCCCATAGGCTGGATAATGTAGGAGCTCACTTTTCTATCACCTTCTCCTAGGAGAGAAATCACAAGCCAAGGTGGCCTCTCTTGGCACTATGCTGTGCCTTCTCAAGGAAGGATGACATGGGTAAGTTGAAACTTTTCTTCTTTCTCTCTTCAGCACACCTATTCTTTGATTTTTTTTTCTACCCTGGATTGCTAGAATTTCTCAGCTATGCTCCTATAAAGATTCTCATCTATAGATGGCTATTAAAATTAATGTTTCTGTGGGGATTTGAGGGCTAGAACCTCCTATACCACCATCTTGCTGGTGTCACTCTCTTGGACTGGCACCAAATTTCTGACTTAGAAAAATGTTTTGCTTTAAAAAATTCAATAAGTTAATGGCTGAATAGTATTCCATGGTATACATATACCACAGCTTGTTGATCCATTCCTGGGTTGGTGGGCATTTAGGCTGTTTCCACATTTTGGTGATTGTAAATTGAGCTGCAATAAACAGTCTAGTACAAGTGTCCTTATGATAAAGGGCAAGACATGATTGCAAGAGGGACTTTACCTAACAATTGCAATCAGTGTAACCTGGCTTATTGTACCCTCAATGAATCCCCAACAATAAAAAAAAAAATTCAATAAGTTTATAGAAATGTTAGATATTCAGGTTTTAGCCTTTTTGAGTATTTTAAAAAATTTAAAAAATCCTATACATTCCATTAATATTTATGGCAGCCTTTTAAGGAATGCTTGAATTTTTGAAAACTAGGAATTATGAAATGCTTTAGACGTCTTGTGAGTGAATTTATTATTTTTTTATTTTATGATCAATTATAAATGTTTTAGTATTTATTTTGTAGTTTTACACTGAATTTCGTGGTTTTTTCCCCAAATTTTTAGAATGTATCAGGATGGTTTTGTAACCTGGTCAAGTATGATATTTACTCAATTTTTTATGTTTCACAATGAATAGAAAATTATACTATGATTATTTCCCAGTTAATTTCTTACTTTCCTTACCTTATAACATTGTCACATGACCATTTGTAGAATTAGTCATTTGACTAATTATCTTCAATGGATTGGTATGGTTCCATATATGTGAAGAACATCACACTCAGGAAACTCATTAGCCCCTATTAACTTGTGCTTTTCCAGATCCAGAGATTAAAAGATGGAGAAATAAAAGTTCCTGTGGGCTAGACATTGGACTTGGAGGTGACTTCAGTGGTTTTTCTGTCTGGATGAAAGGAGCTAGGTTTCAGACCTCTGTTGTACAAGTGCTTGTAGCTTCTGGGAGAAAGAAATACAACTCCAACTATTGGGATAATTGTGTGTGTGATAAAATCTGGAAGTGAAGGCTGGGGACTAGACGAAATGTGGAGGAGAGAACCTTGAGAAGAATCCTGCAAAAATGCCTATTTTCTGAAGAGTTTGACAGAAACTCAGGCAGTTGTCCAGCCAATGCAAGGGTTGACTAACACTTGTTAAAGAAAGATGGAGTAAAAATGGTTTGATCTTCTAAATTTCAATCATGTAATGTTATTGCCCCGTGGGGACAGGGTAGGTATTTCTTAGAGAAGAAGAGTTCTTATTAAATTTTGAGGAATTAATTAAATTTGTGGTTATTCATTCAATATCAATCCTATATTAATACCAATAATTTTAGGAACACTTATCTTTCTTTTGGAATTCAAAAAGATTATTGTCCATTAATTGTGTGTGCTTAGTATGTGTTAATATCATTCATGATGACAATCATTATTATCTGCATTTTGCAGCAGATGAATTAGCGAGAGGTTACTTTGCTTGCTCACAGTCAAAAGTTAATGACTAGTATAGCCTAGGCCCAGTTCTCTCAGAGTCCTAAGCCCAAAGGTTCCATCCTCTTACTCTGGAACCTATTGGAAAACACACTTCTTCACACCCTGTGGTCTCTGTTAAGGGAGAGAAGAGACCTGCAGGATGCCAAGTTAAAACTTAATCTGTGCTTTCATGGTAGCATGTGTAAGAGGTATGGGGGTTTGCAGAAGCCAAACTTTCTATAGCTGGGTAGTATGTGCTTCTGAGAGAGGCTGATCCAGTATATTGGGTATATCAGTGAGGGAGGATGACAGCCACTTGTGCTTCTCAGCTAGAAATATGAGGAGGTAGAAAGGAGTCCAGGGTGCTCCTGATATCTGGGTCACCCTTTCAGATGACCCCAGCAGCTCAGTCCCCCCTGAGTCCCTTCTGCACAAACTCCTCCCCAAGGGCTGGAATTGGAGGCAATTAATCTACTTTGTTTCTTCCATTAACCAGGAGCTTAGGGACTTTTTCCAAGTCCTCTTTGTGATTTTTAAAATGGTATGCTCCTGCCTTTTGCTCTGGAGCTCAAGGACAGACCCAGAAAGCTCAGGAGATCCTGGGCTCACAGAGGCTCACCTGTTACTTTTTTGTTCCTTGTGTCCCTAACAGAAGCTGACGACTCAGAAAACTGAATTAACAGGTAGGTGCCTGAGCTCACCAATGACTGGGAGGAGTCAGAATACGTTGGGAATTCTAGGTTGGCAAGGTGTGTCTCTGGCTAGAGGTCTGCAGATGGATCTCACGTTTATTCCATATGTGTTCTATATGGTACTTCTTTGCTGTGTAACATAGGTGTATGTATCTTTTCCTTGTGAGTTTTGTCTCCGTGTGTGTGTGAGTGTGTGTGTGTGTGTGTGTGTGTGTGTGTGTATGGTAGTGATTCAGCCTGGTTCTTTTCCTTAGACCCAGAACATACAACTCTAAGTGGGCTCACATTAAGCAAGACTACTTAGACTACTGTTGTGTGTATCTCCTAATCTTTCCCTTTACTCTCAAATATTTACTTCACTCTCCTATACCTCCCACAATTTCATCTGTGAACAGACATCATAGTTAAGTAAATGAGATTGGAGAGTCTGAAGTGAGACAGATGCATTCAGCAATCTGGAAGAGAATTTTGAATTTACTCATGACCAGTAATAGGAAAGAGATCTGCAGTCTCTACCTAGCAAGGTAGGTATGTCTGATCTTGTGTTTTGTTTCTCAGTCACTGCATGTAAAGTGTGCTCTGTGTGTGTGTGTGCACACACATGCATATTTTCTGTTTGTTTTATTTTCAGGTAGTGTTTATGTGCTTGTATCTCAGAGTGAAATGGGCCTGAGTGACTCAGTGACTCATGACTTTCACCTATATTAGGTGTAGGTCAGTGGGGGCTGGAATCTTGTTCTGCAATGAGGGTCTAGGGTATGTGACCATGTGTGTTGTTTGTTGCCTGACTGGAAAGAGGCATGTATGTGCAACTGGTATTTTTTTTTTTTATGATGTTTGTGTGATATGTTTGACCTTGTGTTTTTGTTGTTTTGTATATGTGTTTGCATAAGTCAATGTTCAAAGCATGAATTTATACATCTGATAAGTGATTTTTGTGTGTTGCTGATTGTGTTGAAATTATATAAGTGTTTGTGTGTGGTCGTATGGGCTCTCTGTGGTGTTGTATATCAAATATTGTGTATCATTTGTGAGTTTTGTTTTTATGATTTTCTGAACTGAACCACACAATTACTGTCCTTTCTTTAGGATCACTGTAGGTCTCAGGTGGATACAAATTGGCAATTTAAATGTGTCCGTGTGTGGTGGTGTGTGCACATGTGTGTTTCATGTATGTGTTTCAGGGGCTCTGGTTGCCTCTATGAACTAAAATGCTTCCTTAAGTGTCTTTCAGTGGTGGCCTTATTTCCACATTGGGCAGGAAGGTTTGTTGCATTTTTGCCGCTGGCCCTGTATGTTTTTGTAACCTCGAGAAATGAGTTCAGCTCTCTGAGATCCAGACTTATTACTAGTAAAGGAAGGTAACTATTTCCATTTTATAATGGTATTTTGAGGAATAAATGAGACAATGCATACAAGTTATTCAGCACCATGCCTGAGACATGGTGCTTAGTAAAAAGGAAGGTTTATTATTTTATTTTATTTTTTTTTTACTGCACGATCTCACTTTTATAGTGAATCTAAAAATGTTGAACACATAGAAGTAGAGAACACATAAATGGTTGCCAGGGGCAAGTTCTTCAAAGGGTATACATTTTCTTTTTCTTTTTTTTTTTAAATTGTTTGGAATTCATTGAGGGTACAGAGAATTAGGTTACACTGATTGCATTTGCTATATAAAGTCCCTCTTATAATTGTGTCCCGCCCCCACGAGGTGTGCCATACACTGAGACCTTCCATTCTCCTCTCTTCTCCCCTTTCCCTGTTCCCTCATAAAAGGAGGTTTTTTTTTTTTTTTTTTGTGGAGACAGAGACTCACTTTATCATCCTCGGTAGAGTGCTGTGGCGTCACAGTTCACATCAACCTCCAACTCCTGGTCTTAGGTGATTCTCCTGCCTCAGCCTCCACAGTAGCTGGGACCACAGGCACCTGCCACAATGCCCGGCTATCTTTTTGTTGCAGTTTGGCCAGGGCTGGGTTTGAACCCACCACCATTGGTATATGGGGCCGGCGTCCTACCCACTGAGCCGCAGGTGCCGCCCAGAAGGAGGTATTTTTACTACCTTTTTCAAAATCCAATATTTGTGTCATGGAAGTTCTTTCACCATTGTCTGAGGAAGCACAGTAGAAGTCAGAGAAAACTGGCCCATTCAAGGGCTCCGCCTCACACTTCAGGCTCGCAGACTGACTTCATTTTCTTCTTTTTTTTTTTTTTATTTTAAAACCCACTTTAATTAGAAATTACATCCTACATACAGGTGTTATTCCAAGCAGTTTCATTCCATTGGCTAGGACAGAACGGACAGCTTTGAAAAGTTGAAGTCTGGCCCCTGACACTTCAGGAGGACTGTGTTTTTTTGTCAGTTACCTTCTAACTCTAAGTCACCTTGCAGCCGTGGCACATAGAAGACTGACTTCATTTTCATGGCTCACGGGCCCAGCTGCCTCTTTCATGTAAGATCCTATAGAAATCACAGTTCCTAGTTGGTTCAGGCTATCCTCTGATTTTCTTCTGATTTCCTGGTGAATGCTGACACAGAGTACCTCAGTGGGCAGCTGGGCCTCAGCATAAAGGTCCAGTCCGTGTTGTCCTTGGTGGCCATGAACCTAGATAATCTGTGTCCCAGTCAAGTTCATAGTCCCGAAGGAAGACAAACTGTCGTGCTCCTACACTAAGTGGAAAGGGCAGTGTGTAGTCCCTCTTTGAGGCATGTACTTGGTAATCCTACCCTCTTACACAACCTCTCAGTCAAAGAAATATTGAGTCTGGAATCCACTGTCCAGCAGCTGAGTGACTTTGTGTTGGCCATTTATCTCTTTGGCCTGAGTGTTTTTACATTTATGAAATGAAGGACATAATATTTGCCTTATGTACCAGACAGGCTCTAAATACATATTTATTGTTCTGAGGGAAGAGAAAGGTGTGAAAGTCTTTTGTAAATTGTGTGATGTATGATATAAATGTGAGTGGTAAATTTTTCTAAGCAGGAATCTAAGGGCATTTTGTATAAAACTAGTGGTCCTAAAATAGTCTCTTTGGATCTCCTGACTAATGAAAAGTATAATTTCTATTCAGAGTAACTAAAAGCACAGATTCTGGTCAGGTAGACACATAGTGTGATTTGTGTGTGTTGTACTTAATTGCACATTGAAATACTGTATGCTTTTGTTTCTCATTGTTAAAATGGGTAAAATAATAGGGCTTTGTTGAGGATAAAATTAGAAAGTGCATGTGAAACACTCAGAATTTTGTGCAGCACTGTTGTTAATGTTGGGTTGCAAACTTGGATCGGACACTTTTGGTGACAGGGAATTGTAGGTCACTCAGAGCAGGGGATTCCAACCAATGACACTGTAACCCTGTGACAAAACTTTAATAGTTCTGTTACAACTTAGGGAGTTTCACATTCCTTTTAAAGGAAATAATTGATAACCCCCATTTCATTCTCTATTGCTACATATTCACTTTTCTTTTTCTAGATTTCCCATATAAGTGACATGATGCAGTATTTTCTTTCTGTGTCTGGCTAAGAGAAACTAGGTTATGCTGCAGAAAATAAAGAGAAAATAAATAATATCCAGCAGCTACAAGAAAGGGAATAACAGACACTCATTTCATGTTTCAGTCATCACAGTGAGTTACTGAGGTTTGAATCTGGCTTGATATAAAGATTCAAATTCCTCCCATGCAGAGACTTTGCATTTCTTGTTCACTAGTAGGTACTCACGTACTCTGTAGTTAGTGTGGTACCTGGAACGAGGCTGTTGTTCAAGAAATACATGCTGAATAAAGAATTAAGGTCCTTTTGTTTCTTTGGAAAGAACCTTGGTTAATGTGAGGGTCTGATGTATTATTGGCACTAAACTGAAACAGACTTGTGATTCCTGTACCAATGTGTGAGAAATAAACAGAAGAGTAGTCAACATGATAATTTTTTTGTACTAGAAAGACATTTCTGTAATGTTATAGCTGTGCTTGCTGACATTTCCCACTTCCCCCAATTCCCAACAGAGGTAAGGGCAGCATGAGGCCTGAGAACCAGAGCAGCGTGTCCGAGTTCCTCCTCCTGGGGCTCCCCATCCGGCCAGAGCAGCGGGGCGTGTTCTTCCTCCTGTTCCTGGGCATGTACCTGACCACGGTGCTGGGGAACCTGCTCATCATCCTGCTCATCCGGCTGGACGCTCGCCTCCACACCCCCATGTACTTCTTCCTCAGCCACTTGGCCCTCACTGATGTCTCCTTTTCATCTGTCACTGTCCCAGAGATGTTAATTACTATGCAAACCCAGGACCAATCCATCCCCTATGCAGGGTGCATTTCTCAGGTTTATTTTTTCATACTCTTTGGCTGTCTTGACAATTTCCTTCTTGCAGTGATGGCATATGACAGGTATGTGGCCATCTGCCAGCCCTTGCACTATATCATCATTATGAGGGAAGAGCTGTGTGTCTCATTAGTAGCTGGGTCCTGGTGTTTCTCTTGTGCCCACGCCCTGCTGCACACACTTCTGTTGGTCCAACTGTCCTTCTGTGCTGACAGCACCATCTCCCACTTCTTCTGTGACCTCACTGCTCTCCTGAGGCTGAGTTGCTCGGACATCTCCCTCAATGAGCTGGTTATCTTTACTGAGGGAGGAGTGTTTTTTATCCTGCCTCTGAGTACTATCTTGGGCTCTTATATTTGTATAGGAATCACTGTCCTCAGAGGCTCCTCTACTAAGACATTTTTAAAAACATTTGCAACCTGTAGCTCTCATCTCTTTGTGGTGTCTCTATATTATGGGACAGTTGCAGGTGATTACTTCTTTTCCTCACCATGGAACTCCAGTGACAAGGAAATAATTGCTTCTGTCGTTTATATGGTAGTTACCCCCATGCTGAACCCCTTTATCTATAGCTTGAGGAACAGAAATATAAAACAGGCCCTAGAAATATTTGTCAATAGGGTTAACTTCTTCAAGAGACGATCACTGAATTCTCTTATTTCAGTCATGAACACTGTCAGATTTATCTCCTAAAATTATCATATGGTTGGCAACTCCAGGTAACTTTAAAATAACATGTATTTTGCTGTTATGCATGGTGTTCCTAATACGTTAATTACATCGCATTTGTTACTTGGGTTGTTGTTATGTCCTCATTTGACCTTTGTCTGCTTGCTCATCATCTCTTATAAGATGGGAGCAGAATTTTATGCAAAATATGTTGCATTATTAAAATTGAGAATTTGTCTTTTTCTCCTTTGAGATAGGTCAATTTTCCCTTATGTACATGCGTTTTTAAACGGTTATTAAAGACACATAGATTTAGCATTAGGATCTAGTCCTGGTAGACTGACTCTTCTATGTAGTGATGAGCTGAAGCTTCCTTGCATTGGCTTCAAGCTGACTGTGTACATCTCTCTCCAAGTCCACTGCCAATGAAATTTTGCTGATTGTTTGAAATCAGCCATAAAAAATTACACTACTGGAAGTGGCAAATGGCTACAAACAAGGATCTCTCATTATAGAGAGCCATTTATTACTAATTTACCTGCACACTATTGCATTTATGAATAGGAGATACTTCTCTTAATTTCTATAGATGACTCCTACCTTAACATCTCACCTACTTTTTCTTTTTTTTCTTTATTGTTGGGGATTCATTGAGGGTACAATAAGCCAGGTTACACTGATTGCAATTGTTATCACCTACTTTTTCTAATATTAATATTGATATAGCAGCTTGATTTTTGGTTAGTGTTTACTTGACACTTCTTTTCCATCATTTTACATCAAATCTTTCTATGTCCTTGCATATGTGATCTGCCCATTGTAAATAATGTAAAGTTGATGTTACTCTTTTTTTAATGTAGATTGACAATTATTACTTTTCTGCAGAATTTGATCTATTTGTATTTAATGTAATCACGATATTTTGAATTTATGTTTTCCATGTTACTATGATTTCTATTTGATATTTCTTTCACATTTTCCCTTCTCTTCCATTTTACCCCAAGTTACCCCATTCCCTCCTTGTTCACTTATTAATCATACATTATTATTATTTTATTGTTTTTCCTGTCCTTTGTGTAAGTTACTTCTTGCTTTCTTTTAAAAAATTTTATGGAGGCATAACACAAATGTATCACTCAAAGCATTTGAGATGTATAATTCAGTGGCATTCAGTACATTTATAATGTGGAACCATTACCAGTATCTCATTCTGGAACTCCACGGGAAAACTATTGACCCATTTAAGCAGTGATTCTCATTTCCTCTCCTCTAACCCCTTGAAAACACCAAACCTTCTTGTCTGTATGAATTTGCCTATTCTAGAGATTTCATGTTAATAAAACTTTCAAATATGTGAGCCTTTCATGGCTGGCTTCTTTTGCTTCACATAATGTTTTCAAGGTTCATTCATGTTGTAGCCTGTACCAGTACTTCATTCCTATTTATGACTAAATAATATTTCATTGTTTGAATATATACAAACAGCATTTTGTTTATCTATGCATTCATTGATGAATATTTGGATTGGTTCCACCTTTTGGCTATTGTTAATAGTGCTGCTCTGAATATTAATATGTTCAGAGTAAGGTTTTGTCTAAATACCTATTTTCAATTCTTTTGGGTACATATCTGGGGTGGAATTGATAGGTCATTGGTACTTCTGTTTAACTTTGGAGGAACAAATTATTTTCCACAGTGTCTGCCCATTTTACATTCCCACTAGCAGTGTATTAGTGTTTTAATTTTCCCACATCTTTATCAATATTTGTTGTTTTTCATTTTATTAATAGCCATCTTGGTGGTATGAAGTGGCATCTCATTGTCATTTTGATTTGCATTTCCCTAATGACTAATGTCATTGAACATCTTCTAGGTGCTGGTCAGTCATTTATATATTTTCCTTCAGAGAATGTCTATTCATGTTCTTTACCTATTAAAACATTTTTCTTTTCTTTTTTTTTTTTGGCTGGGGCTGGGTTTGAACCCACCACCTTTGGCATATGGGGCTGGAGCCCTACTCCTTTGAGCCACAGGCACCGCCCTAAAACATTTTTCTTTGTCTTTTGTTTTTGAGTTATAAAAGCTCTTTATATATTCTGCATACTATATCCCCATCAGATACATAATTTGCAAATATTTTCTCCCATTCTGTGGGTTGTGTTTTCACTTCCATGATATTGTCCTTTGAGATAAAAAGTTTTTAATTTTGATAAAGTTCAATTGATCTGTTTTTTCTTTTCTGACTTGTGTGTTTGGTGTCATATCTAAGAAATCATGAGCAAATTCAAGGTGATGAGATTTATTCCTATGTTTTATAATTCCAATCTTATATTTAGATTTTCAGCTCATTTCAAATTAAATTTGTGTTTGGTGTGAGGTAAGAGTTCACCTTTATCATGTCTATGTGGCTATCCAATTGCCCCGGCACCATTTGTTGAAGAGACTATTCTTTCCACATTCAGTGGTCTTGGCACCCTAGTTAAGAATCAGTTGATCATAGATGGAAGGGTTTATTTCTGAACTCTCAGTTCTATGCAATTGATCTAGTTATTTATTTTTATGCCAGTATCAGATTGTTTTTATGATTGTAGCTTTATAGTACATTTGCAAGGAAGAGTCTGGAGATGGAGCTATGTGGAGAATATGGGCTGTGAAAAATTCCTGCATATACCAAAGATCTAGAAGGCCACTCGTGTACTCAGATGTAAACAATGCTTAGAAAGACCTGAAGAGACACTATGCTTTTACCTCTGACTAATCTCTTGGATTCATGCAAGCAGTAAGTAATCAAAGGAGTGCTCCAACATAATGATAATCTGCAAAGATCAGGAGAGTGTCAAAGGGGTGCTCCAACATAGAGATAATCTGCAAAGATCAGGAGAGCAATTTTTGCTCTTATCTTATTTTGTCCTTTCTTTTACTCTTCCTTTTGGATCCTAGAGGCTAAGAAAATTTTTATTAAGTTGCCACTGACCACTAAGCTAACAGAACCTTCAATGATCACACACATGAAAGAATATAGTCTTTATGAAAATAGTTTAGACAAGTTACTAACCAAAGAAACAGCTACCATTCACAATGAGCAGCAACAAAAAACCCTGGGGATGAGGGAGACTTTGATTTCTAGAGTTAGCATATTATATAATATGAAAAATGCCCAGTTTGAAGCAAAAATTATGAGGCATGCAAAACACACACACACACATAAGAAACTATGACCCATTTACACGAAAGAAAGAAATCAACAGAAATTATCCCGGATGAAGCCCAGATATTGGATTTACTAGTGAAAGATTTTATTTTTTTTTATTAAATCATAAACACATAGATCAAGTATACATTAATGTGTATATAGGGTACAATGTGCTGATTTCATGTACAATTAGGAATGCTTACATCGCACTGGTTGATATGTACCTCATCTTGTTTACTTAATTATTGTGTTAAGACATTTATACTCTATACTTAATAGATCCGACATGTACCCTTGCAATATGCACCATAGGTGTGATCCCAGCATTCACCCTCCCTCCATCAAATCAACTTTGGAAAATATGGTCAAAGAACTAAGGAAATCTTGGACAAAGAACTAAAGGAAACCAGGAGAACAATATCTTACTGAACAGAATATCAATAGAGGGATGAAATTATAAAAAGAAGCCAAATGGAAATCTTAGAGTTGAACAGTACATCATTCATTCTTGACTTATTAATGCTGAATGCATATTACATTTTTAAAATAATGCTAAAACCATTGGAAACTCTATCTCCATTCAAATGTCTGTAACTTCCTTTCCTATTTTCATGCATCTTAATTTTGCTTGTAGTTAAGACTCCACAATGCATAACTATAAACGTTTGTGTAGTTAATATTCATCATTTCATTGCTATCTTTACTATTTCTGTTTTTTAAAATATCATTTTGAATCTCTGTGGTTATTCCGAGTACTTGGAAGAAATTTCTTTAATATTTGTTTTGGGGTAGGTGTGCTGATGTAAAACCTTTCAAATACATTCTTTCAAATAAATGTCTTCATTTGTCTTTGTTAGAAAGATATTTTCAGTGGTTTTTGTGTCCAGAATTTGCAGTTATATTTCTTATTCCTTCAACATGTCATTCCATTGTCTTTTGGATTCTCTTCTTCATGTTGAGATGTCAGCTGTGAATCCTGGTCCTTGTTCCTCTGCCCCACTTGGAGATTTTTTTATTACTGCTTCAATCTTGCTACTCATTACTTGTATGTTTAGAATTTCTATTGCTTCCTAATTCAGGCATGGGAGGTTGTGTGTTTCTAAAAATTCATTCACTTCCTCTAGATTTTCTAATTTGTATGCATGGAGGTATTTATGGTAGCCTTGGATAATCTTTCATATTTCTGTGGTATCAATTGCAATGTCTCCTTTTTCCTCTTCTGATTGAGCTTATTTGAATTCTTTCTCTTCTTTTGTTGGTTAATATAGCTAGTACTCTATCTATTTTATTTATCTTTTTGAGAAACCAATTTTTGTTTCATTTATCCTTTTAATGTTTTGGTTTAAATTTCATTCAGGTCTGCTCTAATCTTTGTTTTTTTTTTTTGTTTGTTTTTTTTATTGTTGGGGATTCATTGAGGGTACAATATGCTTTAATCTTTGTTATTTCTTGTCTTCTGCTAGCTTCTGGTTTTGTTTGTTCTTGTTTTTCTAGTTCCTCAAAGCATGATATTAGATAGTTAGTTTGTAATCTTTCTTTTTGATGCAACCATTTAGTACTATGAGCTTTCTTCTTAGCACTGCTTCTGTAACATCCTAGAGATTTTGTTAGCTAAGATCACCAATGTTATCTAATTCAAAATTTTTTTTGATTTCTCTTGATCTCATTCTAGACCCAAAGATCATTCAGTAGCAAGTTGTTTAATTAACAAGAATTTGTAAACTTTTGAGAGTTCTTCTTGGAATTGACTTCCAGTTTTATTACACTTTCATATTTCATTTGTTTGAGAAGATACATGGTATGATTTCAATTTTATGTTTATTTGATAAACATATAGTCTACCTTGGAAAAATGTTCCATGGTCTGATTTGGAGAATGTATATTTTGCAGTTTGGGGTAAAATGTTCTGTAAATGTCTGTGAGGTTTCTTCTAGCATCTTGTCAAAGTCCACTGTTTCTTTGCTGTTTTCATGTCTCAATGATCTGTCCAGTTCTGCCAGTGGAATGTTGAAGTACCATTTTTATATGTTGTTTATTTTATTTCTGAGGTCTAGTAGTATTTGTTTTATGAATCTAGTAGCCCCTATGTTAAGTCCATATATATTTAGGAATATTATATCTTCTTCTTAAATTGACCCCTTTTGCCATATGTAATGACCATTTTTGTCTTCTTTTTTTTTTTACTGTTATTGGCTTAAAATCCGTTTTATCTAAGAATAGCTATTCCTGTTTGTTTTTGTTATCCATTCAGGTGAAATATTTTTTCCCAACTCTTCACCTTGAGTATCTGAGACTTTTTACAATTTAAATGGGTTTCTTGGTGACAGTACACATTTGGTGTATGTGTGTGTGTTTGTACGTTTAATCTATTCTTTCAATTTAAATCATTTAAATGAGGCATTTTGATCATTTCCATTCAAGTAAATATTGATACGTGAGATATGGTTTGAGTTCCCAGGTTGATTGTTTCCAGTTTCTTTGTATTCTCCCTTGTGATACTGTTTTATGAATTTTCACTTTTGAGTGTTTTTACACTGGTCAGTAAAGACTGAGTTCTTTTGGTGTTGAGACAACTTTTGAGCATTTCTTGTAGGGTAAGTCTAGGAGTTACAAATTCTCTTAGTTTTGCTTGTCTGGGAAAAAAATATTTCTTCTTTATTTATAAAACTTAGTGTTGCAGAATACAAAATTCTTGGCTGACAGTTATTATGTTCAAGAAGACTGAAAATGGGCCCCAAATCCCTTCTGGTCTGTAAGGTTTCTGCTGAGAAGTCTACTGTTAGTATCACAGATTTTTATTTGTAAGTGACTGATGTTTTCATCTTGCAGCTTATAGGATTTTCTCCTTCACTTTGACTTTGGTCAGACTTGTGACTATGTGCCTTGGTGATGTCCTATTTGCAGTAAATCTTCCAGGAGTCTATTGAGCTTTTTGTACCTGGATTCCTAAATCTCTAGCAAGACCAGGGAAGTTTTCTTCCATTATACCCTGATAAAGGTTTAATGTACTTTGTTTTTCCTTATTCTCCCTCAGAGATACCTATTATTCTTATCTTTGAGTGCTTTACAGTTATATTTCTCAGAGACTTTCTTCATTTCTTTTGATTGTTTTTCCTTCATTTTTGACTAACCAGGTTAATTCAAAAGACAACTCTTTAAGCTCTGAAATTCTTTCTTCTGCTTGGTGTAGTCAGTTGTTAATGCTTTTATTATATTTTGAAATTCTCTAAATGACTTTTTCATTTCTAACAGTTCTGTTATTATCATTTAAAAAATCTATCTCTTTAATGAGATTTTCATTCATGTCTTGAATTATTTTTCTGGTTTTTTGGGTTTGTTTTTATCTTTCTTATGGATGAAAGATATTGAGCTTACTTGTGATCTATACTTTGAATTCCATATCTGACATTTCAAAAGTTTTCTTTTGGCAGAAATCTATTGCTGAAGAGCTAGTGTGATCCTATAGGGTTGTCAAAATAGTGTGTTTCTTCATGTAGCCAGAGTGCTCTGGCTGGTTCCTTCTCGTCTGAAACCTCTTTTCTCAGCTCAAAACAGCTTTGTGATTTACATGTTCTCTTTAACCAGAAACTCTGTTGCTTAGTGTAGAGAGGGAGAGGTACACTGACCTTCATCTCTTCCAGGTACATACTTACAGTGTTGTTGCTGCCGGTTTGGTTAGTTGGACCTCCGACCCCTGAGAAAGTGTTCAGGTGATAACAGAGGAGGACTAGGTTAGGTAATCCCTAGGTCCCAGGACCCTGAATGGCATGCTGGAGTCCTGGGGGAATCAAACGGAGAGTGGGCTCGCAAATGTGCCCTCAAAACTTCCTGAGTTTAAGTGCTAACTGTGACAGTGAAGGGAGTGATCCCCTCATTTGGAGGAATGCATTTACGGGGAGGAAGGGATACACTCTGAGTCTGTAACAAGAAAGGCAGGGCCCTTTAGAAGAAGTTAACAGAAGTAGGCAGCTACGGGGTACACAAGCTGATAGCACCCCTCTTCTGCCAGTGACAGCAGTCTCTGTACTTCAGGAGCACAAAAGCTCCCAGATTCCCAGCAGGATCATGTGGGTGGAGGAGTTCCTCCACAGGTGGGATCGCAGCAGTCCACAGCAGGGATGTGAGCCACTGACGCTCTCTCACTTACTCTTTCCTCATAATAGAGATTCCTTTGAGGCTCCTGCCAATCTCTGATGAGGACTTCTTGCTTCCTTCTCTTTCCACATCTCGATGTTTCCTGTGCTCTCTCAGTTGAAGTCGAGTGTTCTCTCCTTGATATTTGAGGTATGATTTTTCCACTTTTAATTTTGGCTCTTCTTTCTAGAGAGGAAAGGCATCCGATGTTTCTAGTTAGCCATCTTCAGCTGAACACCTTTTACAGTTTCACTCGGGTGTAACTGACATACGATTAAAAAATTTTTAGCTTGATATGTTTTGACATATACATGTGAAGTTATCACCACAATCGGGAGAATGAACATATCCATCACCCACGAAAGTCACCATGAAAATGCTCATATGCTTTTGTAAGCCTGCCCTCCCCCTTGTATTCCTGATACTAGTATTTGGGGTCTTTTCTCTTTTTATTTCTCAATCTGGTTTATTAATTTTATCATTTTTATTTATCAATCTGGTTTATTAATTTTATCATTTTTCTTAAGGAACTGACTTCTGGTTTTATTGATATATAACATTTTTATTTTTTCTGTTTCACCTCATTGTTATTTCCTTTGGTTTGCTTCCTTTGGATTTAATTTGCTATTCTCTTTCTAGTTTGTTTTTTATTGAGACACAATAATTATACATATTTGTGGAGTGTATGTGATATTTCGATACATAGATACAATGGATAATGATTAAATCAGGATAATTGGGGTATCCATCACCTCAAACATTTATAATTTCTTCATGTTCAGAATATTCCAAATCTTCTCTTCTAGCTACTTTGAAATATGCAACAAAATTATTAATTAACAGAATTTATTCCTTCAGTCTAACTGTATTTTTATCCTTATTAACTAACCACTCTTCAGCCCACCTTCTCCCCTACACTTCCTAGCCTCTGATAACCACCATTCCATTCTATACCTCAAGAGATCAACTTTTAAAATTCTAACATATGAGTGAGCACATGTGGTATTTGTCTTTCTGTGTCTGGCTTATTTCATGTTGCTGCAAGGGACAAGATTTCATTCTTTTTTAATGGATGAATGATATTCCATTGTGTGTATACAACACATTTTCTTTATCCATTCATCTGTTGATGGACGCTTAAGTTGATTCCATATTTCAGCTATTGTGAATAGTGCTGCAGTAAACACGGGAGTGCAAATATCTGTTTGACATACTGATTTCCTTTCTTTTGAAAATATAATTTGCAAAGTATTGCTGGGTCATATGGTATTTTTAGTTTTAGTTTTTAGAGAAACCTACATATGTTTCTATGACAAGGGTTATCACTAGACATTCTTTAGGATTGCAGTCATTCAAATAAGATGCTTTCGAGTGGAAACTTGCCCAGTATTAGCATCTCTACTAAGGGACTGATGACAACTCTGGCTTTGAGCCTCTGGAGCCAATGAACTCTGTTTCTAAGCAACTTACCTAACCCTTTCCCTTTTTGTCCGTGAAATGTTCTCTTTTCCCTTCCCTCACTGGATGCACTGGTGACTTGCCATCCCATGCATCCTGTGTTATGATCTTCAATTCTCATTCCCAAATAAACTCAACCTATTTGGACATTTCTCTAAGTTTTGTTAACGTTAACACTTTGCAGGACAACAGGCAGGCAGGAGAAGCCTAGCCTGCATCCTTCTCTGTCCAGCATGGCAGGAGTTGCACAGCAGGGAGGGTTTGGGCAGGCCCTGGCTAGGACCTGGAGGCTGGAGCGTAGGGGTAGGGTTAGGGCTGGGGGCAGCACCATGGGGTCTTTCTGGCTCACATTATACTCCCTAGTTATTTTATTGCCTCACCATGAAAAGAATTCAAGGTATTCCCAGACATAATTCCATCATATTCTTTCTCTCTCTCTCCCTTCCCTCCCATTTCTTCTATGCTATTGTACTTTCTCTCATTATAGCAGAGGATATATCAACCTCTCTAAATGATTCTATTAATACTTCTTCCACTAGCCTTGAAATGAGGAGGAAAGCACCCCATACCCCTTGGGAGGATTTGGCATTTATTACACAGCTTTCTTCAAAAGAAAACCCTTTAAAAGACACCGTCTTATCTCCAGCTCTTAGTTTTCAGATCCACATGAAGTTGAGAGGCTCAAAAGTTATGGTATTGATTATTGGGTATTCACTATAAATATCTTCATTTTATGTCTCCCAACTTACTTTAGTATCCAATGTCTATCAAATCTTGGTTCCTCAATTGAAACATCTAGTGTAACAAGCTGACACATGCTGCTTCCTCTTCCTGTGATCATCAGAACAAGATTAAACTACCCTGTTTCCCCGAAAATAAGACAGTGTCTTATATTAAGGTTTGCTCCCAAAGATGCGCTAGGTCTTATTTTCAGGGGACATCTTATCTTTCCTGTAAGTAGGTCTTATTTTCGGAGGATGTCTTATTTTCGGGGAAACAGGGTATGTTTGGCTAATTCTTACCCATTGAAACTCAGGTAAAGCAACACTATCTCTAGAAAGTCATTTATATCCTCTTCCACCAAGCTGAGCTAATTATTTTCCTCCAACTTACAGTGTTCCATATAAACTATTATAGCCTTGGCCACACTGAGTCACTCTGGAGTTGAACAGCCAAGATTCAAATCTTGAGATGTTATAACCCTCTGTGAGCTTGAGTTTTCCAAACCTACCTCTTGGGTGTTGTCAGGGTTAGGTAATTTTAATGTATATTAAACTCTTAGACCAGTACTTGAGAGAATGGAGATGACATTTATTGTGTCTCTGAATAACTGTGTTTGGGGAGAAAGGAAGTGTGAGCTATATTTCTAAAGGACAAGAAAGCAGTGTGTTAATTATTATGTAAGGAGAATAAAAATTAATGTGTTTTCCCTGATGTTTCTGGAAGAGGTCTGGGTTCCTTGATGTCTGGGTGCCTGAGTAAAGGAGAAACCACATCTTCACAAAAATGGAAAATCCCTTAGAAATGGAGGTGTGAAAGGCCAGACACATTTAATAACACATTTAAAGTTGGGGGAAGGACCAGCTTCAACAGCTTCCATTTAATTATACCAGACCAAATAACATAATATCCTCAAAATATTTTCCAATCCCATTATCTAAGAAAATTCAAATAAAGTTTTCTGTAAAACATATTCTATTTTACTACTCCCCCTAACAGGTGCGAGAATAATGTTGGCAAAGTATTTCAGAGTTACAGCTGTGAAAGGAAGATAAGTGAGCTATTTTCAATAATTTGTATTTATATGTTATTGATAAAATAAGGTCATAAGGTTGTTTTAAAAGAAAGGTAAGTATCAGTTAGAAGAGTATGTTTTTTTTACTCAAGAGTTTTCGTAAGGCCCCTTTCATGTCTTTATTTCTCAGACTATAAATGAAGGGATTTAACATGGGTGTGACTACTGTGTATATCACTGAAGCAATTATGTTCTCATCAGTGGTGTTGCTGGATGAGGGAAGAAAATAGAGACCAATAATTGTTCCATAATAGAGAGCCACCACTGAGAGGTGAGATCCACAGGTGGACAAGGCTTTGCAGATACCCTTGGTGGAGGGAACTCGGAGGATGGTGACACCAATATGGCCATAAGAAACCAAGATGCACAGGAACGGAAGCATAACGGCTATCAGTCCTGCTGTAAAGATTACCAGTTGATTGAGGGAGGTGTCTGAGCAAGACAACTTGAGCAGGGTACCAAGGTCACAGAAGAAGTGGGGGACCATGTGGTCATCACAGAAGGAAAGCTGGGCCAGGAGGAGAGTGTGCAAAAGAGCATAAGCACAAGCAATGACCCAGGACCCAGCCACCAGCATGACACAAAGGCTCTGTCTCATGATGGTGGTATAAAGTAGAGGGTGACATATAGCCACATACCTGTCATAGGCCATTGACGTGATAAGGAAACTGTCCAGGTCAGCAAAAAAGATGAAAAAATATGTCTGTGAAATGCACCCCTCATAGGGGATGGATAGGTGTTGGGTCTGCAGGTTCATCAGCATCTTTGGGACAGTGACAGATGAAAAAGAGACGTCAGTGAGAGCCAAGTGGCTGAGGAAGAAGTACATGGGGGTGTGGAGGCGAGAGTCCAGCCGGATGAGCAGGATGATGAGCAGGTTCCCCAGGACCGTGGTCAGGTACATGCCCAGAAACAGGAGGAAGAACACACCCCTCTGCTTTGGCTGGATGGGGAGCCCCAGGAGGAGGAACTCGGACACATCACTCTGGTTTTCCAGCCTCATGCTTATATATTAGCTGGGAGACACTGGTGGAAAAAGTTGAAGAGAAAAAATGGAATGTCTTGGAATAAGAAATGCTGACTGTGGCATAGTGTAGTAGAAATGTCATTTTGACTTAGAGCATGTCTTCATCCATATTTTCTTACATTCTCCACATATTTTGCTGCAACTGTCCTGGAAAAAAGTATTGGTTTGGGCTATACAGCCACTTTCTTTTTTAATCTGGTCCCAGTCTGGTCCCAATCTCTGTAACTGATGTATACTAACAGGTAATGTTTAATGAACATTTTTCTTATACACTGTTCTAATAGCTCATATGTTGTAACTGATTCAATGGTCTTAAATGCATGAGCTGGGTAGGTACCATTATTATTTCTACTCTTCAGATGGGATAGCTGAGGCAGACACTTTCACAGTCACAGGAGTAAGGAGAGGAGAAGCTGGGATTTGGACCCAAGGATTTTGACTCTAGAGTTTCTACCCATGCTTGTCTACATACTACATTATTGTTTTTATTTATTTTTTTTATTAAATCATAGCTATGTACATTATTGTTTTTAATTTGTTCATTGGTTATAAACACAGAATCTACCTTAGCCAATTAATGCATGCTCTATATAAATTTGTTGATCAATAAAATATCAACTCTATTTAAATTCCTGATACCAGCTTCATTCAGAAACTTATACTGGCCCTAGTTAGAGAACCAGATCTAACCCTGATCATCTTGGTACCCCATGGTATCATATTCAAAGAAATACAATATAAAAGCTAAAAGTAATATTTTAAAAGCAATTCTTATCTTTTGAGCACCTTTAAAATAGCCTGTGATTTATTTTTTGACACATATCCATATTTACCAAAATATCTACATAGTTTTTATAAGGAAAGGAGGGATTCATTATAACATATCAAAGCTTGTTACAAAGCTATAGGGATTACAACAGCTGATATATTTTTGCAGAGATAAACCAATTAAACAATGGAGAAAAATAGAGAACATGGAAGTGGACATGTTTGTATAATAAGGACAAGAAAATGACAGAGGTAGCATTATAAATCAGTCATGTAGGGAAACTGACAGAGGTAGCATTATAAATCAGTCATGTAGCATCAGTGATGCCAAGACGGTTGGCCATCTACGGAGAAAAATAACACCGCATCCCTTCCTTGCACCATTAGAAAATTTTATAGCTTACCTTTATGATCTCAGGGTTGAGCATATTTCTTAGTCAAGACCTCCAAACATACAACATAAGTAAATCTTCTGATGAATTTGATTGCATTAAAATAATATATTTTTTGTTTACCACAACCACCAACAAAGCCACATACTGGCCAACACCAACAAAATATCAGTCTTCAGAACATACATGATTTTTATAAATTGATCAAAGAGACCAAAAGCTCAATAAGAAAGAGATAAGAAGCTCAACCAAGATATAGCAAACAATATGCACTAGAAATTTACATAGTCCAAAAAGCCAATAAACATATTAAAGGAGAGTTCACTTTCTAAGTAAGGTAAATGAAAATTAAAGCAACAATGAAATAACACTGATAAAATTTAAAGAATATCTGCAAAACTTTACTCATTAGCAGACATCTGAAGAAAAGAAACTCTTGTACATTGCTATTAAATTTTCAAATTTGAAAGGACACTCTCTTCAACGAATAGTTCTGGGAAAATTGAATATTCGCATGCAGAAGAATGCTAAGAACTCTCTCTCACTATATTAAAATATCAACTCAAAATGGTTCAAAAACTTAAATGTAAAAACTAAAATAAACTATTATAAAAACATTTATAAAACTATTATAAAAACATAGAAGAAAGTCTTCATGACATTTATCTGGGTAAGAATTTTTTGGCTAAGCCCTCAAAGCAACAAGAGCAAAAATAAAAAATAGGAATACATCAAACTAAAAGCTTTTGCACAGCAAAGCAAATAATCAACAGAATGAAGAGATAACCCACTGAATAAGAGAAAATATTTTCAAGCTGTACATCTGATAAGGGGCTAATATTCAGTATATATAAAGAACTCAGACAACTCAATAGAAAAAAAACAAATAATCCACTTTAAAAATGGGCAAAAAGCCTGAAAAGACATTTGTTAAAAGAAGATTACAAATGGCCAACAGGTATATAAAAAACGCTAAGCATCACTAATCATCAGGAAATTGCAAATCAAAACCACAATGAGGTATAACCTCACACTAATTAGAATAGCTATTATCAAAACACCAAAATATAACAAATTCTGGCATGGATGTGGAGAAAGGGAAATTTTTATACACTACTGGTGGAAATGTAAATTATTATAGTTACTGTGGAAAACAGTGTGGATATTCCTTTAAAAAATAAAGAAATAGAGCTAGCATATTATCTGGCAATCCTATCAGTAGATACACATCCAAAGGAAATGAAATCAGTATGTTAAAGAGATGTGTGTATCTGTGCTTCCATTTTATTGCGGCAGTATTCACAATGGCCCAAATATGAAATCAACCTAAGTGTCCATCAAAAGAAACATAAAGAAAATGTGGTATATTTATTCAACAGAATAGTCTTCAGCCACAAAAAGAATAAAATCCTCTGTTATTTGTGGCAACAAATAGTTATTCAAATAACTCTATTCTGCAGTAAAAGGATCAATCCAGAGGACATTATGTTGAGTGAAATACGCCAAGCACAAAAAAACAAGAACCACGTGATTTCACTTGTGTAGAATCTGAAGAAGTTGATCTTGTTGAAGTGGAGAGTAGAATAATGTTACCAAGGACTGGGAAGGGTAAGGTGGAGGGTGAAATAAGTGGGGATTGAGCAATAGGTACAAAGTTACCATTAGGAGGAATATACCTGTTGGCCATTTGTATATCTTCTTTTATCTGGTGTTCTATAGCACAGGAGGGTAACCATGGTTAACAATATTGCATCGTACACTTCAAAATAGCTAGAATGAAGGATTTTGAATGTTCTCATCACAAAGAAAAGATAAATGTATAGTGATGGATAAGCAAAATATCCTAATTTGATTATTATACATGAATCAAAATATGACATCGTACCTGATAAATACATACAATTATTCTGTGCAATTAAGAATAAAAATAAATAAATAGCTTCATCTATTTAAATTGCTTACCTATTTGAACTATTTAAATTTCTTTATCTGAAAAATATTTCTTATAAAATTGAAGATTTGTATTCTCTTAATGCAGTAATTTTTCTCCATATATGCTGTAGAAAAATATTCACAATTCCACATAAGAAAAATATGTACCTTATGATTTGCAGCTTTTTCTGTAATAGGGAAGAAATTGCTCAATAGTCAAAAAAATAGGTAAGTAGATATTTATTCAAATAACTCTATTCTGCAGTAAAAGGTAGTAAACTCTACATGGATATATCTTTAAAATTAATTTGTGTTAAAATGCAAAATTATGCTTACACTATGATATGCCAATTAAAATACTGAATTACATTATATATTATTTATGTGTGTATATGTGGTAAAGTACCAAAAACATATATAAAAAGTATTTAAAAGATATTAAAATTTTTCTTAGAGGGTTTAAACCTAGACAGGAAAAATGCAAAAAGGAATATGTGGGCTGAAACTTCATCTGTCCCAATAACATCCTGGTTGTTTGTTTCAAAGGCCTGAAGCAAATGTGACCACATGTTGAGTATTGTTAAATCTGAGTAAAGAGTACATGAGATAGTATATGTGATTTTATTTTTTAAACACCAAATAATTAAGATAATTCTCTAAACAAAAAAATAGATGCCAAAGTCATAGTCCCAAGGAAATGTTATGGATTGAAAAGGGTGAGGTTGAGGATGGAGAGTGAAGTATGCTTGTTCACTAGCAACCAAGATGTCAAACTTAGGAAAAATTCCCTGAAGTAAACCCAATTCATAATAAGGCATTATCAGGCTGATCAGTGTACTGTACATCCTGGGTAATGTTTACATATTAAAAAGAATGTCTTCATGGAATAATCAATATAAGGAGCCCATTGTCCCTCTCTTTTTTTCCCTCATTAATTTCCAAGGTTCTCTTATTCTTGTGTTTTCCCACCAGCAGCTAAAATAATTTTTACTATTCAGTTTAATGGTATTACTTTGGCCAATCTATATAGCCAATAGGTGGATTATCCCATTAACCTGTGATAAAGACCAACTCTCTTGTTTTTAGGCCAGCTAGTCAAATCTAAGGAGGCTATTAACATAAAGATGTTATAATGAAGCGCAGAATCCATGCCCCCCAAATTCTCTCCCATTTGAGCAAGGGGCAAAGATTTCTTCCATTCATTCCTACCTAGTCATGTACTATACAACAAGAGGAAAAGGAAAGAAGTAGTTGAAGAAGATAGTGTCCAGAAGTTCCATTATCACTTTCTCAACTGGATTCAAAAGGCAACCGTGTGCCACTAGTCCTGGTCACCCCCTCTCTGTTCCCCAGCACCTGAGTGAAGGAAGAGTGTTATTAGGAACCAACTTAATCAAATAGATAAAAATTCATGTAATATGATCTTTCAGTGACTATAGTAGATAACTGGCTCCATGTATTTTGAAGCCAAATTCTAGAATATTTATGAACACGTTACCATTAGGTCTCCCATAAACAGGTGAAACGTAGTTTGCTACATAATCCTAGAGGATGTAGGCTTTATGCACAAAGTCTAACACCTCAGAGTAGACCAAAACCTGATCCCAGAATCTTCATGGATTGTGGAAAATGAGTGGTAGAACCTTCTTTTTATGTTTTTTTACATTCTTCAGATTATCTGGGTTTTTGTTGTTTTCCAAAGACATGGAAAACTACACCTGTGTAGTGTGATTTCCAGAACTACAATGAGCCTTCCATACCCCTGCCCAAGACACCAACCTCAATAGGTTGCTGATATCTGAAATTCTTTCAGCAAGCAAAAAAGAACTTTAAGTTTCCAACCAGAGATTAGGCTTATGGCTCTGGAAGAGAGAGCCATATGATCAACACTCTCATGTACAAGGAATGGCCAAGGGGCACAAGTTTGGATGGCAGAACAAGGGAATAACTTTCCTCAGACACAGTGAGGAGGAAAGAGGGTTGAAGATTTCAGGCAGAATGAAAGCAGAGGCTGCAGACACAGAGAACAAATCTCCTATCATCCTAATTTGGCTGAGATGACTGCTGTAAGGCTAGACTGTAGAAATGGTTGCATTATTAATAAAATCTAATATAGCACTTAATTTGTCCCAGATGCTTTTCAGATACTATTGGCTTGTTCCCATAACCTTTGAACATAGGCATTCTGATTCCCATTTTCATTTCATTTACTTAATTTCATTGCATTACTGGAATTCAGTAATGGGATAGATATGTTGCTTCAGTCTTTAATCAGGTAATCAGAAGTGAATAGAGAGACTAAGATACCAGTTACTGGACTCACAAAGGCAGTTGCCCATAAAGAGAATTTCTCAGGGGTCCATGACAAAAGTAAATATGACCCTGACCAGTGTGTTTATGTAATTCCCATCAATAAAGGAAAGGTTAAGACAACTCTGGTACTCATCCATTGGAAATATTATTATATAGTCTACAAAATGGGTTTATGAAAGCTTATGATATAACACTTTAGAGGACATAATAGGAAATTGTACATATTAATAGAAAATAGAGACTATTATTTTTCAAAGGTGGGAGGATGCGCTCACAGCTGGGATGCAGGACAGATAATTTGGCAGAATTGTAAAGGAAAATACAAACCCCAAGGAATCACAACAATTATGTTCACTGAAGTTATTTGACATGATACAAGAAATTTATATAAAGTACTTGGCACAAGTATACTCATTGGCAAGATTTCTCTCTCTCTCTCTCATACAGACATTGTTTTTTGGAGACTGCAAGCAATACCCTTACCTAGCTTAGCGAGTGATAAATTCAAATACTGTCAGCTCCATGGTATGAATTAAGTTTTCATTTTCTTTCCCAATGTCTTAAACCTGGGACAGGGAGAAAAGTTATGAGCTCAACCCCAAAGTAGGAAAGAGGCACAATTTCTCTTTTCACCAGCTTCAACACAATGACAAGACTACCTCCCTTTACCAGCCAAGCTGGAAACCCAGGGGACTGATGCCACAAGTTTCTGGTTAGATACAATTAGAGAATAATGAGTGAATTTCCCTTAATGTTCCCAATGGAGATGTGCCCTTGTCAGATATGAAAGATAGTCAACGCCTTTGGGAATATAAATAATAACGTTTATTACTTACGGATTTATTTATTTATGAAGAACTTTCACATCTATGAGCTTATCTGTAACAGTGGTTTTTGATGTAGATAGTATTTTTCCATTTTATGAGGTTAAGAATGGCTCAAAAGATAATGGACAAATGAGTATTTCAATACAAACTCAAACTTAAAACCTAAAGCCTAGTTTCCAAGTACCATTATTACTTCCTTATACTGGCAGGCCCTGTATCATATAAATTTCTTCCTTCTCACATTCAACTTGGGCCTGGGAAGGGAGTTTCTACTAGTCCCTGGAGGAATAGAAACCTATCAAGCAAAAGAGAGTTTTTCCTTCTTGCAGAAACACAGCAAATTTTTGGATCACATGATGCATAATGGTAGCTGGCACATCCTCAGGGCTCAAAATATATTCTTTGAATATAAAAATGAGGGTGAGAAATTTTCAGAAACCTGCTCTATTTGGGTTGGCAAAAATAAAGACGAGATACAAAATTAAGTGGAGGAGATAGAATTTTACTCACCATTTCTTTCAATAATTCATTCATTCATTTACCCATCCGTAAGAAGGTTGTGTAACTTCCATTCTTAACCCCTCTTGGCTCCTGAACCAGCCAAACCATTCACCGATAACAAAACATGCACCCACATTCTCACCTCAGGCCATTTACACAAAGATAACACCCAGGTATTTGGGGCATAAGCTTTGTGAGCAGGGACGATTTTCCTCTACCCTCTACCACAGTCCTTCAGAGCCATCCTGATCAACTTAAAGTGGAACAGGAGTTGATTTTCAGCTTCCACAAACACACGTAGCCAATCCATATTCAAAAGGATTGATGATAAACCAAGGTCAGAAATTCTTTTCCCTCTTTTCAATTTGCTGTATAGAATGCCTCATGAGGCATGAGCTGTTATTGGTAAAGACATCAAGGCCACATGGTTAGATGACTTGGGGACCAGGCTACCTGTTTCTGAAATTTAGTTTTGCTCTCCAGACTTGCTAAGGCTGCCCAGATAGAGGAGGTCTTAGTCCATTTTCTGTTGTTATAATTGAATAATTGAGAATGGAGAATTTACAAAGAAAAGGAGTTTATTATTAACAATTCTAGAATCTGAGAAGTCTGAAGTCAAGGGGTTGTATCTGGTGAGGGCCTTCTTGCCAGTGGGGACTTTCTGCGGAGTCCCAACGCCTTTCATGGCATCACAGGGTGAGGGGCTGAGTGTGTGACTCAAGTCTCTCTTCTCCTTCTCACAAAGCCACCAGCCCTACTACCATGGTACACTGTTAAATAAGAAGGAATTAATCCAGTCAACCCAATCACCTCTTCAAGGTCTCACCTCTCAAGTCTCTCTCCCACTTTGAGGATTAAGTTTCAACATAAGTTTTGGAGGGGACATATATTCAAACCATCGCATAAGCTTTGCTATATCTACCACCTCTTAAACTGAGATATCAAAAAGGCCAAATAAACCCTCAGACATTACCTCGAGCTACAAACACTTGTTTATTTGTCCTGCATTTATTACCCCTAAGAATCACAAATAGCACAATAAATAAGTATTTTCTTCAAAAGATCAACTTCCTGGACCCTGAAGCTTTTCAATTTTGAGTTTTTCAATTCTGAATTTTTTTTTTTTTGAGACAGAGTCTCACTATGTCACCCTCTGTAGAGTGCTGTGGTGTCACAGCTCACAGCAACCTCCAACTCTTGGGCCTAAGCAATTCTCTTGCCTCAGCCTTCCAAGTAGTGGGGACTAGAGGCAGTCAGCACAAAGCCCAGCTACTTTTGGTTGTAGTTGTCATTGTTGTTTAGCTGGCTCGGGCCGGGTTCAAACCTGCCAGCCTTGGTGTATGTGGCTACAGGTGCTGAGCCCTCAATTCTAAATTTTGTGAGTCAACTTTTTTTTTCTATTTTCAAGTTTGTTTTCTTTGTGCTTCTTAGTTTTTCTTTTTCCTCTCTTCCATTCTTTCCTTCCTCCCTCCCCTTCTCCTATTCTTTCTTCCCTTTTTTTCCTTGGAAACTATTTTTGTTTGATAGAACCATGCCTAAGTTCATCCACAAAAAAATGAAATCTGAAAAAAAAGTATTTCTCATCCCCTTTTGTATTTCATAATGGTCACCACCATTTCCTTTGGCTATCTGGTGCATAGGGCTCCACAAGATCTCTTTGAGTGGGAAATGGCTTTATTTAAATTCCCAGAGGCCATCCGGTCACATGGCTTCCCATTTAGACAAGGGTGCAGCCAGTATTGTGATTTTCAACTTCCCTGGGGTTTATCCCATGCCCAAGGGTAACTAAGTCAGGGACAGCAGAGGGTAGAACATAAGGGAGTCTGAGGGTGCCTTGAGATCCTTCTCTGTGGGCTCATCATCTGAGGTTGTCAGGACGATTATCCTCCTAAAGGACACCTTTCCTAGAGGAATTGAGGGAACCTTGGGCAATCAATTCCTGTTTGATGGTTGTCTTTAAATTAAAACCCTGTATATTATAGGTTCTACTCCCTACCCACTAGGGGCCTCTTCTTGGCTAGTTATTCTCTTCCATTCATATATCTGGGGCTGGCAAACAGGATGAGAGTTAGAGCTTGTGGCTTCTCTTTCTGATTCCTGAGAAGTGTCTGGGATCTCGGAAGATGGATTTTAGATCCCATCAGGAGAACCTTAAAACGAACTTACTCACAAAACAACAGACCATAAATTCAGGCAAAGTCAGTATTGGGAATAAAATGAGCATTTTTTTTTTGTCTCAGTAATAGATAGGATTCTCAATAGATAAAGAAGAATCAATGGTAAAATTCGGCATGGGGGAGGAGAAAGAGTAAAAAAAAGAGGGAGAGAGAGAAGAAGAAGAAAGGAACAGGGGCACATGAAGTGATGGAAGAATGCAGATGTAGAGACAAAAGTGAGGATTGAATGAGGAAGAAGGAAACAATGAGTGAGAGAAAACTAACGTGAAGGGATAAATAGGATGACAGAATGAGAGAAAGAAGAAAAAAGTGAGAAAAGTGGACGAAGAGAGAAAGACAGTCATGTGATTCTTCTGCCTTGAATCCTGACATAGAATCTGAACAGCACAGAATCCAGGCATTTCAAACCTGTGTAGATGTTTCAAACAGGAATTTAGGAAGGGTCTCTTACACTTCCCAGATGTCTCCTCATTGGCTATAAATTTCTCCAACTGCCAACATTAGGAATCACTTTTCCTTGATGACAAGCATTATTCCTCTCTGTTGAGTCAGGATAACACTCCAGTGCCTTCTGTGTGTAAAATAAAGGATGATATTAAAATTTTGTATGAGAGGGTGTGGATTAGAGTCTCCATTATGATTAATGTGGAGTCTCCATTATGATTAGTGGTGGTTTTAAAGGGTCCACTTGTAAATGAATGTATGTGATTTCTAAGGACAAATGGCTCTCCAAAGAGTAACTTATTTAGTCCCTGATGTCTCCCCATGTAGGAATCATTCAGGTTTAGTCCTGACCTCTGGAGCAGTAGGAGGGTACCTGAAGCTGAAAAGAAAGATGGAGGCAACAAGGGTCACTGAAGGAGGAAAGGTGTAGGAGGCTGGGAGCAGGGTAGGCAAAGTCATTTCTTTACATATTGCTGCAGACACAGTTACCTCCTTGCCTTTGGCTGTAAGTCCTGGCAGGCTGCTGGTGGACCCGCACTCCGTGCTTCATAAATCGTCCTGCTCATCCCCAAATACAGTCTGGACACAGGCACTGCGCTCAGCTGCTGGAGCCAGAACATGAGCTACTCCTGCAAGAACAGCCTCTCTCCTGAGTTTCCTGTTTGGTTTCCCTTTCAGGTAAGGAGTCCCTGTCTATTCCTCATCTGCCTTAATGATAATTCCACTAGTAGAATGATCATTTTCTCATGTTCACCACATGTTCTATATTTCTGCTTCTTGTTTACCCTCTAGGTTTTTGCCAGGAATTTCTACATTGAATTCTACATGTTTGTCTGAGGAACTAAAACCCAGCAAAGGAATTAATATGGACCCTTTTCTTCTGTGCGCAAAAGAATGTCAATTCCTCTGCTGCGTCTTTGGGTATATTTTATTTTGTCTTTAATTGAAGCAGGAAGGGAACCAACATTTACCGAGCACTCTGCAAGTCAAGGTACTACAGACTCTGCTCGTGTCATCTCATCTCACGTCTTTCTGAGATTCACAAAAGTTAAGAAATTTACTATGGGACAAACATGCTATTATCAAGCTATGATTATTGTTTCAAAACCTGTGGATTTTTCTGTAATCCCACAGTGACTTCCAGGTATGTGTGTGTCAGGGAGAGAGAGAGAGAAAGAGAGAGAGCCTTATTCAGTAGAAAAAAGAGGAAATTTGAGCCTGGCACTTTTAACGTTGTGTTTACTTTATGTATGTGAGCCTGAAAATGACTTCAAGAAATTGGGGTGATGTCTATGAAATAAAGTTAAAAATTGGAGGATTTAAACCTGCCACTAATTTGTCTTCTTCTGGTAGAGTTTTGTTCTTGGCTAGAAGTCCACTGGATAGGTAAGAGGCCTTTCCAGCTCTCTGCCCATCCTTATTAAAATAAAGGATGATATTAAAATTTCTTAGGAGATGGTGTGGATTAGTCTCCATTATGATTCGTGACAAATGCGTCTAATGAGATAGTAATCTTATTTCCCTATTTGTTAGGTAGACGTTAGCTCTGTTGAATGATTGCTTTTCATTTTTTATGCAGTGTGGAAGTTGGGTAAGGACACATGGACTTCGTTGCCTCCTGGATCCAGATAATCAGAATATTTGGATATACCTGAAGTCTTTCTGACACTGATCGGTTTCCTATTATTGTTTTGACAATTTACCACAACTCGGTGGCTTAAAAATACCCCACAGTTTTTTATCTTACAGTTCAGGAGGTCAAGAAGTCTGACCTGGACCTCACTGGGTTAACCAACATTGTTGGGTTTCCTTCCAGAAGTTTTAGAGCAGAGTCTGTTTCCTTGCCTTTTCCAGCTCTAGAGGCCACTTCAATGCTCAGTTTATCTTCTTCTAGCTTCTAAGCCAGCAGTATAACATCTTCCACTGTCTTTCTTCCTTTGACTATTCTGTCTCCTCTTCCACATTAAAGGGCTCCCGATTATACCGGACTAAAAAAGATAATTCAGGATAATCTCCCCATTTAAAGTTGTCCTAAATTAAGCAAACTGAATTCCATCTGCAGCGTTAATTTCCCTTGTCATACACCATAACATATCGATAAGTTCTAGAGATCAGAACATGGACTATTCTTTTGCACGTGTTGTGTTTTAATGTAACAGGAGACCCAAGAGGGAATTGAAAACTCGGGGGAACAACTAACATCCCACTTCTTTTGGCAACTTTTGATAAGAAAGTTATCAAAAGATAACTTTACAATATGTAAGTTATACATACATAACCTTTACAATATGTTACTGGATAAACAGTAACATAGTGCTATTATGCTTCCTATGCAGGAAAGAGAGCTGGATTGGGAAAAGAATTAGAAAACAAATAGACTTCCCATTTGATCCCACAATCCCATTACTAGCTATTTACTCAGAAGACAAAAATCATTTACTCATGAGAGCATTTGCACTCAAATGTTTATAGCAGCTTAATTGACAATTTCAAAGATGTAGAACAATTCAAGTGCCCATGATTAGATTAATAAACTATGGTATATGTATATCATGAAAGACTATTTGTTCAGCTATAAAAAGATGGAGACTTTACACGTGTTGTATTTACCTAGATGGAATTGAAGAACATTCTCCTTAGGGAAGTATCTTAAGAATGGAAAAGGAAGCATCCCATGTACTTAGTACTAATTTGAAATAGAGTGTAGATGAACAAGTACAGGCCCACCAGAGAGAAAAACACAATTAAGTTCAAGAAGAGGGGAGGGTGAGAGGAGCGAATGGGCCTTGGTAAGCTTTGAGCTATATAGGGTATAGGGTATACTTCCTGGGTGAAGGACTCAGCTATAACTTGGACTTTACCATACAAATTCAGACAATGTAGCCTGACTGTATGTACTGTTTTGATAATAAAAAATATAGAAAATATATTTTTAAATTATAATTTTAGATGATATTAAGTGCTCATTTAAACTGCTCTATATTAAAAATAGACAAAAAAGGATAAATAAATCTGCCTTAAAATTTTCTGTGGAAGCTGCACTAGTATTTGCCTTCTCAACACAATGTAGGATCACAGGAAACCCACAGCCACCAATAGGAAGATGACCTGAAGTCTAAATGACATTAAATGGAAATCTGCCTTCCAGAGAAGTTGAAACAGAGAATTCAGCAGGGGTAAGAGGGGAGAGAAAAAGAATGGAAATATAGGAAAGACACAGGTTTCACAGGATCTGTAAGTCATATTAAGATTGTTATACTTACCTTAAAGATCAATGGGAATCTTTTGAGAATTTTTAGATAGGGAAAGTCATATCGAAATAAAGCTTTTAAAAAAGATTTCTGGCTATGGTAGAGAAAACAGATCCATACAATCCATAATTTCTTAGGGACCCTCTACTTAATTAAAACAAATAAAAATGTATGTATACTAATGACTGTTCTTTTTTTAAATTTCATATTAATATGAGGGCACAAATGATTAAGTTACAGTATTTGCCTTTGTTAGGTAAAGTTCAAGTTATAGTTGAGCCTTCACACAGGGGGTGTGCTGTATACCCTTACATTGTGCCCATTAGGTGAGAGCTCACCAATCCCTCTCTTTTCTTCCCCTCCCTCCACTTGAATTTAATTGTGTTTTTCTCTCATATGGGGGTGTAGTGGTTTATCTATTGGTTCCATTAGTATTGCATACATTGTATACTTACTTTTTCATTCTTATGGTACTTTACTTAGAAGAATGTTCTTCAAGTCCAACCAGATAAATACAAATGATGTAAAGTCTATATTTTTTATGGCTGAATAGTATTCCACAGTATATATCTACATCACAGCTCAATTCACAATTGTCAAGGCATGGAATCAACCCAAGTGACCATCAGCTCATGCATGGATTAATGACTGTTCTCTAAGGAATACAATACAATTCTTTGTATCCTTTTATTTGAAAAGGCTGCCTCTCAGCTGAAATTAATGGTGGATATTGAAGTCAAATGTTCTAATGATTGCTGTGCCATGACTGATGATTTGGTCTTCTCACCACAGAAACTTCTTGGGGCAAAGACATGGCTGAAACTCCTTTATCTATAGTCTAGTCTTCAGTGTCATAGGTGCAAAAATTTATTCTGCCAGTGAACCAGGAAATATTGGTTCTTATTTACATTTGCTTCAACAATATTTTTTGCAACTTTCCCTGTGTACCATCATATAGGGAAAAATATGAGAAACAGGTCAAGTTTTCCACTTTCTGCAATAAACATATCTTTTTTATTGACTGCTAAAAATGATCATTCCAGTGTCCCTAATATCCTCAACCATTCTTTATTCCCACCAGAGAGGACAAGCATGAGGCCTGAGAACCAGAGCAGCGTGTCCGAGTTCCTCCTCCTGGGGCTCCCCATCTGGTCAGAGCAGTGGGGCGTGTTCTTCCTCCTGTTCCTGGGCATGTACCTGACCACGGTGCTGGGGAACCTGCTCATCATCCTGCTCATCCGGCTGGACGCTCGCCTCCACACCCCCATGTACTTCTTCCTCAGCCACTTGGCCCTCACTGATGTCTCTTTTTCATCTGTCACTGTCCCAAAGATGTTAATTACTATGTACACCCAGGACCAATCCATCCCCTATGCAGGGTGCATTGTGCAAACATATTTTTTTATATTCTTTGCTGACCTAGACAGTTTCCTTATTACGTCAATGGCATATGACCGATATGTTGCCATCTGCCACCCTCTCCACTACACCACCATCATGAGGGAAGAGCTGTGCGTCTTATTAGTGGCTCTATCCTGGATCCTGTCTTGTGCCAGCTCCCTCTCCCACACCCTTCTCCTGACCAGGCTGTCCTTCTGTGCTGCTAATGCCATCCCCCATTTCTTCTGTGACCTCGCTGCCCTGCTCAAGCTGTCCTGCTCAGACGTCTTCCTCAATGAGCTGGTCGTGTTTACAGTAGGGGTGGTGGTCATTACTCTGCCATTCTTGTGTATCCTGGTATCTTATGGTTACATTGGGGCCACCATCCTGAGGGCTCCTTCAACCAAAGGGATCTGCAAAGCCTTGTCCACGTGTGGGTCCCATCTCTGTGTAGTGTCTCTGTACTATGGGGCAATATTTGGGCAGTACCTTTTTTCAATATTAAGCAATTCCATAAATAAGGACATCATTGTTGCTCTCATATATACAGTGGTCATACCCATGTTGAATCCCTTTCTCTATAGCCTTAGGAACAGGGACATGAAAGAGGCCCTTGGGAAACTCTGCAATAGGGGAATATTTTTATCACAGTGACATCAGGTTAAAAAAAAATCAGAATCTCACTGTGGCTGATTTCATTTATTTGATTTTCCATTTGAACATGTCTCAAAACCTTTTATGTCCTCAAGCCCTAAGACAAATGGTCCCATGTTGGATATACTTGGTCAATATTTACTTGTTGAGTAGAATTTCATTCTCTTATTAACAATGTTTTTCTTTGTAAACAGCTTTTTTTTTAAATTTAAGATTTATATGGGGGTACATACAATTAGATTATATAGTTTGTTTTTGTAAGAAGAAGTCTGAATTAGAGTTGTGCCCCTTACCCAGGATGTGTGCAGTATAACCATGCAATGTAGTGGCGGTGTGGGAATTGATCCACCCTTTTCTTTCTCAGTCCCCTACTTGAAATGAGTGTTTTTCTCATGTAAGCATGTTAATCTACTAGTTCCAATTTAGTACTGAGTACATGTGATGCTTGTTTTTCCGTTCTTTTTTTTTTGGCTGAGGCTGGGTTTGAATCCACCACCTCCAGCATATGGGGTCGGCGCCCTACCCCTTTGAGCCATAGGTGCTGCCCTGTTTTTCCGTTCTTATGATAACTTTGCTTAGGAGAATATTCTCCAAATCCATCCAAGTTTTTAAAAAAGATAAAAAAATCTCCATTTTTTATGGCTGAATAATATTCCATGGCATACATATGCTGCAAGTTATTAATCCATTCATATGTTGAAGGGTACCTTGGTTGTTTCCACATCTTTGTAATTGTGAACTGTGCTGCTATAAACATTAGAGTGCAAATGTTCTTATAGTAAAATGTCTTTTTGTCTTTTTGGTAGATACCTAGTAACGGTACTTAAGAATCAAATAGTAGGTCTGCATTTAGTTCTTTAAGAAATCTCCATATTTATTTCCGCAGAAGCTGTACTAGTTTCCATTCTCAACAATGGTGAATGAAGGCTCCCTTCCCTCCGCACCCACATCAGCATTTTTGCTTTGGGACCTTGTAGTATGAGCCATTCTCTCTGAAGTTAGTTTCCATTTGTCTCAAAACCTTTTACGTCATCAAGCCCTAAGACAAATGATCGCAAGGTGGATATACTTAGTCAATATTTTCTTGTTAAATTCTGATAATTCAGAGTGCTTCTGATTTGAATTTTTCTGATCAATGAGCATTTGATAGGGACAATGAGCATTTTTTCATGTGTTTGTTGGCCATTCATCTGTCCTCATGTGAAAAGATTCTGTTCATGTCTCTTGCCCAGTTTTTAATGGGGTTGTTTGCTCTTTTCTTGTTGACTAGCTTGTGTTCTTTATAGATTCTGGTTATTAGACTTTTATCAGATATGTAGCATGCAAATATCTTCTCCCATTCTGCAGGTGTCTTGTCTCTCTGCTGATTGTGTTCTTAGCTGTGCAGAAGCTTTTTAACTTGATAAAGTCCCATTTGTTTATTTTTGTTGTTGCCACAATTGCCATTGGGGTCTTCTTCATAAATTCTTTCCCTAGGCCAATAAGATTAACAGTTTTACTCACACCTTTTTTTGGGGGGGAGTTTATAGTTTCATGTCTTAGATTTAAATCTTTTATCCACCTTGAGTTAATTTTTGTAAGTGGTGAGAAGTCTGAGTACAGTTTTAGTCTTTTACATGTACTAACCAGTTCTCCCAGGGCCATTTATTGAATAGGGATTCTTTTCCCCAGTGTAATGCTTTTGTTTGCTTTATCAAAGATCAGATGGCAATATGAAGCTAGTTTCATCTCTAGAATCTATTCTGTTCCGTAGATCTATGTCTCTATTTTTATGCCATTACCATGCTGTTTTGATCACTATAGACTGGTAGCATAGTCTGAAGTCTGGTAAAGTGATGTCACCAGATTTGTTCTTATTTTGTAGAATTGCATTGGCTATTCAGGGTTGTTTTATGGTTCAATACAATACATAGAATGATTTTTTCAAGACCTTTAAAGCATGATGTTGATATTTAATGGGGATTGCATTAAATGTGTATATTGCTTTAGATAGTATAGACATATTTTTTTTTTTAAGAGGAAGCATTTTAGTTTATTTGCTCTTGGACAGAGATCCAGAGGATGGAAACTGCCTTCACAGTTGGCATGCTGCCCCCTGGAAGGGAAAGTGAGGCTCTAAAGCCAACTCATTCTGTCACAAGCAAACCCATGTGAAGGACTCACCAGCACAGACACGCGGCCTCTCATACTGCAGACCTGTGTAGTGCCCCCCTTGCATGGTTCCATGATGATTGCACACAGCATATAGGTCATAGATGTAGTCCTCAGGGTCCCTCCCGGGTCCATAGGGCCGTCTCTACAGGGACCAGTGGGATGGCAAACTCCAGCTGCTTTGGCTTCTCTTAACCACATGAGGTGTCATGTCCAGGCCAGTCAAGGGGAACTTGACCATTGTCTGAAGTTTCATACGCCTGTCTCCTTCCTGTCGAAATCTCTTTAGATGTATAATAAGCACATCAGGCAGAGTCCACAGGCTTAACATGATACTTCCATTTAGTTTGCGTGTGGTCAGTGTTGTGGGAATAACATATTTGCTACCCCAGGAGGAGCAACCTTTGCGCCACCCGACAGTAGAAAGGGCATTAAAATCTTGTGGACCAGGTGGTACTGTTCATGTGAAATTTGTAGTAGAATGGGACAAGGAGACAAAAGACTTCTTGTTTGGAAATACCAAAGATGAATATATCCCAGATGCAGAAAGTGTCCGTCTGCAAAGAGAGCATCATCAGCCTCAAACCTGCACTTTATCCCAGTGTTTCCAACTCTACACCAAAGAGGAATGGCTTGCCCCAGATGATGCCTGGTGTTGCCCACACTGTAAGCAGCTGCAGATAGTGTAGACATTTTAAAAATGTTGATTCTTCCAAGCCATGAGCATGATACATTCTTCTGTCTGTTAACATCCTCTGCTATTTCATTTCTCAGTGTTTCATAATTCTCTCTGTAGAGATCTTTTATATCCTTTGTTAAATATATTCCAAGGTTTTTAATTTTCTTTGATGCTATGTGGAGGACATTATATCTTTGATTTGATTCTCAGCTGGACTTCTATTGGCATATACAGAGGCTATGGGTTTGTATATGTTGACTTTATATCCTAATATATTGCTGTATTTCTTTATCAATCCTAGGAGTCTCATGGTTGAGTTCTTGGGGTTTTCTAGGTACAAGATTACATCATTAAGAAAGAGCAATGTACTCAATTTTGATATGAGGACAATTAATGACAATTAAGGTCATGGTGGGGGAAGGAAAAGCAGAGAGAGGGAAGGAGGGAGGGGAGCGGGGCCTTGGTGCATGCCACACCTTCTGGGGGCAAGACATGATTGCAAGAGGGACTTTACCTAACAAATGCAATCAGTGTAACCTGGCTTATTGTACCCTCAATGAATCCCCAACAATAAAAAAAAAAAGAAAGAAAGAGCAATAGTTTGACCTCCTCTGTCTCCATTTGGATACCCTTGATATCCTTCTCTTGTCCAATTGCATTGGCTAGGACTTGTAGCACTATATTGAATAGTCATGATGATAGTGGACATCCTCATCTGATTCCAGTCCTAAGCGAGAATGCTTTCAGTTTTTTTTTCTGTTCAATGTAAAGTTGGCTGTGGGTTTGTCACAGATGATTTCTATCAGTTTAAGAAGTGTCCCATCTATATATATTTTTGTAAATATTCTTACCAGAAAAGGATGGCGTATTCTGTCAAATGCTTTTTCTGTATCTATTGAGAGGATCACATGGTCTTTGTTTTTACTTCTGTTTATGTAATTTGTTACGTTTATAAATAATGCATATCTTGAACCAGTCTTGCATCCCTTGGATGAAACCCACCGGTCGTGACAGATTATATTTTTGATGTGTAACTGAATTCTGTTTGCTAAGATTTTATTGAGCATTTTTGCATCAATATTCATTAATGATATTGGTTTGTAATTTTATATTTTAGTTGTATTTTCCTGGCTTGGGTATCAGGGTGATGTTTGCTTCATAGAAGCTGGGGCAGACTCCTTTCTTCTTAATGTTTTGGAATAGATTTTGCAATATGGACTTGCCTTCTTTGAGGTTTGGTAGAATTATGGTGTGAAACCATCTGTCCCGGAACTAATTTTTGGTGAAAGATTTTTATTGTTGTTTTAATTTTAGTGCTTGGTATTGGTCTGTTCAAGAGTTACATTTTTTCCTGATTGAATCTAGGGAGGTAGAATGACTCCAGGAATTTGTCCTTGGGGAGATGAGGAACAGAGCCAGCAGCGTTCACAAATTAGAGGGCACATCCTCAAATCTAAGGTAGGCAAGGTTCTCATCACAAAGAAAAGATAAAGATATGAAGTAATAAATATGCAAAATATTCTGATTTGATTATTATATATCAAAATAGAATATTATACCCAATAAATACATGTATCAAACAGAACATTATACCTGATAAATACGTACAATTATTAGGCATAATAACAAAAACATGTATCAAAACAGAACAGTATACCCGATAAATACATACAATTATTAGGTATCATTTAAGAATAAAAATAAATAAATATGTAGCTTCATCTATTTAAATTGCTTACCTGTTTAAAGTATTTAAATTGCTTCATCTATTAAATATTTCTTATAAAGCTGAAGATTTATGTTCTCTTGATGTAGTAATTTTTCTCCATCTATACTGTAGAAAAATTTTCATAATTTTTCACAGAAAAAATCCACATTATAATTGGCAGCTTTGTAATAAGGAAAAAATTCCTCAATAATCAAGAAATAGGTAAACAGATATTTATTCATATAATTCTATTCTGCAGTAAAAAGGAATAAACTCTATACTGCAAGTGTCTACATGGGTAAATCTTTAGAATTAATTTTGTGTTAAATGCAAAATTATGCTTATAGTATGACATATCAATTAAAATACTGAACTATATTCTACCCTATTTATGTATATATATGTACATATAAAAAGTGTTTATGTACATATAAAAAGTATTTAAAAGGTATTAAAATTGTTCTTATTGGGTTTAAACATAGAGACGAAGGTAGTAAAAGAGAATATGTGGGCTGCAACTTTGGCTGTGCCAGTATCATCCTGGTTGTTCATTTTAAAGGTCAGAAACAATGTGGCAACATGTCAATATTTGTTAAGTCTGAATGATGAGTACTTGAGGTAGTATGTTTGACTTTATTTTTGAAACACTAAATAATTAAGATAGTTCTCTAAATAAAAAATAAATGCTTCTGCAAAGATGGAGACTTTACATCTTTTATGTTTACCTGGATGGAGCTGGAACATACTCTTAGTGTAAAGTATCTCGAGAATGGGAAAGAAAGTATCCAATGTACACAATACCATTATGAAACCAATTATGATCACTTACACATTCATACAAATGATAAAACACAAATATAATTCAGAGAGAAGGAGCGGAGAGGTGGGAGAGGGGAGGGAGGAGGGAGAGTGGTGGAAGGTATTTGATGGGATCTCACCTAATGGTGCACAATGCAAGGGTACATTTAAAAACAATTAGGCATATATTATAAATGTCTTACTACAAAAAGACAAGTAAATGAGATGATGGTTATATTAATCAGTTTGCTTTAAGCACTCCACATTGTATATCAAATCATCACATTGTACCCCATAAATGTATACAGTTATGATTTAATAAAAATTAAATTTAAAAAATGGAAAACACAAACAAAAAATTAATAAATGCTTCTGAACTCACAGTCCCTAGGAAATGTTCTTGATTGAAAAGGGTGAGGTTGAGGATGGAGAGTGAAGCATGCTTATTCACTAGCAACCAGGATGTCAAACTTAGGAAAAATTCATCGAGGTAAATTCAATTCATAATAAGGCGTTATCAGGGTGATCAGTGCACTGTACTTCCTGGGTAATGTTTACATATTAAAAAGAATGACTTCATGGAATAATCAATATAAGGAGGCCATTGTCCCTCTTTTTCCCCCCATTAATTTCCAAGGTTCTCTTACTCCTGGGTTTTCCCACCAGCAATTAAAATAATTTTTACTATTCAGTTTAATGGTATTACTTTGGCCAATCTATAAAGCCAATGGGTGGATTATCCCATCAACCTGTGATAAAGACAAACTCTCTTGTTTTTAGGCCATCTAATCAAATCTAAGGAAGTTATTAACATAAAGATGTTATAATGAAGCACAGAATCCATGCCCCCCAAATTCTCTCCCATTTGAGCAAGGGGCAAAGATTTCTTCCGTTCATTCCTACCTAGTTGTGTACTATCCAACACGAGGAAAAGGAAAGAAGCAGTTGAAGAAGATAGTGTCCAGAAGTTCCATCATCACTTTCTTTTTTTTTTAATTAATATTAAATCATAGCTGTGTACATCAATGTGATCATGGGGCACCACACACTGGTTTTATAGACCGTTTGACACATTTTCATCACACTGCTTAACATAGCCTTCCTGGCATTTTCTTAGTCATTGTGTTAAGACAATTATATTCTACATTTACTAAGTTTCACATGTACCCTTGTAAGATGCACCGCAGGTATAATCCCGCCAATCACCCTCCCTCTGCCCATCCTCCCTCCTCCCTCCCCTCCCTTTCCCCCTTCCCCATTTTCTTAGGTTATAACTGGGTTATAGCTTTCATATGAAAGCCATAAATTAGTTTCATAGTAGGGCTGAGTACATTGGATACTTTTTCTTCCATTCTTGAGATACTTTACTAAGAAGAATATGTTCCAGCTCCATCCATGTAAACATGAAAGAGGTAAAGTCTCCATCTTTCTTTAAGGCTGCATAATATTCCATGGTGTACATGTACCACAATTTATTAATCCATTCGTGGATTGATGGGCACTTGGGATTTTTCCATGACTTAGCAATTCATCACTTTCTCAACTGGATTCAAAGTATCAGCCATGTACCAGCAGTCCTGGTCACCCCCTCCCTGTCCCACAGCACCTGAGTGAAGGAAGAGTGTTATTAGGAACCAACTTAATCCAATAGATAAAAATTCGCATAACGTGATCTTTCAGTGACTACAGTAGATAACTGGCTCCATGTATTTGGAAGCCAAATTCTGGAATGTTTATGAACACTTTATCATTGGGTCTCCCATACATTGATGAAAGGTAGTTTGCTACATAATCCTAGACGATTAGGCTTTCTGCACAAATTCTAGCACCTTATCAAAACCTGATCCGAGAATCTTCATGGATTGTGGAAAATGAGTGGTAGAACCTTCTCTTTCATTTTTTTTTTACATTCTTCAGATTATCTGGGTTTGTGTTGTTTTCCAAGGACATGCAAAACTACACCTGTGTAGTGTGATTTCCAGAACTACAACTTCCGTACCTCTGCCCAAGACCCCACCCTCAATAGGTTGCTGATATCTGAAATTCTTTCAACAAGCAAAAAAGAACTTTAAGTTTCCAACCAGAGATTAGGCTTATGGCTCTGGAAGAGAGAGCCATATGATCAACACTCTCACATAGAAGGTATGGCCGAGGCGCACAAGTTTGGATGGCAGAACAAGGGAACGATCTTCCTCAATAATAATAGGCCAGCTTCTGTGACATGTAACCTATATCTTATCAGCCCAACAGAATCACAAAAGCAGTATTATTCTTATTTCATCATTTGGAAACTAGGGCTGACAGAGCATAAATAATTTGTCTAAAATCATACATTATGAAAATTATAGAGAGGTCATTCAATCCCAGGGTTGTCTGATTTGAAATGTGTGCTCCTAATCACTATGTTACATTGCCTCTGTGAGAACATGATTTGATGGAAAAGAGACATTGAAATACATACTTCTCATTAACGAGAAGGTGAAGTCTATAATTTCCCCAAAGCCTTTGGGTAGATGTGTTGCATCAGTCTTTCATCAGGTGATCAGAAGTGAACACAGAGACTAAGATACCAGTTACTGGGCTCACAGAGACAGTTGCCCATAAAGTGAATTTTTCAGTGGTTCAGGACTAAAGTAAATATGACCCTGGCCAGTGTCTTTATTTAATTCTCATCAATAAAGGGAAGGTTAAGGCAACTCTGGTACTCAGCCATTGGAAGTAATATTATATAGTCAATAAAACGAGTTTATGAAAAACATAACATTTTAGAGGACATAATAGGAAATTGTATGTATTAATAGTATAATTTAGAACTATCAGTGGACATGAAGATTATTATTATTTCTTTTATTATATATTTTAATTAAAAAAATTTTTTTTCCTTTTTGTACAGACAGAGTCTCACTTTGTTGCCCTCGGTAGAGTGCCATGGTGTCACACAGCTCACAGCAACCTCCAGCTCCCGGGCCTAGGTGATTCTCTTGCCTCAGCCTCCCAAGCAGCTGGGACCTCAGGTGCCCACCACAATGCCTGGCCACTTCCTTCTTGCAGTTTGGCCAGGGCTGGGCCGAACCTGCCACCCTCGGTACATGGGGTCAGAGCCCCACCCACTGAGCCACAGATGCCGCCTGATTATTATTATTTCTTTTTGAGTCAGAGTCTCTTGTTGCCCTGGGTAGAGTGCTGTGGCATCTTAGCTCACAGCAACCTCAAATGCTCAGGCTCAAGGGATTCTCTTGCTTCAGTCTCTTAACTGGCTGGGACCACAGATGCATGCCACAATGCCTGGGTAGTTTTTTCTATTTTTTTTTTTTTTTTTTCTTAGCAGAGATGGGCTCTTACTCTCTATCAGGCTGGTCTTAAACTCCTGAGCTCCAGCAATCCAGCCACCTTAGCTTCACACAGTGCTAAGATTACAGGTGTGAGCTACCATGTCTGGTAAAATTATTATTTTTTTAAAGGTGGAAGGATGTGCTCACTGATAGAATGAAGGCCAGATCACTTGGCAAAACTGTATAAGAGGAGGATGAAAACCCCGAGGAATAGCAACAATTATGTTCACTGAAGTTATTTGATATGATACAAGAAATTTATATAAAGTACCTGGCACAAGTGTATTCACCTGCAAGATATTTTTTTTTTTCTCTCTCTCTCACACACACATTGCTTAGTGGAGTTTGCAAGCTCTGTTTGTGTGAATTAAGTTTTCATTTTCTTTCCCAATGTCTTAAACCTGGGACAGGGAGAAAAGTTATGAGCTCAACCCCGAAGTAGGGAAGAGGCACAATTTCTTTTTTCATCAGCTTCAACACAAGGCTATCTCCCTTTACCAGCCAGGCTGGGAACCTGGATGCCACAAGTTTCTGGTTAGATACAATTAGAGAATAATTAATGTATTTCCCTTAAAGTTCCCAGTGAAGGTGTGTCCTTGTCAGATACGAAAGATGGTCAATGCCTTTGGGAATATAAATAAGAACTTCTATTACTTACAGATTCATGTATTTATGAAGAACTTTCACATCTATGAGCTTATCTATCACAGTAATTTGTAACAGAGATAGTATTTTTCCATTTTATGAGGTTGAGGTTTTGAGGTTCTTTTCTCAAAAGAAAATGGACAAATGAATATTCAAACACAAACACATAAACTTCAAACCCAAAGTCTAGTTTCCAAGTACCACCATTACTTCCTTATACTGGGGGGCCTTGTATCATATAGATTTCTTCCTTCCCATATTCAACTTGGGACTGGGAAGGGAGTTTCTACTAGTCCCTGGAGGAATAGAAACACCTATCAAGGAAAAGAGTTTCCTTGATAAACACAGCAACTTTTGGGATCAGATGATGCATAATGGTAGCTGGCACATCCTCAGGGCTCAAAATATATTCTTTGAATATAAAAATGAGAGCGAAATTTTCAGAAACCTGCTCTTTTTGGGTTGGCAAAAATAAAGACAAAATGCAAAATTAAGTGGAGGATATAGCATTTTACTCACCATTTCTTTCAATAATTTATTCATTCATTTACTCATCCATAAGAAGATTGCATAACTTCCATTCTTAATCTCTCTAGGTCCCTGAACACCAAATAAACTGTTCACCACCAACAAGGAATCCACCCACACTCTCCCCTCAGGCCATTTACACAAATATAGCACCACGTTTTCTGGGCATAAGCTTTCTAGCAGGGAGGATTTTCCTCTACCCTCTACCACAGCCCTTCAGAGTGACCCTGATCAGATTAAAGTGGAATGGGAGTCGATTTTCAGCATCCAAAAACACATGTAGCCAATCCATCTTCACAAGGATTAAAGATAAACCAAGGTCAGGAATTCTTTCCCCCCTTCTTCAATTTGTTGCATAGAATGCCTCATGAAACCCTAGGTGTGAGCTGCGGCAAAGACATCAAGGCCACATGGTTAGATGACTTGGGGACCAGGCTACCTGTTGCTGAAATTTACTTTTGCTCTCCAGACTTGCTAAGCCTGCAAGATAAAGGAGGTCTTAGTCCATTTTCTGTTGTTATAATTGAATAATTGAGAATGGAGAATTTACAAAGAAAAGGAGTTTATTATTAACGATTCTAGAAGCTGAGAAGTCTGAAGTCAAGAGGTTGTATCTGGTGAGGGCCTTCTTGCCAGTGGGGACTTTCTGTGGAGTCCCAACGCCTCTCATGGCATCACAGGGTGAGGGGCTGAGTGTGTAACTCAAGTCCCTCTTCCCCTTCTCACAAAGCCACCATCCCTACTACCATAATAACCTATTAAACATGAAGGAATTAATCCAGTCAACCCAATCACCTCTTCAGGGCCTCACCTCTCAAATCTCTCATTTTGAGGATTAAGTTTCAACATAAGTTTTGGAGGGGACATATATTCAAACCATTGCATAAGCTTTGCTATGTCTACCTTCTCTTAAACTGAGATATCAAAAAGGCCAAATAAACCCTCAGACATTACCTCAAGCTATAAATAGTTGTTTACCCTTAAGAATCACAAATAGCACAATAAATAACTGTTTTCTTCAAAAGATCAGCTTCCTGGACCCTGAAGCTTTTCAATTTTGAGTTTTTCAATTCTGAATTTTGTGTGTCAACTTTTTTTTTTTCTATTGGCTATTTTGTTTTCTTTGTGGTTTTTTTTTTTGTTTGTTTGTTTGTTTGGTTTTCCTTTTCTACCCTTTTCCTTCTTCCCTCCTCTTCCTTTTTTTCCTTGGAAACTATTTTCTTTTTTTGATAGAACCATGCCTAAGTTCATTCACAAAACAATAGAATCTCAAAAAATGGGTCTATGTCTTGCCTCTTCCCCTTTTGCATTTCATAATGGTCACCACAGAGAAGAAACACAGATACGCTTCCTTTGGGCTACCTAGTGGGTAGTGTCCAACATGATCTCTTTGAGTGGGAAATGGCTCTACCTAAATTCCCAGAGGCCATCCAGTCACATGGCTTTCTATTTAGACGTGGGTGCAGCCAGTACTGTGATTTTCAACTTCCCTGAGGTTTATCCCATGCCCAAGGGTAACTAAGTCAGGGACAGCAGAGGGCAGAACAGAAGGAAGACTGAGGATGCCTTGAGATCCTTCTCTGTGGGCTCATCATCTGAGGTTGCCAGGATGATTATCCTCCTAAAGGACACCTTTCTTAGAGGAATTGAGGGAACCTTGGGCAATCAATTCCCCTTTGATGGTTGTCTTTAAATTAAAACCCTGTAAATTACAGGTTCTACTCCCTACTCACTAGGGGCCTCTGCTTGGCTAGTTATTCTCTTCCATTCATATATCGGGGGCTGGCAAACCCCAGGATGAGAGTTAGAGCTTGTGGCTTCTCTTTCTGATTCCTGAGAAGTGTCTGGGACCTTGGAAGCTGAATTTTAGGTCCCATCAAGAGGAGCTTAAGAGAAACTTACTCACCAAACATCAGACTATAAATTCAGGCAAGGTCAGTATTGGGAATGAAATGAGTATTTTTTTTTTTTTTGCCTCAGCAATAGATGGGATTCTCAATAGATAAAGAAGAATCAGATGGTAAAATTTGGCATGGGGAAGGAGAGAGAGTAAAAAATAGAGAGAGAGAAGAAAGTGATGGAAGAATGCAAGTGTAGAGACAGAAGAGTGAGGACTGAGTGAGAAGGAAGGAAAAAATGAATGAGAGAAATATAAGTTTAGGGAGAAACAGGATGACAGAATGAGAGAAAGAAGGAAAAAGTGAGAAGAGTGGGTGAAGAGAATAGAACAGGGATACAGTTCTTCTGCCTTGAATCCTGACATAGAATCTGAACAGCACAGAATCCAAGCATTTCAAACTTGTGTAGATGTTTCAAACAGGAGTTTAGGGAGAGTCTCTTACACTCCCCCAGATGTCTCCTCATTGGCTATAAATTTCTCCAACTGCTAACATTAGGGATCACTTTTTACGTGATGACAAACAGTATTCAGGACAACACTCCAATACAGTGCCTTCTGTGTGGTGGGTTTCAAGGGTCCAGTTGTTGAATGAATGCATGTGACTTCTGAGGACAAATATCCCTCCAAAGTTCACTTATTTAGTTGCTCACGTCTCCCTGTGTAGGATATATTTAGATAAGTCCTAACCTCTAGAGCAGTAGGAGGGTACCTGAAGCTGAAAAGAAAGATGGAGAAGGGTCACTGAAGGAGGAAAGGTGTAGGAGGCTGGGAGCAGGGTAGGCAAAGTCATTTCTTTACATCTTGCTGCAGACACAGTTACCTCCCTGCCTTTGGCTTTGAGTCCTGGCAGGCTACTGATGGACCCACAGTTGGTGCTTCATCCTCCTCATCCCCAAATAAGTCTGGATACAGGCATCACACTCAGCTGCTGGAGCCAGAACATGAGCTATTCCTGCAAGAACAAGCCTCTCTCCTGAGTTTCCTGTTTGGTTTCCCTTTCTGGTAAGGAGTCCCTGTCTGTTCCTCATCTGCCTGAATGATAAGCCACTAGTGGAATGATCATTTACCCATGTTCGCTACGTGTTCTAGATTTCTGCTTCTTGTTTGCCCTCTAGGTTTTTGCCAGGAATTTCTACATTGAATTCTACATGTTTGTCTGAGGAACTAAAACCCAGCAAAGGAATTAATATGGACCCTTTTCTTCTGTGCGCAAAAGAATGTCAATTCCTCTGCTGCTTCTTTGGGTATATTTTATTTTGTCTTTAATTGAAGCAGGAAGGGAACCAACATTTACCGAGCACTCTGCAAGTCAAGGTACTACAGACTCTGCTTGTGTCATCTCATCTCACGTCTTTCTGAGATTCACAAAAGTTAAGAAATCTGCTACAGAACAAACATGCCACAATGAAACTATGATTATGAGCCCAATCTTTCTTATTCCAAAACCTGTGGATTTTTCTCTAGTTCCACAGTGACTTTGAGAGAGAGAGAGAGAGAGAGAGAGAGAGAGAGAGAGAGAGAGAGAAAATGCCTTACTTCTCCAGTACAAAATGGAGGAGATTTGAGCCAGCACTTTTAACTTTGTGTTTACTGACCCATCTCAATATGTATGTCAGAGTTAGGAAAACTTTGGGAATTGGGACAAGGTCTATGCAGTCATATTTAAAAATTGTAAGATTTGAAGCCTGTCGCCAGTTTGTTTTCTTCTGCTGGATTGTTTCTGTTGGCTAGAACCCTATGTTATATTAATGGGCAAGAGGCCTCTCCATCTGTCTACCTAATTTTTTTTTTTTTTTTAGAGACAGAGTCTCACTTTCTCACCCTCGGTGGTAGAGTGCCATTGCCTTACAGCTCACAGCAACCTCCAGATCTTGGACTTAGGTGATTCTCTTGCTTCAGCCTCCCAAGTAGCTGGGACTATGGGTGCCTGCCACAATATTGGCTATTTTTTGTTGCAGTTTGGCCGGGGCCGGGTTCAAACCTGCCACCCTCGGTATGTTGGGCCGGCACCCTACTCATTAAGCCACAGGCACCGCCCTTGTCTACTTGTTCTTATTAAAGAAAAGGATAATATTAAAATTTTGTAGGAGAAGGTGTGGATTAGAGTCTCCTCTATAATTAATGACAAATGTTTCTAATGAGATACATTACATTTCTCCACTTATTAGGTAGACATTAGCTGTGTTGAGTGATTGATTGTTTTAAAAAAATTCAGATTAATGTGAGGTTACAAACAGCTAGGTTACAATGTTTGCATTTGTTAGAGTCCCTCACCCAAGAGGTGTGCCATGTACCCTTACATTGTGCCCATTAAGTAGGAGCACACCAATTCCTCCTCCTCCCCACTCCCTCCCCTCAACTTGAATTGAACTGAGTTTTTCTCTTGTGTGGGTGTGTATTAGATCACCTACTGGCTTCATATTGGTACTGAGTACATTGGATACTTGCTTTCCATTCTTGTGATACATTGCTAAGAGGAATGTGATTCAACTCCATCCTGGTTAATACAAAAGATGTAAAGTCTCCATCTTTTTATGGCTGAATAGTATTCCATATTATACATATACCACAGTTTGTTCATCCATTCCTAGTTTGGTGGACGCTTAGGTTGTTTCCACATTTGGGCCATTGTAAATTGAGCTGTGATAAACAATCTAGTGGAAATGTCCTTTGGTAAAATGATTTTTTTTCTTCTTGGTAGATGCTTAGTAATTGATTTGCTTTTTATGAAAGGTGAAAGTTGGGAAAGGACACATGGGTTTTATTGCCTCCTGGTAACTAGGTAACCAGAATATTTGGATATAGTAAAGTCTTTCCAATGCTGATAAATCTTTTTCTAGTATTGCTCTGACAATTTCACAAACTCAGTGGTTTAAAAATACCCCACAAATTTATAATCTTCCAGTTCTGGAGGTCCAGAAGTCTGACCTGGACCTCACTGGGTTAACCAAAAGGTTGGCTTTCCTTCCGGAGGTTCTAGAGCAGAGTCTGTTTCCTTGCCTTCTCCAGCTCTAGAGGCCACTTGTGTTCCTCAGCTTATCTTCTTCCATATTCTAAGGTAGCAGCATGACATCTTCTGCTATCTGTCTGACTCTGACTTTGATTCTTCTGCCTCCACTTTCACATTTAAGGGCTCATGATTATATTGGACCAAAAAGACAATCCAGGATAATCTCCTATTTTACAGTAATCTAATTAACAAATTTAATTCCATCTGCAATCTGAATTCTCTCTTTTCATGCACCATAACATTTTGATAGATTCTGGAGATTAGGACATGAACTATTCTCTTTTGGGCCATTATTCTGCTTACCATAACTGACATGCAGGTGTTGTGTTTTAATGTTACAAGAGAACCCAGGAGGGTGATGAAAATTTGGGGAACAACTAACATCTCACTTATTTTGGCAACCCTTGACAAGATCCTCTATGATTTATTATGGGATAAATGCTATTATGTTGCCTATGCAGGATAGCGAGCTAGACTGTTAAAGAATTAGAAAATGAGTAGACTTCTTATTTGATCCCACAATCCCATTACTGAGTATCTACCTAGAAGAAAAAAAAATCATTTTATCATAAGGACATCTGTACTAGAATGTTTATAGCAGCTCAATTCACAATCACAAGGTTGTGGAAACAATCCAAGTGCCCACCAACCCATGAATAAATTAATAAACTATAGTGTATGTTTACCAGGGAATACTATTAAGCCGTAAATATGATGGAAACTTTACATCTTTTGTATTTACCTGGCTAGAATTGAAGAACATTCTCCTTAGTAAAGAATCTCAAGAATGGAAAAGCAGGCACCCCATGTTCTCAATACTCATTTTAAACTAGTAGATGAACAACTACGGGCCCACTCAAGGGAAAAAAAAATTTAAATTCAAGAAGAAGGGATGGGGGAAAGAAAGGAAAGGGGATTTGGTCAGCTCTTACATATAGGGTACAATGTAGGCATATAAAGCATATGTTCTGGGTGAAAGACTCAACTACAACTTGGACTTTTTACCTTACAAATACAGGCAATGTAGCCTGATTGAATGTACCCTTATGATAATAATAAAAACTTAGAAACATGTATTTTGAATATAATTTTAGATGTTATTGAGTGGTCACTTAAGTTGTTCTGTGTTAGCAGTAGACAAAAAAGGATAAATGAATCTACCTAAAATATTTTGTGGAAGCCAGACTGTACTTGCCTTCTCATCACAATGTGAGATCACAGGAAAACCACAGCCAATGGAAGATGACAGCAGGAAGACAGCAGGAAGGTGACCTGAACTCTAAATGACGCTAGATGGAAATCTGCCTTCAGGGAAATTGAAATAGAGAAGTCAGTAAGTGTTAAGGGGGAGACCAAAAAAAATGAGAAAATCAGAAAGACACAGGTTTTGCAGGGATCTGTAAGTCATATTAAGGTTTTACACTTACCTTAAAGATCAGTGAGAATATTTTGAGAATTTTTAGACAGGGAAAGTCATATTAAAATATAGGTTTTAAGAAAGATTTCTGGCTAGAGAAGAGAAAATGGATCATACAACCCAGAATTTCTTAGGGAACCTCCACTTAATTAAAACAAATAAAAATGCATGCATATTAATGACTATTCCCTAAGCACTACAATTCTTTGCATCTTTTTATTTGGAAAGGCAACCTGTCATCTGAAATTAACAACAGATGTTGAAGTCAGGTCTTCTAATAATTGCTGTGCCATGACTAATGATTTGGTCTACTCACCACAGAAACTTCTTGAAGCAATAAAATGGCGGAAACACCTTTGTCCACACTCTAGTCCCCAGTGTCACAGGTGCAAGAATTCTATTTTGACAGCAACTAAGAAATTGTGCCTCTTATTACCATTTGACTCAATAATAAGTTTTCTAGTTTTCTCATGTACCAACATACAGTGAAAAATATGAGAAACACGTTAAGTCCCCACTTTCTGAAATAAACATATATCTTTTTAATCAACTTCTAAAAATGATCATTCCAGAGTCCCTAATATTCTCAACCACTCTTCATCTCCATCAGAGAGACGAGCATGAGGCCTGAGAACCAGAGCAGCGTGTCTGAGTTCCTCCTCCTGGGGCTCCCCATCTGGCCAGAGCAGCGGGGCGTGTTCTTCCTCCTGTTCCTGGGCATGTACCTGACCACGGTGCTGGGGAACCTGCTCATCATCCTGCTCATCCGGCTGGACGCTCGCCTCCACACCCCCATGTACTTCTTCCTCAGCCACTTGGCCCTCACTGATGTCTCCTTTTCATCTGTCACTGTCCCAAAGATGTTAATTACTATGCAAACCCAGGACCAATCCATCCCCTATGCAGGGTGCATAGCACAGATGTATTTTTTCATATTTTTTACTGATCTGGACAGCTTTCTTATTACATCAATGGCATATGACCGATATGTTGCCATCTGTCACCCTCTCCACTACACCACCATCATGAGGGAAGAGCTGTGCGTCTTATTGGTGGCTCTATCCTGGATCCTGTCTTGTGCCAGCTCCCTCTCCCACACCCTTCTCCTGACCAGGCTGTCCTTCTGTGCTGCTAATGCCATCCCCCATTTCTTCTGTGACCTCGCTGCCCTGCTCAAGCTGTCCTGCTCTGATGTCTTCCTCAATGAGCTGGTCGTGTTTACAGTAGGGGTGATGGTCATTACTCTGCCATTCTTGTGTATCCTGGCATCTTATGGTTACATTGGGGCCACCATCCTGAGGGTCCCTTCAACCAAAGGGATCTTCAAAGCATTGTCCACATGTGGGTCCCATCTCTGTGTAGTATCTCTGTACTATGGGGCAATATTTGGGCAGTACTTTTTCCCATCATTTAGCAATTCCATTGACAAGGACATTATTATGGCTCTCATGTACACGGTGGTCACACCCATGTTGAACCCTTTTATCTACAGCCTTAGGAACAGGGACATGAAAAAGGCCCTTGGGAAACTCTGCAGTAGAGCAGCATTTTTCTCACAGTGACATGTGACTTTTTAAAAAATCGGAATCTCATTTTGGTTGATCTCATTCATTTTATTTTCCATCTGGATGTGTCTCAAACCTTTTATGTCCTCAAGTCCTATGACAAATGATGGTATGTTAGATGTATTTGGTAAATATTTATTGACCATCATTTCATTCTCTTATTAACTATGTTTTTCTTTGTAAATAGCTTTTTATCTGTGAATGCTAAATTAATTTTATTACTTATTTCTCCACCTTGTGGGGAGCATAAATAATACAATAATATACAGTTTTGTTGTCCTTATTATTATTATTTTGCTTCATCAGCTGAAACAGCAGAAGGTATGATTTATTATATACTGGTTACACTGAGCCACAAGCGAGAACAGAACCAGTCCATGATGTCAGGTCCAGGGCAAGGGACCAATAGGACTGTTTTGGTGTGAACAAGGTGGGTCTCTTAGGGGTGGTCTTGGTGATCAGATGGCGATGAGGTCTTAGATCCACTGAGAGCAAGTTCCAGACAGTAGCATGCAGTCCAGCAGCTTGTACTAGCCTCCTTAGCCTCTGGCATCCCATGTTCCTTCTCTTGTGGCCTTCCCGCGTGCACAACCAGCCGGTTTACTTAGACCTCTGCCTTATCTTTCTCCTTTTGCGCTTCAGCCCGCGCTTTGCTTCTTCCTCCACTTGGCTCTCATGGTGCGGAGGTTTCTAGAAAGATGGCGCTAAGGCTGAGAGCTTTGTTGCCCTTATTTGAGGAGATTTTCAGGGACACATATATTTTTGGCCCATAATCCTAGGCGTTAACATAATACAGAATCTAAAGAATTAGCCATACTATTTTATTAATAACTATTCTTTCTCATGAGGCCTAAGTAGATTTTTTTTTTTTTTGTCTTTATGGGTCTTCTGAACTAAAAAAAAATCCAAGCTTCCTACCACTTATGTAAGAGGAAATATATTACTGTCTGTCCATGGTGTAAAATGATACAACAACTCTGAAGATTGAGGGAACTGTAGACTAAGACTTCCCCAGAGACCCCTCCCCTCTTTGCCAGGGCTATATAGTTGGTATTGTGTATTTCTTATATTGAATCTTTAATGAAAGAGTGTTTCATACTGACCTCCTTTGAAATATGACCAAATTAGAGTTCCTTGAAGACTAGGGCATGTTCACAGGTTCCATAACAAATCTAAAAAACGTATTTTCATATTTTTGAACTAACTGAAATAATTATTTCACACAAAATTCACATTAAATTGTACATTGGGTATAAAGTACTAAATGATTTCAGAAAACCCCCTCAAAGGGATACTTGAGTTCTCAGCAAGAAATCAAACAATTTTACATGATTTCATTCATTTGTAAAAGGCCTCATAGAACTTGCCATATTTTGTGACATAGCCCATGAGATTGCATTTGTCTTGAATCCAATCCATGTTATCATTACTTTTACTGCCATCTTTACCTCCCTTCTCATCCCCCACATTTGCCCTATGTAAAATGCAATGCATTTACCTAGTTTTATACATAAAGATAAGGCTAACTCGTCTGCAGCAAGTAACTGGGATGACATTGAAGCCTGTGGTGATGGCTTAAACTAGAATCTGTTTGAGGTGTGAGGGAAGAAAATTTCCTGCCTGGTGAAGGAGTTTGGTATTTGATATACATATATGGGATATGGCTATAGCAATTTTTCTCTGTTATCCATCCAATTTCATTCCATAACCGTTGACCTAGGCTATGAGGGAGTGAAAACAATCTAGCTTTGTTGCCTCCCTCTCCACAGAGTTCAATCTGGACTTCCACTGTTCATGTATTCTCAAAGGCATTTTCACAGTTGAATTCTTTCCAAAAGAGCATACCACAAGGGACTAAGGGGCAAAGACAGTGGATTCCATTATAGTTCATGCTTTTGGAGACAATAAAGTGGGCTTGAGCAGATGACCTACCAACAAAAGATTTGATTTCAGGGCATAACTTGGTCTTTAATAAAGTGTCACAGTAAATTTTTATGTGAATTTAATAGGAGATTGACTAAAAATTTAAAAATATTAAGTACATATGTATGTATTGATATGTATATAAGTAGAAATGCAAATATGGTCACAATAAATTATTATAGAAAAAGAAAGCTACAAAATATGATAAAATAAATCTCACTCATGTAAACATATATGTTTATGAGTGACAGTCATTTTAGAAGAATAAAAAGTAAATAATGAAAGTGTGAGGTACTTTGACTTTCTCCTTTGTTTTCATGTTCATGTTATTTGGATTTCCATCATGAATTAATTTTATAAGGAGCAAACCAAAAAGGAATTTCCATTTAGGAGGAAAATCCCTTTTATATTTCAAACTGCCCCTAGGTAGGGCAAAACAGGAATCTGGCAGGGGAAGTCTTCATCCAGCTCCTTTTGGGCTTTCAATCATGGGGCATGCGCCCTGACACCCTTCTTAAGGACAGACTTTCCTCAAGGTTTACTATTAGAATCATTCGCCTCAGAATTACCTGGCTCCAAACCTCATGAATGAGTACCTCTGGAGGGAGAGCTGGCATCTGCATCTTTAACAAGATCCTCAGGTAATTCTGGTCAATATCAGAGTTTAGGCACCATATGGCATCTGTCCTGGAGACAGTGAGAAAAACTGAGTAATTAATCCATGTCTCTAAGCAAAAACCTGAGGTCCCGTCTCCTTGAGTTCTCTTCCTGATAGGTTGAGTCTTCACATCTTCCTTTCTGAAGCTGGTGAATTGATGACAGTAAGCTCCAGGCTCATGATTCTTCTCTCAGATCGCAGTGAGAGATCCCAGACCAGAGGAGTTGTAGGCTGACTCTGGTTTCTGGGTCTTCTAGAAAGAAGCTGCTGGAAAACCAACCCATGCTCCTAGGAGCTAAATAACTGAAGCGTAGCTCCCTGTAGCACTTGTTATCCTTTATCAGTGTGTGTGTGTACAGCACTTCTGAGCACTTCTCTGTGCTCTTGAAAAAGTCACTTCTTCTCCCCAGTGTTTAAAGACAGAGATACAGCAATCACCACAGGCCAATGACTTTCACACCTTTAACCCCAAGACTTGGGGAGATGAGGAACAGAGCCAGCAGCCTGTACAAATTACAGGCCACATCCTCAAATCTAGGCAGGAATCCCATCTCAGCACTCATATTCTAGGTAGCAGAATGTGTGCTTATTTAGCACACGCAGTGTTAACCAGACCTCTCTACTGTTTCTCTCCAAAGTCCTTGATCATTCCCTCACTCTTCTTTAGGCAGCACTGCTACTTTTACCTGAAATGTCAAAAGGACATTTCTACTTAGAGAGTTTTGGTTCCTTTCTTCCTTTAATCAGCACCAATATTGCAGCTCCTTATTAGAACCTACTCAATGATTACCTGTCTGTAATCCCTAGTGTAGTCCCATACTTTTGTCAAAGTCATTGTATCTTGAGCCCAGGAGAGATCTACGACCACATTTACTTCTGCTTGTGTTGCATAGAAGATACGACATTGCATGTCTTCCCTAGAGATCTTTGCACTTTATATTTAATGGAAGCAATGTCTTCTCAATGTCATTTATGGGTGAGGTGTTTTATATACATTACCTTATTTAATTTTTACTATAATTCATGGACTGTGTTGATCAACTAGTTCCAATTTAGTTCTGAGTACATGTGGTGTTTATTTTTCCATTTTTGAGATACTTCTTGTAGGAGAATGGTCTCCAATTCTATCCAGGTTGTTACTAAAGATATTAGATCACCATCTTTCTAATGGCCAAATAGTATTCCATGTATACATATACCACATTATTTATCCATTCAGGAATTAGTGGATATTTGGGTTATTTCTACATCTTTGCAATGGTGGATTATGCTGCTATAAACATTCAAGTGCAAGTCTTTTTTTCATATAAAATGTGTTTTTTTACTTTGATAAATACCTAGTAGTGGGATTTCAGGATCAAATGATAGGTCTACTTTTAGTTCTTTGAGGAATCTCCATAGTATTTTATGTAGAGGTTGGACTAGTTTGCAGTCTCTCCAGCAGAATATGAGTGTTCCTTTTGCTACGGATCCGTCCCAGCCTCTGTTTTGTGTCTTTATGATGTGAGCCATTCTCACCGAGATTAAGTGATATTTCAGTGTGGTTTTGGCTTGTATTTCCCTGATAATCACAGATGTTGAGCATATTTTCACATGTTTGTTGGCCCTTAATCATCTTTATTAGAAAAATTTCTATTCATGCCTCTTGTCCAACTTTTAATCAAGTTACTTGATCTTTTCATGTTGATTTACTTGTATTCTTTGTATATTCTGGTTATTAGCCCATTTACTTGAGTTCTTTGTATATTCTGGTTATTAGCCCTTTATCAGATGTATTAGCCCTTTATCAGATGCAAATATCTTCTCCCATTCTGTAGATTGTCTATTTTGCTTTGTTGGTTGTGTCCTTGGGTGTGCAGAAACTTTTTATCTTGATTGGGTCCCATTTATTTATTTTTGTTCTATTTAGACATAAAGATCCAGCATGTTTTAAACTGGGTTTAATCCCATCCCAAAGTGTGACTAAGTCAGAGACAGCAGAGGGTAAGGCAGAAGAGAGACTGAGAGTGCCTTGAGATCCTTCCCCATGAGCACATTTTTTAACATTCCCAGGACAAATATTCTCCCAAAGAATACCTTTCCTAGAGGAATTGGGAAAAAAATTGGGCAATTAATTCAAGTCTAATGGATGTCCTTAACTGAAGACTCCCTAATCCCTAGGGTTCTCTTTTTGGCTAGTTATTCTATGTAATTCATTTAACTGGGGCTGGCAAACAGGATTTAGAGTTGAGCTTGTAATTTCTCTTTTTGATGCCTAAAAAATGTCTGAGATCTCAGAAGCTGGTTTTTAGGTCCTATAAAGAAGATCTTAAAACACATCCACCAAACATCAGACCATAAATGCAGGCACGGTCAATATTGGGGCTGAAATGGGCATTATAGACTCTCAATAATAGACAGATTTATAAATAGACACAGAAGAGGCAGAATCAGAAGGTAAAATTTGGCCTGGGGAAGGAGAGATAGAGAAAGTAACAAAATAGAGAGAGAGGTGGAGAAAGAGAAAGAGGAGAGGAGAAGAAGAAAACAGAGGTACAGGGAGCAATGGAAGAATGCAGGTGTAGAGACAGAAGGGTGAGGATTAAGTGAGGAGAAAGGCAAGAATGAGAGAGAAAAATAAAGTGAAGGGCTAAACAGGATGACAGAATGAGAGAAAGACGCAAAAAGAGGAAAAAGTGGATGAAGACAGAGAGACTTATGTACAATTCTTCTGCCTTGAATCCTGACATAGAATCTGAATAGCACAGAATCCAGGCATTCCAAATTTATGGAGATGTTTCAATCAGGAATTTGGGAAGGGTCTCTTATACTCCCCAAATGTCCCCTCATTGGCTATAAAAATTTTCCAACTGCCAATATTAGAGATCCTTTTTCCTTGATGACAAGCAGTATTCCCTGAAGGTGCATGGTTTTCAGCACTCCAGAAGAGTGGCTTTGTCTAATATGTGCTGCTTGAAGTACGAGAACCTAAGATGGGAAAATTCCATTCTCGGCTATAAGTGAGACTCAGGGGTTAATTTCTCCCTGCTTGCTAAAACAGCAGAGATGCAGGGGTTAATTCTTCCCTGCTTGCTGAAAAGACCTTGAGAAATGATTCCCTGAGGTCTCTGCCAAGTTATAGCTGGAGATTTAGCACTTGTCTGGAGCTAAACTGTTGCTCTTCATTCCCTAACTTCAAATTACACAAAAGTTTCACTTAATCTGTTAGGGAGGTGGGCGAACAGAAATAGACAGCCTGGTGTCCTTGTAGTTTATCTTTAAATTAAATGCTCCAGACTTAGAAATGATGTGTATGTGCTTTGCAACATTTATGCTGAGGAGAACTTTTTTATAGCAGTCTCAATTAATGCTTTTGTTCTTTATTCTTAATTACTCTTATCTGGTGAGTTTGGATATATAATACAGTGAATAAAGATGTACAATCGCTGTAGGCCTGAGTGAGCCTCAGTCTTCCCTTAGTAAATCATTCCGTCTGCAGTGATATCTCTGTGTCTCTGTGTCGTAGATGGGGCTGGTGGACAGCAACAATTCCCCTCTGTTGAGTCAGCACAACACTCTAGTATAGTACCTTCTGTGTGATCTGTTTCAAGGGTCTTATTTAGTCCCTGATGTCTGTACATATAGGAATTATTCAGGTTAAGTCATAACCTCTGGAGCAGTAAAAGGGTACTTGAAACTGAAAGGGAAGATGGAGGTAAGAAGGGTCACTGAAGGAGAAAAGGTGTAGGCGGCCAGGAGCAGGGTAGGCAAAGTCATTTTTTTACATCTTGCTGCAGATGCAGTTACCCTCCTGCCTTTGGCTGTGAGTCCTGGCAGGCTGCTGATGGACCCACACTTGGTGCCTCATAAAGCATCCCACTCATCCCCGAGTACATTCTGGGCTCAGGCACCACACTCAGCTGCTGGAGCCAGAACATGAGCTACTCCTGTGACAACAAGCCTCTCCTGAGTTTCCTGTTGGGATTCCCTCCCTGGTAAGTAGCATCTTCCTGTTCCTCATCTGCCTGAATGACAATCCCACCAGTAGAACGTTCATTTCCCCTGTTCACTACATGTTCTATATTGCTGCTCCTTGTTTGCCATCTAGGTTTTTGCCATGATTTCTACTCTGAATTCTACATGTTTGTTCAAGGAATTAAAACCCAGAATCCAGTAAAGGAATTAATATGGATTTTTCTTCTGGGTGCAAAAGAATGTCATTTCCTCTGCTCCCTCTCTGGGTAATTTTCGTTTTGTCTTTGAGGCTGGAAGGGAACCAACATTTACTGAGCGCTCTGCAAGTACTTTACAAAAATCTTGTGGGATGAAATTGGAGTGGGGTGGGGAGTCTCGGCGTGTGACACACCTTTTGGGGGCAGGACACAATTATAAGAGGGACTTTACCTAACAAATGAAACCAATGTAACCTGGTTCTTTGTACCCTCAATGATTCCCAACAATAAAAAGAAAAAAGATCCTCATCTTTCTGAGGATTCACAAAAGTTAAGAAATCTGCTATGAAACGATTATACTATGATCAAACTATTATTATGAGCCCAACCTCTCATTCCAAAACCTGTGGATTTTTCTCTAGTCTCAGTGATCTTCAGGGTGTGTGTGTGAGAGAGAGAAAGAGAGAAGGAGAAAGAATGCATCACTCCTCTGATAGCACTAGGAAAAGGGGAAAACTTGAACCTAACACATTTCATTCTGTGTTTACTGACCTGTCTCAATATGTATGTGAGAGGGCGGTGCCTGTGGCTCAAGGAGTAGGGCGCTGGCCCCATATATCGGAGGTGGCGGGTTCAAACCTGGCCCTGGCCAAAAACTGCAAAAAAAAAGAAGAAGAAAAAGTATGTGAGCCCGAGAATGCCTCTAAGGAATTGGGATGAGGTCTGTGTAGTTAGAATTAGAATTCTAACTGTAGTAAAAATTCCAATAATAGTAAATTGGAATTTACTACAATTCCAATTGTAGTAAAAATTTGAATATTTGAAATCTACCACCAGTTTGTCTTCTGCTGGAGTTTTGTTCTTGGCTACAAGTCCTTTGGATGAGTAAGAGCCATCTCTAGCTCTCTGCCGATTCTTTTTTGCTGTTGTTCGTTTGTTTGTTTGTTTGTTTGAGACAGAGTCTCAAGCTGTTGTCCTTGGTAGAGTGCTGTGGTGTCACAGCTCACAGCAACCTCCAACTCTTGGGCTTAAGTGATTCTCTTACCTCAGCCTCCCAAGTAGTTGGGACTACAGGTGCCCACCACAATGCCCTACTATTTTGTTATTGTAGTTGTCATTGTTGCTGGGCAGGCACAGGCTGGATTTCAACCTGCCAGCTCTGGTGTATGTGGCAGGCACTCTAGACGCTGAGCTACACGCGCCAAGCCACTCTGCCTATTCTTATTAAAAGAAAGGATGGTATTAAAATTTTATAAGAGAAGGTATGTATTAGAGCCTCCTTTATGATTAGTCACAAATGCTTCTAATGAGATAGTAACCTCATTTTCCTACTTGTTAAGTAAATATTAGCTCTATTGAGTTATTTTTGTTTTCTTTTATTCAAGGTGGAAATTGGGTAAGGTACATAGATTTTGTTGCCTCCTGATACCCAGGTAACCAGAATATTTGGATATACCTGGAGTCTTTTCAACACTGATGTATCTGCTTCCTATTGCTGCTGTAAAAATTTGCCACAAACTACATGGCTTTAAAATACCCCACAAATATATTATCTTATAGTTCTGGAGGTCAGAAGTCTGACCCTCCAGACTTGCTACCTCACTGGGTAGCATAAGAATGGAAAAGCAAGCATCCAGTGTACTCAATATGAAAATAGTAGATACATTCCTTTTGGAGGGATATATGGAGAACACTCAGAGATCTAAAAATAGATCTGCCATTCAATCCTGTAATTCCTCTGCTGGGCATATACCCAGAAGACCAAAAATCACAACATAACAAAGATATTTGTACCAGAATGTTTATTGCAGCCCAATTCATAATTGCTAAGTCATGGAAAAAGCCGAAGTGCCCATCGATCCACGAATGGATTAATAAATTGTGGTATATGTATACCATGGAATACTATGCAGCCTTAAAGAAAGATGGAGACTTTACCTCTTTCATGTTTACATGGATGGAGCTGGAACATATTCTTCTTAGTAAAGTATCCCAAGAATGGAAGAAAAAATATCCAATGTACACAGCCCTACTATGAAACTAATTTGGGACTCTCACATGAAAGCTATAACCCAGCTACAACTTAACAATAGGGGGAAGTGGGAAAGGGGGGAGTGGGTAGAGGGAGGGGAATCGGTGGGATCACACCTGTGGTGCATATTACAGGGGTATTTGCGAAACTTGGTAAATGTAGAATATAAATGTTTTGGCACAGTAACTGAGATAACGCCGGAAAGGCTATGTTAACCACTGGGATAAAAATGTGTCAAATGGTTTATGAAGTGAGTGTATGATGCCCCATAATCATATCATTGTATACACTTATGATTTAATAAAAAAATTAAAAAAAAAAAAAAAAAAGAAAATAGTAGATGAACAACTACAGGCCCACACTAAAGAAAAACACATTTAAATTCAGGAAAGGGGTAGGGGGGCAGGGGGCTCAGTAAGCTCTCACGTAATGAGTACAATGTAGGGGTATACGCCTACATTGCCACTGGGATCTTCTTCATAAATGTCTTCCCTAGGCTGATATTTATAAGCCTCTTGGGTGTAGGGCTCAACTGCGCTCAGACTTTAGCTACTACATGCAAACAATGTAACCTAATCATATAGTCCCTTATATTAATTTAAAAAACCCAAATACCTCTTCCCCCTAAAATGTTGGCTTTCCTTCTAGAGGTTCTAGAGAAGAGTCTGTTTCCTTGCCTTTTCCAGCTCTAGAGACCACTTGTGTTCCTCAGTTTATCTTCTTTCATATTCTAAGCCAGCAGCATGACATCTGGTGCAATCTCTCTAACTCTGACTCTTCTGCCTCCCATTCCATATTTAAGGGCTCATGATACATTGGACCAACAAGGATAATTCAGGATAATCTCCCTATTACAAAGTCATCTAATTAACAACCTTACTTCCATCTGCAATCTTAATTCTCCCTTTTCATGCACCATAACATACTGATAGATTCTGGAGATTAGGACGTGGGCTATTCTTTTTGTGGGTCGTTATTCTGGTTAATTGACACACAGGAATTATGTTTTAACATGACAGGAGAACCCTAGAGGGAGATTCAAACTTGGGAAACAACTAGTATATCAATTCTTTTGGCAAACCACAGTTTGTTATGGGATGAGTGCTATTATGTTGCCTAGAGAGGAAAAAGGGATGGATTGAGAAAGAATTAGAAATTATATATTTTGATTATAATTGCAGATGACATTGAGTTGTCACTTCAACTGCTCTATGTTAGTAGTAGATTATAAAGTATAATAAATTTGCCTAAACTATTTCCTAGAAGCTAGACTGGTACTTGCCTTCTCAACATAACACATGATTGCAGGAAACCTATAGCCACAAACAGAACAGTTGGAGCAGACAAGTTAACAAGGGTATGAAGGGAGTGGACTGATGAGAAAGACATGAATATACAGGAGAGACATAGGTTTTGCAGTATCTGTAAGTCATTTTAAGATTCTTTCACTTATCTTAAAGATCAATGGGAATCTCTTGAGAATTTTTAGATGGGAAAGTCATATTGAACAGCATGGTACTGGCACAAAAACAGATATATAGGCATATGGATCAGAATTGAGAACCCAGAGGTAAAACCATCCCCATACCTATTTGATCTTTGATAAAGCAGACAAAACCACACAATGAGGCAAAGAATCCCCATCTAATAAACGGTGCAGAGAAACTGGATAGCCACATATAAAAGACTAAACCAGGATCTGCACCTCTCACTACTCACAAAAATTACTTCATGATGGATCAAGTACTTAAAGCTAAGGCATGAAGCTATAATAATTCTAGGAAAAACTCTTATGAATATCAGCCTAGGGAAGAGATTTATGAAGAAGATCCCAGTGGCAATCACAGCAACAACAAAAATAAACAAATGGGACCTGATCAAATAGTTTCTTCACAGCCAAGGACACAACCAATAGAGTAATTAGACAAGCTACAGAATGGGAGAACATATTTTCCAGTTATACATCTGACAAGGGGCCGATAACTAGAATCTACATAGAACTCAAGCAAATCAGCGGAAAAAAATCAAACAATCCCATTAAAAACTGGGCAAAGACATGAATAGAAACTTTTCAAGAAGATAGACTAATATTCAACAAACACATGAAAAAATGCTCAGCATCTCTAATCATCAAGGAAATGCAAATGAAAACCACACTGAGGTATCACTTAACTCCAGCAAGAATGGCTCTTATCAAAAAGTGCCCAAATAATAAGTATTGTTACGGATACGGAGAGAAAGGAACACTTATACACGAGGTGGGACTGCAAACTAGTTCAACCCTTATGAAAAGTAGTATGGTGATAGCTCAAAGAATTAAAAGTAGATCTTCTATTTGATCTATCAATCCCATTACTAAACCTTTACTCAAGGGAAAAAAGGCATTTTATCATAAAGACGCTTGCACTTGAATGTTTATAGCAGCACAATTTACCATTTTTTTTTTTTCAGTAGCAGGATTTCAGGCACCTTTATTCACAGCAGGTATTTTTGGTTGGGGGGAGGGGGGCTGCCTTTGAAACCTGTTATATCAGGAAGCCAACTCCTGCTCACCCCCTGACTCTCCTACCATGGCAACCAGCAACATCATTTTCATTTGCCATTTATGAGGCTCTCAATAAATCCTGCCCTCAGGTTTTAGGTAGTCTGGTCACAGCCAGCTTGAGAGACATTTAGGGGCTAAACCCTGCAGTATAATGACTGGACCCATCAAAGGATAGTTTTATAGTTGGATAGTAATAGTGGTGAATTCATTTTATTATAAAAACACCTCAGTCTTTTTTTTTTTTTGTTCCTCATATAACTTATCAATAGAACAAATTATTTCCTATAATCATATATTTGCAATATAATCAAGACTGGCCATATGGGAAAAAATCTGCTGTTTTCATCAAGTTTCCCTCTATCAAGGACCATACCATTCCTCAACTCTTACAATTTCTCTAGTTTTTGTTGTATAAAATCACTCTGTGGTGACAATCACATGGATTGCCTTCCAGGTCATCAGTATTGACCTCTGGGCCTGGCCTACTGGACACTGCGTTTTTGAGTGGCAAGAGTTATTATCCCCGCCTTCCATGATCAATAATGAAACTGTTACTCTGCAAGAATTTTGGTAAGAAATAGTTTGTCAAAGAGTACTTCTTAAAAACCTGAGCCTCTGCATCAGCCATTTATCATTTTTTAGCCAAGCAACTGGCAGACTTACTATGTCTCTTTAGCTTTTTTCTCTATTTCACTCAAAGAAAAGATGGAGTAACAGTTTTAAAATCCTTCCAGATTTTTTATAACCATTGTAGATGGTTATGCAGGGTCCCACTGAAGTATCAGAATCTCATGCAAACTCTTAACAAATGAACACCTCATGACAGCAGGCTATTCTGTTATTTTCTGTATTTTAACTAAGTTCTAACACAGGAAAGTGGTGGTCGTTACTTTTCATTGACTTTAGCATCTGACCTCAGGAACTTTAATTCTGAGTTTTGGCACAAAGCAGTGACAGATATTTGTTAATAAACAATTTTTAAATGTTTTTAGCCATTTGAAAAGTATTGCCAACACACTGTCTTGTGTTAGCTGCGGTCACTTTGTGTTGAGAACCGAAGAACCCTAAATTCTACCAATGTCTCGCTTCACCAGGGCTAACTACGACTGAAGGATTTACTGTTTAATTAAAAAAATTACACAGCCTTTTACCAAAGAGCAACTACTATAAAAGGAATGGCAGAAAAAAAATGACTTCACAAAAATACACTAAAAAATTTGACAATTTTTTTTTTGTAGGAACTGCCAAAGTTTTAGTGTTTAATAATTAATAGCACAACTGACCAAGGTCCAAGATATGAAGATACCATGTTCAAGCAACTAGGGGGTAAATCACTCTAAAATCTAACCATATAGTATGTGATAAGAACACACATTTTATAATATAAAACCTGTCTACACATAGTAGTTAGTTGCAAAAAGCCATTCAATCTTCTCTTGGCTTGGAAAAAAGGTGTTCCAGATTTCAGTGTAAATTAGCAACCTTCAACTCTTGTGTGGCAGGTATCTTGCTTTCACCTTCCAGGTCTTCCACTCCAGCCTGTGTCATGAGGTCTGCGATATTTTTCTCCAGATGGTCAATGCGACTACTCATATCATCAATTCTTCCAATGATCTGGTCAGACATGGTCTGAAATTTATCTTGCATCTGCTGCAGGAGGGTCTGCACCTCTGAGGCCAGATTCTGCACGGTCTTGGGGTCAGTCTCGGCCATCTCCCGGGTTCCCAGCTTGGCGGCCACAATTTACCATTGTTAAGATGTGGAAATAACCTAGGTGCCCTTCAACATAGGAATGGATTAATAAATGGTGGAGTTCATTATCTAGTTTCTTTTGTAACAACCTGGATAGAACTGGAGACAATTTTCCTATGGGAAGGAAAACAAACACCACATGTACTCAATACTAAATTAGAACTAGTTGATTAACACTCTCGTGCACATATGGAAGTAAAACTCATTGGAAATCTAGTGGGGGGAGGGGAGAGGAGGAGTAGGGTAAACTCCCACCTAACTAGTGCAATGCACATATTCTAAGTGAAGGGCACACTCACATAACATCGACTTAAAAGGTACAAATGCAAATTATATAATCAAAATGTGTGTATCCCTGTAATACTCTGAAATAAAAAATAAAAAGGAAGATGTATAGGTTTCAAAAGATTTCTCTACAGTAGAGAAAATGATTTGACACAGTCCAGAATTTCTTAGGGACCTGCTACTTAATTGAAACTAATAAAAAGGTATGTATATTAATAACTATACTTTAAGGAATACAATACAATTCTTTGCATCTTTTTATTTGAAAAGGCTGTCTCTCATCTGAAATTAACAATGGATGTTGAGAAATTGCCTTTTTTTTTTTTAGCATTTGCCTCAACAATAATTTTTCTAGTTTCCTTATGTACCAACATAAAGCAAAAAAATATAGGAAAAAGATTAAGTTTCCCACTTTCTGAAATAAACATATATTATTTTAATCAACTCCTAAAAGTTATCATTCCAGAGTCCCTAATATTCTCAACCACTCTTCATCTCCATCAGAGGAGACGAGCATGAGGCCTGAGAACCAGAGCAGCGTGTCCGAGTTCCTCCTCCTGGGGCTCCCCATCTGGCCAGAGCAGCGGGGCGTGTTCTTCCTCCTGTTCCTGGGCATGTACCTGACCACGGTGCTGGGGAACCTGCTCATCATCCTGCTCATCCGGCTGGACGCTCGCCTCCACACCCCCATGTACTTCTTCCTCAGCCACTTGGCTCTCACTGATGTCTCCTTTTCATCGGTCACTGTCCCAAAGATGTTAATTACTATGCAAACCCAGGACCAATCCATCCCCTATGCAGGGTGCATAGCACAGATGTATTTTTTCATATTTTTTACTGATCTGGACAGCTTTCTTATTACATCAATGGCATATGACCGATATGTTGCCATCTGTCACCCTCTCCACTACACCACCATCATGAGGGAAGAGCTGTGCGGCTTATTAGTGACACTGTCCTGGATCCTGTCTTGTGCCAGCTCCCTCTCCCACACCCTTCTCCTGACCAGACTGTCCTTCTGTGCTGCTAATGCCATCCCCCATTTCTTCTGTGACCTCGCTGCCCTGCTCAAGCTGTCCTGCTCTGATGTCTTCCTCAATGAGCTGGTCATGTTTACAGTAGGGGTGGTGGTCATTACTCTGCCATTCTTGTGTATCCTGGTATCTTATGGTTACATTGGGGCCACCATCCTGAGGGTCCCTTCAACCAAAGGGATCTGCAAAGCATTGTCCACATGTGGGTCCCATCTCTGTGTAGTGTCTCTGTACTATGGGGCAATATTTGGGCAATACCTTTTCCCATCATTTAGCAATTCCATTGACAAGGACATTGTTGTGGCTCTCATGTACACGGTGGTCACACCCATGTTGAACCCTTTTATCTACAGCCTTAGGAACAGGGACATGAAAAAGGCCCTTGGGAAACTCTGCAGTAGAGCAGCATTTTTCTCACAGTGACATGTGACTTTTTAAAAAATCGGAATCTCATTTTGGTTGATCTCATTCATTTTATTTTCCATCTGGATGTGTCTCAAACCTTTTATGTCCTCAAGTACTATGACAAATGATGGAACGTTAGTTAGATGTACTTAGTAAATATTTATTGACCATCATTTAATTCTCTTATTAAGAATATTTTTGTATTTGTGGTTATATTCACCTGGATGAAGTTGAAACATATTCTTCTTAGTAAAGTAAATAGCTTTTGATCTATGAATGCTAAATTAATTTTATTACTTATGTCTGCAACCTGGGAGGGCATAATTATACAACCATATACAGTTCTGTTATCCCTTATTTGAGATTTTTGGAGACATATGTATTTTGGCCCATTATCCTTGGCTTTAACACAAAATGGAATCTAAAGAATTAATTATATTTCACTAACATAAGTGGACTAAGCACATTTTCTATTTGTCTCTGTGATGTAAAATGATACAACAACTCTGAAGATTGTAGGACCTATAGGAGATTGAAACTTCCCAGAGATCCATAAGTTCTGATTCAGTAGTTCTGGGATGGGGCCCAATAATTTGCATTTCTTACAAGTTGCCAAGTGACACTGATGCTGCAGAATTATGAATTAAACCTTGGAAGTAGTGGGATGCCCTTTTACACTCCTTAATGAATTCTGGTGGTAGGAAGAGTGAAACAGGAGACAGCTTATTTTAGGAATAAGGACATCGTGGTTCATGCTGATATTTTCAGATTAATGATGGGTGCAGTGAATTCCTTTGTTCAATCTCTCACATATGTGTTCTTTTCTAAGCTATCAGATTTTCTTTCCTCTTTTAAATAGAATATAGACATATCAGCTACTGCGTATCACGCTCGGTATTATCACACTGAACTATAATCTATGTTTAATGAAAATGAAACAACAGCTTTGAAAAAAATGACATCTCACGTCCATCTGTGGCTTCATGTATCCTTTACAGCTTTGGGAATTTCAGTGTGACTTGTAACTTTGCTAATGTCAGAATACTTTAATTTTTCTTGAAGATTGAGGCATGTTCACAGGTTCCCTAACAACTTTAAAAGACATTCTTTTGTGTTTTAAAGCAACAATGTTTTGTGTGAACTAATTGTTCCAGTTAGTTTTCATAAATGAGATTTATTTTATAGTATTTTGTAGCTTTCTTTTTCTTTTCCTATAACTTTTTGCGACCATATTTGCATATTTCTGTGTATATTGGTACATACAAATGTACTTAAGATTTTTAAATTTTTGGTCAATTTCTATTAAAGCCACACAAAGATACACTGTGAAACTTTATTAAAGACTATGTAATGCCCTGAAATCATCTCTTTTGTCAGTTGTCTGATCAAGGCCACTTTAATATCCCTCAAAGAATACATTTTAATGGGTTCCACTGTCTTTGTGCCTCAGTGCCCATGTCACAAAATGCACATTAAATTATACACTGGGTATAAAGTACTAGATGACTTCAGAGAAGCCCCAAAAGGGATACTTAAGTTCATAAAATTAAACAATTTTATGTTAAATGATTTTGTTCATTTGTAAAGTCTTATTTAACTTGCCATATTTTTGACATAGTTCATGAGATTGCATTTGTCTTGAATCCAATCCATGTTATTGTTATTTATTTATTTTTTTTTTTTTTTTTGTGGTTTTTGGCCGGGGCTGGGTTTGAACCCGGCACCTCCGGCATATGGGACTGGTGCCCTACTCCTTGAGCTACAGGCGCCGCCCAATGTTATTGTTATTTTTACTGCCATCTTTACTTCCCATCTTTTACCCTAGATCTGCCCTGTGCAAAGAGCAATGCATTTAACCAATTTTATACATAAGGATGAGACTAATTAGTATGCAACAAGTTGCTGGGATGACACGGAAGGCTGTGGTGATGGCTTAAATTAGAATCTGTCCAAGGTGTGAGGATAAAACTCTTCACGCATTATAAAGGGGTTTGGTATTTGATCTATGTAGTATATGTAGAATATTGCTAGAAAAACTTTTCTCTTTTATGTAGTATTTATCTAATTTCATTTCATAATCTTTGACCGAGGCTATGATTGAGTTGGAAAAATATTATTTTTGCTTCTCTTTCCACAGAGATTAATCTGGACTTCCATTATTCATGTATTTTCACAGTTCTGTTCTTCTCTCTCCAAAAAAAGTGAGCCACATATAATTCATGGACTGAGATGCCAATTTTATAGGAAGAAAGCTGAGGCCCTAAGAGGTGCAATAAACATTTATGGCTGACAAGTGTTGGAGGGGTTATTTGAATTCCCATATGACTCCAAAGCCCATGCCCTGCCTTCTACGGCATACAACCTCATCGCTAAGGAAATATCAATTATTTTTTTATTAAATCATAGCTGTGTACATGGGAGAAGTGCAGAATGTGGGATATCCGAGTCATGTTCTAGGATGTGGCTGGACTCTGCCCATAAACCCAACTTCATTATTGCTGTCTATGGCTTTACCTGCATTAGGTCATAATGTCATGAGGAAGGGTAGGTTGCTCTTCACAAATGTTATCAATATCCACAAGATTCTCATGACTTCAGCTTAGTCTTATCTACAGCTTATTTATTTATTTTTTTTTTAGAGACAGAGTCTCACTTTGTCACCCTTGGTAGAGTGCTATGGCGTCGCAGCTTACAGCAACTTCCAGCTCTTGGGCTTAGGCAATTCTCTTGCCTCAGCCTCCAGAGTAGCTGGGACTATAGGTGCCCACCAAAATGCCTGGCTATTTTTTTTTGTTGCAATTTGGCTGGGACTGGATTTGAACCTGCCACCTTTGTTATATGGGTCTGGTGCCCTACCCACTGAGCCACAGGTGCCTCCTGTCTTTATCTCCAGCTTAGATGTAGGATAATATTTCTGTTCATTCACATCTCCAGTCATGCAACATTAGAGATGAGGAAATTGAGGCTCACACAAACTGGGTCACTTACCCAGAATTCACATGTGTTACATACTAAGTGAGGTTGCCAGGCTTTGACTATTTCTAATTCTAAAGCTTTTCCCAGTACACACTGCCCTCAGACACAGGGCTCTATCCTTAAGGTCACATCCCCAAGGAGCACCCCTGTCCCCAAAATGCTAAAGTTGGAACAAACAGACTGGGAACTTGGGCCAGGCATTCTTGGCATCATCTTTACTGTTTACTTCTATGATGTTGACTATTTATGGTAAGTTTAAAAGGGAGGATAGTATGCCCATGTGGAATAGGAGCATGCTCAAACCACAAGCTTAAAGAAGCAAAGGATTTTAAGCCCATAATTAATCCATACAAAGCTCTTCTGAGATTTTCTTTCAATTAAGAATTACTGTAAGGCCAGGTGTGGTGGTTCATGCTTGTAATCCTAGCACTCTGGGTGGCTGAGGCATGTGGCTTGCTTGAGCTCAGGAGTTGGAGACCACCCTGAGCAAGAGGTAGACCTTGTCTCTAAAAATAGCCATGTGTTGTGGTGGGCACCTGTAGTCCCAGCTACTTGGGAGGCTGAGACAAGAGAATCGCTTGAGCCCAAGAGTTGAAGGTTGCTGTAAGCTATGATGCCACAGCACTCTACTGAGGGAGACAAAGTGAGACTCTGTCTAAAAAAAAAAAAAAAAAAAGAAAGAAAGAAAGAAAAGAACTAACATAATGAAATCCTAACATTTGACATTTATATACTATACATAGACATTTATAATAGGTGTTTTGCACTGATTTTTTTGCTTACAGGGAACTTTTTTATTAAGACACAGTGAAACCACAAACTATTTCTTCCTTGTTGTGTAGGATTAGGTAACTTGGCTTTATTAATAGCCTATTTTAATGGGTAAATAGTGGCTTCTGGGGAAGGACATAGATTTTGTAGGATACTTGATACTGATGACCAGGGGGCCTGAACAAATCTGGAACTTTGATGGGGCTGCCTAACTGCTTCTTGATGCCAGGAACCCAAATGAGGATGCTCTAGAAAGGGAACAGGTATGTATCAACGATGCCCTCCTTGGCCTCTCTGGACAAAATGCTTACTATTATGGGTTGTGGGTTTTCATGGTAGCACAAGAGCTCCTCGAATCAAGGATTCAAGAGATTAGAGAATGAACTAAAAGATCCTGATGCACACAATTACTAGTAACAAATATTTAACTGCTAATAATATTTTCACTTGTTTGGAAAATTTTAATTTTCTGATGCTCTTTATAAATTTTCTTGTACAATCTATTGACTGTATTTCACAATATAGTGTAGAATAGAATTAGCACAGGCATATTTTTCTCATTCCTGATTTCAATGAAAAGACTTTAAAATATCACATTTAAGTATGAGATTTGCTATGCTATTTAGTCTTGTGAGTGTCCAAGTCAGTTTGGACTGCTATAACTGGGTGGATTTTAATAGAAGACTTTTATTTGTCATAGTCCTGGAGACAGGAAAGTCCAAATTAAGGTGCCAGGATATTTGGTGTTTGGTGAGGGCCCTCTTCCTTTTTGGCAGAAGGAAGAGAGATATTATTTCTCTCGTGTCTAATCTCTTATTCATGAGGGCTCCACCCTCATGATTTAATTACCTCCCCAAGGTCTCACTATTAAATATTTTTTAAGGTAAAATTCCCTTTTTTTAATAGCAGTGATATTGTAATCATGGATATATTTCCTTTCTCATCAACTTTATATGTAATAAAAACTTTGTCTACTTATGTTTGAACCAATTTCCTTTGGGTATATGTTTTTACTTATTTGTTTTAGTTTTAGAGATGAGGTCTTGCTATGTTGTCCAGCTGATCTCAAATTCCTGGGCTCAAGTGATCTTCCTGCCTCAGCCTCCAGAGTAGCTGGGACTACAGGCATGAGCCACTCCTTTGAGTATATGTTATTGAAACTTCACCCTGTGTTTTGCTTATTAATGGATTTGGAAGCCAAATTTAAAAAATTTAGTATGTTGCAACTTGAAGGCTCAAGAATAGCTTGAGGATGGTTTAAAAAAATCACAGACACAAAATAGAAATTGGAAAGATTTTAATGTAGTATCTTTCTGCTAAGATAATGCAAGGCTTTCTCTTTGCTGATTAGACATAGCTGGTCTACTCAGCTATGACTCAGTCTGGGTTGCCTCTTCCTTAGGTGGTGAAAAAAGCCAACAGAGTAGTTTCTCTTCCATATCAAACTCTCTTCTACGTTGGAAATGCTCTCATTTTTCATGACAATGCCATCCACTTTAAATGATTTTTTTGGTAAGTTTTAGCATATTCCTCATAGAAAGGATCTCATTTTCATCTGCTGTAAAGTAAGATTTGTTTGTTTCTGCCTCTTTCAGTGTTCTTCCATTCCCTGCGGAGAGAACAGCAGCCTGAGGGACTAGATGCAGAGCTGCGTGCCTGAGCTCCTCTCCGGGGGCCGCCGTCCCTCCAGAGCAGTGGGGCGTGTTCTTCCTCCCATTCCTGGGCATGTACCTGACCACGGTGCTGGGGAACCTGCTCATCATCCTGCTCATCCGGCTGGACACTCACCTCCACACCCCCATGTACTTCTTCCTCAGCCACTTGGCCCTCACTGACATCTCCTTTTCATCTGTCACTGTCCCAGAGATGTTAATTAGTACGCAAACTTGGGACCAACCCATCCCTTATGCAGGGTGCATAGCACAGATATAGTTTTTCATATTTTTCACTGATTGGGAAAATTTCCTTCTTAGTTCAATGGTATATGATTGGCAAGTGGCCATCTGTCACTCCCTGCACTGCACCACTATCATGAGAGAGGGGCTATTTACCTTACTAGTAGTTGTGTCCTAGATCCTCTCCTGTGCTAGCGCCCTGTCTCACACCCTTCTCCTGGCCCAGCTATACTTTGTGCTGAAAAAATCATGCCAAATTATTCTGTGACTTTGCTGCTCTACCCACGCTTTCATGTTCAGACATCTCCCTCAGGTGGCAGTCATTACTCTGCCACTAATATGCATCTTGATCTCTTACAGTCACACTGGGGCCACCATCCTAGGGTTCCATCTATCAAAGGGATCTGCAAAGTCTTGTCCACCTGTGACTCCGCCTTTCTGAGGTATCCTGGTATGATGGCACAGTTATTGGACTGCACTTTTGTCCTCATCCAGCACCTCCAGTGAAAAGGACATAATTGCCTCTGTGATGTACACATTGGTTGCTCCATTGCTGAGTCTTTTCATTTATAGCCTAATGAACATGGACATAAAAAGGATCATGGAGAGACTTCAACAGGGCAATAGTCTCATTTCAATGATATTTGTTCTTCTTTATCACAGACAAACTGTAGTTGCAAGAAGAGTATTTAGGAAAGACACATCTCATTTGTAGGCAGTATCTACTGGTGTGGCAGCTGTGTGGTCTCATGCAACTCACTTAACTACTCTGAACCTCAAGTTTTTTCTTCTGCATACGTAAGAAAATTATAAAACAACTAATATATTATGATATGAAGTGAATGCAATAATAAATTTGGCTTAACACTACAACTGACCAAGAATAATGAATGATATTTTCTTTATCTTCTCTATCAGGGATGAATTTGAGATCAGAATTTGTATAGAACTTCTGAATTATGGTAAATATAGGCAGCATAGCATGTTGGTTGTATTCCCAATCCAAAGGCAATCAGATACCCCAGGACACAGTAGCACATCCACTCTGGTTTGACTCTAGAATCAAATAACTAAACGACAGTGAATGAGTGAGTTGATTTGTGGGTAGGTAAGGAAAGACAAAAGAGTATCTTTCTCTACACTTGTTTAATATTGACTCAAAGAGTAGCCCTTGACCTGGTGCTGATGAAGTTACTGTTTAGCATCCTAGGTTCATTTGTAGAAAGAAAGCTATGTTGATTGGTTTGATGTAAGCACATCAGATTGTATTAAAAAAACACATTGTACCCCACCTATGCATAAGTGTATTCATGATCTATGTGTATATGACTTAATAGAAAAAAGTCAAGAAAATAAATACTTTAAGCACTGTTTTGGAAATGTAAAAAAAAAAAGAAAGAAAGAAAGAAAAAGAAAAAGTGCATGAGTCATAAAACATTGTAGGATAGGCTGGGTCTGAGAAATAAGCTGCAGTGCCCTGGGGAGGAGTATTTGGCAGCCAGAGGACTTTCGGTCATACCAGATGTAAGGAATCAAAATTATATGGCTTGTATTTTTGAAAACGATATTGTTTAATATTCTAAATTTCTTAAAGACAGATGAAACCTCATGTGCCTTTAAAAATAATTTTTTCTCCTCTCTTCAAATAATTAAAGCTGTTGGTGGCCCTTTTAGACCTGGAGGTGAACCTTCAGGCAAATAGGGAAAGAGAGTTGCAATATTCTCACCCAAAAGGCACAAGAAAGATGCCGGTATTGAACATTCTGAATGGCAGCAGGCAGAGCAGCAAAAAGAGGTCTAGAACCCTTCCTGGTGAAATCCTGGCAAACCATAGGTCAGACAACCATGGAAATCTAAACATTGAATTTCAGTCTTCTGAAGGGGAACTCTTTTTTTTTTTTTGGCCACAGCCAGGTTTGAGCCTGCCATCTCCAAGATATGGGGCCAGAGTCCTACTCCTTTGAGCCACAGGTGCCACCCTCTGAAGGGGAACTCTTTACCTATTTGGCATCTCCTGGAATGTAACCTCCATCCTTTATTTCTTTCGTCTTAACTTCTACTTGGTTCTATGAGAAAGACAGGTGCACCCAAATTTTGAATGATTGACAAATAACTAACCTACAATGAAAATGTCACGAAAGCAGGGATTTTATCTTGCTCAGTGTTATTCTCTAGCACTCACATGAGCTCCCGATAGACATGATAGACATTCAGCAAATAGATGGTGAGCAAATGAATCTCACCAAAAAGATTTCTTGACTTCAGAGATGGGGGAGGAATGAAAACTACAATAGTAATAAAAATAATCATAGCTATCATTTATTGAACACCTTCTATTATTCACCATTCTTCTGGATGCATTTTAGTTAATCCTTCAAATCACCTTATTAAATAGAACCTATTATCTCCATTTTACAGGAGACAAAATTAATGCTCAAAGAGATCAAATAACTGGGCTGCAATATTCTGGCTAGTATGTGGCAGATCTAAAACTGAAGCCAGTTTGTCTGACTCCATGTGGACATCTTTCCATTAAATGCTGCTATCACCACATCTAAGAGGAAAAAATTATCCTGTGACTAAGGAACCTTTTTAGGGCCCCCTTCATGTCCTTGTTCCTTAGGCTGTAGATGAAGGGGTTCAACATGGGAGCGACTATGGTATACATCACAGCTGCTGCAGTGTCCTTTTTGTCAGAGGCAAGAGAGGGGGGGCACAGGTAGGCACTAAAAAGGGTCACATAGAACATACACACCACACAGAGGTGCGAACTGCATGTGGAGAAGGCCTTGCCCCTTCCACCAGGGGCTCGGACCCTCAGGAGAGCAGAAATGATGTGGCCATAGGAGATGACAATACACAGAAAGGGGACGATAAGCACTGTGCCTCCTAAGGCAAAAACCATCAGCTCGTTAATTTGGGTGTCAGAACATGATAGCTTTAGAACAGGAAGGATGTCACAGAAAAAGTGAGCTATTTCTCCAACAACACAGAAGGACAACCGAGCCATGAGGAGGGTATGAGTAAGGGCAACGGTGTTGGTGAGGACCCAGCACAGCGCAAGCAGCAGGGCACAGACTCGGGGACTCATGACTGTGGAGTAGTAGAGAGGGCGACAAATGGCCATGTAGCGGTCATATGCCATGACAGCCAGTAAGAAGCTGTCCAGATCACCAAACATCAAAAAGAAATACATTTGTGAGAGGCAGCCTTTGTAGGAGATGGTATGATGTTGAGCCTGTATATTCCCCAGCATCTTGGTAACTGTAGAGGATGTTAAACCTATGTCAACGAAAGACAGGTTGGCCAAAAAAAAGTACATAGGGGTGTGGAGGTGTGGGTCAGAGCCGAGGGCCAGGATGATGAGCACATTCCCAGTTAAAGTGATAAGGTACATACACAGGAAAATTCCAAAGAATAACTGCTGTTGCTCTGGAGACTTGGATAGTCCTCGGAGGAAGAATTCAGAGATACTGGATTGGTTTTCCATGGCTCTGCAGCACCTGGAGGCCAGGGAGGACAGTTAGAGTACTAGATTTCTTCCAAAACTGCATGTGCTGACTTCCAAATATTCCAACTCTGAAACTTCTTTTAAATTCATCATCACCCCCAATCCTGACTTTACCTTTAATCTGACCCTACATCCTTCCTTTCTCTCTTTCCCAGGAATCTCATATTTTCCCCCTTCTCTCTCTCTTTCCCTCTATTCAATCATTTATGCAGAGATAAAGGCTGGGCTTGGTCCCTGGTATCACTATGCCTTGAACTAGCTCCATAGTCCCATGTCAGTTTCATCACTGCAGAATTATGTACATACAAGTAGACTGTGGTGAGCTGAATCTTACGTTATGTTGGTAGGCAACTGAAACGCACATGTGAAATTCTTCTTTTAAAAATCCTCATAATGTCTCATTTTATAATGAAGAGGATATGAAGGATTCATGCCGCTTTATTTTTTCATTATTTCTGCTGAAAAAGACAATATGACACCCTGCATTTCTCCCCAACCTTTTGTCATGGGCATCATCCTTACCCTGTAGCTAACATTTGTTAGATGTTAACCACTATTGTTCTGTCAGGCACTCTGCTAAGCACTTTACATACATTGTTTTCTTTAATTATTAAATAGCATTAGGATATGGAGATTATTATTCTTTCCCTGCACAAAAAAAAAAAAACAAAAAAAAAAAACTGGGAGTAGGGAATTTTGAGAATTTTCACAAAGACCACAGATTGTAAATATTGAAGACAGAATTCAAACCCACAGCATATGCTCCCAAGAGGGCGCTATCACTCAATACAGTTAGAAAGTGATTTTTTTTTTACCACCACATTTATATTTAATCCCTCAGTATTCCTAGTTTAACTTTTATCTCCCTTGCCTTTACTATTTCATACAATTATCTTTTGTGGAATAAAAATGAAGTTATAGAACTGGGTTGAATCTAAATATTCCTCTGTTTTAGGAACTGTGGACATAATCAATGACATGTATGTTAAAAATGCAGAATTCTGCTTCACACCTAAGATCTACTGAATTTACATTCTCTAGGGTACGATCTAGGTACCCGAATATAAAAAGAAAAATGTAAAGTAAAACTAAACCCTTCTCAGGCATTTTGATGCTCAACTGGGATTAAAAGTAATTCATTTAGTCCAACCCTTCCCTATAATTCAGAAATAAATTAGGTAATATTCAAAAACAATGATTTAAAAAGTTTGCACTATGACTTGGAAGAAGAAATGTTTACAAAAACCAGAGTATGCAGGTTCTCAGCTATCTTTTCATCTTTGTTATTTGTTGTTATCAATATCTTATAGATAAAAATGTGTTCCTTTTCTTGATTACTGCCAAATCAATAGAAGATTTTATGAAGCCTTGTTCATATTTTGAAGTTAATACTTCAAACTATAGCAAGAGGAATATCTGAGAACTATCACACATTTATTTCCCCTTGAACTCTATACTAATGAAGAACAAATCTCAGAGTTATACATTTTCTGAGAGATCAGAATGCCACAGCCAAGTTATTTTCTCCCCTATTCCATTCATCAGTGGGGAATATGGTGCCTCACAGACATATAGACGGCAGATAACTCCATGCTTTTTTGACATGCAGACCTTGTCTTCAGCAAGTAAGTTATTGTAGGGAAAAGCAGTACCTCCATTTATAACCTGCATGCATGTATATCTGAACATAATGCCTTGATTGGCTTATTCCAATAAGGGTTCCTCAATCTATAGCACCACCCAGTTAACATCAGAAAATTTCCCAAATCATCAAAGCTCTCCATTATAAACCTAGCTTTTGACCTTTTTTCTCTCCTCAGGCACCTTATGCTAGGATCCTTTGATTTTTTTTTTTTTTCTATTTCAGAAAGAATAACCTTTGGTTTTTCCTTTACTATAAAGGGTTTCTCATCCTTCATTCCATCTATGGCCTCAGAAAACTCTGAGATCCTTGAGACATAAATGAGGTGCTTCCAGAAATTTAGGGTAAACCCTCCCTCTGTCATCCAAGGATGATGAGATCCCTTTACTTATTTCCACTGCCTCTTCCTCTTCTGTGCCAGCCACCAGGTAAGAGCAGGCTTGAACATGGAGAGAGTATTCCAAAGGTAGAAACTGCCAGCCTGCGCCTACTTGTCTCTCATTTCTCTGCTTACTGCTACCTTGGTTACTTGGAAGAAGGCATTGTAGATGTCTTAAATTTGTCTTTCTGACAATCTTTGAGATGGTATCAACTGGAATCAGAGTTCAGGATCAAGAATAGTAAACACAATGAAAAATAGCCAGTAGCAAAAGTCAAACCACTAAACCGAGGTGAAAATCCTAGTTTTGGGGGGATAAAGAGAGAGAGGGAGAGGCTAGGATTCCAGATGTGGAACCCATGAGATTAACAAAGAACTGCAAAGCAAAGTCAAGGCCAGATCTGAAGGGGAGCCTGCAGCAGGCATTTATGTTCCTCACCTGGAGCAGAGAAGATCAGAAAGAACAGGTTCTGTGCTGGATACTGAAAAGTACTTGGGGCATATGGTACTCTGATCTCATCTGATCCAGATCTTCAGAAATTTCCAAGTATTTTATGTTTTAGAGCCTGAAATGATAGACTCTGAAACAGGGGCCCGCCAGCTCATCAGGCTCCTACCAGGAGGAGGCTGAATATGCTCCACCTAGGTCGTCTACAGTTAAGGGGAGTCATGAGACTGAGTTCCCCAGGGTCTTGTTAGTGTTAACACTCATAATTGTCTCATTTCTAACTCTATAAACAGGTTACTGGCATATGACATATCTTTCTTAAAGAATTCTCACATTTCTGGCTTATGATGTTATATTAAACTCATGCATCTACTTTCACCCCTCCTTAAAACCTATCAAAAATAGAATCTCCTAGGAGGCGGCATTGTCAGAGCTGGTGGGAGAAGGGAGCCAGACCTCAGATGTAGGGGATAGGAGTGGACCTTGTGTAAAGAAAAGATGAAGCAAAATAGTGTTTAAAGATTCAGTTAACTAATTAGAACTTGGATTAAAAAAAACAAAGACCGGGAAGAACTGCGCTGTGACCTGTGACCCGCAACCCGTGACCTGCAATCAGCGCCCACCCAGACCTCCATAAGATCTGCACAGTGACCTGCACCTGCTCAGTCTTCTGTAGGAGCGGCACTGCAACTGGCAACCTGTAACCGGCACCACCAGGCCTCTGCAGGCCTGACCAGGAACTCTGGAAGCCTAGCAACCTTGGTCCTCCCTCCTGTACCCTCCCTGCCTCCACAGCGGCCTGCTAGTCTGGCCAGGGACTCTGGTAGCTGCGTGCCCTCCAGAGCCCTCCCCGCCTCTGCCTGGAGCCCTTCTCCTGGCCAGAAACTGCTAGAGCCTTGGGCCCTCCATGCCAAAATCACTGGGTGCCAGGCACTTCCAGAACTGTGTGCACCACACCCCACCCTGTTGCTGGATCCGGGTGTGTCACACTCCAGAGCTGTACCCACAACCAGAACTGCTGGATGGAGCAGCCCCAGAGGAGCTACACACGGTCACTCCCTACAAAGATCCAGCAAACAATAGAGTGATCCACTGGGGTCTAATCTTGGGGAGACACCTCCCCAACTCTGAGGACGGACAGAGGCAATGCTGAAAAACAATCATGAGGCGAAATCAACAGAAAAACTCTGGCAATATGAATAATCAGGGTAGATCAATTCCCCCAAGGAACAATGGGGCAGACACAGCACTAGATCCCATGCACAAACAAGTAGCTGAGATGTCAGAAATCAAACTCAGAATCTGGATAGCAAATAAGATTGAATTAGAATTCCAACCAGTAACCCAAAAGATGTTTCAATAATTCAACGAATTCAAAGACCAAATGACCAAAGCTTTTGACACACTGAGATAAGAAGTTGCAGCCCTTAGAGATCTGATAAACACAGTAGAATCCCTCAGCAACAGAATGGAGCAAGCAGAAGAAAGGATTTCTGACATTGAAGACAAAGCTTTCAAATGCTCCCAAACTCTCAAAGAGGAAGAGAAATGGAGGGCAAAAACACATCACTCTCTCAGAGACCTCTGGGATAATTTGAAGAAAACCAATATTCATCTTATAGGGATCCCTGAAAGCAATGAAGTGGCTTCACAAGGCACAGAGTCTCTTCTCCATGAGATTATGAAAGAACTTTCCAGACATGCCAAGAGATTCTGAAATTCTGATAGCAGACAGTTTCAGAACCCCAGCATGAATCAACCCAAATAAGACATCCCCCAGACACATCATAATCAATTTCACTAAAGTTAATATGAAGAAGAAAATTCTTAAAGCAGCCAGATGAAAGAAAACCATTACCCTCAAGGGGAAGAATATTAGAATAACTGAAGATCTCTTTGCTGAAACCTTTCAAGCTAGAAGAGGATGGTCATCAATTTTTAATCTCCTAAAACAAAAAAATTTCAACCCAGGATCCTGTACCCAGCTAAACTGAGCTTCATTTATGACAGAGAAATTAAATACTTCAATGACATTCACATGTTGAAGAAATTTGCCATAACTAAACCAGCTCTCCAGGACATTCTCAGACCTATCCTCCATAAAGACCAGCATAATTCTCCACCACAAAAGTAAACTCACCCAGAAAATTTTGATCAAATTCCAACTTCCACAGTCGCAAAAAGATTAAAAATGTCCACCACTCTCAAAAGGCTTATCAATATTCTCAATTAATGTGAATGGTTTAAACTGTCCTCCAAAGAGGCACAGGTTGGCTGACTGGATACAAAAACTCAAGCCAGATTATCTGCTGCATACAAGAATCTCATCTTACATTAAAAGACAAATATAGGGGCGGCGCCTGTGGCTCAGTGAGCAGGGTGCTGGCCCCATATACCGAGGGTGGCGGGTTCAAACCCAGCCCCGGACAAACAGCAACAAAAAAATAGCTGGGCATTGTGGTGGGCGCCTGTAGTCTCAGCTACTCAGGAGGCTGAGGCAGGAGAATCACCTAAGCCCAGGAGTTGGAGTTTGCTGTGAGCTGTGTGATGCCACGGCACTCTACCAAGGGCAATAAAGTGAAACTCTGTCTCTACAAAAAAAAAAAAAAAAAGATAAATATAGACTCAAGGTGAAGGGATGGTCATCTATACTCCAGGCAAATGGAAAGCAGAAAAAAGCAGGCATTGTGATCCTATTCGCAGATGCAATAGGCTTTAAATCAACCAAAATAAGGAAGGATAAGGATAGAAACTTCATATTTGTTAAAGGTACTAATCAATATGATGAGATTTCAATTATTAATATTTATGCACACAACCACAATGCACCTCAATTTATAAGAGAAACTAACAGAAATGAGCAACTCAATTTCCTTCAATTCCATAGTAATTGGAGATTTTAACACCCCTTTAGCAGTGCTGGATACATCCTCCAAAAAGAAGCTACGCAAAGAAATTTTACATTTAAACTTAACCATTTAACATCTGGACTTAACGGACATCTACAGAACATTTCATCCCCCAAAAACTGAATACACATTCTTCTCATCAGCCCACAAAACATACTACAAAATCGACCACATCCTAGGCCATAAATATAACCTCAGCAAATTTAAAAAAATAGAAATTATTCCTTGCATCTTCTTAGATCATGGAATAAAAGTCGAACTCAACAACAACAGGAATCTGCATACCCATACAAAAACATGGAAGCTAAATAACCTTATGCTGAAGGATAGATGGTTTATAGATGAGATGAAGAAGGAAATCACCAAACTTTTGGAACAAAACAACAATAAAGACACGAATTATCAGAACCTCTGGGATACTGCAAAAGAAGTCCTAAGAGGAAAATTTATACCACTGCAAGCCTTCCTCAAGAAAACAGGAAGAGAGAAAGTTAATAACTTACTGAGACATCTCAAGAAACTGGAGAAGGAAGAACATTCCAACCCAAAACCCAGCAGAAGAAAATAAATAATAAAAATCAGAGCAGAATTAAATGAAATTGAAAACAAGAATTATACAACAGATCAATAAATCCAAAAGTTGACTTTTTGAAAAGATTAACAAAATAGATAAACCTTTGGCTAACCTAACCAGGAAAAAAAGAGTAAAATCTCTAATTTCATCAATCAGAAATGGTAACGATGAAATAACAACAGACTCCTCAGAAATTCAAAAAATCCTTAACGAATATTACAAGAAACTTTACTCTCAGAAGTATGAAAATCTGAAGGAAATAGACCAATACTTGGAAGTATGTCACCTACCAAGACTTAGCCAGAACGAAGCAGAAATGTTGAACAGGCGTACATCAAGTCCTGAAATAGCATCAACTATACAAAATCACCTTAAAAAGAAAAGCCCAGGACCAGATGGCTTTATGTCAGAATTCTACCAAACCTTTAAAGAACTAGTACCTATATTACTAAGCCTCTTCCAAAATATAGAAAAAGAAGGAATATTAACCAACACATTCTACGAAGAAAACATCACCTTGATCCCTAAACCAGGGAAAGACCCAACAAGAAAATTATAGACCTATATCACTAATGAATATTGATGGTAAAATACTGAATAAGATCCTAACAAACAGAATCCAGCAACACATCAAAAAAAATTATACACCATGACCAAGTGGGATTTATCCCAGGCTCTCAAGGCCTGGGATATGTAATATACGTAAATCTATAAATGTAACTCAGTACATAAACAAACTAAAAAATAAAGATCATATGATTCTCTCAATTGATGCAGAAAAAGCTTTTGATAATATCCAGAATACTTCATGCTCAGAACACTTAAGAAAATTGGTATAGAAGGGATATTTCTTAAACTAATAGAGGCCATCTACAGCAAACCCACAGCCAATATCGTATTGAATGGAGTTAAATTGAAATCATTTCCACTTAGATCAGGAACCAGGCAAGGTTGCCCATTGCCTCCATTGCTCTTTAATATTGTAATGGAAGTTTTAGCCATTGCAATTAGGGAAGAAAAGGCAATCAAGGGTATCCACATAGGGTCAGAAGAGATCAAACTTTCACTCTTCACAGATGACTGATCATATGTCTGGAAAACACTAGGGATTCTACTACAAAACTTTTAGAAGTGATCAAGGAATACAGCAATGTCTCAGGCTACAAAATCAACACCCATAAATCTGTAGCCTTTATATACACCAACAATAACCAAGCCGAAAAAAAGTCAAGGATTCTATTCTTTTCACAGTAGTGCCAAAGAAGATGAAATATTTGGGAGTTTATGTAACAAAGGACATGAAAGATTGCTATAAAGATAACTATGAGGGATTGATTAAAGATGACGACCGAGTAACAGCTTCCCTGCAACTGGGTACGGTGAGTCTGGGAAGATAAGACTCCAGACATCTCTGGCTGGTGATATCTGCCTATCATCATCCCTTTGAGGATACAGGGAGTCAGCAAGGGACTTCTGGACCCCAGGAGGAGGACAAAAGCAGTGGGAAACTGGCAAGTGGTTGCCTGTGTTCCATTGACCTAATCACACCGGCAACCGTGAGTACAAGCAGCAGTGAGACTGCAAACTGGAAAGGCCTTACCTGTGAACTGTTTTGGTGTTTTTGGACTTGGCACTCAGTTGAACTGCCTTGGGGAGAGCTTAGGCAGGAGTGAAGAGAACTTTGGGCATTGTCTGGGGCCCCAGACAGAGCCACTGAGCTGGGCTGCAGGGAGCCATTGTGTGAGAGAACTACCCTGGCAAGCTCCACCCTCAGGGTCCCAGAGCAAGGAGCGGGTGGGACTTAGTAACCTATCAACTGAGCAGCCTAAAGGCGGGGACTGAGCTGCCATACAGCCTTAACCCTTAGAGGCAGAGTGAGACAGTTTTGGCACACTGGAGGCTTGGGCTGTTGCCCTGGGTAGAGTGCCATGGTGTCACAGCCCATAGCAACCTCAAACTCCTGGGCTTGGTGCTGCCTGGATCTCCATAAGATCTGTGCCACAACCCCCCACCGACCGGGCCTCCGCATGCCCTGACAAGGAACTGCGGGAGCCGTGCAACTCTGCGTCCTACCTCCTGTGTCCTCCCAGCCTCCACCCTGTCCTGTTCATCTGGCCAGGGATACTGGTAGCTGCGTGCCCTCTGGAGCCTTCCCTGCCTCTACGCAGAGCCCTTCTCCTGGCCAGAGACTGCTGGAGCCATGGGCTCTCTGTGCTAAAGCCACTGGTGCCAGGCACTCCCAGAACCGTGTGCACCACCTCCCGCCCTCTTGCTGGATCTGGGTGTGTTACACACCGGAGCTGCTTCCACAACCAGAACTCCCTAGCTAGAGCAGCCCCAGAGGAACTACACAGGGTCACTCCCCACAAAGATCCAGCAACAATAGAGTGATCCCGCTGGGATCTAATCTTGGAGAGACACCTCCCCAACTCTGAGGACAGCCAAAGGCAATGATGAAAAACAATCATGAGGTAAAATCAACAGAAAAACTCTGGCAATATGAATAATCAGAGTAGTTCAACTCCCTCAAGAATCAATGGGGCAGACACAGCACAAGATCCCATGCACAAAAAAATAGTTGAGATGTCAGAAATCGAATTCAGAATCTGGACAGCAAATAAGATTGAATTAGAACTCCAAGCCGTAACCCAAAAGATATCTCAAGAATTCAACAAATTCAAAGACCTAATGACCAAAGATTTTGACACATTGAGACAAGAAGTTGCATCCCTCAAAGATCTAAGAAACACAGTAGAATCCCTCAGTAACAGAATGGAGCAAGCAGAAGACACTTCTGACACTGAAGACAAAGTTTTCGAATGCTCACAAACTCTCAAAGAGGAAGAGAAATGGAAGTCAAAAACAGATCACTCTCTCAGAGAGCTCTGGGATAATTTGAAGAAAACTAATATTTGTCTTATACGGATCCCTGAAAGTGACGAAGTGGCTTCACAAGGCACAGAGTCTCTTCTCCATGAGATTATGAAAGAGAAATTTCCAGACATGCCAAGAGATTCCGAAATTCAGAGCGCAGACAGTTTCAGAACTCCAGCACAACCCAACCCAAATAAGACATCCCCCAGACACATCATAATAAATTTCACTAAAGTTAATATGAAGGAGAAAATTCTGAAAGCTGCCAGATGAAAGAAAACCATCACCTACAAGGGGAAGAATATTAGAATAACTGCAGATCTCTGCTGAAACCTTTCAAGCTAGAAGAGGATGGTCATCAACTTTTAATCTCCTAAAACAAAAGAACTTTCAACCCAGGATCCTATACCCAGCTAAACTGAGTTTCATTTATGATGGAGAAATTAAATACTTCAATGACATTCACATGTTGAAGAAATTTGCCATAACTAAACCAGCTCTGCAGGATATTCTCAGACCTATCCTCCATAAAGACCAGCGTAATCCTCCAGCACAAAAGTAAACCCTCCCAGAACACTTTAATCAAATTCCAACTTCCACAGTCGCAAAGGATTAAAAATGTCCACCGGACTTTCAAAAGGCTTATCAATATTCTCAATTAAAGTGAATGGTTTAAATTGTCCTCTAAAGAGGCACAGGTTGGCTGACTGGATACAAAAACTTAAGCCAGATATCTGCTGCATACAAGAATCACATCTTACATTAAAAGACAAATATAGACTCAAGGCGAAAGGATGGTCATCTACATTCCAGGCAAATGGAAAGCAGAAAAAAGCAGGTGTTGCAATCCTGTTCACAGATGCAATAGGCCTTAAACCAACCAAAATAATTAAGGATAAGGATGGACACTTCATATTTGCTAAAGGTAATACTCAATATGATGAGATCTCTATTATTAATATTTATGCACCCAACAACAATGCACCTCAATTTATAAGAGAAACTCTAACAGACATGAGCAACTCAATTTCCTCCACTTCCATAGTAGTTGGAGATTTTAACACCCCTTTAGCAATGCTGATAGATCCTCCAAAAAGAAGCTAAGCAAAGAAATTTTAGATTTAAACTCAACCATTCAACATCTGGACTTAACGGACATCTACAGAACATTTCATCCCCCAAAAACTGAATACACATTCTTCTCATCAGCCCACGGAACATACTCCAAAATCAACCACATCCTAGGCCACAAATCTAACCTCAGCAAATTTAAAAACATAGAAATTATTCCGTGCTTCTTCTCAGACCATCATGGAATAAAAGTTGAACTCAATAACAAAAGGAACCTGCATACCCATACAAGAACATGGAAGCTAAACAATCTTATGCTGAAGGATAGATGGGTTATAGACGAGATTAAGAAGGAAATCACCAAATTTTTGGAAGTAAACAACAATCAAGACACGAACTACCAGAACTTCTGGGATACTGCAAAAGTAGTCCTAAGAGGGAAATTTATAGCACTACAACCCTTCCTCAAGAAAACAGAAAGAGAGGAAGTTAATAACTTAATGGTACATCTCAAGCAACTGGAGAAGGAAGAACACTCCAACCCCAAACCCAGCAGAAGAAAAGAAATAACAAAAATCAGAGCAGAGCTAAATGAAATTGAAAACAAAAGAATTATACAACAGATCAATAAATCCAAAAGTTGGTTTTTTGAAAAGATCAATAAAAGAGATAAACCTTTGGCCAGCCTAACCAGGAAAAAAAGAGTAAAATCTCTAATTTCATCCATCAGAAATGGTAATGATGAAATAACAACAGACCCCTCAGAAATTCAAAAAATCTTTAACGAATACTACAAGAAACTCCACTCTCAAACATATGAAAATCTGAAAGAAATAGACCAATACCTAGAAGTATGGCCCCTACCAAGACTTAGCCAGAACGAAGTGGAAATGTTGAACAGGCCTATATCAAGTTCTGTAATAGCATCAACTATACAAAATCTCCCTAAAAAGAAAAGCCCAGGACCAGATGGCTTTATGTCGGAATTCTACCAAACCTTTAAAGAACTAGTACATATATTACTAAACCTCTTCCAAAATATAGAAAAAGAAGGAATATTACCCAATACATTCTATGAAGCAAACATCACCTTGAACCCCAAACCAGGGAAAGACCCAACAAGAAAAGAAAATTATAGACCAATATCACTAATGAATATTGATGCTAAAATACTCAATAAGATCCTAACAAAGAGAATCCAACAACACATCAAAAAAATTATACACCATGAGCAAGTGGGATTTATCACAGGGTCTCAAGGCTGGTTCAATATACATAAATCTATAAATGTAATTCAAAACATAAACAAACTAAAAAATAAGGACCATATGATTCTTTCAATTGATGCAGAAAAAGCTTTTGATAATATCCAGCATCCCTTCATGATCAGAACACTTAAGAAAATTGGGATAGAAGGGACATTTCTTAAACTAATAGAGGCCATCTACAGCAAACCCAGAGCCAATATCGTATTGAATGGAGTTAAATTGAAATCATTTCCACTTAGATCAGGAACCAGGCAAGGTTGCCCATTGTCTCCATTGCTCTTTAACATTGCAATGGAAGTTTTAGCCATTGCAATTAGGGAAGAAAAGGCGATCAAGGGTATCCACGTAGGGTCAGAAGAGATCAAACTTTCACTCTTCACAGATGACATGATCATATGTCTGGAAAACACTAGGGATTCTACTACAAAACTTTTAGAAGTGATCAAGGAATACAGCAATGTCTCAGGCTACAAAATCAACACCCATAAATCTGTAGCGTTTATATATACCAACAATAACCAAGCCGAACAAACAGTCAAGGACTCTATTCCTTTCACAGTAGTGCCAAACAAGATGAAATATTTGAGAGTATACCTAACAAAGGATGTGAAAGATCTATACAAAGAGAACTATGAAACCTTAAGAAAAGAAATAGCTGAAGATGTTAACAAATGGAAAAATATACCATGCTCATGGCTGGGAAGAATCAACATTGTTAAAATGTCTATACTACCCAAAGCAATATACAATTTTAATGCAATTCCTATTAAAGCTCCATTGTCATATTTTAAAGATCTTGAAAAAATAATACTTTGTTTCATATGGAATCAGAAAAAACCTCAAATAGCCAAAACATTACTCAGCAATAAAAACAAAGCAGGAGGAATCACGCTACCAGACCTCAGACTGTACTATATATCGATAGCGATCAAAACAGCCTGGTACTGGCGCAAAAGCAGAGAATTAGATGTCTGGAACAGAATAGAGAACCAAGAGATGAATCCAGCTACTTACCGTTATTTGATCTTTGACAAGCCAATTAAAAACATTCAGTGGGGAAAAGATTCCCTATTTAACAAATGGTGCTGGGTGAACTGGCTGGCAACCTGTAGAAGATTGAAACTGGACCCACACCTTTCACCATTAACTAAGATAGACTCTCACTGGATAAAAGATTTAAACTTAAGACATGAAACTATAAAAATACTTGAAGAAAGTGCAGGGAAAACTCTTGAAGGAATCGGCCTGGGTGAATATTTTATGAGGAGGACTCCCCAGGCAATTGAAGCAGTGTCAAAAATGCACTACAGGGACCTGATCAAACTAAAAAGCTTCTGCACAGCAAAGAACATAGTAAGTAAAGCAAGCAGACAGCCCTCAGAATGGGAGAAAATATTTGCAGGTCATACCTCCGATAAAGGTCTAATAACTAGAATCCACAGAGAACTCAAACATATTAGCAAGAAAAGAACACGTGATCCCATCTCAGGGTGGGAAAGGGACTTGAAGAGAAACTTCTCTAAAGAAGACAGACGCACAATCTACAAACACATGAAAAAAAGCTTATCATCCTTAATCATCAGAGATATGCAAATCAAAACTACTTTGAGATACCACCTAACCCCAGTAAGAGTAGCCCACATAACAAAATCCCCAAACCAGAGATGTTGGCGTGGATGTGGAGAAAAGGGCACACTTCTACACTGCTGGTGGGAATGCACACTAATACGTTCCTTTTGGAAGGATGTTTGGAGAATACTTAGAGATCTAAAAATAGACCTGCCATTTGATCCTATAATTCCTTTACTAGGTTTATACCCCAAAGACCAAAAGTCACAATATAACAAAGACATCTGTACCAGAATGTTTATTGCAGCCCAATTCATAATTGCTAAGTCATGGAAGAAGCCCAAGTGTCCATCGACCCACGAATGGACTAGCAAATTGTGGTACATGTATACCATGAAATATTATGCAGCCTTAAAGAAAGATGATTTTAGACTTTACCTCTTTCATGTTTACGTGGATGGAGCTGGAACATATTCTTCTTAACAAAGTATGTCAGGAGTGGAAGAAAAAGTATCCTATGTACTCAGCTCTGCTATGAAGCTAAAATATAGCTTTCACATGAAGGCTATAACCCAACTATAGCACGAGACTATGGGGAAAGGGCCAAGGAAGGGGAAGGGAGGCGGGAGGTTTTGGTGGAGGGAGGGTAATGGGTGGGGCCACATCTACACTGTATCTTAGAATAGGTACAGGCAAAACTTACTAAATGCAGAATACAAATGCCTACATACAGTAACTAAGAAAATGCCGTGAAGGCTACGTTGAACAGTTTGATGAGAATATTTCAGATTGTATATGAAACCCGCACATTGTACCCCTCGATTGCACTAATGTACACAGCTATTATTTAACAATTAAAAAAAAAGATAACTATGAAACTTTAAGAAAAGAAATGGCTGAAGATGTTAACAAATAGAAAAACATACCATGCTCATGGCTGGGAAGAATCAACATTGTTAAAATGTCTATACTACCCAAAGTAATATATAATTTTAATGCAATTCCTATTAAAGCTCAATTGTCATATTTTAAAGATCTTCAAAAAATAATACTTCGTTTCACATGGAATCAGAAAAAACCTCGAATAGCCAAAACATTACTCAGAGATAAAAACAAAGCAGGAGGAATTATGCTACCACATCTGAGACTGTACTATAAATCAATAGTGATCAAAACAGCATGGTACGGGAACAAAAACAGAGAAGTAGATATCTGGAACAGAATAGAGAACCAAGAGATGAATCTAGCTACTTACCATTATTTGATGTTTGACAAGCCAATTAAAAACATTCAGTGGGGAAATGATTCCCTATTTAACAAATGGTGCTGGGTGAACTGGCTGGCAACCTGTAGAAGATTGAAACTGGACCTACACCTTTCACCATTAACTAAGATAGACTCTCACTGGATAAAAGATTTAAACTTAAGACATGAAACTATAAAAATACTTGAAGAAAGTGCAGGGAAAACTCTTGAAGGAATCGGCCTGGGTGAATATTTTATGAGGAGGACTCCCCAGGCAATTGAAGCAGTATCAGAAATACATTACTGGGATCTGATCAAACTAAAAACCTTCTGCACAGCCAAGAACATAGTAAGTAAAGCAAGCAGACAGCCCTCAGAATGGGAGAAAATATTTGCAGGTTATACCTCTGATAAAGGTTTAATAACCAGAATCCACAGAGAACTCAAATGTATTAGCAAGAAAAGAACAAGTGATTCCAACCCAGGGTGGGCAAAGGACTTGAAGAGAAACGTCTCTAAAGAAGACAGATTCACCATCTATAAACACATGAAAAAAAGCTCATCATCCTTAATCATCAGAGAAATGCAAATCAAAACTACTTTGAGATACCACCGAACCCCATTAAGAGTAGCCCACATAACAAAATCCCAAAACCAGAGTTGTTGGCGTGGATGTGTAGAAAAGGGCACACCTGTACACTGCTAGTGGGAATGCACACTAATACATTCCTTTTGGAAGGATGTTTGGAGAATATGTAGAGATCTAAAAATAGACCTGCCATTCGATCCTATAATTCCTTTACTAGTTTTATACCCAGAAGACCAAAAATCACAATATAACAAAGACATCTGTACCAGAATGTTTACTGCAGCCCAATTCATAATCGCTAAGTCATGGAAGAAGCCCAAGTGCCCATTGACCCACGAGTGGACTAGCAAATTGTGGTACATGTATACCATAGAATATTATGCAGCCTTAAAGAAAGATGGAGACTTTACCTCTTTCATGTTTATGTGGATGGAGCTGGAACATATTCTTCTTAGCAAAGTATCTCGAAAATGGAAGAAAAAGTATCCAATGTACTCAGCCCTCCTGTGAAGCTGATTTATAGCTTTCATATGAAGGCTATAACCCAACTATAGCACAAGAATATGGGGAAAGGGTCAAGGGAGGGGTAAGGAGGGGGGAGGTTTGGGTGGAGAGAGGGTAATGGGTGGGGCCACACCTATGGTGCATCTTAGAATGGGTACAGGCAAAACCTACTAAATGCAAAATACAAATGTCCACATACAATAACTAAGAAAATGCCATGAAGGCTACGTTGAACAGTTTGATGAGAATATTTTAGATTGTATATGAACCCAGCAGATTGTACCCCTTGATTGCACTAATGTACACAGCTATGATTTAACAACAACAACAAAAAACCTATCAAAAATAAAGTGATTTTTTAATGAAGACACAAAACCCTGAAGCAAAGATAAGAGAGGAAAGAAAATAAAATCTTGGATGTTAGAAATCAAATGTATGCAAGAGTAGTGACTGACACCACCCTCAGCTTTACTAAACTCTGGATGGATTTCTTCCTAAGGCATCCTGACCTCTTTTTTTTTTTTTAATTCAACATTTACTTTGAAAAACTTAACTCTTGTGAAACTTTTCTCTACCCTTTTGAGATGTAAATCTTCCTAACTCTTGCCAAATTTACAGCCCAGGAACATCTTCTCACAGACTGGAAGCTAACCCTTTGAAATTTAATCACCAACAGTGAGAGTTTGATCTTCCCTGACCCTATTTGGATACCCTTGATCATCTTCTTTTGCCTGATTGCATCAGCTAAGACTTCCATTACTATGTTGAATAACAGTGGAGACAATGAGCATCCTTGTCTAATTCCAGATCTAAGTGGAAATGTTTGTAATTTTTTTCCATTCAATATGATATTCGGTCTGGGTTTTCTGTAGATGGCCTCTATCAGTTTAAGAAATCTGCTAAGTCTATTTTCTTAAGTGTTCTGATTATGAAAGGATGCTGGACATTATCAAAAGCTTTTTCTGCATCAATTGAGAGAATCATATGGTCTTTTTTATTTTATTTATGTGATGTAATATATTTATAGGTTTATGTATGTTGAACCAACCTTGTAACCCTGGGATAAAACCAACTTGATCATGGTGTATAACTTTTTTGATATGTTGTTGGATTCTGTTTGCTAGGATCTTACTGAATATTTTTGCATCAATATTCATTGATAATATTGGTCTATAGTTTTCTTTGTTTGTTGGGTCCTTTCCTGGTTTGGGGATCAAGGTGATATTTATTTCATAGAATGTGTTGGAAAGTATTCCTTCTTTTTCTATGTTTTGGAAAAGGTTAACTAATATAGGTACTAGTTCCTCATTAAAGGTTTGGTAGAATTCTGATGTGAAGCCATCTGGTCCCAGGCTTTTCTTTTTGGGGAGACTTTGTGACATGATCTTATACCTGGAAAACCCAAGGGATTCAACTACAAAAATCTTAGAAATGATCAAGGAATATAGCAGCATCTCAGGATACAAAATCAATACTCACAAATCAGTAGCTTTTATATATACCAATAATAGTCAAGCTGAAAATGTAGTCAAGAATTCTATTCCTTTTACAGTATTGCCAAAGAAGATGAAATATCTGGGAATTTACTTAACAAAGGACATGAAAGACCTCTATACAGAGAATTATGAAACTCTGAGAAAAGAAATAGCTGAAGATGTTAACAAATGGAAAAACATACCATGCTCATGGCTGGGAAGAATCAACATTGTTAAAATGTCTATACTACCCAAAGTAATCTACAGATTTAATGCAATCCCTATTAAAGCACCAATGTCATACTTTAAAGACCTGGAAAAAATAGTACTTTGATCTATATGGAATCAGATAAAACCTCGAATAGCCAAGACATTACTTAGAAATAAAAACAAATCAGGAGGTATCACATTACCAGACTTCAGGCTATACTATAAATCTATAGTGATCAAAACAGCATGGCAATGGCACAAAAATAGAGAGGTAGATATATGGAACAGAATAGAGAACCAAGAGATGAAACCAGCCACTTATCAAAAGCATTCACTGGGGGAAAGATTCCCTATTTAACAAATGGTGCTGGGTGAACTGGCTAGCAACCTATAGAAGTCTGTAATTGGACCCACACCTTTCATCGCTAACAAAAATTCATTATCACTGGATAAAAGATTTAAACTTAAGACATGAAACTATAAAAAATACTAGAAGAAAGTGCAGGGAAAACACCTGAAGAAATTGGCCTGGGAGAATGTTTTATGAGGAGGACCCCCACCCCCCCCCCCACGACACTTGAAGCAACACCAAAAATGTATTACTGGGATCTGATCAAACTAAAACACGTATGCACAGCCAAGAGTATTGTAAGTAAAGTAAACAGACTGCCTTCAAAATGGGAGATTTTTGCAGGTTATGTTTCTGACAAAGATACATAGATATCTTTGGATTCTGATAACTAGAATCCACAGAGAACTCAAACGTATTAGCAAGAAAAGAACAAGTGATTCCATCTCAGTGTGGGCAAGGAACTTGAAGAGAAACTTCTCTGAAGAAACTTCTCTACAGACACATGAAAAAATGTTCATCATTCTTAATCATCAGAGAAATGCAAATCAAAACTACTTTGAGATATCATCTAACTCCAGTAAGATTAGCCCACATCACAAAAATCCCAAAACCAGAGATGTTGGTGTGGATGTGGAGAAAAGAGAACACTTTACACTGGTGGGAATGCAAACTAATATGCTCCTTTTGGAAAAATGTTTGAAGATCACTTAGGGATCTAAAAATGGACCTGCCATTTGATCCTGCAATTTCTCTACTAGGTATATATCCAGAAGACCAAAAATTGCTTTATAACAAAAATATTTGCACCAGAATGTTTATTGCAGCCCAATTCATAATTGCTAAGTTGTGGAAGAAGCCCAAGTGCCCATCGACCCATGAATGGATTAATAAATTGTGGTATATGTACACCATGGAATATTATGCATCCTTAAAAAAGATGGAGACTTTACCTCTTTTATGTTTACATGGATGGAGCTGGAACATATTCTTCTTAGCAAAGTATCTCAAGAATGGAGGAAAAAGTATCCAATGTACTCAGCCCTACTATGAAAACAATTTATAAGCACCCACACTTCCATATGAAAGCTATAACACAACTACAGCCCAAGATAAAGGGGAAAGAGGAGGGGGAGGGGAGGATAAGTGGAGGGAGGGTAATTGGTGGGACCACACCCATGGTGCATTTTACAAGGGTATATGTTAAATTTAAGTGTAGAATATAAATGTCTTAACACCACACCCATGGTGCATTTTACAAGGGTACATGTTAAATTTATGTGTAGAATATAAATGTCTTAACACAATAACTAAGAAAATGAGGGTGGCACCTGTGGCTCAGTTGGTAAGGCGCCGGCCCCATATATCGAGGGTGGCGGGTTCAAGCCCAGCCCCGGCTGAACTGCAACCAAAAAATAGCTGGGCGTTGTGGCAGGCGCCTGTAGTCCCAGCTACGCGGGAGGCTGAGTCAGGAGAATTGCTTAAGCCCAGGAGTTGGAGGTTGCTGTGAGCTGTGTGAGGCCATGGCACTCTACCAAGGGCCATAAAGTGAGACTCTGTCTCTACAAAAAAAAAGAAAATGAGGTGAAGCCTATGTTAACCAGTTTGATGAAAGTATTTCAAATTGTATATAAAACCAGCACATTGTACCTCATAATTGCATTAATGTACACAGCTATGATTTAATAAAAAAAATAAAAATGAATGAATGTTGGCAGAATGATAAATAAATAAATAAAAATGCTAGGCTTATACATGTTTGTATTCATTATCAAATAAATAAATATTCCTGGGCTATTTAAAAAAAAAGCTTATTGAGATAAAAAAGAAAAAGAGAGAGGAAAAGAACTGAAGGGTATCAGGGGGAGGATTATCAATGTGATTTGCCAATCTACATTTGCTGGTTTGTACTTAAAGACAGTTAAAGCCCTACACTCCCAAGGAGTCTGAGAAATAAGTGTTCTATCTTTTGTGGGGGTTAAATTTCTTTTTTAAGTTGGAAATTTTACATTTATTTATTTATTGTTTATTAACTGTACATTTATGGGGTACAGTGTTTTGATTCGATATACAATGTGGAATTCTTACATCAAACTGATTAACATAACCATCACCTCACTTATTTGTTGTGGTCAGACATTTACACTCTTAATAGATTTGAAATGTGACATTGCATTGTACACAATAGATGAGGTCCCACCAAATACCCTCCCTCCTTCCACCCTCCCCCTTCCCTCCCCCTACCTCCTATTTCATCCTTCTTTTTGGACTATTAGTTGTGTTTTTCATTCAAATGTAAGTGTAGGTGATTATATATTGGTTTCATAATAGTACTGAGTACATTGGATACTTTTTTCCCATTCTTGACATACTTTACTAAAAAGAATATGTTTTGGTTCCATTCAGTTAAACATAAACGATGTAAAGGCTCCATCCTTTTTTATAGCTGCATAGTATTCCATGGTATACATATACTATAATTTGTTAATCCAATCATGGGTTTATGGGCATTTGGGCTGCTTCTATGACCTGGCAATTATGAGCTGGGCTGCAATAAATATTCTGGCATAAATGTCTTTGTTGTAAAATGATTTTTGATCACCTGGATATATACCTAGGAGAGGAATTGCAGGATCAAATGGTAGGTCTACTTTTAGTTACTTGAGAATTCTCCAAACTTCTTTACAAACAGGCCATATTAATTTGCAATCCCACCAGCAGTGTAGATGTGTTCCCTTGTCTCCACATCCATGCCAACATCTGTAGTTTGGGGATTTTGTGATGTGAACTAATCTTACTGGAGTTAGATGATATCTCAAAGTGGTTTTGATTTGCATTTCTCTGCTAATTAAAGATGTTGACTAATTTATTCATGTGTTTGTTGCCATTCATCTGTCATCTTCAGAGAAGTTTCTGTTCAAGTTCCTTGCCCACACTGAGATGGAATCACTTGTTCTTTTCTTGCTAATACGTTTGAGTTCTCTGTGGATTCTAGTTATCAGACCTTTATCAGAAACATAACCTGCAAAAATCTCCTATTTTGAAGGCTGTCTGTTTACTTTACTTACAGTACTCTTGGCTGTGCATACGCATTTTAGTTTGATCAGATCCCAGTAATACATTTTTGGTGTTGCTTCAAGTGCCGGGAGAGGGGGGGTCCTCTTCACAAAATATTCTCCCAGGTCAATTTCTTTAGGTGTTTTCCCTGCACTTTCTTCTAGTATTTTTTATAGTTTCATGTCTTAAGTTTAAATCTTTTATCCAGTGATAATGAATTTTTGTTAGTGATGAAAGGTGTGGGTCCAATTACAGTCTTCTATAGGTTGCTACCCAGTTCACCTGGCACTATTTGTTAAATAGGGAATCTTTCCCCCAGTGAATGTTTTTGATAAGTTGCTGGTTTCATCTCTTGGTTCTCTATTCTGTTCCATATATCTACCTCTCTATTTTTGTGCCAGTACCATGCTGTTATGTCTTGAGTTTAAATCTTTTATCCAGTGAGAGTCTATCTTAGTTAATGGTGAAAGCTGTGGGTCCAGTTTCAGTCTTCTACAGGTTGCCAGCCAGTTCACCCAGCAACATTTGTTAAATAGGGAGTCTTTTCCCCACTGAATGTTTTTTATTGGCTTATCAAAGATCAAATGACAGTAAGTAGCTGGGTTCATCTCTTGGTTCTCTATTGTGTTCCAAACATCTATGTCTGTTTTTGTGCCAGGATCATACAGTTTTGATCATTATTGATTTATAGTACAGTCTGAGGTCTGGTAATGTGATTTCTCCTGCTTTGTTTTTATTTTTGAGTAATGTCTTGGCTATTCAAGGTTTTTTATGATTCCATATAAAATGAAATATTATTTTTTTGAAGTCTTTAAAGTATGACAGTGGTGCTTTAATAGGGATCACATTAAAATTGTATATTTCTTTGTGTAGTATGGACATTTTAACAATGTTAATTCTTTCCAACCATGAGCATAGTATGTTTTTCCATTTGTTAATATCTTCGGCTATTTCTTTTCTCAGAGTTTCATAGCTCTCTTTATTGAGATCTTTCACATCCTTTGTTAGGTAAACTCCCAAATATTTCATCTTCTTTGGCAATACTGTAAAAGGATAGAGTCCTTGATTGTTTTTTCAGCTTGACTATTGCTGGTACATTTCAAGGCTACAGATTTGTGAGTATTGATTTTGTAATCTGAGATGCTGCTGTATTCCTTGATCACTTCTAAGAGTTTTGTACTAGAATCCCCAGTGTTTTCCAGATATACAATCATATCATCTGCAAAAGAGTGAAAGTTTCATGTCTTCTGACCCTATATGGATACCCTTGATCATCTTTTCTTGCCTGATTGCAGTGGCTAAGACTTCCATTACAATGTTAAAAAGCAGTGGAGACAATGGGCAATCTTGCCTGGTTCCTGATCTGAGTGGAAATGATTTCCATTTAACTCTGTTCAATATGATATTGGCTTGGGTTTGCTGTAGATGGCCTCTATCACTTTAAGAAATGTCCATCTATACCAATTTTCTTAATTGTTCTGATTATGAAAGGATGCTGGATATTATCAAAAGCTTTTTCTCCATCAATCATGTGGTCTTTGTTTTTTATTTTGTTTATGTAATGTATTATAGTTATAGATTTATGTATATTGAACCATCCTGAGACCCTGGGATAAAACTAACTTGGTCATAGTGTATAATTTGTTTGATGTATTGCTGGATTCTGTTTGCTAGGATCTTGAATATTTTTGCATCTATATTCATTAGGGATATTGGTCTATACTTTTCTTTTCTTGTTGTGTCTTTTCCTGGTTTGGGGATCAGGATGACATTTGCTTCGTAGAATGTGTTGGGAAGTATTCCTTCTTTTTCTGTTTTGGAAAAGGTTATGTAATGTAGGTATTAGTTCCTCTTTAAAGGTTTGGTAAAATTCCAATGTGAAGCCATCTGTTCCTGGACTCTTCTTTTGGGGGACATTTCATATAGTTGATGCTATTTCAGTACTTGATACAGGTCTGTTCAACATTTCTAATTCTTTCTGGCTAAGTCTAGGAAGGTGACATGCTTCCAAGTATTGGTTGATTTCTTTCAGATTTTCGTATTTTTGAGAATAGAGTTTTTGTAGTATTCATTAACAATTTGTTGAATTTCTGAGGTGTCTGTTGTTATTTCACCTTTGTCATTTCTGACTGATGAAATTAGGGATTTTAATTTTCTATTTTGGTTAGGCTACTCAAGGGTTTATCAATTGTGCTAAACTTTTCAAAAAAACAACTTCATTGATTCATTGACCTTTTGAGTAATTCTTTTATTTTTGGTCTCATTTAATTTGCTCGAATTTTAGGTATTTCTTTTCTTCTACTGGGTTTGTGGTTGGAGTATTCTTCCTTTTCAGTTTCTTGAGATGTCCCATTAAGTTGTTGACTTCCTCTCCTTCTGTTCTGTTAAAGAAGGCTTCCAGCACTTTAAATTTCCCTCTTAGAACTGCCTTTGCAGTAACCCAGAGATTCTGATAATTCATATCTTCATTATCATTCTGTTCCAAAACTTGGTAATTTTCTTTTTAATCTCATCTTTGACCCAGCTATCTTGCAGCATAAGTTTATTTAGTTTTCATGTCTTTGTATGAGTATGCAGATTCCTATTATTGGTGAGTTCAACTTTTATTTCGTGATGATTTGAGAAAATTCAAGGAATAATTTCTATTCTTTTAAATTTGCTGAGGTTAGCCTCATGACCTAAGACATGATCAATTTTGGAGGATGTTCCATGGGCTGATGAGAAGAATGTGTATTCACTTTTGTTAGGATGAAATATTCTGTAGATGTCTATCGAGTTCAATTGTTGTACGGTGAAGTTTTTTTTGTTTTGTTTTGTTTTGTTTTGTTTTTTTGCAGTTTTTGGCTGGCGCTGGCCTTGAACCTGCCACCACCAGCATATGGGACTGGCGCCCTACTCCTTTGAGCCAGAGGCGCCGCCCATATGGTGAAGTTTAAGTCCAGAATTTCTTTGCTTTGTTTCTTCTTGGAGGATCTATCCTACACTGCCAAAGGGGTGTTAAAATCTCCAACTATTATGGTGCTGGAAGATAACAAATTGTTCATGTCTGTTAGGGTCTTGCTTACAAATTGAGGAGCATTTTGGTTGGGCGCATAAATGTTAATAATTGAAATCTCATCATGTCGAGTGTTTCCCTTAACAAATATGAAGTGTTCATCCTTGTCTTTCTTTACTTTTGTTAGTTTAAAGCCTAATGTATCTGCAAATAAAATTGCAACCCCTGCTTTTTTCTGTTTTCCATTTGCCTGGATTATAGTTGTCCATCCCTTTACCCTGAGTCTATGTTTATCCTTTAAGACAAGATGAAATTCTTGTATGTAGCAGATATCTGGCCTGAGTTTTTGTATCCAGTCAGCCAACCTGTGCCTCTTTAGCAAACAATTTAAGCCGTTCACATTAATTGAGAGTATTGATAAGCCTGGTAGTATTTTGGGTGTTAATTTTTTTGAAAGACCAGTGGACATTTTTAATCCTTGTGCCACTGTGAAAGTTGGGTTTTGATCAATAATTTCCAAGTGAGTTTACTTTGGTGGTAGAGCATTGTGGTGGTCATTATGGAGGATGGGTCTGAGAATATCTTGAAGAGCTGGTTTAGTTATGGCAAATTTCTTCAACATGTGAATGTCATTAAAGTATTTGACTTCTCCATCATAAATGAAACTTGGTTTAGCTGGATACAGGATCCTGGGCTGAATGTTGTTTTGTTTTAGGAGATTGAAGGTTGATGACCATCCTCTTCTGGCTCGAAAAGTTTCAGCAGAAAGATCTGCAGTCATTCTAATATTCTTCTCCTTGTACGTTATGATTTTCTTATGTCTGGCTACTTGCAGGATTTTCTCTTTCATACTAACTTTGGTGAAGTTAATTACAATGTGTCTAGGGGATGCTTTATTTGGATTGAGTCATTCTAGGGTTCTGAAACTGTCTGCTCTCTGAATTTCAGTATTTCTTGCCATGTTTGGAAAGTTTTCCTCTAAAATGTCTTGGAGTAGAGCATCTGTGCCTTTCAGATTATTCTCATCACCTTCAGGAATTCCACTTTTTTGGAGTGGTCCCATAACTCTCTTAGGAAATGATCTGTCTTTGGTCTCCATTTCATGTGGGAGCATTCAAAACCTTTGTCTTCAATGTCTGAGAGTCTTTCTTCTGCCTGCTCCATCCTATTACTGAGGGATTTTATTGCATTTCTCAGGTCTTTGAGGGATACAACTTCTTGCCTCAATTTGTCAAAAATCTTTAGTGATTTTACCTTTGAATTCATTGAATTTTTTTTTATTAAATCATAGCTGTATATATTGATGCAATCATGGGTTACAATGTGCTGGTTTTACAATTTGAAATATTTTCATCAAACTGATTAACATAGCCTTTACCACATTTTCTTAATTATTGTGTTAAGACATTTATATTCTACACTTAGTAAATTTCACATGTACCCTTGTAAGATGCACCATAGGTGTGGTCCCACTGATTACCCTTGAATTCATTGAATTCTTGAGCCAACTTTTGAATTTCTCCTTGAATGTCTAATTCCAATTTTACTTTATTTCTGTTAATCTTATTTGCTATCCAAATTCTGAACCCAATTTCTGACATCTCTGCCATTTGTTTATGAATAGGATGTTCTGTTGCGTCTCCTTTGTCATATCGTGGGGGAGTTGATCTACTCTGGGTATTCATGTTGCCTGAGTTTTTCCACTGATTCCGCCCCATGGTTATTTTTCACCATTTGTTTAGAAAGGCTGGTAAGGTGGAATTAAATCGAGGGCTCCTGGAGTTGTAATTAATCAGCCCTTTACCAGAGTGCTGGGACTGGTGACTGGTGACTGCAGCCTTTCCCTTACAGCTTTACCAAGGTTCTGTTCAGTATTATAGCCTGAGACTCTGGGGACCTGCTTGGTATGATGGGGCTAGGTGGGTCTTTCTTGTATTTAGCTAGACTCTGACCAATCTTAGTGGATCACTGATTTTGTGTTGAAATCTCAGCTGTGGAGGAATACAAGCAATTAAGACACTGCCCCCCACTGGCAATAACTGGAAGAGGAGAATCAGATCCTCCCTCTACAACACAACCAGTGTATAACCTTCAAGAGTCCCCAGGTGATCAGCCCAGATCAAGAGTTCCAAACCAATTTTCCTGATCAGCACAAACACAGATCAAGTGGGAGAGTTCAAAAGGTCTCTAGGAACTTGTCAGCAGGGATCCACTGGCAGCTCAAGTGTGACTCATTCTGGTGGTCCATGGAGTCAGAAAGACCCGCCTAGCAAAAGAATTATTCCACGGGGGCTGGTACCTCTTTTCCCACTTTGCAACACTGTCACTCCCAGTCACTGATTACCCCATAGGGCTGCAGCCAGCTCTCTCTAATACTCAAGTACACCAGGGATTTGCACCTATGTCAAAGAGGAGACAATGCCTCCCCTACTGGGTCATCTCACTGTGCCACCTGCAAGAAGGACTAGTTCAGGCCTGATTCCCTTCAGTGATCATTGGAAACTGGGCAGTGTTCCACCTGAGTGTGTACCCAGCAGGGAGCTACCATGGAGGAGTGTGTTCTCTCCCTCAGAGACCACACCTCTGCCTTGGCCACATTTCACCTCTAGAACCCCTGCAGGTCAGGTCAGGTTCCTTCCATGTTCCACAGAATTGGGGAGGTGTCTCTCTCAAAATTGACCTCCACTACTATCAATCCTCTCTCTCAGCTCGGCTCCTGATCTTCCACTTTATTGGGTTGGTTCTGGCCATTATTTCTTCCTCTAGACAGGAGCCTCTGAGGAAAGTTGGCTTCAGTCAGCCATCTTGCCTCTTCTCCTCAAGCTAGAATTTTTATTTATGATTAAGCAATTCAAAAAATTCTACTATGTGATTCCTCTCCCCCACACAGCTTTTCTTTCTTTCTTTCTTTTTTTTTTTAATGTGATGAAGTCAGGGAATCCATATGGTCCTGAAGTTTTCTTTGATGAAGGATTTTTATTACAGATTCAATCTCACTGCTCATTAATGGTCTGTTTAAGTTTTCTATTTCTCCCAGTTCAACCTTGGGAGGGTGTAAGTTTCAAGAATTTATTCATTGTGCTTAGTAGTCTCTGATCATCTTTTTATTTCTGAGCTGTTTGGGTTCAAGGGTACTGCTTCCTCAAATCCAGTTGACATGTTTTGATTACTCAGTAGAACTGAAAAGCTCAACTGAGCCTCAGCAGGAATCCAAAGAGAAGGTGGGTGAAAAATGAAAGTAAAACTGGAGCCACACAGGCAAGAATAGAAGGCAAAAGTAATTGGCATAAGCTTTATCAAGGAGAATTTTATTAAGAAGAAAGGGAAAGTTTAGAGCACTTCCAAAGAGAAATGGAAGTGTGTCTCTCTCATGAATGAGAAGAGGTAAGAGAGACAGACACAAGGGCCATGAGGGTATAAATATCCTCTTCCTCTCCATTTGAAATTGGTTGTAAGTTTTTCACTGGTCTCTCTACACTGCTAGGCATCACTGCCTTTTATATTGGTCGTTGATTATTGTCCTTTTCTAGGTTACCTCATACCCACATTCTTTTCCCTTTATAGCAAGAATTGCTGAGGGCTGATGACACTGTTTCCATAAAATTTCTATGGCCCTCCCAACTGACTTCTTGTTCACCAGGCCAGGTTTTCTTCTCATGCCCCCAAGGCCCCCTTTTCTTGATATCTTTTTTCATGAGGTATCAGTTCTTTTCCTTTTTTAATTTCAAATTAATATGAGGGTACAAATTTTTAGGTTATATTGTTTTCAATTCTAAGGTAAAATTCGTTATAGTTGAGCCCTTTACCCAGGGGGCATGCTCACATTGTGCACATTAAGTGATCTTTAATATTTTCTTTCTCATTTCTGATTTTGTTTATTTGGGTCTTCTCTCTTCTTGGTTATTCCAGCTAGCAGTTACCAATTTTGTTTATCTGTTCAAAGAAACTACATTCATTTAGTTGATTTGTGGTATTATTTATTTGATCTCTATTTCATTTAGGTGTCCTCTGATCTTTGTTATTTCTTTTCCTCTGAAAATTTTGCATATTTTTGTTCTTGTTTTTCTAGAGCTTTCAGGTACATTGTTAGGCTGTTAATTTGTAGTGTTTCAACTTTTTTGATGCAGGCATTAAAATGCTGTAAAGTTTCTTCTTAGCACTGCTTTGTCTGTATCCCACAGGTTTTGCTATGTTGTATTTCCATTTTCATTCATTTAAAAAATTTTACTTTCATGTTAATTTCTTCATTGACCCAGTGATCAGTCAGGAGTATGCTGTTTAAGTTCTATGTGTTTGTATAGTTTCCAAAATTCCTCTTGTTATTGAATTTAAGTTTCATGCCATTGTAGTCTAAGAATATACTCAAAATTATTTTGATTTTTTTAATTTGTTGAGACTTGTTTTATGGGCTAACATTTGATTTACCCTGGAGAATGTTCCTTGTGCTGATGAAAAGAATGCATATTTGTAGTTGTTGGGTATAAAGTTCTGGAAGTGTTTGTTAGGTCCACTTGGTCCAAAGCAATGACAGATTCAGTGCAATCATACTAATGACAATCAACATACTAATGACAATCTTCATAGTAATAGAGAAAAAAATTCTAAAATTTGTATGGAATCACAAAAGGCCCTAAATAGCCAAAGCAATCCTAAGCTAAGAAAATAAAGCTGGAGGAAGCACACTACCTAACTTCAGAATATACTACAAAGGCATACTAACCAAAGCAGCATGATAGTGGCATAAAAAGAGACCCAGAAAAATGGAGCAGAATAAAGAACCCACAAATAAAACAACACACTTATATCCAACTTATTTTTGACAAGATAACAAATAACACTGGAAAGAACAGTTCAATAGTTGGTGCTGAAAAAACTGAATATCCATATGCAGAAAAATGAAACTAGACTCCTATCTCTCACTATATATAAAAATCAACACAAAATGGATTAAAGACTTAAATATAAGACTTGAAACTATAAATCTTCTGGAATAAAACATTGGAGAAATCATTCAGGGCATTAGTCAAGGCAAAGACTTTTTGTGTAAGATCTTGAAAGCACAGGGAACAAAAGTAAAAATTGACACATGGGATCATATCAAGGTAGAAAGTTTCTGTATAGCAAAGGAAATAATCAGCAGACTACAGAATAAACAGAAACATTGACAAACTACCCCAAAAGCAATTAATAATCAGAATATATAAAGAAGTAAACAATTTAATAATAAAACAATCAAATAATTTAATATAAAAATGAGCAAAAGGTTAAAAATAAACATTACAAGAAGACATACAAATGGCCAGCAGGTATATGAAAAAATGTTCAGCATCACAAATCATCAGGAAAATGCAAATTAAAACCACAATAAGATATTCCCTTACCTCAGTTAAAATGGCCATTGATATTAATACAAAGGCAGAAAATAACAAATGCTGGAAAGGATTTGGAGAAATCTTGTACACTGTTGGTAGAAATGTAAATTAGTATGGCTATTAGGAAAAACAGTATAGAGGTTTCTCAAAAACCTAAAAACTGAACTATTATATGATCCAGCAGTTCTACTACTAGGTAAGTACCCACAAGAAAGAAAATCATTATATTAAAGGGACATCTGAACGTCCACATTTCTTTCAGTACTATTCACAATAGTCGAGAAATTGATTTGTTCCATATGTCTATCAAAGAATGAATAAATAAAATGTGGTTTATATACAGAATAGAATATTATCCATAAAAAGTAATAAAATACTGTCATTTGCTGAAACACAGATGAAACTAGAGGGCATTATGATAAGTGTAAGGCAGGAACAGAAAACAAATATGGCATGTTCTCATTCATAGGTAGGAGTGAAAAAAATTGATCTAGTGGAGGTAGTGAGTAAAATGATTACCAAAGCTGGGAAGAGTAGGGAGGAGGGTAGATGAAGAGAAGTTGATTAATGGATACAAAAGTAGCAAGTTCTGATGTCAATAGCACATAGGACAGCTATCTTTAACAAAAATTCATATGTATTTAAAAACAGCTAGCAAAGGTGTTGAATGTTTCCAGAACAAAGAAATGATAAATGTTGGAGGTAGTAGATATCTCAATTACCCTGATTGGATCATTTTACTTTGTATGTGTATACCTAAATACCACATATGCTCCACCAATATGTACAACTATTATGTATCAATAAAAAATATGAAGTACAAAAATAAAAATAAGAACTTCCATTTATCAAAAGATGCCTGCCTCTAAGTGAATGGGAAGAAAAATTTTTTTCTTGTATTGAGTTATTTGATTTCCCTATACATTTTGACTATTTGTTTCTGATCCAGATATATCATTTGCAAATATTTTCTCCCAATCTGTGAGCTGTCTCTCCATTATGTTAATTTTTCTTTTGCTGTGCAGAGGGTAGAAGGCTTTTAGTTTGATTCAATACCATTTGTCTATTTTTGCTTTTGTTACCTGTGCCTTTTGAGGTCATATCCAAAAAACCATTGCCCAGACCAACGTCATGGTGCAGTTCCCCTATGTTTTCTTTTAGTAGTTTTATAGACTTACATTTAGGTCTGTAATCCATTTTGAATTGATGTTTTATATGGTGTGAGATAAAGGTCCAATTTCTTTCTTCTACATGTGGATATTCAGTTTTATCAAACCCATTTATGTGTTCATGATACCTTCATTGAAATCAGTTGACTGTAGATGAGTGGATTTGTTTCTCGGCCCAATATATTGTTCCACGTAAATATGTGTGATTATTATTTAAAATTAAAAATAAAATGAAAAACAATAGATTTGAAAGGATGTATCACAAAATATGACATATTTTAATAATATGAAAATGTGTCAAATTCACTAGTCATTAGAAAAAATTTAATTCAATCTATAATGTGTTACTACTTCACATCTACCAGAGTAGGTTTCTAGTGTAGCTGGGATAAGGAACAACCTGAATTATCAGATACCGCTGTTTCCATCATATGGCACTCACGCTGAAAAACTAAAGCTGGATATATGCAAAACCTAGGACCCCCCCAAATTTTACTTTTAGACATATATTTAACCAAAATGCATATGTGTATTCCCCAAAGGAAGGTACTAGAATGTTTATATCACTGATATTTGAAAAATACAGGACTAAAAGTCATCTGAATACCTATCAACAGCATAATGGATGAATCATGGTCTATTCATCACTGGAATATTAGCAGTAATGAGAATGAAAGAGACATAGTTGTGTGCTTCTCACCTACCTCCCTGTCCTGAGAAATGGGAGTGTCTATAGTAATCATGCCCATGTCTGTAACACCATCATGTTATGTATGTGTGTGTTGGCAGGTAGGGAAGATAACTTAACTTTCACATTTCAAGTTTTTCAGATTGAGAGGAATGGTATATAGGGAACTGTATCTGAGAAAACTCATTTTCAGCTACACTTTATTTAGATAACCATATCTTGGACATTGACCTGATGTGGCAACAGGATAAGATTCTGAGGCTCTTATAAATAAATTGTGGCAAGTGTGGAGGCTGTGGCAAATTAAAGATGGCCAAATTCTTTTTTCTACTTTTCCCCTTGAGAGATAGAACTTAATTTCCATCTGTTAGTGACTGGCCTGGCCTTAGTGACCTGTTTGACCAATAAAAGGCAGAAAACAAGATTCTGGGACTTTCATAAGCTAGGCTCCAAAGCTTATGAAGTCATGGAGCTTCTGCCTTGACCTCTGAATACGTTTGCTCTCAAAGTGCCTGCTTACAGAAACTGCTGCCTGGCTGTGTGCTGCCCAAGGGATGTGGAAAGACCACCCACAGAAGTTTAGCCCTAAGAAACAAATGGGGAATGCATGAGTTACTTAAAAAATCATATTGTATCCACTAGCTATTTGTAAAAGAATTTAAAGTGAAAGTAGATCCTTTCCCCTCACTGTATCACAGTGGTAGTAAATTAAAGATTTAAATACAATACTTAAAAGCTAGAAGAAATAACTAAGTAAAATTTCCCTGATCTGTGGATGGGAAGGGCTTTTGTATAAAACAGTAATAAAAAATCACAAAGCAGGGCGGCGCCTGTGGCTCAGTGAGTAGGGCGCCGGCCCCATATGCCGAGGGTGGCGGGTTCGGACCCAGCCCCGGCCAAACTGCAACAGAAAAATAGCCCGGCGTTATGGCGCGCGCCTGTAGTCCCAGCTACTCGGGAGGCTGAGGCAAGAGAATCACGTTAAGCCCAAGAGTTAGAGGTTGCTGTGAGCCGTGTGACGCCACGGCACTCTACCCTAGGGCGGTATAGTGAGACTCTGTCTCTACAAAAAAAAAAAAAAAATCACGAAGCAAAATATCTGCCAATTTTGACTACAATTTTTTTAATTTAATTTTTTAGTTGACAAGTAGTTGTGCACATTCGTGAATTACATAGTGATGTTTTGACATGTCATGTATAGTGATCAGATCAGAGTAATTAGCATATCTATCATCTCACACATCTATCAGTTCCTTGTGTTGGAAAAATTCAATATCCTCCTTCTGGCTATTTGAAACTAAAGTGCATATTATACTTTTTTTTTTTGTAGAGACAGAGTCTCACTTTACCATCTTCAGTAGAGTGCCATGATGTCACAGGACTCACAGCAACCTCTAGCTCTTGGGCTTCAGCGATTCTCCTGCCTCAGCCTCCCCAGCAGCTGGGACTATAGGCGCCCGCCACAACGCCTGGCTATTTTTTGGTTGCAGTTCAGCCGGGGCTACTGCAGCCATCCTATAACGATATAGAACACTAGAATTTATTCCTCTTAACTAGCTGAAATCAAAAATAATTTTTAATATATACCGAAAAGACTAGTACAAAAATCACTCATAATAAGATGCTTTCTTGGTTATTGTGGCGGAACATGATGGCGGACAGGATGGACGTGTAGCCCACCTCTCCCAAATCATCAGGTGAGAGGGAGAGGGGTCTGGATCTTTTCCCTGTGTGGATTATTGGTGTGGACAGACAGCTGGAGACGTGCAGCAAATTGGCAGATTGCTGTATATGAGGTGTAATTTAAAACTACGGACTCTGTTGTAGAGATTTTGCCTGCCTGCCTGCGCTGGCCAGCAACCAGCCCCTCCCTCATGAAGTACAGCAATTCGTAATTCCTGGCAAAACCCAATTGATGAAAATTTATTCCTGAGCTGAGTTTGGCAACCAGAAAGGGGTGCCACTCAGAGCCACTAGGGGCTAAGCAGCCCAAGGGAAAATTGAAGGGAAGGGATCCCACCCGGGAAACAGACATTTTGAATTCTCTGAAATGATGGATACCTTCTCCTAGAACAACAGGAGTGATTAAATAGACCAGACCATTCCTGGCAAGGAATATTGGTATGGGCTGGCAGTTCAGGCTGTGTGGTGAACTGGCGGGTGGCTGTACTCAAAAGTCCAGATTCAAAAGTGAGACTCTGAGCCACAAAAACTGAGGGAAAGGTCTCGGTGTGCTGCAGTGGTGGAAGACAGTGGCAGCCTGCCCCTCCCCCACAGCAGATTGCAGTTGCCAGTTTGCAGGAGAACTTGGGAGCAGAGTGGAAAGATCTGTGAAGCGTGGACTCCCGCATTGAGATGGGAGGTCAGATAGGAGTGCTGTCTGGAACAGAGCGGCTGAGGTTGGACAACAATTAGGAAATAAACTTTTATAGAAACTCCAAAATGGCGATTGGCCAGGTAGGGTGGTTACTGTGGTAAATGTAAACTGTGAATCGGGTATAAGCCTGGGAAACACTCACAGCGCCACCTGGTGTCCAGAAAGTGCATTGCATTATAAATATATTACTACAAAAGTTGATCCCTACATCATACATATAGATGTATATTTCTATATATACACAAGAATAATATTTTTGTGGTTGGTGCCTTTTTTTCCTCTTTTTTTCTCATCATTTTCTTGGAGGAGCTATTGTTAATTTTTTTATTTTTTATTTTTTATCTTTATTTTTTCTATTTTTAATTTTTTCTTTCTTCTTTTTTAACTTTTTTTATGAATACCACTTTTTTCCCCCTTCTCTCTTCCTCTTCTTCCCTTCTTATGGTTTCTGAGAGTGATTACATCAGATTTTTATAGTTTTTTTCTTTGTTTGTTGTTTTTTACCTTTTTTTGCAATTATTTTACAATTATCATTATTTTTATGGTAGCTTTTTTCATTGTCTGTATGTCTTATGTGTTTCTGATTGTGCATCTGTGGGCTTGTGTGTCTGGTAGCCTTCCTATCTGTTTATTTGCTCATTTGGTCTTGATGTGTTTGGTGTTTTTGCTAAATCCTTGGATTGGCTATTTTCCCTAACTCCAATTTTCACATTCAACAAGAACAAGGGGGAATGGGGGATGACTGCTGATTGGAGCCAGCTCTCAATAGAAGATCCAGTCCGGAGAGAGAGATAATGACCAGAAAGAATCCAACAGAGCTGAAGGAGGGGAGCCGAGATGAGAGATGAGATAGATAATTGCTCATCTTCCCTGCTGAGGCAAGCTTCAACTCCAAAGAAACTATTTTCAGATACAGACCTCATCCCAAAGAGGTGGTGTAGCCATTCCCTTCCCTAAAAAAGTTGCTTGCTTATTGTGGGATCTGTACTGGTGAGCGATAAATGGAGGCTCTCCTTCCTCACCCCACCAAAGGGAATTGCTGGAAGTTGGGACTTTTTCTCAAGAGAGCACCTAGGAATTCCCTTGTCTGGCAGGAAATTTGAACAAATATTTTCCTTGCCACCTTGATCCTTCAGTCTACCCACCCCCTACCTCCGGCTTGACAGTCTAGAAGTCCAACTCCTCCAGAACCCAGAATGTCTGCATTTCTTGGCTAGGATCGGGCATTGCGTAGACAGTGGCAGTACAGCTGTGCTGTACCTGTGAATCCAGTAACTGCACAGAAAGACATAGAGGGAAAGGTGACTGACCTGGCCCCAAAAAAGAATATTTCAGCAGCAGATGGAGACTTCGGTTCCTGCACTGCAGGTGGAGGCTCAGAAACTGCTGAGGTGCACAAACCCAAGAGGAGGCACCTCACACCCAACTTCAGCATTAGTAAAGTGATCCTGCTGGGGTCTTACTCTGGAGAGTCATCTCCCTAACTCTGTGTCCTGCCAGAGGGAACCAGACCTCACCTGATAGGGATTCCAGAGCTCCAGAACAGCAGCAACAAAGGTGCAGTGGCTGAGGGAGAAATTCTTTTGCTGTCTGGATATCCTCAGGTTTGGACTGAGCTCAGGGGGAACTTTCTTCACCTGCCATTGAGCACCAGAGGCAGGCAGACCTCAGCTTCCCCTGCTGGATTGTGGTAGACTGTGGTAACCATGAGGAGAAGGCAATGACCTCGCTTTGACTCTCACAGGCATATAGCCCTGGCACATTTGCTTATTGGACAGAACAGGGCCACAGAGATTGGGTTAACAGAGACTGCCAGTGGGAATACTAGAGACTGGGGCAACCAAAGTTCGGTGGTGAAGGATGACCAATGTGGGGTAAGAGGCATCAACCCCCTGGCTCTAAACCTCCTACTGGACGGGTCTCTCTAACCCCTCAGAGGTGCTCAAATCACACTTGAGCTGCCAACAGACCCCTGACATCTAGTTGCTGGAGTCCTCTTGAACTCTCCAGCTAGAGAGTGGGGGCTGTCTGAGACAATTGCTCTGGAACTCTTGAAGTGAACAAATTACCCAAGGACCTTCCAAGGTGGGACCCTGGTTTTACTGTAGTAGGAAGGTCTGATTGTGCTCTTCCAGATATGACTGATAGGGGAAGGGATATCCTAGTTGCTTGTATTACACCAAAGCTGAGACTGCAACAGAGAGTGATTCACTAGGATTGGACAGAGATCAGCTGAATACAAGGCAGAACCACCTACCTCCACTACACCAAGCAGGCCTCTAGAGTCACAGACTATAGTACTGTACTGGTCTTTTGCAAAATTGTACAGGAAAAGCTGCAGTCACCAGGCCCAGTTCCTAGGTGAAGGGCTGGTCAACCACAACCGTAGAAGTTTCCAGTCCAATTTCACCTTACCTGCTCATCTAGCTAAACACTGAAAAACAATCATGGGGTGGAATCAGCAGAAAAACTCTGGCAACATGAATAAACAGAATAGTTCAACTTCCCCAAGGAATGACAAAACAGCCAATCCAGAGGATCCCATTTACAAGCAATAGCTGAAATGTCTGAAATTGAATTTAGAATCTGGATTGCAAGTAAGATCAACAGAATGGAAGTAAAGATGGAGGTAGAAATTGTAGGATTAATTCAGAAAATGTCTCAAGAATTCAATGAATTCAAAGACAAAATCATCAAAGATTTAGACACATTGAGAAAAGAAGTTGCAGCCTTACATGATACGAGAAATACAGTAGAATCTCTCAGTAACAGAATGGAACAGACAGAAGAAAGGATTTCCGACATGAAAGACAAAGCTTTTGAAAGATCCCAAATGTTCAAAGAGGAAGAGAAATGGAGAGCAAAAACAGATCATTCTCTCAGAGAGCTCTGGGATAATTTGAAGAAAATCAATATTCATTTTATAGGGATTCCTGAAGGAGATGAAGTAGCTTCACAAGGCACAGAGGCCCTTCTTCATGAGATTATGAAAGAGAACTTTCGAGACATGCCACGAGATCCTGAAATCCAGATAGCAGATAGTTTCAGAACCCCAGCATGACTCAACCCAAATAAGACATCCCCAAGGCACATCATAATTAACTTTACTAAAGTTAATATGATGCAGAAAATCCTGAAAGCATCCAGATGTAAAAAACACCATAACCTACATGGGGAAGAATATTATAATGACTGCTGATCTCTCTGCTGAAACCTTTCAGGCCAGAAGAGGGTGGTCATCGACTTTTAATCTCCTAAAATAAAATAACTTTTAACCCAGGATCCTGTACCCAGCTAAACTGAGTTTCGTTTATGATGGAGAAATTAAATACTTTAATGACATTCATATGTTGAAGAAATTTGCCATAACTAAACCAGCTCTCCAGGATATCCTCAGACCTATTCTCCATAATGGCTAGCGCAACTCTCCACCACAAAAGTAAACTCACTCTGAAACTTTTGATCAAATTCCAAATTCCACAGTGGTGAAAGGATTAAAAATGTCCACTGGTCTTTTGAGAAACTCAATACAAAATTATACCAGGCCTATCAATATTCTCAATTAATGTGAACAGATTAAGTTATCCTCTAAAGAGTCACAGGCTGGATGACTGGATACAAAAACTCAGACCAGATATCTACTGTATACAAGAATCTCATCTTACCTTAAAAGATAAATATAGACTCAGGGAATGGTCATCTATATTCCAGGCAAATGGAAAACAGAAAAAAGCAGGTGTTGCAATTTTATTTGCAGATACAATAGACTTTAAACCAACAAAAGTAAGGAAAGATAAGGAGGGTCACTACATATTTGAGAGTGATGATATTGATCTGTTGTATAAACCTTTTGTTTTCAATATGATGAGATTTCAATTATTAATATTTATGCACCCAACCAAAATGCACCTCCATTTATAAGAGTAACAGACATGAGCAACTTGATTTCCTCCAGGTCCACAGTAGTGAGAGACTTTAACGCCCCTTTAGCTGTGTTGAATAGATACTCCAAAAAGAAGATAAGGAAAGAAATTTTAGATTTAAACTTAACCATCCAACAATTGGATTTAACAGATATTTACAGAACATTTTATCCTAACAAAACTAAATACACATTCTTCTCATCAGCTCATGGAACATACTCCAAAATTGATCACATCTTAGGTCACAAATCTAACCTCAGCAATTTTAAAAGAATAGAAATTATTCCTTGCATCTTCTCAGACCATCATGGAATAAAAGTGGAACTTAGTAACAACAAGAACCTGTGTACTCATACAAAAACATGGAAACTGAATAACTTCATGCTGAACGATAGCTGGGTCATAGATGAGATTAAGAAGGAAATAAACACATTTTTGGAACAAAATGACAGTGAAGACCTGAACTGTCAGAACCCCTGGGATATCGCAAAGTCAGTCCTCAGAGGGAAATTTATACCACTGCAAGCCTTCCTCAAGAGAACAGAAAGAAAGGAACTTAACAACTTAATGGGACATCACAAGCAATTGGAAAAGGAAGAACATTCAAATCCAAAACTCAGCAGAAGAAAAGAAATAACCAAAATTAGAGCAAAATTAAAGGAAATTGAAAACAAAAGGTTTATACAACAGATCAATAAATCAAAAAGTTGGTTTTTTGAAAAGGTCAATAAAATAGATAAACCTTTAGCTAACCTAACCAAGAAACGGTAAAATCTCTAATTTCATCAATCAGAAAGGGTAAAGACGAAATAACAACAGACTCCTCAGAAATTCAAAAAATCCTTAATGAATACTACAAGAAACTTTATTCTCAGAAATACAAAAAGCTGAAGGAAATCAACGAATACTTGGAAGCATGCCACCTCCCAAGACTTAGCCACAGTGAGGTGGAAATGTTGAACTGGCCAATATCAAGTTCTGAAATAGCATCAACTATACAAAATCTCCCTAAAAAGAAGAGCCCAGGTCCAGATGGCTTCACATCAGAATTCCACCAAACTATTAAAGAGGAACTAGTACCTATGTTACTCAAACTTTTCCAAAATATAGAAAAAGAAGGAATACTACCCAAAACATTCTATAAAGCAAACATCACCTTGATCCCCAAACCTGGAAAAGACCCAACAAGAAAAGAAAATTATAGACCAATATCACTAATGAATATTGATGCAAAAATATTCAAAAAGATCCTAGCAAACAGAATCCAGCAGTACATAAAACAAATTATACACCATGACCAAGTGGGTTTTATCCCAGGGTCTCAAGGCTGGTTTAATGTACATAAATCTATAAATATAATTCAGCACATAAATAAATTAAAAAACAAAGACCATATGATTTTCTCAATTGATGCAGAAAAAGCTTTTGATAATATCCAGCACCCCTTCATGATCAGAACACTTAAGAAAATTGGTATAGAAGGGACATCTCTTAAACTAATAGACATCTCTTAAACTAATAGAGACCATCTACAACAAACCTACAGCCAATATCATATTGAATGGAGTTAAATTGAAACCATTTCCACTGAAATCAGGAACCAGGCAAGATTGCCCATTGTTTCCTTTGCTCTTTAACATTGTAATGGAAGTTTTAGCCATCACAATTAGGGAAGAAAATGCAATCAAGGGTATCCACATAGGGTCAGAAGAGCTCAAGCTTTCACTCTTTGCTGATGATATGATTGTATATTTGGAAAACTCCATGGATTCTACTACAAAACTCTTAGAAGTGATCAAGGAACACAGCAATGTCTCAGGATACAAAATCAACACCCATAAATATGTAGCCTTTATATATACCAACAATAGCCAAGCTGAAAAAACAATCAAGGATGTTATTCCATTTACTGTAGCACAAAAAAGATGAAATATTTGGGAGTTTATCTGACAAAGGATGTGAAAGATCTCTATAAAGAGAACTATGAAACTCTAAGAAAAGAAATAGCTGAAGATGTTAACCAATGGAAAAACATACCATGCTCAGGGCTGGGAAAAATCAACATTGTCAAAATGTCTATACTACCCAAAGCAATATACAATTTTAATGCAATTCCTATTAAAGCTCCATTGTCATACTTTAAAGATCTCAAAAAAAAAATACATCGTTTTGTATGGAATCAGAAAAAACCTCGAATAGCCAAGACATTACTCAGAAATAAACACAAAGCAGGAGGAATTATGCTACCAGACCTCAGACTATACTATAAATCAATAGTGATCAAAACAGCATGGTACTAGCACAAAAACAGAGAGGTAGATATATGGAACAAAATAGAGAACCAAGAAATAAACCCAGATACTTACCATTATTTGATCTTTGACAAGCCAATTAAAAACATTCAGTGGGGAAAAGATTCCCTATTTAACAAATGGTGCTGGATGAACTTGGCTGGCAACCTGTAGAAGACTGAAACTAGACCCACACCTTTCACCATTAACTAAGATAGACTCTCACTGGATTAAAGATTTAAACTTAAGATATGAAACTATAAAAATACTAGAAGAAAGCACAGGGAAAACTCTTGAAGGAATCGGCCTGGGTGAATATTTTTTAAGGAGAACCCCCCAGGCAATTGAAACTGCATCAAAAATACACAACTGGGACCTGATGAAACTAAAAAGTTTCTGCACAGCCAAGAACACAGTAAGTAGAGCAAGTAGACAGCCCTCAGAATGGGAGAAGATATTTGCAGGATATGTCTCTGACAAAGGTTTAATAACCAGAATCCACAGTGAACTCAAACGTATTAGCAAGAAGAAAACAAGTGATCCCATCTCAGGCTGGGCAAGGGACTTGAAGAGAAACTTCTCTGAAGAAGACAGGCACACAGCCTACAGACATGAAAAAATGTTCATCATCCTTAACCATCATAGAAATGCAAATCAAAACTACTTTGAGATATCATCTAACTCCAGTAAGATTAGCCCACATCACAAAATCCCAAGACCGGAGATGTTGGTGCGGATGTGGAGAAAAGGGAATACTTCTGCACTGCTGGTGGGAATGCAAACTAATACGGTTCTTTTGGAAAGATGTTTGGAGAACACTTAGAGATCTAAAAATAGATCTGCCATTCGATTTTATAATTCCTCTAGTAGGTGTATATCCAGAAGACCAAAAATCCCACTATAACAAAGATATTTGTACCAGAGTGTTTATTGCAGCCCAATTCATAATTGCCAAGTCATAGAAAAAACCCAAGTGCCCATCCACTCATGAATGGATTAATAAATTGTGGTATTAGTACACCATGGAATATTATGCAGCCATAAATAAAGATGGAGATTATACCTCCTTCATGTTTACATGGTTGGAGCTGGAAAATATTCTTCTTAGCAAGGTATCCAAAGAATGGAAGAAAATGTACCCAATGTACTCAGACCTAATATGAAACTAATTTATAGCTTTCATACAAAGGCTACAATCCAATCTCAGTGCAAGAATATGGGGAAGGGGGCAAGGGAGGGGGAGGTAGGGTGGATGGAGGGTGATTGGTGGGTCCACACCTAGGGTTCATCTTGGAAGGGTGCAGGTGAAGTTTACTAAGTGTAGAGTACAAGGGTTTGAACACAATAATTAAGAAAATGCCATGAAGGCTATGTTAACCAGTTCAGTGAAAATATTTCAGACTGTATATGGAACCAGCACATTGTACCTCATGATTGCATTATTGTTCACAGCTATGATTTAATAAAAAAAATTGTTATTGTATAGAAATACAATTGATTTTATATACTGATATTGTATCTAGCAGCCTTGCTGAACCCATTTATTAATCATAGTTTTTTTTAAGTGGGTTCCTTGGGACTTTTTATGTGTAAGATTATGTCATCTGAAGATAGTCATTGAATGGATTCAATGGTGGAAGATAATCATTGAATCCTTTTAGTATAATGTTAGCTATAGATTTTTTGTTAGGCTGAGAAAGTTCTCTTCTGTTCCTAGTTTGTTGAGTGTTTTCCTTATCTTTCTTTATTATTATGAGAAGTTGCTGTATTTTATTTATCAAATTTTTTTTTCTGCAACCATTGAAGTGATTATGTGATTCTTTTTCTTTATTCTATTATTGTGATATATTATATAAATTGATTTTCAGATGCTAAATCAACCTTAAAAAAATAAAATGCTTTCTTATTATATTGTTTTGTTGTCTTTAATATCCATTTGAAAAAGCATATACACCCCAGTGAAAGGGACAAATATATTACTAAAACAATTTGAGAAATAATCTATGGTTAAAAATCAAATGAAACGAATATCCAGTCTTAGGACAAAGAAATGCAACTTTTAAACATAATTTGATATTTTATACCTATGAAAATGTTTTAAGATGTAAAAGTATAAATTTATTTTATATTAGAAAGAGGGAAGAAAGTGGTTGAGAGAGAGATGAGGAAGAGAGAGAAGAGAGAAAAAAGAGAGGTGGTGTGGCCTCCCAAAGAAAGGAAGAATGCCTGCCTATATCAATGAAATTATTAATGATCAAAACCTACGAGGATGTATTCTAGTCCCACACAAACCTAGGTGGGAATGCCATGCCTTCTATTTAATACTCTTACGAACCTCGGTTAAATCATTATCCTTACTGAGCATCAATTTCCTCATCTGTAAAGTGGAGGCAATAATAGTTCCTACATTCTAAACTTGCTGTATTACTTGAGGTTATGTAAAGAAAGTCTTCAGTAAAGGCTAGCGAGTGTTAATAATAAAAATGCAGGAAATATGATTAGCTATTTTAGAAGCTGCTATGTAGGAGGCATTATACCTGTTGTGCTTTATTTAGGCTGCCTCATTAATCGAGAGTTTTGGACTTTTTGAGGAGGTGGCTTCATACTAGAATTACTCTGTTTAAAGAAATCACCAGCAAAAATGGTCATTTATAAATTATGCTTCTGATTTCTTCTTGAATGCAGTTTTACCTAGAACACGGGACAGGCACAAATTGTCTAATGCAGTGGTTCTCAACCTGTGGGTTGTGGCCCCTTTGTTCCATTTGTAACAATGCAGCAATTAGGAAGGTTGAAAACTACTCATCTAATGCATAGGCAAGAGTTCTAGGAGACCTGCTAGTCAGGAGGAAGTGTGCTGCATTCCAGCAAGAGGCTTCAGAATCACACACCTGAGACCTGTATTTTAGAGCTTAATCCCTGGGAAAGAGATGCCCTCAGTTCCCCCAGGGCCCAGCCAGAGCTGGCTAGAGAACAGGCTGCACAGTGACACTGTGGTCGGCTTTAATAAGCTCCCTGGGAGATGTTGTTCCAGGAACATTTATAACACTTAGAAATATTCCTGTCTTTTCAAGCCTGGGGAAGGCAAAACTGAGTGAAACATTCCAAGTGCTTCTAGTAAACTTTGTACTCTGTAGACTCCAACTTTACTGACTTTGAGTTAGAAAAGGCTTGGGGAGTTCCTTATATAGTGAATTTTCCTTCCAGGGGAGAGATTTGGAGAATTTGAAGATGCCTAACACTGACCCATTATATGACAGGTGAGAATCTGGAAGGGTAGGGGACACACACACACATACATGCCTCTTTCTTTCTATCCCAATGACCAGGCTAGAGTTTCTTGGGTAGGTGATCTGAGTCTCTGGCTAAGGCCAGAAGCCTCTCTATGAACCAAAGAACGAATGGAGGATAAAATATGCTCAAAGACGTCTAAGGCCATTGCTTCTACAAGGTCAGTGTGAGATGGGTCCTACTACCAGCTTGCTCTCAATCCTAGGACAGCAGAACAGAGTAGCTATTTTCCAGACAAGAAGCCAGAGCCTGATGCCTCTCACCTTCCCTCTCTCTGACAAAAAGGAAAGATTAGAAAAATGCAGTAAACATATGAGGGTGAAGGCACAAGAGGACAAAAATATCAATTTCCAGACAGATATAGGCACAGAGGAGTGAAAGGGGACGAGGACAGGGATAAAGGAGAGAAGGTGATGTCCTATCTGTGGAAGGGACATCCTAACAGGAGATAAGAAAATGGAAAGACATAGACCCTCACGTCCTCAGCCCCATATCCTATGTGCCAGTTAGGGAAGAATACAAGGCTGGTTTGAATGAGTGAAATTAAATTCTAGGAATTAAAGGGCAAATGGAGAGGAGGATACCATTTTCAGCCCCCAGAAAGAGGGCTACAGTGTGATAGAGTGTGTCTGTGTGTGGGGGTGTTGGAGGAGGGTGAAAGATCCTGATGGAGCTCACACATCTTCTTTGCAATTGACAATCATAAATGACTTTTCTAATCTTGCCATCAAGGCCATTCCCAGTTCTCCCTTCTCCAAATAGCCTATGCTGACTCCTTAGGTAAAACTGATCTCTTTTCTTCGGGCTGTTATGGCATAGAAAGCACAATTTGTATTTGAATGGATATTTCCTTCATGGTTATCTAAATGTCTAATAGGTATTTTCTTGCATCCACAATGAGATCCAGAGATTCTTATTGGGAAAGAAATTTTATTCTTTTTTTTTTTCCTCTAGCATGTTTCTGGCCACATAGATTCATATCTATAAATTGATCTAATAATTAAATATTGATGCATGAGGGGTTTTACCTGCACAGATAACAAGAACTACAGGGATGGGGAAACCAACCAGAGTGAACCAGACCACTGTTTCAGACTTCCTCCTTCTAGGACTCTCTGAGCAGCCAGAGCAGCAGCCTCTCCTGTTTGGCATCTTCCTGGGCATGTACCTGGTCACCATGGTGGGGAACTTGCTCATCGTCCTGGCCATCAGCTCTGACCCACACCTCCATACTCCCATGTACTTCTTTCTGGCCAATCTGTCATTAACTGATGCTTGTTTCACTTCTGCCTCAATCCCCAAAATGCTGGCCAACATTCTTACCCAGAGTCAGACCATCTCCTATCCTGGGTGCCTTACACAGCTGTATTTTCTCCTTATGTTTGGTGGCCTCGACAACTGTCTGCTGGCTGTAATGGCATATGACCGCTATGTGGCCATTTGCCAGCCACTGTATTACAGCACAACTATGAGTCCCCAGCTCTGTGCGCTCATGCTGGGTGTGTGCTGGGTGCTAACCAACTGTCCTGCACTGATGCACACACTGTTGCTGACCCGTCTGGCTTTCTGTGCCCAGAAGGCCATCCCCCATTTCTACTGTGATCCCAGCGCCCTCCTGAAGCTTGCCTGCTCGGATACCCGCATAAATGAGCTAATGATCATCACCATGGGCTTGACGTTCCTCGCTGTTCCCCTTACGCTGATCGTCTTCTCCTACGTCCGCATCTCCTGGGCTGTGCTTGGCATCTCATCCCCTGGTGGGCGATGGAAAGCCCTCTCCACCTGTGGTTCTCATCTCACGGTGGTTCTCCTCTTCTATGGGTCCCTTATGGGTGTGTATTTACTTCCTCCATCATCTTACTCTACAGAGAGGGAAAGTAGGGCTTCCATTCTCTATATGGTGATTATTCCCATGTTAAACCCATTCATCTATAGCTTGAGGAACAGAGACATGAAGGAGGCTCTGGGAAAACTTGTTGGCAGTGGGAAAACGTTTTTATTACCATGACTGTGATGCCTAATCCTGGTGCCCTGAGCAACCCCTTTCCTCTCTCACTTTAGTGATTCTACCAGTCTCAGATTTATTTTAGGGGGATCAACAAAAAGATTGTCTCACTCCTTTATTAGGCTATGGAATAAGATGTTCTGCCTTCCTCTCTTTCCTGATACCCATGAGGCAACCGTCACTAACAGCAGAACACCAATGTTCAGCCTTGTCTCTAAAGCCAGCGTATTAGCCATAGTGAACAAGGCATTTAATGTCAGCCTCTGGAGCTGAGCAATTCTACCCTGATGAGACTGGCATGGGATGAGGCAACCTGATGAGAATACAAACATTTATTGAGCATCTACAAGGTCCCTCATTGTTCCTCACACCAGTTGTTTGAGATAGAATTGTGAAAATGGTGACTTGAGATGTTAAATAACTTAACTCAAACCAGATAAGTTTGATTCCAATATCTGTTTTCTTTCTAGATTACCACTTTGTGGCAATCATGACAAGGAAAGTGTGAGAGCATGTATAAAACTAATACTGAATGATAACAATAGGAGATAAATAATTCAATTAATATATGTGCTGTGGTGTTTCCTTACTATTTCATTTTTTTAACTTAGAAGGACTCTTTTCTTATCACAATGGACAGGTAAAAAAGGAATCAATATTTGTTGTGTATCTAGTATGTGCCAATTTTGTACACTGTATGCCATTCATTTTCTGTATTCCTTCACAAAATTTTTTCTAACATACAAAATAACAACTCAAGTGTGTTGGAAATTTTTAGGGCAATAATATGAGGAAAAGCAACCTAGTTGAAACTGGTGTTTTGGGAAGTCACAAGGCTTAACAATGGTTATCTTCTTGAAGTGAAATCACAGGCTATCATTTTCTTCTTTTTACCTACATGTTTTGAAACATGTAGATGTTTTTAAAAACAGGAAATAAAATTTGAAGTTGGCACAAAATTTCTTCCAATGATTAGCAAGGAATCAGAGAGATAAACACCTGAATAGGGCTCTGAAGTCTCACGATCAAGTTCATACTACACCAAATTTTTTTTTTTTTTTAAAGGAGGATGTTACTTTTTGGCATTGTACGGTAGATCTTGTTTTTAAAGGAAAAAGAATCCAGCACCTGCATGCATTGCTCTTTGGGCATTTTACCTTCCCCCACTCTGTCCTTTTTCTTTGGATGGAAGAGGTAGGAATGAGGCAACTAGGGAAACTTCACTAGATCATCCTGGCCTTAAATTAGGTTATTTGGACCTCACCACAGCAATCTACTACTGCCATTTTTCATACCAATGCCAAGGTTGGAGAAGCAAAGTTTTATGTTTATGAGAAATAGCTCTCTTTATTGGAAATTCATTTCCTTCCTCTAAAATCCCTTCTGCTGTCCTCCAGTTACCCAGGTATACCATGCCATTTTTAGTCTGTTTATTTATAAAGATATTCATCGCAAGGAACTGGCTCAGGCAACTGTACAGGGTGTGACAAGTCTGAAATTTGTAGAGTAGCCTGGCAGGCTGAAAACAAGCAGGAATTGATGTTGCAATCTTTTTTTTTTTTTTAATAGACTTTATGTTTTTAGAGCGATTGTAGGTTTATAGCAAAATTGAATGGAAAGTACAGAAAGTTCCTGTATGGCCTCCTCCCGTGCACACATACACAATCTTCCTATCAACATCTCACTCCAAAGGGTACATTTGTTATACCCAGTTAACCCCCATTGAGATATCACCCCCAAACTCCATAGTTGACAGTAGATTTCACTCTTGGTGTACATTGTATGGGCTTTGACGAATGTATAAGGACATATACTCACCATTGTAGTACCTTGTTTCCCCACAAATAAGACAGTGTCTTATTTTAAGGTGTGCTCCCAAAGATGCACTAGGTCTTATTTTCAGGGGACATCTTATCTTTCCTGTAAGTAGGTCTTATTTTCAGAGGATGTCTTATTTTTGGGGAAACAGGGTATCATACAGAACAGTTTTGCTGTCTCCCAAATACTCCGTGTTTCACTTATCCATTCCTCTCTCCTCACTGCCACCTGAAAACCCCTGATATTTTCACTTTCTCCATGGTTGTGCCTTTCCCAGAATGTCACCTTGAGTCATATAGTATTTAGCCCTTTTAGATTGGCTTTGTTCACTTAGTAACATGTGTTTGAGGTTTCTGCAAGTCTTTTCATGGCTTGACAGCTTATTTCTTTTTAGGCCTGAGTAATATTTCATTGTATGGAATTTTCAATGAAAGATGTAATGTCTTTCTTTTGTTCATTGTTCTTAAGTTCATTTCATTTCTTTTTTTTTTTTTTTTTTTGTAAGAGACAGTCTCACTTTGTCACCCTCAGTAGGGTGCTATGGCGTCACAGCTCACAGCACAGCAACCTCCAGCTCTTGGGCTTAGGCAATTCTCTCGCCTCAGCCTCTCGAGTAGCTGGAACCACAGGCACCTTCCTGGATTCTTTTCTTTTATGTGATTTGCTGAGGAGACTTATCTTTTGCTCATTGTATTACCTTTGCATCTTTGCCAAAGATCGGTTGCTTGTATGTAGGTCTATTTCTGAGATCTTCATTCTGTTCCACTGATCTATTTGTATATTCTCTTGCCAGTTCCACACAGTATCAATCACTGTAACTTTACAGTAAATCTTGAAGTCTGATAGTGTCAGCCCTTCAATTTTGTTCTTCTTCCATATTCAACTATTCTGAGTCTTTTGACTCTCCATATAAACTTTAGAATGTTTGGTGATATCTACAAAATAACTTGCTGAGATTTTGATTGGGATTATCTTAAATTTGTAGGGCAAATTGGGAAGAATTGACATCATAATAATATTGAATTTTCATACCCATAATAGTGGAGTATCTTTCCCTTTATTTAGTTCTGCTTTGATTTCTTCCACCAAAGTTTTTTATTTTTTCTCTTATATTGTACATATTTTATTAAATTTGTACCTAAGTATTTCATTTGGGGGAGGTGCCAGTGTAAATGATAATGTGTTTATTTTCATTACTAGCATATAAGATACCAAGTAACTTTTGTATGTGAACGTCATATCCTGAACCCTTGATATAATTGTTTACTATGGATTTTTTTTGACAATGCTTTTGGATTTCTACATAGATTTGCCATCTGCAAACCAAGAAAACTTTTATTTCTTCCTTCACAATATGCATACTTTTTCTCTTTCTTTTTTGTCTTATTGCGTTCATTAAGACTTCCAGTATAATGTTGAAAAGGAGGGGCAAGGGAAGACATCCTTGTCTTGTTCCTTGTTTAAAGTTTCCAGTTCTCACCATTAAGGATGACATAACTGCAGTTTATTGTTGTTGTTTTTATATTTTAGATATGCTTTGTTAAATTGAGAAAGTTCCTCTCTACTACTAGTTTTACTAAGGATTTTTGCAACCATGCTCATGAGAGATATTTATCTCTAGTTTTCTTGTAATATCTTTGTCTGGTTTTAGTATTAAGGGTGTTTCTTGCCTCACACAATGAGTTAAGAAGTATTCCCTATGCTTCTGTCTTCTTAAAAAGGTTGAAGAAAATTGATATAAATTCTTTCTTAAATGTTTGGTAAAATTCACCAGGGGAGGGTTATTAGTTACTAAATCAATTTCTTTAATAGATATAGGCCTATTATATTGTCTGTTTCTTTTTGAAATTATGGATTTTAAGGAATTGGTTCATTTCACATAAGTTATCAAATATGTAGGCATAAAGTGTCCTTTATTATCCTTTTAAATGTCCATGGGTTCTGTAGTGATGTCCCCTTATTCATTTCTGGTGTTAGTAACTTATGTCCCCCCTTTCCCATGGTTAGCCTAGCTAGAGGCTTATCAATTTCATCAGTTTTTTCAAAGACCCAGCTTTTGGTTTTGTTGATTTTCTCTATTGATTTCCTGTTTTCAGTTTTATTGATTTCTGCTCAAATTCTTATTTTTTCCTTCTGCTTACTTTAGATTTCATTTGCTCTTCTTTTTCTAGTTTCCTAAGGTGGAAGTTCAGAATAGTGATTTTCATTTTTCTTATTTTTTAAAAAGCAACTTAAAATAAAGTGGCATTTTACCTCTTATCCTTTTTTTTTTTTTAAGATGTGTCAAGAGTCTTCACTTTTATGTGAACTATAGCTCAGTTCTACAGACTTTTCTTTGGTTTGGCAAATGCTTCTAGGGCTAAAGTGGCTTTGCGTACTGGGCTTGTCTATTTGAGTTCATGCTTTATAAAAGAGTTTTTCTATGTAATTTCTTATTATTTTATGTTGTAATGCCTTCCAAAACATATTTGAAAAGTATTTCATCTGAGGTTTTTTAGTTATCCCCCTTGGGAACGCTGTTCTAAATTATCAAATTTTCCATTAAAGCAAACTTTCATTATATTTGGATCCTCTAAGATTCTCTTTTTTCATACAAATTAGTCCATTAAAATTTATATAATAATTAGCATATATGTAACTGATTTTGAAATTCAATTTTCTTTTTTCTTAGATACTGTGTTAGTCTTTTTTTCTTTTTCTTTTTTCATTTTTTTCTATGATGATTTGGAAATTTTGTATGGTAGTAGCATGCTCAGTTTCTAAAGGACATTCCAAACAGTTTTCTGAGTGACTGCATTATTTTGTAGTTCCACCAGCAAAGTGTGAGTTGCTCAATTTTTTTGTATCCTTATGAGCATCTAGAGCTTCCACCTTCTTTTTAATTTTAACCATTCCAATAGGTATATAGTCAAATCTCATTGTAATTTTAATTTGCATTTTCCCAAATAGCTAATGATATTTAATATCTTTTAATGTTCTCATCTGCCATTTGTATATCTTCTTTGGTGAACTATCTCTTCGTATTTTTGCTCAAGTTCCAATTGTATTGTTTACTTTCCAAGGTTGAATTTTAATTCTCTTTCTTTTCTTTTCCTTCCTTCCTTCCTTTCTTCTTTATTTCTTTATTTCTAGACAGAGTCTCACTCTGTTGCCCAGGTTAGAGTGCCATGTTAGCCTACCTCACAGCAATCTCAAACTCCTGGATTCAAGCAATCCTCCTGCCTCAGCTTCCCAAGTGGCTGGGACTACAGGTGCCTGCCATAATTCCTGGCCAGTTTTTCTATTTTTATTTTTTATTTCCTTGGTAGATACAGGGTCTCACTCTTGCTTAGGCTGGTTTCAAACTCCTGAGCTCAAAGGATCCTCCTGCCTCCACCTCCCAGAATGCTAGGATTATAGGCCTGAGCCACTATCCCCACCCTATGATTGAATTTTTCAAGTTCTCTACACAATCTAGATACTAGAATTTTATCAAATACATGTTTTGCAAATATTTTCTCACACTCTGTAGCTTCTCTTTTCATTTTCTTAACAAGATTCTTTGCAGAACAAATTTTAAATTTTGATAAAGTTAAATTTTTCCTTTTATTGCTTGTATTTTTGCTTTTGACGTTAAGTCTAAGAACTGTTTGCCTAGTGCTTTACCTCCTACTATTTTGCTTCATTTTGACACACACATGAGATAAGACACAATCAAGAGCAATGCTGGGCTCCTGAACTCAGGCTTGAAGTAAAGTGAGTGGATAAGGGTGTGCTCTTCATAGGGCATATATAGATGGGTACCTAGCATGCTATATACTACAAATTATCAACCAACTGAAAGTGGCAAAAAATAGTTTTCAAATATGAAAGCAAGTTTTCTGGTGGTATTTTATGAAGTCTTTCACTAGTACATTGGTCATCTTATTTATTAAGAATTTTAAATTCCATGAGCAATAAATGTTTACTTGAACAAATTCAGTCCATACAATGTGCATTAAAGAGTGGAATTACTCTCTTTCCCTGTTCCCCTTTGGACTTCCATTCTTACCCCAGTGGCTAAGTGTACATACATTTTAATGTAATGAATTTGTACTTTTACATTTTGTTCCACATCTTAATTTTCCTACTTAATAGCTTTATAAGGCAGTAATAAAGATTCATTTGTTGAATTCTTTGAAACTTCTGCATATAGTTATGTGCCGCGGACCGCCGGTCGATGGGCCTCAGTCCGAGGGTGCTCAGGGCGAACGGCACAGGTTGGTTGAAAGGTCGACGCAGGATAAAATGACAGACTGCCACACACCACGAGTGATGAAGAAAGCAGCTGTACTTTACTGAATTTTTGTATTGGTATTTATACATTTTTGACAAAGCATTACAAATTACAAAAGGTATTTTTACAACTTGCTGAGCCTTACAAGTTATTATCTAACCTTGTAGATGTGAGTATTTGACCATCCCACTTGAACAATGTCCTGCCCGCAAGGGGTTTTGCCCGCAAGGGGGAATAAAGGTTATTGGTTATCAGTCGTGTCTTTCACTACCTCTTATCTAAGTAAATGCTTCAAAGGTTAAAGTTTTAAAACGTGAAAATTCTTTCTTTATAACTACTAGTATTAGTAATAATTCACAAATTATTTACTTCTAATGTGCTGAAAAGATTTCGTATATGTGTAAATTATGTAAGTGATTATAGTATTAGGAAATATATGAAATGTAAAGGTATGTGGAAAGTTTTAAGTCGTGGGTGGGTGTGGGTGGTGTAAGCACATATCTAGATGGAACATCTTGTTTGCTGTTCCTGCATTGTCTCAATGCATTGTCTCAATTCACTGACATTTATGATAGGAACGTGCTCTTACATCGTTCCCCCTGGAGACATTGAGTCTTCACAGGCATTCTTTGCTATATTTAATTATGGATCAGTAAGTCATTATGTTTATTCTTAGTCTCTCAGGACAATCAGGCATTCAACTGAACAGACAGGTTTCATTCACAGGCATTCCTCAGGCTTTTATGCCGCACCTCGTGAGTCATTACGTTCAACAAAAAGTATGCTAGGCAACTTCTGCGCTGCTGTCGCATACTAGGGGTGCTGGGGGCTTCGCTCCGAGGAGCACAGACCACCTACCCATGCGTCTTACAACGCGGACAGCGCCACCTCGCTGCGGCTTGATGCCGAGGGTGCGGCAGTTATGCTTTATGGAATTAATCATAACATCTTTCTCTATTTCCCTATTGTTAAGATTAAAGGTTGGTGCCATTTTTTATTTATTATAAGCTTGGATTCCCTGAATGTCACTGGATACATATAACATTTACATATCTTACAATGATATTCCGTACATTTATAATAATATTCTTCAATACACATGTATAAAATAATATTTCTATAGGCTAGAGTCTCAGAAAAAATCTTCCAAATAAGGTCTTAAATCATATATTTTAAACACAGAGATTAGGGATGAGTGGAGAGAAGAAATGTAAAATGAATAATTTCTATATTATTCACTCCTGGTTCTTGTCCTTTCTGACCATTGGCAATTTTTAATGGCATAGTAAAATATAAGAGAAAATTAGAAGGAAACAAGGCTGAAGTTGTATAATAAAAGAAGGATAGAAAGAAAAGTAAAAGTAAGAACTTCAGGCTTAATTAAGAAAATATTTTTAGAAAGTGAAAAATAAGGAATTATGAAAATCCTCAGAATGAAAAAATTAGCTAAAATGTATCTCCTCTTCCCTCTTTTTCTCCTTTACTTTCCTCTTCAAATGTTTTCAAAGACATTCAACAGCTATAAATTATGTATTTTTTTAATCCATATATTAAAATGTGAAGAATTTTGGAGGGTCAGAATTAATAAACAGAGAAATTTGTTTGGGAGAAGGATTAGTTTAAAGCAGAATTTGGAAGATGAGGAAGGAGGAGGAATAGAGAGGCATAGTATTGTGATTTAAGCAGATACTGGGCCCATTGGTGGGTCAGTCTTAATAAACAGAGAAATTTGTTTGGGACAAATTTGTGGAAAAAGGATTAATTTAAAGTAGTATTTGGAAGATGAAGGAGGAGGAATAGAGATGAAGACTACTGTGGTTTAAACAGATACTGGGCCCATTTTGGAGGGTCAGTCTTAATAAATAGAGAAATTTATTTGGGACTAATCTGTGGGAAAGGGATTAGTTGGGTTAAAAAGGCCAGCCTCCAAGGGGTAAGATGGCCGAGTAGAGCCAGCTTTCCACAGAGGCACCTGTCCAGAAGGAGAGTTAAAGGACAGAAGTCTAGCAAGTAAGCTGATGATTTGGAGCTGAGCCAAGAGGGAAGTTTGAAGAATGCACATCAACCCTGCTGAGGCAAGCTGAGACTCCAAGGAAACAAACAATAGGTACAAAATCCATCGCCAAGTGGATGGGAGTCCCCTCCCCCAAGAGAACAGCTCACCGTATACTTTGTACATACAAACAAGTGAGCAGAGTTCAGATCCCCTCCTATTTTATCCCCCAGGAGAGACTCTCTAAAAACCAGAACTCCTTCCCCAGAGAGCACATACCAGTGTGCCATGGCACTCTCCTGCCAGGCACAAAACTGTATAAAACTGTATATATTCTCTACCTGCAATTCTGAACTCCCAGCACTCCCCTCCACTCTCACCCCGAGGTCTGGAAGCCTGTCTCCTATGGAGTGCAGATTCTTGGACATTTTCTTGAGAGGTATGGGGGGCATGGGCTGTTGCTGGTCTGTGCTGATTAAGCAGCACAGGAGTAAGGAGAAGATAGTGAACTGAGGGAACCATATGGGAGAGGGAGAGGTGGTGTTCCCAGCAGGAACAATAGGGCTCATACCCCTGGGGATATTTTGGAAAGACACTTCCTGCCTCTCTGGGCAACCAGAGGAAAATGGGCATCTTCTCCAGTGGCAGCCACTGGCATAACAGATCTGCAATGGAAATGTAAGTTCTGTGAATAAAGGGTATGCCTGACGCGATACTTGCCTGGTTGTTGTGAGGCAGGGACTAGAGTATGCTCACGCAGAGATGGCATACTCCCAGGGAAGAGCTGAGCCAGAAGGACTGCTTTAGTGAACCTAAGCAGCACCCAGCCCTCAGGGATCACAGCTGAGACAAAAACAGGCGTGGAGAGGCAGAAACCAAGAGCTGAGTGTGAGCTCTAAACATGCCTGCCCCAACACAAAGTGCAACAGAGACAGACATGCCAGCTCTAGGCAGAGGCACAGACTGGGGCTGAGTTGCAGTTTCTGTGAACTCAAACAGCACCTGGTTCACAGGGGAATACAGCCAGCACAGAAAAAATTCTGCCAAAATATATGTGTCAGCAACATCAGTCAGGGGTGGGGCTGAAACTGAGTGAACTTCCCCAGCTTCAATTAAGCACCCAATGTTGTCAGGTCTCAGCTCCCCCTGCTGGATAGTGGCAGAGAGTGGCGGCCTGGCTGAGAAGAGAAGATGTAGGTCTCCCTGTGACTCAGGCAGGTGTAAATACCTGGACCTTACTTTTTTAAATTTCAAAATACTACAGGGTATACAAATGTTTTTGGTTGCATGTATCGATTTGTTATGCTTGAGTGAGGGTTATAAGTGTGCCCGCCACTCAAGGACAGTGTTCATTGTACCCATTAGGTAGGTTCATTGGAGGGAACTAGGTCACAGCCCTGGGGGATTACCAGTGACTTGGGGGTGACAGAGGTGCAAGGTGGGGAAAGAGGCATCAATCTTTCCAGACTAATTTATTTGCTGGGTGGGTCCTTCTGACTTCGCAGAGCACCAGCAGATCCCTGCTATCTAGCTGCTGGAGACATTTTGAGCTCTCTCACCTGAGACTGGTGCTGACTGGGACAATTGATTTGGAACTCTTGAACTGGGCCAATCTCCCAAGGACTACCCAAAGTGTCCTGGCTGTGTGGTTGTGGGAAGGTATGCTCTTCCTTTTCCAGTTGTTTCCCATTTGTGTGTGTGTGTGTGTGTGTGTGTGTGTGTGTGTGTGTGTGTGTGACTTAATTGCTGGTATTTCTCCACAGCTGAGACTTCAACCCAGAGTAATTGATTCACTAGGGTAGGACAGAGACCAGCTGAAAGCAAGACAGAGCCACTTAGCCCCACCACACCAAGCAAGTCCTCAGTGTCTCAGGCCATAGCACTGTATTGGTCCTTTGAAAAGCTCTAGAGGGAAAGGTACAGACACCAGTCTCAGCTCTTGGGCAAAGTGCTGGTTAAATACCACTTCAGGTGCCCTCAATCTGACTTCACCTTATCTGCTCATCTAGCCAAATGATGTAAAATAATCATGGGGCAGAATCAGCAGAAAAACTCTGGTAACATGAATAATCAGAGTAGATCAACTCCCCCAAGGAATGACCTGGTAGACACAACTAATGATCCCATTCACAAACAAATGGCTGAGATGTTAGAAATCAAATTCAGAATTTGGATTATAAATAAGATTAATAGAATGGAGGTAAAGTTGGAATTAGAAATTCAAGAAGCATTTCAAAAGTTGTCTCAAGAATTCAATGATTTCAAAGACAAAATCACCAAAGATTTTGACACAATGAGACTAGAACTTGCAGCCCTCAAAGATCTGAGAAATACAGTAGAATCCCTCAGCAGCAGAATGGAGCCAGCAGAAGAAAGGATTTCTGACATTGAAGACAAAGCTTTAGAATGTTCCCAGATGCTCAAAGAGGAAGAGAAGTGGAGACAAAGACAGATCATTCTCTCAGAGAGCTCTGGGATAATTCGAAGAAAACTAATATTCACCTTATAGAAATTCCTGAAGGTGACAAGACGGCTTTGAAAGGCACAGATGCCCTATTTCATGAGATAATGAAGGAGAACTTCCCAGACATGCCAGGAGATTCTGAAACTCAGATAGCAGACAGTTTCAGAACCTGAGCATGACTCAACCCAAATAAAACTTCTCTTAGACACATTACAATTAACTTCACCAAAGTTAAAATGAAGGAGAACATTCTGCAAGTGGCCAGATGTAAGAAAATCATAACCTACAAGGGGAAGAATATTAGAATGACTGCAGATCTCTCTGCTGAAAACTTTAAAGCCAGAAGAGGATGGTCATCAACCTTTAAGCTCCTAAAACAAAATAACTTTCAATCCAGGATCCTGTATCCAACTAAACTGAGTTTCATGTATGATGGAGAAATTAAATACGTTAATGACATTCACATGTTGAAGAAACATGCCGTAACTAAACTAGCTCTCCAGGATATTCTCAGACCTATCCTCCACAATCCTCCACCAAAAAAGTAAACTCATTCAGAAACTTTTGATCAAATTCCAATTTCCACAGTGGTGAAACGATTGAAAATGTCCATGGACTTTTAAAAACTCGATACCCAAAATTCTACCAGGCTTATCAATATTCTTAATTAATGTGAATGACTTAAATTGTCCTTTAAAGAGGCACAGGTTGGCTGACTGGATACAAAAAAATCAGGCCAGATATCTGCTGCATACAAGAATCTCATCCTACCTTAAAAGATAAAGGTAGACTCAGGGTGAAGGGATGGTCATCTATATTTTATGCAAATGGAAATCAGAAAAAAGCAGCTGTTGCAATTTTATTTGCAGATACAATAGGCTTTAATCCAACAAAAGTCAGAAAAGATAAGGATGGTCATTTCATATTTGTTAAGGGTAACTCTCAACATGATGAGATTTCAATTGTTAACATTTATGCACCCAACCAGAATGTGCCTCAATTCATAAAAAAGACTCTAACAGACACAAGCAACTTGATTTCCTCCAGCACTGTAATAGTCAGAGATTTTAACACTCCTTTGGTAGTGTTGGATAGATCCTTCAATAAGAAGCTAAATAAAGAAATTTTAGACTTAAGCAACCAATAATTGGATTTAATAGACATCTACAGAACATTTCATACCTGCAAAACTGAATACACATTTTTCTCATCAGCCCATGGAACATACTCCAAAAATCGATCACATCTTAGGTCACAAGTCTAATCTCAGCAAATTTAAAAGAATAGAAATTATTCCTTGTATCTTCTCAGACCACCATGGAATAAAAGTTGAACTCAATAACAACAGGAATTTACATACTCATACAAAACATGGAAACTAAATAAACTTATGCTGAAGAATAGTTGGGTCATAGACAAGATTAAGAAGGAAATCACCAAAGTTTTGGAAGAAAACAATGAAGACACGAATTATCAAAACCTCTGGGATACTGCAAAGGCAGTCCTAAGAGGGAAATTTATAGCACTGCAAGCCTTCCTCAAGAGAACAGAAAGAGAGGAAGTTAACAACTTAATGGGATATCTCAAGCAACTGGAAAGAAAGAAAATTCCCTTCCCAAACCCAGAAGAAGAAAATAAATAATCAAAATTAGAGCAGAATTAAATGAAAGAGAAAACGAAAGGTTTATACAACAGATCAAACAATCAAAAATTTGTTGTTTTGAGAAGGTCAATAAAATACATAAAGTTTTGGCTAATCTAACCAGAAAAAAAAAAGAGTAAAATCTTTAATTTCATCAATCAGAAATGGTAAAGACGAAATAACAACAGAATCCTCAGAAATTCAAAAAATCCTTAATGAATATTACAAGAAACTATTCTCAGAAATAAGAAAATCTGAAGGAAATAGACCAATACTTGGAAGCACGCCACCTTCCTACACTTAGCCAGAATGAAATGGAAATGTGGAAAAGGCCTATATCAAGTTCTGAAATAGCATCAACTATAGAAAATCTCCCTAAAAAGGAAATCCCAGGACCAGATGGCTTCACATCAGAATTCTACCAAACCTTTAAAGAGTAACTAGTACCTACATTACTTAACCTTCTCCAAAACATAGAAAAAGAAGGAATACTACCAAACATTCTATGAAGCAAACATCACCTTGATTGCCAAACTAGGAAAAGACCCAACAAAAAAAGAAAATCATAGACCAATATTACTAATGAATATTGATACAAAAATAATCAACAAGATCCTAGCAAACAGAATCCAGCAGCACATTAAACAAATTATATGCCATGATCAAGTGGGTTTCACCCCAGGGTCTCAAGGCTGGTGCAATATATGTAAATCTATAAATATAAATTCATCATGTAAACAAATTGAAAAACAAAAACCATATGATTCTCTCAATTGATTCAGAAAAAGCTTTTGATAATATCCAGCATCCTTTCATGATCAGAACACTTAAGAAAATAGGTATAGAGAAACATTTCTTAAACTGATAGAGGCCATCTACAGCAAACCCATAGTTAATATCATATTGAATAGAGTTAAATTGAAATCATTTCCACTCAGATCAGGAACCAGGCAAGGTTGCCCATTATCTCCACTATCTCAAGAACTTTGTCTTCTACCTCTGAAATTCTTTCTTCTGCATGGTCTAACCTGTTGCTGATACTTTACATTGCATCTTTAAGTTCCGTAATTGACTGTTTCAGTTCCTTCACCTCTGCTATATCCTTTTTATATTCTTCATATTGTTCATCTCTTATTTGATTCTGTTTTTGGATTTCCTTTTGGTTATTTTCTACTTTATTAGCAGTTTCCTTCATTGTTTCCATCATTTCTTTTATTGTTTTCATCATGTGTATTCTAAATTCCCTTTCTATCATTCCTAACATTTCTTTATAGGTAGAATCCTCTGCAGTAGCTACCTCATGGTCCCTTGGCAGGGTTGCTCTGGACTGGTTCTTCATCTTGCCTGGAGTTTTCTGCTGGTTCTTCCTCATGAGTGATTTCTTTTATCTGTTTCCTTGCCCTAATTTTCCTTTCACTTCCTCTTGCTCTTTAAGTTCTCGTGCCTGTGGAATAAGGTTTCGATGAGTCCTTTTGGTACAGGACCAGAAGGGTGAGAAGGTTGAAGAGCAAGAAAGGGATGAAAGAAAGGAGGACCGAGTGAAAAGAAAAAAAAAATAGAGAAAGGAGAGGGGGTGGGTAAAAGAATATTGACAAAAAGAAGAGAGGCACAGAAAGAGGGAGACAGAGCAATATAGGTGTACAGTAGGGTACTTTGACACAACCTTAAAAAAACCCACCTTCTGGGGGTGCCCAGTTGGTTGGTTCCCTTGGGGGCTGCAGCTCTTTGCTAACCTGATCAGACACAGTACCCCACCTCCACCAAGTAGAGAGGAAAGACAAAAATGCTATAAATCAAACCAAAACAAGCAAACAGAAAACTTTATGGGATAAAATTGGGTGAAAAGCCAAATAATAGCGGTAGAAACACTAGCAAAAATGAAGTTCTAGTTATTGAAAAAGGCAGCAATGGGAAATTATAATTAAACTAGAAAAATTGAGAAAGAAAAAAGATCTGTACAGAAAAGGTTGAAATTAAAAAACAAAACAACATCAAAACAACATCAAAATAAACAAAAAAACAACCAACCCCCCCCCCCAAAAAAAAAACCACAACCAAAAACAAAGCAGTATGTATATGTTGTTGAATATTGTCTGGGCAACACGTAGTCTTCTGGGGTATGAAATGTTAATCACAGTGCTGATACAACTGGAGGCTGCTGATTTCTCAAACCCCAGCAGGTAGACACCCTAAATCTCTCTTCAGCCCACTTAAAAGGCACTTTGAACTTGTAAACTTGCTGGGCAGAGGCTTTCCCAGGAAAGTGCTTGTCGCTGGAATCACTGCTGAAGTGGCTATCCACTTACCCAGGGTGCCAAAACTGGTCTCACTCTGCCCCTGAGGGTTAGGGCTGTAAGGCGGCTCAGACCCCACCCTTAGGCTACTCAGTTGCTAGGTTACCAGCTCCCACCCGATTCTAGCTCTGCCACCCTGAGGGCAGAGCTTGCTGGGGCAGATCACTCACAATGGCTCCCTGTGGCCCACAGCCAAACACTATTAGCTCCGTCTGGCTCAGCGGCTCAGACTGGGGCCCTAGACAGGCCAAAGTTCTCCACACTCCCACTCAGGCTCTCCCCAAGGCAGTTCAACTGAGTGCCAAGTCCAAAGACACCAAAACTGTTCACCGGTAAGGCCTTTCCGGTTTGCAGTCTCGCTGCTACTGAACTTACAGTTGTAGGCGGGTTTAGACCAACTGAACACACGCAACCACTTGTGATTTTTCCACTGTTTTAGTCCTCCTCTTGGGGTCCAGAAGTCTCTCGCTGACTCCCTGTATCCTCACAGGAGTGATGATAGGCAGATCTTACCAGCCAGAGATGCCTGGAGTCCTATCTCCCCAGACTCATGGTGCCCAGATGCAAGGAAGCTGTTACTTGGCTGCCATCTTGCTCTCCTCCCGTCTCCACTATTTTTTAACATTGTAATGGAAGTCTTAGCCATCACAATTAGGCAAGAAAATGTGATCAAGTATATCCACATAGTGTCAGAGATCAAACTGTTACTCTTCTCAGGTGATATGATTGTATACCTGGGAAACACCAGGGATTCTACTACAAAACTCTTAGAAGCAATCAAGGAATACAGCAGTGTCTCGGATTACAAAATCAACACTCATAAATCTGTAGCCTTGAAATATACCAACAATAGTCAAGCTGAAAAATAAAGTCAAGGACTTTATTCCTTCATGGTAGTGCCAAAGAAAATGAAATATTTGGGAGTTTACCTAACAAAGGACACGAAAGATCTCTATAAAGATCTTTCTTGATACTCTAAGAAAAGAAATAGCTGAAGATGTTAACAAATGGAAAAACACACCATACTCAAGGCTGGGAAGAATCAACATTGTTAAAATGTCCATACTACCCAAAGCAATATACAATTTTAATGCAATCACTATTAAAGCTCCACTGTCATACTTTAAACCTCAAAAAAAAAAAATACTTCATTTTATATGGAATCAGAAAAAAACTCAAATAGCCAAGACTTTACTCAGAAATAAAAAAAAAAAATCAGGAGGAATCACGCTACCAGACCTCGGACTATACTATAAATTGATAGTGATCAAAACAGCATGGTACTGGCACAAAAGCAGAGAGGTAGATGTATGGAACAGAATAGAGAGCCAAGAGATGAACCCAGCTATTTACCATTACTTGATCTTTGACAAGCCAATTAAAAACATTCAGTGGGGAAAAGATTCCCCATTTAACAAATGGTCCTGGGTGAACTGGCTGGCATCCTGCAGAAGACTGAAATTGGACCCACACCTTTCATCATTAACTAAGATAGAGTCTCACTGGATTAAAGATTTAAACTTAAGACACGAAACTATAAAAAAACTAACAGAAAGTGCAGGGAAAATACTTGAAGAAATTGCCTGGGAGAATATTTTATGAGGAAGACCCCCTGGGCCATTGAAGCAACACCAAAAATTCATTACTGGGATCTGATTAAACTAAAAAGCTTCTGCACAGCCAAGAACACAGTAAATAAATGGGAGAAGAGATTTGCAGGTTATATCTCTGACAAAGGTTTAATAACCAGAATCCATAGAAAACTCAAATGTATTAGCAAGAAAAGAACAAGTGATCCTATCTCAGGCTGGGCAAGGGACTTGAAGAGAAACTTCTCTGAAGAAGACAGGTGCACAGCCTACAAACATATGAAAAAATGCTCATCATCCTTAATCATCAGAGAAATGCAAATCAAAACTACTTTGAGATATCATCTAACTCTAGTAAGATTAGCCTACATTGCAAAATCCTAAAACTAGAGATGTTGGCGTGGATGTGGAGAAAAGGGATTACTTCTACACTGCTGGTGGGAATGCAAACTAATACATCCCTTTTGGAAAGATGTTTGGAGAACACTTAGGGATCTAAAAGTATACCTGCCATTTGATCCTACAATTCCTCTACTAGGTAAATATCCAGAAGACCAAAAATCACATTATAACAAAGATATTTGCACCAGAATGTTTATTGCACGCAATCCATAATTTCTAAGTCATGGAAGAAGCCCAAGTGCCCATCGACCCATGAATGGATTAATAAATTGTGGTATATGTACACCATGGAATATTATGCATCCTTAAAGAAAGATAGAGACTTTACCTCTTTCATGTTTCCAGATAGAGCTAGAACATATTCTTTTTAGCAAAGTACCTCAAGAATGGAAGAAAAAGTATCCAATGTACTCAGCCCTACTAGGAAACCATTTTGTAGCTTTCATATGAAAGCTATAACTCAATTATAGCCCAGGAATATGGGGAAAGGAGAGAAGGAGAGGAGGGATGGGGAGAGGATGTGTAGAGGTAGGGTAAGCAGTGGGACCATAACCTGCAGTGCATCTTACAATCGTACATGTGAAATTTACTAAATGTAGAATATAAATGTCTTAACACAATAACTAAGAAAGTGCTGTGAACGCTACGTTAACCAGTTTGATGAAAATATTTCAAATTGTATATAAAACCAGCACATTAGGGTGGCGCCTGTGGCTCAGTGAGTAGGGCGCCAGCCCCATATGCCGAGGGTGGCGGGTTCAAACCCAGCCCCGGCCAAACTGTAACAGAAAAATAGCCGGGTGTTATGGTGGGCACCTGTAGTCCTAGCTGCTCGGGAGGCTGAGGCAGGAGAATCGCATAAGCCCAAGAGTTAGAGGTTGCTGTGAGCCATGTGATGCCACGGCACTCTACCGAGGGCGGTACGTGAGACTCTGTCTCTACAAAAACAAACAAACAACAAAAAAATATCCCAGCACATTATACCCCATGATTGCATTGATGTATACAGCTATGATTTAATTAAAAAAAAAAAAAAAAAAGGCCATCCTCCAACAGCTTGTTGTTTACCAAGAACCAGTAGAAACCAGGCCCCAGTGGGGAAAATTTCACTTGTATGTTTGTTAAGGGGGTGCTGCCTAGGGTCTCCGCCTGCCCATGAGCTTCCTCAGGCCCTGTTTCAGGTCTTTGTTTCTCAGGCTATAGATAAAAGGGTTTAGCATGGATGACAAAACTGTGTAGACAATTGTTGCCATGTGGTCCTTGACAGTGTACGTGGACAGGGGCTGTAAGTAGACATAGAAGATACTTCCATAAAAAAGTGTGACCACGGTAAGGTGAGAACTACAGGTTGAAAAGGCTTTGCATTTGCTAGAGACAGAGGGAATCTTGAGAACAGTTATGAGGATTCGTGCATATGAGAAAACAATGCATAGAAAGGGAGTCACTAAAACAATAGATCCTTCTGTCATTATCACAATTTCATTGACAAATATTGAAGAGCAGGACAATTTCAGCAGAGGGTTGAGGTCACAAAGAAAGTGGTGGATAACATTGGAGTCACAGAAGGCAAGGAGATTCAGCAGGAGTGTGTGCAGGAGTGAGTGGAAGTGAGGAAATGAGCAGGAGAAGGCCACCAGGAGGACACAGCGGTGGTGGCTCATGGTGGTGACATAGTGGAAAGGGTCGCAGATAGCCACATAGCGATCAAAGGCCATCACTGCCAGGAGGCAACTGTCAGTGTTGCCCAAGGCATAGAGAAAATACATTTGCGTCAGACATCCTGTATAGGATATAGTCTTCTTTTCTGACAGAAAGTTCATCAGCATCTTGGGGACAATGGTTGTTGTGAAGCAAATGTCAGTGAAAGACAGAAAACTCAAGAAGAAATACATGGGGGTCTGGAGCCGGGAGTCCGAGTGGATGGCTAAGATAATGAGCAGGTTCCCTGTCAGTGTGACAAGATATACAGTGAGGAAGAGGACAAAGAGTGGCTTTTGGTCCTCAGGCCTAGAGGAGAGTCCTAGGAGGATGAATTCGGAGACACTGCTGGTGTGGTTGATTACTTCCATTGGCTTGTGCTCAGGTATATACAAGTAGTTTTGTTATTTAACATGCTCCGATTTCGTAACAGAAATCATGAGAAGCTAGCAAGCCTTTGTTTCCTCTGTTGATCACATTAGCTGCTGTACTAATTGTGGGACAGACAGTCAAACTCGTGACTGACCATGATATGGTCCTCACCTCCCAAATCCATGGGCATCACAAGGGCCTTATATGGAAATCTGGAGGGACAGAGAAGAACTTTGCTTTAGAAACCATCAGAGGTCCCTTCTGTAGGAACAGAACAAGAGATTCATCCACCCTAGCTCATCACATGGTATCATTATCAGTCTGCCGATTTTTCCCTTTACTTATAAATAGTTTTTCCCTTTTTTAAACCTCTGACCTAAAACACTTTTGTACAGAATGCCATCCATTGCTAATCCATCTTTCTTTAATGTTTCTACATATTTAGCCAAAAATATGTAGGACTAACATATTATTTTTTTGTATACATTTTTTAGTCATATCTAGTTCCCTAGTGATAGAACATCAAAGTGGCTTCCATTTCTTGCTACTACAAAAAATCCTGCAATGAAAGTTTTTAAAAATATCAGCAAAATGTTAAACTTTCAGAGTCAGCCAATTCATACATACCTTGTGAATAGACATATTATAAACATTCTTGGCTACCGGAAAATTTTCTACAGTCTACATGCTTGCATCACCACAATGCTTAAAATAACTTCTTTAGACTTAGCCTAGTCTTTCACACATTGTGAATGGCACTGATAGACTGGCATTTTTCACACACTGAAAAACATTGGCTATTTGCATGTTGAACTGTTTAAAAATTAAATGACTGTATTTGTAACTAAGTTATAAAGCATTTTTAAATGTCAGTTTTCTAATGTGTAAAATCAAACACAAATATCTACATTGTCATGAGGATTGAATGAGAAACTGTGTGTAAAAGACCTAGAAGAAGAACAAGTATATTGCAAACCCAGAAAAAGCTGTTGTTCACCATCAACCTTGGTGTCATCTTCCCTAGTCTGCAATTCCTGGATGTTCTCAAAATTAACTCATTCACATGCTTAAATACCATATCCTTTACTGCCTGTCAGAAATATTTGTTTATGCCTTAAATGATTTGAGTGAATGTGTAATTAAGGTCAATAATAATAACCAATATTTTTTGAAAATTTGTTAGCATCAGACACACGATGAACATCTCACTAAATTAAATCTCATAATAAGGGATTAGGAGACATATGCTCTTGCTGCTACCATTTCACAAGTATAAGGCTTAGAAAAGTAAAATTATTTGTTCAAGATCACTAAGGAAGTGAATAGTATCCAGGGATGGAACCCCTAATTTCCTCACACACACACACCCGATTATGACATACACACACACAGTAGAACCTCTGTTAGTTGACCACCCAAGGGACTGTAACTAACTGGTCAACATAAGGAGGTGGTCAAAATAAGGAACTAGGCCTATTGTACTGATATGTATATGTGGTGCATGTCTAGTCTGTGAAAATTAGGCCAACTTAAGGAGGTGGTCAATGTGGGGAGGTGGTCAACTACTGAGGTTCTACTGTATATCATATATAAAACATAAATGTGTGCCATACATCATATATGTGTATCATATATAATGTATATGTGTATCACATATAAAACATATATGTGTGACGTGGCACTATGTTTTCCTCACTTTGAGAATTTTCTCTTTGAACTACTCCTCCCCCTACCAAACACACAATTGACATACTTTCTTGTATAATATTCAGAGTCCATCCTAGACTCTGGGATGAGAGGTAACGTAGCTTTCTGTGTTGTATAGATGGTGGGATTTGAAAAATTCAACACCTGTGATTAGCCACAATCAGGTGTTTAAAATTGGCTATCTGGTGTGGAGTTGTGGTAGCGCAGTGAACAGTGCCCTGGACTTGAGAGACAGAATATGGGGTTTGATTTGTCCTCTATCACCTGCTTATAAACTGATTCTTGATGTTTTATGAATAGCTATTGAGATACCATGTCTGACAAGCAGTTTGTCAAACACAGATCATTTGTGAAAGGGGTCCCTGGGGAATGCAGAATGAAAAAAAAGTTAGTGGAGATTTGGATTAAAGTTGGATGCTTTAGGTTTAGACATGAGGATGACCCATGCTTATGACTAGAAAAAGGGAAGAAGGTTTGGGGTTTGAGAATCGAGGACAATGGTTCTAAAAGGCCTGGGTTGGGTATGTGAGGCTGGGAATACAATAGTTTTTCCTTTTCTACTGATGGGGTTTTGCTTCCCCTAAAATATGTGGCATAGATAGCTGAGAGGTCAAGCTAGATGGATCTACAACCAAAAGCCAGATGAGGGTCTCAGTTGGATCTTATCACTTATTAATTCATGAAATGTTTGAAACTATCATAAATAGGAGAAGAGGTGCAAGCTGGGTGGGGGTGGCCAGAGCACAGAAGCTCACCTCCATATCTAGAAGATTTTCTTTGCTTACAAATTTCTCCAGAAGCTGATCTTCTGTATAACATCTGTGAAGTAATTCCAGGTCTGCTTCTCAGTCAAAGTTCAACTTTCTCATTTTCTCGTCTGTACTTTAGGGCTGATTGGCAAGGAGAAGAACAGGAAAGGAGGGAGGAATTGATACTCTGCTCTAACGAGATAGCACATTTCCCTCGTTAGATCTCCATTTTTTCCCCTAACTTCTGATCCTTTCCAAGTTCCACATCTCAGAAGATGGAGATGCTCTGAATTGTAGGAACCCGGTCATTTTCACAGGTTTGGGTTCTATCCTCCTGGCCTCCTAGGTCCTTGTTAGGCTGAGAAAGTTGTGATATGCCTACCTCTCAGGGGAGTTTGTCCTGTGATCTCTCTGAATGAAGAAGGCAGGACGGGAATCACAGCAGAGCTGACTCCAAGGAGACAGAGGATCGCTGAGGTTTTCTGTTGAGATATTGGGACTAATTTCAGTACTTCTCAACTTCACTGAAACATCTCCAGGGAATCCTGTTTCCCTAACTAATGGTTTTCAAGGGTAGATTAAAATATGCATGGATGAATATTTTTATGCTTGGCCATGCTAATGGGTGTATAGTGGTATCTCGTTTTAATGTAAGTTTTCTTAATGACCTGTGAGGTGGAGCATCTTTTCAAATGCTTATTTCCCATCTGTACATATTTTCCATCTGTCCGTTAAGATCTTTGGCCCATTTTTTAATTGGGTTGTTTGTGTTCTTATTGTTGTATTTTAAGAGTTATTTGTACATTTTTGGCAACAGCCCCTGATCAGATTTTTGCAATTATTTTCTTCCAATATGTGCCCTCTCTTTTTATTATGTTAACAATGTCTTTCACAGAGTAGAAATTTTTAATTTTAATAAAGTCCAGCTTATCATTTCTTTCTTTTATGGATCAGGATTTGGTGTTGTATTTAAACATTTGTCACCAAAACCTAGATCATTTCGTTTTTTTCTCCTAGATCATCTAGATTTTATCCTCTATGAGTTTTATAGTTTTGCATTTTACATTATGTCTGTGATCCATTTGCTATAATATTTGTGTCTACAAAGTAAATATATATAAGGGAATACTTTGTTACTATTATTATTTTGAAAAAATTGTTATCGTTAGATCAATTAAGAATAAGGAAAGTAATGGTTTTTATTTTATCTTCACTTATTCCTTCTCCAATACTCTTCCTTTGTTTATTATATACATCTGAGTTTTTGACCTGTATCATTTTTCTTCTCTTTGAGGGACTTTTAACATTTCTTGTGAGGCAGATCTACTAGAAACAAATTCTCTTAATTTTTGTTTATCTGAGAAAGTCTTTATTTCTCCTTTATTTTTGAAGAATGATTTCCCTGGATATAGAATTCTAGGTTGGTAGGGTTTTTTTCTGAACACTTTAAATATTTCATTCCACTCTCTTCTTGCTTGCATTATTTCTGAGAAGTTGGATATAATTCTTTTCTTTGTTTCTCTTTAGGTAAATTATGCTATGTTGAGATGGTGGACTATTGTGTAGGCTTTCTAATTATTTGATAACATTTTTAACACAGAATAATCTTAATAAGGCATAATTATGTGTGGCTTAAAAAATAGAGTAAAATATGCCAAAATATTAACAATGGCTATTATGTGTCATGCTGGAATTATAGATGATCTTTGTTTTCACATTTTCTGTCATAAAATATTACTTTGATAATCATAAATTTGAATACATTTTAAAATTTTGCATGACATATTTTAGGAAATACCTATCTTTTAATTATCTAGAGGTGACTCTAGATATATCACTTTTCTTTAAGAGTGAATTGAAGTCATTTTATTCTACTGGAGAAAAAGCTAGAACATTTCAGGTTGCCAACAGTTGCTGAATGAAGCTCTTATGAGTGATTCTGCAAAATAGGAGATAGGTAAAAGACTTCTTAAAAAAATCAAATATTTCACAATTAAAATTCTTCCTTTCTTATTAGATATTAGTTGTGATGTTTACATTTGAGACTAAAGGATTTTCTGCCTATACACATGAGGGCATAAGTGGTTTGATGTCATAATTATTCCAGGTTTAAACATACATTTTATTATTTATTATGTTAGTCAACATTTTTGTGAGGAAGAGGAAATTGCCATTGATGTTTTAAGCAGAAATGATGTTAATTCAGGGACCTGGATGTGCACAAAGTCATTGGAAATGTTGTAGAGTCACAGGTTCCAGGATGATTCTCCAGAAATAACCTTATGAACAGTAATAATCTGACCTACCTCTAGTACTTCTGTCTCATACCCAATAAGGAAGAAGTGGCATCAGAATGTTGCTATTGGAGTTATTGAAATCAAGAGCGTGTTAGTGCGGCTGCCATCCAGCTATATAGTAGGAATCAGCATCCAAACTACTTGTCCCACTCACTGATGAGAGTTCACAAAAAGTGTATTCCCCTGGTCACTTCCAGTGCAGGTGCCTCTCAGCACAGTGTACTTGGCAACTGCACAGTGAAAAGTCTGCTACAGAAAAAAATGTTCCACCAATACTTCTGATGGTAATAAAAGCAAAAACATAGGCTGGCCTCTGCCTTCTTTCACTATTATACATTTTATTTAAGTCCATCTAATTGATTCACATTGAGGACTCCAAATGTAAAGGAGTCTGAGAAATATATTCTCTTTTCTTTCCAGCCTTTGACACACAGAAAGACACACTAGAACAAGCTCAGAATGGATGCAGAATACCAATTGGTCATTTCTCAAACATTTACCAATAAAACTATTAAATAATAATCTTTCTTTTTTCCTAGTTGATATATCTTATCTATAACAATTGAGGTTTTCGTATGGTCAAGGCAGAGGAAAAGTGCTGAGATACTTATTAGAGTCCTCACTTTTTAGAGCATATGGATTGATGCAGAAGATTATAAAATGTCAAGAGCACCCAAAGAGAATATGGTAAAAAAGTAATTGCCAAAAATAAAAAGGGTAAAGGTTTAAATAACCAAGCTAATTTATGCTAAATCCATTCTGAAAGAACTTCTAGAGATAAAGTTCCATGGAAATACATGTGTTAAAAATGTAAATAAAAAACTTTTAAAAATTAAAGGGGGGGACATAATGAGCAAAAGTTAAAAATAACGAACAATAAAATTAGACCTGAAAAGTTAAGTTAGTTACCAGCCACAATTTTAAGATCATCAGTAGGCTGGCTGTGGTGGCTCACACCTCTAATCATAGCACCCTAGACAGCTGAGTTAGGTGGATTGTTTGAGCTCAGGAGTTCAAGACCAGTCTGAGCAAAAGTGAGATCCTATCCCCACTAAAAATGGAAAAACTAACCTGTTGTTGTGGCGGGAACCTGCAGTCCCAGCTACTCAGGTGGCTGAGGCAAGAGGATTACTTGAGCTCAAGAGTTTGAGGTTGTTGTGAGCTATGATGCCTTGACACCCTACCAAGGGCAACAGAGTGAGGGTCTTGTCTCCAAAACAAACAAACAAATAAATAAAAATAATCAGTGGTAAATATATAGAAGAGAACCAAATAAAACCTATCAGAATAAAATATAATTAAAATGAAAACTTAAAGGTGAAGTCAAAATAGTAATAGTCTTTTTTAACTTCACCTTTAAGTTTTCATTTTAATTATATTTTGTTCTGATAGTAATAGTCTTGGGCGGCGCCTGTGGCTCAGTGAGTAGGGCGCCGGCCCCATATACCGAGGGTGGCCGGTTCAAACCCAGCCCTGGCCAAACTGCAACCAAAAAATAGCCGGGTGTTGTGGCGGGCACCTGTAGTCCCAGCTGCTCAGAAGGCTGAGGCAAGAGAATCATGTAAGCCCAAGAGTTAGAGGTTGCTGTGAGTCCTGCGACATTATGGCACTCTACCGAGGGCGGTAAAGTGAAACTCTTGTCTCTACAAAAAAAAAAAAAAAGAAAGAAAGAAAGAAAAAAATAGTAATAGTCTTTTCACAACTGGTGATTGGACAACTGAATATCCACATACAAAACAATGAGGTTTCACCCCTCTATTACATCATATTAAAAATTAGCGGGGGAGAGACAAGATGGTGGACTGAAGCCAGCTTACCACAGAGGCTCCAGTCCAGAAGGAGAGTTAAGGGTCAAAAATTTAGTAAGTATCCTGGTGGATTTGAGCTGCACCAAGAGAGAAAGTTGAAGAACGCACATCAACACTGCTGAGGCAAGCTGTGATAACAAGGATGCAAACAAAAGGTACAAAATCCATCACCAAGCAGACGGGAGTCCCCTTTCCCCATGAGACTGGCTAAAGAGCCCCACAGTTAAACAAACGGGCAGAAATTAAAGGCCCTCCCACTACACTCCACGGGAGAGACCTTCTAAAAACTGGACCTACCTCCCCTACTAGGATGCCGTGGCATTCTCCTGCCAGGCATAAAACTGTATGAAACTTTAAATATCCTTTGCCAGCAACCCTGAACCCCCAACACTCCCCTCCCACTCACACTGAGGTCTGGAGGCCTGTCCCCCAGGAGTTCGGATTCTTGGGTGATTTCTCCAGGGGAGTGGACAGTCCCCGAGCTGCAACTGGTCAGCACTGACTCTGAGGCACACGAGTGAGGAGAGGGCACCCGGCTAAGGGGGAGTCATGCCTCGGTGGCACTTCCCTGCGATGCAGTGCAGCAGCCCTCCCTAGGCAACAATACAGCCAGGCATAAAACTGAGTGAAACTCTAGCTTCCCCGCTGAGCTCCCAGCACTCCCCCCTACTCTCACTTGGGGTCTGGGGGCCTGTCCCCCAGGAGTCGGAACCTTGGGTGATTTCTCGAGGGGAGTACACAGTGCCCGAGCTGCGACTGGTCAGCGCTGACTCTGAGACACACGAGTGAGGAGAGGGCACTCGGCTGAGGGGGAGTCACACCTTGGCGGCACTTCCCTGTGGCGCAGTGCAGCAGCCCTCCCCGGGCAACAATATGGCCAGGCATAAAACTGAGTAAAATTGTAGCTTCCCCGTTTCCAGTGCTGAGCTCCCAGCACTCCCCCCAATTCTCACTCAGGGGTCTGGGGGCCTGCCCCCCAGGAGTCCAGATTCTTGGGAGATCTCTTGAGGGGTGTGGACAGAGCATAAACTGCGGCCGGTCAGTGCTGACTCTGGGGCGTGAGACAGAGGAGAAAAGGATCAGCTGGGTGCCCACACCAGAGCAGCAGTTCCTGGAGGCAAATCAACAGCCGTTTTTTCTTTAACAGCAAAATGGCTCACTTCTGGATATTCTGAAGCCACACCCCCATCTCCCTGGGCAACCAGAGGAAGCCACCAGTGAGCAAAGGATTTGACTGACGCTGCTCACAAACCTGGGAAGCTTCCAGGGCAGGGCCGACTCAGAGAGGTAATCGGAAACAAACCTCCAGCCGCAAAATCATTTGAACTCAGAACAGCCCATCTTCTGCAGGCGATTTTAGCAGAAACAGAGACAGAATCCTTCAAAGTTGTCTGTTCTGTTCTGTTCTGTTCTGTTAGCAACATCAATCAGGGACAGGGCTAAGCCTGAGTGAACACCTCCCCACCACCACCTGCATCAAGCACTCAAAGATGTCAGGCCCCATCTCCTCCTGCTAGATAGCGGCAGACTGCAGGGGCCTGGCAGATTTCCTTGCAATTCAGGCAGGTGCAACCCCATGGAGTATCTGTTCACTACAGGCAACTGGGTTAGCCATCTGCACAGATACCAGTGACTGGGTCTGATGGAGGGGCAAAGTGGGGAAGGAGACATCAACCTGCCGCGGACCGCCAGTCGAATGAGTCTCAGTCCGAGGGCTTTCAGGGCGAACGGCTCAGGTTGATTGGAAGGTCGACGCAGGGTGAATTGACAGACTACTACATACCACGGGTGATGAAGAAAGTAGCTGTACTTTACTGATTTTTAGGCATGGTATTTATACATTTTTGACAATGTCTTACAAACCACAAAAGATATTTTTATGACTTGCTGATGCTTACAAAGTTCTTATCGAGTTTTGTAGATGTGAGTAGTCAACCGTCTTTTCTTACACAATGTTTCTGCCCGTAAGGGGGAACAAAGGACTGCTGCTTATCAGCAGTTACTCTTTTACTTCTCTTTATCTATGTTTAAACCTTCTTTCTTTGTAAAACTGCTTTGTTCACATTTTGTATTTTTATATTTTTATATTTGATTATGATTTTTATGTTGTTAGTGAATTAATAATGAATTATGTGTATGCTTTGAGTGTATAGTGAGAAAATTTACGTGTAATAGTACTTATAGAGAAAGTAATTTCATAGAAAACTTATTTCAAAGAAACAGTTTCAAAGGGACATAAGGTAGAGATAAGAGACCGGAGGGAGTGGGTATCTGGTAGGAACATCTTAACTTGTCATTCCTGCATTCTCTTGATACATTGTTTCAATTAACTGACTTTTATGGTGGGAACGTGTTCCCTTGGAGACATTTAGTCTCCATTGTATAGATGAAGTCATGGATTAGTAAGTCATTATGTTTATTCTTAGTTTCTGAGGACATTCAAGCAACAATTAACCATTCAACTCAACAAACAAGTTTCAAACAGGTTTCAGGGTAAAGGTTATTCAGGCCTTTATGCCGCACCTCATGAATTCTTACGTTCACTAAAAGGCATGCTAGGCAACTTATGCGCTGCTGTCGCAGGCCAGGGGGACTGGGGGCAACGCTCCGGGGAGCACTCACCGCCTTACCACAGTTTTTACAACGCGGACAGAGCCATCCCGCCACGGCTTGATGCCGGGGGTGCGGCATCAACCTTCCCAGACTGATCTATTTGCTAGGTGGCTCCTCCTGACTCCACACAGCACTGGAGTAAGCCATATCAGAGTAGTCACCAGACCCCTGTGATCCAGTTCCCAGAGACCTCTGGAACTCTCCCACCCGAGACAGATGCCGATTGAGACAATCGATTTGGACCTTTTGAACTGAACTAATAGACTGAGGACTTTTCAGGCGGTGCCCTGGGTATGCGGTTGTGGGAAGGTTTGATTTTCCTTTTCCAATTGGTGCCAGAGGTGGGTGGGCGGGGTGACTTAATTGCTGGTTTTTCCACACAGCTGAGACTTCAAGCCAGAGTAAATGTTACAATAGGATCGAACAGAAACCAGCTGAAAACAAGACAGAACCACTTCACCCCACCACACAAGATAGGGCCCCAGTTTCTCAGGCCACAACACTGTATGGGCCCTTGATAAAGCCCCTGGGGAACAATCAAAGGGAGTAAAATAACCATGGGGCAGATTAAGTGGAAAAATTCTGGTAACATGAATAACCAGAATAGATCAACCCGCCCAAAAAAAGATACGGCAGATGTAATTGAAGATCCCATTCATAAACAACTGGCTGAGATGTCAGAAATCGAATTCAGAATTTGGATTGCAGACAAGATTAATAAAATGGAATTAGGAATTCGAGGAGAAATTCAAAAGTTGTCTCAAGAATTTAACAAATTTAAGACAAAACAACCAAAGACTTAGACACACTGAAGCAAGAATTTACAGCTCTCAAAGATATGAAAAATACAGTAGAATCCCTCAGCAACAGAATGGAGCAAGCAGAAGAAAGGATTTCTGACATTGAAGATAAAGTCTTTGAATGCTCCCAATCTCTCAAAGAGGAAGAGAAATGGAGAGCAAAAACGGATCACTCACTCAGAGAGCTCTCAGATAATTCGAAGAAAACCAATATACGAATAATTGGGATTTCTGAGAATGATGAAATGGCCTCGATGGGCACAGAGGCCCTTCTGCATGAAATTATGAAAGAAAATTTTCCAGACATGCCTAGAGAATCTGAAATTCAGATAGCAGACAACTTCAGAACCCCAGCACGATTCAACCCCAATAAGTCATCCCCCAGGCATATCATAATTAGCTTCACTAAAGTTAATATGAAAGAGAAGATTCTCAAAGCAGCCTGGTGAAAGAAAACCATTACGTACAAAGGAAAGAATATTAGAATAACTGCAGATCTCTCTGATGAAACTTTTCAAGCCAGAAGAGGGTGGTCATCGACTTTTAACCTCCTAAAGCAAAATAACTTTCAACCCAGGATCTTGTATCCAGCTAAACTGAGTTTCATTTATGATGAAGAAATTAAATACTTCAATGACATTCATATGTTGAAAAAATTTGCCATAAGTAAACCAGCTCTTCAGGATATTCTCAGACCTGTCCTCCACAATGACCAACCCAATCCTATACCACAAAAGTAAACTCACTCAGAAACTTTGGATCAAACTTCAACTTCCACACTGGCGAAAGGATTAAAAATGTCCACTGGACCTTTGAAAAACTCGATACCCAAAATTCCACCAGAATTATCAATACTCTCCATTAATGTGAACAGCTTAAACTGTCCTCTAAAGAGGCATAGGTTAGCTGACTGGATACAAAAACTCAAGCCAGATATTTGTTGCATACAAGAGTCACATCTTAACTTAAAAGACAAATACAGACTCAGGGTGAAAGGATGGTCATCCATATTTCAGGCAAATGGTAATCAGAAAAAAGCAGGTGTTGCAATTTTATAGGCAGATACAGTAGGTTTTAAACCAACAAAACTAAGGAAGGACAAGAATGGTCACTTCATATTTGTTAAGGGTAATACTCAATATGATGAGATCTCAATTATTAATATCTATGCACCAACCAGAATGCACCTCAATTTATAAGAGAAACTCTAACAGACATGAGTAACTTGATTTCTTCCAGCTCCATAATCATCAGAGATTTCAACACTCCTTTGGCAGTGTTGGATCGATCCTCCAGCAAGAAGCTGAGCAAAGAAATCTTAGATTTAAACCTAACCATCCAATATTTAGATTTAGCAGACATCCACAGAACAGTTCATCCCAACAAAACTGAATACACATACTTCTCATCAGCCCACGGAACTTACTCCAAAATTGACCACATTTTAGGTCACAAGTCTAACCTCAGTAAATTTAAAGAAATAGAAATCTTTCCTTGAATCTTCTCGGACCATCATGGAATAAAACTTGAACTGACTAACAACAGGAATCTGAATACTCATACAAAAACATGGAAGTTAAATAACCTTATGCTGAATGATAGCTGGGTCAGAGATGAGATTAAGAAAGAAATCGCCAATTTTTTGGAACAAAATGACAATGAAGACACAAACTATCAGAACCTCTGGGACACTGCAAAGGCAGTTCTAAGAGGGAAATTTATAGCACTGCAAGCTTTCCTCAAGAGAACGGAAAGAGAGGAAGTTAACAACTTAATGGGACATCTCAAGCAACTGGAAAAGGAAGAACATTCCAACCCCAAACCCAGTAGAAGAAAAGAAATAACCAAAATTAGAGCAGAATTAAATGAAATTGAAAACAAAAGAATAATACAACAGATCAATAAATCAAAAAGCTGGTTTTTTGAAAAGGTCAATAAAATAGATAAACCTCCGGCCAACCTAATCAGAAAAAAAGAGTAAAATCTCTAATATCATCAATCAGAAACAACAAAGACAAAATAACAACAGACTCATCAGAAATCCAAAAAATCCTTAATGAATATTACAAGAAACTTTATTTTCAGAAATATGAAAATCTGAAGGAAATTGACAGATACTTGGAAGCACGTCACCTTCCAAGACTTAGCCAGAATCAAGTGGAAATACTGAACAGGCCCATATCAAGTTCAGAAATAGCATCAACTATACAAAACCTCCCTAAAAAGAAAATCCTGGGACTAGATGGTTTCACGTCAGAATTCTACCAAACCTTTAAAGAGGAATTAGTACCTATATTACTCAACCTGTTCCAAAAGGTAGAAAAAGAAGGAAGACTATCCAACACGTTCTATGAAGCAAACATCACCCTGATCCCCAAACCAGGAAAAGACCCAACAAGAAAAGAAAATTATAGACCAATATCACTAATGAATATAGATGCAAAAATATTCAACAAGATCCTAACAAACAGAATCCAGCAACACATCAAAGAAATTATACACCATGACCAAGTTGGTTTCATCCCAGGTCTCAAGGCTGGTTCAATATATGTAAATCTATAAATGTAATCCAGCACATAAACAAATTAAAAAACAAAGACCATATGATTCTCTCAATTGATGCAGAAAAAACTTCTGATAATATCCAGCATCCCTTCATGATCAGAACACTCAAGAAAATTGGTCTAGAAGGGACTTTTCTTAAACTGATAGAGGCCATCTACAGCAAACCCACAGCCAATATCATATTGAATGGAGTTAAATTGGAATCATTTCCACTCAGACCAGGAACCAGAAAAGGCTGCCCATTGTCTCCATTGCTTTTTAACATTGTAATGGAAGTTTTAGCCACCGCAATTAGGGAAGAAAAGGCAATCAAAGGTATCCATATAGGGTCAGAAGAGATCAAACTTTCGCTCTTTGCAGATGATATGATTGTGTATCTAGAAAACACTAGGGACTCTACTACAAAACTCCTAGAAGTGATCAAGGAATACAGCAGCGTCTCAGGTTACAAAATCAACATCCATAAATCGGTAGCCTTTATATACACCAACAATAGTCGGTTGAAAAAGCAGTTAAGGACTCTATCCCATTCACAGTAGTGCCAAAGAAGATGAAATATTTGGGAATTTACCTAACAAAAGATGTGAAAGATCTCTATAAAGAGAACTATGAAACTCTAAGAAAAGAAATAGCTTAAAATGTTAACAAATGGAAAAACATACCGTGCTCATGGCTGGGAAGAATCAACATTATTAAAATGTCCATAGTACCCAAAGCAATATATAATTTCAACGCACTCCCTATTAAAGCTCCTCTGTCATACTTTAAAGATCTTGAAAAAACAATACTTCGTTTTATATGGAATCAGAAAAAACCTCGAATAGCCAAGACATTACTCAGAAATAAAAACAAAACAGGAGGAATCACACTACCAGACCTCAGACTTTACTACAAATCGATAGTGATCAAAACAGCATGGTATTGGCACGAAAACAGAGAAGTAGAGATCTGGAACAGAATAGAGAACCAAGAGATGAATCCAGCTACTTACTGTTATTTGATCTTTGACAAGCCAATTAAAAACATTCAGTGGGGAAAAGATTCCCTATTTAACAAATGGTGCTGGGTGAACTGGCTGGCAACCTGCAGAACACTGAGATTGGACCCACACCTTTCACCATTAACTAAGATAGACTCTCATTGGATTAAAGATTTAAACTTAAGACATGAAACTAAAAATACTAGAGGAGAGTGCAGGGAAAACCCTGGAAGAAATCGGTCTGGGCGAGTATTTTATGAGGAGGACCCCCCGGGCAATTGAAGCAGCTTCAAAAATACACTACTGGGACTTGATCAAACTAAAAAGCTTCTGCACAGCCAAGAACACAGTAAGTAAAGCAAGCAAACAGCCCTCAGAATGGGTGAAGATATTTGCAGGGTATATCTCTGACAAAGGTTTAATAAACAGAATCCACAGATAACTCAAACGCATCAGCAAGAAAAAATCAAGGGATCCCATTGCAGGCTGAGCAAGGGATTTGAAGAGAAAATTCTCTAAAGAAGACAGGCACGTGCCCTTCAGACATATGAAAAAATGCTCATCATCTTTAATCATCAGAGAAATGCAAATCAAAACTACTTTGAGATATCATCTAATTCCAGTGAGACTAGCCTATATCACAAAAATCTGAAGACCAGAGATGTTGGCGTGGATGTGGAGAAAAGGGAACACTTCTGCACTGCTGGTGGGAATGCAAATTAATACATTCCTTTTGGAAAGATATATGGAGAACACTCAGAGATCTAAAAATAGATCTGCCATTCAATCCTGTAATTCCTCTGCTGGGCATATACCCAGAAGACCAAAAATCACAACATAACAAAAATATTTGTACCAGAATGTTTATTGCAGCCCAATTCATAATTGCTAAGTCATGGAAAAAGCCCAAGTGCCCATCGATCCACAAATGGATTAATAAATTGTGGTATATGTACACCATGGAGTATTATGAAGCCTTAAAGAAAGATGGAGACTTTACCTCTTTCATGTTTACATGGATGGAGCTGGAACATATTCTTCTTAGTAAAGTATATCAAGAATGGAAGAAAAAGTACCCAATGTACTCAGCCCTACTATGAAACTAATTTGGGGCTTTCACATGAAAGCTATAACCCAGTTATAACCTAACAATAGGGGGAAGGGGGAAAGGGAGGGGAGGGAGGGTGGTGATGGGTAGAGGGAGGGGGATTGGGATTATACCTGTGGTGCATCTTACAGGGGTATTTGCAAAACTTGGTAAATGTAGAATGTAAATGTCTTGGCACAGTAACTGAGATAACGCCAGAAAGGCTGTTAACTATTGTGATGAAAATGTGTCAAACGGTCTATGAATCGAGTGTATGATGCCCCATGATCATATCAATGTACACAGCTATGATTTAATAAAACAAAAATAATAAATAAAAATGAAAATTAGCTTGAAATGGATCAGACACCTAAAGGTAAGCTGGTTCTCTTAGGAAACACAAGGGTAAGTCATCATGGATAGGCAATGATTTCTTAGATACAGTACCAAAAATAAAAGTGACAAAATTGGACTTTATAAAATTCAAAACTTTTAAACTTCAAAGAGTACCATCAAGGAAGTGAAAAGACAGTCTGCAGAATGGAATAACATATTTTCAAACCATATATTTGATAAGGGGCTTTTATCTAGAATATATAAATAAATTTCAAAACTCATATAAACCCAATTAAAAATAGGAAAATTAAGGAGTCTAAATTAAGGTTTCAGCAGGGTTGATTGTCTCTGAGGTCTGTGAGAGAGAATCTCTTCCATGCTTCTCATCCACCTTTTAGTGGTTTTCTGGCAATTTTTGGAATTCCTTAGCTTGAAGAAGCATCACCCCAATCTCTGTCTTCATCTTCATGTGATGTTCCTCCATGTGCATGTTTGTGTCCAAATTTTCCCTTTAAATTTTATTTTTATTTCTAATTATTATGGATACATAATAGTTGTATAACTATTATAATTGATGTACAGGGATGTTTTGATACAGGTATAGATGTGCATTAATCAAATCAGGGTAATTGAAGTATTCATCACTTCAGGAATTTGACATTTTTTTTGTGTTAGGAATATACTTCAATTCCATTCTTTTTGCTATTTTAAAGCATAGTTTAACTTATTGTTGACCATAGTTGCTTTGTTGTGCTATCAAATATTATTCATTCTATCTAGGTATCTAACTATATTTTATACCATTAACCATCCTCACTTTATCCTTCCTTTCCTGCTACCCTTTTCATCCTTTGGTAACCATTATTCTAGTGTCTGTCTCTATGAGATCAGTTGTTTTTAATATTTAGTTCCCACATACAAGTGAGAAAATGTGAGATTTGTCTTTCTGTGCTTGGCTTACTTCACTCAACATAATGTTCTCTAATTCTATCCATGTTGTAAATAGAAGGATTTCATTATTTCTGTGGCTGTATAATATTCCATTGTGTGTATGTACCACAATCTCTCCATCTGTTCATCCATTGATGGGCACTTAGGTTGTTCTCATATCTTGGCTATTATAAATAGTGCTGCAATAAACATGGGGTACAGATATCTTTCCAATATACTCAATTCCCACCTGTGTACATATACCCCAAAGATTTTCCTCTTTTTTATCTGAATACCAGTCTTATTGGACTATACACCCACCTTGCTCCAGCATTGTATCATCTTAACTAATTGTACCTGCATTCACCCTATTTCTAAATAAGATCCATTCTGAGGTACTAGGGGTTAGGAATTCACCATATGAGTTTTGGGACAATACAGTTCTATCCCATCACATTATTGAAAATGAAATGCAAACAGAAAAGAGAAATAAACTTGAGGATCATTAATTTGTGAGAAAACTTGTGGTATAGGAGAGTACAGAAAAATTTAAAGAAATAATAATTTTAAACTTGCCAAATGTTTTGAAAGCTTATAATATTGCAAATTCAGGAAGTTTTAAAAAGCGGAAGCAAAAGAAACATAAAAGACACCCTACCAGGGTACTTCAAAATTATGAAAATTATAAAAAGAAAATATTAAAAATGAAGTAAAAAGGATTGTTTTCTTTGGACTTTTTCACCTTTTTAAATCTTAGGTGTAAGACATGATGAAGGTTGTGAAAACTATATCCAAAAGGTAACCCAAACTAGACAAACTGTCAAAATTGTGTTATTGGTTTACTTTTATTATGAATATACAGGAAAGCCTGAAGGCACTCGCATATATAATAACACCCAATATCAGATATGTGTGCCCTCTACTGGGCCAGCTGTTTCCTACAATCTTTCTGAACCTCCAGAGCAAACTGAATTTGCTATGTGGTATACTGATATCCCTAGAAAGGCAATAACTCGAGTTATAACAGAAGGAATACCTAGACAAATAAAAAAAACATTAATAATAATTTTGCAATATATACAGACATATGTCTTTTTATATTTTCAATAACTAAAAGTTTTCCATGTAGAAATACCATATACTTCTGAAGAATTATTTCTATGTATTTCATATTTTGTCATGTCATGTTAACTTCAATTCTCTAATTGTTAATGGTATCCAATGGATATTTGTATATTGAATTTAAAAAATAGAATAATGGTAAATATAAAAAAAAGTAAAAAAGACAAAAGACCAAAGATAAGAATAAATCACCTTTGCATTACAAACTATGCAAGAGAGTGGATAATTGAATGGCATATTTAAAGTTATTAAAGAGAAAACATAAGTATAAACTCAGTAAATATGTCTCAAAACCTAAGATAAAATAAAGACTAATGAATAAAACACAAACAAATTCATAACAGGAAGTTCCCAAAATAGAAGGAAATAATACCAGATGAAAAACTTGTTCTTCTATGTAAAAGAATAAAGAGCACTGGAAATGATAAATATATCACATTTTCACATATTTAATAAATACAAAAAATGAATGTTATGGACTGATTGTTCATGTCCTTCTCAAAATTACTGTTGAAGCCTTATTCCCTTATGTGATGGTATTTGGAGGTAGGACATTTGGGAGCTAATTAGGTTTAGATGAGTTCATGAGGATGAGTCCACCATAATGAGATTAGTGTCCTCATAAGAGAAAAAGGGACCAGAGCTTATTCCCTGTCTGCCATGTGAGAACACAGTGAGAAGGAAATTAGTTGTCTGCAAGCCAGGAAGGGGGCCTTCACCAGAACCCAACCATGCTAACATTCAACCTCCAGAACAAATTCAGTTGTTTGAGCCACACAGTCTATGGCATTTTGTAATGTTAGCAAGAGGTGACTAAGACAGTGAATGACTGTTTAAAGCAATAAACAACAACAACAAAAAACATAAAGCAGTGTTTGTAACATATGCAGAAGTAAAATGTATGTCAAAATTAGAGCAAAAGGTGTACAGAAAAACTAGAAATGTCTAAGAGTTTTATAATACATATGAAGAGGTAGAAGATTAACTGATATTACACTACAGTACAAGTTAAAGTTGTAAACCACAGAGCAACCTAACAATGACAAAAAAGACCATTTACCTAGCAAGTCAATAATAAATGTAAATGAATTATAAAAATTAAATTAATCTAAAAGAATTCATAAAAGAAAAAAACAAGGAATCTTCAAAAATATTCTACTTGAACTAAGTGAATTTAACAAGATAGCAGCATACAAAGTTAAAGAAAAAAAGCCCCAAATCAATACTACTTCCATCTCTTAGCAATGAACAATTGAGAACCGAAGCTTTTGACAAATAATTTACAACAATATAAAAACTGAGAAGTGCATAAGGAATAAATTTAATAAAATATGACTACCATATTGTACATTAAAAACTATAAAACATTAAAGAGGATTAAAACAAATAAAGAGATATACCTTGCACATAGATTAGATCACTCTATATTATGATGACACTTCTCCCAAATTGATCTACAGATTCAATACAATATGATTTAAAATCTCAGCAGGATGCAATCTCATTACTAAGCATCTACCCAGAAGAAAAAAAAATCATTTTATCATAGGGACATATGCACTAGATTGTTTATCGCAGCTCAATTTACAATTGCCAAGATGTGGGAACAACCTAAGTGCCCATCAACCCAGGAATATATTAATAAATTGTGGTATATGTATTCTATGGAATATTATTCAGCCACTAAAAATGATGGAGACTTTACATCTTTTGTATTAACCTGAATGGAGTTGAAATACATTCTTCTTAGTAAAGTATCACAAGAATGGAAAAGCAAATATGCAATATACTCAATACTAAGAAGCCAGTAGATGATCTAATGTATGCTCACATAAGAGAAAAACTTAATTCAATTCAAGGTAGGGGGAGGGGTTCAAAGAGGTTGCAGGGAGGGGGGAAGATGGAAGGCAATTGGTGTGCTTCCACATAATGGGCAAAATGTAAGGGTAAATGGCACATCTTTTGCATGTGAAAACATCAACAAGAGGGATTCTATCTAACAAATGTAAATATTGTAACCTAGTTATTTGTACCCTCACATTAACCTGAAATTAAAAAAAAAACTCAGCAAGCTATTGTAGAAACTATTTTACATGACAGGAAAAAAATAAGAATACCAAAAACAACTTAAAAATGGAAAACAAAACTCAAGAACTTTATCTAATTTTAAAACTTTCTATAAATTCATAATAATAAGATAATCTGATAATTACCTAAGGATAGGCAAATACGTCAATGAAAATCTTAAAATTGACTAATACATTTATGGTCAATTAACTTTTTACAAATGCACCAAGGCAATTCAACGTGGGAAGGTTATTTTTTTTTTCAACAAATGTTGCTAGAACAATTCAATATCAATATATCTTAAATGGAGATAAGTTCTTATGCTGTACTACAGATGAAAAAACCCAACTTGTGTCAAATATGCAAGAACTATAACTAACTACAAAACTAGCAGAAGAAAACACTGGACGATGTCTTGGAAAACTTAAGGTAGGCAAAAATTTCTTAAATTGTAAACAAAGTCTTGAACTACAAAAGAAAAATTTATAATTTGGATTCCATAAAAATAAAATGCATCTGTTTTTCTAAAGAAATTAATAAAAGATGGTGAGCCTCAGACTAGCAGAAAATATATGCAAAATGTATTTCTAATAAATTCTTGAATCTATAATATATAGAGAAGACAACCCAATTATTTTATTTTTCATTTTTATTTTTGAAACACATCACTATATTTAGAGATAATGGAGTTTTTCTTTCTTAAGGCTTCATATAAACTTTGATTATACAACATTTCTTTAATTTGTTGCTATTCAAGAAAACCCGAGGAGCACCATGGTAAGCAATGTCTACCATTTTTCATTTGCATTTTTTTATTTCAAATTAATATGAGGGTACAAATTTTTAGGTTAAATTGTTCTCACTTTAGAGGTAAAGTTCAAGTTGTAAAGGAGCCCCTCACCCCGGGTACGTGCTTAACACTGTTGCAATGTGCGCATTCAGTGAGATCCTGCCAAATGCCCAACCCAATTATTTTTAAAAATAATGCAAAAGATATGAACAGAGACTTCACCAAAGAAGATATATAGCAAATCAACATTTTAAAAGATACTCAATATTAGCCATTAAAAAGTGGGCAAAAAAAAATGAACAGAAGCTTTACAAAAAGAAGATAGACAAATGACCCATAAACATAAGAAAAAATGCTCAACTTCACTAACCATCAGAGAAATGCAAATTAAAATTACAATGCAGTGAGGAAAGAATGGTCTTTTAAATAGTGGTGTTAGTATAACTGAGTATCAATAAAGAAGAAAGGTGAATTAAAACTTGTAGCATAAACAAAAATTACTTCCCAAAGTACCATAGATATAAAAGGTAAAAAAGAAAAGTATTTTGGAAATAACATAGGAGGATACCTTTAAGTATTTGTCAACTTTTTGTGTGTCTGTGTAAAAACAAAACACAAAAAGTGCTAGCTGTAAAGGAGCAAATAGACAAACTGGATTAAATTAAATTTAAGAACTATTGTCCATCAAAATATGTCATTTAGATAGTGAAGAAAAATAACTCATAGAGTGAGACAAGATTCTCCAACAAAGAAATAAAATTTAGACTACACAGCACTTTTCAAGAAAAAAAGAGAGAAAATGCAAAAAAAAAAAAAAAACAAAAAACAATGAAGCAAAATATTTGAATAGCTACTTCATACAGGAAGATGATCCAAATGACCAAAAGACATGTTAACAGATGTTCACATTCAGTTGATATCAAAGAATGTGATAAAGTAAAATAAAATCACCATGAGATACTATAACACCCCCACTAGCATGGCTAAAATGTAAAAGGCAACAACTCAAGCCTTGCTAAATATCTTCAGCCACTAAAACCCTCCTATGCTACAAACGTGAATATATATTGGTAAAATCCCTCTGGAATGCCATTGAAAAGTTAACTATTAATGTATTCCTCCTGAATATATAGATTTTCATATATACAAAATCTATATTTATGTAATTCCCCTATGGAGAACTGCATACATATGATTACCAAAAGATACTTACAAGAACATTCACAACAGTGACAGTCAGACCAAAACTAAAAAACCCCTAAATGTGCATCTGTGCTATAATGGATTTTAAAAAATGTGATACACTTAATAATGGAATTTGAAAATAGAATAAGCATCAGAATAAGTAAAACAAATACACACTAACCATCAGCGTATCTCACAAACAAAATGCTGAATCTCACATGTCACACAAAACTGATAAATTGTTTTACATTAAATTTAGGAATTTCTGTTTTACAAAAGACACTAATTGCATGTTATACAGAGAATAAAACACAGGAAGGTTAGAATATTGGCTAAGATACTTGGGCTAAGACAATGTCAAAGTCAGATAAGGAAATAGATGCCTCATCTTTATTATTCCCTTCTGGACCATTCACCTAAGTTTTTCCATCTAAGGCACAGACTTAAGAAATAGGGTGGCACCAGCAAGCCCAAGGCAGTGCCCTATTCTTTAAGAGTTCACAACTGGAAGAGGAACCCCACTTGAAAACAGCAGTGCACCTCCTCTCTTTAGGGATTCAGAGACAACTAGTCTCTGTTCCCACTAATAAGGAGTCTGGGGCCTCCAAACTCAGTAAATATTCCCACATGAGTCCCCTTAGGGCCTTCCATTTCCACTTATTGTGACTCCAGAAATCTACTCTGCGATTGCCAACAACACTGAATTTCATTGCCTTATGGAAGATCTGGGTCTCTGGATGGGGCTGTGATATGAATTTGCCATTGTCCAAGAGAAATGTCAAGGCTGCAGAACCCACAGCTCAATAGTCCCTGAGATTGGTCGTTACTGGAGGGGTAAGTGCAGAATCAGATAGAACAGAGTTCAAGTCTGGGCTTTTCTACCTACCAGCTGAGTCGCCTTGGACAAACTACTTTACTTCTTTATATCTCAGGCTTTTTTTATCTGAAAAAAAGAGAATTGATCTTATGAAATAGTGAAAATCTAATAAGATTAGAGAATTACAGCACTTTTGACACAGTCCCGGGCAGGATGTCAGCAGTCAATAAGTGTTGACTCTTCTTGCTGCTGTTAAGATCCCCTTGAGATACCTTGTGACTTTCCTCCTTATCTAACAAATGACAGGGGCAGGATTTGCACGCAAGTCTGTCTTACCCCAGAGTCTGCACTCTTGACCACTAATTATTCCACCTCTTGTTATAGGGGGAAGAAAAGACTCAGGTGAATGAAATCAAACTGGAAAGTCCACAGGCAGCTAATCTGCATCTTTCTGGAATGTCAGTCCTCTTCATTGCTCTTTTCTCCAAGTTTTTTCCCAGTTTTCTCTCTGCAGTTACATCTCACAGGTTTATGCTGCAGTGGACAGGACACTGCCTTTTTTTGCCAACTCCACAGGAACGTATGTCTTCAGAGCCCAAATTAACTGGTTACACTCTCGGTAATTCCAAGTTTTGAAAAAACAACCCACTGACTCTGTTTGACTCATGTGACTGCATGATTTATTGGTGGCCAGAGGACTTGGGCCATATTTCATGTAATTCACCATCTTCCCACTGTTCTCCAGCTTCTCTGATCCCCCGGTGCTGCTCTGGCCCTTTATAACCTTGAGACCTTCACATATGCCCCAGAGTTTACAGCAGCCACTCTTGTTGCTTTTATTATTGACATAGCTTATTACTACTTTAGATCCCAAATTATATTTGACTTTCTCAAAGGTTCTATCCCTAAACTCCAATCCAAATTAGGTCCTCCAGTTATACTCTCCATGGCACCACCATATTTCCCCTTTTCCATGCTAATCAAAGTTTCTAACTACTCATTTACTTGTTTATTGTCAGTTTCTTCCATTACTCTGTAAGCACAGGAACTGTGCTTGTTTTAATTAATCTTAAATATCCATAGTAAACAGGCATTCCTGGCATTCAATAAATACTCAAGTAGGCAATCAATTGATATTTGAATATGTGACAAATTTAAAACATGTCTCCCTAGATCCACTGTGGAAGTATTTTAAAGAATGGATCAATTTCACAGAGTTACATTCCCAAAACAGTTTATGAACATCTGTATATTCTAATGAAAGTCTGCCTGCCTCAAGAGGTGGAATTGCATCAGGGGCTAACTTCCAAAGTTTGGTAGAAGAAAAGATCCTAATTTAAATGTTAATTTATTTGCTTAACCGCTGTGTGATTTAGGCTGGGCAGCTAGCCTCTCTGAGCTCTTTGTTTCCTGATCTGAAAATGTAGAAAAAGATATGTAGCACACAGTTTGTGTGGATAAAAGGTATAAATGATTGACACACAGTAAACACATCATAAATGATTTTTATAGCATCAATCCTGTAAATTTTCCTTGAAGCCTTTGGCTTTTCATTCTATCCCCTTCTGGGAATAACTGAGAGTTATCCCCATCTCCAGCATCCCTCCGCTCAGGCTTCTTATCTTTCTAGGACATCCCAGGTATTCTGCCACTGGAAAATTTTTCTAAAGACTATTTATCAGATATTTTTGACTATATAATTTTTAAAGGCCCCCATTGATGGAACAAATCAGCTTAATTCTTTCCCATGTACTTCAAAGGATTTTAAGATTTTTGTACACTCAATGGTGCAGTTTGGAGGAGTAAAAAGCCTTTAATGCTTTTTATTCTAGGGCCCAGATCCAGCATGTATAGCATGTACAGCCATCCTCAGGCAAGTCAGTAAACTCCCTAAAGCACAGCCTACTTCACACTCTCTCCCCAGCTTCCACCCTGGGTCCTGGATGTGCTTCCTCACTGGTCTCCCTGCCTGCAGGCATGCTCCGACCATCCTTCTCCACACAGCAGTGGAACAATCTGCACGTATCATAAGTCAGACTGTGGCCACCTGCTTCCACCCATGTGTCCCCACACATCCTCACAGGGCTCTGACTCTTCTGAGAACAAAATCCCAACTCCCTAATGTGCACTCCATGGCCACATGTGACCAGCTCCAGCCCACCCCTGACCTCTTCTCCTCCCACCCTCACCTTATTTGAGCCACACTTGGTTTCTTTCTTCTCCAAATACATGTGCTCATTCCCATGTTTGCACCTACTGTTCCCACTGATAAAATATTCTTTCAATCAATTCTTTTCCTTGTCTGTCTCCTTCTTATCCATCCCTTTATTTCTTCTTGAGTTACTTGTTCATTTATTCATTTTGAAGCAATGTCCTGACCATCACTATATTTGATGTTCACTCTAGCACTTATTTTTTCTTTATGTGTCTGTATATTTCTGACTCCTCTGACTAAAATATTATCTGCATGAGGAAAGGGCCCTTGCTGTATCTTCATCACTATGCTTTTTGGTACTTAGAGCAGGCACACATGCTAAGTACTCAGTGAATGTGGAGGGAATAAATGAACTTGTTCCAGTTGCCTTATCAGAAGATTAGCAGAGAGGTCAGACTCTAAAGTCAGAATTGCCAAGATTTAAACTTTACCTCTACCTCTTTCTAGGAGACACAATTCCTCATGGGCAGAGCATAACCCCCTCATAGCGATCTGTCGGGTTTCAATGAGATAATGCACAGCTATTGATATTCCGATGCCATCTTTATTTAATGCCTCTGTTTCCATTGAGGCAATATTAGAGCAAGGCAAGTTTTTGAAATGTTGTCCTTGGTTTTATTCTTTAGTTATACCGTGACATGAAACCAGGAAACCACACCAGTGTCACTGAATTCCTCCTCCTGGGTCTCTCTGAGCAGCAGGAGCTGCAGCCTCTCCTCTTTGGCATCTTCCTGGGCATGTACTTCGTCACCGTGGTGGGGAATATTCTCATCATCCTGGCCATTGGCTCTGACCCACATCTCTACACTCCCATGTACTTCTTCCTGGCCAACTTCTCCCTCACTGACCTGTGTTTGTCATCCACCACGGTCCCTAGGATGCTGGTGAATATCCAGGTGCACAGTTGTGCCATCCCCTATGTTGAATGCCTGTGTCAGATCTATTTCTTCCTGTGGTTCATTGGTCTAGACGTCTTCCTCCTGGCAGTGATGGCATATGACCGGCTTGTGGCTATCTGCCATCCACTCCACTACACCTTGGTTATGAGTCCCAGATGCTGCACCCTGCTGGTGGCCACGTCTCTCGTCCTTGCCAATTCCTACTCTCTAACCCACACCATTCTCCTGGCCCAGTTATCCTTCTGCACTGACAATGTCATTCCCCACTTCTTCTGTGAACTTCTCCCCCTGTTGAAACTCTCTTGTTCTAATACTTATGCCAACCAGTGTGTGCTGATGTACTGGGGAGGGGCATTAACCTTCTTGATCCCCTTGCTAATCATCATTTCATACATCCGCATCATGGCTGCCATCATGAGGGTCCCATCAGCCAGTGGGAAGTGGAAGGCCTTCTCCACCTGCGGCTCCCACCTCTCAGCAGTTTGCTTGTTCTATGCATCTGCTATTGGGGTCTACTTCATTCCCTCCACTGCTGACTCAGCCAGCAGGGACAGGATCGCAGCGGTGATGTATGCTGTCGTGACCCCCATGCTGAACCCGTTTATCTATAGCCTGAGAAACAAAGACATGAAGAGCGCCTTACGGAGATTCCTGAACAGAGCACTGCAGTCTCCCTGAGGCCAAAATGTAATTTGGGGAATTTACAGAAATCAATTTGTAGAATTATCTTGGTGCCTAAATTCAAATCCTGAATCTTTCACTTGCTAGCTTTCCAGCCTAGGGCAAATCAGATAAGCTCACTGAGTTGCCATTTCCTCACTCATAAAAGGATTTAGTAAAATAATTTCTATCATAAAGTGGTGTGTGTGTATTTGCTTGTCCCAGGTCTTATTCTTTATTATCATCAGCAATATTTAACACATTCCTTTGAAGTAGATATTTTCACCTTTTCATTGTGTGGGAAACATAGGCTCAGAGAGGTTCAACTATTTCCCTGAAATGAAGTTACATAGCTAATCAGTGGCTGAGCCAGAATTTGAACTAGATATCTGATTCCAAAGTTCATACTCTTAGTGATGACAGTATTCCTAAATGGATACAAAAGCTACATATTCCCCTCAAGTATTTGTTTTCTTTATCTTCTTGTTTTCCTCACACTGTTTACATACGAGGATACTGCCTGATCAAAAATTTCTTCCAATATTAGCAAGTGATTTGAAGATGGGACAAGGCAAATAAGAATGTAGAGGGTAAAAGTGTAACAGCCTTCAAAAATTCTGACACTTCTCCAAGAGATACACCCTCTGCTTGAACATAAGTCTCTGGTTTGATATTTTGAAATGACTTACGAATCAAGCCACTTGATCAGAGGTAAAAGTATTTGAACCACATTATTCTGGCTCTACTTAGTTTTTTTACTAACTAAACTATTCTTCAGAACTATTCATGGCTATATTACTAGCCTATGTTTAGATCTATTTTAAAATGTAATTATTAATTTTGTTATTACAGCTTCTCTAAAGATGTCTCTAAGGAAATATTCTAATAGCCTCCAGAAGATTTTTCATTAACTCGCTGGAAAAATTTTAGAACTTGCACTGCACTCTTCAATTTCCTCCCGGCATAATTGTCACTCTATTGAAATATCACTGAATAACTAAGATCTTTAAAATAGTTTTAAAATAAAAATAGGGAAACTTACAATGGAGTCAGAAACACCTTGGCTTATGTATTGGATCTATCACTTATGTGACTTTCAGCAAGTTATCAGCATCCTGGAGTTCTAGCTTCTGAATTTAGCAAGTGAATAGAAACAATAACTATAGTAACTATCACCTAAGGCTGCCGTGAGAATTAAAAAGGATAACACATGGAAAACTTTGCCTAGTAAAGCGTCTTATATATGTGCTGTAATCTATAAATTCTACTCCAAACACAGATCATACCCAATCTTCCCTTCCCATCTCTCTCCTCCCCTTCCCACCATCCCTCCTCCTCTGTTCTGACCTTCCTTCTCCATCTTCCCATTCTCCTCTCACTACTTGACATTTGCCATTTTAAATGCACAAGTGACATATCCACTCTAATAGTTGTCCTACAGAATGAGTCAATGGTATTGGGAAAGTAGCCTTTAGCCTTAAAAAGATATTGTGGATATTGCCCTGAACTGAGTGCTCCTTGAATGATGAGTTGCCAAATCTCTGCTACTACTCCTGCCTTTCAGTGATGCCAACTAGAGTTACAATAGCAGCAGAAAATCCCTGACAGCATTCAATGACCAATGGATTAATCTTCAAGAACCGAGTGGCTGTTCCCAGTCCACATACCTTGTAAAAATGACTATATCAGGGAATTGGCTGGAGACCCTAAGATTGGAAATTTTAGATCTCCATGTCACCTCACTGGTAGAGTAGCAGCCTCTAATTTTTCTTTCTTTACATAAATCTGTGTCTTTCTATGCCTTATTCCCCATTCCCTAGTTTCTGTTTGGCAATAACCCTTCCTAACTTCAAGACCCATCACTAATGCTACCTTTTCTGCATGGTCTTCCTGGATTCATCTCTCCAGAGGGGGTTATTCACTACTGTATGTACCCAAAGATCTCTGTAATCTTCTTTTTATTATTTATTTATTTATTGGCAGTTTTTCGGTCGGGGCTGGGTTTGAACCTGCCACCTCTGGTATATGGGGCCGGTGCCCTACTCCGTGAGCCAAGGCGATCTCTGTAACCTTCTTGATAAAACATTATCTCATGCTAATGTCAACACCTATTTATTATCTATTTTGGGCCATATTTTTAGCTGCTTAAGAGCAGAAATCATTTCTTCAAATATTGTAATTAAAAGTGTGACACTAATGAGTGAATAAACAAATTAAATAGAGTAGAAACCCCAGAAATAAAAATGTAATGTATAATAAAGCTAGAACCTCAAATCTCTGGTATAAAAATGCATTATTTAATGCATGATACTAAGATGACTACTTAGCCATTTGGGGGAAAAAAGCCGTTCCACAATGTATATGTAGAGTTATGCACCACGTAATAACATTCAGTCAACAGTAGACTGCATATACGGTGATGGACACATAAGATAATAAAGGAGTTGAAGAATTCCTATTGCCTAGTGACACTGTAGCCATCATGATGTTTCAATGCAACCTGTTATGCAGGCATTTATGGTGATGCTGGTATAAACAAATCAACTGAGGTGCCGGTCTTATAAAAGTAAAGTATAAAACATATGATTATTTACTTGATGATAAATGACTGGGTTACTGCTTTATGTATTTACTATGCTATCCTTTTTATTGTTATCTTAGAACACACACTTTCAACTTATGAAAACAGACTTGGCTGTGAAACAGCCTCAGACAGGTCCTTCAGGAGCATTGAAGAAGAAGGTGTTGCTACAGGACATGACAGGTTATTGCTCCCAAAGATCTATGAGTGGGACAAGATGTGGAGGTGGAAGACAGTGATATTGATGATCCTGGTCCTGTGTAGGCCTAGGCTAATGTGTGAATTTGTGCCTTCATTAAGAAAAAATAAAGGATGGAAGGCAGAGAATAGGTAAGGACATGTGGGTATTTACAGGTGTGCTTGTATACATATATCCTTGCTCTTTCTTCTGAAAGGGTGTAGAATCAATGGCATCATAGTGGCAATGGGTAAACCTGGTGCTGAGATATTATTGTCCAATAAAAGGAAACAGTGTTTCTTGAAGAAGAAGTGATTCCAGGGCTAGAAAAAGGAAAGTACAGGTGACCCTGGAATATCTATTGATACCAGTATGTAAAGAAATGCTTCAGAAATGGTAAGGGCATGTTGGAAGGACACTGGAGCTAATCTAAAGTGGTGTCCAGTATCAATTCTGAGACAAAGTGAGTATTTAAAAAAAGAATGGTAGTGATGATCATAACTCATAGAATGAATATATATTTACATAGATACACAATTGAATGAATATATATTTACATAGATACACAATTGAAAAATAAATGGAGGATGAGTGAAATAAATTAGCATGAGTGATAGAATCACTCATTCATTGCATATCATCAGTTTTAAAATATTAAAAACGGGCTCGGGGCCAGTAGCACAATGGTGAGGGTGCCAGCCATGTACATGAACGGTAGCAGGTTCGAACCCAGCCTGGAACAGCTAAAAAGCAACATTGGCAATTGCAACAAAAAACAGCCAGGCATTGTGGCAGGTACCTGTAAAAAAAAAAAATAATAATAAAATAAATGGAGGAAGGGGGAGGGCTCTTTCTTATTGTAAAACTTCAATTAATAACTATAAAATGATGAAGAAGTTCAGAAAATCACCATTTGGGAAACACCACAGTAATAATTTAAGCAGTGTTAGTTGTCTCAGGCAGCTATGACAAAAGAACATAGACTGGGTGGCTTAAATAGTAAGCATTTAGTTCTCATGGCCTGGGGACTGAGAAGTTCAAGATTGAGGTGCTAGTCATTTGGCTCTTAGTGAGTTTCTCTTCCTGGTGTGCAGGTGGCTACCTTCTAGCCAAGTTTTCACATGATGAAAAGAAAGTGATCTCTCTCTTTCTTTGGTAATAAAGCCAATAATACCATCATAAACACTCCATTCTCATGACTTATTCTAACCTTAACAATTTTCCAAAGTCCCCATGTACAAAAATCATCAGATTAGGGGTCAGGGCTTCAAAACATCAATTGTGGGGGTAGGGGGTACAATCCAATCCATAGCAAGCAAAAATTATCAATGGATGCTAAAATTCATGGACAAAAGACGAGAAACAGGGTACTTATATAGTCTCCAAGTTCTCCCCATAAGGTAATATTCATTTAAAGGGAAAAATAGGAACTTTATGAGTAGAGAAAGCTACTACTTTCCCAAGAGGTCAAAATATACATTACCAGTAATAAAATGTACCAATAGGATTTACTCCCCAGTATGACATAATGAGAAGGATACAATTTCACTTTTAAGAAAAGTGAAATATGTGAAATATGTCAAAAAATATAACTGACTTTAATCATGAGGAAACATCAGACAATTACAAATTGAGAGACATTCTACAAAATAGCTATCTTGTGCTCTTCAAAAGTATTAAATTCATGAGAGACAGAAGAGCTGTCCAAAGCGAAAGGAAATTTTGACAGGGAAATGCAATGTGTGACTCTGGATTGGATCCTACGCCTGAAAAAGGACATTACTAGGGCAACTGATAAAATTTGAGGAGTTCTGCTGATTACTTAATAGAGTTTCATCAATGTTAATTCCTTGATTTCCATAATTACATTATAGTTACTAGGGAAGGTAATTATAAGGCATATGAATATACTTTTTACCATTTTCATAATATTTCACAATAAAAATCTAAAATACAAAAAAGTTGAAAACAGAAAAGTGAAAAAGGAAATCAATAACAAGGTATCTAGGTAAACCAGAAATATTTGGGAATCAACCATCATATTTCTAACTGATGAGTCAAAGACTCATCATGAGATATAACCCAATATTTTAATTTGCAGGATATTGAAAAGACAATATCCCAAAGTTGATGAGCTTCAGCTAAAGCAACATAAATGGTTTAACACATGCATTGTGCTTATTTTGCTTCCAGAAAGGATGAGGGAAATAATGAGGCAAAGGCAATATTCAAAGTGACTGTGCCTAATACTTTTCCAAAACCAGTGTCAAACATTAATGGATATATTCAAGAAACAAAATTGACTACAAATTAAAATACAACAGCAATACTATATAGTCAAACTACTGTCACCAAAGAGGAAAAAAAAACCTTTTAAAAACAGTAAGAGGGAAATTAGTGTAAAAGTAGCAAAAACAAAACTAACAGCTGACAGAATTGCTATATAAGTGCTACCACACCCCTGACCCCTGGTGGAGCAGCACTAAGTTGTACTCAATTTGGTTTCTCAGATGGGCCCTAGAAAGATTGCCCACAGTTGCTCAGGATGTAACTCACATGTCTGCATCTTTCATTGGCTTTCTCCCTCCCTGTCTTATTTTACATGCTTTCTAATTTGTGTTTCTTTGGATCATCTCTGAAATAAACTACCTGTATCCAATTCTCTACCTCAATATTTACTTTGAAAAAACTAAGACATTTGGTAATAAAATTGGCCCTTTAAAAAATCTGTTTTTCAGGAGGGGGTTCTGAGACTAGACCCCTTGCTGTTCAGATGACAGCAAGGACCACACTGGCATGATAGTAACACCTGTGATGGGTACTATCATGGTTATTAAGACCCTCCATTGTAGCAGATTGGAAATAGTTAGGGGTAGAAGGGGCAATACTGAATTCTGCAATAGCTATAGCACATAAAAAATAAAGTTCAAGGGTAATGTTCAAATGAAGCCAATGAAAGATGCAGACATGTGAGTTATATCCTGAGCAACTGTGGGCAATCTTTCTAGGGCCCATCTGAGAAACCAAATTGAGTACAACTTAGTGCTGCTCCACCAGGGGTCAGGGGTGTGGTAGCACTTATATAGCAATTCTGTCAGCTGTTAGTTTTGCTTTTGTTCACTTTCCTAGACACACTGAGAAAGAATATTGACAGATTCAGCTCAACCATCTCTAAAACACAGGCAAGAGGTGAAAGCCAAATGGTTCCACATAAGCATTTAAAGAAGCTGGACACAGTGTGGGATGTCCTGACAATTAGGCCTGGAATTGATCATAAAAGCTTTTGGAGCATAGCCCTGGAAAGTCTATTCTGAATTCACGGTTCTGATAGTAAAAAGGTGGAAGGAAATGTGAGACTTGCTGTTTGGAAATTTGGAAAGAGTGTTTTGAATCCCCAGAATCCCTTAAATGCTGCAGGTGGGTGGAAGCATTCCACTTCCCCTTGACAAAACATTGAGGAAGTACACAGCCCTACTATGAAACTAATTTGGGACTCTCACATGAAAGCTATAACCCAGCTACAACTTAACAATAGGGGGAAGTGGAAAAGGGGGGGGGTGGGTAGAGGGAGGGGAATCGGTGGGATCACACCTGTGGTGCATATTACAGGGGTATTTGCGAAACTTGGTAAATGTAGAATGTAAATGTTTTGGCACAGTAACTGAGATAACGCCGGAAAGGCTATGTTAACCACTGTGATAAAAATATGTCAAATGGTTTATGAAGTGAGTGTATGATGCCCCATAATCATATCATTGTATACAGTTATGATTTAATAAAAAAATTAAAAAAAAAAAAACAAACATTGAGGAAGATGTTACCCAGGTCTTTAACCATGTTAGAACAGACTTATTGTATGAGACCAGAGAAGCGACCAGCTGACTGTGTTCCCCCTAAAGGGACAAAAGACACTCTCTTCACTAAAGCAATTAAGAATCCACTAGTGAAGAAGAAAACAGAACCACCAAAAAGTTGATGGGGCTCTCCTTCCTGGGACAGAGTGCATAGAAAATGCCAAAATGAAGCTTATGTCAACAGCTCCCTTGGGTCAACAGGGATAAAATTATTCTGAGACATCAGAGACCCAGGTGGCAGCACTTAACCATTGGAAGCAATGTGAATGAAAACACCAAATACCAAGTGTGCAATCAAGCCACATCATTTACTGGGATCTCTTGAGATGACCAAAATACCACGGTGTTTGTAGAGCTAAGAAAGAAGAACCTTGATTGAGTGCTTATAAATGCCAGAACCTCCCCTCTAAGCTCCTCATGAGCATTAGTCAATTTAATCCTTATGAAAGTCCACAGGAAAAAACTTTTGGCTCAGAGAGGAATGCTGTAATGGTACAAAGTGTGCTTCCAACGTGGGTGTGAAATTTTTTGAAATGGAGAAAAACATATTAAGTTTGGTCCACAGAAATGAAATAAATTAAGTCAGTGAATGTAGGCTGTCCAAGAAATAACCTTCAAATATGAACTTAAGGGTAAAGTCCTTGAGAGAAAAGTGCATTTAGGTCAAAAGCCTTCTCAGTGCTGTCTTCATATCCTTATTCCTGAGGCTGTAAATAAAAGGGTTCAGCATTGGGGTCACCACTGTATAAAATACAGCTGCAACCCTGTCCTTACCATCTGATTGCGATGAAGGGGCACACAGATTGACACCATTTGCTGCACCATAGAACAAGAAGACAACAGTGAGGTGGGACCCACAGGTAGAGAAGGCCTTTTGCCTGCCAGAGGCAGATGGGATCCTGAGGATGGTAGAGATGATGCATGCATATGATAGAATGATCAGGGAAAGAGGACCAGTGAGTATTGTAGAGCCCACAGCAAACAGGGCTACCTGGTTGGTGCTGGTGTCTGAGCAGGAGAGCTGTAACAGAGGGACAACATCACAGAAGAAGTGATGAATGGTGTTGCCTGCACAGAAAGAAAGCATAGCCACGAGCAGAGTGTGTAAGAGAGCAGCAAGGTTGGTGAGAACCCAGCATGCTACAAGAAAGAGCATACACTCATGCACACATGAGTGTGGAGTTGTGAAGAGGCCTGCAGATGGCCATGTAGTGGTCATAGGCCATCATCCCTGGGAGGAAGTCATCCAGTGCCCCAAACATCATGCAAAAAGGCATCTGAGCCAAACACTGTCCATATAGTATGGTCTGAATGTGTGTCTGGATGTTTACCAGCATCTTGGGGACTATGGTGGAGGAAAAGCAAGCATCAGCAAAAGACAGGTTGGCCAGGGAAAAGTACATAGGGTTGTGCAGGCGTGGCTCAGAACTGATGGCCAGGACGATGAGCAAGTTCCCCAACACAGTGACCAGGTACATGCCCAGGAAGATGCCAAAGAGGAGAGGCTGCTGCTCTGGCTGCTCAGAAAGACCCAAGAGGAAAAATTCGGACACACTGGACTGGTTACTTTTCTCCATTCTTCAACTCTTGAAAAATAGAACATATCAGAACCTGTAGAAACAGTGGTACTTGTAGCCCTCTTCAATTCACAAGTGCCTATATAGTTGAAATCCGTGAACCTTCCTTCCAAGTTCTGCCAGTGTTCCTAACAGCTCACCTAGGCAGTGAGAGCAAGTGGGAAAAAGGATTAAAACACAAAAGCAAGATGATGGGTATTGGAGAGATGAATTTCAAATCTCTTTTATTCTTGCTGTATATTCAATAACACCCACATTCCCTGGCTTCCAGGTCCTCAGCTCACCTAACACACTGGCAATAAGAGTTGCCATTTTGAACTGTAAGTGGACAGTTTATAATGAAGCATCTAACTGAATACTCACACATTTCACAAAGGAGTTTTCAAAGCTCAGTAAAATCAAGTCACTTGTGCAAAATCACAAAGAAGGTAGTAAATACAAATTATATGTTGTGATGCAGCCACCTCTATAAAAACTTTCTCAGCAGAGGCAGACATAGGTGACTGACTTTGTAACAGAATAGTTCCCACTGCTTATCTCAGGAAGGGCTTGAGAGATGCATGTAGGAAGCATGAACACATACTGGGATCTTTGTAGGACTCAAAGGGAAAGTATAACCCTAACCCTTACTTAGAGTACTCATCAGAGTTTTGTGATCTAACCAGCTTTCATTATCAAAGGAACCCACCCTGTTACTGCAGTTCTTCCTTTTGGTCTCAAAGGCTCAGAGGTCTTCTTAGTCTACAATGAATGAGAAGGTTAAGAGGACCCAGGACTGCAGGTGGCATGGGATCAGATAGAAAGCAGTTACCTAGATTTCAGAGATGGATGCCACATGTTCTTTGTGCACATTGTCACGGGACTATTTCTAGGTTCTGGGCCTCTGGAGTATGATCTCCTGGCTGCTCCTCAGAGGCAAAGAAGTAATTGCTCTAACTTCACACTTTGATGCCCTGCACTCAGCTCTCAACAAGGGAGTATGTGAGAAGGAAGGTAGGAATGTATGGTGTTTCTACATTTGACAAGCTTATCCTTGGAGATAGGTGCGTACCTCTATTCTAATGTTCGCTCCGGGGATTTCCTGGGGAAGCCAGATAATCTGCCAGAAGAAAATCAGAACAGCAGGTGAAATACAGTGAGCTTTGATTTCAAACTTGGCCAAAAAGACATCCAGCCTGGGCTACCTTGGGGTGGGCTGTTTGACTTCTCTGAGTCCTTGGGTTCAAGTTCTTGCTAAGATGGTGATTAACTTAATTTCTGACTCTCATCTACTAAAATGGTGTGAGAGAAACTGAGGTAAACAAAAAATCTAGCAAATCACAAAAATGATATCAACAAGTGAGAAGAAAGCAGTTATAAACTGGAATGTGATATGGGTACAGGAGAAATAACTGAGACTTGGCATTGCTTCCTTGTGAGAGGATATTGGGGGAGCACACTGAAGTATTCTCTTGCCTCCTTTCTGCTTTGTCTTCAGTAATCATGGCCTCCCCCTTGCTGTAGAAATGGGTGACAGGTTCATACTTCTACACAAAAGTCCTTTGTGTAGAAGATGAAGTTTGGGAAATAATAAAAGACGTGAGAAGACCATAAAGATGGCTGATCTTTAGAGTCAACACAAGCAGGAAATGAAGGCTAACATGGTTCTCAATGACATAGTTAAACATTGAAAAAGGGCATCCACACAGAGTCAATCTTAGAGGCTATTCTATTCACAAAGATTCAGGGGCTATTCTTTTTTTCTTTCAATTGATAGATCAGTTTATTTATTTATTTAGTCTGTTGGCATTTAAGGATATCTGAATCAAAGAAATAGGTATTTGATAGGGTAGCAAGAACAGTTTCTTTCTTTTTTTTTTTTTTTTTTTGTAGTTTTTGGCTGGGGCTGGGTTTGAACCTGCCACCTCAGGCATATGGGGCCGGCGCCCTACTCCTTTGAGCTGCCCAAGAACAGTTTCATATTACTCACATCACCCCAAACAGCATGGCATGCAGAAAGACACCATCCACTTGGGAGAAAGAGAGGGAAATAAGCATATGCTTCTACCTTAGAGTCCAACATTGGGCCTGCTACAGTAAAACCCAGCACTAGGCAGACTCCCATGGCCCCTGACCCTAAGCTGGTACCATGGAACTGAGCTGCCAGACTTGCCTTGGTACCAGGAGAGAACCTGTAACCCCTGCCAAATGAACTTGATCTGCAGTTCATATCACCACTGACCAACTACAATAGCTTTGAGCTCCAGACAAAGCATACTGGCAGGCAAGCCTCAGCGGCCACAAGCTTCAATCATATGCCAGTGATAAATTTTAACTTTTAATAATAAGTTAATGCTATATGTTATGCATTCATGATATATATTTTATTTATTTATTTACTTATTTATTTTATTTATTTATTTTTAGTGGTAAGATAGGATTTTATCAGACAGAAAGGAATACAGAAGGAGTACAAAGTACCAAAGCTTCTGGCAAAGGGGAAGACTCAAGTTGGAAATCTTCCCTCATGATATATCTTTTTCTTATTTTCTTATATTTCTATAAGAAATCTTCTATTTCTCATTTTCTTTTCTTTCTAGGCTATACATTTTGTGATTTTTTTCAACTTGTTGCAAACTCAAAAAATATTTTCCAATGTATGTATTGAAAAAATCTGAGTATAAATGGACCCACATGATTCAAATCCACATTGTTCAACGATCGACTGTATTGTGTTAAGAATTTTTGCATCTGTGTTAATCAGGTATATTAACCTGCAGTTTTCTTTTTGTTGTGTCTTTATCTGGTTTTTGTATTAGGTTAATGTTAGCTTTGAGGAATGAGTTTGGAGTATTTTTATCCTTTTCACTTTTTTGAATTATTTTGAGAAGAATAAATATTAGTCTTTCTTTAACATTTGGTAGAATTCAGTAGTGAAGTCATCAAGTCCCAGGTTTTTCTTTGATGGGAGACAAATAAGAAATAGCAAAAAGGTAAAATTAAGTACAATCACATTAGCATTACGTTAAATAAATATGGACTAAATGCTCTCAATAAAAGACAGAGATTGCCCGACTGAATTACATTCCCATGTGCACATGTACACACACATAACGCATACCATTTACAGAAAATAAATGTTGAATATAAAGATACAAAGAGGTTAGAGGTAAAGTATGGGAAAAAAAGTCATATACACTAATCATAAGAAGGCAAGTGTTACTTTTCTCTATCAATATTAGTTGAAATCGATTTTAAGACAAGGTAGAATACCAGAGATAAAGTAGGAAATTTCTCCATGATAAAAAGATCAACTAATAAAAAGGCAAAAATAATCCTAAATGTGTATGACCCTAATAAACGAGCTTCAAAACATAGAAAGCAAAATTTGACAACTAAAAGAATACAGAAAAATACTTAACTGGAGGTTTTAACATCTCTCTTGGTAACTTGGATAATAAGTAGACAAATGACTTTCCATTTACTTTTTCTACCTTTTCAATTCCTCCAAAATTCAGAAACCATTCGTGAGTATTCTTACAGCAATATGGTCATTTGTGTAAGCCCAATAAAATTCTGTCCTCTCTTTATAACACTATACAATAGGAAACATTAATTAGATTACAAAGGCTTTGACTGAGTGTCATATTTGAGAATGTGCCTAAAATGCCTAGTTCCAGCCTAATCATGAGTTAAGATTGTCCTTTTCCAGCAGGCCCAGGAACATTAAGACTATAAGTAAAATCTAAAGTCTGCCTTAATTTCATTTCCTGGCCTCAAGAGTTTTTTAAAATCTGAGATTCCTATGTGATTCAACATAGAGAGAAAAAGTTATGTTTCTAAAAAAAAAGCTATAGTACACCCCTTCTTAGATCATACCACTATGCATTGCTTTCAAGTTTTTGTTATAGACAAAACTATAGATTAGACTAAGCATTGAATATTCTTACATTGTTCCAATCCAACTTTTCTTCCAGAGAGATACTATAAAGGGGAGTTTCTCTATTCCTGAAGGCCTATGAGCTGAAACCAGGTAAATTTTAAAGAACAACTTTCATGCCTGAAGTATGGGCCGCATAGAATGTTCACCAAACCTCCCTGAGCCATAACCAGAGACATTCAAACTGCAAACAGGATAACAAGTCAATGTTTTGACACTGTAGACAGCTCTTCCCAATACCTTGGAACAAGACTGCATGTCATAATGAGATTCTTACCCACTCTTAATGCCTACTTTGTTTTATTTGACAGAATCATAGTGTAACTTAAATTCACAATCAGTAGCTTCCTCTGGTAACGTGACAGAAACTGACTTAAGAGATCCTGTAGTTGAATAACTTTGGCAACATCCCTTATAGAACAGATCATTACTCTCTGCTTTAATTCAACCCACTCATGGAATTGTAGGTAAACTTGAGCTATATTGTCTTTTGGTTAAATTAAAGAGTATCTGTGCTAGTGCTTATACTACACATTGTGCCCACGTAAATCCCTCTGGGAAAGTTGGGACCATATACACAAAATAAGAAAACAAGGCATCTGGTTACAAGATGTCTCACCTAATTCCCTATGGTCATTCAATTTATTCAATTGGTTGCCTTTAAGCCTAGGTTCATAGCTCAAAACTATTATACAAAATGAGATTATCATATTAATATTGATTTTACTGCATATTTTCCTTAATAGAATTTATGCCGGTTAATTGTTGGATATCTGCACAAGCATGACTCCTGACAGAATAGTGTTGACCCAGCACTTTGAGCCAATGCCTACAAAACAGACAAATTTGTATTGAATATGGATTTCAGGTAGACTTAGCAAAACCTGGACAAATGAAGCTGGGGAAGGCCACCAAGTGGGGGTTTTCAGACACAAATGTCTGATAACAAGAAATATCACAAAGACTGCAAAATCTATAGCCTTGCACAAAGGCCACTGTAAACTTACATACAGAAAAAAAAATGCTTCTGGGCAGCGCCTGTGGCTCAAAGGAGTAGGGCACTGGCCCCATATGCTGGAGGTGGCGGGTTCAAACCCAGCCCCAGCCAAAAACTGCAAAAAAAAAAAAAAAAAAAAAAAATGCTTCTAAGAGAACAACTACCCAGCAACTAACTGCTTGTCCCACCTCTGACTGACTCTGTCCTTGTTATTGATTCTTGTAGCTGAGGATAATTATCTCAAACAATAACATAATTCTCTTATTTTTTTCCTTGAAAACCTTTTCTTTTCCTTTACCTCCCTGTAAATACACATGTAGTTTACTATGGCATATGTATTCCCATTGCAATGCTCATTCCTCAATAAATATCATTTTCTTTTAGAGAACCTCTCTGTGATACAGGTTTATAAAATTTATTGAACACGAAAAAACAACAATAGCAAAGCACACGTTTCTTTCAACTACATCTGGAATACTCACTAAGATAGACTGTATACTTGACAGGTGAAGAATATGCTTTCATTTTTTCTCATGAAATAAATAAGAATGACTATATGCTGGGTCATACAAAAGCCTCAACAAACTTCATAGCATACTGATGCATAAAAGTATCAGACTCCAAACCTGGGGTCTGGCTTAAAGGCCATGTGAATTCTTGGCTTTGCATAGGACAGAATTCAATAGCAGGCTGACAGAGTTAAGCAAAAGGAAGTTGGCTGAAGTAATTAACAAAGAAATGGAAGGCTATTTCACAGGCAGAGCAGTTGGGTTATCTGGCTATCTTTCAGAGCAACATGGAGTAGCCCTTTGTGAGTTTCCTTTATACTTTTCATTTTATACTTTAAAAAAATTATGTTTAGAGGAAAACAATTATTCATAAGATTTTTGTGAAAGAGGTAGAGAGACCTGGAACCAAGAGTACCTTCCCTTTTTAAACCATATAGAGTAACTTCTAAGAGTTGCATGGCATTTGTAAACTGTCATGGTGCCTGTGAGAGGTTTTCTTCAGCATGCTAATACATTGTAACTACAGCAAGATAATGGCATTACAACTGCCATCTTGGTTGGTTGTTTTGCACCAATTTCTCCAATACCTTCTGTTTTATCAGAGACTTTGGTTTGAGTCTTATGACTCTTTATTGAGCAGGGTATGTTAGTTCCCTATCTTAATGCAATATAATCTTTGAAAACAATGGAGTTAAAATAAGAAAACATAATGAAAATGATAATCAGAACATTGCCAATTATTATAAAGCCATGCATTTCTAAATACCCCATGAATCAAACAACAAATATCAGTGAAAATTAGAAAATATTAAAATTGATGCTAAAACTAAATATATTATACAACTACAGTAATATATTATAAAACTACAATATAGCAAAATTTGTGAGATGCAACTAAAAGAGTGTGTCAAAGAAATTTCTATCTCTAAGAGCATACAATAGGGAAAAGGGGTGAAAAAGTAATGGTGTCTACTTCTAAGTTAAGTAGTTAAAAAAAAAGAAAAAGAAAAAACTAATAAGGAAAAATCTGAAAAGCAATGATATAGAAGTGGGTATGCAATAGAGAAAAATCAACCAAACCAAAATTTGATATTTAAAAAAAAATTACTAAAATTAACAAATTTCTACTACCAAGACTGAGAGAAGAAAAATAAAAAAGTCTGACAAACAAGACATCATCAAAGATAATAAAGACATTAAAAGGATAATAAATGATTTTAGTGTGCAAGATAGTGTGGTATTTGCATGAAAATAGGCATTAGAACAATGAAAGATTAGAGTTTAATCAAAGACCCACATTTATCTGGTTAATTAGGAAAAAAGGATTTTTTCTTATGTGAAATCTAATTACAAAATATAGGGTTTTTAAGAAAAATGTTAATATCTTCACATTCTTGAGTGAAATATATTTCATAAATAAGGCACAATTTCCTAAAATCACCATGAAATAAATAATGTGTAATTGGATTTTATCTAAATTGAAATCTTCAGTTCATCAGAAGGCAACATTAGAAAAACATAAAATTGAGCCACTGACTGGGAGAAAATATTCGTGATACATAAAGCTGGTAAAAGATTCATATATGCAGTATGTGAACTAAAATTTTCTATTAATCATTGCCAGAAGACAATTAACCAGTCCAATAAAAATGGGTACACACTTTCATAAAAAAGATGTCTAAATGACCCATAAGCACATAAAAAGTTGTTCAATGTCATTAGTCAATGGGAAAATGCAAATTAAAACTACAATGAGATACTGCTTCATATACCCTAGGGTGGCAAAATGTTAGGTAAGTTTTCTATCAAGAGAATATTTTGTTTTCTGAATTACTTACCTGAAGAAACCAAAGTCCAAACAGGATATACAATGTCACAGGCCAGTTAATGTAGACTTTGAGGACTGGGATTGGCAAGCAAAACTATTTTTCCCACAATGAATACTTTAGAGACTGGTGTTCCCATTTGTCTCTACAAAACTTCTGGCAGGAAGCTCTGGGGATTGTGCCAGAAACTGCATGCAGATAGCTTCTCTTTCCCTGGGTTTCTAATCAGTCTGGCTGACTCGGGATCCAGGATGACCTGCTCACACTTCTCCTTCCTTGGAGCAGATGAGGGTTCCATGTCCCAGGAGTCCCTTCTGCTTTGAACACAGAGGAAAATGCTGTCTTTTCCTCTGGCCCTCAAATACAGCTTCTCCACTCTTGATAAGCGAGAACAAGGAGCAGAAGAGTCAAACCTCTACCTTAACATGAATAAATGAGGACCTCTTCTTGTCCCGACTCAGGACTGACTGGTAAGTCATTGGTCACACTTCTCATTTTTCAGTCAGTCAGGACAAGCAGAACCTTAGTCCATTGGAAATAGTTTCAGGAACACTGTTTTTGATATTAGCTGTACTGTTGATCTTGGACATATTTCAGCAGCCCTTTAAGATTCTGTTTTCTCATTCATAAAATAAGGGAATTTTATTAGATGATTTAATATTTTCTAATCCCTGGAAGGTAGAGTGGCTAGATAGGTAGGTTTGATTCAGAGTTCTATTTTATTTTTAATCTTAATCCCTAGTTCCCGAAGCCAGTTTCCTGAAATTTTCATACACCCCTGAGAGATACTTAACAGTTACATGGAGTATGTCAGGCCAAGGTGGCTACATTTTCAAATGTGGAAAAGCAATAGTTGGAGGAACATTTATCAAAGGGAAGGGTCACAAAGGAGAAGATTCAGACCTACAAGCAGAAGTGTTCATATTATATTTGAACCCCAAGCATTAATTTTCCCAGCATTCTTTTTAAATTAAAACAAAATTGCATTTAGTTCAAATGTAAAATACTAACAAATAATTCACTCAGTACTTGTATACACATGCAATTGATTAGACTTACTTATTAGCATCCAGCTATACTTTTTTTTTTTTTTAATTTTTTTATTAAATCATAAGTGTATACAATGATATGATTATGGGGCATCATACACTCACTTCATAAACCATTTGACACATTTTTATCCCAGTGGTTAACATAGCCTTTCTGGCGTTATCTCAGTTACTGTGCCAAAACATTTATATTCTACATTTACCAAGTTTCGCAAATACCCCTGTAATATGCACCACAGGTGTGATCCCACCGATTCCCCTCCCTCTACCCACCCCCCCCTTTCCCACTTCCCCCTATTGTTAAGTTGTAGTTGGGTTATAGCTTTCATGTGAGAGTCCCAAATTAGTTTCATAGTAGGGCTGTATACATTGGATATTTTTTCTTCCATTCTTGGGATACTTTACTAAGAAGAATATGTTCCAGCTCCATCCATGTAAACATGAAAGAGGTAAAGTCTCCATCTTTCTTTAAGGCTGCATAGTATTCCATGGTATACATATACCACAATTTATTAATCCATTCGTGGATCGATGGGCACTTCGGCTTTTTCCATGACTTAGCAATTATGAATTGGGCTGCAATAAACATTCTGGTACAAATATCTTTGTTATGTTGTGATTTTTGGTCTTCTGGGTATATGCCCAGCAGAGGAATTACAGGATTGAATGGCAGATCTATTTTTAGATCTCTGAGTGTTCTCCATATATCCCTCCAAAAGGAATGTATTAATTTGCATTCCCACCAGCAGTGCAGAAGTGTTCCCTTTTCTCCGCATCCACGCCAACATCTCTGGTCTTGAGATTTTGTGATATAGGCTAGTCTCATTGGAGTTAGATGATATCTCAAAGTAGTTTTGATTTGCATTTCTCTGATGATTAAAGATGATGAGCATTTTTTCATATGTCTGAAGGCCGTGCGCCTGTCTTCTTCAGAGAAGTTTCTCTTCAAATCCCTTGCCCAGCCTGCGATGGGATCCCTTGTTTTTTTCTTGCTGATGCGTTTGAGTTCTCTGTGGATTCTGGTTATTAAACCTTTGTCAGAGTTATACCCTGCAAATATTTTCTCCCATTCTGAGGGCTGTCTGCTTGCTCTGCTTACTGTGTTCTTAGCTGTGCAGAAGCTTTTTAGTTTGATCAAGTCCCAGTAGTGTATTTTTGAAGCTGCTTCAATTGCCCGGGGGGTTCTCCTCATGAAATACTCACCCAGACCAATTTCTTCAAGGGTTTTCCCTGCATTCTCCTCTAGTATTTTTATAGTTTCATGTCTTAAGTTTAAATCTTTAATCCAATGAGAGTCTATCTTAGTTAATGGTGAAAGGTGTGGGTCTAATTTCAGTCTTCTGCAGGTTGCCAGCCAGTTCACCCAGCACCATTTGTTAAATAGGGAATCTTTTCCCCACTGAATGTTTTTAATTGGCTTGTCAAAAATCAAATAGCGGTAAGTAGCTGGATTCATCTCTTGGTTCTCTATTCTATTCCAGATATCTACTTCTCTGTTTTTGTGCCAATACCATGCTGTTTTGATCACTATCGATTTGTAGTAAAGTCTGAGGTCTGGTAGTGTGATTCCTCCTGTTTTGTTTTTATTTCTGAGTAATGTCTTGGCTATTCGAGGTTTTTTCTGATTCCATATAAAACGAAGTAATGTTTTTTCAAGATCTTTAAAATATGACAGTGGAGCTTTAATAGGGAGTGCATTGAAAGTATATATTGCTTTGGGTAGTATGGACATTTTGATAATGTTGATTCTTCCTAGCCATGAGCATGGTATGTTTTTCCATTTGTTAACATTTTCAGCTATTTCTTTTCTTAGAGTTTCATAGTTCTCTTTATAGAGATCTTTCACGTCTTTTGTTAGGTAAATTCCCAAATATTTCATCTTCTTTGGCACTACTGTGAATGGGATAGAGTCCTTAACTGCTTTTTCAATTTGACTGTTGTTGGTGTATATAAAGGCTACCGATTTATGGATGTTGATTTTGTAACCTGAGACGCTGCTGTATTCCTTGATCACTTCTAGGAGTTTTGTAGTAGAGTCCCTAGTGTTTTCCAGATACACAATCATATCATCTGCGAAGAGTGAGAGTTTGATCTCTTCTGACCCTATATGGATACCCTTGATCGCCTTTTCTTCCCTAATTGCGGTGGCTAAAACTTCCATTACAATGTTGAAAAGCAATGGAGACAATGGGCAGCCTTGTCTGGTTCCTGATCTGAGTGGAAATGATTCCAATTTAACTCCATTCAATATGATATTGGCTGTGGGTTTGCTGTAGATAGCCTCTATCAGTTTAAGAAAAGTCCCTTCTAGACCAATTTTCTTGAGTGTTCTGATCATGAAGGGATGCTGGATATTATCAAAAGCTTTTTCTGCATCAATTGAGAGAATCATATGGTCTTTGTTTTTTAATTTGTTTATGTGCTGAATTACATTTATAGATTTACGTATATTGAACCAGCCTTGAGACCCTGGGATAAAACCAACTTGGTCATGATGTATAATTTGTTTGATGTGTTGCTGGATTCTGTTTGTTAGGATCTTGTTGAATATTTTTGCATCTATATTCATTAGTGATATTGGTCTATAATTTTCTTTTCTTGTTGGGTCTTTTCCTGGTTTGGGGATCAGGGTGATATTTGCTTCATAGAACGTGTTGGGTAGTCTTCCTTCTTTTTCTACATTTTGGAACAGGTTGAGTAATATAGGTACTAATTCCTCTTTAAAGGTTTGGTAGAATTCTGACGTGAAACCATCTGGTCCCGGGCTTTTCTTTTTAGGGAGGTTTTGTATAGTTGATGCTATTTCTGAACTTGTTATGGGTCTGTTCAACATTTCCACTTGATTCTGATTAAGTCTTGGAAGGTGGCGTGCTTCCAAGTATCGGTCTATTTCCTTCAGATTTTCATATTTCTGAGAATAAAGTTTCTTGTAATATTCATTAAGGATTTTTTGGATTTCTGATGAGTCTGTGGTTATTTTGTCTTTGTTGTTTCTGATTGATGATATTAGAGATTTTACTCTTTTTTTCCTGATTAGGTTGGCCAGAGGTTTATCTATTTTATTGACCTTTTCAAAAAACCAGCTTTTTGATTTATTGATCTGTTGTATTATTCTTTTGTTTTCAATTTCATTTAATTCTGCTCTAATTTTGGTTATTTCTTTTCTTCTACTGGGTTTGGGGTTGGAATGTTCTTCCTTTTCCAGTTGCGTGAGATGTCCCATTAAGTTGTTAACTTCCTCTCTTTCTGTTCTCTTGAGGAAGGCTTGCAGTGCTATAAATTTCCCTCTTAGAACTGCCTTTGCAGTGTCCCAGAGGTTCTGATAGCTTGTGTCTTCATTGTCATTTTGTTCCAAAAAATTGGTGATTTCTTTCTTAATCTCATCTCTGACCCAGCTATCATTCAGCATAAGGTTATTTAACTTCCATGTTTTTGTATGGGTATGCAGATTCCTGTTGTTACTCAATTCAAGTTTTATTCCATGATGGTCCGAGAAGATGCATGGAATAATTTCTATTCCTTTAAATTTACTGAGGTTAGACTTGTGACCTAAAATGTGATCAATTTTGGAGTAAGTTCCGTGGGCTGATGAGAAGTATGTGTATTCAGTTTTGTTGGGATGAAATGTTCTGTAGATGTCTGCTAAATCTAAATACTGGATGGTTAGGTTTAAATCTAAGATTTCTTTGCTCAGCTTCTTTCTGGAGGATCGATCCAACACTGCCAAGGGAGTGTTGAAATCTCCAACGATTATGGAGCTGGAGGAAATCAAGTTACTCATGTCTGTTAGAGTTTCTCTTATAAATTGAGGTGCATTCTGGTTGGGTGCATAGATATTAATAATTGAGATCTCGTCATATTGAGTATTACCCTTAACAAATATGAAGTGACCATTCTTGTCCTTCCTTACTTTTGATGGTTTAAAGCCTACTGTATCTGCAAATAAAATTGCAACACCTGCTTTTTTCTGATTACCATTTGCCTGAAATATGGATGACCATCCTTTCACCCTGAGTCTGTATTTGTCTTTTAAGTTGAGATGTGACTCTTGTATGCAACAAATATCTGGCTTAAGTTTTTGTATCCAGTCAGCTAACCTATGCCTCTTTAGAGGACAGTTTAAGCCATTCACATTGATGGAGAGTAAGGATAAGTCTGGTGGAATTTTGGGTATCGAGTTTTTCAAAGGTCCAGTGGACATTTTTAATCCTTTCGCCAGTGTGGAAGTTGGAGTTTGATCCGAAGTTTCTGAGTGAGTTTACTTTTGTGGTATAGGATTGGGTTGGTCATTGTGGAGGATAGGTCTGAGAACATCCTGAAGAGCTGGTTTACTTATGGCAAATTTTTTCAACATATGAATGTCATTGAAGTATTTAATTTCTCCATCATAGATGAAACTCAGTTTAGCTGGATACAAGATCCTGGGTTGAAAGTTTTTTTGCTTTAGGAGATTAAAAGTTGATGACCAGCCTCTTCTTGCTTGAAAAGTTTCAGCAGAGAGATCTGCAGTTATTCTAATATTCTTACCTTTGTACGTTATAGTTTTCTTTCGCCGGGCTGCTTTGAGAATCTTCTCTTTCATGTTAACTTTAGTGAAGCTAATTATGATATGTCTGGGAGATGGCTTTTTGGGGTTGAATCGTGCTGGGGTTCTGAAGCTGTCTGCTATCTGGATTTCAGATTCTCTAGGCATGTCTGGAAAATTTTCTTTCATAATTTCATGTAGAAGGGCTTCTGTGCCCTTGGCTGCCACATCATCAGCCTCCGAAATTCCTATAACCCTTATGTTATGTTTTTTCGAATTATCTGAGAGCTCTCTGAGTGAGTGATCCGTTTTTGCTCTCCATTTCTCTTCCTCTTTGAGAGATTGGGAGCGTTCGAAGACTTTATCTTCAATGTCAGAAATCCTTTCTTCTGCTTGCTCCATTCTGTTACTGAGGGATTCTACTGTATTTTTCATATCTTTGAGGGCTGTAAGTTCTTGTTTCAGTGTGTCTAAGTCTTTGGTGGTTTTGTCTTTAAATTCGTTAAATTCTTGAGACAACTTTTGAATTTCTCCTCGAATTCCTAATTCCATTTTATTAATCTTGTCTGCAAACCAAATTCTGAATTCGACTTCTGACATCTCAGCCAGTTGTTTATGAATGGGATCTTCAATCACATCTGCCGTATCTTTTCTTGGGGGGGTTGATCTATTCTGGTTATTCATGTTACCAGAGTTTTTCCGCTGATTCCGCCCCATGGTTTACTCCCTTTGGTTTTTCCCCTGGGGTTTTATCGAGGGCCCGTACAGTGTTGTGGCCTGAGAAACTGGGGCCCTGTCTGGTGTGGTGGAGCAAAGTGGTTCTGTCTTGTTTTCAGCTGGTTTCTGTTCGATCCTATTGCAACTTCTACTCTGGCTTGAAGTCTCAGCTGTGTGAAAAAATCAGCAATTAAGTCACCCCGCCTGCCCACCTCTGGCCCCAGTTGGAAAAGGAGAATCAAACCTTCCTACAATCGCACACCCAGGGCACCACCTGAAAAGTCCTCAGTCTATTAGCCCAGTTCAAAAGGTCCGAATCAACTGTCTCAATCGGCACTTGTCTCAGGTGGAAGGGTTCAAGAGGTCTCTGGGAACTGGATCACAGGGGCCTGGTGACTCCTCTGAGACAGCTCACCCCAGTGCAGCGTGGAGTCAGGAGGAGCCACCCCGCAAACAGAGCAGTCTGGGAAGGTTGACGTCTCCTTCCCCACTTTGCCCCTCCGTCGGACCCAGTCACTGGTATCTCTGCAGATGGCTAACCCAGTTGCCTGCAGTGAACAGACACTCCAGGGGTTTGCACCTGCCTGAATCGCGAGGAAGTCTGCCAGGCCCCCGCAGACTGCCGCTATCTAGCAGGAGGAGATGGGGCCTGACATCTTTGAGTGTTTGATGCAGGTGTTGGGAAGGAGGTGTTCACTCAGGCTTAGCCCCGTCCCTGATGGATGCTGCTAACAGAACAGAACAGAACAGACAACTTTGTGAGGTTCTGTCTCTGTTCCTGTCATCGCCTACAGGAGACGGGCTGTTTTGAGTTCAAACGTCTTTGCTGCTGGAGAATTGCGTCTGAACACCTCTCTGGGTCGGCCCCGCCCTGGAGGCTTCTGGGTTTGTGAGCCGTGACACCGGTGGCCTCCTCTGGTTGCCCAGGGAGACAGGGGGTGTGGCCTCAGAATATCCAGAAGTGAGCGTTCTGCCGTTAAAGGAAAAACGGCTGTTGATCTACCTCCAGGGAACTGCTGCTCTGGTGTGGGCACTCAGGCGACCCTTTTCTCCTCTGTCCCGCGCACCAGAGTCAGCACTGAGCGGCTGCAGTTTGTGCTGGGTCCACACCCCTTAAGAGATCCCCCAAGAATCAGAACTCTTGGGGGATGGGCCCCCAGACCCGGATTGGGAGTGGGGCGGGGGGAAGCTAGAGTTTCATTCAGTTTCACGCAATACTACGGTCCGGGGAGGGCTCCTGCACTGCACCGCAGGGAAGTGCCACCAAGGCTTGATTTCCCCTCAGCGGAGTGCCCTCTCCTTGCTCACGTGTCCCAGAGTCAGCGCTGACCTGACGCAGCTCAGGCACTGTGCACTCCCCTCGAGAAATCACCCAAGGAGCCGAACTCCTGGGGGATAGGCCCTCAGACCCCGAGTGAGAGTAGGGGTTCTCAGCTCTCAGCAGGGAGGCCAGAGTCTTATTCAGTCTTGGGCCCCGTATGCCCGGGGAGAGTTGGTGCACTGCACCGCAGGGAAGTGCCGCGAGGCGTGACTCCCCCTCAGCCCGGTGCCCTCTCCTTACTCGCGGGCCTCAGAGTCAATGCTACCAGTCGCAACTCGGGGACTGTCCACTCCCCTTGAGAAATCACCCAAGGATCCGAAGTCCTGGGGGACAGGCCTCCAGACCTCAGTGGGCGGGAGGGGAGCGCCGGGGATTCAGGGTTGCCGGCAAAGGATTCCCAAAGTTTTATTCAGCCCTATGTCCGGCAGGAGAACGCCACGGCACCCCAGTAGGGGAGGTAGGTCCAGTTTTTAGAAGGTCTTTCCCGTGGAGTGTAGTGGGAGGGCCTTTAATTTCTGCCCGCTTGTTAAATTGTGGGGCTCCAGAGCCGGTCTCATGGGGGAGGGGGACTCCCGTCCGCTTGGTGGTGGATTTTGTACCTTTTGTTTGCGTCCTTGTGATCACAACTTGCCTCAGCGGTGTTGATGTGCGTTCTTCAGCCTTCTCTCTTGGTGAGGCTCAAGTCCACCAGGATACTTACTAAATTCCTGTCCCTTAACTCTCCTTCTGGACGGGAGCCTTTGTTGAAAGCTGGCTTCAGTCCGCCATCTTGTCTCCCTCCTATACTTTTTTCTCATTTTCACAATTTTGAATCTATTCTATATATTGGAAACTAAGATCTTCATTAAGGGTTATCTATTTTTTTAACTATCTCTACAAGTAAAAGGCAATGCTCGTAACTAAATAATTACACCATACAGTTTTATCATAGCTTAAAAATTATTTTACTGCCCGTCTATCTACTATTTTATTCAATAGATGATTATCAAGAACATAATAAAAAAAACCAATATGAATAAAAATGAGTCCCTGTCAATAAAGTACACATAGTCTAATGGGAATAGTCCCTAGTTATAAGGTTCTAAGGTCAACTGCTCTAGCAGAGAGCCAGATAAAGGGACAAAGGAGGGCTGAGCTTAAAATAATGAACTCTGACAGGAGAATGTAACATCTTCCCTGAAATTGACACCTAGGCTCTGTGAGGAGGAGGAAAGAGGCATCCGGGAAGGTGGAACAGCAGTAGCAAATCATGGAGTCAGGAAGATGAGTTGTTTGGGGACCATGAGCGGCTTCATGAGTAGAAAAGTGAGGTAATCTGGCACAAGGGGAAAGTGTCATGGGTACATGGATGGAGACAGAATCATCAAGGGCTGATTATGTCATGATAAGAAATAGCTTGGACAACTTCTTAATGGCAGTGAGGAGACTCTCAACAGATGTATCATAAATTCAGTTATCACAGAGAGGGAAACTGAGGTTCAGAGAAGTGAAGTTTTTCAAACCCATATTCTTAAGCTTGATGCAGAAAGTGAATTTTTTCTTAAAGCAAACTAAAGGGTTTTTTCTCTTTACTTTATTCAACCTAAATATTCTCCTCAGAAAATAATAAATGAGTTCAATGCAGTGTTTTTAAAGCTTATCGATACGGTGAAAATGAATTTGTGAGGGGCAGTGTAAGAAATGCTCCCTGAGTGGTTGTGATACACATTTATAGCTTAGACCCACCAGCCAGGGTGTTAGAGTGTCAGTCATAATAATAAAATAGAAACCAAAGGACAGATTTTTTTCTCAATAGTCAATTATACTCCCATTTTTTTAGTTCACTTGCCCAAAATATCATAAGAATTAGGAAAATATTAATTAATTTTTATACATTTTTCATTTGAAATCAATGCAGGTGGGTTACACGTTTTAGAATACATAAAAAGATGCCTAAAAGTGTATATTCTTTGAGCAAGAACAAGCACAAACCGGAGCAAATGAGTTTGCTCATTTCTAATTCTTACTATAAAAGTGATAAAATTGAATGAATGTAACAAAATATATTACTACATCCTGCTATTTGCTTCTTTTCTGAATTTGGCTGCAATTAGGGTAAGAGGAGATAGATACCAGAAAGAAAGGTGCCTTGGGCTTTCAAGATAGCTCCACCTCAGATTAGAAATCATGGTTCTACTTCCATCCAGGTTAATACGAAGGATGTAAAGTCTCCATTTTTTTTAATGGCTGAATAGTATTCCATGGTATACATATACCACAGCTTGTTATTCTTAGTAAAGCATCACAAGAATGGAGAAGCATGAATCCTATGTACTCAATTTTGATATGAGGACAATTAATGACAATTAAGGTTATGGGGGGGAAGCAGAAAGAGGGAAGGAGGGAGGGGGGGTGGGGCCTTGGTATGTGTCACACTTTATGGGGGCAAGACATGATTGCAAGAGGGACTTTACCTAACAATTGCAATCAGTGTAACCTGGCTTATTGTACCCTCAATGAATCCCCAACAATAAAAAAAAAGAAAAAAGGAAATCATGGTTCGAACTCATTAGCTTTGCAAGTATAGAACTGGACCTTGTCCAGACATTGGATCAGACCAAAGAAGACTGACTCACATCAGTCACAAAAGATTGAAGCCAAAATAAGCCAAAAATATTCACATCCTCATTTGCTCTATGAAAACTACAAATGCCAAATTGAATGGATGTTGAAATTCCCTAGGCTTGGCACCTGTGGCTCAAGTGGCTAAGGTGCCAGCCACATACACCTGAGCTGGCAGGTTCAAATCCAGCCCCGGCCCACCAAACAACAATGACAGCTACAACCAAAAAATTGCTGGGCGTTGTGGCGGGCACCTGTAGTCCCAGCTACTTGGGAGGCAGAGGCAGGAGAATTGCTTGAGCCCAGAAGTTGGAGGTTGCTGTGAGCTGTGATGCCACAGCACTCTACTCAGGGCAACAGCTTGAGGCTCTGTCTCAAAAAAAAAAAAAAAAAGAAAGAAAGAAAGAAAAAAAGAAATTCCCTGATAGTGAATTCTCTTTTTGTGGAAAATATACATGAGGCTGATGAACCTGAGTCAGAAAACAATTCAGTGAGGATTGAAAGGGCAGCACAACAGAGTGTTAAGAACTTAGGCTTTTGACTTAGACAAAATTCACACTCCGATTTCCACTTGTGTGGACTTAAGAAAGTTATGTCACCACTCTAATCTCAGCTTCTACAACTTCGAATAAAGAAAGTCATGGTGCAGGTGCACAGGGTCATCACTTCAGGGAACCTGGTGCCTAGCAAAACCTAGTGCTTATCCAGTACCAGCTATTGCTACTTCAACTTTTTTCATAGAGTCAGAGCAAGGTCTGTGGATTAGGTAAACTTAATGTCCAGTATTATCTAGTTATGAGAATCTAGTATAGCCTCATTGTGTCTGCTAAGGAATAAAAAAGATATGCAAGTCCTGAATCATGGTGTTCTCTTCTCTGAGCAGAGCTAGAGACAAGCTAAGGTGTGGCTTTGGAGGAACATTATGAATTTGATGCCTTCTACATAGTATTTAGAAAATATATAAATCTAATAAATCAATAAATATAATAAGGCCATTTTAGAGCAAAGAAGAATTTAAGAGCTGGAATAGATACTCTAAAACTTAGGTTTTTAAATTTAAGGGGCAGAAGAAGGGGAGCCAGGCTGAGTGGAGAAGCACCTGTGGGGAGCATCAAGGTTGTCAGAGGGAAAGTGCTGACAACGTAATTCCCAGGTACGGGGGACAGTATTTTATGTATGTTTTACATCTTTTCTTAGAGAAAACTGGAAACATTACTCCAAAATAGATTATGATGAAAAAGTCTTTCATTTTTTTTTTTACTTTTTTATTTCACAGCTAATCTTTTTTTTATTATTAGTATTAGATCATAGCTGTGTACAGTAATACGATCATGGGGCACCATACACTGGTTTTATAAACAGTTCGACACATTTTCATCATACTGGTTAACATAGCATTCCTGGCATTTTCTTAGTTATTGTGTTAAGACAATCATATTCTGCATTCACTAAGTTTCACATGTACCCTTGTAAGATGCACCACAGGTGTAATCACACCAATCACCCTCCCTCTGCTCAACCTCCTCCCTCCCTCCCCACCCTCTCCCTTTTCCCCATATTCCTAGGTTATAGCTGGGTTTTAGCTTTCCTATGAAAGCCATAAATTAGTTTCATGGTAGGGCTGAGTACATTGGATACTTTTTCTTCTATTCTTGAGATACTTTACTAAGAAGAATATGTTCCAGCTCCATCCATGTAAACATGAAAGATAAAGTCTCCATCTTTCTTTAAAGCTGCATAATATTCCATGGTGTACATATACCACAATTTATTGATCCATTCATGAATCGATGGGCACTTGGGCTTTTTCCATGACTTAGCAATTGTGAATTGGGCTGCAATAAACTTTCTGGTACAAATATCTTTGTTATAATGTGATTTTTGGTCTTCTGGGTATATACCTAGTAGAGGAATTACAAGGTTGAATCCAGATCTATTTTTAGATCACTAAGTGTTCTCCAAACATCTTTCCAAAAGGAATGTATTAATTTGCATTCCCACCAGCAGTGTAGAAGTGGTCCCTTTTCTCCACATCCACACCAACATCTCTGGTTTTGGGATTTTGTGATATGGGCTAATCTTACTGGCGTTAGATGGTATCTCAAGGTAGTTTTGATATGCATTTCTCTGATGATTAAAGATGATGAGCATTTTTTCATATGTCTATAAGCCATGTGCCTCTCTTCTTCAGAGAAGTTTCTCTTCAAGTCCCTTGCCCAGCCTGAGATGGGATCACTTGTTCTTTTCTTGCTTATACGTTTGAGTTCTCTGTGGATTCTGGTTATTAATCCTTTGTCGAAGACATAACCTGCAAATATCTTCTCCCATTCTGAGGGTTTGGGGTTGGAATGTTCTTCCTTTTCCAGTTGCTTGAGATGTCCCATTAAGTTGTTAACTTCCTCTCTTTCTGTTCTCTTGAGGAAGGCTTTCAGTGCTATAAATTTCCCTCTTACGACTGCCTTTACAGTATCCCAGAGGTTCTGATAATTCATGTCTTCATTGTCGTTTTGTTCTAAAAATTTGGCAATTTCCTTCTTGATCTCATCTCTGACCCAGCTATCATTCAACATAAGCTTATTTAACTTCCATGTTTTTGTATGAGTATGCAGGTTCCTGTTGTTACTGACTTCAACTTTTATTCCATGGTGGTCCGAGAGGATGGAAGGAATAATTTCTATTCCTTTAAATTTACTGAGGTTAGACTTGTGACCTAAGATGTGATCGATTTTGGTGTATGTTCTGTGGGCTGATGAGAAGTATGTGTATTCAGTTTTATTGGGATGAAATGTTCTGTAGATGTCTGCTAAATCCAAATGTTGGATGGTTAGGTTTAAATCTAAGTATTCTTTGCTCAGCTTCTTATTAGAGATCTATCCAACACTGCCAAAGGAGTGTTGAAATCTCTGCCTATTATGGAGCCGGAGGAAATCAAGTTGCTCATGTCTGTTAGTGTTTCTCTTATGAATTGAGGCGCATTCTGGTTGGGTGCATAAATATTCATAATTGAAATCTCATCGTATTGAGTATTAGCCTTAACAAATATGAAGTGACCATTTTTGTCCTTCCTTACTTTTGTTGGTTTAAAGCCTATTGTGTCTGCAAATAGAATTGCAATGCCTGCTTTTTTCTGGCTACCATTTGCCTGAAATATGGATGACCAACCTTTCACCCTCAGTCTATATTTATCTTTTAAGGTGAGATGTGACTCTTGTATGCAGCAAATATCTGGCCTAAGTTTTTGTATCCAGTCAGCTAACCTGTGCCTCTTTAGAGGACAGTTTAAGCCATTCACATTAATGGAGAATATTGATAAGTCTGGTGAAATTTTGGGTATGGAGTTTTTCGAAAGTCCAGTGGACATTTTTAATCCTTTTGCCACTGTGGAAATTGGAGTTTGATCAAAAGTTTCTGAATGAGTTTATTTTTGTGGTAGAGGATTGGGCTGGTTGTTATGGAGGATAGGTCTGAGAATATCCTGAAGAGCTGGTTTGGTTATGGCAAATTTCTTCAACATATGAATGTCATTGAAGTATTTAATTTCTCCAATGAATCCCCAACAATAAAAAAAAAAAAAGAAGTATTTAATTTCTCCATCATAAATGAAACTCAGTTTAGCTGCATACAGGATCCGGGGTTGAAAGTTATTAGTAAATGTTTTAGGGCATTAAAAGTTGGTGACTGTTCTCTTCTGGCTTGAAAAGTTTCAGCAGAGAGATCTGCAGCCAGTCTAATATTCTTCCCTTTGTAGGTAATGGATTTCTTACGTCTGGCTAGTTTCAGAATTTTCTCTTTCATATTTTCACTAGTGAAGTTAATTATAATATGCCTGGGGGATGTCTTATGCGGATTGAGTTGTGCTGGGTTTCTGAAGCTGTCTGCTATCTGAATTTCAGAATCTCTTGGCATGTCTGGAAAATTCTCTTTCATAATTTCATGGAGAAGGGTCTCTGTGCCTTGCAATGCCACTTCATCACTTTCAGGAATTCCAATGAGGTGTATATTAGCCTTCTTCAAATTATCCCAAAGCTCTCTGAATGATCTGTTTTTGCTCTCCATTTCTCTTCCTCTTTAACAGTTTGGGAGCGTTCAAAAGCTTTGTCTTCAATGTCAGAAATCCTTTCTTCTGCTTGCTCCACTCTGTTACTGAGGGATTCTACTGTATTTTTCAGATCTGGGAGGGCTGTAAATTCTTGCTTCAGCGCATTGAAATCTTTGGTGGTTTTGTCTTTAAATTCATTAAATTTTTGAGACAACTTTTGAATATCTGCTCGAATTTCTAATTCTGACTTTTGAATTGCTCTTTGAATTTCTAATTCCAAATTTTCCTCCATTAATCTTGTTTGCAATCCAAATTCTGAATTCGATTTCTGACATCTCAGCCAGCTGTTTATGAATGGGATCTTCAGTTACATCTGCCATATCTTTCCTTGGGGGTGTTGATCTTCTGGTTATTCATGCTACCAGAGTTTTTCTGCTGATTCTGCCCCATGATTATTTTACACTGTTCGACTTTTCCCCTGGAGCTTTGTTGAGGACCTGTACAATGGCTATGGCCTTAGAGTCTGGGGACCTATTTGATGTGGTGGGGCTAAGTGGTTCTGTCTTGTTTTCAGCTGGTCTCTGTTTGACCCTAGTGAAACAGTTACTCTGGGTTGAAGTTTCAGCTGTGGAGAAATACCAGCAATTAAGTCACCCCGCCTCCCGCAGGCAACTATTGGCAAAGGAAAAATCAAACCTTCCTACAACCACACACCCAGGGCATCACTTGTATAGTCCTCAGGTGATTGGCTCAGTTCAAAAGGTCCAAATCAATTCTATAAGTCAGCATCTGCCTCAGCTGTGAGAGTTTCAAAGATCTCTGGGAACTGGATTGCAAGGGTCTGGTGACAACTCAAATATGACTTGCTCCAGTGCTCCGTGAAGTCAAGAGGATCCACCCAGCCAATAGAGTAGTCTGGGAAGGTTGATGCCTACTTACCCACCTTGCACCTCTGTTACACCCAGTCACTGATAGCCCCTGCAGGGCTGTGACTCAGTTGCCTCCAGTAAGCAGATACTCCAGGTGTTTGTACCTGCCTGAGTCACAAGGAAATCTGTATCTGCTCAGCCAGGGCACTGCTCTCTGCCTTTATCCAGGAGAGGGTGGTGAGGCCTGGTAACCTTGGGCGCTTGATGGAGGCTGGCGGGTGTTCACTCAGTTCCAGCCCCACCACTGATTGATGTTACTGACAGAACAAAACAACTTTGTGGATTTTTGTTTCTTTCCCTACTAAATTCCTCTGCAGAAGAGAAACTGTTTTGAGTTCCCAGAACCTGTACCTCAGGTCCTGTCTTTACTCCTGCAGGTTTGTATTCGTAGCATGATTGGCTCTACCCTCCTGCCTTCCTTTGTCCATGGGCTGATGATACCCTGAGGGCCAGGTGTGTCTTAGGCTCAGTAAAGCAGTCCTCTGGGTCAGCCCCAGCCTGAGAAATTCCCGGGTCTGCACATGTGTTTTCTAGTCCCCGTGCTCCACCCAGGCCAGTACCGCCACAGGCAAACCCTTTAGTCATGGGGCCTGTGTTTCAGTCCCAGATCTGTTCCACGTTGGTTGCCATCTGAGAAGATGCCCAGCCTCCTCTGGTTGCCCAGGAAGACAGGGGTTGTGGCTTTGGAATCTCTGGGGGTGGGCCCTATTGTTGCCAAGAACGGCTGCTGCTCTGCACCTCAGGCACTGCTGCTCCAATGTGGCTCCCTCTCAGCCAACTGTCATCTCCTCACTCCTGTGCTGCAGAATCTGCACTAACCAGCTTCAGTCCAGACCCTGTCCACACACCTCGAGAAGTCACCCAAGTATCTGGACTCCTGGGGGACAGGCCTCCAGACCTCAGAGTGGGAGTGGAGGGGAGTGCTGGGAGCTCAGAATTGCGGGTCAAAACACCAAACTTATTGAGACCAAATGAGCAAATAAACAGATAAAAAGGCTACCAGATGCACAATCAATCAGAAACACATAGACATACAGACAACAACAACAACAACAAAAAACTACAATACAAATTATGATAATCATAGAATAATTGAGAAAAAGAAAAAAGGTAAAAAAAGTACAAAGAAAACGAACAAACAAAAACCCTCTAGAAATCTGATGTTAGCACTCTCAAAAACCATAAGAAGGGAAGAAGAGGAAAAGAGAAGGGAAAGAAAAAGAAAAAAAAGTAGTGTTCATAAGAGCATTAAAAAAGAAAGAAAAAATTAAAAATAGAAAAAATAAAAATAAAAAATGTATATATATTCTAATACTTATTTCATACAAATAAAAATTAATGATAGTTCCTCCAAGAAAATGATGAGAGAAAAGAAACAAAAGGCACCAACCACAAAAATATTATTCTTGTATATATGTAGAAATATACATCTATATATATGACGTAGGGATCAACTTTCCTAGGAATATATTTATAATGCAATATACTTTCTGGACACCAGGTGGTGCTGTGAGTGGTTCCCAGGCTTACACCTGATTCAGTTTATACTGTTACCACGGTAACCACCCTTCATGGCCTATTGCCATTTTGGAGTTTCTATAAAAGTTTTTTTACCTAATTGTTGTGCAACCTCAGCTGCTCTGTTTCAGACCGCTCTCCTATCCGACCTCCCAACTCAGTGCAGGAGTCCACGCTTCACAAATCTTTCCACTCTGCTCCCATGTTCTCCTGCAAACTGGCAACTGCAATCAGCTGTGGGGGAGGGGCTGGCTATTGCAGGGTCTCGCTGCCAGCAGCTGGATGCAGCACAAGGAAACCTTCTGCTCAGTTTATGTGGCTCAGGGTCTCACTTTTGAGTCTAGAAATTTGAGTCCAGCCATCCACCAGTTCACCGCACAGCCTGAACTGCCAGCCCACACCAGTATTCCCCACCAGGAATGGTCCAGTCTATTTAATCACTCCTGTTCTGGGGGAACGTGCCCCCCTTTTTGGAGAATTCAAAATGTCTGTTTCCTGGGCAGGATCTCTTCCCTTCAACTTTCCATTGGGTTGCTTAGTCCCTTGTGTCTCTGAGCAGGGCCCCTTAAGGGTCGCTAAACTCGGCTCAGGAATAAATTTTCATCAAATGGGTTTTGCCAGGAATTGCACGCTGTTGTCCTCCGTGAGGGAGGGGCCTGCCGGCCAGCACGGCCAAGCAGGGAAAATCTCTACAACAGAGTCCGTGGTTTTAAATTACACCGCAAATACAGTGATCCGCCAATTCATTGCACATCTCCAGCTGTCTGTCTACAGCAATAATCCACGTGTGTAAAGGTCCAGACCCCCCTTTCTCTCACCTGATGACTTGGGAGAGGTGGGCTACATGTCTGTCCTGTCCGCCATCATGCTCCGCCTTGAAAAAGTCTTTCTTAATAACATCTTTTTTTTTTTTTTAATTTGCACAGGATCAAAGTCATTTAAGTTTGTTTCCTACTTACTTGTCAGAGCTGCTTTTCAGAGATTACACCCTGGTCAACTCTGCATCTCCTAGAATCTCCATATTGGCTTTTAGACCATCAGTTAGATGAATTCAACCAATCACATCTATCACACTTAAAAGAAATCTTTCAATTACAAAGATGACATGTGATGGTAAACATTTGAGTAATACAGAAATTGACACCTACCACCCTTCAGCTCACATTCACTCCCCAGAAGTAAAATCCTTTGGCGTGTGTTCTTACGTAGAAACATTTCTATGTTTTATTTTTCTCAAAATGGCATTATAACTATACACACAGTTTTAGTATTTTACCTTTTGATTTATGTATGATTTACTTAATTATATTATTATTTAGTGAAAAGTGCTAGTGTCTATTGCTAGGATATGGACCCTGCAGCATGCCCTTTGACATGGTGGCTGACATGCACCATGGGGAAAGCTGAAATAGTTGGGAGGAGCCTTAGATATCAGGTCAAGAGCTGATACCAATCCGTAACTTCACAAATAGTCTGATCCAAGCAAATATTTTTAATGTGCACAATTATAAATCAAGCTTTGCCAAAGCAGAACTGTTTTTATTTATTTATTTATTTGATTTTTTTTTTGAGACAGAGTCTCATTATGTCACCCTCAGTAGAGTGCTGTGGTGTCGCAGCTCACAGCAACCTCAAACTCTTGGGCTTAAGCAATTCTCTTGCCTCAGCCTCCCAAGTAGCTGGGACTACAGGCACCTGCCACAACACCCAGCTATTTTTTGTTGCAGTTGTCCTTATTGTTTAGGTGGCCAGGGCTGGGTTAGAACCTGCCAACCTGGGTGTATGTGGCTGGCACCCTACCCACTGAACCACAGGCCCCACCCAGAATTGTTTTTAAAGCCACAGAGTTTTTTTAAACAGTGGTTTGAAGTATTTTCAACACAGCCTTCTTTTACTCTCTTGCTATTTATATTCTAATACTTATTTCATACAGAATTCCAGACATGTACAGAAGAAATCAGACCAGCATCTTTGAATTTCTTCTCACAGGCTTCTCTGAGCACCCAGAGCAGCAGCCTCTCCTGTTTGGACTCTTCCTGGCCATGTACCTGGTCACTGTGGTGGGGAACCTGCTCATCATCCTGGCCATTGGCTCTGACCCACACCTCCACACCCCCATGTACCTCTTCCTGGCCAACCTGTCCTTTTCTGACATTGGTTTTATCTCAACAATAATTCCCAAGATGCTGAATAACATTAACTCAGGAACTAAAGTGATTTCTTACAGTGGGTGTCTGACACAGCTCTACTTCTTTGGCCTATTTGCAGATCTGGACAACTTTCTCTTGGCTGTGATGGCACTTGACCGCCACGTGGCCATCAGTCAACCCCTGCATTACGCTGTGACCATGAACTCCCAACGCTGTGTCCTATTGGTGGCTGGGTCATGGGTAATCACTACCTTCCATGCCCTGGTACATACCCTCTTAGCGACTAGGCTTTCCTTCTGTGGTCCCAGTACCATCCACCACTTCTTCTGTGATCTAGTGCCACTCCTGAAGCTGGCCTGCTCCAGTACTTTAGTCAATGACCTGGTGCTCACCCTTGTGGCAGGAACACTGCTGATTATGCCCTTTGTCTGCATTCTTATGTCTTACTTTTACATTGCATTGGCCATTCTAAGGATTGATTCCCCGTGGGGTAAGCAAAGGGCCTTCTCCAGCTGCACCTCCCACCTGTCTGTAGTCTCTCTGTTCTATAGCACAGCTATTGGTGTCTATTTATGCCCTCCAGCATCTCACTCAGATGGCAAGGACAGAGTCTTCTCAGTAATGTATACAGTGGTGACCCCCATGTTGAACCCCTTCATCTATAGCCTGAGAAACAAGGATATGAAAGGGGCACTGGGAAAATTACTCAGAAAAAAAGCACACTAATACTCTCAGGACCTTATGGTCCTGACTTCTTCAGAACTGAGAGTTGAAAATCAGTCTTCTGATAGCCCAACTTTTGTAGCCTCCCTGAACCTAAAACTTCTTTGTTGTCAAGTTTACATGTTGAGATGGTGGGTTAACATCTGAGGACAGAGAGGAAGACAGTGATTTCAGTAACCTGCAATCATCTTCATGAAGTGTCCATGCTCTGAGTAGTTTACTATCCACTCTCAGAATGATACTTGCTTATTTTTATTAGATGCCTAAGAGAAGTCCACATGTGGGGGATTTATATACATATAAAGTGAAAACAGAAGCCTAAATTTTTGTTTAGCTCAAGTTGTAAAGGAACTATAGAAGATTTTTCTAGCTCAAGAATATAGGATTCATTACATATGGTACAATGAAATAAAAAGGAAATATTCTGATATTTTCTACTTGAATAGGCAATGTTCTATAGAAGAGGGCTTTATGGCTGGGCGTGATGCCTCATGCCTGTAATCCTAGCACTTCGGGAGGCTGAGGCAAGTGCGTGCTTGAGCTTAGGAGTTTGAGACCAGCCTAAGAAAGAGTGATACCCTTGTCTTAAAAATAAAAAACAAAACTACGTCTTAAAAAAATAAAATAAAATAAGAAGGGAGCTTTAACTGAAGTCCTGGGTTTCAGTACAGCCTTCATACACATTAATGAATTGCATGAAAGCTACAGAATTACTTAAGCACTCTGAGCCTTGGTTTCTGAATTTGTAAAACAATGTGATTGGACTATGTTAGTCTAAGGACCCCCACACACAAACACACACCCCAGTTCTAATAGTATTTAGAGTTATAGTGACAAGAACTCCACTTGAACTCATAAGTTACAAATTGGTACCCAAAGTCCACCACTTTCACATCATGTTACTTGAGACAATTTCCTTCTCTCTGAGTTTTAGTTTCTCTACCTGTGAAATTGGAAGAACAACTACCCTGTTTCCCCAAAAATAAGACAGTGTCTTATTTTAAGGTGCGCTAGGTCTTATTTTCAGGGGACATCTTATCTCTCCTGTAAGTAGGTCTTATTTTCGGGGAAACAGGGTACGTCATAGGATTATTCTGAGCAACACATGATACACGAACTCACTTGGACCACAGTAAACATTCAATAAATGCAGATGGAATCTAAGTCTTTGGAGCTATTATTTATCCTAGTACATCTTAGGGTTTCCTTCTTTCCCTTTGCTGGTGCAACCCCCAACCACTAGCACCTCTGGAAACCCATTTCCAGTCTTCTTATCTTCATCAAGGATCTTCTAAGCAATCACTTTCTCTGGTATATATATTGGAGGTTTCTGAATATGGAAGTGGAGAGTCCTTTAAGGAGAATTTTCCCAGTAGTTATCCAATTCCTCTATACATGGATCATTATGAAAGTTTTGAGATACACAAAAATAAAGAAATGTAAAATTTGCACAGAGGGAGACAAATGAAGCTCTGCTAGCAACCCTGATAAGCTAGCTGAGCAAGTTGAAACTTGCACAGGTTAATCAGAAAAGACGCTGTTGACTGTGTGTTTTCAAAGTGAGATAATGGACCATAACACTACCAGTCTCAAAACGTTTGTAGTGACCTACTTATTTGCCTCACATAGACCCCAAAAGTTGATTTAATGTGGGTAGAACAGTGTGCCAATGTTAGGAGGAATTTTTTCACCAGGCTCTGCTTCCAAGTAGAGGAAACTCAATTATTCAACAACTGTAATCAATTGAGTTTACCCTTACTATGCCCTGGAATATCTAATTGATTAATTTGGGTGTGCTCAGCCCAGATCCTACCTGTTTCTTTTTGAGAACTTATTTACAGAGAGCATGTTCTCTGGTGCAAGACCCCAAGGGCAAATCAGGCGACCACACACACCTGGGAGGCCCTTGTTTTAGTCCTGCATTGCCCACTTCTGGAGTTGGCTAGAAAAACATTTAGGCTCTCACCCAAAGTCAGGCCTTAGACATTATCAGTAGTAAAGAGATGGTTTGGCTTCCATCCGTCTAATTTGTCTTATTTATCAACTAATTAATAACTTGATTGGGAAAGAGGGGGGTTATTTTTGGACTCCCACAGACTCCCAATAAACTGAAAATCACAGCCCCATCTCTTAGGAGCAGGATGATTCTAGAATAAGTTACTTAACCTCTCTGAGTCTCTGTCTGTAATAAAAAGGCAATGATACAAGTTTTTTTTAACTTTATTTTTTAATGTAGTTTTAAATTGCCAGTAAAATTGAGAGGAAGGTATAAGATATTCCATTGCCCACACCCATGCATAGCCTCCTCATTACCAACATCTCCTGCAAAAGTAGGATGTTTGTTACAATCAATGAAACCTACATTTGAAACTTATGTTGATACATCATTATCACCTACAGTTCCTACTTTACATCATGGGTCACTCTTGATATTGTACATTCTATGGGTTTAGGCAAAGGTATAATAACATATATTCACAATTATAATATCATACAGAGCATTTTTGTATTTATCCTTCCCATTTCCTTAACACAATAACCACTGATTATTTTATTGTCTCTAGAGGAGATTGTCGTTTTTGTAGAATGTTATATAGTTGGAATCTTGTGTGCAGCTCCTTCCAGTTGGCTTCTTTTCACTTAGTAATATGAATCTAAGTTTTCTCCATGTCTTTTCATGACTTGATGGCTCAAGCCAGAAAGAACCTCCTTTTATGCCTTGATTCTTTTTGGTACAAATAATATTTCATTTACTTATCCATTCACCTACCTAAGAATATCTTGATTGCTTCCAAGATTTGGCAGTTATGACTAAAGCTGCTGTATGAGTTCTAACAATTAAATTTGCACACTCATCCTAGAAAAAGTGCTATATGCTTCATTGCTGAATATCACTATGGTCAACTTCGAGATACTTCCCTAAGGAAGCTATACACTGACTCCAGTGCCTATGTAATCCTTCAAAGCAATTTTAGAAAACTCTTTTCCTGGAATGGCCATCATACCTGTCATTGTATTAACCTTGATGTCCTGAATGGCATCAAAATATTTACCTTTCAATATTTCTTTATCTTTGGGTAAAGAAAAAGTCATTGAGAGACATAACAGGAGAGTAGGGAGGGTGTTACAACACAATTACTTGTTTACTGGCTAAAAACTCCCTCACAGGGTGGTGCCTGTGGCTCAAAGGAATAGGGCGCTGGCCCCATATGCCAGAGGTGGCAGGTTCAAACCCAGCCCCAGCCAAAAACTACAAAAAAAAAAAAAAACTCCCTCACATATGGTGCTGTGTGAGCTGGTGCATTGTCATGATGCAAGAACTATGAATTGTTGGCCAAGATTTTCAACTGAGATTTTCTTGTCCCTCTACCAATGCTTAATTGGTCTGCTATGCCTCTCACAGCCAGCAGGCAATTTTTATGCACAATTTGATGAATTTTTGCAATGTTTTTATTAGTTCTGCTCATTACTGGCTACCTGACCTCTCTTCAGCAGTGATGCTTTCTCTTCCCTCGGAAAAAGTTTAATCTGTTTGTTTGTGGTTTTCTTCATGGCATTGTACCCATAAACTTGGACCAACATGTTCCTAATTTCACTTCCACTCTTAGAAACCTTTTTTTTTTTTGCAGTTTTTGCCTGGGCCCAGATTTGAACCCATCACCTCCAGCATATGGGGCCAGTGCCCTACTCCTTTGAGCCACAGGTGCTACCCCACTCTTAAAAAGTTTAACAAGAAGTTTAATCTTTGTTCGGTGATGAAATTCAAACTCTGACATTCTCGTGATGACCCAAAAAACACACACAACAACAATGAACGTCATCCAGTAAGACACTACCACACATTGACATGAACACAGCTGTGAGACACTGATGGGCCAAGTTTAAAAACCCTTACTAAGTTGTTTGGACAGTGCTGCCAATGTAATTGCCTGGTGGCAAATTTGCAAATTTAATTGTCAGACCTCATAAACATCCATGTGCAGTTTTTTTGCAGATAGATTTTTCAATTCCTTTGGGTAAATACCAAGAACCATGATTGATTGCTGGATTATATGGTAAGAGTGTTTAATTTTGTAAGGAACGTCCAACTGTCTCCCAAAGTAGCTGTGTACCATGTTGCATTCATACAAGTAATAAATAAAAGTCCCTTTTGCTTCATATTCTCATCAGCACTAGATGGTATCAGTGGATAGCATCTATATTTTGGCCATGCTAATAAGTATGCAGTGGTATCTCTTTGTTGTTTAAATTTGCATTTACCTGATGACATACAATGAGGATCTTCTTTCCATACAATTATTTGTCATCTCTTTGGTAATGTTTTTATTAAGGATGTTAGCCCATTTTTAATTAGTTCTTTTCTTGGTGTTGAATTTTAAGTGTTCTTGATATAACCCTTTTATAATTAAAAAAAATTTTAAGGGGTGGCGCCTGTGGCTCAAGGAGTAGGGCGCCGGTCCCATATGCCGGAGGTGGCAGGTTCAAACCCAGCCCCGGCCAAAAACCACAAAAAAAAAAAAAAAAAAAAATTTTTTTAAGTAAATTCTAATGGCAGTTTTCATAGAAATAGAGAAGATAATCATAAAATGCATATGGAACCATGAAAAACCCCAAATAGCCAAAGCGATTTTTAGCAACACAAAAACTAACAACATCACAACCTCTGATTTCAAAACATACTATGAAGTGTAGTCATAAAAACACTGTCTGGCATAATACATATAGGAATAAAATAGAGATCCTAGATATAAATCCACACATTTATAGTCAATTGAGCTTCAAAAAAGATGCTAAGAACACAATAGAAAAAGGAAAGTCTCTTCAATAAATGATGTTGGAAGAACTGGATAGCCCCCTGAAGAAGAATGAAATTGGACTCTTAAACCATACACAAAAATCAACTCAAGATGAATGAAAGACTTAACTATAAGATCTGAAATGGCAAAAATACTAGGAGAAAACATAGAGAAAAAGTTCCATGACATTAATCTGAATAATGATTTTTTTTGTATACAAACCAAGAAGCACAGGCAATGACAACAACAACAAATAAACGAGAGTGCATAAAACTAAAAGTCTTCTGTACAAGAAAGGCAAACAACAAAATGGTCGACCTACAGAATAAGAGAAAGCATGTAGAAGACATATATCTGATAAGGATTATATCCCAAATAGATAAGGAACTCAATTCAATAATGAGAAAACAACCCAATTAAAAACTGGGCAAAAGACCTGAACAGACATTTCTCAAAAAAAGACATACAAAGGCCAACAGGCATATGAAAAAATGCTCAACATTACTAATCATCAAAGAAATGCAAAATAAAATGCATATGGTATCCCCTCATACCTATTAGAAAGACTATTGTCAAAAAGCACAGAGATAATTTCAAAGACATGAAGGAAAGGGAATTATTGCACACTGTGAGAATGTAAATTAGTACAGCTAATTTATTATGAACAAAAGTATAGAGATTCCTCAAAAAATTAAAAATAGAACTGCCATATAATTTAGAAATCCCACTACTGGGTGTATATCCAAAGATCATGAAATAAACATGTATGTTGAGGAAATATCTGCATTCCCATGTGCATTCTCACAACAGCCAAGATATGAAATCAACCTGAATGTCCATCAACAAATGAATTAAAATCTGGCTTGTTAAGTGGGATGAGCCAGGCACAGAGGACAAATGCTGCATAATCTCACTTGTATTTTGAGTATAACAACATCAAACTCACAGAAACAAAGAATAAAACATTGGTTACCAGAGGCTAGGGATTGGAGGACTTGGGGAGATGTTGGTCAAAGGGCTCAAAATTTCCATCAGACAGGAGAAATACATATAAAGTTATTGCATACCATGATGACTACAGTTAAAAACAATATTTTATATATTTGAAAATTGGTAAGAGTATATTTTCAGTTTCTCATCAAAAAAGTGAGATAATGCATGTGTTAAAATAGCTGATCCATTCCACAATGTATACATATATCAAAACATCATGTTATGTACTATAAATATATACAATTTTTACTGATAAAATAAACTGAAGAGATGATAACATCAATAGAGCAAACCAACATTATCTTCTGTAAAATGTCCATATGTCAAGATGCCTTCAGATTATAACAGAGAGCCTAAAAGTAATTTAATGTTGTTGGTTCCATGTGCTTCTAACCTTCAGACTAAAAAGAATGCATCTGCCAGTTTAAGAACTGAATATGAAGATCTAGAGGCAGTGATAATTCATTCTAGTAATGGTGCCATATTTGGAACAGCAACTGTGATTCAGATCATCATTTTCTTAAGTTTCTAGTAACACACACACACACACACCATGATCCATATAGTTGTTAAAGGGGCCACACTAGTGAATGAATAGAGGTATGGTGGGCACTGTCACCCCAGCACTGTGTAAGTCTTTGAAGATGGCATAACTTCTGCCATCCCACCTAGGATGTTATTTTGATTTGCTCTTTTGGCTTGGAGTAGGGGCAGTTTCACAGGTTTTTCCTATCACAGTGACTTATCACACAGATAATGGAACCAATGTCAGGTTTCTGCCTGATGCTTACAATATCCTCCCCAACGTGTTCAATAAAAAGTGACATGCCAAGAGGAAGGGTAGTGGACGTGGTCTACCCTGGTGAGGAGGAGCAGTGAGGTTCCCCGGGCCTCCTATATACGTGTGTGTGTGTGTGTGTTGTGTGTGTGTGTGTATATATATATATATATATGTGTATATATATACACATATATATTAAACCTTTTCTAGCACCCCTGCTTTCGACTCCTTTATTGATACCCTGCAAGGTATTTCCAGCATATCCATCTCAGTTTTTATAGGCCACAGTCATAGCTAAGCTTTGAGTAGCCACCTCAGCCACAATTTAGAACCAGCTCTGTTTCTTTGGCAGGTATTAAATGTGAAGTCATGAGTAATGTCTCACATCACTAAATTCAACTGTTTTTTCCATCAGTCTTATAGTCAATGCTTCTGGGTCACAACCCTCAAGGTCCATTACCAGACATTCTCTTCCATCTAGTACATATTGGCCAAGTCCTAAAATTCTTATTATTATGAGAAAGCCCTTAGCCCTTTCTTCCCCTGGCAGGGACAGTATTTCCCCAGACAGACCATGCTAAGACTTGACCTTCGTTATTAGAATAATGGGAGGTGGGCAGTGATCTTGAAAAGAGCAAATATTATCTCGCTATCTGCTCCAAGGGAGTAATTTATCTGGTATCCATGCAAGGAGAGAATGCTAACCTCTCGCAAGGAAGATTTGATCTCTGCTCTTGGCCCAGAAAGTTTAGAAGAATCAAGGATTTGATTTTCTGAAGTACATACAGCTATCCACATCCTGTGCCCACAGTATCAGTTTTCCTCTATCAAGACCCTGATCTCAACTTATGAAACTTCCCAGGACTGTGCATCCAGATTTCTTTATACCTTTCACTATTGGATCTAGGTCTCTATAAATAATATCATGGAGACTTCTGGCTTTCATATATGCCCTGGACCAATCAAAAGCTTTCGTTGTCTTCTTTCAGTGTATGTATAGGCCTTCAACAAGTCAATTAACCCCAAATTTATGTAATTCTCATTCTCCTGTATCTCTCAAACATTAGAGATATGGCACGAGCCAATTCATCCTAGGTCTTCCTCAGTCTTTTCCTTTTCACCATAGCATGTCACTTTAGCACAAACCATGGTAACCATTTTACCATCTGATAGCAAGTGAACCAGTCCAGAATTCCAAGCTAAAGAGCAGCTTCCAAAGACTGCTTTTGTGTCAATTGTCATAGGTTCAAAACCTCTCAAAGAAGAACTAGAGACAGGAAATTAAAGTCAAGGAGTTGCTTTGGGAAGTAATAACAGAAATACTGTCAGCAGAATAGAACAATGAGACTGAGAAGGAAAGAAAGTCAAAAAGAGTGCATTATCAGACAACTTAGCTCAGTGAGAACTGGAGTTTACGCCTACTAGAAAATTCTGGGAGTCAGTGTAGAAATAAGAACCTCAACATTATTGTGTCCAAAATGTATCTGGCAGTTTTGTATACCAAACATATGCAATCATCATTTGAAGTTTGCTCTTGGTCGGAAGAGCTCTCTGCTCTGTTGACTAACAGAGCAGCTCTGGCTGCCAGAAAAAGCTTGCAAGTAAAGACAAATGCTGGAAAATGGGGGTAGGGCCACTGTGTGCACTACCAGGTGAGGTGGGAGGGACACGAGCGCAACACTGACAGAACTGGCTTCAGAACATCTTCTCTGTTAACTTTCCAAAACTGGTTACCCCAGAGGACCACATGATAAAGGGAAGGGCAAAAGGGGTTCCTATGTGATCTTGCTCGCAAAATGTATAGTCTTTGATACTCAGTAGTTAATTACACCACCATTAAGATCAACATTATGTTTTGAAAACACAAAATTACCAGAGTTTTATGATTAGCAAGGCTGATTCCTAACAGACGGAATATTTAAAATGACAGAAATTTTATAAAGCAATTAATAGGGGTGAAAGGGATAATAGGAAAACAGTAAAGAAAAATTCTAACCATTCAGACTTATCTCGTTACTTTAAGTTATTTAGAGTATATTAGATGGATCCCAAGTTATAAACATTTCTCTCGTTATGCGACTTTCTTATCTCATTTTTTTATGGCTATAAAAAGACAATGCATGGAAAGGAATAAGGAGGAGGTAAGAAACAGGCTCTCACTTTTTACTTGGTACATGTTTTACTGATAATAAAAAAATAAATAAATATATATAACTTTAAAAAAAGAGAGAAATAGGAGGCTATACTTCCAAGGACTCAGGGCAGGAGACACCCCATTCCTGCCTTGACCATACTTCAGTTTCTGAGGGCTTCTGTCTCAGAGCCAAAGTTCAGAGCACATGTAGTGATCCCCATATCCAGAATGATCTCCCAGGCCCTGGACAATCTCCTGGGATCAGCTGAGCTGCCAAGCCATAGTCACCAATACTAGACACTAGAACCACTGTCTCATGGGCCCAACTCCCCAGAGAGGGCAGTGAGGTTGGACAATGACACACCTGGGACACTCCATGCTGTGAGAATCCAAGCAGAAGCACATGATAAAACTTCAGCCTCAGAACCTTCCCCAGACATGCTCTCCTGTCCCTGAAAAGCGAAGCACCAACCACCAGGAATCTGGTGCTCTCCCCCTCAGCTGCTCCCTAATGCCTTTCTTTCTTCTGTGTGGGCCACTTCCTGTCTTCCCTGAGGGCCTTCTCTCTGTGGCTGTCAAAACAAGACACGGTGACACATGCTCCCTGAAGGTTCCAGGCCCAGCCCTGTCCAGCTGAGGGTGCACAGTAAGGTAAGGGTCTGCACTCAGAGGGTGCAGCAGTTTCTGAAGTGTAGAGAATTCCTAGACAGGCTTTTAGTAATTTTTAGAGGAAGGGCTAACTTTCTCAAAACTGATTCTTTGCAAACCATTATGAGCCTTGTGAAGTTGGTCTTTGACCCCATAAATCTTCTTGTTTTGTCTTTTTCCTCTCTACAGAGTATATCTTCCCTACACCATCCTCAGGTACACTGTATCTTCATGGACTCTCTCACTTTCCCTCATTAAAACCTGTTCATAAACATGCATAAATGATTTATATAGTCAGGAGTAATTCCTTTCAGAGAAATTTTCCATGGGTCAAAAAAATAACTAAAGCACTCCAGAAAGTGTCAGTCAGTTGGGAAAGTATCATAAGTAACCAGGGTTAGGTGATCTAGAAAACATCCTCTGGGCATGGCTGTCCTCTTTGTCTTCTCTTGACAACTAGACCCAGATATTTCTTCTTACTTCTGGGAATTAATGATCAAACAAGGAAACTCAGAAAATATATTAAGGTGTGTTATCTAAGTGCCTCCTCTATTTACAAAGGACAGTCTATGAATCAGATTTTCAGCAGTTTACAGGGACCTACTCTGTGATAAGGAGTCTAGGTTCCTATAGGAATTTAAAATGTCTCACTGTTTCATACAGATTTGTAAAAAAAGTGTCTTCATGTCTATAGTCTCTTCTGTCTTTTTAATAAAGCTTATATAATGAAAGCAGTTATTATTTTCCCCATTTCCCAGATGAAGAAACTGAGTCCCCCAAGAAGGGAAGTAATTTTCCCAAGGTCTCAGAAAATTTTCACGGCAGACCAAGGGACAAAGCCTGGATCTTCCATTTCCTGGGTCATTCCCACAGGCCCATACCACACTGCTGTTTGTTTTTTAGCCATACCTTTATATACACCAAGATTCTCCTCTTGTAACTCCCTAAGTAGCCAACAGCTTCCCATACTATGTTATTGGTCAAGTAGAATAATCTCTGCCTGCACGAAGAAGAGGAGGATACCAAGGTTCCAGGAAGCTCCCCTCCAACCACTACTGGGACTCTCTCCAACCTCATGGGTAGCTTTGTCCTATAGCTACAGGACATTGGTCCAGGTAGCAGGCACAGGGCCAAGTAGAGCCCAGTCCATTCTTTGGTCTTCCCTAAGACATAAAAAGATACATCCTGTGTTTCCCAAACCATAATTTCAGGGCTACATGATGCCCAGCCTTGGAAGGTAAAATGTAAACTTTCATTTGAAAAGCCTGATTACAGTAACAGGCTTAAAAGAGAAAAAAAAGCACAAAAAGGGAATGAAAATGAATACAGGTGTTAAATGAAGTAGAGAGAAGGGCATTTCTTCTGAGGTAAACTGATTTGTGATCAACCTGGATCCAATCCTTCCTCTCTGTGACCTTTAGGGAGTTAATTCATTTCTCCAGTCCTCCGTTTCTTGATCTTCAGATAATAATATCCACTCTCTAGTTTTATAATGAGGATTAAACTAGAAAAAATATGATAAGCCCTATCATTGGTCCATGCACAGGATACAGGAGTGGAAAAGCAAGAAACAAAGAGGCAGATAAAAACTGGAATAGTGAGAGAAAAGACATGGCATAGCCACTGGTTAAGACTTTGAGGTCAGACAGAACTGAATACACATTTCATTTCTACAACATTTGCACTCTGTGATCTTGGGCATGCTACAGAATCCCTCTGAGCTGCAGTTTCCTCATCTGTAAAGTGGAGATAATAATACTTCTATCGCAGAGTTGCTCTGATCACATGAACACATAGATTAAAGCTCCTAGAATAATTCCTGGTATACTAGTACTGGCTCCGTAAATGCAGCTACCACTTTTAGTTCTCATTCATCATCACGCCATATGGAAATTAATTCAGATACTCAATGTCATATTATGAACTGCTACATTTTTATAATTTAAAGAGTTAATGTTCTTTTGAGTTGTACCATGGTGGCATCTTTTAACTTGAGCCATGAAGGTGGGCAGATCAGTGATAGATAAATCCAATTTTGTGGAGAAGCTAAATAAATAAAATGGGCAATCAACACATACGAGCACTCGAAGTATCTAGACATCCGTGTAAAGTCTACCTGCCACTTAACACTAAGTTATATCAAGCAAATCACCTTATCTCCCTAAGACTTGGTATTCCCATCTGTAGAATAAAGATAATAAGTGATTGTTCCAAGAACATAGCTAGATAAATATGTCTTAGGATTGCCATAAGAATTATATGAGATGATATATGTATAAGTGTGTGTCCATAAAAGTATAAAATTTTATGTAAAGGTATATGTAAAAGTGTCTTACACAGGGGACATTTCTTAACTGTTTGCACTTTTTCTTTCAACAACCAAATTGAAAGGTCTATGAATTCCTAAACACAGCTTATGTATGAATTGCCAACTCTGATCCTCATCTAAAAAAGGCTATTTGGTTATTACCTATGACAGAATGAACTCCTTGTGATTATCCTATAACAAAAGATCCAACTCACAGAACCTTGCTTGGTTCTAGGAACCAGAATTTTTGAGACCAGAAACAAAGTGGAATAGGTTCACAATAGAGAAACTTGGGTGACAGATAACCCAGAGACTCTATGTTCAACAAGACCAAAAAATCAGTTGAAAGAATTTTCAACCCTTTAGTGAACACTTGCCAGGGACCACATGCTCTCATTTAATCCTCATGTCAACTTTTAAGAGTAATGTACCATTAACAACCCCGTCTTACAGGTGAGAAAACTGTAGTCATGCTGCCTTTGCTGGTTGACATTTAGACTTCTCAAGGATATTCATGTTGAGGAATAATAGGCTTGGTCTGTGAGATCCCAGAGGACCAAACTTATTCCAGTGGACAGAGATGAGAGGCAATCATACTTGAGCTTCTCTTATAGAGAGAACTCTGACAATTAGAGCTTCCTGCCACTGAAAGCGTTCAAGAGGAAGAAAGATCTTCATTTTTCCAGAATCTTATAAAAGGAGTTGAACATTGATTATAAGATTTGGTTAAATCTTTGGCCTTGATAGTTTTTGCTCGAACACTCTGTAATTAAAACCTATCCACTTTTTAAGGCAGAAATGTGAAATTATTGATCAGATGTTTAAATAGTTGTAGGGATATGCTAAATAGTGTGTCCTACTTTTAAGACAAAACTTTACATTATTTCTTAAAATATATCCAGTGGCATCTAAACACCGGGGTGACTTGATACATTATCCATTTTTAAAATGCAAGAACAAGGACATCCTTAATTGCTATAAGTTTTACATCATTCCTTTTCAATTTGAATATGTATTTCCATTTTTCTTCCTCTATACAAATTTTATCCTATTGTAATAAATTTTTATGCTGGAAAGTATTTTGTAATCACTGATCTTACTTTTCAAAATAAAAAACCCATAAATTTATTTTTAATTTCTTGTGGCCATAAAATTTTAAGTGTTGAAAATAATCAAAAAAATCATCTGAATTATTTTTACAATTTGTAGTAGTAAACAACTAACCAAAATTATATGATTAACTTAAATTACATAATGTTGCTAAAGTTCACTTATTTTGTCCTGCAAAAATGGTAATTTCACATAGTTATATAACACAAAGTTTGAATTACACCTAAATAATATAGTTTTAATTAAAGGCATCTAATAGAATACTTGGTTTTTTTAGTTCATATATCCAAAAATGAGTTTCATTTATTAGTAAAGAAAGTAAAAATTAGCACCAATTCTATTGCTATTTGATTTTCCCTTGTTACATAGGAGTCAAGATAATGCATCAGGTAACACTTCAAAGAAAAGTTGAGTTTAGAAAAAAGATCAACACATTGGACCCCACATATGCATAAATGTATTCATGATCTATGCATATATGACTTAATAAAAAAAAAGAAAAGAAAAAAGAAATATGGAAATTAAGAAACATATTCTGCTAAAGCCATGTCTGTGTACTCTTTGAGAAGGCTTTGGATGTCGGCAAGAGAATGCATCCCACAAAGTGAAACTTACTGAACCAAATGCCCTCTAACATGCTTTCAGCAGGCAGATTCTTTGGTTACACAGTTCATCAATGGAACTTACTACCATGAATAATGTGCCTTGGTTTAAATTTAAGGAGTTCTTTAGTGGCTAACAGTATAGTCTTTGAAGCCACATAGACGTGACTTAAATTCATATATTTTTCTTTATGAGCTTAAATTTTCCAAGTCTCAGTTTTCTAATGTGTAAAACTGAAATAAGAATATAATAATTCCCTCAGGGCTTACTGATTTAAATGTGCAAATGCCTTGTAAATGTTAGCCATGGTGATAGTAATGATATTAATGATAATGAAAAATCCATATTATTTTGGAAAATTATTAGCACTTGATCCCTTGATTAATGCCATGTATAGTTTTATCCTGGAGTGCAATAGTAACTAAACAGTTACCGTTCCTATGTCCAAGTCAATAAAAATAATTCTTTTGTTCTTATGGAAATAGATGGACAATACCAACTGGACCAGTATATCTCATTTTGTTCTCCTGGGCATATCTACCCACTCAGAAGAGCAGATCCCACTCTTCCTTCTTTTTCTACTCATGTACATAGTCAGCATTTCTGGCAACTTGGTCATCATCACACTGATTATCTCTGATCCCCACCTCCACACCCCCATGTATGTCTTCCTCAGTAACCTGGCCTTAGCAGACATCTGCTTTACCTCCACCACTGTGCCTAAGATGCTGCAGAATATCTTCTCCCCTACAAAGGCCATTTCCTACATGGGCTGCCTAGCCCAGACTTATTTCTTCATTTGTTTTGCAGCCATGGAAAACTTCCTCCTGGCTGTAATGGCCTATGATAGATACATTGCCATCTGCCACCCTCTCCACTACCCTATGATCCTGACCAGAGTATTGTGTATGCAGATGGTGACCATGTGCCATGTCCTCTCCCACCTTCATGCCCTGCTGCATACTTTTCTCATGAGCCGGCTGATCTTCTGTGGAGACAACAGGATCCCCCACTTCTTCTGTGACCTCTACCCTCTGATGAGGATCTCCTGTTCCAGCATACACCTCAACACCCTGATGATTCACACAGAAGGTGTTATTGTCATCAATGGAGCTCTGGTCCTTATTATTGCCTCCTATGCCTGCATCATCTCAGCAGTCCTCCAGATCCCATCAGCCAAGGGCAAGTGGAAAGCCTTTTCCACGTGTGGTTCCCACATCACTGTGGTAGCTATGTTCTATGGTACCCTGACGTGGGTCTATTTCCGACCCCTTTCCAGCTATTCAGTGACCAATGGCCGCATTGTGACAGTCATGTACACAGTGGTGACCCCCATGGTGAACCCCTTCATATATAGCCTGAGGAATGGGAATATCAGGGGAGCCTTCAAGAAATGGATGAACAGACTATGGACTTTTCTTTAGATAAAATCCCAAACACACTTTAGAGATTTACCTTTGATTCTTGAGAAACAATTTTGTGCCTTAAAGATTGCATTCCTTTAGAACTTCTCAGAAATATCTAAATTAGGTACATAACATGGATTTTCTCTTTAGATATTCTCTGTAGATATTTAGATATCCAAATCACATGCAACAAAAAGGAACCACCATGTACTTATGTAAAACACTAGAATTGCTTCAACTATATTGCTTCAACTTTATGACAAAGTTGCCAGAAATGCTGACTATGTACATGAGTAGAAAAAGAAGGAAGAATGGGATCTGCTCTTCTGAATTGCTTCAACTGTTCTCTGGGCCTACAATTAAACACCAATGTTGTAACTCTCAGAGTTCTTAGATCTGGGGAACTGAAACCAATTCTGGCTTATTCATGAAAGAAATGAGTTTATTGAAAGGATAAGTTGGGCTCATAAATTTCTAAGGCTCAAGAAACATGGACGAGAATAAGAAAGGTATATAGTCAGAGCCACAGTCATAATCATACCCTAGAACTAGTCTGTAGTCAGCAAACTCTGTTCACTGCAGCTTGCACTCCTGCCAACAATGCCAGCAACAGTCACTAGGCTTAGCCCTTGGGTGCCTAGAAACTGGATATTACTACCATCACCAGGAAGAAATGCCCATTTCTTTTTACTGCTATCTCTACATTCAAAATAAGGTAGTTCATCCAATTGGCCAAGCATTGATCACTTCCATGTACTCTACCTGCCAGGGAGAGCAATATTGATGCTTTTATTTTTCTGTAAGTTGATATAAGACATGTAAAATGGGGTCACTACTCCAATAGGGGAAGAGGGACATGAAGACAATGTTCACTATATAGAGCAGAAGTTACAGATTCTCCAGAATTAAGCACTACCATGGTCTCCAACTTGCACTTTCTTAACCTTCTTTAGCCACACCATTCAGGGATAACGTAAACTCCATTTTATGCCAGATTATTCCCATAGTTGACATGCAGAACTCATCTAATACTGGGTACTTGCTGATCAACCAGTGCTGGGCATGGGGAACAGATTCAAGAACCAAGATGTCTACTCAAATGCCAATTCTTCAGACTTGTGGGTCAAAAGCAAGAGGTGAGAGGAGCCTCCCAGGATATGAGGCAGAAGATTCTAATACAGACTGAATTAGTCCATCTGTCTGTACAAAGTTCTTCTTACAGGAAAAAAGTGGTTATGACACGGGGTTGAGAAGGAGCTAAAACTGTGATAATTTTGTGTAATCTGATATACAGGTTCCTTGTAACCTATATAGAAACCACAGTCAAAATTTATACCATTGTTATAGGTATAATAAACTATATTTCTTATGTCTTTGGCTGTACCAGTACAAAATCTTTCAAAGTAAAGGGAGAACCCACACTTGTAAAATGATAGTAACAAAGAAATAATACCATCAATACGTTTGATAAGGTAACCAGAATTCTTTACATTTGCCCAGTATTTGTCTTCTGGACCCCACTGTTTCCTCTTTGTGTTTCCTGCCTCCTTGGTCCTCTGCCTCCTTTCTCCATATCCAGATGGCAGTTCCAATACTGATCCTCTTTATTCTTCACCATCTGATTAGCCTCACCTCTTAAAACTGTATCCTCTTGTAAGAATCTCCCAGTTCCCATTAAAGATCCTTCTTTGAACGGAGGGATGAGCAGGAGAGAAAATGAATATAATCTCTTTCAGGAAGAAATATAACTGTTTTTACTCATAGAAAATATAATCTCTATAGATAGGAAATGCTGAGGAATCTATAAAAAATCTCCTAGAACATTACTGAGTTCAGCAAGGTCATAAAATATAAAATCAATATATAAAACTCAATTATATTTCTATACAATTATAATGGGCCACCTGAAATGAACTTTTAAAGAGATTAATTTTGTGTATAATAACATCAGAAAGGACAAAGGCTTATGAATAAGTTTAACCTAAGAACTTTTAGAACTATACACTGAAAATTACAATGTTGCTGGGAGAAATAAAATACTAAATTAACGTAATATATACCATGTTCATGAAGCTCTGACAATTAAGTTTACAAACTTATTCCTATGTGCATATGTTGGCACACTGTACAAACAACTGAGTTAGTTTTCATAACTTTGGCATGTCAGCGTCTTATTAGCTGTGTTCATGTTGATGTGTTCTGGTGTCTTGCTGAGTGACATTCATTAATGTTATTGTGTATTTTTGTGCACCATCAAAAAAATGTCAGAGCTTGAATTACAGCAATGAGCAAACATTCAATTTCTTGATAAGCTTGGCAAGGCCAGAAGTGAAATCAGGGACATGTTAGACCAAATCCATGGGGATGAAACCATCATAAATAAAACAACAGTGTACAAATAGATTAAATGTTTTTCTGAGGAGAGAGAAAGTGTCACTGATGAAAAGGGGTCAAAGTGGCCACTAACAAGCAGAACTGATGAAAACATTGCAAAAATACATCAAATTATCATCAAAATTGTTAGCTGATTATGAGAAACATAGCAGACCAAATAAACATCAATAGAGAAATAGGCAGGAAAATCATAACATAAAATCTTGGCTTAAGAAAGATGTGTGCATAAATGGTCCTAAAGGAGCTCACTGATGAACAAGGGAAAAGGAGAACCAAGGTTTTCCAAGACTTTTGGAAGAGGCAAAATGATGTTTTGGGCCACATTATCACTGGTGATGAAACATGGATGTACCAATATGATCCTGAAAAAAAATGTCAAAGTGTACAAATGGAAATCAGCCAATTCTCCATGACTAAAAAATTCTGTCAGTCCAAATCAAAGAGCCACAATGATGTTGCTAACCTTTCTTGATATCAGAGGTTCATTATAAATTTGTACCAACTGGACAAACAGCTAACCAACTTTGCTATTTGGAAGTGCTGAAAAGGGTACATGAAAAAGTTAGATGAAAACAGCCTAAACTTTTCACCAACAACTCATGGTTCTTGCATCACAATAATGCACCAACTCAGATAGCACTCTCTGTGAGGGAGTTTTTGGCCAGTAAACAAATAACTGGATGGAAAACCCTCCCTACTCACTTGATCTAGCACACAATGACTTTTTTGCTTTACCTGAAGATAAAAGAAATACTGAAAGAAAGACACTTTGATGACATTAAAGACATTAAGGGTAATATGATGATAGCTCTGATAGCCAGTCCAAAAGAGTTTCAAACGGCTTTGAAGAGGGGACTAGGCACTGGCACTGGTGCATAACTTCCTAAGAGGAGTACTTCAAATGTGAAAATAGTAATATTTAGCAATGAGGTATGTGGCAGTTTTTCTAGGATAAGTTTGTGAACTTAAATGTCAGATGCTGTAGAAGACCCAATATTGGTAGTTATTTTCAAATTGATCTACAATGAATATGATATTTTAAGACCTTTTGGGAAATTCTATCAAGAAAATGTATTTAAATAATCTTTTTCCTTTTCTATGAGTTTTTGTCACAGAATACATACAATAAATGCACATATCTTACATATTACATAAGAATGTACACATATATTTTATGTTCTATACACTATCTTATGATAGTAAAAATTAGGAATAATCTTCGCATGTACTAATGAGAACCTGATAAATTATGTTTGGTAGTGAGGTAGATAGTATTATCTACTGACAATTCTTTTTTTCCTTTCCTGTCTTTGCTATAGCTTCACTCCATGCAGAATATATGTCTTTATCACATTGACATGGGACTTGCTTTAGCCAGCACTCTGTGAACAAACATACCAAATTCTACTTCTAATCAAAAGCTTAGAATGGGTTTGGATCATTTACTTTTTCCCTCTTGAGCTTTGGCCTTCATTGTGAGAAAAGCTCAGCACACATAGCTATGGCCCCTTAACCTGGGTTTCAGAATAAAAGACACAGGATAAGAGCAGACCTGAACATGACCCAGAGTCTGAAGCACAGATGCTTCTTTTCAATCTGCAAAATTTGGATCAAAAAATAACGTCTGTTGTTACAAACTGAGGTTTTGGGCTATTTCTTAGGCAGTACTTTGAAGGAAATCCCAAACAATATATCTGTACCCGTACCACCACATGTACTATAACTTATTATGCAGCCAATAAAAAAATGAGGTGGATTAATTTCTGGCCTTATTCTCATGCATCAATAGCCTCTAAGTACATTTAGACAGCCAATCCTTTAACTGGCAGCTCTTAGCCCTTTTCTACCATTATTGCTTCATTTGTATGCTATTGATAATAATTGTAATAATAACAGAATACATATATATGGTACTTACTATCATCTGCTCACTCTCATGACTGCTTTACCTGTATTTTACTCATCAAATCCTTACAACTCTAAACTATAGGCACTGTTTTTCATTTATCTTTACAAATGGATAACAAAGGCAGAGAGTAATTGACTTATTTGTCTCAGATCAAAGGGCAAGTAATTACAAAGTTGAGAATCCAACTCTGTTGGTAAATTCCATCTCATTAACCACTACCCTATACTACTACAACTGATGATAATTTTGTTGTATTAATTTTAATTCTTTTTACAATGTAAAAGCAACTTTTTAAAAAAATCTAACATACTATTTCTACCATACAGTAAGTCAAATTTTCCATATTGTTGCATATACTTTGTGAACACTTTCTTGATGGATATATTCTTCATTAGTATGCCATTCCCTTACATTTGCAGTTTTAAGATATTTTCCATTTGCCACATTGCAAATCAAATGTATTTGTGTGTAAAGCTTTCTAGCTTGATTTTCTGGACTACACTGGGTTTTATTCTAAATATATGTTCTAATTTTATAGGCATTAAAGTATCACATCAATTGATTTAATTAACGTATTTGATTGATAGACTCAAGGGGTTCATTTGAATGTTTAATAGTTAAAATTTCCTCTTTTGTAAAAAAAATTTTTTTTCCTCTTTTGTGAATTATTTTCTTAAGACCTTAATGTAGAAATTTAAAATACGTGTGTTTTGAGACTGGATGGATCAAGATAGCCAGCTAGACACAGGTAATACACGCCCATCAACAGAAAATAACCAGGATAGTAAGAAGATTCTTAGTTTTGAATAGATAACCTAGGAGAAAATGCTAGGATTCACCAGGGAAATACAAAAAGTGGGTAAGGAGAGAGTTCAGGACAACTTGCCCAGCAAGAGACTAGCTAACAGAAAAGTTAAGTTCCTGGACATGGAGAAATAGTAAGAGAGAAGCTCCTCAGGGTCTACTCTCAGAAAAAAGCTTTTATGATTTGACTACAAAAGAACCCCACCCCCACCCCCCAAACCCATGCAGGTATCAGGTCTAACAACAGGGAGCTTCTTGGAGATTGCTCAGAAACATTGCTCCAGAAATGAAACCCAACTGGAATCCCACAAACATCTGCATCTAAAGTAGCTTGAGTCAGATGCCATCTCAAGAGCCTAGATACCAGAGAAACATGGACACATCTGCAGCCACTTTGTGGTTCTAAGAAGGGATAGAGGAGTCCAGACACTCATACACACTCCTAAGAAGGCCCCCACCATACTGCTGCAGGCTGATGTTGAGACTAAAATGTGACTAGACAGAACAGAATTTTCCACATGGGGAAAAGCTGGATGGTGCTCTAGCCTTTCTGGCTTCATGTCCAAGACATCATGTTGAGAGTTTGATATTGGGCTGTGTCCTGCCCTCAAAATGATCCTGGGATGACACAGCTGCAGCTCCTGCCTGGCTTGGGAGATGCATGGAAACCAGGCTTTCCCCCACATACCTGGGATGATTGCCTACTATCCCACAGGACCACATCTTGAACAAATTGCACTACCCACAGTTTCCTAGAAGCATACACTCCTGAGAAGAACACACACTCCTTGATCACAGGCTCAAGGCATCATTTTGGGAGTTTAAAGTTGAGCAGTGCCCCACCCTTGGTATGAGTTTGTGATGATGCAGCTACAGCCCCATGCAGCTGAAGAGGGACAGGGAAGCCCAAGCTCTCCTACATTCACCTAGAACAAGTCCCACCACTTTACTATGGGCTCCTGTGAGACAGATGTTAGCAGACCACACTCCCAACAGTTGCTTCCCATGTTGCTTGCTTGAAAGGGCCCTAACCCTTTTTGATTGCAACCCCACAGCTGGCATCCGTTTGAAAGTTTAATGCTAGGTTATGTCCCACTCTTGGATTGCGTTCAAGGTTATAGGGCAGCTATCACCCAGCCAGGAAGGGACAAAAGAGACAAAGCTCTTCTGAGTACACTTAAGATAATACCCACCCACCACTCTGTTAAAGGCAGATGTGGGAGTGGGGATTAAACTGCCTAATAAATTGACACTGAAGAAGAGAGAGAGAGAGAAGAAAAGAAGAAGAAGGAGAGGAGGAGGAAAGGAAGGAAGGAAAAGAAAAGAAAAGAAGGGAGAGAGAAATCCAAACATTGATCTTAAAGAAGCTTAAAAAGATGCAAGAAAAATCTCCATACTAATACAAAGAAATCAGAAAATCAATGCAGGATACAAATGAGAAATTTACCAAGGAGATAGACATTTTTTTTAAAACCCCAGAAATTCTGAAGCTGAAAAATTCATTAAAGCAAATATAAAACAATTCAAAGGCTTCAAAACCAAACTAGACCAGGCAGAAAAGAGAATCTCAGAGATTAAAGATTATTTTGAAATAATCTAGTTAGAAAACTTAAGGGAAAATTAATAAAAACATATGATCAAAACCTTTAATGAATACCAATAAATCATAACTTCACTTGCTCTTTCAACTTCTGGGCTTAAGCAATCATCCTGCTTCAACCTTGTGAGTAGCTGGAAATACATAAAGCAACTGAACTTATGATTTCTTGGTATTCCTAAAGAACAGAGATTAAAAAGTTTATTCACCATGTTTTAGAAAATAATCAATGAAAATTTCCCAGGACTATCAAGAGAGTTAGACATTCATATACAGGAGCCCAGACAAATATACTCCAAAAAAGACTTCATCATGGCATATTATAATCAGAATAACTAAAAATGAAGTGGAAGAGAGAATTTTAAAATTATCAAAAGAAAAGTCTCTGGCAACCTATAAAGGAAACTCCATTAGACTAACAGTGAACATCTTAGCAGAAACCTACAGGCCAGAAGAGAATGTGATAGCATTTTCAAAGTGCTAAAAGAAAAATCCTGGCAGCCAAAGATTTCATATCCCACCACAATAAACTTCATAAATGAAGAAGAAATAAACTCTTTCCAGACAAGCAAATGCTGAGAGAATTTGTCACCACTCCAGCACTACAGGAACTGCTCCAAGGAGTCTTCAACATGAAAATAGAGGTGAATATTCACCATCATGAAAACATGAAAATACAAAATTGACAGATCTTATAAAACAATCAAACAAAGGAGAAAGAGGAAGTTATTAAATAGCAACATGATAGAAGTTCAGCAAATCATGAAGACAAAAAGGCAGAGAAAAAAGAAATAAAGAATTTATATAAAAATAATAATTAGATATCAACTAACAATATGAAATAAACAAGCTTTGCATTTCAATATTAACCATAATGTAAATGAATTGAGTGTTCCACTTACAAAACAGATTGGCAGAATGGATTTTTTAAAATGATGCAACTGTATGTTGTTTGCAAGAAACTCACCTTACCATAGGGCAGTGCCTGTGGCTCAAAGGAGTAGGGCACTGGCCCCATATGCCAGAGGTGGTGGGTTCAAACCCAGCTCCGGCCAAAAACTGCAAAAAAAAAAAAAAAAAATATATATATATATATATATAAACACATATAGAATGAAAGTAAAGGGGTAGAAAAAGATATTGCATACGAATAAAAAGCAAAAGTAAGCAGGAGTATCTAACTTAGATAAAACAGACTTTAAAACAAAAACATTGAAAAAGATAGATATGGTTATCATAAATGACAAAAGATTAATTCGGTCAGAGAATAAAATAATTCTAAATATACATGTAAGTGCACCTGAGATCAGAGAACCCAGATTCACTATTTAAATATTATTAGACCTAAAGAAAAAGACAGCCACACCATAATAAGGCGGAACTTCACTCATATCACTAGACAGATTATCAAGGCAGAAAATTTACAAAGAAGCAATGGTATAAATCGGACTTTAGATCAAATGGACATAATTGATATTTACAGAAATTCCATCTAACACTACAGGATATATATTCATCTTGAACCTTCTCCAAGATAGATCACATTTTAGGCCATAAAAAAAATCTTAACAAATTTTAAAATATTTAAAAATATTAAATATTTAAAGTATCAAAATTATATCAAGTATCTTCCCACACCACAATGGAATAAAGCTAGAAATCAATACAAAGATAAACTTCAGAAACTATACAAATACACAGAAATTAAATAACATGCTTCTGAATGATCACTGGGTCAATAAACAAATAAAGATGAGAATTTAAAAAATTTTCCAAATGAATGAAAATTAAAACACAATATACCAGGGCGGCGCCTGTGGCTCAGTGAGTAGGGCGCCAGCCCCATATGCCGAGGGTGGCGGGTTCAAACCCAGCCCCGGCCAAACTGCAACAAAAAAATAGCCGGGTGCTGTGGCGGGCACCTGTAGTCCCAGCTACTTGGGAGGCTGAGGCAAGAGAATCACTTAAGCCCAGGAGCTGGAGGTTGCTGTGAGCTGTGTGATGCCATGGCACTCTACCAAGGGCCATAAAGTAAGACTCTGTCTCTACAAAAAAAAATATATATATATATATAATACCAAAAGATATGGTATAAGCAGTGCTAAGAGAGAAGTCAAATTCTAAATTTAAAAAAAAAATAGAAAGATCACAAATTAACAATCTTAAATTTCTTCTCAAAGAACTAGAAAAATAAGAACAAATCTAACTTAAGAAAAGAAAGATCACAGCAGAACTAATGAAATAGACAGTAAATAAATAGAATCAATAAACAAAAAATTTGTCCTTTGAAAAGATAATCAATACTGATAAGCCATTACCAAGGCTAATCAAGAAAAGAAGAAAAAGGATTTAAATAAGCTCAGCAAGAAATTAAAAAGAAGAAATTACAACTAATACCACAGGAATAAGAAAGATCATCAGAGATAATTATGAACAACTATCCAGTCATAAACTAGAAAGCCTAGAGGAAACAGATAAATTTCTAAAAACACTCAACCTCTTCAGAGTAAACCAGGAAAAACCAGAACTTCTGATTAGACCAGTAATGAGTAAAATCCTCTCCCCTTAAAAAAGGCTCAGGACCAGAGAGGATTCACAATAAAATTCTGCCAGACATACAAAGAAGAATTGATATTAACCCTACTAAAACTGTTCCAAAAGATCAAGGGGGAAAATTCTCCTTGATCCTGATACCAAACCTAGGAAAATATACAACAAACAAAGTGAAGTATAGACCAATATCTCTGATAAACATAGACATAAAAATCCTCAACAAAATACTAGCAAAACAAATTAAACAGCGTATGAAAAGGATAATTCCCACAATCAAATGGGTTTTATCCCAGGTATGCAAAGGTGTTTCAACATATACAAGTCAATAAATGTGATTCGTCACATAAACAGAATTAAAATCAAAAACCATATATTCATCTCACTAAATGCAGAATAAACATTTGATAAAATCCATCATCCCTCATGATAAACACCCTCAAAAAAAGTATAGAAGAAACATACCTAAAAAATAATGAAAGCTATATATGATAAGCTCACAGCCAACATCATTCTAAAAGGGGTAAAGTTGAAAGCATTCTCCAGTTCTGAAAGAAATGGAAAAAGAAAAGGATGCCCATTTCCTCTACTTTTATTCAACTTAGTACTGGGAGTTTCTATCCAGGGCAATCATACAAAAGAAAGAAAAGGCATCTAAACTGGAAAAGGGGAAGTTAAATTATCTCTGCTGATCACATGATCTTGTATCTGGAAAATCCTAAGGACTTTTCCAAAAGATTCTTAGATTTGATATGTTAACTCAGAAAAGTCTCAAGTTATAAAATCAATGTACAAAGATCAATAGCATTTATATAGGCCAAAAATGACCAAGCTGAGAGCCAAATCAAGAATTCAATCCCATTTACAATAGCTGCAATAAATAAATTAAGTACCTAGGAACAAATTTAACTAAGGAGATGAAACATCTCTACAAGGAGAACTACAAAACACTGATGAAAAAAAATCATAGATGACACAAACAAATGGAAAAACATTCCATCCCCATGGATTGGAAGAATCAATATTATTCAAATTGCCATGTTTCCCAAAGCAATCTACAGGCACAATGTGAATCCTATCAAAATGTCAACACCATTTTTCACAGAATTAGAAAAAATACAATTTCTAAATTTCATATAGCATCAAAAGGAGCCCAAAGAATCAAAGAAATCCTAAACAAAAAGAACGAAACTAAAGTCATCACATTACCAGGCTTCAAATTATAGCATGGTATGGGCATAAAAGTAGACGCACAAATCAATGGAACAGAATAGAGAATCCAGAAATAAAACCATACACCTACAAACAACTGATCTTCAGCAAAGCAAGTAAAAACATGCACTGGGAAAAGTACACACTATTCAAAACGTGGTGCTGGGAAAATTTGATACCCATCTGTAAAAGAATGACACTAGATTCCTGTCTGTCATCATACACAAAAATTAGCTCAAGGTGGATTAAAGACTTAAATGTAAGACTTGAAACAATAAAAGTCCTAGAATAAAACCTAGGAAAAACTCTTCTGGACACTGGCCTAAGGAAAAAATTTATGACTAAAACACCAAAAGCAAATGTAATAAAAACAAAAATAGATGAATGAGACTAAAGAGCTCTACACAGCAAAATAATTGAGTCAATAGACAACCTACAGAATAGGAGAAAATATTTACAAATTATGCATCTGAAAAAGGACTAATATCCAGCATCTACAAGGAATTCAAACAATTCAGCAAGAAAACAACAAAAGCCCCCTTAAAAAGTGGGCAAATCACTTATTCTTTTCTTGCCATTATTAGTGGCAGTGACTCTAACATATTTATTAATTTCTCATGAAAATCCAATCAAATTATTTTTGTCTTATCAGTAGTATATCAATACCTTCTATTCTTTTAATAAACCCCAGTGATCATATTCTGACAAGATAAATGAGTCTACTAAGATAATTAAATCCACTTTTATCTGTGTTTTTTCAGATTTGATTATTTAAATACATGCATGATGAGGAGAGCAAGATGGTGGCCGAGTAACGGCTTCCTTGCATCTGGGCACCATGAGTCTGGGGAGATAGGACTCCAGGCATCTCTGTCTGGTGGGATCTGCCTATCATCACCCCTGTGAGGATACAAGGAGTCAGTGAGAGACTTCTGGACCCCAAGAGGAGGACTAAAACAGTGGAAAAACGGCAAGTGGTCGCATGTGTTCAATCGGTCAAAGCCTGCCCACAACTGTAAGTTCAGTAGCAGTGAGACTGCAAACCGGAAAGGCCTTACCAGTGAACTGTTTTGGTGTCTTTGGACTTGGCACTCAGTTGAACTTCCTTGGGGAGAGCCTGAGCAGGAGTGCGGAGAACTTTGGCCGTTACCTAGGGCCCCAGTTTCAGCTGCTGAGCCAGACGGAGCTAGTGGTGTTTGGCTGTGGGCCACAGGGAGCCATTGTGAGTGATCTGCCCTGGCAAGCTCCACCCTCAGGGTCGCAGAGCTAAAATCGGGTGGGAGCTGGTAACCTAGTGACTGAGTAGCTTGGGGCGGGGGGTCTGAGCCGCCTTACAGCCCTAACCCTCAGGGACAGAGTGAGACCGGTTTTGGCACACTGGGTAAGTGGATAGCCACTTCAGCAGTGATTCCAGCGACAAGCACTTCCTGAGAAAGCTTCTGCTCAGCAAGTTTACAAATTCAAAGTGCCTTTTAAGTGGGCTGAAGAGAGATTTAGGGTGTCTACCTGCTGGGGTTTGAGAAATCAGCAGCCTCCAGTCGTATCAGAACTGTGATTAACATCTCATACCCCAGAAGACCACGTGTTGCCCGGACAATATTAAACAACATATACATACTGCTTTGTTTTTGGTTCTTTTTTTTTTTTTTTTTGGTTTGGTTGTTTTTTTGGTTATTTTGATGTTGTTGATGTTGTTTTGTTTTTTAATTTCAACCATATCCATACAGATCATTTTTCTTTCTCAATTTTTCTAGTTTAATTATAATTTCCCATTGCTGCCTTTTTCAATAACTAGGACTTCATTTTTGCTAGTGTTTCTACTGCTATTATTTGGTTTTTCACCCAATTTTATCCCGTAAAGTTTTCTGTTTGCGTGTTTTGGTTTGATTTATAGCATTTTTGTCTTTCCTCTCTACTTGGTGGAGGTGGGGTACTGTGTCTGATCAGGTTAGCAAAGAGCTGCTGACCTAAAGGGAACCACCCAACTGAGCACCCCAGGAAGATGGGTTTTTTTAAGGTTGTGTCAAAGTACCCTACTGTACACCTATATTGCTCTGTCTCCCTCTTTCTGTGCCTCTCTTCTTTTTGTCAATATTCCTTTTACCACCCCCTCTACTTTCTCTATTTTTTTTCTTTTCACATGGTCCTCCTTTCTTTCATCCCTTTCTTGCTCTTCAACCTTCTCACTCTTCTGGTCCTGTACCAAAAGGACTCATCGAACCCTTAGTCCACAGGCATGAGAAGCAAGAGGAAGTGAAAGGAAAATTAGGACAAGAAAACAGATAGAAGAAATCACTCGTGAGGAAGAACCAGCAGAAAACTCCAGGAAACGTGAAGAACCAGTCCAGAACAACCCTGCCAAGGGACCATGAGGTAGCTACTGCAGAGGAATCCACCTATACAGAAATGTTAGGAATGACAGAAAGGGAATTTAGAATACACATGATGAAAACAATGAAAGAAATGATGGAAACAATGAAGGAAACTGCTAATAAAGTGGAAAATAACCAAAAGGAAATCCAAAAACAGAATCAAATAAGAGATGAACGATATGAAGAATATAAAAAGGATATAGCAGACCTGAAGGAACTGAAACAGTCAATTAGGGAACTTAAAGATGCAATGGAAAGTATCAGCAACAGGTTAGACCATGCAGAAGAAAGAGTTTCAGAGGTAGAAGACAAAGTTGTGGAGATAACTCAGATAGTAAAAGAGGCAGAAAAGAAGAGAGAGAAAGCAGAATGTTCACTCACAGAATTATGGGACTTTATGAAGCGTTCCAACATACGAGTTATAGGAATCTCAGAAGAAGAAGAAGAATGCCCCAGAGGAATGGAAACCATACTAGAGAATATTATAAAAGAAAATTTCCCAAATATCACCAAAGATTCTGACACACTGCTTTCAGAGGGATATCGGACCCCAGGTCGCCTCAACTCTAACCGAGCTTCTCCAAGACACATTGTGATGAACCTGTCTGAAGTCAAGACAAAAGAAAAGATTCTGCAAGCTGCCAGGAGTAAGTGCTAGTTGACTTACAGGGGCAAATCCATCAGGGTGACCACAGACTTCTCTAAAAAAACTTTCCAAACAAGAAGAAATGGTGATCTACCTTTAATCTACTTAAACAGAACAATTTCCAGCCCATAATTCTGTACCCTGCTAAGCTAAGCTTTAAAATTGACGGAGAAATCAAATCATTTATGGATATACAAACATTGAGGAAATTCACCACAACAAGACCAGCTCTACAGGAAATACTTCAACCTGTTCTACACACTGATCACCACAATGGATCAGCAGCAAAGTAAGAACTCAGAAATTAAAGAACAGAACCTAACCTCCACACTGATGCAAAAGATAAAACTGAGCAATGGACTCTCACAAAATAAGATGAATAGAATACTACCACACTTATCAATTATCTCAATAAATGTTAATGGCTTGAATTCCCCAGTGAAGAGACATAGATTGGCTGACTGGATTAAAAAACACAAGCCATCTATTTGCTGTCTACAAGAAACACAGCTGGCTTCAAAAGAAATTAAAGCTCCGAACAAGGGTTGGAACACAATTTTTCAGGCAAATGGAATTCAGAAGAAAAGAGGAGTTGCAATCTTACTTTCAGATTCATGTGGATTTAAAGCAACTTAAGTCAAAAAAGACAAAGATGGTCACTTTATATTGGTCAAGGGAAAAATACAACAAGAAGACATTTCAATTCTAAATATCTATGCACCAAATTTAAATGCTCCCAGATTCTTGAAACAGACCTTACTCAGTCTGAGCAATATGATATCTGATAATACCATAATAACAGGGGACCTTAACACTCGTCTTACAGAGCTGGACAGATCCTCTAAACAGAAATTAAACAAAGGTATAAGAGATTTAAATGAGACCCTAGAACAACTGTGCTTGATAGACACATATAGAATACTCCACCCCAAAGATAAAGAATATACATTCTTCTCATCACCCCATGGAACACTCTCCAAAATTGATCATATCTTGGGACACAAAACAAATATCGCAGAATCAAAAGAACTGAAATTTTACCTTGTATCTTCTCAGACCATAAGACACTAAAGGTGGAACACAACTCTAACAAAAACGCTTGACCCCACAGAAAGGCATGGAAATTAAACAATCTTCGGTTAAATAACAGATGGGTGCAGGAAGAAATAAAACACGAAATCATTAACTTCCTTGAGCATAACAACAATGAAGACACAAGCTACCAAAACCTGTGGGATACTGCAAAAGCAGTTTTGAGAGGAAAATTCCTCGCTTTAGATGCATACATTTGAAAAACAGAAAGAGAGCGGGTCAACAATCTCATAAGCCATCTGATGGAATTGGAAAAAGAAGAACAATCTAAGCCTAAACTCAGTAGAAGAAAAGAAATATCCAAAATCAAATCAGAGATTCATGAAATTGAAAACAAAAGAATCATTTAGAAAATTAATAAAACAAAGAGTTGGTTTTTTGAAAAAATAAATAAAATAGATAAACCATTGGCAAGACTAACTAGAAATAGAAAAGTAAAATCTCTAGTAACCTCAATCAGAAATGATAAAGGGGAAATAACAACTGATCCCACAGAGATACAAGAGATCATTTCTGAATACTACCAGAAACTCTATGCCCAGAAATTTGACAATGTGAAGGAAATGGATCAATATTTGGAATCACACCCTCTCCCTAGACTTAGCCAGGAAGAAATAGAGCTCCTGAACAGACCAATTTCAAGCACTGAGATTAAGAAACAATAAAAAATCTTGCAACCAAAAAATGCCCTGGTCCAGATGGCTTCACTCCAGAATTCTATCAAAACTTCAAGGAAGAGCTTATTCCTGTACTGCAGAAATTATTCCAAAAAACTGAGGAAGAAGGAATCTTTCTCAACACATTCTATGAAGCAAACATCACCCTGATACCAAAACCAGGAAAAGACCCAAACTTAAAGGAGAATTTCAGACCAATCTCACTCATGAATATAGATGCAGAAATTCTCAACAAAATCCTAGCCAATAGATTACAGCTTATCATCAAAAAAGTCATTCATCATGATCAAGTAGGCTTCATCCCAGGGATGCAAGGCTGGTTTAACATACGCAAGTCTATAAACGTTATCCACCAGATTAACAGAGGCAAAAATAAAGATCACATGATCCTCTCAATAGATGCAGAAAAAGCATTTGATAAAATCCAGCATCCTTTTCTAATTAGAACACTGAAGAGTATAGGCATAGGTGGCACATTTCTAAAACTGATTGAAGCTATCTATGACAAACCCACAGCTAATATTTTACTGAATGGAGTAAAACTGAAAGCTTTTCCTCTTAGAACTGGAACGAGACAAGTTTGTCCTCTGTCACCTTTACTATTCAACATAGTGCTGAAAGTTCTAGCCAATACAATTAGGCAAGATAAGGAAATAAAGGGAATCCAAATGGGAGCAGAGGAGGTCAAACTCTCCCTCTTTGCTGACGACATGATCTTATACTTAGAGAACCCCAAAGACTCAACCACAAGACTCCTAGAAGTCATCAGAATATACAGTAATGTTTCAGGATATAAAAATCAATGTCCACAAGTCAGTAGCCTTTGTATACACCAATAACATTCAAGATGAGAACCTAATTAAGGACACAACTCCCTTCACCATAGTTTCAAAGAAAATGAAATACCTAGGAATATACCTAACGAAGGAGGTGAAGGACCTCTATAAAGAAATTTATGAAATCCATAGAAAAGAAATAGCAGAGGATATTAACAAATGGAAGAACATACCAAGCTAATGGATGGGAAGAATCAACATTGTTAAAATGTCTATACTTCCCAAAGCAATCTACCTATTCAATGCCATTCCTATCAAAATACTAACATCGTACCTTCAAGATTTGGAGAAAATGATTCTGCGTTTTGTATGGAACCGGAAAAAAACCCGTACAGGTAAGGCAGTTCTTAGTAACAAAAATAAAGCTGGGGGCATCAGCATACCAGATTTTAGTCTGTACTACAAAGCCATAGTGGTCAAGACAGCATGGTCCTGGCACAAAAACAGAGACATAGACACTTGGAATCAAATTGAAAACCAAGAAATGAAACTAACATCTTACAACCACATAATCTTCGATAAACCAAACAAGAACATACCTTGGGGGAAAGACTCCCTATTCAATAAATGGTGTTGGGAGAACTGGATGTCTACATGTAAAAGACTGAAACTGGACCCACACCTTTCCCCACTCACAAAAATTGATTCAAGATGGATAAAGGACTTAAATTTAAGGCATGAAACAATAAAAATCCTCAAAGAAAGCATAGGAAAAACACTGGAAGATATTGGCCTGGGGAAAGACTTCGTGAAGAAGACTGCCCTGGCAATTGCAACAACAAAAATAAACAAATGGGACTTCATTAAACTGAAAAGCTTCTGTACAGCTAAGGAGACAATAACCATAGCAAAGAGACAACCTACACAATGGGAAAGGATATTTGCATATTTTCAGTCAGACAAAAGCTTGATAACTAGGATCTATAGCGAACTCAAATTAATCCACATGAAGAAAGCCAACAATCCCATATATCAATGGGCAAGAGACATGAATAGAACCTTCTCTAAAGATGACAGATGAATGGCTAACAAACACATGAAAAAATGTTCATCATCTCTATATATTAGAGAAATGCAAATCATAACAACCCTGAGATATCATCTAACCCCAATGAGAATGGCCCACATCACAAAATCTCAAAACTGCAGATGCTGGCGTGGATGTGGAGAGAAGGGAACACTTTTACACTGCTGGTGGGACTGCAAACTAGTACAACCTTTCTGGAAGGAAGTATGGAGAAACATCAAAGCACTCAAGCTAGACCTCCCATTTGATCCTGCAATCCCATTACTGGGCATCTACCCAGAAGGAAAAAAAATCCTTTTATCATAAGGACACTTGTACTAGACTGTTTATTGCAGCTCAATTTACAATCGCCAAAATGTGGAAACAGCCTAAATGCCGACCAACCCAGGAATGGATTAACAAGCTGTGATATATGTATACCATGGAATACTATTCAGCTATTAAAAAAATGGAGACTTTACATCCTTTGTATTAACCTGGATGGAAGTGAAAGACATTATTCTTAGTAAAGCATCACAAGAATGGAGAAGCATGAATTCTATGTACTCAATTTTGATATGAGGACAATTAATGACAATTAAGGTTATATGGTGGGGGGAGGAAAAGCAGAAAGAGGGATGGAGGGAGGGGGGTGGGGTCTTGGTATGTGTCACACTTTATGGGGTCAAGACATGATTGCAAGAGGGACTTTACCTAACAATTGCAATCAGTGTAACCTGGCTTATTGTACCCTCAATGAATCCCCAACAGTAAAAAAAAAAAAACATGCATGATATTATATAGTCAGTTACAAAAAGAATAAAGGATACATGTTACTAAAAAAAAAAATTAAGTGGGCAAATAACCAGGAACAGCCTTTTTTTTTTTTTTTGTAGAGACAGAGTCTCACTTTATGGCCCTCGGTAGAGTGCCGTGGCCTCACACAGCTCATAGCAACCTCCAACTCCTGGGCTTAAGCGATTCTCTTGCCTCAGCCTCCCAAGTAGCTGGGACTACAGGCGCCCACCACAACGCCCGGCTATTTTTTGGTTGCAGTTTGGCCGGGACCGGGTTTGAACCCGCCACCCTCGGCATACGGGGCCGGCGCCTTACCGACTGAGCCACAGGTGCCGTCCAGGCATTTTTTTAAGACTAAAGCATTAAAAAATGCTCAACACCTCTCATAATCTAGAAAACCACAATGAGATACCATCTTACCCCAATTACCATGGCCAATCAAATTCTCTCTCTGGGCAACAAAGCAGAGAAAGGAAGAGAAAAGGCTGGCCTGCAGAAAGACATGAATCTGATTTGCAAAGAGAAGAATATCAAGAAACAAAGTAATTCCAGAGTGATGGAAAGATCTATTTCGGTTCCTATGGCTTTCCAGTTCTTGGTTTTCATCCCGTAAAAGATCCTTGCCCCTCACTTCTTCAAAATTTCAAAATTTCTTTGCAGTTCTTTCAAGCAGACTTTTCTATTCTTGTTGCCACAATCTATCAGTTCTCTAGTGGTTCTCCCTCATTCATTGATGACTTCAGCATCTGATAATTTCTGTTCACCACTCTTCAATGATCATTTTTTGAAATATCAACATAAATCATCTATCTGACACATACCTTAATCTTCAGTTCAGGATCTCTGTAACTTCAACAATCCCTTACATTACCCCCATCTTGGTCATTACCCCCATCTTGGTCATCCACTCATATGGTCATATCTGAGTTGTTGCTATCACCAATAACTACATCATCTGTGAAGTCTTAATTTTAAACATTGCACTTCCTATCAGTTTCTATTTTTTCCACCTTATTTAATTTAGTTTTCAAATTCCAATAATTCCATGTTATTTCTTCAAATTGTTTTTTATTATCACTCAGCTAATTCATGCTCTTCCTTCCCACCCCAACAATCATAAATAACTTCTTGCAAACACTCTTAATTCTTCTGTTCCCTTTTGCACCACTGAGAAAAATCTCAGCCCTTGGAAAATTCAATATTTTAATCATTTATGTCAGTGCATGAGTACCTCAATATTGTTGGAGAAGGTCACCCAATCATGTTGATTTAACTAATATCAAACTTGAGAACAAAATACCCAAATGGATTCCCAACATTGGTGGATAATCCTACAACATTCCCTAGTACTTTACTTTTCTAAATCCAGAAGGATTATTTTACGTATTCACTTTTTTCTGAAACAAACTTGCTCCCAGCCACTCTCAGCTGAAGTTTCTTCAAGTATGTATCTTCTTTCACCACCAAATCCACCAGCCCACCTACATTTGAGTTCACATACTTTGACTTCCTTTTTGTTACAGAGAAAGAGGTGGTTCAAATCCTAGATAAAATCACCCCACAATAGAAGTGCATGCCCTTTCAAGTACTTTGTTCTTACAATTACTTACTTTCTCTTTTGAATAAAAATGTTTCATTTTTTACAGAACAAATTCTATAATCAATCAAACATGCTTAATGTCACTACTCTTACAAAAATTATAGGAACTCCTCTCTTGACTTACCTGGTCTCCTCGAGTTATGCAGAAGTTGGTTTGGCACCTGTAGCTCAGTGGCTAGGGTGCCAGCCACATACGCCAGAGCTGACAGGTTTTAATCCAGCCTGGGACTACCAAACAACAATGACATCTACACCCCCAAAGTAGCCAGGCATTGTGGCAAGCACCTGTAGTCCCAGCTACTTGGGAGGCTGAGGCAAGAGAATCACGTAAGCCCAAGAGTTTGAGGTTGCTGAGAGCTGTAATGCCATAGCCCTCTACCCAGTGCAACAGCTTGAGACTCTGTCTCAAAAAAAAAAAAAAAAAAGTCATGCAGAACTTTGTGTCTACCTCCTGGGGGGGGGGGAACTATACTTAAAAAGTGTCTAGAATCACAACTTCCGCTTCTCTCTTGCAATTTTATCATAAAATGATGTAAATGGATTTTTTCTTCTATACTTCCTTTAACTGCTCTTATCAAAGCTTCCAGTAATCTACATTTCACTAAATTTAATAATAATTATCTGTTCTCATTAATGACCTCTCAACATGTTTAAGAGAATGATAGCTCCTCCATCCTGGAAATACTCTTTTTGGGGGGATTCTGATGTAACAAATTTACCTACTCCCTTCCTACCAATGGACATTTTTCAATTTTCTTAGGTATTTCCTCTCCCAGACTTGTAAATGTTGGGGTACCTACCCATCTCAGGACCCTGCCTATAGTTCTCTTTTCTTTTCTATACTCTCTTACTAGGTGATTTTGTCCAGTTCCAAAGCTTCAAGGATTATCTACATTTTACTGCTCTGACATTTCTATGACCTGATAGGATCTCTCCTTGAGCCTAAGACTTATGTACTTAACTATCTCTGAAACAACTCCATTTGGATACCTAATACATGCCACAAAATTAATCTGGGCAAAAAAAAAAGTTACTGATTTTTGTCCCCCAATCAAATCTGCATTCTATTTAACATTCACAGATTTCCACATATAAGGAAATGGCATAATGATTTCACAGATTTTCACAGTCAATTCTTCATTATTCCTTTTCCCTTAAATATTACATCTAAAACATCTTCTAAATAATTCTCTTTCCTATAAATCCAAATCTGACCACCTGCTCCTGGTGTTAGACCACTATGCAGACTTTCCTCCAGTCTCTATTATTAGTGACTGACACTTCTTCTTTGGGGTACTAGAAAAAGGTACAGATGGAATGTCCGGTCACTGTACATATAGAGCTATTATTATTGTGAATTAAGAGGTTGTTGAAGTGATAGACTATGAAAATATTACATTTTTTTTAACAGAGGCTTAGGTTATATGTGGTATATTCAAAACTTGCTCTTCTATAATAATGGCATTGTAATTGACTTTGATTTCTCTGTGTAAGATTGTATGTGCTACACCATTACTGAAATGATCAAAGTTATGCAAGTCATATTGATTTGTTATCATTTTGCTTAATAGTCCTCTGTGGTCCATATTAGACCTGAAAGGTGAGAGGTTCAAATTTAGTGATTTAAAAATATCTTTTCAAAGATGGCAGCCGAGTAACAGCTTCCCTGCAACAGGGCATGGTGATCTGGGGAGATAAGACTCCAGGCATCTCTGGCTGGTGGGATCTGCCTATAATCATCCATTTGAGGATACAGGGAGTTAGCAAGGGACTTCTGGACCCCAAGAGGAGGACAAAAACAGTGGAAAACTGGCAAGTAGTTGCATGTGTTCAATTGACCTAATCCCTCTGGCAGCTGGAAGTATAAGCAGCAGTGAGACTGCAAACCAGAAAGGCCTGACCTGTGAACTCTTTCAGTGTTTTTGGACTTGGCACTCAGTTGAATTGCCTTGGGGAGAGCTTGAGCAGGAGTGCAGAGAACATTGGGCATTGTCCAGGGCCCCAGACAGAGCCGCTGAGCCAGACGGAGCTAATAGTGCTAGGCTGTGGGCCGCAGGGGGTCATTGTGAGAGAACTGCCCCAGCAAGCTCCACCCTCAGGGTTGCAGAGAAAGGATCAGGCAGGAGCTCGTAACCTAGTGACTGAGCAGCCTAAAGGCGGAGACTGAGCTGCCTTACAGCCTTAACCCTCAGGGGAAGAGTGAGACCGATTTTGGCACACTGGAGCCTTGGGTAGTTGCCCTGGGTAGAGTGCCGTGGTGTCTCGACTCATAGCAACCTCAAACTCCTGGGCTTGGCGTCGCCCAGACCTCCATAAGAGCTGTGCCACATCCCCTGACCTGCGACCCACGCCAGCCAGGCCTCTGCATGCCCTGACCAGGAACTTTGGGAACTGTGAAACCCTGCGTCCTCCCTCCTTTACCCTCCCTGCCTCCACACTGGCCCACTTATCTGGCCAGAGACTCTGGTAGCCGTGTGTCCTCCGGAGCCCTCCCTGCCTCTGTGCAGAGCCCTTCTGCTGGTCAGAGACTGCTAGATCTGTGGGCTCTCTGTGCCAAAGTCACTGGGCACCAGGCACTCCCAGAACAGTGTGCACCACCTCCCACCCTGTTGGTGGATCCTGGTGTGTCACACTCCAGAGCTGCTTACACAACCAGAACTCCCTGGCTAGGGCAGCCCCAGGGGAACTACACAGGGTCACTCCCTACAAAGATCCAGCAACAATAGAGTGATCCCGCTGGCATCTAATCTTGGAGAGATACCTCCCCAATTCTGAGGACCACCAGAGGCAACGATGAAAAACAATCATGAGGTGAAATCAACAGAAAAGCTCCGGCAATATGAATAATCAGAGTAGATTAACTCCCCCAAGGATCAATGGGGCAGACATAGCATGAGATCCTATGCACAAAAAAATAGCTGAGATGTCAGAAATCAAATTCAGAATCTGGATAGCAAATAAGATCGAATTAGCAGTAACCCAAAAGATATCTCAAGAATTCAACGAATTCAAAGACCAAATGACCAAAGATTTTGACTCATTGAGATAAGAAGTTGCAGCCCTCAAAGATCTGAGAAACACAGAATCCCTCAGTAACAGAATGGAGCAAGCAGAAGAAAGGATTTCTGACATTGAAGACAAAGCTTTCAAATGCTCCCAAACTCTCAAAGAGAAAGAGAAATGGAGGGCAAAAACTGATCACACTCTCAGAGAGCTCTGGGATAATTTGAAGAAAACTAATATTCATCTTATAGGGATCCCCTAAAGCGACAAAGTGGTTTCAGAAGGCACAGAGTCTCATCTCCATGAGATTATGAAGGAGAACTTTCCAGACATGCCAAGAGATTCTGAAATTCAGATAGCAGACAGTTTTAGAACTCCAATACAACTCAACCCAAATAAGACATCCCCCAGACACATCATAATCAATTTCATTAAAGTTAATATGAAGGAGAAAATTCTGAAAGCACTCAGACGAAAGAAAACCATCACCTACAAGGGCAAGAATGTTAGAATAACTGCAGATCTCTCTGCTGAAACCTTTCAAACCAGAAGAGGATGGTCATCAACTTTTAATCACCTAAAACAAAATAACTTTCAACCCAGGATCCTGTACCCATCTAAACTGAGCTTCATTTATGATGGACAAATTAAATACTTCAATGACATTCACATGTTGAAGAAATTTGCCATAACTAAACCAGCTCTCCAGGATATTCTCAGACCTATCCTTCATAAAGACCAGTGTAATTCTCCACCACAAAAATAAACCCACCCAGAAAATTTTGATCAAATTACAACTTCTACAGTCGCAAAAGGATTAAAAATGTCCACCAGACTCTCAAAAGGCTTATCAATATTCTCAATTAATGTGAATGATTTAAATTATCCTCTAAAGAGGCACAGATTGGCTGACTGGACACAAAAACTCAAGCCAGATATCTGCTGCATACAAGAATCGCATCTTACATTAAAACACAAATATAGACTCAAGGTGAAGGGATGGTCATCTATACACCAGGCAAATGGAAAGCAGAAAAAAGCAGGCGTTGTAATCCTATTTGCAGATGCAATAGGCTTTAAATCAACTGAAATAAGGAAGGATAAGGATGGACACTTCATATTTGTTAAAGGTAATACTCAATATGATGAGATTTCAATTATTAATATTTGTGCACCCAAACAGAACGTACCTCAATTTATAGGAGAAACTCTAACAGACATGAGTAACTTGATTTCCTCCAGTTCCATAGTAGTGGGAGATTTTAACACCCATACAGCAGTGCTGGATAGATCCTCCAAAAGAAGCTAAGCAAAGAAATTTTAGATTTAAACTTAACCATTCAACATCTGGACTTAACAGATATCTACAGAACATTTCATCCCAACAAAACTGAATACACATTCTTCGCATCAGCCCATGGAACATACTCCAAAATTGACCACATCCTAGGCCACAAATCTAACCTCAGCAAATTTAAAACCATAGAAATTATTCCTTGTATCTTCTCAGATCATCATGGAACAAAAGTTGAACTCAATAACAACAGGAACCTGCATACCCATACAAAAACATGGAAGCTAAACAACCTTATGCTGAAGGATAGATGGGTTATAAATGAGATTATGAAGGAAATCACCAAATTTTTTGAACAAAACAACAATGAAGACACGAATTATCAGAACTTCTGGGACTGCAAAGGCAGTCCTAAGAGGGACATTTATAGCAATGCAAGCCTTCCTCAAGAAAACAAAAAGAGAGGAAGTTAATAACTTAATGGTACATCTCAAGCAACTGGAGAAGGAAGAACACTCCAACCCCAAATGCAGAAGAAGAAAAGAAATAACTAAAATCAGACCAGAATTAAATGAAATTGAAAACAAAAGAATTATATAACAGATCAATAAATCCAAAAATTGGTTTTTTGAAAAGATCAATAAAATAAGTAAACCTTTGGCCAACCTAACCAGGAAAAAAAGAGTAAAATCTCTAATTTCATCAATCAGAAATGGTAATGATGAAATAACAACAGACCCCTCCGAAATTCAAAAAATCCTTGATGAATACTACAAGAAACTCTACTCTCAGAAATATGAAAATCTGAAAGAAATCAATCAATACCTGGAGGTACGCCACCTACCAAGACTTAGCCAGAAAAGAAGTGGAAATGTTGAACAGGCCTATGTCAAGCTCTGAAATAGCATCAACTATACAAAATCTCCCTCAAAAGTAAAGCCCAGGACCAGATGTCTTTATGTCAGAATTCTACCAAACCTTTAAAGAAGATCTAGTACCTATATTACTAAACCTCTTCCAAAATATAGAAAAAGAAGGAATATTACCCAACACATTCTATGAAGCAAACATCACCTTGATCCCCAAACCAGGGAAAGATCCAACAAGAAAAGAAAATTATAGACCAATATCACTAATGAATATTGATCCTAAATTACTCAATAAGATCCTAACAAACAGAATCCAACAACACATCAAAAAAATTAAACACCACGACCAAGTGGGATTTATCCCAGGGTCTCAAGGCTGGTTCAATATACGTAAATCTATAAATGTAATTCAGCATATAAACAAACTAAGAAATGAGGACCATATGATTCTTTCAGTTGATACAGAAAAAGCTTTCAATAATATCCAGCATCCCTTCATGATCAGAACACTTAAGAAAATTGGGATAGAAGGGACATTTCTTAAACTAGTAGAGGCCATCTATAGCAAACCCACAGCCAATATCGTATTGAATGGAGTTAAATTGAAATCATTTCAACTTATATCAGGATCCAGGCCAGGTTGCCCATTGTCTCCATTGCTCATTGGCATTGTAACAGAAGTTTTAGCCATTGCAATTAGGGAAGAAAAGGCGATCAAGGGTATCCACATAGGGTCAGAAGAGATCAAACTTTCACTCTTCGCAGATGACATGATCGTATATCTGGAAAACACTAGGGATTCTACTACAAAACTTTTATAAGTGTTCATGGAATACAACAATGTCTCAGGCTACAAAATCAACACCCATAAATCTGTAGCGTTTATATATACCAACAATAACCAAGCCAAAAAAACAGTCAAGGACTCTATTCCTTTCACAGTAGTGCCAAACAAGATGAAATATTTGGGAGTATACCTAACAAGGGACATGAAAGATCTCTACAAAGAGAACTATGAAACTTTAAGAAAAGAAATAGCTGAATATGTCAACAAATGGAAAAACATACCATGCTCATGGTTGGGAAGAATCAACATTGTTAAAATGTCTATACTACCCAAAGCAACATATAACTTTAATGCAATTCCTATTAAACTCCACTGTCATATTTTAAAGTTCTTGAAAAAATAATACTTCGTTTTATATGGAATCAGAAAAAACATCAGATAGCCAAAACATTACTCAGCAATAAAAACACAGCAGGAGGAATCATGCACCAGACCTGAGACTGTATTATAAATTGATAGTGATCAAAACAGCATGGTACTGGCACAAAAACAGAGAAGTAGATGTCTGGAACAGAATAGAGAACCAAGAGATGAATCCAGCTACTTACTGTTATTTGATCTTTGAGAAGCCAATTAAAAACATTCAGTGGGGAAAAGATTCTCTATTTAACAAATGGTGCTGGGTGAACTGGCTGGCGATCTGTAAAAGACTGAAACTGGACCCACACCTTTCACCATTAACTAAGATAGACTCTCACTGGATAAAAGATTTAAACTTACAACACAAAACTATAAAAATACTTGAAGAAAGTGCAGGAAAAACTCTTGAAGGAATCAGTCTGGTTGAATATTTCAAGAGGAGGACTCCCCAGGCAATTGAAGCAGTATCAAAAATACACTGCTGGAACCTGTTCAAACTAAAAAGCTTCTGCCCAGTCAAGAACATAGTAAGTAACACAAGCAGATAGCCCTCAGAATGGGAGAAAATATTTGCAGGCTATACCTCCGATAAAGGTCTAATAACCAGAATCCACAGAGAACTCAAACATATTAGCAAGAAAGAACATGTGATCCCATCTCAGAGTGGCAAGGGACTTGAAGAGAAACTACTCTAAAGAAGACAGATGCACAATCTACAAACACATGAAAAAAAGCTCATCATCCTTAATCATCAGAGAAACGCAAATCAAAACTACTTTGAGATATCACCTAACCCCATTAAGAGTAGCCCACATAACAAAATCCCAAAATCAGAGATGTTTGCGTGGATGTGGAGAAAAGGGCACACTTCTACACTACTGGTGGGAATGCACACTAATACATTCCTTCTGGAAGGATGTTTGGAGAATACTTTAAGGCCTAAAAATAGACCTGCCATTCAATCCTATAATTCCTTTACTAGGTTTATACCCAGAAGACCAAAAATCACAATATAACAAAGACATCTGTACCAGAATGTTTATTGCAGCCCAATTCATAATCGCTAAGTCATGGAAGAAGCCCAAGTGCCCATCAACCCATGAATGGACTAGCAAATTGTGGTACATGTATACCATGGAATATTATGCAGCCTTAAAGAAAGATGGAGACTTTACCTCTTTCATGTTTACATGGATGGAGCTGGAACATATTCTTCTTAGCAAAGTATCTCAGGAATGGAAGAAAAAGTATCCAATGTACTCAGCCCTACTATGAAGCTAAATTATAGCTTTCACATGAAGGCTATAAACTAACTATAGCACAAGACTATGGGGAAAGGGCCAAGGAAGGGGAAGGGAGTGGGGAGGTTAGGGTGGAGGGAGGGTAAGGGTAATGGATGGGGCCACACTTACAGTGCATCTTAGAATGGGTACAGGTGAAACTTACTAAAGGCAGAATACAAATGTCTATATACAATAACTAAGAAAATGCCATGAAGGCTACGTTGAACAGTTTGATGAGAATATTTCAGATTGTATATGAAACCAGCACATTGTACCCCTTGATTGCACTAATGTACACAGCTATGATTTAACAATAAAAAAAATTAAAAAATAGAATATCCTTCCAGGGAAAAAAAATAAAAATAATAAAAATATCTTTTCAGTTTCAGTATAATGAGATTCTAGGTCAATCAACAGAGACCGGAACCATTTATTCATGAACTCACATTTTCCCAGATCCAACAAGAGAGAGCCAACATGGAAGACTATTCACAGGAATGTGATTCACATCAGTTAGTAGAGTATACCCCCATCAGTTTGAGGCATTTCCCGGTTAGGTCTTAACTCTTTGATCTCAGGAGATGTGCTGCCATTTCCTGTTTCCCTAGGAGCCAGTTTGGAAGTTTCTTGAGATGTAGTATTTCCTAAAAAGTCTTTGAAGAGCTTCTTTAACTTCCTGGTTCCTGAGGCTGTAGATGAGTGGATTTAGCATAGGGGTTACTACTGTGTAGAAGATGGCGACTTGCCGATCCTGGTCCAAGTCATAGCTGGAGGATGGTCGGAGGTACATACGGATCACAGAGCCATACAGGAGCATCACAACCAGGATGTGGGAGCTACAAGTTGACAGAGCTTTGCGCAGGGCAGCAACTGAGTGCATGCGGGCTACAGCAACACCAATGCGGGCATAGGAACCCAAAATAAAGAAGAAGGGGCTGACCACCACAGCTACACCTTCAGTGAATATTAGCATCTCATTGACCACTGGCCTGGTGCAGGAGAGCTGCAGCAGGGGAGTGATGTCACAGAAGAAGTGAGTAACCTGGTTGCCACAGAAGGTCAAGCGGGTGACCAACACACTATAAAGAAGGCTGTTGAGGCTGACAACTACCCATGAGGTCAATGTTATGCACAGACAGAGGTGATGGCTGACAATGGTAGAGTATCTTAAGGGGTCACAGATGGCAATGTAGCGGTCATAAGCCATGGCAGCTAGCAAGTGGCCTTCCATGCTACCCACAGCCATGAAGAAGAACAGCTGGATTATGCAGCAGTTATAAGAGATGGTTCGATGCACAGAGAGTGTGTGTACCAGCATCTGAGGAACAATGATGGTTGCCAGAAATATGTCAATAAAAGAAAGCTGGCTGAGCAGGAAATACATAGGGGTCTGAAGCTTGGGGTCTGAGCGAGCAACAATTACTAATAGCATGTTGCCCATAACTGCAACCAGGTACATGGCTAGGACAATACTGAAAATAACTGGTTGCACTTCCGGCCAACTGGACAAGCCCAACAAGACAAATTCAGTCACTTCTGTCCTGTTTCTAGTGGCCATAACACATAGTGTACAGCACCTGCAAAGAGGGAAGGAAGATCATGGGTGGAAAGAGAAAAGAAAGATGTCAAGGCTCAACCAGACCTTAGAGTAGCTGCATCTTAGATGCACCACTGGAGGAAGGATATGGTCTTTACTATATGTGAAAAAGCTCAACTTTGTTCTTTGGTAGGAATGTTCATATTCCACTAATTCAACCTAACCTACCTAGGATGTGAGCAGAAATGGTTAATATAATCATTGATTCTAGTAATTATTACTTTTTAATGAATACTATAATCTGCCAGTAGGGGGAATTCTCATGTCTTTTCAGCTCAGGTTTTCCCAATAGATCAATAGGGTACACCAAAGAGTTAACTTTTGAGACTGTTATACAAATAAAAATAATTGATGAAATATTCTATTTCTACATGAATGTGAGAAAAATAATTTTAAAATAATAGAGTGTATTATAGAAAAATATATAATAAAAAGCAGAGGTCCCTTCTCCTTTGCATGCCTACCACCGTGTTTAATTTTAGCTCTTCTGGTATTTCATACCTCTGTGCCTCTAAATAATAAGCCACTTGCTATGGATCATGTTCATAGTTCAGCAATGATCAATTTTAAGATATCTTTTGGCTCTCTACTCTAAAAAACGAAGTTTCATCCTGATCACATTATCCTTGCTCTTTTCTCTTCCTTGCCCAAATGTTGATGATTATTTTAATTTTTTAATTACTTTTGTTTTTAAATGGTATACTTAAATCTGTATTTCTCATTTCACCAACTTTAAACTTCAGTTCTCCTCTCACTACCCCTCTTACCTTGCCCAAACTTCAGAAAGCTGTACCTTCACTTACATAACATCAAGACTGAAAACATGAATTTTGAGTTATAACCAGAGTTTAAGTCTTCCAAGTAAAATTTTAAAATCCATAAAGAAAATTCATATTATAATAATTATATAAATATTATCTGCTGTAGCAACACAAATGGTTGTATTTAGTCTTCAATGCATCCACTGTTACACTCCACAAGGAGAATATTCCTAAAATTCATATAAAATGAGGATTCATATTTCAACTCTTCTAAATCATACTTCCTTTATATACTTCTAGTTTCTAATACATTTTATTATATGTCTGTTTACAGACATACATATTTGCATATGAATGCATATGTACATCTATTAACACACGCATATACACATTTTTTACCATCACTGTTATTAGGCATTCTATTTTTTGCTTATATGGCAGGAAGACTCTGTTAGCTTCCAATGATTCCTACCCCCTATATATTAACCAGTAGGATAAGACAAAGATGATGGGGGTATTATATCCATGATTAAGTTGTAAAACATTATACCTTCCATCTTACTAGTAGATTCTCTTTACAGTTTTCTGGGTTTGCACATTTCATGAAGAAAGCTACCTTGTGATTTAGGTCCACATGAAAAAGTACTAAACAAAGCCTCCAGCAAGCAGATGGCTCCTAACTGGCAAAAAACAGAGAGATGGACCTATGCATCAGAACAAAGAGATGTCTAATAAAAAGTATATGTACAGTATGATTGTAGTTTACCAGATATGCATTAAAGTGACCAGAATAAAATATACCACAAAAATGAAGGAAAATTTCTGGATGAGAATTTCTACAGTTTTTATTTATCCATTTTATCTTTTATGACCTACATTTTCTAGAATAAATATATAGCACTTTCATAATGAGATAGAAGTGTAATGTGATAAATAAGCAAAAAGATAAAAAAGTATTAAACAGCAACTTCCAAGCTAATGCTAGATTATTATTTTGGTTTGATTCTTTCTTGATTTTCTAGAAGAAAAAGACATAAAGTACATCAAATTCATAAAGTATACCAATTATGAAAATAGTCACTGTTATGGGATGCTTGAATAGCAAATTGTCTTCAGTATAGAATCAAAACTCTATTTTAAGGACATGACTCCAGGTTCTTTATTTACTCTAAAGATCAAAAATAAAAAATAAAGATCATATACGGATGGTGTCTGTTCTTTTTTCTCTATTTATTCCTCTATCCTTTGTCTCAGTGGTTGTAGCTTAAACTGTATGCCATTACGATCCCATTACTCATTCAAGACATAGCCACACACAGTTGTTGACATGGGTGTATAGGAGAAAATGAAAGAGAAGAAATGGGAAGGAAGAGCGATGGAGTATTTTCATAGGGAAAGGGTGAAAGACAACCTTCTCCAGGAATGAAAATGTGGCAAAGATTTATCCATTATGAGGATAGGAATGTAATAACATAGATATTCCATTTTCTTCTAAGCAAAGCAAAACTTTACTCTTAAAGTAATTATATGCAATAAGAAGGATAAGCGTGGTAGTAGTTGTGGCTGGCTTCTTTAAGGATTCATTGCTGTACCTGCCCTATTTTCCAATTATCTCAACATTGCTCCCAATTGAGCCCAAACTCTGTGGATCCTGTTCAGGCAACTTTGAGGGACAAAAGATGCTGATGCTAGGGAAAGGCAGAGAGGAGAAATTCTCTTAGGAGAGATACAAAGAACCATACACACAAAGACGTACTTGATCATCGCAAGACAGTAAACTCAAATGAAATCTGGAAGAACAAAATCAAATGGAAGAATACCTAGAAAGGGATAGATAAGCACTTCCAATCTCTCATTTCCCACCTGGAGATTCAAGGACATCTACAGTCATGGAGGAGGAAGAGACCTAGAGTGTCAAGTCCCAACCCTGCTTACACTTAACTTTCCTTTTTGATGAGAGCACCAATGGGCAAATTCTGAGTCTTTACTGGACAGCTCTGTGGGGATACATAATAGGTGTACATATTTTCTGTGCACATGTGATGATTTTATACATTTATATAATGTGTAAAGATCAAATTAGGATAACTGATATATCTATCACAACTTCTTTATGCAAGGAACATTCAAATTACTATCTTTAGTTATTTTGAAATGTACAGTAGACTATTGTTAACTAAAGTCACCCTACTAATCTAACAAACTCTATGCTGGGATTATGATCTACTTAATTCATTCTTGATCTAAATTCTATTTTGAGTCTATTCTGGTCTGTTCCTTCCCCTCATGGGTTGATGAGTCATGTAAATTGAATCTGAGATAGATAAATAAGAACTTTCTTTTTTATTGTCTCAAAAATAGATCCTCCAAACTCACAAAATAAACTGGGTCCTCAGTCACACGCCTTGCATATAGGAACCATAAACTGTTTCTCCATGTTGTGTGACTATATTCTCCATCTCAGTCTCCATGTTTTCTAAAAAAAAGTGTAGATAGGGCCTCGCCTGTGGCTCAAAGGGGTAGGGTGCCAGCCCCATATGCTGGAGGTGATGGGTTCAAACCCAGCCCTGGCCAAAAACTGAAAAAAAAAAAGTGTAGATAAATTGTTATAATTGACAATTTCTCCAACATATTTCTTCCTTTGACTATGATATTTGGACCTCATCATACACTCTTTGGTCTCCTTAGTGCCAATATCATACTATTTCCTCTAAGGGGATTATGATTTATCATTTTCTATCCCCTTTCCATTTACTATTAGGCCAGGGTATAACCTAATAAATATAGTCTTACCTTTTCTCTGTATCAAACATCATACACAAAAGTTAGGAAATTTCGGTGGAGATACACTTCCTTTTGCCCACATCATTACAAAATAAGGAATCCCCTTTTTGTTTTATAAAAGCTTTTCTATAAGGACTCTCATCAAAATGAAACATCGCCACTTACCTTCTCTCACTCTGGGACTCTACCAACCTCAGGGGGCTCCAATTGTGTTCAGATGAAATACTAATCAGGATGGGCTGAGCTCTTCCACCTTTGTTTTCAAGTGGGGCTATGACTCAAGAGCCCCATTGTCTGTGCTTATAGCTAGATGTCACCAAGGCAAAATCCATAAAACTTCTGAAAACAACTGTTCCTGAAGAGAAGGTCTACCCTTTAGGGAACATCATACCCTTGTATAATGTCAACAGTAAGGAGAAACCCCAAAGGAAACTGATTCCCATCTTTCCTAACCTATTCTTTTTGTAATTATTGAGTGTTTGCTATTGACACATTTTTTTTGTTGTTGCATTCAATTATTTTTTTAATTTTTTTAATTATTGTTAAATCATAGCTGTGTACATTAGTGCAATCAAGGGGTACAATGTGCATATTGTACATTTATAATCATATACTATCTAAAATATTCTCACCAAACTGTTTTAACTCCCTGAATTAGTGCAAGTCATGAGGCTTCACAAGATAGCAGTGAGACAACTCTGATTGCTATTATCATGTTTGCAGCCTCCTGCCATGCTTTTCTCATTTCCCGCCCTCACCCATCTTCGACTGACACTATTTTAAATTGCACATACATTCCTCAGTATACTGGATTTAAACAAGTCTTTGAGAAATGAAAGAAACATTAGGATATGGAGTACCATATAGAAAAAAATCTATGATTAAATACAAACAAAAATATTCTGGCCTCATTTTTAAATATAATAATAATTAAAAGGATGATTGATCTTAATAGAAAATGATAGAAAAATATTCATTCATAGTTTCTCGGTAAAGGCTAAAATCAATTATAAGAGCTCTCTCTCTGTTTCTCTTTCTCTGCTTTCGTTTTCTTCCTCTATCTATGAGTACCCTCTGGTAACACTGTTTTCACAATATCTAAAAGGAAATCAGCCCACAGAAAGGAAATCTTTTACAATAAATCACTAAATCTATTGACTAAAACTGCCTTTTAGAATCTGCTTCCACAGCCTCAATGAGCTCCTAGACTGAAAGCAAGGGGAATAAACTTCAGGCCTCTAATCCTTAGTAAAATATCTCAAGGGCAGAATCACCAACAGGATCAAAACACCTATGATAAGCCTGTCTTTTTTTTTTTCTTTTAACAATTTTTTTATTAAATCATAACTGTGTACATTAATGAATTTATGGGGTATGATGTGCTGATTTTATATACAGTTTGGAATGCTTACATCAAACTGGTTAACATAACCTCACTTAATTGCTGTGTTAAGACATTTATACTATACTCTTAATAGATCTGACATGTACCCTTGCAATATGCACCATAGATAAGGTCCCACCGATTACCCTCCCTTCAGTAGCCTCCCTCCCGCCCCCCTCCTTCCATCTTCTTAGACTGGATGATAAGCAGCTGTCTTGCCGTTAAAGACAGGCTTATAAAAAATATAAGAAATATTATAAGCCTCATCTTATAAGCCTGTCTTCAATGGCAAGACAGTTGCTTATCATCCAGTCTAAGAAGAGAGAAGGAGCAGATACAGCAGTTTCACAGTACTCTGTTAATTTGGCTGTAATCTGTATAGTTTTCTCTCTCTTTGTCCTTGCAACAATAGCCACTGGGAAAGATGGGAGGGGCATGGAGGTTACAGTGTATAAGCACAATTCTTGGGGGCAGGACACGATTATAAGAGGAACTTTACCTAACAACCACAATCAGTGTAACCTAATTCTGTGTACCCTCAATGAATCCCAAACAGTAATAATAATAATCATAATAATAGTAAGCCCCTTGGCCACAGGGTGTGAACCACCCTTCTCTTTTCTTGGTGCAGTGCCATCCCGCTCTCTCTCTTTCTCTTCTTTTCCTCTCTCTATTTTTCTCCTAAGAAGGTAAAATAAATTTTATGTTTTTACATCCTAATCTTTGGGGAAATCTTTTCTCAAATCCACATGCACTAGCTCTTCACCCAAACAATAATAATATATGGCTTATCAATATAAATTATGCAAGTTCACAAACTTGCCATAGATTTTGAAAAACTATAAAAACATTTTTACTTTATTTATAAGACAATTGGATGTTTCAACAGTGAATGAATATTTGATGTTATTAAGAAATTACAGTTAAAATTTTAGGTGTGATAATGGCATTGAGATTGTATTTTTAAAAGTCCCTGTCCACTACAGATTGGTATTTAACATACAGAGGGTGCAAAAAAGTGAAATGTATATACACATTTTAAAAAAGTACAAAACACTGTTAAAATTATAATATTCAAATGACATTTGAGTCCTACAATTACAAGAATGCTCAAAAGTGCCTTGTATTCATTTTTTGTTAATAGTATATATTGATTATTAAAATTTTAATAACATTTTTTCCTTTCTTAAAATGTGTACATATATTTTGGCACTCTGTGTGTGTGCAAAATGATAAAGAAACTGGAATTTAATTTGAAACAATAGTGAAGGAAGTGGGTTGAAGTAGAAATGATCCAATATCGGAAAAGGGTTGATAAAATAAAGCTGCCTGTGGACACTATTCTTCTATGCTATTTTGTATCAGTTAGAAATATTCCTTCACAAAAAAGTCAAAATAAAATTGTAAAAATTTGGCAGGTTCAAAGCAACAAATAGATTTAGTAAATATATAGGATTTTTAAAAACTACCAATCATCCATCCATCAGTAAAACCATTAGTAAGAAAGAAACACTAATGCTCAACAGCACACATCATCCAAGAAATGCAAATTGAAACTGCAGTGAAATATCACCTCACACTTGTTAGAATGGCTATTATCAAAAAGATGAAAGATAAATGTTGGAGAGGATGTGGAAAAAAAAGATAATTCTTGCACAATGTTGATGGAAATGTAAAATGTAATAAATCATTATGGAAAACAGAATGGAGGTTCCTCAAAAAATTGAAAACAGAACTGACATGTGACCCATCAATCTCACTACTGGATATATAGCCAAAGAAAATGGAATGCCAAAGAGATATCTGCACTCCATATTTATTGAAACATTATTCACAATATCCAAGATATGGAATCTACTTCGATGTCCATTAGTAGATGAATAAAGAAAGAGAATGTGGTATATATGGAATAGAATACTATTTGGAAAGAAATTCCATCATTTGTGTCCACATGGATAAATCTGGAAGATATAATGATAAATGAAATAACATAGGCACAGAAATACAAATACTGCATGATCTCATTTATATGTAGAAGCTAAAATATTTGAACTCATAGACAATGTGAGTAGATTTGGTGGTTACCAAGCACCGGTGAGGTAGAAGGACATTATGTTAAGTGAAATAAGTCAGGCATAACAAAATAAATAACACATTCTCACATATGTAGAAGCAAAAAAGTTGATCTCATGGAAGTAGATAATAGAATATTGGTTATTAGAGGCTAGGATGGGCATAGGGGAGAAGGTGATAGGAAGATATTAATGAATATAAAAGTACAGCTAGATAAGGTAAAGAAGTTTTAGCATTCTGCAACAGTGTAGGGTAATTATTGTTAACAATAATTTATTATATATTTGCAAATGGTGAGAGAGTATATTGAATGTTTTCAACACAAAGAAATTGCAAATGTTTGAGGTGATGAATATGCTAATATCTTTTTTATTTTTATTTATTTATTTATTGTTGGGGATTCATTGAGGGTACCATAAGCCAGGTTACAGTGATTGCATTTGTTAGGTAAAGTCCCTCTTGCAATCATGTATTGCAAGGTCTGTGTGAGGTGTGGCACACACCAAGGCCCGACTCCCCCTCCCTCCGTCCCTCTTTCTGCTTTTCCTTCCCCCCCCATGACCTTAATTGTCATTAATTGTCTTCATATCAAAATTGAGTACATAGGATTAATGCTTCTCCATTCTTGTGATGCTTTACTAAGAATAATGTCTTCCACTTCCATCCAGGTTAATACAAAGGATGTAAAGTCTCCATTTTTTTAAATAGCTGAATAGTATTCCATGGTATACATATACCACAGCTTGTTAATCCATTCCTGGGTTGGTGGGCATTTAGGCTGTTTCCACATTTTGGCGATTGTAAATTGGGCTGCAATAAACTGTCTAGTACAAGTGTACTTATGATAAAGGGATTTTTTTCCTTTTGGATAGATGCCCAGTCAAAATGCCCTGGTCCAGAAGGCCTCACACCAGAATTCTATCAAACCTTCAAGGAAGAGTTCCTTCCTGTACTGCAGAAATTATTCCAAAAAATCGAGGAAGAAGGAATCTTCCCCAACACATTCTATGAAGCAAACATCACCCTGATACCAAAACCAGGAAAAGATCCAACCAAAAAGGAGAATTTCAGACCAATCTCATTCATGAATATAGATGCAAAAATTCTCAACAAAATCTTAGCCAATAGATTACAGCTTATCATCAAAAAAGTCATACATCATGATCAAGTAGGTTTCATCCCAGGGATGCAAGGCTGGTTTAACATACACAAGTCCATAAATATTATCCACCATATTAACAGAGGCAAAAATAAAGATCACATGATCCTCTCAATAGATGCAGAAAAAGCATTTGATAAAATCCAGCATCCTTTTCTAATTAGAACACTGAAGAGTATAGGCATAGGTGGCACATTTCTAAAGCTGATTGAAGCTATCTATGACAAACCCACAGCTAATATTTTACTGAATGGAGTAAAACTCAAAGCTTTTCCTCTTAGAACTGGAGTGAGACAAGTTTGTCCTCTGTCACCTTTACTATTCAACATAGTGCTGAAAGTTCTAGCCAATACAATTAGGCAAGACAAGGAAATAAAGGGAATCCAAATGGGAGCAGAGGAGGTCAAACTCTCCCTCTTTGCTGATGACATGATCCAATACTTAGAGAATCCCAAAGACTCAACCACAAGACTCCTAAAAGTCATCAAAAAATACAGTAATGTTTCAGGATATAAAATCAATCTCCACAAGTCACTAGCTGTTGTATACGCCAATAACAGTGAAGATGAGAAGCTAATTAAGAACACAACTCCCGGAGGCGGAGCAAGATGGCAGCCGAGTAACAGCTTCCTTGCATCTGGGCACCGTGAGTCTGGGGAGTTAGGACTCCAGGCATCTCTGGCTGGTGGGAACTGCCTATCATCACTCCTATGAGGATACAGGGAGTCAGCGAGAGACTTCTGGACCCCAAGAGGAGGACTAAATCCGTGGAAAACCGGCAAGTGGTCGCGTGTGTTCAATCCGTCTAAACCCGCCCACAACTGTAAGTTCAGTAGCAGCGAGACTGCAAACCAGAAAGGCCTTACCTGTGAACTGTTTTGATGTCCTTGGACTTGGCACTGAGTTGAACTGCCTTGGGGAAGGCCTGAGCGGGAGTGCGAGAACTTTGGCCGTTGTCTAGGGCCCCAGTCTGAGCCGCTGAGCCAGACGGAGCTAATAGTGTTTGGCGGTGGGTCACACGGATCCATTGTCAGCAATCTGCCCCGGCAAGCTCCGCCCTCAGGGTCACAGAGCTAGAAACGGGTGGGAGCTGGTAACCCAGCAACCAAGTAGCCTAAGGGTGGGGTCTGAGCCGCCTTGCAGCCCTAACCCTCAGGGGCAGAGTGAGACCGGTTTTGGCACACTGAGTAAGTGGATAGCCACTTCAGCAGCGATTCCAGCAAGAAAGCTGGGAAAGCTTCTGCTCAACAAGTTTACAAGTTCGAAGTGCCTTTTAAGTAGGCTGAAGAGAGATTCAGGGTGTCTACCTGCTGGGGTTTGAGTAATCAGCAGCCTCCAGTCGTATCTGAACTGTGACTAACATCTCATACCCCAGAAGACCACGTGTTGCCCAGACAATATTCAATAACATATACAAACTGTTTTGTTTTTGGTTGTGTATTTTTTTCTTTCTTTTTTTGCTTGGTTGTTTTTTTTGTTTGTTTATTTTAACGTTGCTGATATTCTTTTGTTTTTTTAATTTCAATCTTTTCCACACAGATCCCTTTTTCTTTCTCAATTTTCCTAGTTTAATTATAATTTCCCATTGCTGCTTTTTTTAATAACTTCAACTTCATTTTTGCTAGTGTTTCTACCGATATAATTTGGTTTTTCACCCAATTTTATCCCTGTAAAGTTTTCTGTTTGCTTCTTTTGGTTTGATTTATAGCATTTTTGTCTTTCCTCTCTACTTGGTGGAGGTGGGGTACTGTGTCTGATCAGGTTAGCAAAGAGCTGCTGACCTCAAGGGAACCACGCAACTGGGCACCCCCAGAAGGTGGGGTTTTTTAAGGTTGTGTCAAAGTACCCTACTGTACACCTATATTGCCCTGTCTCCCTCTTTCTGTGCCTCTCTTCTTTTTGTCAATATTCCTTATACCCACCCCCTCTCCTTTCTCTATCTTTCTTTTTTTCTTATCACTCGGTCCTCCTTTCTTTCATCCCCTTTTTTTTTGCTCTTCAACCTTCTCACCCTTCTGGTCCTGTAACCTTTAGTCCACAGGCACAAGAACTTAAAGAGCAAGAGGAAGTGAAAGGAAAATTAGGGCAAGCAAACAGATAAAAGAAATCACTCATGAGGAAGAATCAGCAGAAAACTCCAGGCAACATGAAGAACCAGTCTAGAACAACCCCACCAAGGGACCATGAGGTAGCTACTGCAGAGGATTCCACCTATACAGAAATGTTAGGAATGACAGAAAGGGAATTTAGAATACACATGTTGAAAACAATGAAAGAAATGATGGAAACAATGAAGGAAATTGCTAATAAAGTGGAAAATAACCAAAAGGAAATCCAAAAACAGAATCAAATAAGAGATGAACGATATGAAGAATATAAAAAGGATATAGCAGACCTGAAGGAACTGAAACAGTCAATTAGGGAACTTAAAGATGCAATGGAAAGTATCAGCAACAGGTTAGACCATGCAGAAGAAAGAATTTCAGAGGTAGAAGACAAAGTTCTTGAGATAACTCAGACAGTAAAAGAGGCAGAAAAGAAGAGAGAGAAAGCAGAACGTTCACTGTCAGAATTATGGGACTTTACGAAGCGTTCCAACATACGAGTTATAGGAATTCCAGAAGGGGAAGAAGAATGCCCCAGAGGAATGGAAGCCATACTAGAGAATATTATAAAAGAAAATTTCCCAAACATCACCAAAGATTCTGACACACTGCTTTCAGAGGGATATCGGACCCCGGGTCGCCTCAACTCTAACCGAGCTTCTCCAAGACACATTGTGATGAACCTGTCCAAAGTCAAGACAAAAGAAAAGATTCTGCAAGCTGCCAGGAGTAAGCGCCAGTTGACCTACAGGGGCAAATCCATCAGAGTTACCACAGACTTCTCTAATGAAACTTTCCAAGCAAGAAGACAATGGTCATCTACCTTTAATCTACTTAAACAGAACAATTTTCAGCCCAGAATTCTGTACCCTGCTAAGCTAAGCTTCAAAATTGACGGAGAAATCAAATCATTTACGGATATACAAACATTGAGGAAATTCGCCACAACAAGACCAGCTCTACAGGAAATACTTCAACCTGTTCTGCACACTGACCACCACAATGGATCAGCAGCAAAGTAAGAACTCAGAAATCAAAGGACAGAACCTAACCTCCACACTGATGCAAAAGATAAAACTAAGCAATGGACTCTCACCAAATAAGACGAATAGAATACTACCACACTTATCCATTATCTCAATAAATGTTAATGGCTTGAATTCCCCACTGAAGAGACATAGATTGGCTGACTGGATTAAAAAACACAAGCCATCCATTTTCTGTCTGCAAGAAACACACCTGGCTTCAAAAGACAAATTAAAGCTCCGAGTCAAGGGTTGGAAGACAATTTTTCAGGCAAATGGAATTCAGAAGAAAAGAGGAGTTGCAATCTTATTTTCAGATACATGTGGATTTAAAGCAACTAAAGTCAAAAAAGACAAAGATGGTCACTTTATATTGGTCAAGGGAAAACTACAACAAGAAGACATTTCAATTCTAAATATTTATGCACCCAATTTAAATGCTCCCAGATTCTTGAAGCAGACCTTACTCAGTCTGAACAATATGATATCTGATAATACCATCATAACAGGGGACTTTAACACACCTCTTACAGAGCTAGACAGATCCTCTAAACAGAAATTAAACAAAGATGTAAGAGATTTAAATGAGACCCTAGACCAACTATGCTTGATAGACGTATATAGAACACTCCACCCCAAAGATAAAGAATATACATTCTTCTCATCACCCCATGGAACATTCTCCAAAATTGATCATATCCTGGGACACAAAACAAATATCAACAGAATCAAAAGAATTGAAATTTTACCTTGTATCTTTTCAGACCATAAGGCACTAAAGATGGAACTCAACTCTAACAAAAATGCTCAACCCCACCCAAAGGCATGGAAATTAAACAATCTTCTGTTGAATAACAGATGGGTGAAGGAAGAAATAAAACAGGAAATCATTAACTTCCTTGAGCATAACAACAATGAAGACACAAGCTACCAAAACCTGTGGGATACTGCAAAAGCAGTTTTGAGAGGAAAATTCATCGCTTTAGATGCCTACATTCGAAAAACAGAAAGAGAGCACATCAACAATCTCACAAGAGATCTTATGGAATTGGAAAAAGAAGAACAATCTAAGCCTAAACCCAGTAGAAGAAAAGAAATCTCCAAAATCAAATCAGAGATCAATGAAATTGAAAACAAAAGAATCATTCAGAAAATTAATGAAACAAGGAGTTGGTTTTTTGAAAAAATAAATAAAATAGATAAACCATTGGCCAGACTAACTAGAAATAGAAAAGTAAAATCTCTAATAACCTCAATCAGAAACGATAAAGGGGAAATAACAACTGATCCCACAGAGATACAAGAGATCATCTCTGAATACTACCAGAAACTCTATGCCCAGAAATTTGACAAGGTGAAGGAAATGGATCAATATTTGGAATCACACCCTCTCCCTAGACTTAGCCAGGAAGAAATAGACCTCCTGAACAGACCAATTTCAAGCACTGAGATCAAAGAAACAATAAAAAAGCTTCCAACTAAAAAATGCCCTGGTCCAGATGGCTTCACTCCAGAATTCTATCAAACCTTCAAGGAAGAGCTTATTCCTGTACTGCAGAAATTATTCCAAAAAATTGAGGAAGAAGGAATCTTCCCCAACACATTCTATGAAGCAAACATCACCCTGATACCAAAACCAGGAAAAGACCCAAGCAAAAAGGAGAATTTCAGACCAATCTCACTCATGAATATAGATGGAAAAATTCTCAACAAAATCCTAGCCAATAGATTACAGCTTATCATCAAAAAAGTCATTCATCATGATCAAGTAGGCTTCATCCCAGGGATGCAAGGCTGGTTTAACATACGCAAGTCCATAAACGTTATCCACCATATTAACAGAGGCAAAAATAAAGATCACATGATCCTCTCAATAGATGCAGAAAAAGCATTTGATAAAATCCAGCATCCTTTTCTAATTAGAACACTGAAGAGTATAGGCATAGCTGGCACATTTCTAAAACTGATTGAAGCTATCTATGACAAACCCACAGCCAATATTTTACTGAATGGAGTAAAACTCAAAGCTTTTCCTCTTAGAACTGGAACCAGACAAGGTTGTCCTCTGTCACCTTTACTATTCAACATAGTGCTGGAAGTTCTAGCCAATACAATTAGGCAAGACAAGGAAATCAAGGGAATCCAAATGGGAGCAGAGGAGGTCAAACTCTCCCTCTTTGCTGACGACATGATCTTATACTTAGAGAACCCCAAAGAGTCAACCACAAGACTCCTAGAAGTCATCAGAAAATACAGTAATGTTTCAGGATATAAAATCAATGTCCACAAGTCAGTAGCCTTTGTATACACCAATAACAGTCAAGATGAGAAGCTAATTAAGGACACAACTCCCTTCACCATAGTTTCAAAGAAGATGAAATACCTAGGAATATACCTAACGAAGGAGGTGAAGGACCTCTATAAAGAAAACTATGAAATCCTCAGAAAGGAAATAGCAGAGGATATTAACAAATGGAAGAACATACCATGCTCATGGATGGGAAGAATCAACATTGTTAAAATGTCTATACTTCCCAAAGCAATCTACCTATTCAATGCCATTCCTATCAAAGTACCTACATTGTACTTTCAAGATTTGGAAAAAATGATTCTGCATTTTGTATGGAACCGGAAAAAACCCCGTATAGCTAAGGCAGTTCTTAGTAACAAAAATAAAGCTGGGGGCATCAGCATACCAGATTTTAGTCTGTACTACAAAGCCATAGTGCTCAAGACAGCATGGTACTGGCACAAAAACAGAGACATAGACACTTGGAATCGAATTGAACACCAAGAAATGAAACTAACATCTTACAACCACCTAATCTTTGATAAACCAAACAAGAACTTACCTTGGGGGAAAGACTCCCTATTCAATAAATGGTGTTGGGAGAACTGGATGTCTACATGTAAAAGACTGAAACTGGACCCACACCTTTCCCCACTCACAAAAATTGATTCAAGATGGATAAAGGACTTAAATTTAAGGCATGAAACAATAAAAATCCTCAAAGAAAGCATAGGAAAAACACTGGAAGATATTGGCCTGGGGGAAGACTTCATGAAGAAGACTGCCATGACAATGGCAACAACAACAAAAATAAACAAATGGGACTTCATTAAACTGAAAAGCTTCTGTACAGCTAAGGAGACAATAACCAAAGCAAAGAGACAACCTACACAATGGGAAAGGATATTTGCATATTTTCAATCAGACAAAAGCTTGATAACCAGGATCTATAGAGAACTCAAATTAATCCACATGAAAAAAGCCAACAATCCCTTATATCAATGGGCAAGAGACATGAATAGAACTTTCTCTAAAGACGACAGACGAATGGCTAACAAACACATGAAAAAATGTTCATCATCTCTATATATCAGAGAAATGCAAATCAAAACAACCCTGAGATATCATCTAACCCCAGTGAGAATGGCCCACATCACAAAATCTCAAAACTGCAGATGCTGGCGTGGATGTGGAGAGAAGGGAACACTTTTACACTGCTGGTGGGACTGCAAACTAGTACAACCTTTCTGGAAGGAAGTATGGAGAAACCTCAAAGCACTCAACCTAGACCTCCCATTCGATCCTGCAATCCCATTACTGGGCATCTACCCAGAAGGAAAAAAATCCTTTTATCATAAGGACACTTGTACTAGACTGTTTATTGCAGCTCAATTTACCATTGCCAAAATGTGGAAACAGCCTAAATGCCCACCAACCCAGGAATGGATTAACAAGCTGTGGTATATGTATACCATGGAATACTATTCAGCCATTAAAAAAAATGGAGACTTTACATCCTTCGTATTAACCTGGATGGAAGTGGAAGACATTATTCTTAGTAAAGCATCACAAGAATGGAGAAGCATGAATCCTATGTACTCAATCTTGACATGAGGACAATTAATGACAATTAAGGTTATGGGGGGGGAGCAGAAAGAGGGATGGAGGGAGGTGGGTGGGGCCTTAGTGTGTGTCACATTTTATGGGGGCAAGACATGATTGCAAGAGGGACTTTACCTAACAATTGCAATCAGTGTAACTGGCTTATTGTACCCTCAATGAATCCCCAACAATAAAAAAAAAAAAAATAAAAAAAAAAATAAAAAAAAAAAGAACACAACTCCCTTCACCACAGTTACAAAAAAATGAAATACCTAGGAATATACCTAACGAAGGAGGTGAAGGACCTCTATAAAGAAAACTATGAAATCCTCAGAAAGGAAATAGCAGAGGATTTTAACAAATGGAAGAACACACCATTCTCATGGATGGGAAGAATCAACATTGTTAAAATGTCTATACTTCCCAAAGCAATCTACCTATTCAATGCCATTCCTATCAAAATACCAACATCGTACTTTCAAGATTTGGAAAAAATGATTCTGCGTTTTGTATGGACCCAGAAAAAACCCCGTATAGCTTAAGGCACTTCTTAGTAATAAAAATAAAGCTGGGGGCATCAGCACACCAGATTTTTGCCCAATCCTGGGATTGCAGGATCAAATGGGCGGTCTAGCTTGAGTGCTTTGAGATTTCTCCATACTTCCTTCCAGAACGGTTGTACTAGTTTGCAGTCCCACCAGCAGTGTAAAAGTGTTCCCTTCTCTCCACATCCACGCCAGCATATGCAGTTTTGAGATTTTGTGATGTGGGCCATTCTGACTGGGTTTAGATGGTATCTCAGGGTGGTTTTTATTTGCATTTCTCTAATATATAGGGATGATGAACATTTTTTCATGTGTTTGATAGCCATTTGTCTGTCTTCTTTAGAGAAGGTTCTATTCATGTCTCTTGCCCATTGATATATGGGATTGTTGGCTTTCTTCATGTAAATTAATTTGAGTTCTCTATAGATCCTAGTTATTAAGCTTTTGTCTGATTCAAAATATGCAAATATCCTTTCCCATTGTGTAGGTTGTCTTTTTGCTTTGGTTGTTGTCTCCTTAGCTGTACAGAAGCTTTTCAGTTTAATGAAGTCCCATTTGTTTATTTTTGTTGTTGTTGCAATTGCCATGGCAATCTTCTTCATGAAGTCTTTCCCCAGGCCAATATCTTCCAGTGTTTTTCCTATGCTTACTTGGAGGATTTTTGTTGTTTCATGCCTTAAATTTAAGTCCTTTATCCATTTTTGAATCAATTTTTGTGAGTGGGGAAAGGTGTGGGTCCAGTTTCAGTCTTTTACATGTAGACATCCAGTTCTCCCAACACCATTTATTGAATATGGAGTCTTTCCCCCAAGGTATGTTCTTGTTTGGTTTATCGAAGATAAGGTGGTTGTAAGATGTTAGTTTCATTTCTTGGTTTTCAATTCGATTCCAAGTGTATATGTCTCTGTTTTTGTGCCAGGACCATCCTGCCTTGACCACTATGGCTTTCTAGTACAGACAAAAATCTGGTATGCTGATGCCCCCAGCTTTATTTTTATTACTAAGAAGTGCCTTAAGCTATACGGGGTTTTTTCTGGGTCCATACAAAACGCAGAATCATTTTTTCCAAATCTTGAAAGTACGATGTTGGTATTTTGATAGGAATGGCATTGAATAGGTAGATTGCTTTGGGAAGTATAGACATTTTAACAATGTTGATTCTTCCCATCCATGAGAATGGTGTGTTCTTCCATTTGTTAAAATCCTCTGCTATTTCCTTTCTGAGGATTTCATAGTTTTCTTTATAGAGGTCCTTCACCTCCTTCGTTAGGTATATTCCTAGGTATTTCATTTTTTTGTAACTGTGGTGAAGGGAGTTGTGTTCTTAATTAGCTTCTCATCTTCACTGTTATTGGCGTATACAACAGCTAGTGACTTGTGGAGATTGATTTTATATCCTGAAACATTACTGTATTTTTTGATGACTTTTAGGAGTCTTGTGGTTGAGTCTTTGGGATTCTCTAAGTATTGGATCATGTCATCAGCAAAGAGGGAGAGTTTGACCTCCTCTGCTCCCATTTGGATTCCCTTTATTTCCTTGTCTTGCCTAATTGTATTGGCTAAAACTTTCAGCACTATGTTGAATAGTAAAGGTGACAGAGGACAAACTTGTCTCACTCCAGTTCTAAGAGGAAAAGCTTTGAGTTTTACTCCATTCAGTAAAATATTAGCTGTGGGTTTGTCATAGATAGCTTCAATCAGCTTTAGAAATGTGCCACCTATGCCTATACTCTTCAGTGTTCTAATTAGAAAAGGATGCTGGATTTTATCAAATGCTTTTTCTGCATCTATTGAGAGGATCATATGATCTTTATTTTTGCCTCTGTTAATATGGTGGATAATATTTATGGACTTGTGTATGTTAAACCAGCCTTGCATCCCTGGGATGAAACCTACTTGATCATGATGTATGACTTTTTTGATGATAAGCTGTAATCTATTGGCTAAGATTTTGTTGAGAATTTTTGCATCTATATTCATGAATGAGATTGGTCTGAAATTCTCCTTTTTGGTTGGATCTTTTCCTGGTTTTGGTATCAGGGTGATGTTTGCTTCATAGAATGTGTTGGGGAAGATTCCTTCTTCCTCGATTTTTTGGAATAATTTCTGCAGTACAGGAAGGAACTCTTCCTTGAAGGTTTGATAGAATTCTGGTGTGAGGCCATCTGGACCAGGGCATTTTTTGGTTGGAAGATTTTTTATTGTTTCTTTAACCTCATGGCTTGAAATTGGTCTGTTCAGGAGCTCTATTTCTTCCTGGCTAAGTCTAGGAAGAGGGTGTGATTCCAAATATTGATCCATTTCCTTCACATTGTCAAATTTCTGGGCATAGAGTTTCTAGTAGTATTCAGAGATGATGTCTTTTATCTCTGTGGGATCAGTTGTTATTTCCCCTTTATCATTTCTGATTGAGGTTACTAGAGATTTTACTTTTCTATTTCTCGTTAGTCTGGCCAGTGGTTAATATTTTATTTATTTTTTAAAAAAAACCAACACCTTGTTTCATTAATTTTCTGAATGATTTGATTTTGGATATTTCTTTCTTCTACTGAGTTTAGACTTAGATTGTTCTTCTTTTTCCAAGTGCATAAGATAGCTTGTGAGTTTGTTGATGCACTCTCATTCTGTTTTTCGAATGTAGGCATTTAAGCGATAAATGTTCGTCTCTAAAGTGCTTTTGCAGTATCCCACAGGTTTTGGTAGCTTGTGTCTTCATTGTTGTTATGCTCAAGGAAGTTAATGATTTCCTGTTTTATTTCTTCATGCACCCATCTGTTATTCAACAGAAGATTGTTTAATTTCCATGCCTTTGTGTGGGGTTGAACGTTTTTGTTAGAGTTGAATTCCACCTTTAGTGCCTTATGGTCTGAGAAGATACAAGGTAAAATTTCAATTCTTTTTATTCTGTTGATAATTGTTTTTGTCCCAGGTTATGATCAATTTTGGAGAATGTTCCATGGGGTGATGAGAAGAATGTATATTCTTTATCTTTGGGATGGAGTGTTCTCATTTTATTTTTTTTTTTTATTTTTTTTTTTTTTTACTTTTTCTTCCATTCTTTTTTTTTTTTTTTTTTTTTTAATTTTTTTATTAAATCATAAGTGTATACAATGATATGATTATGGGGCATCATACACTCACTTCATAAACCATTTGACACATTTTTATCCCAGTGGTTAACATAGCCTTTCCGGCGTTATCTCAGTTACTGTGCCAAAACATTTATATTCTACATTTACCAAGTTTCGCAAATACCCCTGTAATATGCACCACAGGTGTGATCCCACCGATTCCCCTCCCTCTACCCACCCCCCCCTTTCCCACTTCCCCCTATTGTTAAGTTGTAGTTGGGTTATAGCTTTCATGTGAGAGTCCCAAATTAGTTTCATAGTAGGGCTGTGTACATTGGATATTTTTTCTTCCATTCTTGGGATACTTTACTAAGAAGAATATGTTCCAGCTCCATCCATGTAAACATGAAAGAGGTAAAGTCTCCATCTTTCTTTAAGGCTGCATAGTATTCCATGGTATACATATACCACAATTTATTAATCCATTCGTGGATCGATGGGCACTTCGGCTTTTTCCATGACTTAGCAATTATGAATTGGGCTGCAATAAACATTCTGGTACAAATATCTTTGTTATGTTGTGATTTTTGGTCTTCTGGGTATATGCCCAGCAGAGGAATTACAGGATTGAATGGCAGATCTATTTTTAGATCTCTGAGTGTTCTCCATATATCCCTCCAAAAGGAATGTATTAATTTGCATTCCCACCAGCAGTGCAGAAGTGTTCCCTTTTCTCCGCATCCACGCCAACATCTCTGGTCTTGAGATTTTGTGATATAGGCTAGTCTCATTGGAGTTAGATGATATCTCAAAGTAGTTTTGATTTGCATTTCTCTGATGATTAAAGATGATGAGCATTTTTTCATATGTCTGAAGGCCGTGCGCCTGTCTTCTTCAGAGAAGTTTCTCTTCAAATCCCTTGCCCAGCCTGCGATGGGATCCCTTGTTTTTTTCTTGCTGATGCGTTTGAGTTCTCTGTGGATTCTGGTTATTAAACCTTTGTCAGAGTTATACCCTGCAAATATTTTCTCCCATTCTGAGGGCTGTCTGCTTGCTCTGCTTACTGTGTTCTTAGCTGTGCAGAAGCTTTTTAGTTTGATCAAGTCCCAGTAGTGTATTTTTGAAGCTGCTTCAATTGCCCGGGGGGTTCTCCTCATGAAATACTCACCCAGACCAATTTCTTCAAGGGTTTTCCCTGCATTCTCCTCTAGTATTTTTATAGTTTCATGTCTTAAGTTTAAATCTTTAATCCAATGAGAGTCTATCTTAGTTAATGGTGAAAGGTGTGGGTCTAATTTCAGTCTTCTGCAGGTTGCCAGCCAGTTCACCCAGCACCATTTGTTAAATAGGGAATCTTTTCCCCACTGAATGTTTTTAATTGGCTTGTCAAAAATCAAATAGCGGTAAGTAGCTGGATTCATCTCTTGGTTCTCTATTCTATTCCAGATATCTACTTCTCTGTTTTTGTGCCAATACCATGCTGTTTTGATCACTATCGATTTGTAGTAAAGTCTGAGGTCTGGTAGTGTGATTCCTCCTGTTTTGTTTTTATTTCTGAGTAATGTCTTGGCTATTCGAGGTTTTTTCTGATTCCATATAAAACGAAGTAATGTTTTTTCAAGATCTTTAAAATATGACAGTGGAGCTTTAATAGGGAGTGCGTTGAAAGTATATATTGCTTTGGGTAGTATGGACATTTTGCCAGGAAAAGACCCAACAAGAAAAGAAAATTATAGACCAATATCACTAATGAATATAGATGCAAAAATATTCAACAAGATCCTAACAAACAGAATCCAGCAACACATCAAACAAATTATACATCATGACCAAGTTGGTTTTATCCCAGGGTCCCAAGGCTGGTTCAATATACGTAAATCTATAAATGTAATTCAGCACATAAACAAATTAAAAAACAAAGACCATATGATTCTCTCAATTGATGCAGAAAAAGCTTTTGATAATATCCAGCATCCCTTCATGATCAGAACACTCAAGAAAATTGGTCTAGAAGGGACTTTTCTTAAACTGATAGAGGCTATCTACAGCAAACCCACAGCCAATATCATATTGAATGGAGTTAAATTGGAATCATTTCCACTCAGATCAGGAACCAGACAAGGCTGCCCATTGTCTCCATTGCTTTTCAACATTGTAATGGAAGTTTTAGCCACCGCAATTAGGGAAGAAAAGGCGATCAAGGGTATCCATATAGGGTCAGAAGAGATCAAACTCTCGCTCTTCGCAGATGATATGATTGTGTATCTGGAAAACACTAGGGACTCTACTACAAAACTCCTAGAAGTGATCAAGGAATACAGCAGCGTCTCAGGTTACAAAATCAACATTCATAAATCGGTAGCCTTTATATACACCAACAACAGTCAAATTGAAAAAGCAGTTAAGGACTCTATCCCATTCACAGTAGTGCCAAAGAAGATGAAATATTTGGGAATTTACCTAACAAAAGATGTGAAAGATCTCTATAAAGAGAACTATGAAACTCTAAGAAAAGAAATAGCTGAAAATGTTAACAAATGGAAAAACATACCGTGCTCATGGCTAGGATGGAGTGTTCTATATGCGTCTATCAAGCACAGTTGTTCTAGGGTCTCATTTAAATCTCTTATATATTTGTTTAATTTCTATTTAGAGGATCTGTCCAGCTCTGTAAGAGGAGTGTTAAAGTCCCCTGAAATTATGGTATTATCGGATATCATATTGCTCAGACTGAGTAAGGTCTGTTTCAAGAATCTGGGAGCATTTAAATTGGGTGCATAAATATTTAGAATTGAAACATCTTCTTGTTGTATTTTTCCCTTGACCAATATAAAGTGACCATCTTTGTCTTTTTTTACTTTAGTTGCTCTAAATCCACATGAATCTGAAAATAAGATTGCAACTCCTCTTTTCTTCTGAATTCCATTTGCCTGAAAAATTGTCTTCCAGCCCTTGACTGGGAGTTTTAATTTGTCTTTTGAAGCCAGGTATGTTTCTTGCAGACAGAAAATGGATGGTTTCTGTTTTTAATTCCAGTTAGCCAATCTATGTCTCTTCAGTGGGGTATTCAAGCCATTAACATTTATTAAGATAATTGATAAGTGTGGTAGTGTTCTATTCGTCTTATTTTGTGAGAGTCCATTGCTTAGTTTTATCTTTTGCATCAGTGTGGAGGTTAGGTTCTGTCCTTTAATTTCTGAGTTCTTACTTTGCTGCTGATGCATTATGGTGGTCAGTGTGTAGAACAGGTTGAATATTTCTTGTAGAGCTGGTCTTGTTGTGGTGAATTTCCTCAATGTTTGTATATCCATAAATGATTTGATTTCTCTGTCAATTTTAAAGCTTAGCTTAGCAGAGTACAGAATTCTGGGCTGGAAATTGTTCTGTTTAAGTAGATTAAAGGTAGATGACCATTGTCTTCTTGCTTGGAAAGTTTCATTAGAGAAGTCTGCGGTCAATCTGATGGATTTGCAGCTGTAGGTCAACTGGCGCTTACTCCTAGCAGCTTGCAGAATCTTTTCTTTTGTCTTGACTTTGGACAGGTTCATCACAATGTGTCTTGGAGAAGCTCGGTTAGGGTTGAGGCGACCTGGGGTCCAATAGCCCTCTGAAAGCAGTGTGTCAGAATCTTTGGTGATATTTGGGAAATTTTCTTTTATAATATTCTCTAGTATGGCTTCCATTCCTCTGGGGCATTCTTCTTCCCCTTCTGGGGTTCCTATAACTTGTATGTTGGAACGCTTCATAAAGTCCCATAATTCTGACAGTGAACATCATGCTTTCTCTCTCTTCTTTTCTGCCTCGTTTACTATCTGGGTTATCTCAAGAACTTTGTCTTCTACCTCTGAAATTCTTTCTTCTGCATGGTCTAACCTGTTGCTGATACTTTCCATGGCATCTTTAAGTTCCCTGATTGACTGTTTCAGTTCCTTCAGCTCTGCTATATTCTTTCTATATTCTTCACATCGTTCATCTCTTATTTGATTCTGTTTTTGGATTTCCTTTTGGTTATTTTCCACTTTATTAGCAGTTTCCTTCATTGTTTCCATCATTTCCTTCATTGTTTTCATCATGTGCATTCTAAATTCCCTTTCTGTCATTCCTAACATTTCTTTATATGTGAATCCTCTGCAGTAGCTACCTCATGGTCCCTTGGAGGGGTTGTTCTGGACTGGTTCTTCATGTTGCCTGGAGTTTTCTGCTGATTCTTCCACGTGAGTGATTTCTTTTATCTGTTTCTTGCCCTAATTTTCCTTTCACTTCCTCTTGCTCTTTACGTTACTGTGCCTGTGGACTAAGGTTTTGATGAGTCCTTTTGGTATAGGACCAGAAGGATGAGAAGGTTGAAAAGCAAGAATGGATGAAAGAAAGAAGGAAAGAATGAAAAGACAATGGAGAAAGGAGAGGGGGTGGGTCAAAGGAATATTGACAAAAAGAAGAGAGGCACAGAACGAGGGAGACAGAGCAATGTAGGTGTACAGTAGGGTACTTTGACACAACCTTAAAAAATCTCAACATCTGGGGGTGCCCAGTTGGGTGGTTCCCTTAAGGTTAGCAAGGCTTTGCTAACCTTATCAGACACAGTACCCCACCTCCACCAAGTAGAGAGGAAAGACAAAAAATGCTATAAATCAAACCAAAACAGGCAAAGAGAAAACTTTATGGGATAAAATTGGGTGAAAAACCAAATAATAGGGGTAGAAATACTAGCAAAAATGAAGTTCTAGTTATTGGAAAAAGCAGCAATGAGAAATTGTATTTATACTAGAAAACTGGAGATAGAAAAGAAAAAATCTTTACAGAAAAGGTTGAAATTAAAAAACAAAACAACAGCAACATCAAAATAAACAAAAAACAAACAAACAAACAAACAAAAACAAAATAAAAAACAAAGCAGTATATATATCTTGTTGAATATTGTCTGGGGAACAGGTGGTCTTCTGGGGTATGAGATGTTAATCACAATGCTGATACGAGTGGGGCCTCTGCTGATTTCTCAAACCCCACAGGGTTGACACCCTAAATCTCTCTTCAGGCCTCTTAAAAGACACTTTAAACTTCTAAACTTGCTAAGCAGAAGCTTCCCCAGGAAAGTGCTTGTCACTGGAATTACTGCTGAAGTGACTATCCACTTACTCAGTGTGCCAAAACCAGTCTCACTCTGCCCCTGAGAGTTAGGGCTGTAAGGCAGCTCAGTCCCCACCTTTAGGCTGCTCAGTCACTAGGTTACTAGCTCCTGCCAGATCCTTGCTCTGCAACCCTGAGGGCGGACCTTGCTGGGGCAGTTCTCTCCCAATGGCTCCCTGCGACCCACAGCCAAACACTATTAGCTCTGTCCGGCTCAGCGGCTCAGTCTGGGGCTCTAGACAACTCCCAAAGTTCTCCGCACTCCTGCTCAAGCTCTCCCCAAGGCAGTTCAACTGAGTGCCAAGTCCAAAAACACCAAAACAGTTCACAGGTAAGGCCTTTCCAGTTTGCAGTCTCGATGCTACTGTACTTACAGCTGTTGGCAGGATTAGGCCAATTGAACACATGTGACCACTTGCCAGTTTTCCACTGTTTTTGTCCTCCTCTTGGGGTCCAGAAGTCTCTCACTGACTCCCTATATCCTCAGATTCTCTATATCCTCAAAGGGATGGTTATAGGCAGATCCCACCAGCTGGAGATGCCTGGAGTCTTATCTCCCCAGACTCACGGTGCCCAGATGCAAGGAAGCTGTTACTCTGCTGCCATCTTGCTCTTTCCTATGCTAATATCTTGATTTGATCATTACATATTATATATTTGTATCAATATATTACACGGCATCAAATAAATACATACAACTATCATGTGCCAGTTAACAATAACAATGTAAAAATGAAAATAAACATAAACATTAAAAATTTAAAGTGCCTGAATTGTAGCCCTGAATTGACCATCTCCAAACTTTCTAAGCATAAGACATAAATAAACTTCTATAATTAAAAAAAGAACTAAAAGAAACAATGTCTTATCAAATAGAAAATATAAATATAAAGAAATAAATTTTAAAAAGGAACCAAATCTTTGAAAATCCACAATAAAACACAAACTATGACAGCTAACATATGAATAGAGCTAATAAACTTCAGCAAAGTTTCAGCATACAAGACTAATGTTAACCAACTGTCTGTCTACATACTAGCAATGAATATTCTTCAAGGGAAGTAAAGAAAACAATTTAATTTACAATAGCATAAAAAAGAATAAAATTAAGCATGGATGTGCAATATTGTGCACTGAAAACTATAAAATATTGCTGAAAGAAATTAAAAAGATTCAGCTCCATCCAGGTAAACATAAAAGATGTAATGTCGCCATCTTTTTTAAGGCTGCATACTATTCCATGGTATACATATACCACAATTTATTAATCCATTCATGGGTCAATGGGCATGAGGTGAAAGTTATATTAACTAGTTTGATGTAAGCATTCCAAATTGCATATAAAATCAGTACACTGTACCCCATAAATGCACTATTGTATACATGAGCTAAGGGTATATAACTTGATAAAAAAATTAAAAAGATCTAAATAAATGGAAAGATACCCTCTGTAATAGACTGAAAGACTTAATATCATTACAATGGCAATAATCCACAATCTACAGATTCAGTGCAATTCCTATCAAAATCCCAATCTACTACTTTTATAGAAATGGAAAAGCCATTTGTAAAACTTATGTGAAATTTTAAGAAAACCATGAGTAGTCAAAATAATCCAGAAAACAAAAGAACAAAGTTAAAGAACTCACACTTTCGGCTCGGTGCCTGTAGCTCAGCAGCGAGGGCACCAGCCACATACACCAGAACTGGTGGGTTCGAATCCAGCCCAGGCCTGCCAAACAACAATGACAACTACTACCAAAAAAAAAAAAAATAGCCGTGTGTTGTGTGTTGTGGTGGGTGCCTGTAGTCCCACTTACTTGGGAGGCTGAGGCAAGAGAATCGCTTAAGCCCAAGAGTTTGAGGTTGCTGTGAGCTGTGATGTAACAGCACTCTACCAAGGGCAAAAAAGTGAGACTCTGTTTCAAAATAAATAAATAAATAAAGAACTCACACTTTCTTATTTCAAAAATGACTACAAAACTACATTTGTTTTGTGATCAAAATAGGGTGATATTGTCAAAAAAATGAAAAATAAAAGTAAATAAATAAAAATACAGACCCCTGGAATAGAATTGAGAGTCTAGAAATAAGTTCATGTATCTAAGGTCAATTGATTTTTTTTTTTATAAGCATGTTAAGAACATTTTAGGAGGAAAGAATAGTTTCTTCAGCAGATGGTGCTGGAATAGCTGGATATTTATGTGTAAAAGAAAGAAGTTGGATCCTCACCTCACACTATATACAAAAATTAATTCAAAATTGACCAAAGACCTAAGTATAAGAGCTAAAAATAGGGAATCCTTATTCACTGTTGGTGGGAATATAAATTGGTACAGCTATTGTGGAAAACAATATGGAGGTTCCTCAAAAGCTTAAAAATAGAGCAACCGTATAACCTGCTTATCACAACAAATACCACATATGGTACCCTGGTGTGGATACTGATAGTGGGAGAAGGGTATGGGTGGGGAAGAGAAGGGCTATATAGGAACTCTCTGTGCTTTCTGCCATATTTTGTTGTGAACCTAAAGTGACTATAAAATTTTAAGTTTTTTTTTAAATAAAATAAAAACAATGTAGTCATGTGATAGATGAAAAATCATGGTCTCTCAATATATATGGGAAGTCATCCAAAGAGATGTTTTAATAAGTTAATAAAATGTAAATTTCAGTACAGTTTTGAAAAATGTAAACATGATTGTTAGTTAAGTAAAAGTAAGATGTATAAGCTTCTAGCTGGAAAAAAAGAGAACAAAATGTGTTGCATGCAATAAGAATTACGAGGAAAATATGATGCAATAAGATCATGTACCCACTCTCTGCAGGAATCCAAAATCTGGGTAGAATGTATTCTTATTAATAGCAACAAAAAGGAGACAACATTCATTTACAGAAGTGAATAATAAATAGTTATGTAACCACTCAGTGCTTATTGTAGAAAGTTCAGAAATCACTTCCCTGCTCTATTCAGCTTCTAACCAACAGAGCAGACAAACAGGGTCATACAAGGATTAAAGCTATTAATGGTAAATCTATCGCAGTAAGTTAGGGCTGCTACAACAAAGTACCATAGACTGTATGGCTTAAACAACATATATTTCTCATAGTTCTGAAAGCTGGAAAGTCCAAAATCAAGGTGCTGGCACGTCTGGTGTCTGGTGAGGAAATGCTTCCTGCTTTGTGGATGGTCGTCTTCTCACTGTATCTATCCTATGTGGAGGAGAGCAGCGAGAGAGGGTAAAGAAACTCTGATTTCTTCTTATAAGAGCACTAATTCATGAGTGCCCCACCCTCATGACCTAATTTTTTTCTAAGGTCCTACCTCCTAATGCCATTGCCCAGCAGATTAGGATTTTAACATAAGAATCTTGGAGGTACACAAACATTCAGTCAATAATAGAGTGATTTCTCTCCCCTTTCTCCCAATTTAGGATGATTTATCCTTAACCTTCCCTGTATCTGGACATAAAGAGCAGAAGAACAATTGTGCATAGTCAGCTTACTTCATAGAATTGTGGTTCACAACCTAGCCTTGTACCTGGAGACATAAAAATATCACTGTCCAGGCCCATCCCCAGAGATTTTTTTTATAACTGATCTGTGGTAAGATCTGGGTGTCAGTATACTTTTCTTTTCTAGGTATGATAATAATTTTAATTTCTAAATGCAAGGAATAAATTAAAAATAAAAATAGATATTACTTAAATATGTTAAAAAGTAGATAGGTAAACTGAATGAAATGTAAAAAGTTTCTAGATTAAACCTTTTTAATTTTTTTCCCCCAAATATTAAGGGTGTACAAATATTTTAGGTTACATGCTTCACTTTTATAATACTCCAGGTACAGCTATAGGTGTGTCCATCACCCAAATACTATTTATTGTACCCATTAGGTAGGTTTTTCCCTCTCCTCACTTCCCCTGGTTAATTACCAGTGAGGTACTGAGTTTTACTTTCCTCTGTGCACATAAGTGTTCATTGGTTAGATCCAATTTAACAGTGAGAATGTGTGATGTTTATTTTTTCATTCTAAAAATATTTCACTTGGATGAATTATCTCCAGTTTCATCCAGACTGTTGCAAAAACAATTAATCCATCTTTCTTTATGGCTGAGTAGTACTCACCAGTATACATATCTCATAGCATACATTTAGAACTGTCAGATATTTCTGATATACTACAGGGTTGAGAACAACTGACTAAGAATTTAGGTCTGACCTAAATGCAACCAAAGGAGCTTTTCCTGCTTTGGAAGTAAGTTAATGTCATACGTAAGTATACTCATATGTAGGATGTGACCCAGTAAATGTAAGGATTACTAATTAGAAAAATTTCTCTTCCTCTCTCTGTGTATAAGTGGCAATCACTTTATAACAAAGATATTTGCACCAGAATGGTTATTACAGCCCAATTCATAATTGTTAAGTCATGGAAGAAGCCCAAGTGCCCATCGACCCATGAATGGATAAATAAATTGTGGTATGTATACACCATGGAATATTATGCAGCCTTAAATAAAGGTGGAGACTTTACCTCTTTCATGTTTACATGGATGGAGCTGGAACATATTCTTCTTAGCAAAGTATCTCAAGAATGGAAGAAAAGGTATCCAATGTACTCAGCCCTACTATGAAACCAATTTATAGCCAACTATAGCCCAAGAAGAGGGGGAAGGGGGAGAGGGAGGGGTGGGCGAAGGATGGGTGTAGGGAGGGTGATTGGTGGAAATATACCTATGGTGTAGTTTACAAGAGTACATGTTAAATTTACTAAGTGTGGAGTATACATGTCTTAACACAATAACTAAGAAAATGCGGTGAAGGCTATGTTAACCAGTTTGATGGAAATATTTCAAATGGTATATAAAACCAGCACATTGTACCCCATGATTGCATTAATGTACACAGCTATGATTTAACAAAAAAAGAAGAAGAAGAAGAAGATTTCCTGCCAATTTGTTCTGTTCTGCCCAGAGAGGCAAATTTGGTTCTCTTTATGGAAACTTGAGAGTGGAGGAGAGTCCCCACTGCAAGGCATTAAGTAGTTTTAAAAATTAGTATTACAGTGACATTGTAAAAACATGGAAATTTTTTTGAGATAATGTTAAGCATTTTGCAAAACTGTATATAAATTATAACTATTATGAAAATATGCATATGAATAAAATTCCTGTGTTCTACTGGTAGGATTTTTAATTCAAATAAAGCACACTAGGACCTTGCTACTCAGATGTGCGGTCCATCACTAGCACTAGCAATCACATGAAAAGTGGTAGAAATGCAGTTTCACCTAACGTTTGAGAAGTGCCAGGAAATTCTGTCAAAAGAAGAAACAGCAGAAAAAAACAGAAGAGGGAGAGGAGAAAAGACAGAGAATAGAAGAAAGGGGGGGAAAGGTGATTCAGAGAATAGGGGCAAGATTCAAGAAAAATGTACACTTTGATGGGAGATAAAAAGGTAACATTTTCCCCAGCACAATACAAAAGTCAGTTTGGCAAAAAAAGAATCTAACTGTCAATGAGTACTTACAAATGTCTGCACCTATTTTGTGACCAGCTGCTATGGGAAATAATTAACACATATATAATAAAGCCTCCCCCCAACAATATAATCCCATTTCAAAAATTAAGGGAACACAGAAAAAATAGCCTATAATCATGACAATTTTTCATTGTCACTTATCAGTTCACAAAGCGCAATCATATATATGGTGTTAGATACATAATGAACTTGTGAGAAAAGTAATGCAGGTATAATAATCTCTGTGAAAAAAACAAGGTTCAACGATGCAAGACTTCAATGTTTGACAACTCCAAATCCAAAAGTGGGCTTCACACATGCTGATTTATGCAGCACTGCTTGCAAGATTAACATCATAAACTATGGGACAGATTGATAATAGGAAGGGCATTTGTGAGTTTCCTGGATAGATAAAGATCTACTATGGTGAAGGTTACGAAAACTGAGAGCATAGTTCAATTTGGAGAGACAAAGGATACACGCAAATAGGATATTTGGAGACTGACTCCAGGCAACTCACTCACTCGCTCTGTGCTTACTGGGGATAATCATAGCAACTACCTCCTGGGGTTGTTGGGAGGAATGAGTCAATACGTGGAGAGAACCTAAAACAGTGTTTGACAAATAGTAAGTGCTATATAAAAGCTATTACTACTATTCAAATACCACAGGTTTTCAGGAGTAATTGTTAAGCTTCAAAACACATCATATTAAAGCCAATGGTCCCAACTACATACTAGAATCATCTGGGGAATATTTAAAAAATACTGATGCCTAAGCTTCACCCTATATCAACTGAATCCAAATCTTTAGAGCTGGAGCCCAGGCAACAGAATTTTTAAAAATTCCTCAGATAATTCTGATGCACAGTAAAGTTTGGGAGCACTGGTACAGACAGAGAGGGAGAGTCAGGTTGACTGCTTGAAACCTTAGACATCAGTGATGATGATGGCAATAAAAGAAGAGTGGACATGAACCTGTTATGAGGATTTGATTTCTTAGATTATCATTGTAGGATGATAATAATTTGAAAGACTTGAAAAGAAATGATATTTTAAGTGGACATGCTCTATGACAGGATGAGATGGACATACGCAAGACACCTAAGATTTGAGGTAGGAGAACAAAGATGTCAGACAAGGGTACAGAAAAGATGTGGAGAAGTTAGAGAACATGAAAGGCACAATGTCCCAGGAGTCAGGTATGTGGGCGAGGTGACCGTTTCCAACAAACTATGTCAAAAATCATGGCCAGATAATCCTTAAGATAATCTTAAGGATTGAGGTGAGGCACCAATAGCTTGAGAAAGGTAGAAGGTGTTGAGTGACAGAAGATGCTGGTGAGAACACAGGTTGGAAGTGATCAGGATAACGTAGAGATTGAAACTGCAATGGCGGAGATCCTAGGAATCAAGCTAGCATCTTGGGATGGCTTTGGGGCACTTATAAAGGATTAGATATGGAGATCAGCAAAATTAGGAAGGGGAGGAAGCCAAGAAGACCAGATCTTGGCTGACCAGTGATGCTAAAGATGCTCCTGTAATTCCCAGAGGTCCTTCCAGCATTCTCAAGTGGGAGCCACAGGTGTCCTGGAAATCTCCAGTATAGGAAACCCCTCATTTCAATCTGTTTGAGTGTAGCTGCATCTCAAGTGCAGTGAATGGAAAAAGTCAGTGCATGAAAGTGAAAATTGAATACCATCAAAATTACCGTTCTCATCTCTTAAGAGGTACCAAAGCGAAGGTCAATGTACCAGCTGCCAAATAGCTAAGCAAAGATAATTTTTCTTCATTGTTGAAATAGTTCATTGTTCCTTCTTTTATGCATTTTTATCTATATTTTCTTTTAAAAATGCATACTAAAATAATTAAAATATATAAGAGATATATTTTTCATATACATAATATACATCAGAGTTATGTGCTCACATTATAAGAAGCCCGTGGAATTTGGTATAGCAGAACTGTGATTATCATTTTGGACTCACTTACGGACATCTATTTGCTCAGTCAATGGAATAGGTAGTGAATTTTCCAGCCCTGTTTTTCTAAACCATTGTCTTCTCCTTACTTTCTGATATGTACCAACACACTTCTATAATAAACACACCAAGTTTTTTTTGTTTTTTTTTTTTGAGACAGAGTCTTACTATGTAACCCTCCGTAGAGAGCTATGGCATCACAGCTCACAGCAACCTCAAACTCTTGGGCTTAAGCAATTCTCTTGCCTCAACCTCCCAAGTAGCTGGGACTACAGGTGCCCGCCACAATGCCCTGCTATTTTTTTGTTGCAGTCGTCATTGTTGTTTAGCTGATGCGGACCGGGTTCTAACCTGCCAACCTCGATGCATGTGGATGGAGCCATAACCACTGAACTATGGGTGCAGAGCCAAACACACCAAGTTAAACGTGACTATGGTTAACTCCACTGTCCTTGCTTTAGTTCATAATTTTACAATCCTATCCTCACATTCCCTCGAAACTATACATTTAAAGCTACACAGGCCTAATGACTCATTTATATCCACTTTGATGACTTAGATAAATGGCCTAACAGAGGGGTCCCAGAGTCATACTGATAAGGGAATCCCAATCATGTATATGTATGAATGTGAAATGTTCACAGCTTTCTCAGTGCACAACATTGACAAGAGATAAGCGTTCCTTAAGTTATCTAGGCTATGCCTCCCTCTGATTTTTTCCCAAACCTACTATGCTCACAATATGGCCATGCCCTTCTACACCTGCCCAATATGGCCCACAGAAGGGTAATCAAGAGTCCACCCTCCCCCATCCAAGCAGCCCACGAAGTGCACCCTTGACATCCTTATTCCGGAGGCTGTACACAAAAGGGTTGGCCAAAGGTGTAACAGCAGTATACATTACTGAAGCCACCATGTCCTGATGCTGAGAGTTCTGGGAGGAAGGCTGGAAGTAGACCCAAATGATGGTGCCATAGAGAAAGCCAACCATGGTGAGGTGGGATCCACAGGTAGAGACTGCTCGGCGGCGACCAGCATCTGAAGGCAAACGTAGGATGGTGGCCCCAATTCTGACATAGGAAAGTATAATGAGGACACAGGGGCCCAGCATGAGGAAGCCACCCTCTAAGAATATGACCAGCTCATTAGAATGTGTATCAGAACAAGAGGCTCTCAGAAGTGGTCGATGGTCACAAAAGAAGTGAGGAAGGTCAACGTTGCCCCTAGCATCCCCAACCCAGAAAAGGGGCAGGAGTAGTCCCACATGCAGCATTGTGTGAACTATGGACACCACCCAGCTCAATGCTAGTAAGTGGGCACAAAGTTGGTGATTCATCACCAAAGCATAGTGGAGAGGGTCACAGATGGCCACATAGCGATCCAGAGCCATGACAGCAATGACAAGTGTGTCTGTGACCCCAAATGCATAGAAGAAAAAGAACTGAGCCAAGCAACGAGCAGCAGGAATGGCTGGGTAATCGGAGACCAGATGGGCCAGCAACTGGGGCAGGGTGACTGTGGATAACCCCATGTCTATCAGAGAGAGGCCACGGAGCAGGTAATACATAGGTGAGTGGAGCCTGGAATCCCAGGAGATGAGCAGCACCAGTGTCACGTTTCCCAATATGGTGGTGAGATAAATAGCCAGGAACAGGAAGAAGAGAAGAGTGTGGGAGACACCAGCTCTGGAGAAACCAAGGAGTAAGAAGACTGGAGAGTGTGAAGCATTAGCGGCACAGTTCATGGTGAGTGATGATGAACCTGCCTAAAAGAGAGATTAAGTCAAAAAGCAAGTCCTGCCTTAAAGGTTGGGGATCAAAACATTTCTACCTAATTCAGTTATGTTTTTCAAGGTCTTTAAAGATCTAGATTCAACTCTATCTATGCTCCTTCCTCTAGGATTTCACTCCTTTAATGTATTTATTTTCTCCTTTATTGCATTTTTTTTTACCGAATCTAGTGGCTCATTCCATCTAATCCATAAAGCTTGCCAAAGTCCCCAGCTACAATGAAAAATCCTTTATTCATTCTTGTCTTTTCCTCCAACTACTGCTTATCTCCTCCCAGTGACAAGCTTCATGAAAGAATTACCTATACTCGGGCAAGTGGTCGCATGTGTTCAATCCGTCTAAACCTGCCCGCAACTGTAAGTTCAGTAGCAGCGAGACTGCAAACCAGAAAGGCCTTACCTGTGAACTGTTTTGGTGTCTTTGGACTTGGCACTCAGCTGAACTGCCTTGGGGAGAGCCTGAGTGGGAGTGTGGAGAACTTTGGCCTTTGTCTAGGGCCCCAGTCTGAGCTGCTGAGCCAGACCGAGCTAATAGTGTTTGGCTCTGGGTCACAGGCAGACATTGTGAGCAATCTGCGCCGGCAAGCTCCGCCCTCAGGGTCGCAGAACTGGAATTGGGTGGGAGCTGGGAACCCAGTCACCAAGTAGACTAAGGGCGGGGTCTGAGCCGCCTTGCAGCCCTAACCCTCGGGGGCAGAGTGAGACCCGTTTTGGCACACAGGGTAAGTGGATAGCCACTTCAGCAGTGATTCCAATGACAAGCACTTCCCTGAGAAAGCTTCTGCTCAGTAAGTGAACTAGTGCAAAGTGCCTTTTAAGTGGGCTGAAGAGAGATTTAGGGTGTCTACCTGCTGGGGTTTGAGAAACTAGCAGCCTCCAGTCGTATCAGAACTGTGATTAACATCTCATACCCCAGAAGACCACGTGTTGCCCAGACAATATTCAATAAAATATACATACTGCTTTGCTTTTGGTTGTGTTTTTTTTTTTTTATTGGTTTGGTTGTTTTTTTTTCTTGTTTATTTTGATGTTGTGGATTGTTGTTTTGTTTTTTAAGTTCAATCTTTTCATACAGATCCTTTTTCTTTCTCAATTTTTCTAGTTTAATTATAATTTCCCATTGCTGCCTATTTCAATAATTAGAACTTCATTTCTGTTAGTGTTTCTACCGCTATTATTTGGTTGTTCCAGCCAATTTTATCCCGTAAAGTTTTCTGTTTGCTTGTTTTGGTTTGATTTATAGCATTTTTGTCTTTCCTCTCTACTTGGTGGAGGTGGGGTACTGTGTCTGATCAGGTTAGCAAAGAGCTGCTGACCTCAAGGGAACCACCCAACTGGGCACCACCAGAAGGTGGGGTTTTTTTTTAAGGTTGTATCAAAGAACCCTACTGTACACCTATATAGCTCTGTCTCCCTCTTTCTGTGCCTCTCTTCTTTTTGTCAATATTTCTTTTACCCACCCCCTCTCCTTTCTCTATTTTTCTTTTTTTTTCATTATCACTCGGTCCTCCTTTCTTTCATCCCTTTTTTGCTCTTCAACCTTCTCACCCTTCTGGTCCTGTAACCCTTAGTCCACAGGCACGAGAACTTAAAGAGCAAGAGGAAGTGAAAGGAAAATTAGGGCAAGGAAACAGATAAAAGAAATCACCCATGAGGAAGAATCAGCAGAAAACTCCAGGCAACATGAAGAACCAGTCCAGAACAACCCCGCCAAGGGACCATGAGGTAGCTACTGCAGAGGATTCCACCTATACAGAAATGTTAGGAATGACAGAAAGGGAATTTAGAATACACATGTTCAAAACAATGAAAGAAATGATGGAAACAATGAAGGAAACTGCTAATAAAGTGGAAAATAACCAAAAGGAAATTCAAAAACAGAATCAAATAAGACATGAAAGATATGAAGAATATAAAAAGGATACAGCAGAGCTGAAGGAAATGAAACAGTCAATCAGGGAACTTAAAGATGCAATGGAAAGTATCAGCAACAGGTTAGACCATGCAGAAGAAAGAATTTCAGAGGTAGAAGACAAAGTTCTTGAGATAACTCAGACAGTAAAAGAGGCAGAAAAGAAGAAAGAGAAAGCAGAACGGTCACTGTCAGAATTATGGGACTTTATGAAACGTTCCAACATACAAGTTATAGGAATTCCAGAAGGGGAAGAAGAATGCCCCAGAGGAATGGAAGGCATACTAGAGAATATTATAAAAGAAAATTTCCCAAATATCACCAAAGATTCTGACACACTGCTTTCAGAGGGCTATCGGACCCCAGGTCGCCTCAACTCTAACCGAGCTTCTCCAAGACACATTGTGATGAACCTGTCCAAAGTCAAGACAAAAGAAAAGATTCTGCAAGCTGCCAGGAGTAAGCGCCAGTTGACCTACAGGGGCAAATCCATCAGAGTGACCGCAGACTTCTCTAATGAAACTTTCCAAGCAAGAAGACAATGGTCATCTACCTTTAATCTACTTAAACAGAACAATTTCCAGCCCAGAATTCTGTACCCTGCTCAGCTAAGCTTCAAAATTGACGGAGAAATCAAATCATTTACGGATATACAAACATTGAGGAAATTCGCCACAACAAGACCAGCTCTACAGAAAATACTTCAACCTGTTCTGCACACTGACCACCACAATGGATCAGCAGCAAAGTAAGAACTCAGAAATTAAAGAACAGAACCTAACCTCCACACTGATGCAAAAGACAAAACTAAGCAATGGACTCTCACCAAATAAGACGAATAGAATACTACCACACTTATCAATTATCTCAATAAATGTTAATGGCTTGAATTCCCCACTAAAGAGACACAGATTGATTGACTGGATTAAAAAACACAAGCCATCCATTTGCTGTCTGCAAGAAACATACCTGGCTTCAAAAGACATATTAAACCCGCGAGTCAAGGGTTGGAAGACAATTTTTCAGGCAAATGGAATTCAGAAGAAAAGAGGAGTTGCAATCTTATTTTCAGATACATGTGGATTTAAAGCAACTAAAGTCAAAAAAGACAAAGATGGTCACTTTATATTGGTCAAGGGAAAAATACAGCAAGAAGACATTTCAATTCTAAATATCTATGCACCCAATTTAAATGCTCTCAGATTCTTGAAAAAGACCTTACTCAGTCTGAGCAATATGATACCTGATAATACCATAATAACAGGGGACCTTAACACTCCTCTTACAGAGCTGGACAGATCCTCTAAACAGAGATTAAACAAGGATATAGGAGACTTAAATGAGACCCTAGAACAACTGTGCTTGATAGACGCATATAGAACACTCCATCCCAAAGATAAAGAATATACATTCTTCTCATCACCCCATGGAACATTCTCCAAAATTGATCATATCCTGGGACACAAAAAAAAAATCAACAGAATCAAAAGAATTGAAATTTTACCTTGTATCTTCTCAGACCATAAGGCACTAAAGGTGGAACTCAACTCTAACAAAAATGCTCGACCCCACCCAAAGGCATGGAAACTAAACAATCTTCTGTTGAATAACAGATGGGTGAAGGAAGAAATTAAACAGGAAATCATTAACTTCCTTGAACATAACAACAATGAAGACACAAGCTACCAAAACCTGTGGGATAATGCAAAAGCAGTTTTGAGAGGAAAATTCATCGCTTTAGATGCCTACATTCGAAAAACAGAAAGAGAGCACATCAACAATCTCACAAGAGATCTTATCCAATTGGAAAAAGAAGAACAATCTAAGCCTAAACTCAGTAGAAGAAAAGAAATATCCAAAATCAAATCAGAGATCAATGAAATTGAAAACAAAAGAATCATTCAGAAAATTAATGAAACAAGGAGTTGGTTTTTTGAAAAAATAAATAAAATAGATAAACCATTGGCCAGACTAATGAGGAATAGAAAAGTAAAATCTCTAGTAACCTCAATCAGAAATGAAAAAGGGGAAATAACAACTGATCTCACAGAGATACAAGAGATCATCTCTGAATACTACCAGAAATTCTATGTCCAGAAATTTGACAATGTGAAAGAAATGGATCAATATTTGGAATCACACCCTCTCCCGAGACTCAGCCAGGAAGAAATAGAGCTCATGAACAGACCAATTTCAAGCACTGAGATCAAAGAAACAATAAAAAAGCTTCCAACCAAAAAATGCCCTGGTCCAGATGGCTTCACTCCAGAATTCTATCAATCCTTCAAGGAAGAGCTTATTCCTGTACTGCAGAAATTATTCCAAAAAATTGAGGAAGAAGGAATCTTCCCCAACACATTCCATGACGCAAACATCACCCTGATACCAAAACCAGGAAAAGACCCAAACAAAAAGGAGAATTTCAGACCAATCTCACTCATGAACATAGACGCAAAAATTCTCAACAAAATCCTAGCCAATAGATTACAGCTTATCATCAAAAAAGTCATTCATCATGATCAAGTAGGCTTCATCCCAGGGATGCAAGGCTGGTTTAACATATGCAAGTCTGTAAACGTTATCCACCATATTAACAGAGGCAAAAATAAAGATCACATGATCCTCTCAATAGATGCAGAAAAAGCATTTGATAAAATCCAGCATCCTTTTCTAATTAGAACACTGAAGAGTATAGGCATAGCTCGCACATTTCTAAAACTGATTGAAGCTATCTATAACAAACCCACAGCCAATATTTTACTGAATGGAGTAAAACTGAAAGCTTTTCCTCTTAGAACTGGAACCAGACAAGGTTGTCCTCTGTCACCTTTACTATTCAACGTAGTGTTGGAAGTTCTAGCCAATACAATTAGGCAAGATAAGGAAATAAAGGGAATCCAAATGGGAGCAGAGGTCAAACACTCCGTCTTTGCTGATGACATGATCTTATACTTAGAGAACCCCAAAGACTCAACCACAAGACTCCTAGAAGTCATCAAAAAATACAGTAATGTTTCAGGATATAAAATCAATCTCCACAAGTCAGTAGCCTTTGTGTACACCAGTAACAGTCAAGATGAGAAGCTATTTAAGGACACAACTCCCTTCACCATAGTCTCAAAGAAAATGAAATACCTAGGAATATACCTAATGAAGGAGGTGAAGGACCTCTATAAAGAAAACTATGAAATCCTCAGAAAGGAAATAGCAGAGGATATTAACAAATGGAAGAACATACCATGCTCATGGATGGGAAGAATCAACATTGTTAAAATGTCTATACTTCCCAAAGCAATCTACCTATTCAATGCCATTCCTATCAAAATACCAACATCGTACTTTCAAGATTTGGAAAAAATGATTCTGCGTTTTGTATGGAACAGGAAAAAAACCCGTATAGCTAAGGCAGTTCTCTGTAACAAAAATAAAGCTGGGGGCATCAGCATACCAGATTTTAGTCTGTACTACAAAGCCATAGTGGTCAAGACAGCATGGTACTGGCACAAAAACAGAGACATAGACACTTGGAATCGAATTGAAAACCGAGAAGTGAAACTAACATTTTACAACCACCTAATCTTTGATAAACCAAACAAGAACATACCTTGGGAGAAAGACTCCCTATTCAATAAATGGTGTTGGGAGAACTGGATGTCTACATGTAAAAGACTGAAACTGGACCCACACCTTTCCCCACTCACAAAAATTGATTCAAGATGGATAAAGGACTTAAATTTAAGGCATGAAACAATAAAAATCCTCCAAGAAAGCATAGGAAAAACACTGGAAGATATTGGCCTGGGGAAAGACTTCATGAAGAAGACTGCCATGGCAATTGCAACAACAACAAAAATAAACAAATGGGACTTCAGTAAACTGAAAAGCTTCTGTACAGCTAAGGAGACAATAACCAAAGCAAAGAGACAACCTACACAATGGGAAAGGATATTTGCATATTTTCAATCAGACAAAAGCTTGATAACTAGGATCTATAGAGAACTCAAATTAATCCACATGAAAAAAGCCAACAATCCCTTATATCAATGGGCAAGAGACACGAATAGAACTTTCTCTAAAGACGACAGACAAATGGGTAACAAACACATGAAAAAATGTTCATCATCTCTATATATTAGAGAAATGCAAATCAAAACAACCCTGAGATATCATCTAATCCCAGTGAGAATGGCCCACATCACAAAATCTCAAAACTGCAGATGCTGGCGTGGATGTGGAGAGAAGGGAACACTTTTACACTGCTGGTTGGACTGCAAACTAGTACAACCTTTGTCGAAGGAAGTATGGAGAAACCTCCAAGTACTCAAGCTAGACCTCCCATTTGATCCTGCAATCCCATTACTGGGCATCTACCCAGAAGGAAAAAAATCCTTTTATCATAAGGACACTTGTACTAGACTGTTTATTGCAGCTCAATTTACAATTGCCAAAATGTGGAAACAGCCTAAATGCCCACCAACCCAGGAATGGATTAACAAGCTGTGGTATATGTATACCATGGAATACTATTCAGCCATTAAAAAAAATGGAGACTTTACATCCTTCGTATTAACCTGGATGGACGTGGAAGACATTATTCTTAGTAAAGCATCACAAGAATGGAGAAGCATGAATCCTATGTACTCAATTTTGATATGAGGACAATTAATGACAATTATGGTTATGGGGGGGAAATAGAAAGAGGGAAGGAGGGAGGTGGGCGGGGCCTTGGTGTGTGTCACACTTTATGGGGGCAAGACATGATTGCAAGAGGGACTTTACCTAACAATTGCAATCAGTGTAACCTGGCTTATTGTACTCTCAATAAATCCCCAACAATAAAAAAAAAAAAAGAATTACCTATACTCACTGTCTCCTCAACTTCCATTCACACTTCACCCCACTGCAGTCTGCATAATTTCTTCTCTCTGAACCTGTATGGAACGTACTGTAACATTAAAACACATAACATATAAGGAAATTGTTCTAAGTAGTTGACTTTTATATATTTCCTCTAAAAATACATAGAACAATAAAATATATGGAACAATACTAAGACACTCACTTCTCAACTCCTATTTGACATAGTACTGGAAGTCCCAACAAGAGCAATTAGGCAAAGAAAAAAAAGCAATAAAAAACATCCAAATTGGAAAAGAAAAAGGTAAATTATCTCTATTTGCTGATGACATGATCTTATATTTGGAAAAACCTAAAGACTCTACCAAAAAACTCTTAGATGGAAAAATTGCTTTTAGATTGTCATGAAATCATTTAGTTCTCTTTCTTTATTTCTTGTTTTGGCTAATTGCATCTTCTTTATTTGCCCATCTCCCCCCATCCAATCACTCCTCAACTTCTGATGTTTCCCCTTATGCCCATTTTTTGCTGTCAGCATTGGCATCTCTGACCAATACTAATTTCCACAACTTCGATACTCGTTTCCCTACCTATATCCTCTGATAGGTCTTATATATGATGCCACAGTAAAACTTTCAACATGTGGTAACTCCATGTTCAAATACTCAGGGACTTCAGAATAAAATCCAAACAGCTTTATCTGGCTTGGTGCCTGTAGCTCAGTGGCTAGGGCACCAGCCACATACACTGAAGGTTGCAGGTTCGAGCCCAGGCCAGGTCTGCAAACAACAATGACAATTACAACGAAGAAATAGCTGGGCATTGTGGCAGGCACAGCTACTTGGAGCCTGAGGCAAGAGAATCGCTTAGGCCCAAGAGTTGGAGGTTGCCATGAGCTGTGATGCCATAGCACTCTACCGAGGGTGACATAATAACACTGTCTCAAAAAAAAAAAAAAAAGAAAGAAAGAAAAGAAAAGAAAAAGAAAAACAACTTTATCTGTCTTATATGGAACTTTCATTATTAGTACCTAGCCTCTCTTAGGATTATGCTGAGTCACCTACCCTGTATTTTAAAATAGACATCTTTTCTTAATTCTTTAAAATGAAAAGTGTTGGAAGAAGCCCAAGTGCCCATCGATCCACGAATGGATTAATAAATTGTGGTACATGTACACCATGGAATATTATGCAGCCTTAAAGAAATACGGAGACTTTACCTCTTTCATGTTTACATGGATGGAGCTGGAACATATTCTTCTTAGTAAAGTATCTCAAGAATGGAAGAAAAAGTACCCGATGTACTCAGCCCTACTATGAAACTAATTTAGGGTTTTCACATGAAAGTTATAACCCAGTTACAACCTAAGAATAGGGGGAAGGGGGAAAGGGAGGGGAGGGAGGGGGGAAAGTAGGTAGAGGGAAGGGGATTGGTGGGATTACACCAGGGGTGCATCTTACAAGGGTATATGTGAAACTTGGTAAATGGTCTGTAAAGCTAGTGAATGATGCCCCATGATCATATCAATATACACAGCTATGATTTAATAAAAAAATAAAATAAAATAAAATAAAAATAAATAAATAAATAAAATAAAATGGAAAGTGTAGCAGCCCATATAGCCTATGGCTAGGAGGAGTGAGAGTTATAAGAAACACCTGTATCTCAATAATGGAACACCTTGGTGAAAAGGGCGTGGGGAGGATTTTAGCTCTCCTAACAAGCATAAGAGAGCTTGGGAGATGAGAGCATTAGTGAATTGGCAGTCTCTATACCTGTAGTATTGAGAGGCATGTGATCAGCCTTTTATTAGGGCTGGAGGAGAAGGCAGTCGGGAGTGCGCATTCTATCACCCACTTTCTTACTCTGACTCTGTCTCCTCTCCTGCCTGCAGAACTCCAGCATGGCATGTTTCTGCTGAAGCTTACTAAGCTCTGCTAAAGACTAAGATCTAGTCTAAGAATACTTCACCCTCAAAGACTCCCTCTCTCTCTCCCTTCTGCTAAGGTAAATAGCCGTCAGGCACCTACCTAAGAGCAATTATTCCTGAACAAGGTAGCATGGTGGTTGGAGTCTGGAACCTAGATAAGCCAGGGCTGGAGACCAACCAGTCCTGGACCCTGACCAGTGGCAATGACAAATGGGGTAGTTGGCATGATAGAGAACAAGCCACTTAGATCCAGTAGACATGAGCTGAAGGGAGAATAAGCTAAGAACAAACAAAAGAAAAAGAGGAGAAAAATAGAGGGAAAAGAAATATATGAGAAAAAGACAGCCAACAACAGGCCTTCTCTTCATTCGGTTTCTTTTCTATGCTTTGTCTTTCCAAATTCTAACTACCTCTTCTGTAGGGGAAAAAAGCCAAAAAGCCTTTAGCCTATTCTGTGAAGTGGCTGGAGAAAAAAGCAAATTTAGAGAGGAAAGATAGAACTAGGAGATAGGGAAGAACCTTTAGTAAATAAAAGCTTTCATCAAAACAGCAAAGAAGTTTGGGAACAGGTTGCAAGAGTTAACCAAGTTAGGGAAAGGAACCTTTAGTTGTCTTCCTCTATCCCAGTGTCCATTTTCAGCAGGAAGCAGCCTTGGAATGATTGATGCCCCCTGTCCCCTTAAGTCAATAAAAGGTTCAATTTGAAAGGGAAAGATTGTAAGAGGTAAAAGGCTGACAGAAAATGAAAATCATGGCAACTAAGATAAAACAGCTAAAGATCAAACAGTCTTACAGTTGAAGCTAATAAAGCTCTATTGGCATAAGATCAGCTGAGAAGTCCTCCAGTTAACATCAAACACCATAAAGGTGGGAAGCTAGGCCATATGAGGAAAAAACTGCTAAAAGAATATGGAACACCAGTGAAAAGAACAGTTTCTCTTTAAGTGATCTAGGGAAACAAAGACAATCTAAACTTCCAGGTGTGTAGCCCCAGGGCAAAGGACTTGGGCTCTCAATAAGAATGAAACAAGTTAAAGCAATATAGTTTCTTGAATATCTTCATTTCAAACTATTCTTGGAAAAACAGTATAATTCAAATCTATGCCGTGGGAATGCCTGTGAAGCCTCAGAGTTTGAGGAAATTAAATCAGACCAAGAGATGACAATGGAGAAAAAGTAGATAAGTTTATCTTTTGTTCATCTTTTCCATTAAAAGTTTTTGGTTGCCCTAAGTCTCAGGACAAGAGTAAACCCCCTTTGATTAAATATTGTTACCTTGAGTCCCAGACATAACCTCCCTCTTACCAGCATGTACTGTTAAGCATCCTAACAAAGGGAGTTAGGACATGCCCCAAAGGGAAAGAAATGCTCGAGGTTAAGTGAATCTTTGGAAGAATGTGAGAGGAAGTCACAAAGGGAGAGCATTGGGTGGTGCCTGTGCCTCAAGTAGTAGGGTGCCGGCCTCATATATCAGAGGTGGAGGTTCAAACCCGGGCCTGGTCAAAAATTACAAAGAGAGAGCATTTCGAAGGTTGTTTTTATGTTAGGGAAACCCCATTAGAGATAAGGTCTGGAATCAACTAAGGAAGGAAAATTTCCACTGGAAACGCAGTGTATGAAAGCAGGGAAAACTCCACTACCAAGGAATTGCGAAGTGACAAAGAGTCTGAGAAGAGCTGTGGCAAAACCTGTTGTAGTAAAGTTGCAGGAAGATAAGGCCCAATGGAGAGAATGAGCACACAAACACCACTATTATAAGAGGAAGGGCTTTATTCACCAGCCAGGAGCTATGGCATGTAAGAATTCCAAATGTCTGTGCTCCCCTACTGGCTTGGTATTTCCCTTTTTATCAACAGTCAAAAAGTTCCACTGCACAGGTGCCCTTCTTATTGGCCAGATTGAATTAAGTGGGAGATGCTATTCCAGCCCCTATATAACTAACTACAGGATTTCACACACCTTGGAAATTTCCAAGTTCCATGAAGTTAAGTTTACAAATTCCCAAGAGCTGAGTCACCATGGAAAGGACCATGCAGGTGTATCTCCTAGACCTCACCCTTCTCGGGTATCCTCTCTCAGCAAAACCCTTGGAATAGCAAGAGTAAAAATCCTTGCTTGCAAAGATTGCAAAGAAAGAGTAATCTTTTGTTTGTTCATTAATTACTATGTAAATAAAAAGGAAAGTTCTTACAGTCAAAGAAATGGTAAATTCTCTCAGCTAAGATTGTTTTCTCAGTGTAAAAAGACCTTTAAAGAAATTAGCATTACAATCACCATTTTTCCCTAGCGGTGGCTAATATCTTAAATCTGTATTGGGCTTCCTCATTTAAAGAGCCCTTACTGGGCCCCAAGGTTTGGGAACATCATGTTTAGAATGGTGGTTCTCCGGATCGGCACCCACCCAGACCTCCGGAAGACCTGCACGTGACCCGCAATCCACACCAGCCCGAATGTCTGTACAAGCAGCGCTGCAACCTGTGACCCACAACCGGCGACCCGTGCCCACTGGGCCTCCGCACACCCTGACCAGCAACTCCAGGAGCCATGCAACCCCACATCCTCCCTCCTGTACTCTCCCTGCCTCCACACCCACCAGCTCATCTGGCCAGAGACTCTGGTAGCAACATGCCCTCTGTAGCCCTCCCTGCCTCTGCACAGAGCCCTTCTCCTGGCCAGAGACTGATGGAGCCTTGGGCCTTCTGTGCCAAAGTCACTGGGCACCAGGCCCCCCCAGAACCGTGTGCACCAACCCCCACCCTGTTGCTGGATCCAGGTGTGTCACACTCCGGAGCCACTCCCACAACCAGAACTCCCTGGCTGTGGCAGCCCCAGAGGAGCTACGCAGGGTCACTCCCTACAAAGATCCAGGAACAATAGAGTGATACCCCTGGGGCCTAACCTTGGAGAGACACTCCCCAACTCTGAAGACAGACAGAGGCAACAGTGAAAAACAATCATGAGGCAAAATCAACGGAAAAACTCAGGCAATACGAATAATCAGAGTAGATCAACTTCCTCAAGGAACAATGGGACAGACAAAGTACAAGATCCCATGCACAAACAAATAGCTGAGATGTCAAAAATCGAATTCAGAATCTGGATAGCAAATAAGATTGAATTAGAATTCCAAGCAGTAACCCAAAAGATGTCTCAAGAATTCAATGAATTCAAAGACCAAATGCCCAAGATTTTGACACATTGAGACAAGAAGTTGCAGCTGTCAAAGATCTGAGAAACACAGCAGAATCCCTCAGTAACAGAATGGAGCAAGCAGAAGAAAGGATTTCTGACATGGAAGACAAAGTTTTCGAATGCTCCAAAACTCTCAAAGAGGAAGAGAAATGGAGGGAAAAAACAGATCACTCTCTCAGAGAGCTCTGGCATAATTTGAAGAAAACCAATATTCGTCCTATAGGGATTCCCGAAAGTAATGAAGTGGCTTCACAAGGCACAGAATCTCTTCTCCATGAGATTATTAAATAGAACTTTCCAGACATGCCAAGAGATTCTGAAATTCAGATAGCAGACAGTTTCAGAACTCCAGCACAACTCAACCCAAATAAGACATCCCCCAGACACATCATAATCAATTTCACTAAAGTTAATATGAAGGAGAAAATTCTGAAAGCACTCAGACGAAAGAAAACCATCACCTACAAAGGCAAGAATGTTAGAATATCTGCAGATCTCTCTGATGAAACATTTCAAGCAAGAAGAGGATGGTCATTGACTTTTAATCTCCTAAAACAAAATAACTTTCAACCCAGGATCCTGTAGCCAAATAAACTGAGTTTCATTTATGACGGAGAAATTAAATACTTCAATAACATTCACATGTTGAAGAAATTTGCCATAACTAAACCAGCTCTCCAGGATATTCTCAGACCTATCCTCCATAAAGACCAGAGTAATCCTCCAGCACAAAAGTAAACCCTCCCAGAAAATTTTGATCAAATTTCAACTTCCACAGTCGCAAAAGGATTAAAAATGTCCACCGGACTCTCAAAAGGCTTATCAATATTCTCAGTTAATGTGAATGGTTTAAATTGTCCTCTAAAGAGGCACAGGTTGGCTGACTGGATACAAAAACTCGAGCTAGACATTTGTTGCATACAAAAATCTCATCTTATATTAAAAGACAAATATGGACTCAAGGTGAAGGGATGGTCATCTATATTCCAGGCAAATGGAAAACAGAAAAAAGCAGGTGTTGCAATCCTATTCGCAGATGCAATAGCCTTTAAACCAACCAAAAATAAGGAAAGATAAGGATGGACACTTCATATTAGTTAAAGCTAATACTCAATATGATGAGATTTCAATTATTAATATTTGTGCACCCAACCAGAACGCACCTCAATTTATAAGAGAAACTCTAACAGACATGAGCAACTCAATTTCCTCCAGTTCCATAGTAGTTGGAGATTTTAACACCCATACAGCAGTGCTGGATAGATCCTCCAAAACAAAGCTAAGCAAAGGAATTTTAGATTTAAACTTAACCATTCAACATCTGGACTTAACAGACATCTACAGAACATTTCATCCCAACAAAACTGAATACGCATCTTTTTGTCAGCCCACGGATCATACTCCAAAATCGACCACATCCTACGCCACAAACCCAACCTTAGCAAATTTTAAAAAATAGAAATTATTCCTTGCATCTTCTCAGACCATCATGGAATAAAAATTGAACTCAATAACAACAGGAATCTGCATACCCATATAAAAACATGGAAGCTAAATAACCTTATGCTGAAGGATAGATGGGTTATAGATGAGATTAAGAAGGAAATCACCAAAGTTTTGGAACAAAACAACAATCAAGACACGAATTACCAGAACCTCTGGGATACTGCAAAGGCAGTCCTAAGAGGGAAATTTATAGCACTGCAAGCCTTCCTCAAGAAAACAGAAAGAAAGGAAGTTAATAACTTAATGGGACATCTTGAGCAAGTGGAGAAGGAAGAAAAAACCCAGCAGAAAGAAAGAAATGACCAAAGTCAGAGCAGAATTAAATGAAATTGAAAACAAAAGAATTATACAACAGATCAATAAATCCAAAAGTTGGTTTTATGAAAAGATCAATGAAATAGATAAACCTTTGGCCAACCTAACCAGGAAAAAAAGAGTAAAATCTCTAATTTCATCAATCAGAAATGGTAATGATGAAATAACAACAGACCCCTCAGAAATTCAAAAAATCCTTAATGTATATTACAAGAAACTTTACTCTCAGAAATATGAAAATCTGAAAGAAATTGACCAATAACCTGCAAATATCTTCTCCCATTCTGAGGGCTGTTTGCTTGCTTTACTTACTGTGTTCTTGGCTGTGCAGAAGCTTTTTAGTTTGATCAAGTCCTAGTAGTGTATTTTTGAAGCTGCTTCAATTGCCCAGGGGGGCTTCCTCATAAAATACTTGCCCAGACCGATTTCTTCAAGGGTTGCAGCCCTATTCATAATTGCTAAGTCATGGAAAAAGCCCAAGTGCCCATCAATCCATACATGGATTAATAAATTGTGGTATATGTACACCATGGAATATTATGCAGCCTTAAAGAAAGATGGAGAATTTACCTCTTTCATGTTTACATGGATGGAGCTGGAACATATTCTTCTTAGTAAAGTATCTCAAGAATGGAAGAAAAAGTACCCAATGTACTCAGCCCTACTATAAAACTAATTTAGGGCTTTCACATGAAAGCTATAACCCAGTTAAAACCTAAGAATAGGGGGAAAGGGAAAGGGAGGGGAGGGAAAGGGAAAGGGAAATAGGGGGAGGGATGGGGGAGAGGGTTAGAGGAAGGAGGATTGATGGGATTACACTTGCGGTGCATCTTACAAGGGTATATGTGAAACTTGGTAAATGTGGAATGTAAGTGTCTTGGCACAGTAACAGAGAGAATGCCAGGAAGGCTATGTTAAGTACTGTGATGAAAGTGTGTCAGTCTGTGAAGCTAGTGTGTGATGCCCTATGATCATATCAACGTACACAGCTATGATTTAATTAAAAAAAGAAAAGAAAAGAAATCGACCAATACTTGGAAGTACACCACCTACCAAGACTTAGCCAGAACAAAGTGGAAATGTTGAACAGGCCTATATCAGGTTCTGAAATAGAATCAACTATACAAAATTGCCCTAAAAAGAAAAGCCCAGGACCAGATGGCTTTATGTCAGAATTCTACCAAACTTTTAAAGAAGAACTATTACCTATATTACCAAACCTCTTCCAAAATATAGAAAAAGAAGGAATATTAACCAACACATTCTACGAAGCAAACATCACCTTGATCCCCAAACCAGGGAAAGACCCAATAAGAAAAGAAAATTATAGACCAATATCACTAATGAATATGGATGCTAAAATACTCAATAAGATCCTAATGAACAGAACACAAAAAAAAGAAAAAAAAATCAAAATAATTATACACCACAGCCAAGTGGGATTTATCGCAGGGTCTCAAGGCTGGTTCGATATACGTAAATCTATAAACGTAATTCAGCACATAAACAAATTAAAAAATATAGACCATATGATTCTCTCAATTGATGCAGAAAAAGCTTTTGATAATATCCAGCATCTCTTCATGATCAGAACACTTAAGAAAATTGGTATAGAAGGGACATTTCTTAAACTAGTGGAGGCCATCTACAGCAAACCCACAGCCACTATCGTATTGAATAGAGTTAAATTGAAATCATTTCCACTTAGACCAGGAACCAGGCAAGGTTACCCATTGTCTCCATTGCTCTTTAACATTGTACTGGAAGTTTTAGCCATTGCAATTAGGGAAGAAAAGGTGATCAAGGGTATCCACATAGGATCAGAAGACATCAAACTTTCACTCTTCACAGATGACATGATCGTATATCTGGAAGACGCTAGGGATTCTACATAAAACTTTTAGAAGTGATCAAGGAACACAGCAATATCTCAGGCTACAAAATCAACACCCATAAATCTGTAGCCTTTATATATACCAACAATAGCCAAGCCGGAAAAACAGTCAAGGACTCTATTTCTTTTACAGTAGTGCCAAAGAAGATAAAATATTTGGGAGTTTATCTAACAAAGGATATGAAAGATCTCTATAAAGAGAACTATGTAGCTTTAAGAAAAGAAATAGCTGAAGATGTTAACAAATGGAAAAACATACCATGCCCATGGCTGGGAAGAATCAACATTGTTAAAATGTCTATACTACCCAAAGCGATACATAATTTTAATGCAATTCCTATTAAAGCTCCACTGTCATACTTTAAAGATCTTGAAAAAAATAATACTTCATTTTATATGAAATCAGAAAAAACCTCGAATAGCCAAAACAGTACTCAGCAATAAAAACAAAGCAGGAGGGTAGGCGGAGCAAGATGGCAGCCAAGTAACAGCTTCCTTGCATCTGGGCACTGTGAGTCTGGGGAGATAGGACTCCAGGCATCTCTGACTGCTGGGATCTGCCTATCATCACTCCTATGAGGATACAGGGAGTCAGCAAGAGACTTCTGGACCCCAAGAGGAGGACTAAAACAGTGGAAAACTGGCAAGTGGTCGCGTGTGTTCAATCCGTCTAAACCCACCCACAACTATAAGTTCAGTAGCAGCGAGACTGCAAACCAGAAAGGCCTTACCTGTGAACTGTTTTGGTGTCTTTGGACTTGGCACTCAAATGAACTGCCTTGGGGAGAGCCTGAGCGGGAGTGTGGAGAACTTTTGCCATTGTCTAGGGCCCCAGTCTGAGCCGCTGAGCCAGACGGAGCTAATAGCGTTTGGCGGTGGGTCACACGGAACCATTGTCAGTGATCTGCCCCAGCAAGCTCCGCCCTCAGGGTCGCAGAGCTAGAAACGGGTGGGAGCTGGTAATCCAGCAACCAAGTAGCCTAAGGGTGGGGTCTGAGCCACCTTGCAGCCCTAACCCTCAGGGGCAGAGTGAGACCGGTTTTGGCACACTGGGTAAGTGGATAGCCACTTCAGCAGTGATTCCAGCAAGAAAGCTGGGAAAGATTCTGCTCAGCAAGTTTACAAGTTCAAAGTGCCTTTTAAGTGGGCTGAAGAGAGATTTAGGGTGTCTACCTGCTGGGGTTTGAGAAATCAGCAGCCTCCAGTCGTATCAGAACTGTGATTAACATCTCATACTCCAGAAGACCACGTGTTGCCCAGACAATATTCAATAACATATACAAACTGCTTTGTTTTTGGTTGTGTATTTTTTTCTTTTTTTTTTGTTTGGTTGTTTTTTTTTGTTTATTTTGACGTTGTTGATGTTCTTTTGTTTTTTAATTTCAATCTTTTTCATACAGATCCCTTTTTCTTTCTCAATTTTTCTAGTTTAATTATAATTTCCCATTGCTGCCTTTTTTAATAAATAGAACTTCATTTTTGCTAGGGTTTCTACCGCTACCATTTGGTTTTTCACCCAATTTTATCCACGTAAAGTTTTCTGTTTGCTGGGTTTGGTTTGATTTATAGCATTTTTGTCTTTCCTCTCTACTTGGTGGAGGTGGGGTACTGTGTCTGATCAGGTTAGCAAAGAGCCGCTGACCTCAAGGGAACCACCCAATTGGGCACCCCCAGAAGATGGGGTTTTTTAAGGTTGTGTCAAAGTACCCTACTGTACACCTATGTTGCCCTGTCTCCCTCTCTCTGTGCCTCTCTTCTTTTTGTCAATATTCCTTACATCCACCCCCTCTCCTTTCACTATCTTTTTTTTCTTATCACTCGGTCCTCCTTTCTTTCATCCCTTTTTTGCTCTTCAACCTTCTCACCCTTCTGGTCCTGTAACCCTTAGTCGACAGGCACAAGAACTTAAAGAGCAAGAGGAAGTGAAAGGAAAATTAGGGCAAGGAAACAGATAAAAGAAATCACTCATGAGGAAGAATCAGCAGAAAACTCCAGGCAACATGAAGAACCAGTCTAGAACAACCCCACCAAGGGACCATGAGGTAGCTACTGCAGATAATTCCACCTGTAAAGAAATGTTAGGAATGACAGAAAGGGAATTTAGAATACACATGTTGAAAACAATGAAAGAAATGATGGAAACAATGAAGGAAATTGCTAATAAAGTGGAAAATAACCAAAAGGAAATCCAAAAACAGAATCAAATAAGAGATGAACAATATGAAGAATATAAAAAGGATATAGCAGACCTGAAGGAACTGAAACAGTCAATCAGGGAACTTAAAGATGCAATGGAAATTATCAGCAACAGGTTAGACCATGCAGAAGAAAGAATTTCAGACGTAGAAGACAAAGTTGTTGAGATAACTCAGAGAGTAAAAGAGGCAGAAAAGAAGAGAGAGAAAGCAGAATGTTCACTGTCAGAATTATGGGACTTTATGAAGCGTTCCAACATACGAGTTATAGGAATTCCAGAAGGGGAAGAAGAATGCCCCAGAGGAATGGAAGCCATACTAGAGAATATTATAAAAGAAAATTTCCAAAACATTACCAAAGATTCTGACACACTCCTTTGAGAGAGATATCAGACCCCAGGTCGCCTCAAAACTAACCGAGCTTCTCCAAGACACATTGTGATGAACCTGTCTGAAGTCAAGACAAAAGAAAAGATTCTGCAAGCTGCCAGGAGTAAGTGCCAGTTGACCTACAGGGGCAAATCCATCAGAGTGACCGCAGACTTCTCTAATGAAACTTTCCAAGCAAGAAGACAATGGTCATCTACCTTTAATCTACTTAAACAGAACAATATCCAGCCCAGAATTCTGTACCCTGCTAAGCTAAGCTTAAAAATTCACGGAGAAATCAAATCATTTATGGATATACAAACATTGAGGAAATTCGCCACAACAAGACCAGCTCTACAGGAAATACTTCAACCTGTTCTGCACACTGACCACCACAATGGATCAGCAGCAAAGTAAGAACTCAGAAATTAAAGAACAGAACCTAACCTCCACACTGATGCAAAAGACAAAACTAAGCAATGGACTCTCACAAAATAAAATGAATAGAATACTACCACACTTATCAATTATCTCAATAAATGTTAATGGTTTGAATTCCCCACTGAAGAGACATAGATTGGCTGACTGGATTAAAAAACACAAGCCATCCATTTGCTGTCTGCAAGAAACACACCTGGCTTCAAAAGACAAATTAAAGCTCCGAGTCAAGGGTTGGAAGACAATTTTTCAGGCAAATAGAATTCAGAAGAAAAGAGGAGTTGCAATCTTATTTTCAGATACATGTGGATTTAAAGCAACTAAAGTCAAAAAAGACAAAGATGGTCACTTTATATTGGTCAAGGGAAAAATACAGCAAGAAGACATTTCAATTCTAAATATTTATGCACCCAATTTAAATGCTCCCAGATTCTTGAAGCAGACCTTACTCAGTCTGAGCAATATGATATCTGATAATACCATCATAACAGGGGACTTTAACACCTCTTACAGAGCTGGACAGATCCTCTAAACAGAAATTAAACAAAGATATAAGAGATTTAAATGAGACCCTAGAACAACTATGCTTTATAGACGCATATGGAACACTCCACCCCAAAGATAAAGAATATACATTCTTCTCATCACCCCATGGAAGATTATCCAAAATTGATCATATCCTGGGACACAAAACAAATATCAACAGAATCAAAAGAATTGAAATTTTACCTTGTATCTTCTCAGACCATAAGACACTAAAGGTGGAACTGAACTCTAACAAAAATGCTCAACCCCACCCAAAGGCATGGAAATTAAACAATCTTCTGTTGAATAACAGATGGTGCAGGAAGAAATAAAACAGGAAATCATTAACTTCCTTGAGCATAACAACAATGAAGACACAAGCTACCAAATCCTCCGGGATACTGCAAAAGCAGTTTTGAGAGGAAAATTTATCCCTTTAGATGCCTACATTCGAAAAACAGAAAGAGAGCACATCAACAATCTCACAAGTGATCTTATGGAATTGGAAAAAGAAGAACAATCTAAGCCTAAACTCAGTAGAAGAAAAGAAATATCGAAAATCAAATCACAGATCGATGAAATTGAAAACAAAAGAATCATTCAGAAAATTAATGAAACAAGGAGTTGGTTTTTTGAAACAATAAATAAAATAGATAAACCATTGGCCATACTAACTAGAAATTGAAAAGTAAAATCTCTAGTAACCTCAATCAGAAATGATAAAGGGGAAATAACAACTGATCCCACAGAGATACAAGAGATCATCTCTGAATACTACCAGAAACTCTATGCCCAGAAATTTGACAATGTGAAGGAAATGGATCAAAATTTGGAATCACACCCTCTCCCTAGACTTAGCCAGGAAGAAATAGACCTCCTGAACAGACCAATTTCAAGCACTGAGATCAAAGAAACAATAAAAAAGCTTCCAGCTAAAAAATGCCCTGGTCCAGATGGCTTCACTCCAGAATTCTATCAAACCTTCAAGGAAGAGCTTATTCCTGTACTGCAGAAATTATTCCAAAAAACTGAGGAAGAAGGAATCTTCCCCAACACATTCTATGAAGCAAACATCACCCTGATACCAAAACCAGGAAAAGACCCAAACAAAAAGGAGAATTTCAGACCAATCTCACTCATGAATATAGATGCAAAATTCTCAACAAAATCCTAGCCAATAGATTACAGCTTATCATCAAAAAAGTCATTCATCATGATCAAGTAGGCTTCATCCCAGGGATGCAAGGCTGGTTTAACATACGCAAGTCCATAAACGTTATCCACCATATTAACAGAGGCAAAAATAAAGATCACATGATCCTCTCAATAGATGCAGAAAAAGCATTTGATAAAATCCAGCATCCTTTTCTAATTAGAACACTGAAGAGTATAGGCATAGGTGGCACATTTCTAAAACTGATTGAAGCTATCTATGACAAACCCACAGCCAATATTTTACTGAATGGAGTAAAACTCAAAGCTTTTCCTCTTAGAACTGGAACCAGACAAGGTTGTCCTCTGTCACCTTTACTATTCAACATAGTGCTGGAAGTTCTAGCCAATACAATTAGGCAAGACAAGGAAATCAAGGGAATCCAAATGGGAGCAGAGGAGGTCAAACTCTCCCTCTTTGCTGACGACATGATCTTATACTTAGAGAACCCCAAAGACTCAACCACAAGACTCCTAGAAGTCATCAAAAAATACAGTAATGTTTCAGGATATAAAATCAATGTCCACAAGTCAGTAGCCTTTGTATACACCAATAACACTGAAGATGAGAAGCTAATTAAGAACACAACTCCCTTCACCGTAGTTTCAAAGAAAATGAAATACCTAGGAGTATACCTAACGAAGGAGGTGAAGGACCTCTATAAAGAAAACTATGAAATCCTCAGAAAGGAAATAGCAGGGGATATTAACAAATGGAAGAACATACCATGCTCATGGATGGGAAGAATCAACACTGTTAAAATGTCTATACTTCCCAAAGCAATCTACCTATTCAATGCCATTCCTATCAAAGTACCTACATCGTACTTTCAAGATTTGGAAAACATGATTCTGCGTTTTGTATGGAACAGGAAAAAACCCCGTATAGCTAAGGCAGTTCTTAGTAACAAAAATAAAGCTGGGGGCATCAGCATACCAGATTTTAGTCTGTACTACAAAGCCATAGTGGTCAAGACAGCATGGTCCTGGCACAAAAACAGAGACATAGACACTTGGAATCGAATTGAACATCAAGAAATGAAACTAACATCTTACAACCACCTAATCTTCGATAAACTAAACAAGAACTTACCTTGGGGGAAAGACTCCCTATTCAATATATGGTGTTGAGAGAACTGGATGTCTACATGTAAAAGACTGAAACTGGACCCACACCTTTCCCCACTCACAAAAATTGATTCAAGATGGATAAAGGACTTAAATTTAAGGCATGAAACAATAAAAATCCTCCAAGAAAGCATAGGAAAAACACTGGAAGATATTGGCCTGGGGGAAGACTTCATGAAGAAGACTGCCATGGCAATTGCAACAACAACATAAATAAACAAATGGGACTTCATTAAACTGAAAAGCTTCTGTACAGCTAAGGAGACAATAACCAAAGCAAAGAGACAACCTACACAATGGGTAAGGATATTTGCATATTTTCAATCAGACAAAAGATAACTAGGATCTATAGAGAACTCAAATTAATCCACATGAAAAAAGCCAACAATCCCTTATATCAATGGGCAAGAGACATGAATAGAACTTTCTCTAAAGATGACAGATGAATGGCTAACAAACACATGAAAAAATGTTCATCATCTCTATATATTAGAGAAATGCAAATCAAAACAACCCTGAGATATCATCTAACCCCAGTGAGAATGGCCCACATCACAAAATCTCAAAACTGCAGATGCTGGCGTGGATGTGGAGACAAGGGAACACTTTTACACTGCTGGTGGGACTGCAAACTAGTATAACCTTTCTGGAAGGAATTATGGAGAAACCTCCAAGCACTCAACCTAGACCTCCCATTCGCACCTGCAATCCCATTACTGGGCATCTACCCAGAAGGAAAAAAATCCTTTTATCATAAGGACACTTGTACTAGACTGTTTATTGCAGCTCCATTTACAATCGCCAAAATGTGGAAACAGCCTAAATGCCCACCAACCCAGGAATGGATTAACAAGCTGTGGTATATGTATACCATGGAATACTATTCAGCCTTTAAAAAAAATGGAGACTTTACATCCTTCGTATTAACCTGGATGGACGTGGAAGACATTATTCTTAGTAAAGCATCACAAGAATGGAGAAGCATGAATCCTATGTACTCAATCTTGATATGAGGACAATTAATGACAATTAAGGTTATGGGGGGGGAGCATAAAGAGGGATGGAGGGAGGGGGTGGGGCCTTAGTGTGTGTCACACTTTATGGGGGCAAGACATGATTGCAAGAGGGACTTTACCTAACTATTGCAATCAGTGTAACTGGCTTTTTGTACCCTCAATGAATCCCCAACAATAAAAAAAATAATTATAAATAAAAAAAAAAACAAAGCAGGAGGAATCACGCTACCAGACCTGAGACTATATTACAAATCGATAGTGATCAAAATAGCATGGTACTGGCACAAAAACAGAGAAGTAGATATCTGGAACAGAATAGAGAACCAAGAGATGAATCCAGCTACTTACTGTTATTTGATCTTTGAGAAGCCAATTAAAAACATTCAGTGGGGAAAAGATTCTCTATTTAACAAATGGTGCTGGGTGAACTGGCTGGCGATCTGTAAAGGACTGAAACTGGACCCACACCTTTCACCATTAATTAAAATAGACTCTCACTGGATAAAAGATTTAAACTTATGACATGAAACTATAAAAATACTTGAAGAAAGTGCAGGGAAAACTCTTGAAGGAATCGGTCTGGGTGAATATTTTATGAGGAGGACTCCCCTGGCAATTGAAGCAATATCAAAAATACATTCCTGGGACCTGATCAAACTAAAAATCTTCTGCACAGCCATGAACATAGTAAGTAAAGCAAGCAGACAGCCCTCAGAATAGGAGAAAATATTTGCAGGTTATACCTTCAATAAAGGTTTAATAACCAGAATCCAAAGAGAACTCAAACGTATTAGCAAGAAAAGAAAAAGTGATCCCATCTCAGGGTGGGCAAAGGACTTGAAGAGAAACTTCTCTGAAGAAGACAGACGCATGATCTACAGACACATGTAAAAAAGCTCATCATCCTTAATCATCAGAGAAATGCAGATCAAAACTAATTTGAGATATCACCTAGCCCCAGTAGGAGTAGCCCACATAACAAAATCCCAAAACCAGAGATGTTGGCGTGGATGTGGAGAAAAGGACACACTTCTACACTGCTGGTGGGAATGCACACTAATATGTTCCTTTTGGAAGGATGTTTGGAGAATTCTTAGAGATCTAAAAGTAGACCTGCCATTCAATCCTACAATTCCTTTACTAGGTGTATATATATACCCAGAAGACCAAAAATCACAATATAACAAAGGCATCTGAACCAGAATGTTTATTGCAGCCCAATTCATAATTGCTAAGTCATGGAAGAAGCCCAAGTGCCCATCGACCCATGAGTGGACTAGCAATTTGTGGTACATGTATACCATGGAATATTATGCAGCCTTAAAGAAAGATGGAGAGTTTACCTCTTTCATGTTTACATGGATGGAGCTGGAACATATTCTTTTTAGCAAAGTACCTCAAGAATGGAAGAAAAGGTATCCAATGTACTCATCCGTACTATGAAGCTAATTTATAGCTTTCATATGAAGGCTATAACCCAACTATAGCACAGGAATATGGGAAAGGGCCAAGGAAGGGGAAGGGAGGGGGGAATTTAGGGTAGAGGGAGGATAATGGGTGAGTCAATACCTATGGTGCATCTTAGAATGGGTACAGGTGAAACTTACTAAAGGCAGAATACAAATGTCTATATCCAGTAACTAAGAAAATGCCATGAAGGCTACGTTGAACAGTTTGATGAGAATATTACATTCAGATTATATAATAAACCAACACATTGTACCCCTTAATTGCACGAATGTACACATGTTAAGATTTAACAATAAAAAAAAAGAAAAGAAAAAAATAAAGAGGCCTTACCTGGAATTCTGAACTTTGACAGTCACCATATTCTTTTGCCTAACAAAATGAAAAGGGCTAGACAACAGGAAGAACTGCCCTAACCACATTAAAAACTTTGTGAATAAAAAGGAGGGTGGGAATGTAGCAGCCCATATAGCCTATGGCTAGGAGGAGTGAGATATAAGAAACACCTGTAGCTCAATAATGGACCATCTTGGTGAAAAGGATGTGGGGAGGAATTTAGCTCTCCTAACAAGCATGAGAGTTCACAAGATGAGAGCATTGGTGAACTGGCAGTCTCTACACCTGTGGTGTTGAGAGGCACGCAATCACCCTTATACTAGGGTGGAAGGGAAGGCAGTTGGGAGTGTGCATTCTATCATTGACCTGCTTACTCTGAGTCTTTCCTCTCCTACCTGCAGAACTCTAGCATGGGTGTCTCTGCTGAAGCTTACTAAGCTCTGCTAAAGACTAAGATCTAGTCTAAGACTACTTCACCCTCAAAGACTATCTCTCTGTCCCTTCTGCTAAGGTAAATAGCCCTCAGGCACCTAAGAGCAATTGTTCCTGAGCAAGGTAGCATAGCAGTTGGCATCTAGAACCTAGATAAGCCAGGGCCAGAGACCAACTAGTCCCAGACCCTGACCAGTGGCAATGACAGGAAAGCCCTCAACACCTTGCATATCTTCAAATGTTATTTTAAGAACTTAAGCTTCCTGAAACATGATACAAATATCCCCAGACACTCACTACAGATAGAAATTTAGAGAAAATATAATCATCTTTTAAAATTGACAACTGAACTTCCAAGAACTTCCTAGAAGGGTCTCTAATCAAAGATGGATGTGAATAATTAATATCTAAACTGTGCATTGCACCACTGGAGATGGTGGTGGGAGGTAGCTAGTGACAGGTATGTGGCAGGGGGCATAATATCAATCGGCATAGTTAAAGTTACATTTTCAGTGAAAGGGTATAAATGAACAGGAAAAAATACACACTCAGGCAGAGGCTATGATAAAATGAAAATCAGATCTCAGCCTGTGCTACGTAAAGTAAAAAACAATTCCCATGAGATTGCAATTATGGGTCTGTACTATAGACAGTGGATAATGCTAATTTACAAAATACAATAACATACAATGCTAGAACACTCAAACTGAATAACATTAAAATCATTCTCGTACAGGTAAAAGCGTCATGATACCTTATGGAAGTGACCATAAAATTTCTTAGGAACTTATAATATTTTTAAATGTTTTTTTATAGCACAGCACACTTGAACCTATAGTTACATAAAGTTCTACAACACACTTAAATTATGTTTATAAAAAATACTTTGTTTTAAATTTGGAAAATAATTTAATCTTTAAAACATTTTCAGGCGCATCTAAAATCCTCTCATGGCACACTGATTGAAAATCACTGTTCTAGACTGTACAGGAATCCTACAAATAAAAACCTACCAAAGAAGAGCTCACAATTCAAAATTATAAAACACATATAAAATCTATTTAAGACAATTAGCAATTGAAAAACAATAGGATTAACTCCCTCCAAATATCATAAAATTAATCAATTGTTAGGGATTATAAATTATGTTTAAAAAGGGAATGAAGATTATAAGGAAGAAGGTATTAGATAAAATATATTTGAAAAAGACCAAAAATTACTTTAGAAATAAAAATATTCACATTCAAATTAAAAACTTGATCCAGGGATGGGGAACCTGCAGCCTCAAGGCAACATGTAGGTCCTTTGACTGAATTCAAACTTCACAAACAAATCTCTTTTTATTAAAATGATTTGTTCTGCAAACATTGGATTCAAAGGACCACAGTTAGGATCCATAAGGCCATCAATTCTCCATCCCTGCCTGAAAAGAGAAGCTAGTTCTGGGGAAAATATCTAAAATAAAGTACAGAGCAACCAAGATATGGATAAGATAAAAGAGGACTTAAGAACTTCAGAGAACAAAATAAAATATCCACTGTACATCAAATAGGCCCCCCCAACCTTGATATCCACATATAAAAGAATGAAATGGGACCCTTATCTTATACCCTACACAAATCAACTCAAAATGGATGTAAGAGCTGAAATCATAAAACTGCTAGAAGAAAATATTGACATTGGTCTCAGTGGTAACATTTTGTATATCACACCAAAAGCTCAGGCAAAAAATAAAGTGACACTACATTAAAAAGCTTCTGCACAGCAAAACAATCAGCACAATGGAAAGGCAGCCTATGAATTGGGAGAAAATATTTGCAAACCTTAATCTAACAAGGAGTCAATATCCAAAATATATTAAAAACTCACACTCAAATAGAGAAAAACACAAATAATCAAGTTAAAGAATAAAGGATTTGAATAGACATTTCTCCAAAGACACTAAATAAAATAGTTATCTGGTACATGAAAATGTACTCAACATTGCTAATCATCAGGGACAGGCAAATTAAAATCAGCGATATCACCTCACACCTGTTAGGATGGTTGTTATTTTAAAAATAAATGTTGGCAGGAGTATGGAAAAAAGATGATCCTTGCACCCTGTTGGCAGGAATGTAATTTGGTGCATCCACTATGAAAAACAGCCTGGAGGGGTTCTCAAAAAATTAAAACTACCAAAACCACATGACCCTCTCCTGGTATGTATTCCCCCCCCAAAAAAAAAAAATCACCTCCTGGAGATAATCTGCATTCTCATGTTTATTGAAATATTCACAATAGCCAAGGCATGGAAACAATATGTCTTTCAGTGGATGACTGAATAAAGAATTTGTGAATATTATTGAGCCTTAAAATAGATCTCACCTTTTTTGACAACATAGATGAAACTGAAGTCATTATGCTAAGCAAATAAACCAAACTCAGAAAAAAATACTGCATTATCTCATTTATATGTGAAATCTTAATAAATAAATAAATAAAAAGCCAAATACATAGAAACAGTGAGTAGAAGGGTAGTTATCAAGGATGGAAAAGGGAAGAAAAAATAGTATATGTAGGTCAAAGAGTACAAAGTTGCACTTATGTAGGATGAATAAGTCTAGAGGTATAACGCATGAGGATGATCGTTAATAATATGGTATTGTATCCTAGAAATTTGCTAAGAGAACATATTTAAAGTAATCTTACCTCAAAGGTAACTATGTGAGATGATATGTTAATTTGCTTAACTGTAGCTGCCATTTCACTATGTACATGTACATCAAAGCATCGTTTTATACACAGTATACATACACAACAAAAAATAAGTCCAAAGAATATTGAGAAAATAGAAAAGCAATATTTGAGATACAAACTGAGAATTTTCCAGACTTAACGAAAGAAATAAGAATAACTCCCAAACAATACAAATGTTTTAAATTTCGTACAGAGATACCATGTTAGAGAAACAGTTGAACAGCACATAAGGAGAATATATTAAAAGTATCAGAGAAAAGAACAATAACCTACAGAAAAAGGATAATTAGGCTGACAGAAGATATATCAGCAACAAGTGACTCTAGAAAATAAGGAAATATCTTCAAAGTGCCAAAAGAAAATAACAGCCAAACTCATTCTATATCCCTTTAAACTATCCAAACAATGAAAAAAAAATGCATATACTATTTTCATGTCCACAGAATGTCCTCCCATCCTCTTAGAGCTCAAACTTGAACCCCACAATCTAATAGATAAAAACCTACTCATGTTGAAGAATTCAGTCAGGTTTCATTTCTGCTTAAAACCCACACAAAATTTCTGCATAGTATTTTACTAGAGCACTTTCACTTTTCAGTTTATTATATAAATATTGACTTGTGTGTCTCCAACGTAGATTGTTATCCACTTGAATATACATGTGTATACATATGTGCACACATGTATATGCATACACATATTCCTACATGTGTACACAAATATACATAAACATTCATCACTGATCTCCCAATACCTAGCACAGAGCTTGACAATTAGTGGGTGATAATTAAGTATTTGTTAAATAAATGAAAGATATTTTCTGTGAAGAGGCAATAGTGTAAAATTAATTCAAGGGTTTGGAATCAAACTTACCTGGAATTCATCTGCCATTTATTAGCTATGTGATTTTTGTTTTTGTTTTTGTTTTTTTAGAGACAGAGTCTCACTTTATCACCCTTGGTAGAGTGCTATGGCATCAGAGCTCACAGCAACCTCCAACTCCTGGGCTTAGGCGATTCTCTTGCCTCAGCCTCCCGAGTAGCTGGGACTACAGGCGCCCAGCACAACGCCCAGCTATTTTTTTGTTGCACTTTTTCTGGGGCCAGGTTTAAAAAGTTTGAGGACGCCTGCTCTAGAATTTTGGGTGAATGATTCTTTTATGTTAAAATACGTTTAGATGCATATATACTTATGATTTTGATACATCTCTACACATCCCAAGAAGAATGTCATTTAGATGATTTTAAGTTTATAAAAGGGCAATAAGCTTTAATTAGAGGCAGACTTGATTTCAGATCAATGTTAATATTAGAGTCACTGGTATTATTGGATATAGCTGTGTTTCATGTTTTTCACTGCTATGTAGTAGCCTCATGTATAAATATACTACAATATATTTATCAGTTCTCTGTAATATGTATTTGATTTGAATTTTGTTGATTTGTATTATATAGCACATGGGTCCAAGCTGACAGAAGTTTACATTTCTGTGCACCAAGTTACTGTCATACATGGACAAATTTCTTGACTTATCTTTAAATCTCATATTCCTCAACCATAAACATGGATATAGAAACTACTTTCACAAGTTATTGGAAAAATCAAATAAAATGCCTATTAGTGTTTTAAAAATTATGATTCATACTATATGTACTATCAACTCATAAAATATAATCTTTAAAATTTTTGCTTTCAAGGTTATCAGTGTACAGTTTTCGTCATATACAAAGATCTCTAACAGTAGTAGTGGAAGATAACATTTATAGACTCTTTGCTATATGCCAAACACAGTATAAAGCATTCTACATGCATGTTACTAAACTTATGAATTTCTATGAGGCAAGTATTTTATTTTTATTTTCTTATTTTACAGATGAAGAAATTGAAGCATAGAGCAATTAAGCAACTTTGTCAGTCAGTATTGAACAACTTCAATCAGTGGCAGATTGGAATGAAATTTTTTTCCTTTTTTTTTATTGTTGGGGATTCATTGAGGGGACAAGAAATGAGGCTACACTGATTTCATTTGTTAGGCAAAGTCCCTCTTGCAATCGTGTCTTGCCCGCAAAAGGTGTAGCACACACCAAGGCCAGATTGGAATCAATTTTAACACAGAACTGGGTATCTTAGCCACTGCTTGTTTCAACACTTAATTTTCCTGTTCTATCCATGGCATTAACTAATATCCCCCACCTTCTTGACATTTCCTTTTTTCTTATTTTTGTAATAATATAAAACTATGAATTTTATCCTCCTTCTCCCAGTAGTTAGCTCTTTTCTATATCATTTGCTCACTTCTCTCCCATTCTCTTCAAGAACCTCTCCAAGAGCAAACCAGAAGAACATATCCAGTTCTATATTATTGATTAACTTAATGCTGATAATTTATAACTCTAAATCTGGCCAACCTCATTGCTACAATAAAGGGCTGAAGGATCCATTTTATAGTACTGGTGGAAAAAGAAGCTGAGTATATAATAAAGGGCTAATAATATAGGATTCAGTTAATAATGGAGACTAGAATATAACAAGAGGCAGAAGAACAGGAGGGGTATGGTGTGTATGTGGGGGGATGTAGATTTAATCATTGCCAACCAATCACATTAAGGATTTTTAATAATTTATACAAGCAGTTATCAAAGATTATTTTTCTCAAAAAGCACACTTTTTATTTTAAATAGCAACTGGCAACTGGAATCCATGCCTCTGGAAATAAAAGATGAGAAAGGATGGAGCTTTAAATAATTGTCTCAAATACCTGAATTTGCCTATGATCACCAGAAAACAACTTTGCCTAGATTAAGCACAGCAAATACTCACATGCTCCAGATCATTCATTTATTTATCCATCCACTTACTGATTACTTCATCTGTAATGAAGTAACGCCACTAATATTGACGTCTTATCTGTTATGAGACATGAAAGCAAATCATACAAAGATCCTGCCATGAATAAGTCATGGCATAGAGAAAAAAAAATTGTATACAAAACAGTGCAATACGTGAGATGATAAACATAAGCAGAGGAGCTTGTGGAACTTAATTGGACCTGGTCCCCTTTCAGCATTGTTGGCATCAGGGATGGGCTAAGGTCATGAAAAGATTTCTCAGGAGGCAAAATTACAATGGAGTGTAATGTATCAAAGAATTTCTTGTTGATATCAAAATTATCCTTCACTTAGACAATACCTGATATTCTTAATAAATAATGGTGAATGTGATAACTGTATGTGTGCCTGTGTGCACATGCATGTGTTGTGTATAAGATCCAACAAGGTGACAATTTTCAAAAACTAATTATTGGAAAGCACAATTTACTCTTAATTGGGTGTTTCTCCAAACTTCCCTTTTCTTTTTGTGTTTCTAAAAATAATTGTGTGGTTCTCTTTAAGAGTTAAACATGAAAGGCATGGTGAGGGTCAGAGGTATAGAAATAAAGGCACAATAGAAGAAAAGACAAGTGAGAGGAGAAAATGAAAATTGGTGGGGAAATAGTGAGAAAATGTAGGATGGAAAGAGTGCAGCATGAATGAATGAATGAAAAGGATATAAGGACTTATATTATAAAAGCAGAGAGTAGAATGATGGTTGCCAGGGGCTGGGGTTATCAGGATGTGGAGGGTTTATTTAGTCAAAGCATAGAAAATTTCAGTCATATCGGAAGAATACAAAAGATCTGTTTTATGTGACATGGTTACTATGGTTAATAACAATATATTATATTCTTGAAAATCACTGAGTATATTTGTGTTCTCACCACAAAAAATGAGATATGTAAGGTAACATGTTAATTAGCTTGATTTCAAAATGCATACATTTTCCAACCATGTTGTATGTGACACATACATACAAATTTTGTCAATTAACAATATGTATTGTTTTAAAAGAACATAATGAAAATAATTTCTGCAATGAGAAAAAGGATCAGGATTAGGGATTGGAATTTAAAGATTAATGTGGAAATAATGTGAAGAAATAAAGATTTCCAAGAAAAGGATATGTAGATGAATGAGACAAGGGTGTGTGAAAAGGAGACCATCATGGAATGGTGTAAAGGAAAGAGAAGAGAAGGCAGGTGTGAGAAATGGAACATCAAGAATGGGACCAGAAATAAGGCAGGATGGAAAAGAAAATAAAGGAGGGGGTATGATGAGGACAGAAAGAAATGGATATGAGGACATAAAAGAGAAAAGATGAGGTTAAATACAGATGGATGGATTCAAGGTGAGATACAGGTTATTGACAGAAAAAAGACAAGAATTGGTCAGGGAAAACATGGTGAAGAGTGAAGGCTGGTTTCCCACCCACACATTCACCTAGCAAGAAAGGAGTGCTCTGACTCCTGGCTTTGTGGCTCCAGCCTTGTGCCAGACCTTGGAGAGCTCTCCGTGGTGCTGAAGTGCTGCAGGTCTGTGGATAGAGCTGGACGTCAGGCTGGTGAAGCTAAGAAAAGATTTAGAGCTTGTGGAGCCCCAGAGATCTTTTCCCTAGAGCCACTTGAGGAAGAGGAAGTACAATTCTTGCCACCCTATAGATCAAGAAAGCATAGACATACTCTCAAGGGAACATTAAAAGCACCTACATCCTTGCCAATGACTCCAAACCTCTGATACTCAACAGAGGGGAGACTACTCAATCAATGCTCAGACATCCCAAATGACAAACACTCATTACTCCAATCACTCCCACAGTCATCACCTTATCACCTCCTATGATATAAGGAAAAGTATGCTGTAAGGACTTAAAGCTGGGTTTTGAAGGCAAATGAAATGATTCCAGGATATACAACTTACAAGCTCTGTGAATTTGATAATTAACACTTATGAGCTCTAGTCTATGGATAAAGTGCTAATAACATCTAATTTCTTTCTTTTTTTATTGTTGGGGATTCATTTAGGGTACAATAAGCAGGTTACACTGATTGCAATTGTTAGGTAAAGTCCCTCTTGCAATCATGTCTTGCCCCCATAAAGTGATAACACCTAATTTTTAAGTAAATTATTGTTGTAAGGACTAGAATAGTAAATCCAAAGTGTTGAGAGTGGAAGCAGTGGCACACTGTAAAATGTTCAAATAATAGTTTTCTTTGCTGCCACTATAACTGGTGCAAAAATTGTTGATACTGCAAACCAAGGTGAATTCAGGCTTTTCAGATGTTGCTAGGGTGCACAGTGAGTAGCCCAATTTCCATATTTGATTCTGTGATGAATTCACATGTATATACACAGCAATGGCAATGAGCATGGAGCCTAGCATAAAGTAAGCACTCAAGAAAGAGTGGCTATGTGAATGACAATCTTTTCTCATTAACTATAATTCCCTAACAAAATGAAATTCTTCATCTTGCCTAACATTCTCCAACACAGGGTTTACAAGGAGTAAATATTTATGGGATGAATATATTCTTTATTTTCTTTATTTTCACAATCATTTAGCTACTCCATTCTCCCATCTCTCTACTAGGCTAATCAACCACCATGATTCCTAAAATATAGAGATCACTGTATTGTTAATGTTTCTGACACCATTAAAATGTACTTCCACACTCTTATAAGGTACTTTAATCCTAGCAACATAAGTGAGATCAAAAAGATACTGTGCTCATATGAAATTGGGGTAAGGCAGGGACTCGACCCTTGCTATGATTTCTGCCAGCAAGGACTATATTGGATTTTGGAGGCCTCTCTTTAGAAGCCTAATTAATAAAATTCCACAGTCTGCATTTATATGTTTAATTTAACATGGCAATTGCAACAAAGAATAACATAAAAATTAGATCACTTAATTTTAATGTTGCTAAAGGAATCCTAAATACCATCAAAATGGTTTGTACCAAAGTAAACATGAAATAATTATCCAAATTTCTTAATGTCTTTGAACAATTTAAGTTTAAAGATTAAACTCTTCAAATTAAAATGTGTTTTATAAAATAAACCCTTAGTGCTCATCTTTTACATTTCATTTTATTAATTGACTATATTTTGGGGATACATAGTGGTATTTTGATACATATAATGTGCAGTTATCAGGGTCATTAACATATCCATCATCTCCAACATTTATTACTATTTTGTGCTGAGACCATTCAGAATCCTCCTTTTAGCTATTTGACACTATATAGCTTGTTACTATTAACTGTAGTCATTCTACAGTCCTTTAGAACACCAGAAATTTTTCCTCCTATCCAGCTGTCATTTTTGTATTCTTTAACAAATCTTTCCCTGCCCTCCTTACCCAAACTTCTCAGCTTCTAAGTGTGTCTGTTCTATTATTTATTTCTGAGATAACACTACCAGACATCAAAATAATGTTGACTATTTTTAGGGCATTGAAACTTTGATACAACAACAAGAAATGATTTAGTGTAAGAAATTAACTCACTACATTCACTTTTTTGAACTTACTAGCTTATTAGCAAAGAAAAAGGTGTTTCCTAGTTTGCATATTCCAATTTACAGAAAAAGGAAAACAATTGCCAAATTTATTTGTTGTAAGTTCATTTCTGAAATCATTATGTCTGATATTTTCTTTCATTCAATTGTTGGCCATCAAATCCCACGTTAAACTTAAGTGTTTCTCCATAACTGCCATAAATAGATATATTGAGATACTTTTTTTCTTATTATTTCAGAAATAAATGTTTTAGGTATTATTTAATATGGATTTATGTAACAGTACAACTCATTACCTACCTTCTTCTAAAACTTGTCAACTGACCTTTATTAGAATTGGTTTTATATGATTGATGGCTAGAAAAGTTTGTGCTAAACATCTAGTTTTATCTGAACTAGTAAATAAAAGATTACTAACAGGATTTTATGTTTTATATACAAAAGAATACTGTAAACACTATAACACAATACCATAAAATATTATAAATGCAGATATATGTATAAAGAAAAGGTATTATATCTGAAGTGTTATCTGCATTTACAGTTTGGCAAAGTTAAAAACCAGGAAGAGATTAAGTTCAGAATTGGACTTGAATTTAAAATTCATATGAAATCACAAAAGACCTCAAGTAACCAAAGTAATATAAAACAAAAAGTACAAATTATAGTAATCAAAACACGGCAATCAAACCTATAGTAATCAAGACTGACCAAACAAGATAGAAACCCCCAGAAATAAATCAACATATTTAAGTCCCATTGATTGGTAACAAAGTCACAAAAAATACATGATGGAGAAAGGACAGTCGTTTTAATAAATGGTGTTGGGAAAACTGTATATACACATACAAAAGGAACCCTTATTTCATGCCATATGCAAAAATAAACTAAAAATACTTAACTTTAAAATCTAAAACAGTAAAACTATTAGAAGAAAGCAAAGGGGGCAACTCCATAACATAAATATGGGCAAATTTTTTTTGTATATGGCCCCAAGAATTCTTTATATATGACCCATAGTCAATAAAACCCAATATATATATATATATATATATTCTTTTTTTTTTTTTGTGGTTTTTGGCCGGGGCTAGGTTTGAACCCACCACCTCCAGCATATGGGACCAGCACCCTACTCCTTGAGCCATAGGCACCGCCCCCAATAAAACCCAAAATAAAAATGAAACTACATCAAACTAAAAAACTTTCATTTTTTTTCTGTATAGCACAGAATCAGGAGTAAAGAGTTACCTATAGAATGGGAGAAAATATTTGCAAACCCTACATCTGATAAGGGGTTAATATCTGAAATATGTGAGGAACTCAAACACTCAATAAGAAAGTAAATAATGAAATTAAAAAGGGACAATGGACCTGAATAGACATTTCTCAAAATAAGACATACAAATAGCCAATTAGTATGTTAAAAAATGTTCAATATCACTGGAAATGCAACTTAAGACTTTAATAAGAGATCACCTCACATCTGTAAGGATGCTATTATCAAAACCATGGTAATAATGTTGGTGAGGTGCAAGAGAGACTTTACCTAACAATTGCAATCAGTGTAACCTGACTTATTGTACCCTCAATGAATCCCCAACAATAAAAATAAAAATAAAAATAATAATGTTGGTGAGAATGTGCAGAAAAAGGAAATCCTTGGGGGTAGTGTAAATTGGTGCATGAATTATGGAAAAGAGTATGGAGGCTCCTCAAAATCCTAAAATCATAACTACCATGGAGTTCAGCAATATCACTTCTGAGTTTATACCCCAAAGAAATTAAATCAGTAAGTCAAAAAATACATGAATTCTCACATTCATTGCAGCATTATTCATGATAGTTAAGATATAAATTCAATCTAAGTGCCTATCAACAAATGAATAAAGAAAATGTGGTATATATTGTACATGTACATAATGGAATATTATTCAACCATAAAAAAGAAGGAAGTTTCACATGTACCCTTGTAAGATGCACTAGAGGTGTGGTCTCACCAATTACCATCCTTCTGCCCATCCTCCCCCTCTCCTCCCCTCCCTTTCCCCCTTCACCACATTCTTAGATTGTAACTGGGTTATAGCTTTCATATGAAAGCTATAATTAGTTTCATAGTAGGGCTGAGTACATTGGATACTTTTTCTTCCATTCTTGAGATACTTTACTATGTGAAACTTACTAAATGTAGAATATAAATGTCTTAACACAATAACTGAGAAAATGCCAGGAAGGCTATGTTAACCAGTGTGATGAAAATATGTCAAATGGTATATAAAACCGGTGTATGGTGCCCCATAATTGCATTAATGTACCCAGCTATGATTTAATAATAAAAAAAATGAAAAATGAAAAAAGAGGGAAGTTCTGTCATTTTCCGCAATACAGATGGACCTGGAGGACAGGCTAACTGAGTTAAGGCAAACACAGAAGACAAATACCTTATGAGCTCACTTACCTGTGAAACCTTAAAAAAATTGAATTTGAGCTTTCCATAGAGACTCCCATCCAGAAGGAGAGTTAAAGGACAGAAATTTAGCAAGTAACCTGGTGGATTAGAGCTGCACCAAGAGAGAAGGTTGAAGAACGCACATCAACCCCGCTGAGGCAAGCTGTAACCCCAAGGATATAAACAAAAGGTACAAAATCTATCACCAAGTGGATGGGAGTCCCCTCCCCTATGAGAATGGCTCGGAGTGCCCCACAAAGGAATGAGCAGAGTTCAAAGGTCCTTCCACTACACTCCACGGGAATGACCCTCTAAAAACTGGACCTACCTCCCCCACAGGGTGCCACAGCATTCTCCTGCCAGGCATAAAATTGTATGTATTCTCTACCTGCAATTCTGAGCTCCCAGCACTCCCCTCCACTCTCACTCTGAGGTCTGGAGGCCTGTGCCCGAGGAGTCCAGATTCTTGGGTGATTTCTTGAGGGGTGTGGACAGGGCCTAGACTGCAGCTGGTCAGTGCTGATTCTGTGCCACAGGAGTGAGGAGAGGATTGTCAGCTGAGAGGGAACCACACTGGAGGGGCGGTGCCCTGAGGTGCAGAGCAGCAGCCGTTTTTGGCAACAATAGGGCTCACACCCCGGATATTCCAAAGCCACACCTCCTGTCTCCCTGGGCAACCAGAGGAGGCCAGTCATCTTCTCAGGTGGCAACCACCGCAGAACAGATCTGGGACTGAAACGCAGGCTCCGTGAGGAAAGGGTTTACCTGAGGCAGTGCCGGCCTAGGTGGAGCGCGGGGACTAAAAAACGCACATGCAGAGCCGGGAAATTCCCAGGGTGGGGCTGACCCAGAGGACCGCTTTACTGAGCCTAAGATGCATGTGGCCCTCAGGAGATCATCAGCCTATAGACAAAGGAAAGCAGGAGGCTAGAACTGACACCTAACAATACTGCGAATACAAACCTGCAGGAGCAAAGACAGGGCCAGAGGCACAGGTTCTAGGAACTAAAAACAGCTTCTCTTATGCAGGAGAATTTAGCAGGGACAGAAGCAAATTCTCACAAAGTTGTTCTGTTCTGTCAGTAAACTCAATTGGGGTGGGGCTGGAACTGAGTGAACACCCCCAGCCTCCATTAAGCACCCGAGGTTGTCAGTCCTCACCTTTAACTGCTGGATAGAGGCAGAGAGCAGCGGACTGGCTGAGCAGATATAGATTTCCTTGTGATACAGGCAGGTGCAAACCCCTGAGGTATCTGCTCACTGGAGGCAACTGGGTCACAGCCCTGCGGGGCTATCAGTGACTGAGTGTGACAGAGGTGCAAGGTGGGGAAGGAGGCATCAACCTTCTCAGACTACACTATTTGCTGGGTGGGTCCTCCTGACTTCACAGAGCACCGAAGCAAGTCATATTTCAGTTGTCACCAGACCCCTGTGATCCAGTTCCCAGAGACCTTTTAAACTCTCCCACCTGAGATAGGTGCTGACTGAGACAATTCATTTGGATCTTTTGAGCTGAGCCGATCGCCCGAGGACTATTCAAGTGGTGCCCTGGGTGTGTGGTTGTAGGAAGATTTGATTTTCCTTTTCAAATTGTTGCCTGTGAGGGTCGGAGTGACTTAATTACTGCTATTTCTCCACAGTTGAGACATCAACCCAGAGTAACGGTTACACTAGGGTCGGACAGAGACCAGCTAAAAACAAGACAGAATGATGTAGCCCCACCAAACCAAACAGGTCCCCAGTTTCTCAGGCCGTAGCAACGTACGGGTCCTTGACAAAGCTCCAAGGAAAAAGTCAAATGGTGTACAATAATCATGGGGTGGAATCAGTGGAAAAACTCTGGTAACATGAATAACCAGAATAGATCAACACACCTCCCCCCCCAAGGAAAGATATGGCACATGTAAGCGAAGATCCCATTCATAAACAGCTGGCCGAGTTGTGAGAAATCGAATTCAGAATTTGGACTGCAAACAAGATTAATAGAATGGAGGAAAATTTGGAATTAGAAATTCAAGGAGCTCCTTGGTGTGTGTCACATTTTATGGGGGCAAGACATGATTGCAAGAGGGACTTTACCTAACAATTGCAAACAGTGTAACCTGGCTTATTGTACCCTCAATGAATCCCCAACAAAAAAATAAAATAAAATAAAAAAAGAAATTCGAGGAGCAACTCAAAAGTCGGAATTAGAAATTCAAGGAGAAATTCAAAAGTTGTCTCAAGAATTTAACGAATTTAAAGACAAAACAACCAAAGATTTTGACACACTGAAGCAAGAATTTGCAGCCCTCGGAGATCTGAAAAATACAGTAGAATCCCTCAGTAACAGACTGGAGCAAGCAGAAGAAAGGATTTCTGACATTGAAGACAAAGCTTTTGAACGCTCCCAAACTCTCAAAAAGGAAGAGAAATGGAGAGCAAAACAAATCATTCTCTGAGAGAGCCCTGGGATAATTTGAAGAAGGCTAATATCCACTTCATTGGAATCCCTGAAAGTGATAAAGTGCCCTCGCAAGACACAGAGGCCCTTCTAAATGAAATTATGAAAGAGAATTTTCCAGACATGCCAAGAGATTCTGAAATTCAGATAGCAGACAGTTTCAGAACCCCAGCACAACTCAATCCGAATAAGACATCCCCCAGACATATCATAATTAACTTCACTAAAGTTAATATGAAGGAGAAAATTCTAAAGCAGCCAGAATTAAGAAATCCATTGCCTACAAAGGGAAGAATATTGGAACAACTGCAGATCTCTCTGCTGAAACTTTTCAAGCCAGAAGAGGGTGGTCATTGACTTTTAATCTCCTAAAGTAAAATAACTTACAACCCTGGATCCCATATCCAGCTAAACTGAATTTCATTCATGATGGAGAAATTAAATAATTTAATGACATTCATATGTTGAAGAAATTTGCCATAACCAAACCAGCTCCTTATGATATTCTCAGACCTATCCTCCATAATGACCAGCCCAATCCTCTACCACAAAAGTAAACTCACTCAGAAACTTTTGATCAAACTCCAACTTCCACAATGGTGGAAGGATTAAAAATGTCAACTGGACTTTTGAAAAACTTGATACCCAAAATTTTACCAGACTTATCAACATTCTCCATTAATGTGAACAGCTTAAACTATCCTCTAAAGAGGCACAGGTTAGATGACTGGTTACAAAAACTCAGGCCAGATATTTGTTGCATACAAGAGTCACATCTTACCTTAAAAGATAAATATAAACTCAGGGTGAATGGATGGTCGTCCATATTTCAGGCAAATGGTAATCAGAAAAAAGCAGGTGTTGCAATTCTATTTGAAGACACAATAGGCTTTAAACCAACAAAAGTAAGAAAGGATAAGAATGCTCGCTTCATATTTGTTAAGGGTAATACTAAATATGATGAGATTTCAATTATTAATATTTATGCAGCCAACCAGAATGTGCCTCAGTTTATAAGAGAAACTCTAACAGACATGAGCAACTTGATTTCCTCCAGCTCCATAATAGTCGGAGATTTCAACACTCCTCTGGCAGTGTTGGATACATCCTCTAATAAGAAGCTCAGCAAAAAAAATTTAGATTTAAACCTAACCCTCCAACATTTGGATTTAGCAGACATCTACAGAACATTTCATGCCAGCAAAACTGAATACACATACTTCTCATCAGCCCACAGAACATACTCCAAAATTGATCACATCTTAGGTCACAAGTCTAAACTCAGTAAATTTAAAAGAATAGAAATTATTCCATGCATCTTCTCGGACCACCATGGAATAAAAGTTAAACTCAGTAACCACAGGAATCTGCATATTCATACAAAAACATGGAAGTTAAATAACCTTATGCTGAATGATAAGAGATGAGATTAAGAAGGAAACTGCAAAATTTCTGGAACAAAACAACAATGAAGACATGAACTCTCAGAACCTCTGGGATACCACAAAGGCAGTCCTAAGAGGGAAACTGATAGCACTGCATGCCTTCCTCAAGAGAATAGAAAGAGAGGAAGTTAAGAACTTGATGGAACATCTCAAGCAACTGAAAATGAAGAATATTCCAACCCCAAACCCAGTAGAAGAAAAGAAATAAACAAAATTAGAACAGAATTATTTGAAAATGAAAACAAAAGAATTATACAACAGATTAATAAATCAAAAAGTTGGATTTTTGAAAAGGTTAATGAAATAGATAAACCTTTGGCTAACCTAACCAGGAAAAAAAAAAGTAAAATCTCTAATTTCATCAATCAGAAACAACAAACACAAAATAACAACAGACTCCTCAGAAATTCAAAAAATCTTTAATGAATATTACAAGCAACTTTATTCTCAGAAATATGAAAATCTGAAGAAAATTGACCAATACTTAGAAGCATGTCACCTTCCAAGACTTAGCAAGAATCAATTGAAAATGTTGAACAGGCCAATATTAACTTCTGAAATAGCATCAACCATACGAGATCTCCCTAAAAAGAAAGGCCCGGGACCAGATGGCTTCACATCAGAATTCTACCAAACTTTTAAAGAGGAACTAGTACCTATATTACTCAACCTGTTCCAAAAGGTAGAAAAAGAAGGAAGACTACCCAACAAGTTCTATGAAACAAACATCACCCTGATCCCCAAACCAGGAAAAGACCCAACAAGAAAAGAAAATTATAGACCAATATCACTAATGAATATAGATGCAAAAATATTCAACAAGATCCTGACAAACAGAATCCAGCAACACATCAAACAAATTATACATCATGACCAAGTTGGTTTTATCCCAGGGTCTCAAGGCTGGTTTAATATACGTAAATCCATAAGTATAATACAGCACACAAACAAATTAAAAAACAAAGACCATATGATTCTCTCATTTGACGCAGAAAAAAAATTTTGATAATATCGAGCATCCCTTCCTGATCAGAACACTTAAGAGAATTGGTATAGGAGGGACATTTCTTAAACTGATCGAGTTTATCTACAGCAAACCCACAGCCAATATTGTATTAAATGGAGTTAAACTGAAATCATTTCCACTCAGATCAGGAACTAGACAAGGCTGCCCATTGTCTCCACTGTTCTTTAACATTGTGATGGAAGTTTTAGCCATCACAATTAGGGAAGAAAGGATGATCCACGGTATCCATATAGGGTCAGAAGAGATCAAACTTTCACTCTTCACAGATGATATGATTGTATATCTGGAAAACAAAAGGGATTGTACTACAAAACTTTTAGAAGTGATCAAGAAATACAGCAGCGTCTCAGGTTACAAAATCAACATTCATAAATCGGTAGCCTTTATATATACCAACAATAGTCAAGTTGAAAAAAACAGTTAAGGACACTATTCCATTCACAGTAGTGCCAAAGAAAATGAAATATTTGAGAGTTTAAATAACAAAAGATGTGAAAGATCGCTATAAAGAGAACCATGAAATTCTAAGAAAAGAAATAGCTGAAAATGTTAACAAATGGAAAAACATACCATGCTCATGGCTGGGAAGAATCAACATTGTTAAAATGTCCATACCACCGAAAGCAATATATAATTTTAATGCAATCCATATTAGAGCCCCACTGTCATACTTTAAAGATCTTGAAAACTTGGTAAACAGTCTGTGAAGCTAGTGAATGATGCCCCATGATTATATCAATGTACACAGCTATGATTTAATAAAAAAAAAAAAAGAAAAAGAAAATAAATAAATAAAGATCTTGGTAAAACAATAGTTCGTTTTATATAGAATCAGAAAAAACCTCGAATAGCCAAGACATTACTCAGAAATAAAAACAAAGCCAGGGAACAACGTTACCAGATCTCAGACTATACTACAAATTGATAGTGATCAAAACAGGATGGTACTGGCACAAAAACAGAGAAGTAGAGATTTGGAACAGAATAGAGAATCAAGAAATGAATCCAGCTACTTACTGTTATTTAATCTTTGACAAGCCAATTAAAAACATTCAGTGCAGAATAGATTCCCTATTTAACAAATGGTGCTGGGTGAACTGACTGGCAACCTGTAGAAGAAACTGGACCAACACCTTTCACCATTAACTAAGATAGATTCTCACTGGACTAAAGATTTAAACTTAAGACATGAAACTATATGTACACCGTGGAATATTATGCAGCCTTAAAGAAAGATGGAGACTTTACCTCTTTCATGTTTACATGGATGGAGCTGGAACATATTCTTCTTAGTAAAGTATCTCAAGAATGGAAGAGAAAGTACCCAATGTACTCAGCCCTACTATGAGACTAATTTAGGGCTTTCACATGAAAGCTATAACCCAGTTACAACCTAAGAATAGGGGGAAGGGGGAAAGGGAGGGGAGGGAGGAGGGAGGTGAGTAGAGGGAAGGGGATTGGTGGGATTACACCAGCGGTGCATCTTACAAGGGTATATGTGAAACTTGGTAAACGGTCTGTGAAGCTAGTGAATGATGCCCCATGATCATATCAATGTACACAGCTATGATTTAATAAAAAAAAAATAAAGATCTTTCTTAGATCACAAAAAAAAAGACATGAAACTATAAAAATACTAGAAGAAAGTGCAGGGAAAACCCTTGAAGAAATCAGTCTGGGTGAGTATTTTATGAGGAGGACCCCCCCCCCGGGCAATTGAAGCAGCTTCAAAAATACACTACTGGGACCTGCTCAAACTAATAAGCTACTGCACAGCCAAGAACACAGTAAGTAAAGCAAGCAAACAGCCCTCAGAATGGGAGAAGATATTTGCAGGTTATGTATCCAACAAAGGTTAAATAACCAGAATACACAGAGAACTCAAACATATAAGCAAAAAAGAACAAGTGATCCCATCGCAGGCTGGGCAAGGGATATGAGGAGAAACTTCTCTGAAGAAGACAGATGCATGGCCTACAGACATATAAAAAAATGCTCATCATTTTTAATCATCAGAGAAATGCAAATCAAAACTACTTTGAGATATCATCTAACTCCGGTAAGATTAGCCTATATCACAAAATCCCAAGACCAGAGATGTTGGCATGGATGTGGAGAAAAGGGAACACTTTTACACTGCTGGTGAGAACGCAAATTAAATACATTCCTTTGGGAAAGATGGTTGGAGAACACGTAGAGATCTAAAAATAGATCTGCCATTCAATCCTATAATTCCTCTACTAGGCATATACCCAGAACACCAAAAATCTCACCATAACAAAGATATTTGTACCAGAATGTTTATTGCAGCCCTATTTATAATTGCTAAATCATGAAAAAAACACAAGTGCCCATCGATCCAAGAATGGATTAATAAATTGTGGTATATGAACACCATGGAATACTATGCAGCCTTAAAGAAAGACAGAGACTTTACCTCTTTCATGTTTACATGGATGGAGCTGGAACATATTCTTCTTAGTAAAGTATCTCAAGAATGGAAGAAAAAGTATCCAATGTACTCAGCCCTACTATGAAACTAATTTATGGCTTTCGCATGAAAGCTATAACCAAGTTACAACCTAAGAATAGAGGGAAGGGGGAAAGGGAGGAGAGGGAGAAGGGAGGTGGGCAGAGGAAAGGGGATTGGTGGGATTACACCTGCGGTGCATCTTACAAGGCTATTTGTAAAACTTAGTAAATGTGGAATGTAAATGTCTTAGCACAGTAACTAAGAAAATGCCAGGTAGGCTATGTTAACCAGAGTGATGAAAATGTGTCAAACGGTCTATGAAACTAGTGTATGATGGCCCATGATCACGTTAATGACACAGCTATGATTTAATTAAAAAGAAATTGAAAACAAAAGAATTATACAACAGATCAATAAATCAAAAAGTTGAATTTTTTAAAAGGTCAATAAAATAGATAAACCTTTGACTAACCTAACCAGGAAAAAAAAAAACAGTAAAATCTCTAATTTCATCAAACAGAAATAACAAAGATGAAATAACAACAAACTCCTGAGAAATTCAAAAAATCCTTAATGAATATTACAAGAAACTTATTCTCAGAAATATGAAAATCCGAAGGAAATTGAGCAATACTTGGAAGCATGTCACATTCCAAGACGTAGCCAGAATGAAGTGGAAATGTTGAACAGCCAGTATCAAGTTCTGAAATAGAATCAACCATACAAAATCTCCATAAAAAGAAAAGCCTGGGACCAGATGGCTTTATGTAAGAGTTCTACCAAACCTTTAAAGAGGAACTAGTACCTATATTACTCATCCTGTTCCAAAAGGTAGAAAAAGAAGGAAGACTACCCAACATGTTCTATGAAACAAACATCACCCTGATCCCCAAACCAGGAAAAGACCCAACAAGAAAAGAAAATTATAGACCAATATCACTAATGAATATAGATGCAAAAATATTCAACAAGATCCTGACAAACAGAATCCAGCAACACATCAAACAAATTATACATCATGACCAAGTCGGTTTTATCCCAGGGTCTCAAGGCTGGTTCAATATACATAAATCTATAATTCAGCACATAAACAAATTAAAAAACAAAGACCATATGATTCTCTCAATTGATGCAGAAAAAGCTTTTGATAATACCCAGCATCCCTTCATGATCAGAGCACTTAAGAAAATTGGTATAGAAGGGACATTTCTTAAACTAATAGAGACCATCTACGGCAAACCCACAGCCAATATCATATTGAATGGAGTTAAACTGAAATCATTTCCACTCAGATCAGGAACCTGACAAGGCTGCCCTTTGTCTCCACTGCTCTTTAACATTGTAATGCAAATTTTAGCCATCGCAATTAGGGAAGAAAACGTGATCAAGGGTATCCATATAGGGTCAGAAGAGATCAAACTTTCGCTCTGTGTAGATAATATGATTGTATATCTGGAAAACACCAGGGATTCTACTACAAAACTCTTAGAAGTGATCAAGGAATACAGCAGCATCTCAGGTTACAAAATCAACATTCATAAATCTGTAGCCTTTATATATACCAACAATACTCTAGCTGAAAAAACAGTTAAGGACTCTATTCCATTAACAATAGTGCCAAAGAAAATGAAATGTTTGGGAGTTTACGAAGGATGTGAAAGATCTCTATAATGAGAACCATGAAACTCTAAGAAAAGAAATAGCTGAAAATGTTAACAAGAGGAAAAACATACATACCATGCTCATGGTATGTATGAGCATCAACATTGAGAATCAACATTGTTAAAATGTCCATACTACCCAAAGCAATATATAATTTTAATGTAATCCCTATTAAAGCTCCACTGTCATACTTTAAAGATCTTGAAAAAATAATACTTCATTTTATATGGAATCAGAAAAAGCCTCGAATAGCCAAGACATTACTCAGAAATAAAAACAAAGCAGGAGGAATCACGCTACCAAAAATAGGACTATACTATAAATGATAGTGATCAAAACAGCATGGTACTGGCACAAAAACAGAGAAGTAGATGTCTGGAACAGAACAGATAATCAAGAGATGAATCCAGCTACTTACCATTATTTAATCTTTGACAAGCCAATTAAAAACATTCAGTGCAGAATAGATTCCCTATTTAACAAATGGTGCTGGGTGAACTGGCTGGCAACCTGTAGAAGACTGAAACTGGACCAGCACCTTTCACCATTAACTAAGATAGACTCTCACTGGATTAAAGATTTAAAGTTAAGACATGAAACTATAAAAATACTAGAAGAAAATGCAGGGAAAACCCTTGAAGAAATTGGGGTTAGAATTTTATGAGGAGGAACCCCCCCCCCAGCAATTGAAGCAGCTTCAAAAATACACTACTGGGACCTGATCAAATTAAAAAGCTTCTGCAAAGCCAAGAACACAGTAAGTAAAGCAAGCAAACAGCCCTCAGAGTGGGAGAAGATATTTGCAGGTTATGTCTCTGACAAAGGTTTAAAAACAGAATCCACAGAAAATTCAAACGTATAAACAAGAAAAGAACAAGTGATCTCATCGCAGGCTGGGCAAGGGACTTGAAGAGAAACTTTTCTGAAGAAGATAGGTTCACTGCCTACAGACATATGAAAAAATGCTCATGATGATTAAAGTAATCATTAGAGACATGCAAATCAAAACTTCTTTGAGATATCATCTAACTCCAGTAAGATTAGCCCATATCAGAAAATTCCAAGACCAGAGATGTTGACGTGGATGTGCAGAAAAGGGAACACTTCTACACTGCTGGTGGGAATGCAAATTAATACATTCCTTCTGGAAAGATGTTTGGAGAACACTTAGAGATCTAAAAATAGACCTGCCATTCAATCATATAATTCCTCTACTAGGTATATACCCAGAAGTCCAAAAATCACATTATAACAAAGATATTTGTACCAGAATGTTTATTGCAGCCCAATTCATAATTGCTAAGTCATGGAAAAAGCCCAAGTGTGCATCGATCCATGAATGGATTAATAAATTGTGGTATAAGTACACCATGGAATACTATGCAGCCTTAAAGAAAGATGGAGACTTTACCTCGTTCATGTTTACATGGATGGACCTGGAACATATTCTTCTTGGTAAAGTATCTCAATAATGGAAGAAAAAGTACCCAATGTACTCAGCCCTACTATGAAACTAATTTATGGCTTTCACATGAAAGCTATAACCCAGTTATAACCTAAAAATATGGGGAAGGGGGAGAGGCGGGGGGGAAGTTGGGCAGAGGGAGGGTGATAGGTGGGATTACACCTGTGGTGCATCTTACAAGGGTACATGTGAAACTTAGTAAATGTAGAATATAAATGTCTTACACAATAACTAAGAAAATGCCAGGAAGGATATGTTAACCAGTGTGATGAAAATGTGTCAAACAGTCCATAAAACCAGTGTATGGTGCCCCATGATTGCATTAATGTACACAGCTATGATTTAATAATAATAATAATAAGTTGAATTTGAAGCAGAGAGTAGGGGAGAAAGGCCAGATGGCTGACCAGAGACATCAGTTATCATATTATCTCATAAAAAAAGAAAAACTTCCCAATTAAATCAACATCTCAAGTGTATTCTGAATGTAGAATGCCAGAACCTACAGGAGATCCCATAGGAAAAAGTTGGAGAATAGAACAAGGAAAAAATTTTTGGCACAGATCAACCCCTAAAGAATTTGAGCCCCATGGAAATGATAGGTGAGGGTGGTTGGTTGGTTGGTTGGTTGGTTGTTTTGGAGTTTTGGATTTTGTCTTTTTGTTTTTGTTTCTGTTTTTTTGCCTCACATCTCTGGCAATGTGCAAGCTTCTCAACTGTCAAAAAGCCCTCTCCCCTCATGTGTCCAAGTGCTGCTATCTCAGTGAGCTAGGAGTTCATAAGAACAGAGAACCAGGCTGTGCACCCTTCAGAATCATTCCCCTCTCCATAGACTTATACCATGTCAATGGGTGCACTATTGCTTTTCCACCAAGTGCCTTAGTCCTAACCAGGGCGCTTCAGTCCTTCACTTCTCTGGTCACTGAGCCCCACACAAACATTCCCCAATTATCCACCCAGACTGCAGTAGCCTCGGAAGACCAGTAGGTCCCAGGGGAACTGCATGATCCCAGAGCTTTGACATTCAGGGCAGGCTGCCTTCAGCTGGTGATGTAGCCATTGTAGCTTTTACCCAACATATGCTACAGGCACATCTTTAAGATTGCAGAGGTGGGGAAGTCCCATCTAAACAAAATAAAAATCAAAAACAAGAAGTGACAGCTGCTCCAGATGAGAAGGAATCATGTAAGAACTCTGGAATTATAAAAAAAATCAGGGTAAAAGGACCCTCCCCCCCAAAGGATTACACCAGCTGTCTAGTGCAAATATGGATGGTAAAGAAGCTCAATGAAATCCCAGAGAAAATGGAAAAGCAACTCAAAGAAATAAGAAAAATAATTCAGAAAATGAAAATTTGTACTAAAGAGAGATTTGTGTGTGTGTGTGAGAGAGAGATGTATTTTTTTAAAAAACCAAATAGGACTTCTGGAAGTAAAATGTTCAAATAGTAAAACACAAAACAGAAAGTTTTTAAAATAGACCAACCAGAAGAGTTTCAAAGCTTGAAGATAAGTCTTTTGAATTAACCCCGTAAGTAAAAAATAAAAAACAATGGATCAAGAAAAAACAACAAACACTTTGAGGACTATGGATTATGTAAAATGCCCAAATATGAGAATCATAGGTATCCCTGAGGGAGAAGAAAAAACAAAAGACGTGGACAACCTATTTGAGACAATAGTTGAGGAAAACTTCCCTGGTCTTACTAGAGACATATAGACATCCGGATATAAGAAGCTCAGTGAACATGTGGAAGAGTCATTGCACAAAGGCACATAGTCATTCAAATTGGCCAAAGTAAAAGTGAAGGTAGAGTTCCTGTCAGCCATGAGGAGAAAATGTCAAGTAACCTTCAAGAGAAAACTCATCATACATCTCAACACAACCTTTACAAGGCAGAAGGAACTGTGGTCCTATCTATAGTCATAAATAGAATAACTATCAGTCAAGAATTTTGTATCCTGGCTATGCACTGTGGCTCACGCTAACTAGCTATCTGGGAAGCCAAGGTGAGAGGATTGCTTGAGCTCAGGAGTTCAAGATAAGCCTGAGTAAGAGCAACACTTCAACTCTCCTAAAAAAAAAAAAAAAAAAAAATAGAAAAAAATTATGTATTCTGCAAAACTTTCATAGATGAAGGAGAAAAATAGGCTTTCCAAACAAGCAAACATTAAGGGAATTTGTCACCACTGGACCTCCCCTACAAAAAATGCTCAAAAGTTGCTATGAAAATCGAGGAGAAGAGATAATACTAACCAATATAAACACATTCCAAAGTAAACATTCACACAAGGGAGAATACAAACCAACTAAGTGACAATCAAAATGAAGATTGGGACAGTACCTCACTTATCAATGCATGTATTAAAAATGGATATAAATGGCCCAAGTTTTCCCACTTAAAAAAAATAGGATAAAAAACCATCCCACCAATATTTGGTGGAATGGTGGAATGGGATTTGGTGGGAATCCAATAGTGAATTCTTCCTTCACTTTTACTTTGGCTAATTTGAATGACTATGTGCCTTTCTGCAAAAACACACCCCAACATTGGCAATCTCCAAAAAACTCATTTAACCTGCAAAAATTCTCATAGACTCAAGGCAATGAGGTCAAAAAAAATTTCATGCAAATGGAAACCAAAAGCAAGGAGTAGCTATTCTTAGATCAGATAAAACAAATTTTAAATCAAGAACAATAAAGACAAAGATGGACATTATATGATAAATGAATCATTCAAGTAAGAAAATATAACAATCCTAATTATATATGCACTAACACCAGAGTTCTCAGATTCATTAAACAAATAGAACTAGTAGACCTAGGAAAAGAAATAAACAGCCACATATAAATAATAGGGCACTCCACTGACAGGATGAGGCAGATTATGAGGCAGAAAATCAACAAAGAAACATTGGACTTGAAGACACTAGAACAATGGGCTATTGGATATTTACAGCACATTCTACTCCAAAACTTCAGGATATACATCTTCTCATCAGCATATGGAACATTCTTTGATGTGAAAAAACATGTGTTAAGCCACAAAACAAGTGCAGCAAATTTTTAAAAATAGAAATGATGCCATGTAATTTCTTAGACCATAGTGGAAAAAAACTGGAAATCAATTTGAAGAGGAACTCAAAACTATGCAAATATAGGGAAACAAAACAATATGTTGCTGAATAATCATTGGGTCAATGACAAAATAAAAAAATTGAACTATGTTTTGAATTACATTTTTGAATTATATTTTGAACTCCCAAAACTATACAAATATAGGGAAACTAAAAAATTTGTTGCTGAATAATCATTGGGTCAATGACAAAAATCAAAAATATTTTTGAATTATGACAATGGTGACAATAGCTACCAAAATCAACGGCGGAGCAAGATGGTGGCCGAGTAACAGCTTCCTTGCATCTGGGCACCGTGAGTCTGGGGAGATAGGACTCCAGGCATCTCTGGCTGGTGGGATCTGCCTATCATCACCCCTGTGAGGATACAGGGAGTCAGCGAGAGACTTCTGGACCCCAAGAGGAGGACTAAAACAGTGGAAAAACAGCAAGTGGTCGCGTGTGTTCGATCCATCTAAACCCGCCTGCAACTGTAAGTTCAGTAGCAGCGAGACTGCAAACCAGAAAGGCCTTACCTGTGAACTGTTTTGGTGTCTTTGGACTTGGCACTCAGTTGAACTGCCTTGGGGAGAGCCTGAGTGGGAGTGCGGAGAACTTTGGCGGTTGTCTAGGGCCCCAGTCTGAGCCACTGAGCTTGACGGAGCTAATAGTGTTTGGCTGTGGGTCACAGGGAGCCATTGTGAGCAATCTGCCCCGGCAAGCTCCGCCCTCAGGGTCGCAGAGCTAGAATCAGGTGGGAGCTGGTAACCCAGCGACTGAGTAGCCTAAGGGTGGGGTCTGAGCCGCCTCGCAGCCCTAACCCTCAGGGGCACAGTGAGACCGGTTTTGGCACACTGGGTAAGTGGATAGCCACTTCAGCAGTGATTCCAGCGACAAGCACTTTCCTGGGAAAGCTTCTGCTCAGCAAGTTTACAAGTTCAAAGTGACTTTTAAGTGGGCTGAAGAGAGATTTAGGGTGTCTACCTGCTGGGGTTTGAGAAACAAGCAGCCTCCAGTCGTATCAGCACTGTGATTAAAATCTCATACCCCAGAAGGCCACGTGTTGCCCAGACAATATTCAATAACATATACATACTGCTTTGTTTTTGGTTGTGTTTTTTTTGTTTTGTTTTGTTTTGTTTTGTTTTTTGGTTTGATTGGGTTTTTTTGTTTATTTTGATGTTGTTGATGTTGTTTTGTTTTTTAATTTCAACCTTTTCCATACAGATCCTTTTTCTTTCTCAATTTTTCTAGTTTAATTATAATTTCCCATTGCTGCCTTTTTCAATAACTAGAACTTCACTTTTGCTAGTGTTTCTACCGCTATTATTTGGTTTTCATCTAATTTTATACTGTAAAGTTTTCTGTTTGCTGGTTTTGGTTTGATTTATAGCATTTTTGTCTTTCCTCTCTACTTGGTGGAGGTGGGGTACTGTGTCTGATCAGGTTAGCAAAGAGCCGCTGACCTCAAGGGAACCACCCAATTGGGCACCCCCAGAAGATGGGGTTTTTTAAGGTTGTGTCAAACTACCCTACTGTACACCTATATTGCTATGTCTCATTCTTTCTGTGCCTCTCTTCTTTTTGTCAATATTCCTTTTACCCACCCCATCTCCTTTCTCTATATTTCTTTTTTTTCTTCTTATCACTTGGTCCTCCTTTCTTTCATCCCTTTTTTGCTCTTCAACCTTCTCACCCTTCTGGTCCTGTAACCATTAGTCCACAGGCACAAGAACTTAAAGAGCAAGAGGAAGTGAAAGGAAAATTAGGGCAAGGAAACAGATAAAAGAAATCACTCATGAGGAAGAATCAGCAGAAAACTCCCGGCAACATGAAGAACGAGTCCACAACAACCCCACCAAGGGACCATTAGGTAGCTACTGCAGAGGATTCCACCTATAAAGAAATGTTAGGAATGACAGAAAGGGAATTTAGAATACACATGTTGAAAACAATGAAAGATGATGGAAACAATGAAGGAAACTGCTAATAAAGTGGAAAATAACCAAAAGGAAATCCAAAAACAGAATCAAATAAGAGATGAACGATATGAAGAATATAAAAAGGATATAGCAGACCTGAAGGAACTGAAACAGTCAATTAGGGAACTTAAAGATGCAATGGAAACTATCAGCAACAGGTTAGACCATGCAGAAGAAAGAATTTCAGAAGTAGAAGACAAAGCTCTTGAGATAACTCAGATAGTAAAAGAGGCAGAAAAGAAGAGAGAGAAAGCAGAATGTTCACTGTCAGAATTATGGGACTTTATGAAGCGTTCCAACATACGAGTTATAGGAATTCCAGAAGGGGAAGAAGAATGCCCCAGAGGAATGGAAGCCATACTAGAGAATATTATAAAAGAAAATTTCCCAAATATCACCAAAGATTCTGACACACTGCTTTCAGAGGGATATTGGACCCCAGGTCGCCTCAACTCTAACCGAGCTTCTCCAAGACACATTCTGATGAGCCTGTCCAAAGTCAAGACAAAAGAAAAGATTCTGCAAGCTGCCAGGAGTAAGCGCCAGTTGACCTACAGGGGCAAATCCATCAAATTGACTGCAGACTTCTCTAATGAAACTTTCCAAGCAAGAAGACAATGGTCATCTACCTTTAATCTACTTAAACAGAACAATTTCCAGTCCAGAATTCTGTACCCTGCTAAGCTAAGCTTCAAATTGACGGGCAAATCAAATCATTTACGGATATACAAACATTGAGGAAATTCGCCACAACAAGACCAGCTCTACAGGAAATACTTCAACCTGTTCTGCACACTGACCACCACAATGGATCAGCAGCAAAGTAAGAACTCAGAAATTAAAGGACAGAACCTAACCTCCACACTGATGCAAAAGATAAAACTAAGCAATGGACTCTCACAAAATAAGATGAATAGAATACTAAAACACTTATCAATTATCTCAATAAATGTTAATGGCTTGAATTCCCCAGTGAAGAGACATAGATTGGCTGACTGGATTAAAAAACACAAGCCATCCATTTGCTATCTGCAAGAAAAACACCTGGCTTCAAAAAACAAATTAAAGCTCTGAGTCAAGTGTTGGAAGACAATTTTTCAGGCATATGGCATTCAGAAGAAAAGAGGAGTTGCGATCTTATTTTCAGATACATGTGGATTTAAAGCAACTAAAGTCAAAAAAGACAAAGATGGTCACTTTACATTGGTCAAGGGAAAAATACAACAAGAAGACATTTCAATTCTAAATATTTATGCACCCAATTTAAATGCTCCGAGATTCTTGAAACAGACCTTACTCAGTCTGACCAATATGATATCTGATAATACCATAATAACAGGAGACTTTAACACTCCTGTTACAGAGCTGGATAGATCATCTAAACAGAAATTAAACAAAGATATAACAGATTTAAATGAGACCCTAGAACAACTGCGCTTGACAGACACATATAGAACACTCCATCCCAAAGATAAAGAATATGCATTCTTCACATCACCCCATGGAACATTATCCAAAATTGATCATATCGTGGGACACAAAACAAATATCAACAGAATCAAAAGAATTGAAATTTTACCTTGTATCTTCTCAGACCATAAGGCACTAAAGGTGGAACTCAACTCTAACAAAAATGCTCGACCCCACCCAAAGGCATGGATATTAAACAATCTTCTGTTGAATAACAGATGGGTGCAGGAAGAAATAAAACAGGAAATCGTTAACTTCCTTGAGCATAACAACAATGAAGACACAAGCTACCAAAACCTGTGGGATACTGCAAAAGCACTTTTGAGAGGAAAATTCATCGCTTTAGATGCCTACATTCGAAAAACAGAAAGAGAGCACATCAACAATCTCACAAGAGATCTTATGGAATTGGAAAAAGAAGAACAATCTAAGCCTAAACTCAGTAGAAGAAAAGAAATATCCAAAATCAAATCAGACTTCAATGAAATTGAAAACAAAGGAATCATTCAGAAAATTAATGAAACAAGGAGTTGGTTTTTTGAAAAAATAAATAAAATAGATAAACCATTGGCCAGACTAACGAGGAATAGAAAAGTAAAATCTCTAGTAACCTCAATCAGAAATGATAAAGGGGAAATAACAACTGATCCCACAGAGATACAAGAGATCATCTCTGAATACTACCAGAAACTCTATGCCCAGAAATTTGACAATGTGAAGGAAATGGATCAATATTTGGAATCACACCCTCTCCCTAGCCTCAGCCAGGAAGAAATAGAGCTCCTGAACAGACAAATTTCAAGCACTGAGATCAAAGAAACAATAAAAAAGCTTCCAACCAAAAAATGCCCTGGTCCAGATGGCCTCACACCTGAATTCTATCAAACCTTCAAGAAAGAGTTCCTTCCTGTACTGCAGAAATTATTCCAAGAAATTGAGGAAGAAGGAATCTTCCCCAACACATTCTATGAAGCAAACATCACCCTGATACCAAAACCAGGAAAAGACACAAACAAAAAGGAGAATTTCAGGCCAATCTCACTCATGAATATAGATGCAGAAATTCTCAACAAAATCCTAGCCAATAGATTACAGCTTATCATCAAAAAAGTCATTCATCATGATCAAGTAGGCTTCATCCCAGGGATGCAAGGCTGGTTTAACATACGCAAGTCCATAAACGTTATCCACCATATTAACAGAGGCAAAAATAAAGATCACACGATCCTCTCAACAGATGCAGAAAAAGCATTTGAATAAAATCCAGCGTCCTTTTCTAATTAGAACACTGAAGAGTATAGGCATAGGTGGCACATTTCTATTTTTTTTTCTATTTTTTTTTTTTGTTGTTGTTGGGGATTCATTGAGGGTACAATAAGCCAGGTTACACTTATTGCAATAGTTAGGTAAAGTCCCTCTTGCAATCATGTCTTGCCCCCATAAAGTGTGACACACACCAAGACACCACCCCCCTCTCTCCGTCCCTCTTTCTGCTTCCCCCACCATAACCTTAATTGTCATTAATTGTCCTCATATCAAAATTGACTACATTGGATTCATGCTTCTACATTCTTGTGATGCTTTACTAAGAATAATGTCTTCCACTTCCATCCAGGTTAATACGAAGGATGTAAAGTCTCCTTTTTTTTTTTTAATGGCTGAATAGTATTCCATGGTATACATATACCACAGCTTGTTAAACCATTCCTGGGTTGGTGGGCGCTTAGGCTGTTTCCACATTTTGGCGATTGTAAATTGAGCTGCAATAAACAGTCTAGTACAAGTGTCCTTATGATAAAAGGATTTTTTTCCTTCTGGGTAGATGCCCAGTAATGGGATTGCAGGATCAAATGGGAGGTATAGCTTGAGTGCTTGGAGGTTTCTCCATTCTTCCTTCCAGAAAGGTTGTACTACTCTGTAGTCCCACCAGCAGTGTAAAAGTGTTCCCTTCTCTCCACATCCATGCCAGCATCTGCAGTTTGGAGATTTTGTGATGTGGGCCATTATCACTGGGGTTAAATGATGTCTCAGGGTTGTTTTGAATAGGTGGCACATTTCTAAAACTGATTGAAGCTATCTATAACAAACCCACAGCCAATATTTTTCTGAATGGAGTAAAACTGAAAGCTTTTCCTCTTAGAACTGGAACCAGACAAGGTTGTCCTCTGTCACCTTTACTATTCAACATTGTGCTGGAAGTTCTAACCAATACAATTAGGCAAGACAAGGAAATTAAGGGAATCCAAATGGGAGCAGAGGAGGTCAAACTCTCCCTCTTTGCTGATGACATGATCTTATACTTAGAGAACCCCAAAGACTCACCCACAAGACTCCTAGAAGTCATCAAAAAATACAGTAATGTTTCAGGATATAAAATCAATGTCCACAAGTCAGTAGCCTTTGTATACGCCAATAACAGTCAAGATGAGAAGCTAATTACGGACACAACTCCTTTCACCATAGTTTCAAAGAAAATGAAATACCTAGGAATATACTTAACGAAAGACGTGAAGGACCTCTATAAAGAAAACTATGAAATCCTCAGAAAGGAAATAGCAGAGGATATTAACAAATGGAAGAACATACCATGCTCATGGATGGGAAGAATCAACATTGTTAAAATGTCAATTCTTCCCAAAGCAATCTACCTATTCAATGCCATTCCTATCAAAATACCAACATCGTACTTTCAAGATTTGGAAAAAATGATCCTGCATTTTGTATGGAACTGGAAAAAACCCCATATAGCTAAGGCAGTTCTTAGTAATAAAAATAAAGCTGGGGGCATCAGCCTACCAGATTTTAGTCTGTACTACAAAGCCATAGTGTTCAAGACAGCATGGTATTGGCACAGAAACAGAGACATAGACAATTGGAATCGAATTGAAAACCCAGAAATGAAACTAACATCTTACAACCACCTAATCTTTGATAAACCAAACAAGAACATACCTTGGGGGAAAGACTCCCTATTCAATAAATGGTGTTGGGAGAACTGGATGTCTACATGTAAGACTGAAACTGGACCCACACCTTTCCCCACTCACAAAAATTTATTAAAAATGGATAAAGGACTTAAATTTAAGGCATGAAACAATAAAAATCCTCCCAGAAAGCATAGAAAAAACACTGGAAGATGTTGGCCTGGGGAAAGACTTCATGAAGAAGACTGCCATGGCAATTGCAACAACAACAAAAATAAACAAATGGGACTTCAGTAAACTGAAAAGCTTCTGTACAGCTAAGGAGACAATAACCAAAGCAAAGAGACAACCTACACAATGGGAAAGGATATTTGCATATTTTCAATCAGACAAAAGCTTGATAACTAGGATCTATAGAGAACTCAAATTAATCCACATGAAGAAAGCCAACAATCCCATATATCAATGGGCAAGAGACATGAATAGAACTTTCTCTAAAGACGACAGACGAATGGCTAACAAACACATGAAAAAATGTTCATCATCTCTATATATTAGAGATATGCAAATCAAAACAACCCTGAGATATCATCTAACCCCAGTGAGAATGGCCCACATCACAAAATCTCAAAACTGCAGATGCTGGCATGGATGTGGAGAGAAGGGAACACTTTTACACTGCTGGTGGGACTGCAAACTAGTACAACCTTTCTGGAAGGAAGTATGGAGAAACCTCCAAGCACTCAAGCTAGACCTCCCATTTGATCCTGCAATCCCATTACTGGGCATCTACCCAGAAGGAAAGAAATCCTTTTATCATAAGGACACTTGTACTAGACTGTTTATTGCAGCTCAATTTACAATCGCCAAAATGTGGAAACAGCCTAAATGCCCACCAACCCGGAATGGATTAACAAGCTGTGGTATATGTATACCATGGAATACTATTCATCCATTAAAAAAAAAGGAGACTTTACATCCTTCGTATTAACCTGGATGGAAGTGGAAGACATTATTCTTAGTAAAGCATCACAAGAATGGAGAAGCATGAATCCTATGTATTCAATTTTGATATGAGGACAATTAATGACAATTATGGTTATGGGGTGGGAAGCAGAAAGAGGGACAGAGGGAGGTGGGTGGAGCCTTGGTGTGTGTCACACTTTATGGGGGCAAGACATGATTGGAAGAGGGACTTTACTAACAATTGCAATCAGTGTAACCTGGCTTATTGTACCCTCAATGAATCCCCAACAATAAAAAAAAAATAAAAAGAAAAATAGCTACTAAAATCTTTGGGATACAGCAAAGGCCATGCTAAGAGGGAATTCATAACACCAAATAAGTGCATCAAAAAAAATAATGTCATACCTCAAGGAACTAGAAAAACAAGAACAAATTAACCCAAAGCTGCTAGAAGAAATAACAAAGATCACAGCCAGAAGTAAAGGAATTTAAACTAAAAATAAAATATAAAAGTACAATAAAATTAAAAGTAGGTTCTCTGAAGATAAAAACAAGTTAGACCACTAGCTAGATTAACAGAAGAGAGAAGATACAAAAGCGCTCAATCAAAAATGAAAAAGAAGACATTAAATTTACACCACAAAAATACAAAAAACCATGTGGGACTACTATTATATAAATATCTCAATGCAAAGTAGAAAATCTAGAGGAAATGGATAAATTTCTTTTTTTCATTTAGTCAAATACACATAGATCATGAATATATTTGTGCATATGTGGGGTACAATGTGTTGATTTTTCTTTTATACAATCTGACGTGGTTGGATCAAACCAATCAACATAGCTTTCACCTCATTTACCTCATTGTTGTGTTAAGACATTTATGTCAGTACCATGCTGTTTTGATCACTATTGATTTATAGTCTGAAGTCTGGTAGTATCATTCCTCCTGCTTTGTTTTTATTTTTGAGTAATGTCTTGGCTATTTGAGGTTTTTTTCTGACTCCATATAAAACAGTGTATTATTTTTTCAAGATCTATAAAGTATGACAATGGAGCTTTAATAGGGATTGTATTAAAATTGTATATTTCTTTGGGTAGTACAGACATTTTGACAATGTTTATTTTTCCCAGCCATGAGCATAGTATGTTTTTCCATTTGTTAGTATCTTCAGCTATTTATTTTCTTAGAGTTTCATAGTTCTCTTTATAGAGATCTTTCATGTTCTTTGTCAGATAAACTCCCAAATATATCATCTTCTTTGGCACTACTATAAATGGAATAGAGTCCTTGATTGTTTTTTCAGCTTGGCTATTGTTGGTATATATAAAGGCTACAGATTTATGGGTGTTGATTTTGTAGCCTGAGACATTGCTGTATTCCTTGATCATTTCTAAGAGTTTTGTAGTAGAATCCCTGGTGTTTTCCAGATATACGATCATATCATCTGCGAAGAGTGAAAGTTTGATCTCTTCTGACCCTATATGGATATCCTTGATCGTCTTTTTCTTCCCTAATTGTGATGGCTAAAACTTCCATTACAATGTTGAAGAGCAGTGGAGACAAAGGACAACCTTGCCTGGTTCCTGGTCTGAGTGGAAATAGTTTTGATCTAACTCCATTCAATACGATGTTGGCTGTAGGTTTGTTGTAGATGGTCTCTATACCTCTTTCATGTTTACATGGATGGAGCTGTAAAATATTCTTCTTAGCAAGGTATCCCAAGAATGGGAGAAAAGTACCCAATGTACTCAGCCATAAGATGAAACTAATTTATAGCTTTCATACGAAGGCTATAACCCAATCTCAGTACAAGAATATGGGGAAAGGGGCAAGGGAGGGGAAGGGAGGGGGAGGAAAGGTGAAGGGAGGGTGATAGGTGGGTCCACACCTAGTGTGCACCTTGGATGGGTGCAGGTGAAGTTTACTAAGTGTAGAGTATAAGGGTTTGAACACAATAATTAAGAAAATATCATGAAGGCTATATTAACCAGTTCGGTAAAAATATTTCAGACTGTATATGGAACCAGCACATTGTACCTCATGATTGCATTATTGTACACAGCTATGATTTAATTAAAAAAAAAATAAAATGATAAAACTGAAAAAAAAGACATTTATGTTCTACACTTGACAGATTTGACTTGTACCCTTCATCTTCAAAGCTTTAATCAGGAAGAAATAGAAATTCTGACCAGACAAATAATACTGAGATTGAATTCATACTAAGAAATTTTCCATCAAAAAAAAAAAAAAAAGCCTAGAAACAGATGGATTCACAGCCAAATTCTACCAGATGAAGAACTGGTACCCATCCTATTGAAATTGTTCTAACAGTTTCATAACATTGAAATGAAGGGAATTCTCCTCAACTCATTCTTCAAAGCCAGTATCACCCTGATACCAAACTAGGAAAGGACACAACAACAATAAAATATAGACCAAGGACCTTGAAGAACTTATGTGCAAAATCCTCTACAAAATATTAGCAAACCCAAACCCATAGCACATCAAAAAGACAATCCAACACAAATGAAGTGGTTTTCTATCCCAAGGATGTGAGGATGGTTTTATATATGGTAGTCAATAACTGTAACCCACCACATAAACAGATTAAAAACAAAAACATACGATTATCTCAGTAGATGAAGAAATAGCATTCAATGAAATCAAGCATCACTTGGTGATAAAAAAATTCAAAAACTAGTGGTAGAAGAAACATACCTCAAAGCAATAAAAGCCATATATGAGAAACCCACAGCCACTTTAGCCAACATCATACTGAATGAGTAATAACTGAAAGAATTCCCCCTAAGACCTAGAACAAGACAAGGTCTTTGCCAATTCTATCCAACATAGTGTTGTAGTGCAGGAAGAAGCCTTAGCATAGTAGACTGAGAATTCCCCAAGTGGGGCCTGTCTCCCCTCAAGAAGTCCTAGACCAGAAAGGAATGACTTGAGAAATTCGTTGCTAGATTTTTTAGTGAAATAATCTGCTGAGGCTGAAAGAGATGAATACCATTATCAGCCCCTAGTGAGGCACATAAGTGCCGCTTGGAACTGAAGTCTCAGGAAGCTTTTATTAGGATTTTGATACATGTATGTACAGAATGAAGAAGTAGAGTTAGTCTCATGACTCCATCATGCAGGTGGTCTTTTGATTATGAAAAATCATCAGGATGAAGGATAATAAAGCACCAAATCATAGAACAATTCTTTTTATTTATTTATTTATTTAATTTTATTGTTGGGGATTCATTGAGGGTACAATAAGCCAGGTTACACTGATTGCAATTGTTAGGTAAAGTCCCTCTTGCAATCATGTCTTGCCCCCATAAAGTGTGACACACAACAAAGCCCCACCCGCCTCCCTCCTTCCCTCTTTCTGTTTCCCCCCCATAACCATAATTGTCATTAATTGTCCTCATATCAAAATTGAGTACATAGCAGTCATGCTTCTCCATTCTTGTGATGCTTTACTAAGAATAATGTCTTCCACGTCCATCCAGGTTAATACGAAGGATGTAAAGTCTCCATTTTTTTTAATGGCTGAATAGTATTCCATGGTGTAAATATACCACAGCTTGTTAATCCATTCCTGGGTTGGTGGGCATTTAGGCTGTTTCCACATTTTGGCGATTGTAAATTGAGCTGCAATAAACAGTCTAGTACAAGTGTCCTTATGATAAAAGGATTTCTTTCCTTCTGGGTAGATGCCCAGTAATGGGATTGCAGGATCAAATGGGAGGTCTAGCTTGAGTGCTTGGAGGTTTCTCCATACTTCCTTCCAGAAAGGTTGTACTAGTTTGCAGTCCCACCAGCAGTGTAAAAGTGTTTCCTTCTCTCCACATCCACGCCAGCGTCTGCAGTTTTGAGATTTTGTGATGTGGGCCATTCTCACTGGGGTTAGATGATATCTCAGGGTTGTTTTGATTTGCATATCTCTAATATATAGAGATGATGAACATTTTTTCATGTGTTTGTTAGCCATTCGTCTGTCGTCTTTAGAGAAAGTTCTATTCATGTCTCTTGCCCATTGATATATGGGACTGTTGGCATTTTTCATGTGGATTAATTTGAGTTCTCTATAGATCCTAGTTATCAAGCTTTTGTCTGATTGAAAATATGCAAATATCCTTTCCCATTGTGTAGGTTGTCTCTTTGCTTTGGTTATTGTCTCCTTAGCTGTACAGAAGCTTTTCAGTTTACTGAAGTCCCATTTGTTTATTTTTGTTGTTGTTGCAATTGCCATGGCAGTCTTCTTCATGAAGTCTTTCCCCAGGCCAACATCTTCCAGTGTTTTTTCTATGCTTTCTGGGAGGATTTTTATTGTTTCATGCCTTAAATTTAAGTACTTTATCCATCTTGAATCAATTTTTGTGAGTGGGGAAAGGTGTGGGTCCAGTTTCAGTCTTTTACATGTAGACATCCAGTTCTCCCAACACCATTTATTGAATAGGGAGTCTTTCCCCCAAGGTATGTTCTTCTTTGGTTTATCAAAGATCAGGTGGTTGTAAGATGTTAGTTTCATTTCTTGGTTTTCAATTAGATTCCAATTGTCTATGTCTCTGTTTTTGTGCCAGTACCATGCTGTCTTGACCACTATGGCTTTGTAGTACAGACTAAAATCTGGTATGCTGATGCCCCCAGCTTTATTTTTGTTACAGAGAACTGCCTTAGCTATACGGGATTTTTCCGGTTCCATACAAAATGCAGAATCATTTTTTCCAAATCTTGAAAGTACAATGTTGGTATTTTGATAGGAATGGCATTGAAAAGGTAGATTGCTTTGGGAAGTATAGACATTTTAACAATGTTGATTCTTCCCATCCATGAGCATGGTAAGTTCTTCCATTTGTTAATATCCTCTGCTATTTCCTTTCTGAGGATTTCATAGTTTTCTTTATAGAGGTCCTTCACCTCCTTCGTTAGGTATATTCCTAGGTATTTCATTTTCTTTGAGACTATGGTGAAGGGAGTTGTGTCCTTAATTAGCTTCTCATCTTAACTGTTATTGGTGTACACAAAGGCTACTGACTTGTGGAGATTGATTTTATATCCTGAAACATTATTGTATTTTTTGATGACTTCTAGGAGTCTTGTGGTTGAGTCTTTGCGGTTCTCTAAGTATAAGATCATGTCATCAGCAAAGAGGGAGAGTTTGACCTCCTCTGCTCCCATTTGGATTCCCTTTATTTCCTTGTCTTGCCTAATTGTATTGGCTAGAACTTCCAGCACTATGGTGAATAGTAAAGGTGACAGAGGACAACCTTGTCTGGTTCCAGTTCTAAGAGGAAAAGCTTTAAGTTTTACTCCATTCAGTAAAATATTGGCTGTGGGTTTGTCATAGATAGCTTCAATCAGTTTTAGAAATGTGCCACCAACGCCTATACTCTTCAGTGTTCTAATTAGAAAGGGATGCTGGATTTTATCAAATGCGTTTTCTGCGTCTATTGAGAGGATCATGTGATCTTTATTTTTGCCTCTGTTAACATGGTGGATAACGTTTATAGACTTGCATATGTTAAACCAGCCTTGCATCCCTGGGATGAAGCCTACTTGATCATGATGAATGACTTATTTGATGATAAGCTGTAATCTATTGGCTAGGATTTTGTTCAGAATTTTTGCATCTATATTCATGAGTGAGATTGCTCTGAAATTCTCCTTTAGGTTTGGGTCTTTTCCTGGTTTTGGTATCAGGGTGATGATTGCTTCATACAATGTGTTGGGGAAGATTCCCTCTTCCTCAATTTTTTGGAATAATTTCTGCAGTACAGGAATAAGCTCTTCCTTGAAGGTTTGATAGAATTCTGGTGTGAAGCCATCTGGACCAGGGCATTTTTTGGTTGGAAGCTTTTTTATTGTTTCTTTGATCTCAGTGCTTGAAATTTATCTGTTCAGGAGCTCTATTTCTTCCTGGCTGAGGCTAGGGAGAGGGTGTGATTCCAAATATTGATCCATTTCTTTCACAATGTCAAATTTCTGGGCATAGAGTTTCTGGTAGTATTCAGAGATGATCTCTTGTATCTCTGTGGGATCAGTTGTTATTTCCCCTTTAGCATTTCTGATTGAGGTTACTAGAGATTTTACTTTTCTATTCCTCGTTAGTCTGGCCAATTGTTTATCTATTTTATTTATTTTTTCAAAAAACCAACTCCTTGTTTCATTAATTTTCTGAATGATTCTTTTGTTTTCAATTTCATTGATCTCTGATTTGATTTTTGATATTTCTTTTCTTCTACTGAGTTTAGGCTTAGATTGTTCTTCTTTTTCCAATTCCATAAGATCTCTTGTGAGATTGTTGATGTGCTCTCTTTCTGTTTTTCGAATGTAGGCATCTAAAGCAATGAATTTTCCTCTCAAAAGTGCTTTTGCTGTATCCCACAGGTTTTGGTAGCTTGTGTCTTCATTGTTGTTATGCTCAAGGAAGTTAATGATTTCCTGTTTTATTTCTTCCTGCACCCATCTGTTATTCAACAGAAGATTGTTTAATATCCATGCCTTTGGGTGGGGTCAAGCATTTTTGTTAGAGTTGAGTTCCACCTTTAGTGCCTTATGGTCTGAGAAGATACAGGGTAAAATTTCAATTCTTTTGATTCTGTTGATATTTGTTTTGTGTCCCAGGATATGATCAATTTTGGAGAATGTTCCATGGGGTGATGAGAAGAACCTATATTCTTTATCTTTGGGATGGAGTGTTCTATATGAGTCTATCAAGCACAGTTGTTCTAGGGTCTCATTTAAATCTCTGATATCCTTGTTTAATTTCTGTTTAGAGGATCTGTCCAGCTCTGTAAGAGGAGTGTTAAGGTCCCCTGTTATGATGGTATTATCAGATATCATATTGCTCAGACTGAGTAAGGTCTGTTTCAAGAATCTGGGAGCATTTAAATTGGGTGCATAGATATTTAGAATTGAAATGTCTTCTTGTTGTATTTTTCCCTTGACCAATATAAAGTGACCATCTTTGTCTTTTTTGATGTTAGTTGCTTTAAATCCACATGTATCTGAAAATAAGATTGCAACTCTTCTTTTCTTCTGAATGCCATTTGCCTGAAAAATTGTCTTCCAACCCTTGACTCAGAGCTTTAATTTGTTTTTTGAAGCCAGGTGTGTCTTGCAGACAGCAAATGGATGGCTTGTGTTTTTTAATCCAGTCAACCAATCTATGTCTCTTCAGTGGGGAATTCAAGCCATTAACATTTATTGAGATAATTGATATGTGTGGTAGTATTCTATTCATCTTATTTTGTTAGAGTCCATTGCTTAGTTTTATCTTTTGCAACAGTGTGGAGGTTAAGTTCTGTCCTTTAATTTCTGAGTTCTTACTTTGCTGCTGATCCATTGTGGTGGTCAGTGTGCAGAACAGGTTGAAGTATTTCCTGTAGAGCTGGTCTTGTTGTGACAAATTTCCTCAATGTTTGTATATCCGTAAATGATTTGATTTGTCCATCAATTTTGAAGCTTAGCTTAGCAGGGTACAGAATTCTGGGCTGGAAATTGTTCTGTTTAAGTAGATTAAAGGTAGATGACCATTGTCTTCTTGCTTGGAAAGTTTCATTAGAGAAGTCTGCAGTCAATCTGATGGATTTGCCCCTGTAGGTCAACTGGCGCTTACTCCTGGCAGCTTGCAGAATCTTTTCTTTTGTCTTGACTTTGGACAGGTTCATCACAATGTGTCTTGGAGAAGCTCGGTTAGAGTTCGGGTGACCTGGGGTCCGATAGCCCTCTGAAAGCAGTGTGTCAGAATCTTTAGTGATATTTGGGAAATTTTCTTTTATAATATTCTCTAGTATGGCTTCCATTCCTCTGGGGCATTCTTCTTCCCCTTCTGGAATTCCTATAACTCGTATGTTGGAACGTTTCATAAAGTCCCATAATTCTGACAGTGAATGTTCTGCTTTCTTTCTCTTCTTTTCTGACTCTTTTACTATCTGAGTTATCTCAAAAACTTTGTCTTCTACCTTTGAAATTCTTTCTTCTGCATGGTCTAACCTGTTGCTGATACTTTCCATTGCATCTTTAAGTTCCCTGATTGACTGTTTCATTTCCTTCAGCTCTGTTATATCCTTTTTATATTCTTCATATCATTCATGTCTTATTTGATTCTGTTTTTGAATTTCCTTTTGGTTAATTTCCACTTTATTAGCAGTTTCCTTCATTGTTTCCATCATTTCTTTCATTGTTTTCAACATGTGTATTCTAAATTCCCTTTCTGTCATTCCTGACATTTTTGTATAGGTGGAATCCTCTGCAGTAGCTACCTCATGGTCCCTTGGTGGGGTTGTTCTGGACTGGTTCTTCATGTTGCCTGGAGTTTTCTGCTGATTCTTCCTCATGGGTGATTTCTTTTATCTGTTTCCTTGCCCTAATTTTCCTTTCACTTCCTCTTGCTCTTTAAGTTCTCGTGCCTGTGGACTAAGGGTTACAGGACCAGAAGGGTGAGAAGGTTGAAGAGCAAAAAAGGGATGAAAGAAAGGAGGACTGAGTGATAAGAAAAAAAAAAAGAAAAATAGAGAAAGGAGATGGGGTGGGTAAAAGGAATATTGACAAAAAGAAGAGAGGCACTGAAAGAGGGAGTCAGAGCAATATAGGTGTACAGTAGGGTACTTTGATACAACCTTAAGAAAAAACCATCTTCTGGGGTTGCCCAGTTGGGTGGTTCCCTTGAGGTCAGCAGCTCTTTGCTAACCTGATCAGACACAGTACCCCACCTCCACCAAGTAGAGAGGAAAAACAAAAATGCTATAAATCAAACCAAAACAAGGAAACAGAAAACTTTACGGGATAAAATTTCCTGGAACAACCAAATAATAGCAGTAGAAACACTAACAGAAATGAAGTTCTAATTATTGAAATAGGCAACAATGGGAAATTATAATTCAGCTAGAAAAATTGAGAAAGAAAAAGGATCTGTATGGAAAAGGTTGAACTTAAAAAACAAAACAACAATCCACAACATCAACATAAACCAAAAAAAAAAAACAACCTAACCAATAAAAAAAAAAAAAAACACAACCAAAAACAAAGCAGTATGTATATTTTATTGAATATTGTCTGGGCAACACATGGTCTTCTGGGGTATGAGATGTTAATCACAGTTCTGATACGACTGGAGGCTGCTAGTTTCTCAAACCCCAGCAGGTAGACACCCTAAATCTCTCTTCAGCCCACTTAAAAGGCACTTTGAACTTGTTCACTTGCTGAGCAGAAGCTTTCCCAGGGGAAGTGCTTGTCGCTGGAATCACTGCTGAAGTGGCTATCCGCTTACCCTGTGTGCCAAAACTGGTCTTCCTCTGCCCCCAAGGGTTAGGGCTGCAAGGCGGCTCAGACCCCGCCCTTAGGCTACTTGGTCGCTGGGTTACCAGCTCCCACCCAATTCTAGCTCTGCGACCCTGAGGGCGGAGCTTGCCGTGGCAGATCGCTCACAATGGCTGCCTGTGACCCAGAGCCAAACACCATTAGCTCCGTCTGGCTCAGCGGCTCAGACTGGGGCCCTAGACAAATGCCAGAGTTCTCCGCACTCCCGCTCAGGCTCTCCCCAAGGCAGTTCAGCTGAGTGCCAAGTCCAAAGACACCAAAACAGTTCACAGGTAAGGCCTTTCTGGTTTGCAGTCTCGCTGCTACTGAACTTACAGTTGCGGGCGGGTTTAGACGGATTGAACACACGTGACCACTTTCCAGTTTTCCACTGTTTTAGTCCTCCTCTTGGGGTCCAGAAGTCTCTCGCTGACTCCCTGTATCCTCTCAGGGATGATGATAGGCAGATCCCACCAGCCAGAGATGCCTGGAGTCCTATCTCCCCAGACTCACAGTGCCCAGATGCAAGGAAGCTGTTACTCGGCTGCCATCTTGCTCCGCCTTCTCTCCATAGAACAATTCTTAAGGTTGAACTAAATATGTAACAAAGTTGCCCTAGGAGATGAGAGAGGAATGGTTACGTTGACTGCCTTTGGGCTAGATTGTCTCAGTTCCAAGGTAATTTTTAATTGCCTTCTAACTCCACTGATAATCTTAGCTCTGCTAAGCTGATGATTTCTACCTGGATGTTCCCAAACCAGTTTCCTGCCTATTCTGCTGAACATTCTGACCCCTTGCTCTGCCACCATAGGCATGCTAAGCAGCAAGGGGTGGGCTTGGGGCCATTCCCACACAAGTCCTCTGGAATGTCAGCCTGAATTATATTTCTACCCACAATATAATACTAGAAGTCCTATCCAGAGTAATCAGGAAAGAGAAAGAAATAAGAAGCATCCAAATTGGAAAAGAAGAAATCAAATTATCCCTGTTAATCAATGACATGACCTTTATACTTAGCCTTAAGGAAGACTTCTCCAAAGGAATCCTAGAATTGTTAAGTGAATTCAGTAAAGTCTCAAGTTACAAAGTCAGTGTACACAAATAAGTAGCCTGTTGTACACTAACAATGACCAGGCTCAGAATCAGAGAACTCAATTCCATTTATAACAGCTTTAAAAATAATGTCCTTACTCTAAAATAAAAAATAAATTACAAATAGAAAATACTTTGGTATATACTTAACCAAGGAGATAAAAGATCTCTATAAGAATTATAAAGTACTGAAACAAGAAAGCATAGATGACACAAATGAATGAAAAAGAATCCCATGTTTATTGATTGAAAGAGACAATATTGTTAAAATGACATACTGACCAAAGTAATCCACAGATTAATGCAATTTCTATGAAAATACCCATGTCATTTTTTAATGAATTCCAAAAGATCTACCCTAAAATTCTTATGGACTCCAAAAAACGCACAAATAGGTAAAACAATCCTAAGCAAAAAGAACATATCTGTAAAAGTTACATCACCTGACTGTATATTTTACTACAGGGAAATAGCAGCCAAGGCAGCATGGCACAGGTATAAATGTAGACACATAGGCTAATGGAACAGAATAGAGTATCCAGAAATAAAGCCTCCCTTAGTGATGATAGCAAGCAATGGGAATCAAATATCTGAGCAGCCAACATAGAGATTGTCTATAAGGAAAGGGTGAGGTTTGGTTGTATTCAAAGTTTGTGATATTACCTTTCATTAGAAAGGTAGTCATAAGATTACTGACACTAATCTAATTTTATTGATGTATCTAATCTTGAGAGGGTTGGAAAAGATACCAGTTATGTTGGGGTACTCTGAGGTAGTTGTCCTTTGAAGAAATGGAGACACTAAAAGACAGGCCTATGTGGCCCATTTCAATGGACTGCATACCACTACACTGTCCTCAGAGCTACTGGGGACATCTCCCAGATAAACTCTTAAACACCTTGGAAGAGCCAGGAACAGGAAAGCATCACCTGTCTTAGATACCTACACAAAGCTAAGTAGATGTTTCACTACACTAGAAGGTTCTAACAGAACGATGGGGCAACCTAGGGAGGGAGAACATTTGTAATCCCTCTGGATCACTAGAGACAGTTCTGTATAATATTAATCAATGTGGGTATTCTTATTCCCTCCCCCACTGACACCAGGGACTTCCTGGCAAGGTCTCAGAAGATACTCCCATGGGGAGAGTGGGGGCTATGAGTATGTACAGCTTGTGAACAATGGGAAGAATCTAGGGAAGGGCGCATTCAGAATCAAGAAGCACTTGGAGATTTTCTCCAGTGAGATGGCTTTGCATATGCTATTTCTTGGCACAGATTTGTTTTCCTTTGACCAGTCACTTCATGGAGCAGAAATGAGAGGAAAAAATACATGAGGTAAAATACCAATGTCCTTTGATAAGGTAAAAAAAAAAATAACGTTGAGAGTACAGGTGAAAAGTGGAAATATCCGATCTGAGAGAAAACTGAGCATTGATATCATCACTCAATGCTAATGAGAGACCTGACTTCCTGAATGGAGATTTTCTCTATTCACACTCTAGGGTTGCACCTTCCTTTATGCTGGTCAACTTCTGAGTCACATTCCCCTGACCTGAAGAGTAGGGAAGCTGAGAGAATCTTCTTACACAATTTCACACCCTCCTCATACTTGTTCCCTCCCCCCATCTTTCTTTTACCAATAACTGCCTACATTCGATTTGGGTTCTTTTGGTGAATTTCTTGTTTCCATTATAAATGACCTGGAAAGAAACATCTTGATTTCAAAGAAAGGTTGTTCATCAACCACAAGGTGGATTAACATTATTATCCCATTATTATCTAGATGTGGGCTAGCCACTGAGACTCCTTACTCAGAAGGACCTGAACCTGGTCATACTGTGACAGCTATGGCTCCTGTGATTACCGGCTACAGAGTAAGGAGGAGAAAAATGGTATCAAACTCTCAATCTTGTTTCTCCCCTGTTCTCTCCCTCCCTAGTATCAGTATCTGTTCTCTATAGATTTTGCTATGGAGTGAATGTTTGTGCCCCCCTAAATTCATACACTAAAATACTAATCTCCAGTGTGATCCCCACCTTGAGCTTCACCTTTCTTCCTTCCAGACCTGTGAGAAACAAATGTTTCTTCTGTAAGCTATCAAGTCTGTGGTGATTTGCTATGGCAGCATGAACTGATTGAGATAGATCTATACCTCCAATATTCTTAAAAAGTAAACACATACTTTCAGCTCTGATTTTTCCATATACAGGAAGAAAATTAAATATCCGAGTAAATGCTCTATTAATAACTGATGCTCAGTAAAAAAAACAAGATGAAAAGAGGCATGTTGCAAATAAAGTAAGAACTGTGGATTGACTATATTGTTTGTCTTTAGGTGCATACAAGGCCATGGGAATGTCCAATCTGACAGGACTTTCTGAATTTATCCTCCTGGGACTCTCGTCTCGGCCTGAGGAACAGAAGCCACTCTTTACCCTCTTTCTTGTCATATACTTGGTCACCTTGGTGGGAAACATGCTCATCATCTCAGCTATCCGCTCTGATCCTCGACTACAAAACCCTATGTACTTCTTCCTAAGCATCTTGTCTTTTGCTGATATGTGCTACACTACAGTCATAGTCCCCAAGATGCTGGTGAACTTCTTATCAGAGACAAAGACCATATCCTATGCTGAATGTCTGGCACAAATGTATTTCTTCCTGGTCTTTGGAAACATAGACAGTTATCTCTTGGCAGCTATGGCCATCGATCGCTATGTAGCTATTTGTAACCCCTTTCATTATGTCACTGTTATGAGCCACAGGTGCTGTGCCTCCCTCCTGGCCTTCTCCATCACTTTCTCCTGTCTCCACTCCCTCCTACACGTCCTCCTGGTGAATCAGCTCACTTTTTGTGCATCAAATGTTATCCATCACTTTTTTTGTGATGTCAACCCTGTTCTGAAACTGTCCTGCTCTTCCACCCTTGTCAATGAAGTTGTGGCCATGACAGAAGGGCTGGCCTCTGTGATGGCTCCATTTGTCTGCATCATCATCTCTTACCTGAGAATCCTGATTTCTGTTCTCAAGATTCCTTCCGCAGCTGGAAAACGCAAAGCATTCTCCACCTGCAGCTCCCATCTCACTGTGGTGGCCTTCTTTTATGGAAGTATTACCTACGTTTACTGTCAGCCCTCGTCCAGTTACACTCTCAAGGTACGAATAGCAACAATCAACTACACTGTGTTGACATCAATGTTCAACCCATTTATCTACAGTTTAAGAAACAAAGACATGAAACGGGGCTTAGAGAAATTGTTAAACAAGATTATCTCCAGTGGGTAGGTTTCCTTTTACAAAAACCAATAAAATCTGTGGACTCTGATTTGCAAGGGGTATGTGTGAGAGAGAAAGAGACAGAGAATCTGATGCAACTCTTTTATAGAGAATTTTATACAATTCATCAATTGCAGTTGCACCTTGTATTTCTGCACCTATAGTTTCTATCATCCTAAGACTAGACTATTCAGATGTCTTCATACTGATTCTCCAATTGTAGACTTACTCCATAATCTCTCTCCATTCTAGAATATCACATTCTCTTTACTCTTTCCATATGTATTTGTATCCTCCCAAATACATATATATGTTGTTTCTGTATATAAATTCAGCCCCATTTGGTCATTTGAGCTAACAAAGAGCTTTTGTACACATCTATATAGAAATTTACATATATGTAAAGATATTTACCCATATATAGCCACTCTATTCTATTTGAAGCTGTTAAATTTTTTGCAGATGTTTGGATTTGCAGATGGAAGGATTGATGGCTTTGTCTCACCTCCCCATCAGACTAAGAGCTCCACAACTGCTGAATCTGTGTTCCCTGATCATGCCATTACACAACTATGCTCCCATTTCCTAATTATCATAAGAGGTGGATGTCCTGAGCTCCAGAGTCATAGGGTCTCATTAACTGACACCAATCACCTAATTGACTATAAGACAGCTCCATGTCTCTACATGTGTTTGGTCTCTACTCTTCCTTTCTTCCATATACTCAAAGTGCATTCAACAGCCCTCTCTTTCTGGGGCTTCTTGCCTGTGTGCTCTTCTTTCTAGATATGTTTGTATTTCTATAGCCTCTTCTGACAATTTTTTTCAGAAGTCAGGAAGATATTACATGTAACCAGAAATGTTTCCTACCTGGATGCAGTGGCTCAGGCCTGTAATCCCAGCACTTGGGAGGCTGAGGCAGTTAGATTGCCTGAGCTCATGAGTTTGAGACCAACCTGAGCAAAAGCAAGACCCCATCTCTTAAAAAAAAAAAAATAGCTGCACACAGTAGCTACTTGGGAGGTTGAGGCAAAAGAATCACTTGAACTCAAGAGTTTGAGATTGCTGTGAGCTAAGATACCATGGCACTCTTTCACAAGAGTGACCAAGTGAGACTCTGTCTCAAAAAAAAAAAGAAGGAAAAAATATGTTTCCTATGGGCCCTGGAGGCAGAGTCAAAAATCAATGGATAAAACTACCAGTAAGGATTTTATAAATTCTTCGTTAAATCATAACTGTGTACAATAATGCATTTATGAGGTACAAAGTGCTGATTTGATATAAAATGTGGAATTATTTCATCTAACTGATTAATATAACCATCTCCCCACTTATTTGTTGTGGTAAGACATTATATTCTATTCTTTTTTTTTCATACTCTATTCTTAATATTCTAGAAATGTATCATTGCATTATGCACATTAGGTTAGGTCTCCCCAAATACCCCCCCTCCTCCAAGCCTCTTCTTCTCCTCCCCTCTCCTTCCTCTTCCCTCCTTCTTCCTGGACAATAGTTATGTTTTACCATTCCTATGAATGTGTAGGTAATTATGTACTGATTTCATAGTAGTATTGAACACATTGGATACTTTTTTTCCATTCTTAAGATACTTTACTAAGAAGTATATGCTCCAGCTCCATCCAGGTAAACATAAAAGATGGGAAGGCTCCATCTTTTTATGGCTGCATAGTATTCCATCATATAGATATACCATCATCTGTTAATCCATTCATGGGTCAATGGACACTTGGGCAGCTTCCATGACTTGGCAATTATGAATTGGGCTGCACTAAACATTGTGATGCAAATTTCTTTATTGTAAAATGAATTTTGATCATCTGAGTAATTACCTAATAGGGGGATTGCAGGATCAAACAGTACAACCACTTTTAGTTCCTTAAGTATTCTCCAAACTTCATTCCAAAAAGGCCGTATTCACTTACATTCCTACCAGCAATGTAGAAGTGTTCCCTTTTCTCCACATCCATGCCAACATCTGTAGTTTTGGGATTTTGTTATGTGGGCTAACCTTACTGTAGTTAGATGATATCTCAAAGTGGTTTTAATTTGCATTTCTCTGATTAAGGATGATGACGATTTTCATGCATTTGTAGGCCATGCATCTGTCTTCTTCAGAGAAGTTTCTGTTCAAGTCTCTTGCCCACATTGAAATAGGGTTATTTGTTCTTTCTTATTGATAAGTTTGAGTTCTCTGTGCATTCTAGTTATCAGATCTTTGTCAGAAGTATAACCTGCAAATATCTTTTCCCATTCTGAAGGCTGTCTGTTTGCTTTATTTACTGTGCTCTTGGCTATGTAGAAGCTTTTTAGTTTGAGCAGATCCCAGTAATATAATTTTGGTGTTGCTTCAATTGCCCTCCTCAAAAAATTCCCCAGGCCAATTTTTTTCAAGCATTTTCCTTGCACTCTCTTCTAATATTTCTATAGTTTCATGTCTAAATTTAGATCTTTTATTCAGTGAAAATCAATCTTTTTTAATGGTGGGAGATGGTCCAGTTTCATTCTTCTACAGGTCACCAGCCAGTTCACCCAGCACCATTTGTTTAATACGGAATCTTTCCTCCAGTGAATGTTTTTGATAGCTTTCTCAAAGATCAAATGACTATTTGGGTTCATCTCTTGGTTCTCTATTCTGTTCCATACATCTACCTTTCTGTTTTTGCACCAGTACCATGCTGTGTTTTGATCACTATAGACTTATAGTATAGCCTGAAGTCTGGTAATGCGATACCTCCTGATCTGTTTTTATTTCTGAGTAGTGTATTTGCTATTCGAGGTTTTTTATGATTCCATATAAAATGCAGCACTGTTTTTTCAAGCTCTTTAAAGTATGATTATGGTGCTTCAATAGGGATTGCATTAAATCTGTAGATTAGAGCTGGAACATATTCTTCTTAGTAAACTATCTCAAGAATGGAAGAAAAGGTATCCAATGTACTCAGCCTTACTATGAAACTAATTTATAGCTTTCATAGGAAAGCTATAATTCAATTATAACCTAAGAATATGGGGAAAAGAGAAGGGGAGGGGAGGGGGAAGGACAGGTGGAGGGATGGTAATTGGGGGACTACACCTACACTGCATCTTACAAGGGTACATGTGAAACTTACTAAATGTAGAATATAAATATCTTAACACAATAACTAAGAAAATGCCGGGAAGACTATGTTAACCGAGTGTGATGAAAATATGTCAAATGGTATATAAAACCAGTGTATGGTGCCCCATGATTGCATTAATATACACAGCTATGATTTAATAATAATAAATAAATAAATCTGTAGATTGCTTTGGATAGTATAGACATTTTAACTAAAATATTGATTATTCCCAACCATGAGCATGGTATTTTTTTCCATTTGTTAACATAAAGGATCTTTTATTGCCATGGATATGACAAGGACTTTCTTCGGGTTCGGCAACTGGCTTCATTTCTCCTTAGACTACCTAATGATAGTTTAGTGGAGATAATCATCCTTTACAACCATGAGATGGTTAAACAAAGCATTACTTTTCCATTAAATTAAAAAATCTTCAGTATCACATAGTAAATCCTAATATATACCTAAATCTATTTCCTAACCTTTTATTTCATTATACTAATTAACCACCTGTACTTTTCTCAAGCATAATGTTTGATTATAGATTTTTAAAATATATACTAATGAAATTTTTCCTTTGAATCCTACATTTTATAAATGTGATTAACAATTCTTAAATGTTTATTTCATCCTGGAAATTTTTTAAAAGTGGGTTTTTTTTTTAAACTTTCTACCAACTATTTTCATGTATGGTGTCAAACAGAAGTTAGAGAGCTTGAATTTGACTCTGTCCTTAGATGTAGGCTGAGAGAGTTTAGATAGATTAATAGATTATCTCAACCACTCTAATGCTATATGTGCCAGATGACCATACAGCACACAATGATTTGCATAAAACTGACATTTTTCAGATATTAGATCTACCCACCCAGGAAATTATCTTTCCCTATACTTGTATATTGATCCTTCCTATAAACAATACAATCTGTGGTCATTAGTATTTGTTTGACCACCTCAAACAACAAAGAACTCACAATACAATGGAATAATTAAAAGCTCAATAAAATATCACCTTATGCCTCTCACATGGCCATAATTAACTAAAAAAAAAAAAAAAAAGATGTTGGAGGCTAGGCATGGTGGCTCATGCCTGTAGTCCTAGCACTCTGGGAGGCCATGGTGGGGTGAACAATTGCTTGAACTCAGGAGTTCAAGACCAGCCTGAGCATAAGCGAGACCCCATCTCTAAAAATAGTTGTGACAGACACCTGTAGTCCAAGCTACTTGGAAGGCTGAGGCAAGAGGTTTGAGCAATCTCAAACACTTGAGCCAGGAGTTTGAGATTGCTGTGAGCTCTGATGCCACAGCACTCTAACCTGGGCAACAGAATGAGACACTGTCCCCTGCCCCCCAAAAATGTTGGCTCAAATGCAGTGAAAGAGAATGCTCTTGTAATCTTGGTGGAAATGTAAATTAGTACAGTCTCTATGGAAAAATGTATTCATATTTCTCAGAACTAAAAATATAGATCTACCCTCTGATTTAGCAGTACCACTATCAGGAACTTACCCAGAGGAAAAGAAGCCATTTTATAGAAAAGACACCTGCCCCTATGTTAACCACAGCACAGTTCACAATTGCAAAGGTATGGAACCAACTTTTTGCCCACCAAGTCATGAGTAGATAAATAAAATACTATGTATGTGTATGTATGTGTACACACACAAACACATATATCATGGAATACCACTTAGCATGAAAAAGAATGACATATATATTTTGCATCAACATGGATGGAACTGGAGGGCATTATTCTAAATTAAGTAAGCCAGGCACAAAATAAACAAATACCACATGTTCTCACTTATAATTGAAGCTAAGCAATAAGTATGATGGTCATCTACAATGATCTCACGGACACTGGTGACTCAGTAGAAGGGTGTGAGGGACAAAAAATTACCTATTGGAAGCAATGTACACTACACAGGTGATGGGTATATTAAAAGAATAAACTTTCCACTAAACAATTTGTCCGTGTAACAAAAAGCCATTTGTACTCCCTAAATCTATTTAAATTTTTAAAAAGAAAGAAAGAAAAAGTAGAATGGTATTTGCCAAGTAATAGGAGTTGTGGGAAATAGGGAGATGTTCGTTAAAGGGTACAAACTTTCACTTATAAGATGAGAAACTACTGGGGATTAAATGTACAGGATGATGGCTATAGTTAATAATGCTATATTATTTACATAAAATTTCCTAAGACAGTAGATTATAAATGTTCTCACCCAAAATTCAAAACCAAGAAGTGACAGCTGCTCCATATGGGAAGGAGTCAGTACAAGAACTCTGGAACTATGAAAAATCAGTGTAAAAGAATTCCCAAAGGATCATGGCAGTTTTCTAGTAACGGATCCAGTAAGAATAAAAATACTGAAATGGTAGATAATAATTCCAAATATGGATTGTAAGGAAGCTCAAAAAGATGCCAGGGAAAAATAGAAAACCAATTCAAAGAAAACAGAAAAATAATTCATAAAATGAAAATATTTACTAAAGATAGTGCCCTAGCCACTGAGCTACAGGCGCCCTGCTGAGAGATATATTTTTAAAAAAACAAATGGAACTTCTGGAAATGAAACATTCAAATAGGAAAACACAAAACACAGTAGAAAGTTTTAAAAATAGAACAGCTAGAAGAAAAAGTCTCAAAGCTTCACGATAACTCTTTTGAATTAATCCAATAAGTAAAAAATAAAGAACAAAGGGTCAAGAAAAACCAACAAAACTTTTTTTTTATTATTAAATCATAGCTGTGTATATCAATGCAATCATGGGCACTATACACTGGTTTTATATACCATTTGACATATTTTCATCACACTGGTTAACCTAGCCTTCCTGGCATTTTCTTAGTTATTGTGTTAAGACAATAACTACATTTAGTAAGTTTCACATGTACCCTTGTAAAAGATGCACCGTAGGTGTGGTCCCACCAATTACCCTCTCCCCACTACCCTCCCCCTCACCTCCCTTTCCCCTTTCCCCATATTTTTAGGCTATAATTGGGTTTCATAGTAGGGCTGAGTACATTGGATACTTTTTCTTCCATTCTTGAGATACTTTGCTAAGAAGAATATGTTCCAGCTCCATCCATGTAAACATGAAAGAGGTAAAGTCTCCATCTTTCTTTAAGGCTGCCCAACAAACTTTTTGAGAAATATGGATTATGTAAAACACCCAAATATGAGAATCACAGGTATCCCCAAGGGAGAAGAAGAAAAAACAAAAGGCCTAGAAAAACTATTTGAGACAATAGTTGAGGAAAACTCACCTGGTCTTACTGGAGACATAGATATCTAGATACAAGAAGCTCAACGAACACATGGAAGATTCATTGCACAAAGGCACATACTCATTCAAACTGACCAAAAGTGAAGGAAGAATTCCTATGAGCCATGAGGAGAAAATATCAAGTAACCTTCATGAGGAAACTCATATTTCTCAACAGAACTCTTACAAGGCAGAAGGATTTGTGGTCCTATCTATAGTCTTAAATAGAACAACTATCAGCCAAGAATTCTGTATCCTACGAAACTAAGTTTCATTAATGAAGGAGAAATAAAGGCTTTCCCAAACAAGCAAACACTAAGAATTAATCACCCCTGACCTCCCCTATAAGAAATGTTCAAGAGTGCTCTGAAAATCAAGAAAAAAAATAAGATAACACCAACCAGTATAAAAGATTCAAAAATAAACATAGCTCTTTAACACAAGAGTGCATACAAAACAACTAGGTGATAATCAACATGAAAACTGGAGCAGTATCTTACTTATCAACGCTTGTATTAAAAATGAAAGTAAATGGTCTAAATTCTCCCACTTAAAAGTTGTAGCTTGGCTGAATAGATAAAAAACACAACTTGACATTTGCTCTCTCCAAGAAACTCATTTAACTTGTAAAGGGGCAGGGAAAAATTCCATGTAAGTAGTAACTAAAAATAAGGAGTAGCTATTTTCAAATCAACAACAGTGAAAAAAAAAAAAGACAAAGACAGACATTATATCATAAAAAATGGATCAATCAAACAGGAAAATACAACAATCCTAAGTGTATATGGACTTAACACTAGAGTTCCCAGATTCATTAAACAAATAGTACTAGACCTAGGAAAAGAAATAACATAATAATAAGGGACATCAACACTCTACTGACAGAATAAAGCTGATCACATTGGAACAAATGAACTATCAGCACATTTTACTCCAAAATTGCAGAATATACATTCTTATCAGCACATGAAACATTCATCAGTGAGGCAGATCATGAATTAGGTCACAAAACAAATTTCAGCAAATTTTTAAAAATTGAAGTTATACTAGGCTTCAAGAGGAACTCTTGATTTCAAGAGGAACTCTCAACACTACACAGGGAAATTACACAACTTGTTACTGAATGATCATTTGGTCAATGACAAAAAATAAAAAAAAATTATATGACAATGGCGACAATTGCTTCCAAAATCTCTGAGATACAGCAAAGGCAGTGCTAAGAGGGAAATTCATACCACCCAAAGCCTGCAACCAAAAGACAAAGATTTTTAAAAAGCAACCTAATGTCATACTTCAGAGAACAGAACTATTCAACTCTTCAGAGAACCCTAACATACTAAAAGACGAGAAATAACAAAGATCACAGCCAGAAGCAAATGAAATTTAACCCAAAAATAAAATAACAAAGATCAATGAAATTAAAAGTTGGTTCTCTAAAGATAAACAAAATTGATAGACCACTAGCTAGGTTAACAGAAGAGAGTGGATTTAAAAGTGCTCAATCAGAAATGAAAAAGGAGATATTACAACTGACACTGCAGAAATACAAAAGATTACCTGGGACTTCTATTACATAAACACCTCCATGCATACAAACTAGAAAATCTAGAGGAAATGGATAAATTTCTGAAAAAACGATCTCCCCGCTTTAATCAGGAAGAAATAGAAATTCTGAACAATAATGAATTTCAAGATTGACTCAATAATAAGAAATGTCTCATTTTTTAAAAAGCCTAGACACAGAGGGATTCACAGCCAAACTCTACCAGATGTACAAAGAACTGGTACCCATCTTGTGAAACTGTTCTATAACGTGTAAATGGAGGGAATCTTCCCTAACTCATTCTATGAAGCCACTATCACTTTGATGCAAAATCCAAGAAAGGACACAACAACAAAATACTGACCTTATCCTTGAGGAAGACACATGAAAAAGTCCTCAACAAAATAACTAGCAAACTGAATCCCAAAACACATCCAAAGGACAATTCAGCACGATCAAGTGGGTTTCATCCAAAGGATACAAGGAACGTTCAAGGATACCTCAGAACCCATAAATTCAATGTAATTAGTGTCACAGTACCAATGTCATTCACTCAATTTGAAAAAAAAAAAAAAAAACCTAAAATTCCTATGGAACCAAAGAAAACCCCATATAGCCAAAGCAATTCTACGTGACATAACCCATCTGGAAGAATTACGTTACCCAACTTTATGTTATACTAGAAGGAAAGGGTAACCAAAAGAGCATGATGTGGATATAAAAGCAGATGAATAGACTAATAGAGCAGAATAGAGCATCCAAAAGTAAAGCCAAATATCTACAATCAATGGGTCTTTGACAAAGCAGGAAAAAGCACACACTAGAAAAGGACAATCCCCTCAATAAATGGTGATGAGAAAATTTGATAGCTTCATGCAAAAGACTGAAATCAGATCCCTATTCCTTAGTCTATACAAAAATTAACTCAATATGGATTAAAGACTTAAAGTAACACCTGACACCATGAAAATTCTTCTGGACATTGGCCTAGACAAAGAATTTAGGACTAACACATCAAAAAGAAATACAATAAAAAACAAAAATAAAGGGACTTAATTAAACTAAAAAGCTTCTGCACAGCAAAAGATATAATCAACAGTTTAAATCAACAACCTATGTAATGGGAGAAAATATTCACAAGGTATATGCATCTCACAAAAGCTAATATTCAGAATCTAGAAGGACTTTAAACAAATCAAAAAGAAAAATGAAATACTCCCAATAAAAACTGGGCAAAAGACATGAACAGACATTATTTTCAAGAGAATAGCAACAAATGACCACAAATACATGAAGAAAATGCTCAACATCACTAATAAAGGAAATGTAAATTAAAACCAGGAGATACCACCTATCCCCATCACAATGACAATTACTAAAAAACTAAAAAAAAAAAAGATGCTTGTGGGAGGTAAACAGGTTGACTTCTCAACGGGGCTCCCACCTCAATGCAGGGACACCCAGGGGAACACTTGCAGAAGGACAATCCCTTGGAGTTCTTCAAATTCATGGAAGATGAAAAGAACTGAGAGGCGCCTGGACAGGCTGGAATAGGCCTATGCATTTGAAAGTCAACAGATGGGAGGATTTAACTCTTTGAATATGTAGTTAAATTAGGAAACCTGGTTTACTTCCCCTGCATGAATAGAACTAGTTTCTCTCTCCCCATTTATTTAAATATACCATCAACTGTTTCCCAACACCCTACCGCTTACCCAGTTTCTCTCTCCAACCAGGCTTCCTGAGAACTTGGGATTCTTTCAACCCCTTTTTGCGTATGCACCTTTGTTGGAAATAAATAAAATCCTTCTCAAGAAGCCAGAGAGGCACTGCATTTTCTCGGTCTTACTACTTGGCCTGAGTTAAACCTTCTCCAGGTATTTCCAGACTTTGTTTTAAGCTTGTGTATTTTCAGCATATTTTCCCAGCTGGCATTCAAACCAGGTGCACAAAACCCTGGACAGATGTTGACATGGATTTGGCAAAAGGGGAATGCCTACACACTGTTGGTGGGAAAGTAAATTAGTACAACCTCTCTGGAAAGCAGTATGGAGATTTATCAAAGAACTAAAAGTAGATCTATCCAGCTTGGTCCAGCAATCCCACTTCTGGGGATCTACTCAGAGGATAAAAAAGTCATTTTATAACCCCATGGCCATTGATTTTGCAAACTCAGTTACTGACTCTGGTAGATCATTAAGAATTGATCATCTTTATTTGTAAACACTGATTGGTTCTTAGTCTTTTTATTTTCTATATCAGCCTTCACTTGTACCAAACATACAAAATTCACATTTTTTCTTAGGACGTGGGAATAATGTTTTTGAAAATGGTATCTTTAAGAATGATGTCCTTTACATTTGGACTACAATTAGCTAAACCAAAGAATGCAGGTAGTTTTATAGGAATGTCTCAGATTTTTGAATATTCAACCAAATTTAAAATTGTGAATTCCTTCAACTACTCAAGGTAATCCTTTTACCATTGTTTTAAACACTATAATTTTGTTCTGAACAAGCCAATCTAATAAAAAAAAAAAGTCATTTTATAGAAAAGACACCTACTCAAGTGTGTTTATTGTAGCATAGAATGTAATTGTGAAGATATGGAACCAAATTAAGAACTCGCCAACAAATGAGTGTATATATATTCCATTTTCTGTTTATAATATTATAAAATATTAATGCATTACATGTGTATAAATATATACTATATTAGCATGTAATGTGATATATTATATTATTATATATGATGGAATACTACTAGGCCATGGAAAAGAATGAACTAATGTCTTTTACAGCAACTTGGATCGAACTAGCTGCCGTTATTCTAAGTGATGTAACCCAGGAACAAGAAGTAAATATCACATGTCCTCATTTATGAAAGGAGCTAAGCAATGAGTATTCATGGTCATCCACAATGACCTCCTGGACACCAATGACTCAGTAGGGGAACAGCCTGCAAGACAAAGAATTATTGGTACACTATACAAGTGAGGGAACTATTACAAGCATAAAGTCTCTACTATGCAATTCATATATTTAACATAAAACTTTTATACCCCTTAAATCTATTTTAATTTTTAAAAAGAAAGAAAAAGAAGCAGAGAGGAAAACAGTGGTTTCCATTGACTAGGAATTGGGAGAAATGGGGAAATGATGGTCAAAGGGTACAAAATTTTGGTTATAAGCAATGGGGATTAAGTGTACAGCATGATGGCTACAGTTAATAATACTACATTGTTTACAGGAAACTTCCTAAGACAGTAGGTCATAGGGTTCTCACCAAACACACAAATACACAGTAATAATCATGTGTAATGATGGTTGTGTTAATTATTTTGATGTGGTAATCATTCCAGAATATATACTTACATACAATTATCACATTGTACACCAGGAATATATGCAACTTTATCTGTCAATTATGCCTTAATAAAATTAGGAGAGAAAAGAAAAGGAAAAAAAGGTATTGAATTATAAGATGTAATCAGAATTCCAATAAGTGACAGGAAATGGGCAATATGTAAAAGGCAGGGCAGCTGTGGGCCCTGATGTATGGATTTGGTGTCCTTACATGAATCAATAATAGTAAAAAGAATGAAGCTAGTGGCTTTTCTTAGTGGTGTTAGCAAGGAATTGAAATCAAATATCTGAGAGAGGCAGTCTTGGAGATTGCCTAATAAGGAAAAGGTGACTTACAATTGGGATCAAAGGTGTGGTATTACCTTTGTTAGAAGGTAATCATAAGATTGCTGACACTAATCTAGTATTGTATCTAATTTGGGGACAGTTGGGAAAGACGGTAACAATGTTGTTGGGGTTCTCTGGGATAGTTGTCCTTTGAAGAAATGGAGGCACTAAGCAGAAGGCCAAATAGAAATTTTATCGGTTCAGTGGACCCAGGTAGGAATACCCAATACTCTGTATATAGTGCTATGTGGGACATCTCCCATATAAGCCCTTAAACAGCTTGGAAGAGCCAGGAACAGATTATAGTGTCCATCTTGGATACTACTCTAAGCCAAGCAGACATTGCACTATACCTGGACGTTCTGAGAAGACTGTGGGGCCACTTGAGGAGGGAGAACACTTAAAATCCCTCTGGATCACTAAAGACAGTTCTGCACAATATTAATCAATGTGGGTGTTTGTATTCCCTCCCCCACTGACACCAGGGACTTCCTGGCAAGGTCTCAGAAAACCCTCCCATGGGGAGAGTAGGGGATATGAGTATATACAGCTTGTGAATGATGGGAAGAATCCAGGGAAAGGCGCATTCAGAATCAAGAAGCACTTGGAGATTTTCTCCAGTGAGATGGCTTTGCATCTGCTATTTCTTGGCACAGATTTGTTTTCCTTTGACCAACCACTTCATGGAGAAGAAATGAGAGGAAAAAACGCATGAGGTAAAATACCAATGTCCTTTAATAAGGTAAAAAATTAACACTGAGAGTATGGGTGAGAAAGTGGAAATATCCAGTCTCTGAGAGAAAACTGAGCTTTGATATCATCACTCAGGGCTAATGAGACCTAACTGACTTTCTTCCTGAATGCAGATTTTCTCTATTCACACTCTAGGGTTGCACCTTCCTTTATGATGAGATGGTCTACTTCTGAGTCACATTCCCCTGACCTTGGTAGGGAAGCTGAGAGAATCTTCTTACACAAGTTCATGCCCTCCTCATACTTGTCCCTCCATCTTTCTTTTTCCAGTAACTGCCTACATTTAATGTGGGTTCTTTTGGTGAATTTCTTGCTCCCATTATAAATGATGTAAAAAGAAACATCTTGACTTCAAAGAAAGGTTGTTCATCAACCGCAAGGTAGATGAACATTATTATCCCATTATTATCTAGATGTGGGCTAGCCACTGAGACTCCTTACTCAGAAGATATCCTGAACCTGGTCATAGTATGACAGCTATGGCTCCTGTGATTACCAGCCACAGAGTACAGAGGAGGAAAATGGTATCAACCTCTCAATCTTATTTCTCTCCTGTTCCCTCCCTCCCTAGTATCAGTATCTGTTCTCTATAGATTTTGCTATGGAGTGAATGTTTGTGCCCTCCTAAATTCATATGCTAAAATCCTAATCCCTGGTGTGATGGTATTTGGAATTGGGAGTTTGGGGAGGTAATTAGGTCATGAGAGTTGGAGCCACCACAGTGCAATGAATGCCCTATAAGAAGGGCTGCTTCCTGTCTACTTTCAGCCATGTGACCATACCATGAGAAGATGTCCTGAAAATCAAGAAACAGAGTCTAACCAGACTCTGGATTTGATGGCACCTTGAGCTTCACCTTTCTGCCTCCCAGACCTGTAAGAAACAAATGTTTCTTCTGTAAGCTATCCAGTCTGTAGTGATTTGCTATGGTAGCCTGAACTGATTGAGATAGATCTATACCTCCAATATTCTTAAAAAGTAAACACATACTTTCAGCTCTGATTTTCCCATATACAGGAAGAAAATTAAACATCTGAGTACATGCTCTATTAATAACTGATGCTCAGTGAAAAAACAAGATGAAAAGAGGCATGTTGTAAATAAACTTAGAACTGTGGATTGACTATATTGTTTGTCTTTAGGTGCATACAAGGCCATGGGAATGTCCAATCTGACAGGACTTTCTGAATTTATCCTCCTGGGACTCTCGTCTCGGCCTGAGGACCAGAAGCCACTCTTTGCCCTCTTTCTTGTCATATACTTGGTCACCTTGGTGGGAAACATGCTCATCATCTCAGCTATCCGCTCTGATCCTCGACTACAAAACCCTATGTACTTCTTCCTAAGCATCTTGTCTTTTGCTGATATGTGCTACACTACAGTCATAGTCCCCAAGATGCTGGTGAACTTCTTATCAGAGACAAAGACCATATCCTATGCTGAATGTCTGGCACAAATGTATTTCTTCCTGGTCTTTGGAAACATAGACAGTTATCTCTTGGCAGCTATGGCCATCGATCGCTATGTAGCTATTTGTAACCCCTTTCATTATGTCACTGTTATGAGCCACAGGTGCTGTGCCTCCCTCCTGGCCTTCTCCATCACTTTGTCCTGTCTCCACTCCCTCCTACACGTCCTCCTGGTGAATCAGCTCACTTTTTGTGCATCAAATGTTATCCATCACTTTTTTTGTGATGTCAACCCTGTTCTGAAACTGTCCTGCTCTTCCACCCTTGTCAATGAAATTGTGGCCATGACAGAAGGGCTGGCCTCTGTGATGGCTCCATTTGTCTGCATCATCATCTCTTACCTGAGAATCCTGATTTCTGTTCTCAAGATTCCTTCCGCAGCTGGAAAACGCAAAGCATTCTCCACCTGCAGCTCCCATCTCACTGTGGTGGCCTTCTTTTATGGAAGTATCACCTATGTATACTTTCAGCCCTTGTCCAATTATACTGTCAAGGACCGAATAGCAACAATCAACTACACTGTGTTGACATCAATGTTCAACCCATTTATCTACAGTTTAAGGAACAAAGACATGAAACAGGGCTTAGAGAAATTGTTAAACAAGATTAAGTTTCAAATGACCATATGTTCTTCTGCAAAGGCCAATAAAACCTGTGGACCCTGATTTGCAAGGTGTGTATACACACCCCCGTGTGTGTTACAGCACCTGATGCGACTCCTTTCAGAGAATGCCCTTTCATCAATTGTAGCTGCACCTTGTAATTTTGCACCATGTGATTTCTGTCATTCTATGACTGGATGGTTTACGTATCTTGATACTGATGCTCCAAGCATAGACTCATTCCATAATCTCTCCATTCTGGAAAATCACATTTCTTTTTTTCTTTCTGTATTTATTTCAATCCTCCTATATTTCTTTCTGTATATAAATGCAGCCCCACTTGGTCATTTGAACCAACAGAGAATTTTTGTACATATGTATACACAAATGTACACCTGCAAAGATATTTATGCATACATAATCTCTCTATTCTGTTTGAAGGTGTCCGAACTTTTTTGCAAATGTGTATGGGAGGGTTAATGGGTGTGTCTCAACCCTGCATTGGACAAGTGGTCCCTAACTCTGTTCCCTGATAATGCCATGATACAACTACAGTCCCTTTTCTTAATTATCACAAGACCTGGATGTCCTGAGCTCTAGAGTCTTATTTTCTCAGTAACTGACACCAATCACCCAACTGACTGTAAGACAACCCTATGCCTCTGCATGGGTTTGGTCTCTACTCTTCCTTCCCTCCATATTCACCTTGATGAATACTCAAGGTGCATTCATCCCCTGGCTCTACCTGTGGCTTCCCTTGTGTGCTTTTCTTTCTAGAGATGGCTGTATTTCTACAGTCTCTTCTGTCAATGTTTTCAGAAGTCCATGTAACTAAAAATGTTTCCTATGGACACTGGAGGCAGAGTCAAACATCAATGGATGTAAACTACCTTTTGGTTTGGAGTGCCTAATATAAAAGAGACCCTAAACTTATGTGAGGAACAAATTATATGACTTAGGAAAGCAATCAGATGAATTACTTTATACAATGGTTTTTTTTAAAAAAGCAATGTAGTGAGTCCCTTTCCTCCTTGACATTTTAATAGAAGGAAATGTCTAGGTCAAACAAATTAAACTCTCATGGTATTTCAGACAAGGAGAAGATGAGTGACCCTAAAGTGTTAAATGATAGAATAAGGTGTTGGTGATCTATCACACATGGTGAGTATATTTAATAATTTGTCGCACATTTCTAAGTAGGTAGAAGAATGGATTTTAAATGTTCTCACTACAAAGAAACAATAAGCATTTGAAGTAATGTATATGTTAATTATCCTGATTTGATCATTCCACAATGTATACATGTATCAAAACCTAACATTGTATCCCATGAATATATATAATTGTTAATTTAAAATAAAAATAAAACTTTTTAAAAAGACTCTTTAAACCCATTTCATTTTTGTCACATTAATCTCTATACTAGGGCAAAGCAGAATCAGTGTGAGGATATGTTGTTCAATTTCATTTCATGATTTTCTGTATGGCATGTTAATTTTAATTTCCCTGCCAACTCTGATTAACTGATAAAGCCTCCTTCATTGCTATAGAGAGACAATTCATGTGCCTACCACTGAACTAAACGAACAAGGATGTATGAAGCTTGATTATGTTTGTTATGGGTGTGGCAGGAACGAGAAGACTAATATGTGTAACAAGCTAATTTTCAGTCACCACAAAAATGAAACTATTTCTATAGTTTAATGTTATGTTTAGTTTTGAAACCTCAGACTACCTAATTGCAATCCAATTCTTAATTTTTCTCAACCCAATCCAATAATTTCTCAGTTAATTCCCTTGTAATGCAGCCCAATTCATTCATTTCCCACCTCTTGCGCTGCTGTCCGCCGATATCCCTAATATAAAGTTTTTTTTTAAGTTCACTCTCTTTTGGTCCTATGTTAGGATATGTTGTTAACATCTGCCCTTGTTATGTTCATTTTTCACTATGGGATGGTTAAATGAAACACTTTCCCATTAAATTAAAAAACATCCAGTATTGTATAGAAAATTCCTATATATATACCTAAATCTATTTTCTAACATTTTATTTTGTTCCATTAATTTTATCATCTCTAATTGCATCAAGCTATAATGTTTGATAGTGAATATTACAAATCTTAATCCCAGAAGAATGAAATACTAAAGATAATATTTATTTAAATATGCTATTTAACAATTGTATGGAATAATTTTGAACTCTTAAGCTAATGTGAAATGTAAGTAGGATAAAAATTTTTAAATGGTAGTTAATGCAACTATGATATAACTATGCCAAAATTCTTCTCAGATATATAAGTAAGCAGTTCATGTCCTTTCTGGCATATGAACCAGACTTTCTAGTAGCTGGAGTTAAAAAGCAACTCTTAACTGGCAATTTAACATATTCTGTGCCTTTGCCTTTAAAATTTAGTAGGTAGCATTTATTGAGTGCCTGTCATATGTCAGGCAGGCAGGCATTATACTAAGCGTTTGCAACAATGAGCCTTTTACAAATTGGAAAACAGGATCAGCAGGGTCAAATGTCTTACAAGGAGTAGCACTACTAATAACAGGGTTCATATTTGTCATTGTCCTCCTTATACAATACTGCCTGTCAACAGTAATCTGCTAAGGATCAATCTCTGCTATCAGGCATTTTCTATCGGAAGTCTGACTGAGAAATACTAAGATGATCTAAGTCTGGTCTCAAAACTGTGATGTGAACCATTTTCATTGTAATTACCTGAGGTAAACAGCTATTCTAGGTATTCAAAGGCCAATGAGAAAAAGTCACAAGCATGGGCCTTCTGTCACCTTAGTTTTTCAAAGTCTGTTCCCTTGTAATACAGCCCAATTCCTTCATTTCTTTTGAATGAAGGGAAATGGTTCATTTCTTGATTCGTTTCTCATATTTCTATAAGAAAATTGAGTATATTTAATATAAATTTTTAAGAATTCAGATTATGTGAAAGTTATGTATAAGTTTATACTATTTTAACAAATATGCAATAAAAGCAAATTTGTTTTATGGAAGAAAAGAAATGAAAACAACGTAACCTGAACATTTGTACTCTAATATCAAACTGAAATAAAAAATAAGCAATTTAAGGAAATTTTTTAAAATAAAATAAAATACATACTAAGGTAATTCTTCCTACTTTTCAAATAGTGTTGCTGGTCTCACATATTTATTTATTCATGTAAAATATTTTTTAATTGATAATTGTTTTCCTTTCATACCTATTTTCACGTGTTGTGTCAAACAGGAATTGAAGTTGGTCCTGTCCTTAGATGTGGGGTGAGACAGTTTAGATCGATCGATTAATCAATAGACTATGTCAATTACTCTCATGCTATATATGCTAGATGACCATCTATAGACACACATATGTGTATATATACAAATATATAATGTACATGTTGATTTGCATAAAGCTGACTTTTTTTGATATTAGATCTTCCCATCTATACTTTGATCTTCCCATCCCTACTCTTCCCTATGTTAATACTTTGATCCTTCCAATAAACTGAACACACTGTGTTAACCTAGCATTTGTTTGACTGACTCAAATGACAGGGAACTCACAACACTATGCAATAACCTATCAGGAAAATGCAGGTTAAAACCACAATGAGATACCACCTCACCCCCAGTAGAATGACCATTACTAAGAAGTCAAGAAAATAGATGTTGGCATGGATGTGGTAAAAAAGGGATACACATACTGGTGGGAAAGTAAATTAGTACTAGTCTATAGAGAACTAAAAGTAGACCTACCATTTGATCCAGCATTTCCACTAGTGGATATCTACCCAAAGGAAAAGTCGTCAGACCAAAAAGACACCTTCACTTGAATGTTTATCACAACACAATTCACAATTGCAACGATATGGAATCTACCTAAGTGCCCATCAACTGATGCATGGATAAAGAAAATGTAATATAGATATGCCATGGAGTCCTACTCAGCCATAGAAAGGAATGAAATAATGTCTTTTGCAGCAACGTGGATGGTGGAAGATATAACCCTAAATGAAATTTCTCAGGAATAGAAAAACAATTGCCACATGTTCTCACTTTTAAGTGGTAGTTTAATAATGGGTCATTTACATTGGAAACTAAGAGAATAGGAAGAGGGTAAGCAGAGAAAATAAAAACTACCTATCAAGTATGTTGTACACTACTCTGGTGACAGGTACACTAAAAGCCTTGACTTTAGCATTATGTAATTCATGCATATAACAAAAAAAACTTGTACCCCCTAAAAATATATTGAAATATATTGAAATAAAATTCTTTTCCTGATAATTCCTAAACAATGTATTTTCAAGAAAAATTTTAATCTCAGTTAATCAATTCCACAAAAATCTTTATGTTTGTATTGTATATTAAAGATGTACATGATATTTTGATATACATCTACATAGCAAAATGATTACTCAAGCAAATTGACATATATTTCATCTTACATGGTTAGCTTTAGTTTTTTTAATGTGCTAAAAGTATCTAAAATCTACTCTGTTAGCAAATTTCCAATAAACAATACAATATGATTTAACTGAATTTATAGATACATTTGAGGCTGTTTCTCCCCACTGAATTTTCCCATACAGGAACACAAAATATTCTCCTAAATATTTAGGTCTTTTTTTGGACTCCACTCAGAACTTTTACTTTATTCCTATATGTCTTCTACAATATTTTACTCTTCAATATGTAGACATTCCTATATGTCTTCTACAATATATTTACTTATACTGCACAAAAGTGCCTCTTGCCAAACAGTCCCTCGTGGAACAAATTTTGGTCTCCCTACCATTCTAGTCGTCTTCCTCTGGACAAGCTTCAATTGTCCCTAGCACGTGACTCTGAATATGAATCTCCAGTTGGGGTCTGGCCAGCACAAAGTGAGATCATCACTCCCCTCACGAACTTAGATTGTTGACATTCCCCTTGCACTGCTGATTCATATGGTAACTAAGCACCTTGAGGCTCACTGCCAAACAAATTTGACTTAAGCTAAAACTTAAACAGAGTTCTTCAAGATGTTGCCTCAAAGGACTGAATTTAAAGCCCCCTCTCTGATCTCCTCCCCCTCCCTACTTGCTTCCCATCTCCTACTCGCTAGGGAAAGGTTAGGATTTGCTACCAATAGACAGATTGCAGAATATTAATGGTCTACAATTTCTGCTGGTCTACAATTTTTTTTTGATGGTCTACAATTTCTGCTGGTCTACAATTTTTTTTTGATGGTCTACAATTTCTGCTGGTCTACAATTTTTTTTTATAAAAAGTCATTTCTTATATGTGAAAGAAAATAAACAAAGCATTCCCACTGGAGGAATCCAGCCATTGGGCAGTGACTAAGGCTGTGAGGTCCAAGTCCCTATACTTGCATCCTGGTTTCAGCAATGACTTGTTGTGTAATCTTGGGCAAGTTTCCATACTTAATCCTTCAGTGCCCTGAGTTTCTTATCCATAAATGATCTCAATATGTGTATACAAGAACTATTGTGAAGTAAAATGGATTATGTGTATGAAGTGCTTAGACCAGTGCCTGGCTCACAGTAAGCATTTAGTTGATGCTGTTGATGCCCTTGTCACTGCTACTTACCCCTCCTTTCATAATGCCTCATTATGAGCTAATGAGATCAGATGGTACACTTGCATTTGAACATCAGAAGAGAAAAATTGAAGTTGTTTCATCCAGAGCATGAGTTGATGTTAACGTTACTTAAACATAACAAGTTTAGAAACATAGTAGGTCTTTATCATTTTGCTGAGTTCTCTGCATTGGGATGCAGAGCCCCAAACCAAGATAAAAATAAAAGATTACCTTACTTCGAGTTTGCTATTGTTCCTTGAGCAACATTCCCCTTAGCAACCTCATGGAAACAGGTACCTGGATCTTAGAGTGAGATCCAAATTTTCTTGAGTTCCTTGGCCACAATGCCTTCTAATAATTTCCAACACTTAGGAATGGAAAAACAGTTTTTATCATGTAATTTTAGTAAATTTAAAGATGTCAACTGATGTACATTATGTCATCATGGTAAAGTAGCTACCATGACTAATTCTAAATCCTAAGTGCCTACCTAAACACCATGAGAAAATGGAGACGTCTGAGGCCATACCTGTGTGGCTAATGTCACTGAGGACAGCCCTGACCTCCCCCAGGGTCCCTTTTGGCTCCTATTTCAGTAGATTTCTGAACCAGATGAGCTAATGTTCTATCAAGAAATCAACACTTTTGCTTTCAAGAGAAAACATGTTTCTCTGACTAGAGGGCAGAGTAGACGTGCCTGGTTGGTCTTAGTTTCTCTGCACCAAGAACTGTGTTGGGATCAGCTATGGCCCTGGTTACATTGAGAATGACCTGATGGGCTAAAAGGCAACCAGGCTGAATTCCCAATCACCCATCCATCACCAAGAAGCCAAACTTGCACCTCTGGATTCCATTTAATTAGGCTATCAGTACCAAATCTGAATGGTTAATTAGCATTAAAGAAAAAGAGCCTAGAGGTTCAGCAGCAAGTCCTCCCCAGAGCCTTGTTAAAAAAGCTGAGATTGAACCTGTCCCTCAGAGTCTTCTGCAATGATGATAGCTGGAAACTTTTCCAACAACATTGTCAGAGGGAGGCTTCCTGGATTCCCCCCAGGAGTTGCGCTCAACGGACCACATTCTACTTTAACTTTAGAACAGGTAAACCAGATGCCATAACTCAGACCCACCCATTTGAGGGCAATTCTCCAGGGCTGCATTAGAGGAAGCTACTGAGCAATTTTTAGAGAGTTTTTTTAAACCAGTTTTGGTCAGGAACCTTTTTTCCCTTGTGTTTTTTTGAATAACATTGTTCTTGGGGAATACAAATCAATTCCCCTATTCTTTCTGATCTCCTAATTAAAAAACCTATTTAATAGTGTTTACTTTGTCTAAAGTGTGGTTTTCAGCCTCCTCTGCACATTTAGAATCACCTAGAGAGCTTGTAAAAAAGATCCTGATGCCAAGGCCACAGCCCAGACCAATTAAATGAGTCTCTGAGGACGTCAGCCAGGAATCAGTATTTCTAAAGCTCACAGGTGATTCCAATAAGCAGCCAACACTGAGAATCACTGGTTTCTTTAGAGGACCCCCATTGCCTGATGGAATTAGTTAGACCCAATATGATTTTAAGGTCAACAAATTAATGAACATATTTCCCTGTCTCCTAGGTATTTTCCTATCTATCATAAGTTTTGAGGTTTTGTGCCTCTTTTTAAGTTTTTTTTTGTGTGTGTGTGTTTGTGTATCAATATTTGATACTGAGAGAAGACACAAAGAAAACACTATTAAAATACTTTAATTCTATTTTTCTGCTCTCCAGTAATCTTTTCACATTTATTAATCTATGTGGCATTAGAATTATCAATTTCTTCATGTTTGCTGGAATTCATGGGTAAAACATTTAAGTATGGTATCTTTATAAGTCCTGTTTATTGAGGTTAAATTTACAAAATATAAAATTGAGCAAGGCTAGGTGAGGCAGTTCACACCTATAATCACTTCAGGAAGCTGAGGTAGAGAATTGCTTGAGGCCAGGAGTTCAAGACCAACCTGGGCAGCATAGTGAGACCCCTCCTTACAAAATTTTTTTTTAAATTAGCCAAACATAATGGTGCATACATATCCCTAGCTACACAGGACACTGAGTCAGGAGTTAGAGGTTACAGTAAACTCACTTGAGCCCAGGAGTTAGAGGTTACAGTAAACTTAATGCAGTGATCATGGTAACAAAGTAAGATCCTATCTCTTTAAAAAAAAAAATAAGTTAAAAAAACCCATATTAAAGTGTATAATTCAGCTCGACACCTGTAGCACAGTATGTAGTGCCAGCCACATACACCAAGGGAGGCAGGTTCAAACCCAGCCCAGGCCAACTAAACAACTGCAACAAAAAATTAGCTGGGCATTGTGACAGGCACCTGTAGTCCCAGCTACTTGGGAGGCTGAGGCAAGAGAATCACTTAAGCCCAAGGGTTTGAGGTTGCTCTACCACAGTACTCTACGAAGGGTGACATAGACTCAGTCTCAAAAAATAAATAAAGTGTATAATTCAGTGATATTCAGCGTCTCCACCTAGTTCCAAACATTTTCATCATCCCAAAGGAAAACCCCATTCCCACTTAACAATCACTCCCCATTTCTCTATCCCCTTTCCCCTAAAAAACGTTGGTCTACTTTCTATCTCTATAGATGTATGTATTCTGGATGTTTCATATAAACAGAATTCTATAATACATGACCTTTTCTGACTGTCTTTTTTGAATTAGAATAATATTTTTAAGGTTAATTCATGTTGTATCATGTATTATTTCTTTTCATAGGAAGTAATATTTCATTGAATGGATATACCACATTTCATTTATCCAACCATCAGTTGGACTTTGGGGTTGATTCCACCTTCTGACTTCTGTGAATGCAGCTGCTATAATCATTTGTCTTCAAGTATTTGTATAACTATCTGTGTTCAGTTCTTTTTGGTGTATACTTAGGGATGAAATTGTTGATTCACATGATAATTCTACATTTAATTTTTTGAGGAAACACCAATCAGCTACAATTTTATGTTCTTACCAGCATTGTGTAAGGATTCCATATTCTCACCATCCTCAACAACACTTGTTATTTCTAATTTAAAAAAAAATTTATAGCCTGGTAGGTGTGAAATGGTTGTGATTTGCACTTTCCTAATGATATTAGTTATCTTTTCAAGTGTATTTGCAAGTAATTTGTGGTTACCATTTCAATATTTAATTAATATTAAATAGTTAAATTTTAAGACTATACAATTAAGACCCAGATAGTTAATTGGGCTATTGAAATTTTCCATTTGCCAGAGGTGGCGGGTTCAAATCCAGCCCCAGCCAAAAACTGCAAAAATAAAAATAAAATTTTCATTTCTTCTAATTTTGATAATTTACATTTTACTAAAACTTCATCAAAGAAGTTGTAGTTTTTACTCTAAATTGCTAAATCTTCTTTGTATCTGTAATTTTATACCCTCCTTTTTTAAAATTTATTTATTTTTATTGTTAAATCATAGCTGTGTACATTAGTGCAATCAAGGGGTACAATGTGCGGGTTTCATATACAATCTGAAATATTCTCATCAAACTGTTCAATGTAGCCTTCACGGCATTTTCTTAGTTACTGTATGCAGGCCTTTGTATTCTGCATTTAGTAGTTTTGCCTATACCCATTCTAAGATGCACCACAGGTGTGGCCCCAGCAATTACCCTCCCTCCACCAAAACCTCCCCCCTCCCTACCCCTTCCTCGGCCCTTTCACCATAGCCTTGTGCTACAGTTGGGTTATAGCCTTCATGTGAAAGCTATAATTTAGCTTCATAGTAGAGCTGAGTACATTGGATACTTTTTCTTCCATTCCTGAGATACTTTGCTAAGAAGAATATGTTCCAGCTCTATCCATGTAAGCATGAAAGAGGTAAAGTCTCCATCTTTCTTTAAGGCTGCATAATATTCTATGGAATACATGTACCACAATTTGCTAGTCCATTCGTGGGTCGATGGACACTTGGGCTTCTTCCATGACTTAGCAACTATGAACTGGGCTGCAATAAACATTCTAGTACAGATGTCTTTGTTATATTGTGACTTTTGGTCTTCTGGGTATAAACCTAGTAAAGGAATTACAGGATCGAATGGCAGGTCTGTCTATCTTTAGGTCTCTAAGTATTCTCCAAACATCCTTCCAGAAGGAACGTATTAGTGTGCATTTCCACCAGCAGTGTAGAAGTGTGCCCTTTTCTCCACATCCACGCCAACATCTCTGGTATACCCTCTTTCTTATCCTCAATAATGTTCATTTCAATCTTCTCTACTTTTTTTACTTCACACTTACTAAGGATTTTACCACTCTACTGATCTTTTCAAAAAACAGCTTGGTTTTATTCATTGGATCTCAGTTTTTGGTTTTCTATTTCATTGACTTGGCATTTAAACATTAATTGCTTCTTTCAACTTATTGGGGTTTATCTCATTGTTCATTCCTTGCTTCTTTAGTTAAATATGTATTTTTATGGTTTTTCTTTCCTAGTAACTATATGTCTTCTAGATTCTACTTTCTTCTTTTGTTGCAGATTAATATGAGGGTACAAATGTTTATGTTACGTTGTTTTCATTTCTAAGGTAAAGTCAAGTTGTAGTTAAGTCCCTTACCCAGGGGGTGTGCTGAACACCCTCACATTGTGCACATTAGGTAAGAACTCACCAATAACCCTCTCTCTTACCCTCTTCCCACCCCCCACCTCTCCCTTGTCCCTCACTAGAATATATTTGTGTTTTTCTTTCTATGTACATGTAGTTGTTTATATATGGGTTTCATATTAGTACTGAGTACATTGGATACTTATTTTTACATTCTTGTGATATTTTATTAAGAAAAATGTGTTTCAACTCCATCCAGAAAAAACAAAACAAAACATGGAAGCAACCCAGGTGCCCATCAACCCATGAATGGATTAACAAACTGTGGTATATGTATACTATGGAGTACTATTCAGTCATAGGAAAAGATGGAGACTTTACATCTTTTGTTTTTACCTGGATGGTATTGAAACAAATTCTACTTTATTCTTAATTACACAAAAATGAGAATCAGCTGAATTTCAGAAGCCATGTCAGCAACATTGAATGCTGCAAGTAATAGCTTCAAAGTCCTCCAGAAAATTATTTTGAAACTAGAATATACAGAACAAAAATAAGTAGAAAGAGGAAGAAATAATGAAAATTCCCCCTGTGATTGTGGAAGACATTTCCTTTCTTCAGAAATCATTAAAGAAATAATACAAAATTAAGTAACTATATAAAATTTTAAAATATAATTAATGTTTGATTAAATAAAAATAAACAGGTTTGTATTCAATGGGAAACATTTATTCTTTTCAAATACATGAGAAATATTTACAAAGTTACCATGTAATGATGAAAATCTAAACAAATTTCAAACATCAGAAATCATACAAGCCACATTCTCTATCTACATCATAACTACTTTAGAAATTATAACAAGAATTGCACAGAAGTAATTCAAGACAAATACCATATTATTCCAGTCATGAGGTGTGTAGTAAAGTGTGTAGAAAAATTCAGAGGAAAATAAAACAGAAGGGCAGTTACCAAATAAAGAGGAATTGGCTCTTTTCACTTAGCATGATTCTCTGGAGATTTGTCCAAGTTGTTGTGTGTATCAATAATTTGTTCCTTTTTATTATCAAGTAGTATTACACAGTATGCATGAACCATAGTTTTGTTAACAACTTTACCCAGTGGTTAATCTGAGCTATGTCCAGTTTGGGGCCATAATGAATAAGCAGCTATAAGCATTTGTGCACAGATTTTTATAAGTCTTTTTTGGGGGGGTGGGGATAAATGCTCATAAGTGTAATTACTGGGTTGTACGGTATTTGTATGTTTCTTTTATGTTTCATAATATTAAGAAGGTACAAATATTTGTGATACATGGCTTGAGTTAGGGCTATAAATGTGGCCATCACCCAAATAACATTCATTGTACCAATTAGGTAGGACTTTGCCTTCCTCACCTCCCCCCATGCCTCTGCTTGATTTCCAATGACTTTTACTTCCCTCTGTGCACTAGTGTGCCCATCAGTTAGCTCCAGTTTATTAGAGTGTACATGTGGTGTTTGGTTTTCCATTTTTGAAATAGTTCACTTATGATAATGGGCTCAGTTCCTTCCAAATTGCTGCAAAAGGCATTAATTCATCCTTTATATGGCTGAGTAGTATTTCATGGTACATAATACCAAATTTTGTTAATCCACTCATGAACTGATGGGACTTGGGTTCATTCACATCTTTGCAATTGTAAATTGTGCTACAACAAACATTCGAGTGCAGGTGTCCTTTTGATAAAATGACTTATTTTTCTTTGGGTATATATCCAGTACTGGGATTGCTGGATTAAAAGGTAGGTCTCCTTTGAGTTCTTTGAAGAATCTCCATACTGTTTTCCATAGAGTTTGTACTAATTTTCAGTCCCACCAATAGTGTTTAAGTTTTTCTTTCCCTCTGTATTTGCATCAGCATCTATTATTTTCAGTCTTCTTAATAAAACCTATTCTAACAGTGGTAAAGGGATAGCTCACTGTGGTTATAATTTCCATTTCCATCATGATTAGTGATGTTGAGCACTTTATCATGTTTCTTGGCTATTTGTCTATGTTCTTTTGAAAAACTATTGATGATGTTTGCCCGTTTTACAATGTGGTTGATTTGGGGGTTTTCCTTGCTGATTTGTTTGAGTTATTTGGATCATGGGGGTGGACCCCTCATGAATAGATTAATTCCCTCCATCAGGGGTGAGTTTTCACACTACTATTTCCCAGGAGAACTGGTTGTTAAAAGGAGCCTGACTCCCCTATCCCTGCTTCCTCTCTTATCATGGGAACCCAGCACCTTCCAGTCCCCCTTTCCTTCTGCCATGAGTAGAAGCAGCCTGAAACCTTTCCTCAAAGCAGATGGCCAATCTTGAACATTTCGTATCAGAATCATGAGCCAAATAAACCTTTTTCTTTTAAAATACTCAGCCTCAGGTATTCTATAGCAACACATGATAGATTAAGACAGGTACCCAAAAGTGCCTGTTATCATAGGGACACACCCTGTTCTCAAGATGCATCAGAGTTCTATCAGCTAACACTATGGAACTCAAAAGGGTGAAGTAAGGAATAAGAACAAGCAGAAAGGTGGATAGTGGATGGTAGGGGGACATTCAGATCATCATCATCATTAACTTTAATATTTATTGTATAAGGCAGGATTAGATTCATGATTTTTAGGGTCCAATGCAAAGTGAAAATGTGAGTTCCTTTTCTCTAAAAATACGAAAAATCTAAAGACAGAAACACCATACCATTAAACTAATCCCCAGGTGCTTCTAAACACAGGCAGCACACCTATGAGGCTCCTCCTGGTGCCAGAAAGTCTAACCATTGAAAACTGAAACCTTATTTAATAAGATGATAAAGTCAAAATTTCTTTTATCCCCGCTTTATAAATAAGAAAACCGAGGCACAGGACTGTCTAGTGAATTGCCTAATGTCATTTAACTAGTAAGGTGGGGCAGTGAATTGACCTCAGGCATTAATTCCAAAGCCCATTCTCTTATCTAACATTGACTGACTTTCAAAACTGTGCCACAGTTCTCTGTCCCTCTTAAGTATCCCAATATTCCATGCTTTCCACACCTTCACATCATCATGCGAACCTCAGGATCATTCCTACCTTCCCAGAGGTTAAGAAACTTGCCCAACATCACATGGCTAGTGAGTGCAGAGCTGGGATGTAAAGTGAGATAACATTTCCAAAGCTTACCTCTTACCTCTCTTACCCTCTACACCAGAATCAGATCCAACATAAACTCTTATTTTTATACCATTTTTTAAAAGTAAAAATTGTGGGTCTCCCAGAAATAGACTCACATAAATATAATTAGCTGATCTTTGACAAAAGAGAGAAAGCTTTTGATAATAAATAAAAGATAGGCTTTTCAACAAATGGAACAGAAATAACTAGATATCCACATGCAAAAATAAATGAATCTAGAAACAGACTTTACATCCTTCACAAATATTAAGTCAAAATAGATCACAGACCAAAATGTAAGATGTAAAATAATAAAAGTCCTAGGATAAAACACAAAGGAAACCTAGATGAATTTGGCCTGGTGATAATTTTTTAGATACAACACCAAACACGATATCCATGAAAGAAATTATTAATAAGCTGGAATTAATAAAAATTTTAAACTTCTGCTCTAATAAAGATACTTTCAAGGGAATAAGACTGGCTGAAAATATTTGCAAAACACAGATAAAGGACTCCTGTCCAAAATATACAAAGATTTCTTAAAACTCAACATATGAAACCAACAGATAAACAACTACATGCCCATATGAGAAAAAAACACAATTATATTCATTTTTATTTTTTTATTAAGTCTTTTGTACATAGATCATAAATACATTTATGCCATTTTAAATGTGTTGATTATTTGTACAAATTGGAGTGCTTACATCATACTAATCAACATAGCTTTCACCTTGTTTACCCAATTATAGCATTAGGACATTAGTGTTCTACACATGATAGATCCAACTTGTACTTGCAATGTGTGTGCTCCATAGGTGTAGTCCCCCTACTATTCCTCCTACCCCCTTCCCTCCCCTCTCCCTCACTTTCCCTCCTTCATCCTAGGCTAAAGTTGTGTTTCATTTTTCATATGCAAGTCTGAGTGATTATAAATTGGTTTCAGTAGTACTGAGTACATTGGATACCTTTTTTCCATTCCTGAGATACTTTACTAAGAAGAATATTTTCCAGCTCCATCCATGTAAACATAAGAGAGGTAAAGTCTCCATTTTTTTTAACTGCTGCGTAGTATTCCATGCTATACATATACCACAATTTATTAATCCATTCATGGGTCGATGGGCACTTGGGCTTCTTCCATGACTTGGCAATTATGAATTGAGCTGCAATGAACAATCTGGTGCAAATACCTTTATTGCCAAATGATTTTTGGTCCTTTGGATATACACCTAGAAGAGGAATTGCAGGATCAAACGGTAGGTCTACATTTAAATCCCTGAGTGTTCTCCAAACTTCCTTCCAAAAGGAATGTACTAACTTGCATTTCCACCAGCAGTACAGAAGTGTTCCCTTTTCTCCACATCCATGCCAACATCTGTTGTTTTGGGATTTTGTGATGTGGGCTACTCTTACTGAAGTTAGATGGTATCTCAGAGTAGTTTGGGTTTGCATTGCTCTGATGATTAATGATGATGAGCATTTTTTCATGTGTCTGTAGGCCATGCACCTGTCTTCGTCAGAGAAGCTTCTGTCCATGTCTCTTGCCCACACTGAAATGGGATCACTTGTTTTTTGCTTAGTAATAAGTTTGAATTCTCTGTGGATTCTGGGTATTAGACCTTTGTCAGAAGTATAACTTGCAAAAGTCCTAGCAAACAGAATCCAACAACACATCAAACAAATTACACACCACCACCAGGTGAGTTTCATCCCAGGGTCCCAAGGATGGTTCAATATACATAAATCCATAAATATAATACATCACATAAACAAATTTAAAAACAAAGACCTTATGATTCTCTCATTTGAGGCAGAAAAAGCTTTTGACAATATCCAGTATCTTTTCTTGATCAGAACGCTTAAGAAAATAGGTATAGAAGGAACATTTCTTAAACTGATAGAGGCCATCTACAGCAAACCCACAGCCAATATGATAGTGAATGGAATAAAATTGAAATCATTTCCACTCAGATCAGGAACCAGGCAAGGATGCCCACTGTATCCACTACTTTTTAACATTGTAATGGAAGTCTTAGCCAACACAATCAGGCAAGAGAAGGCAATCAAGGGGATCCAAATAGGGCCAGAGGAGATCAAACTGTCACTCTTTGCAAATGATATGATTATATATCTGGAAAATCCCAGGGAATCAACTACAAAATTCCTAGAAGTGATCAAGGAATATAGTAACATCTCAGGATACAAAATGAACGCTCATAAATCTGTAGCCTTTATATACACCAACAACAGTCAAGGGGAAAAAACAATCAAGGACTCTATTCCCTTTACAGTCATCCCAAAGAAGATGAAATATCTGGGAGTATATCTCACTAAGGACATGAAAGAGCTCTATAAAGAGAACTGTGAAACTCTGAGAAAAGAAATAGCTGAGGATGTTAACAAATGGAAAAATATACCATGCTCATGGCTGGGAAGAATCAACAGTGTTAAAATGTCTATACTACCTAAAGCAATCTACAGATTTAACGTGATCCCTATTAAAGCACCTCTGTCATATTTTAAAGACCTGGAAAAATTAGTCCTTCGTTTTATATGGAAACAGGAAAAAGCCTCGAGTAGCCAAGACATTACTCAGAAAGAAAAACACAATTATATTCAAATGCGGGGAGGGAGAAGAAGAAAGGGAAACAGGAGGAGGGAGGGGCATTGGTAAGCTCTCACCTAATGTGCATTGACAATGTAAGGGTATGCAGCACACCCCATGGGTGAAAGGGCTCAACTGCAACTTGAACTTGACCTTAGAAATGTAAGTAATGTAACCTAATCATGTGTACCTTCATATTAATCTGAAATAAAATAAAATATAAAAAATAATTAATATAGATGCAAAAAAATGAAAAACTGGCAAAAGACCTGAACAGATGCCACATCAAAGAAAATGTATGGTTAGCAAAAAACATATGAATAATGCTCCACAACATATGTCATTAGGGAAGAGCAAACTAAAACAAAAATAAGATATCACTACCTAGATAATAAAAGTGCCAAAATTAAATGCATTGGTGATACCAAATGCTGGCTAGGAGCAACAACGGTTCTCATTCATTGCTAGTGGTAATGCAAAATGAGATAGTCACCTTGGATGGCAGTTGACAATTTCTTACAAAACTAGACATACTTTTACCACATGATCCAGTAATCCCGCTCTTTGGTATTTATGCAAATAAACTTAAAACTTGCATCCACACAACTCCACAGACATTTACAGTAGCTTTATTCCAAATTGCCATAAACCTGGGAGCAACCAAGTTTTCCTTCAGGAAATAAGTAAATAAATGAACTGTGTTCCATCCAGCTAATAGAATATTATTCAATGATAAAAAGAAGTGAGCTATCAAGCAATTAAAAGACATAGAAGGACACTTAACTGCATATTACTAAGTGAAATAAGTCAGTCTGAAAAACTAGCTGTACTCTATGATATGACATTCTGGAAAACGCAAAACTGCAAGTCAAAGGGGTGACCAGGTAAAGCAGGGAGATTTTTTATGAGAGTGAAACTATATCATACAGTACTTGTGGACACATGACATTAGACATTTGTCAAAACTCATTAGAACATACAACACCAAGAATGAAGTCTATGTAATCTATAAGCCTGGATGATAACGAGGTGTTGAAATAAGTTTACCAATTGCAGCAAATGTGCACCTCTGGGGCAGCACCCGTGGCTCAAAGGATTAGGGCGCCAGCCCCTTATGCTGGAGATGGTGGGTTCAAACCCAGCCCCAGCCAAAAACTGCAAAAAAAAAAAAATGTGCACTTCTGGTATGAGTCTTGATGGTGAGAGCACAAAGGGTCTAGGGGAACTCTCTGTTCTTTCTGATTAATTTTGCTATGGAACTACAACTTCTCATGAAAAAAAGTCTATTTAAAAGGAAAAAGAAAATATCTATCTAAAACTGGTGATTTCGTTCCTCCTCCTCCCCCCGCTACTATCCGCAGCCCAGGGAACTGCCGCTTGCCGCCATTGACACGCACAGATAGAACCCAAAGAAAGGCAAAGAGTCCTGCCCGGCACCGGCGCCACGTGGGCCAAACCTGCGCTGGGGAGGGGTGCGCAGAGGGCACCGGGCGCGGGAGCAGGCGGCGCAGCACCAGATGGGGGAAAAAAAGGAAAGAAAATACGAAGATGTCGGGGCGAGGAGACAAGATGGCTGACTGAAGCCAGCTTTCCACAGAGGCTCCCGTTCAGAAGGAGAGTTAAAGGACAAAAATTCAGCAAGTAACCTGGTGGATTTGAGCTGCACTAAGAGAGAAGGTTGTAGAACGCACGTCAACCCCGCTGAGGTGAGCTGCGACCACAAGGATACAAACAAAAGGTACAAAATCCATCACCAAGTGGACGGGAGTCCCCTCCCCCATGAGAATGTCTCAGAGTGCCCCACAAACAACCGGGCAGAGTTCAAAGGTCCTCCCACTACACTCCATGGGAGAGACCCTCTAAAAACTGGACCTACCTCCCCTACTGGGGTGCCCCGGCATCCTCCTGCCAGGCATAAAACTGTATAAACTGTACATGGTCTCTACCTGGAATTCTGAGCTCCCAGCACTCTCCTTCGCTCACACTGGGGTCTGAAGGCCAGTCCTGGTCGGTCTGCGGAGAGGGGACTGCACCAGAGTGGCAGTTCCCTGAGGCACAGTGCCACAGCCGTCTTTTGGTGATAATACGGCCAGGCATAAAACTGTGTAAAGCTGTGTGTGTTCTCTGCCCGTAACCCCAGGCTTCCAGCGCTCCCCGCACTCCCCTCTGCTCTTGCTCCAAGGTCTGGAGGCCTGTCCCCCAGGGGTCCAGACTCTTGGGCGATTGCTCAAGGGGTGTAGACAGTGCTGGGCTGCAGCCTGTCGGTGCAGACTCTGGGGTACGGAGCGGAGAGAGGACGATTGGCCGGAGGGGAGCTACACTGGAGCAATGGTTGCCTGAGACATAAGGCAGCAGCCCTCTTTTGCTAGCAATACGGCTCACTACAGAATATTCTGAAGCCACACCCCCTGTCTCCCTGGGCAACCAGAGACTCTGAGTTTGCCTGAGGCAACATAAACTTGCAAACCAGGGAAACTCCCAGGGCGGGGCTGACCCAGAGGTCCGCTTTACTAAACCTAAGACGCACCTGGCCCTCAGGGGATGGTCAGCCTATAGACAATACAAGAGCAAAGACAAGCTGATTTGGAACTCAATTCAGCTTCTCTTCTGCAGGGGAAACGCAGAGTTGTTCTGTTCTGTTCTGTCAGTAACATTAATCAGGGGTGAGACTGGACCTGAGTGAAAACCCCTCAACCTTCATCTAGCACCCGAGGTTGTCAGGCCTCACCTCCTCCTGCTGGAGAGAGGCAGAGTGCAGTGGCTTGGCAGACTTCCTTGTGATTCAGGCAGTTACAAACTCCTGGAGTACCGAGACTTCCTTGTGATTCAGGCAGTTACAAACTCCCGGAGTGAATCAGGAGTACCGATTCACTACAGGCAACTGGGTCAGCCAACTGCAGGGCTATCAGTGACTGGGTGTGAAGTGGTGCAAGGTGGGGAAGGAGGCAGCAACCTTCCCAGACTGATTTATAGGCTGGGTGGCTTCTCCTGACTCCATGCAGCACTGGAGCAAGCCACACTAGAGTAGTCACCAGACCCCTGTGATCCAGTTCCCAGAGACCTCTTAAACTCTCTCACCTGAGACAGGTGCAGACTGAGACAATTGGTTTGGACATTTTTGAACTGAACCAATCACCTGAGGACAAATCAGGTGCTGCCCTAGGTGCACAGTGGTAGGAAGGTTTGATTTTTCTTTTCCAATTGTTTGCCAGTGGTGGGCGGGGTGACTTAATTGCTGATATTTCTCCACAGCTGAGACTTCAATCCAAAGTATCTGTTTCACTAGAGTGGAACAGAAACCAGCTCAAAACAAGGCAGAACCTTTAGCCCCACCACACCAGACAGGGCCCCAGTTTCTCAGGCCACAACACTGTACGGGCCCTCGACAAAGCCCCAGGGGAAAAAAATCAGAGGGAGTAAAACAACCATGGGGTGGAATCAGCGGAAAAACTCTGGTAACATGAATAACCAGAATAGATCAACCCCCCCCCATGGAAAGATATGGCAGATGCAATTGAAGATCCCATTCATAAACAACTGGCTGAGATGTCAGAAATCGAATTCAGAATTTGGATTGCAGACAAGATTAACAAAGTGGAATTAGGAATTTGAGGAGAAATTCAAAAGTTGTCTCAAGAATTTAACGAATTTAAAGACAAAACCAACAAAGACTTAGACACACTGAAGAAAGAATTTGCAGCCCTCGAAGATATGAAAAATACAGTAGAATCCCTCAGTAACAGAATGGAGCAAGCAGAAGAAAGGATTTCTGACATCAAAGATAAAGCCTTTGAACGCTTCCAAACTCTCAAAGAGGAAGAGAAATGGAGAGCAAAAACGGATCACTCACTCAGAGAGCTCTGGGATAATTCAAAGAAGGCGAATATCCGAATCATAGCAGTTCCAGAAACAGATGAAGTGGCCTCACTGGGAACAGAGGCCCTTCTGCATGAAATTATGAAAGAGAATTTTCCAGACATGCCTAGAGATTCTGAAATTCAGATAGCGGACAGCTTCAGAACCCCAGCACGACTCAACCCCAATAAGACATCCCCAAGGCATATCATGATTAACTTCACTAAAGTTAATATGAAGGAGAAAATCCTCAAAGCTGCCAGGAGAAAGAAAACCATTACCTTCAAAGGCAAGAATATTAGAATGACTGCAGATCTCTCTGCTGAAACTTTTCAAGCCAGAAGAGGGTGGTCACCGACTTTTAATCTCCTAAAGCAAAATAACTTTCAACCCTGGATCTTGTATCCAGCTAAACTGAGTTTCATTTATGATGGAGAAATTAAATACTTTAATGACATTCATATGTTGAAGAAATTTGCCATAACCAAACCAGCTCTTCAGGATATTCTCAGACCTATCCTCCATAATGACCAACCCAATCCTATACCACAAAAGTAAACTCACTCAGAAACTTCGGATCAAACTCCAATTTCCACACTGGCAAAAGGATTAAAAATGGCCACTGGACTTTTGAAAAACTTGATACCCAAAACTTCACCAGACTTATCAATATTCTCCATTAATGTGAATGGCTTACTGTCCTCTAAAGAGGCATAGGTTAGCTGACTGGATACAAAAACTCAGGCCAGATATCTGTTGCATACGAGACTCACATCTTAACCTAAAAGACAAATACAGACTCAGGGTGAAAGGATGGTCGTCCATATTTCAGGCAAATGGTAATCAGAAAAAAGCAGGGGTTGCAATTTTATTTGCAGATACAATAGGCTTTAAACCAACAAAAGTAAGGAAGGACAAGAACAGTCACTTCATATTTCTTAAGGGTAATACTCACTATGATGAGATCTCAATTATTAATATCTATGCACCCAACCAGAATGCACCTCAATTTATAAGAGAAACTCTAACAGACATGAGCAACTTGATTTCCTCCAGCTCCATAATCGTCGGAGATTTCAACACTCCTTTGGCAGTGTTGGATCAATCCTCCAACAAGAAGCTGAGCAAAGAAATCTTAGATTTAAACCTAAACATCCAACATTTGGATTTAGCAGACATCTACAGAACATTTCATCCCAACAAAACTGAATACACATACTTCTCATCAGCCCATGGAACTTACTCCAAAATCGATCACATCTTAGGTCACAAGTCTAACCTCAGTAAATTTAAAGGAATAGAAATCATTCCACGCATCTTCTTGGACCACCATGGAATAAAACTTGAGCTGAGTAACAACAGGAATCTTCACACTCATACAAAAACATGGAAGTTAAATAACCTTATGCTGAATGATAGCTGGGTCAGAGATGAGATTAAGAAAGAAATCACAAATTTTTTGGAACAAAACAACAATGAAGACATGAACTATCAGAACCTCTGGGACACCGCAAAGGCAGTTCTAAGACGGAAATTTATAGCACTGCAAGCCTTCCTCAAGAGAACGGAAAGAGAGGAAGTTAATAACTTAATGGGACATCTCAAGCAACTGGAAAAGGAAGAATATTCCAACCCCAAACCCAGTAGAAGAAAAGAAATAACCAAAATTAGAGCAGAATTAAATGAAATTGAAAACAAAAGAATAATACAACAGATCAATAAATCAAAAAGCTGGTTTTTCGAAAAGGTCAATAAAATAGATAAACCTTTGGCCAACCTAATCAGGAAAAAAAGAGTAAAATCTCTAATCTCATCAATCAGAAACAACAAAGACGAAATAACAACAGACTTCTCAGAAATCCAAAAAATCCTTAATGAATATTACAAGAAACTTTATTCTCAGAAATATGAAAATCTGAAGGAAATTGACCAATACTTGGAAGCACGTCACCTTCCAAGACTTAGCCAGAATCAAGTGGAAATGTTGAACAGGCCCATATCAAGTTCGGAAATAGAATAACCATACAAAACCTCCCTAAAAAGAAAAGCCCAGGACCAGATGGTTTCACGTCTGAATTCTACCAAACCTTTAAAGAGGAATTAGTAACTATATTACTCAACCTGTTCCAAAAGGTAGAAAAAGAAGGACGACTACCCAACACGTTCTATGAAGCAAACATCACCCTGATCCCAACACCAGGGAAAGACCCAACAAGAAAAGAAAATTATAGGCCGATATCACTAATGAATATAGATGCAAAAATATTCAACAAGATCCTAACAAACAGAATCCAGCAACACATCAAACAAATTATACATCATGACCAAGTCGGTTTTATCCCAGGATCTCAAGGCTGGTTCAATATACGTAAATCTATAAATGTAATCCAGCACATAAACAAATTAAAAAACAAAGACCATATGATTCTCTCAATTGATGCAGAAAAAGCTTTTGATAATATCCAGCATCCCTTCATGATCAGAACACTTAAGAAAATCGGTATAGAAGGGACATTTCTTAAACTGATAGAGGCCATCTACAGCAAACCCACAGCCAATATCATATTGAATGGAGTTAAATTGGAATCATTTCCACTCAGATCAGGAACCAGACAAGGCTGCCCATTGTCTCCATTGCTTTTTAACATTGTAATGGAAGTTTTAGCCACTGCAATTAGGGAAGAAAAGGCAATCAAGGGTATCCATATAGGGTCAGAAGAGATCAAACTTTCTCTCTTCGCGGATGATATGATTGTGTATCTGGAAAACACTAGGGACTCTACTACAAAACTCTTAGAAGTGATCAAGGAATACAGCAGCGTCTCAGGTTACAAAATCAACATTCATAAATCGGTAGCCTTTATATATACCAACAACAGTCAAGTTGAAAAACAGTTAAGGACTCTATCCCATTCACAGTAGTGCCAAAGAAGGTGAAATATTTGGGAATTTATCTAACAAAGGATGTGAAAGATCTCTATAAAGAGAACTATGAAACTCTAAGAAAAGAAATAGCTGAAAATATTAACAAATGGAAAAACATACCATGCTCATGGCTGGGAAGAATCAACATAGTTAAAATGTCTATACTACCCAAAGCAATATATAATTTCAATGCAATCCCTATTAAAGCTCCACTGTCATACTTTAAAGATCTGGAAAAAACAATACTTCGTTTTATATGGAATCAGAAAAAACCTTGAATAGCCAAGACATTATTCAGAAATAAAAACAAAGCAGGAGGAATTACGCTACCAGACCTCAGAATATACTACAAATCAATAGTGATCAAAACAGCATGGTATTGGCACAAAAACAGAGAGGTAGATGTCTGGAATAGAATAGAGAATCAAGAGATGAATCCAGCTACTTACCGTTATTTAATCTTTGACAAGCCAATTAAAAACATTCAGTGGGGAAAAGATTCCCTATTTAACAAATGGTGCTGGGTGAACTGGCTGGCTACCTGTAAAAAGTGGACCCACACCTTTCACCATTAACTAAGATAGACTCTCACTGGATCAAAGATTTAAACTTAAGACATGAAACTATAAAACTAATAGAGGAAAGTGCAGGGAAAACCCTTGAAGAAATCGGGATGGGCGAGTATTTTATGAGGAGGACCTCCCGGGCAATTGAAGCAGCTTCAAAAATACACTACTGGGACTTGATCAAACTAAAAAGCTTCTGCACAGCCAAGAACACAGTAAGTAAAGGAAGCAAACAGCCCTCAGAATGGGAGAAGACATTTGCAGGTTACGTCTCCGACAAAGGTTTAATAACCAGAATCCACAGAGAACTCAAACGCATTAGCAAGAATAGAACAAGGGATCCCATCACAGGCTGGGCAAGGGATTTGAAGAGAAACTTCTCTGAAGAAGACAGGCATGCGGCCTTCAGACATATGAAAAAATGCTCATCATCTTTAATCATCAGAGAAATGCAAATCAAAACTACTTTGAGATACCATCTAACTCCAGTAAGATTAGCCTATATCACAAAATCCCAAGACCAGAGATGTTGGCGCGGATGTGGAGAAAAGGGAACACTTTTGCACTGCTGGTGGGAATGCAAATTAATACATTCTTTTTGGAAAGAGATATGGAGAACACTTAGAGATCTAAAAATAGATCTGCCATTCAATCCTATAATTCCTCTACTGGGCATATACCCAGAAGACCAAAAATCACATCATAACAAAGATATTTGTACCAGAATGTTTATTGCAACCCAATTCATAATTGCTAAGTCATGGAAGAAGCCCAGGTGCCCATCGATCCACGAATGGATTAATAAATTGTGTTATATGCACACCATGGAATATTATGCAGCCTTAAAGAAAGATGGAGACTTTACCTCTTTCATGTTTACATGGATGGAGCTGGAACATATTCTTCTTAGTAAAGTATCTCAAGAATGGAAGAGAAAGTACCCAATGTACTCAGCCCTACTGTGAAACTAATTTAGGGTTTTCACATGAAAGCTATAACCCAGTTACAACCTAAGAATAGGGGGAAGGGGGAAAGGGAGGGGAGGGGGGGGTAGAGGGAAGGGGATTGGTGGGATTACACCAGCGGTGCATCTTACAAGGGTATATGTGAAACTTGGTAAACGGTCTGTGAAGCTAGTGAATGATGCCCCATGATCATATCAATGTACACAGCTATGATTTAATAAAAAAATAATAAATAATAAAAATAATAAATAAAATAAAAGTGATGATTTTTGTGCCATTTATAGATGAGCACCACACGGGTTAGTGAGACTAAATAATTTTTCCAAATTCACTCATTTGATAATTGGGGAAACTGAAATTCAAAGAGAAGAAATCTAACTTAAGAAATTGAAGTAATAAAATGTTTAAGAAGGTAGATGAAACAAAAAATACCAGGGCTTAATACTTAAAGGTTAAGTATTTAAGCAAAACCAACACAACTTCTCAGATGAAAAGCCAGCATGAGGATCTATTCATTCTGGTCTCCACAGCTTGTCACATGCATCAGAATCTATTCATAATAGAATCAGAATCAGAATCAGCATCAGAATCTATTCATTCTGGTCTCAGGCCTGTACCGCCAACCCCTTCCCTCAAACCCTGCACCTTTACCTAGATCCAGTCATACATGCAGACACATAACCTCGGGGATGTCAGAGGCATCACCTCTCCTTCCAGGTGTGGACACCAAAGGGTAAACACAGACATGCACAATTAAACACATGTACATAAACACATATGTGCATAGAGCCACACATGTATACAGAGCACACATATGTGCAGGAACACACCTCCACCCCTGCTGCTAAACGACTCTAATCCCCTTCCCTGGTGTAAGAGGCTACATCTGGGAGCCCAGGAGCTCAGTGAGGACATCAGTAATGTTTTTCCCCCCCATCCCATAGTAAGACCACAGGGCCAATCCTCTTAGGGCTCTGGGATACAGAAAGGACAGGCCCCTGGGTTTACTTTTCTGTCACCAATTCCCAGTGCAGGTGGAGAAGAATCATTACCTTCCTGAGGCTGGATGTATACCACAAGAGGCCTCCTTCCTCAGAGACTCAGAACCTGGTCTTAAGCCCCTGGCAGGCCAAAAGCCCATTCAGGACCCCAGATCTCTTCTGGCAAGCTCATAGGTAGGCAGCCTGGTGGGGCTTGGTAATGGGGTCTGTCGGGAGGGGACAACATCTAATGTAATCTTCTTCCCTCTTACTGATCCTACCCTCACTTTATTTCAAAAGCCAGAAAATAGTCTTTCCTCTTTCTCTTTTTAATCAAGTAAACATTTAAAGGACCTACTCTGTTCAAATACTGTCTTAGACACTGTCTCAGGCACTGTCTCCTGTCCTTCAAGGGTGCATCCCACATTTGGACACGTAAGACCCACAATGTTATCTCCTCCAGGAGACTGGATCAACAAGGGAACAGAATGAAAGAAAGTTGGGAAAATGCAGTGATTAAGGACACATACTCTAGAGCTGGAAGCTACCACCATCTGGCCTGATAACTTTATGCTGGTCACTTAAGTTCTCTGTACCTCACTTTTGTCACCTGTAAAGTAGGGTATTGTAAATATTAAAGATGTAACATATGTAAAGTCCCTCGAGCAGTGCCAGGTGATAATAGGAAAGCATACTTCAACTCATGATGAGGCAGAATTCTCTAAGTCAGAACTGTTCCACAGGAGACTGGCCATCTCCGGATACTGTGAACTCTGTATCTCTGGATTGTGGATATTAGACAATCACATTCCTGGGAAGCTAAAATGATCAAGGTGAAAGGCATAGGGATCTAAAACCCCTTGATGCCCAAGCAAAGTTCTCTCAGAATCCACAGCCTTATGATCCAGGATGCATAGTCTTTACTTTCCATGTTAAGAGCTGTGCTTGTGAATGCTGGCTGGTCACAGGTAAGTGAGACACCAGCAGGAATCAAAAACTTGAAAGTTTAACTCATTGAATTTTTGAGAGAGAGGGAAGGAGGGAGTGAGGAAGGACTGAGGTGGTTTCCAGGAGAAGAGAGACAGAAATAAAAAATGGGTAAGAAGTTAGCTGAGAACCCACAGATGGAAAAATGAGTTCAATCTGAATCTGTGGCACATGAAGCTTCTCAGAAGAGCTTTCAAATTAACTAAGTAGGAAATGAACAATTAGGTTGAAATGCTACCTTCTCTGGAGCCAGGAAACATGAGGCAAAGCTCTAATCTAACACTGAAACAAAAACAATAGGCAGAAAGGAGAGATTTCAGAGACCTAAAGAGAGAAGGATTCGGTCCAGGAAAGACCCTGCTGAATCCTTAAGCAGGACACCTCTCTGCAAGGGGAGGAAGCACCCTACACTGCCAATCTGCTTGTCTACCTGAGAAGTGGATAGACAGCGAGAAGCTGGGTCTCCAACATCCTGAGTCCAGGAGCAACCCTAAGCCCAGGCGCTGTTGCTGGAAATCACAGAGCCATTGTTTATTCACACCTAACTGAGCTGAGGTCCAGAGTTTCCTACAGACCTTCCTTCCTGAACACAAGAAGAGAGGAAAGCATGTGGCTTTGTGGTGAGGGAGACAGAAATGGGAGGAGGAAGGGAGGAAATCAAGTGCACCACAAGTGTGGGAGTAAAAGATGGAGAAGGAGGAGTGGCCAGCAAGGAGGCTCAGGGCATCTAGCAGCAAGAGGACCTCTGTGTCTTTGCTGGGGACACATCAGCCTGGTCCTATGCTGCACGTGTGTGGTCTGGAGTAGAGGTGGGATGGAGAAGTTTAAAACATGTAAGTTGGAGTCAGGCGTGCCTGGATTTGCATCTTAGATTTACCACTCACCTGCTCTGTGACTCTCTGAACTTCAGTGTCTTTCCGTAAAGGGGAAAAAATAAGTGTACTTACATCCTAGTGTCACTGTGAGGATCAAAGGAGACAAGTGCTAAGGACACACCCTGTCTGAGAAATGCTAGCTGAACTTTTCCCATTTAGTCACCTCCTGACTGTCCCTGTTCATCCAGCAGGGGCAGGGATGATGGGAAGCTTCCACCAGGGCACAGGCCATCCAGCATTTTATCCATTTTGGGAAGTGCATTCTGTGCTGCCAGCTTGTGCTCCCTTCTTTCATATCAGTCAGTGACTAAGAGAAGGACCCTGCATAAGTGATTAGAGATCAAGGAAAGGAAAACCAACCCAAGGTGAAAATGTCCACAATGTGGAAATTCCTATGGAGAAAGCTGAGAAGTATAGAAATAACCTGTATTTCCTATCTGTCGGAAAGGAGTAAATCCTCCTACATTTCCCCCCTTTACAGGTAAGAAGACTAAAGTTCAGACAGTCACAGAGCTGTGATTTAAAAGGCTTGGAAAGCCTCCAGTCCCTTCTGGTTCTTCCCAATCACTAACTGATAGCCTTACCCATCAGTAAAATGTCATTCCTCTAGCTTATTATGTGAGCAATAATTCTGACAGCCTGTAATAGAGTTTACCAAACTCTTGCTAACTGTCATTCAAGTCTCCAAATGACCATGGTAGGGTAGGAATTAGAACACACAGGCATGCACACTCTCATTCATGGGTGCCCAACCTGCAGCCTGTGGACCACGTGTGATGTCTGTCATGTCAGACATCATGAACCTTTTTTTTTTTCCCCACCAGCTTTCTTTAGTGTTTGTGTATTTAACGTGTGGCTTAAGGTAACTCTTATTCTTCCAATTTGCCACAGAGAAGAAAAAAAGAGTTTGGACATCCCTGGTAGTGAAATGACTTGCCCATAGCATAAGTAAATACACAATGCTGTCAGGTCCCGCTGAATAGGAAGAAAACAAGTCAATGCTCCTGGGTAAAATCACATAGATCTGGGGATTTCCAAGTTCAAGCCCAAAACAATCACAAAGCCCTTCACCACCAGGCAAACTATGTCCCAGAAGTGAGGCTGACACAGAGAAGGAAATGGGGAATTAGTCTAGACCAGGCATCCTCAAACTTTTTAAAAAGGGGGCCAGTTCACTGTCCCTGAGACTGCTGGAGGGCTGGGCTACAGTTTAAAAAAAAAATTATGAACAAATTCCTATGCATACTGGACATATCTTATTTTGAAGTAAAAAAAACAAAACGGGAACAAATACAATCACACCGCCTCATGTGGCCCGTGGGCTGCAGTTTGAGGACCTCTGGAGAGAGTCAAACAAATGTGTTGCCCTTGAATAGTGTGAGGATAGATGTTTCAAATTGGGAAGTACTCATTAAGATTTTCATTGTTGCCAGGCGTGGTGGTTCAGGCCTGTAATCCCAGCACTCTGGGAAGCCAAGGAGGGTGGATTGCTTGAGCTCAGGAGTTGGAGACCAGCCTGAGTAAGAACAAGACCCCTGTCTCTAAAAATAGCCGGGCATTGTGGCAGGTACCTGTAGTCTCAGATACATAGGAGACTGAGGCAAAAGAATCACTTGCTCCCAAGAGTTTGAGGTTGCTGTGAGCTGTGATGCCATGGGACTCTACTGGGGGAAAAAAAAATATTTTCATTGTTGATAAATTCCAACTTATCATTTCATATCTCAGAATCTATTCTACACCACAGAAATTCTCTGATGAGTGCCAAAAATAACCATTATAACTGTTTTTCAGGGGAAAAACAATAGGCATAGTATAACCACAATTCTGTATTTAGTGTTCATATAGATCTATATCAAGAAAAGTACTTTAAAATAAACACACAATTCCAGTGGTCTCAGAAGTAAAATTATACGGAAAAATCACTTTTTAAATTATATTAATGCAAAGAATGTGTCCATTATTTTTAAATGCAAATAATATAATCTTATCACAAAAACATGATAACCATGTGAGGTAATACATATCAATTAGCTCTATTTAGTCATTCTGCTAGGTAAAATATTTCAAAACATCGTATTGTACACGCTAAAATACACCCTATTTTTATTTTCTCAAATAAATAAGTAAATAAATAATATAGACTATAAAATCTGGAATCTGCCCCTCACTCTGTCCCTTCAATCTCAGTTGAGAAGGTAAAAAAAGATACACCAACAGAGACACACCATAATAAACACAATTTATAAAAGAGATTATTTGCTTTACAAAAGTAGGATTATTGTATATGCATTATTCTGCAAGTTGCTTTTGCCACTTCATCATATATCACTGGTGGTGATACTGGAGCCTGTCAAAGAATAGATGGCTTCATTTCCACCACCAGACCCTGAATTCACATCCCAGCTCTACCCCTTGCTGTTAACTGTAGCATCTGGTAAATTATCTCACTTAACTAAACTCTAATGCTTTTATTTATAAAACTATACTAGTCACAGTGTCAGTCTCTTAGGATTTGCAACAGATAAAATGATAAATGATATTCAGAGTACCCAGATCAGTGTGTGGCATATACTGAGTGCTGACAACGTGCCATCTTATTTCTTTAGACATTTCATGATAGTGAGTAATAAAAATGCACTCTAAGTCTTTTAATAATTCACCTACATGTGAATAGTTAGGTTTTTCCTCTAAACTTGTTAGTTTGAGTGGTTGGGTTGCTTATATATATAATATAAAGGGCAGCTTAATGCAGATGATGGGCATTTAGATAAAGGAAGAATTAAGAGGGAAGGGATAGGGAATTGGATACAAAGCATTCATACTGTCGTGGCACCTGAGTGTTCGTGGGAGAGTACGTCACCTTATAGAGTTATCTATCCTTCCAGCTGTATGCTCCTTCCTCTCAAATTGAATATGTGTCATGGGTTTTTTCACTGTTTCTTAAAAAGATAACTATCAGTATATGTGAGAGTCTATTTCCCTTTGGACATTATGCCAAAAGATATACAGCCAAATTGAAGAGTGAAAATTGTATTTCAATCTAATTTGTATATTCTGATTACTAAAGAGTTTAAACATTTGGCATATGTTTCTTTGGTAATTGTGTTTTAGATATTCATTTTGAGCTAATAGTTCCTATTTTAGCTTATATTTTGGTGGTGCTTATTTTCTCTTGTTGTAATTTTCAAAGTTCTAGGTATAGCATTTTTGTTTGCTTTTATATTTTATTTTCTGTTTAGTTGAAATGTCACTCCCATACTGAGACAATAAAAATATGCTCCTTGAATTTTGACTGTACTTATTTTATGATTTATAATTCTTTTACTTTTAGAGTAAAAAGGATGAAATTGTCATTTTTAAGTGACACGATACTGTCTAGATTTTATTTTTATGTGTGGGTTAAACAGAAATCTAGACTTATTTTTTCCAGATGTTTCAATTATTACAAATATCTTTTATTTAATAGTCCATCTTTTTCCCATTGCTATGAAATAAATCTTTTTTATATATTAAGTTTAATATATATCATGCTCTAAATACACACTTGAGTACTGGTATACCAAACATTTTTATTGATCAATTTTTGGATTTTTCTGTGTGTCATTATCTTACTGCTTTTCATTACTTTGTGCTTTAATTTGAGGTTAGAAAATTTTCCTGTCATTATTCTAAATTTTTCAAAATTATCTTGTCTGAACTTAGTCCTTTAACATTCTAGATGGATTTTGGAAAAGCCTTAATAAGTTTTATTAAAATTCCTTTGGGATCTTATTAGAGTTGCACTGAATTTTATTAATATGTAAAGAATTGACATTTGTAATGATATACTCTTCCTTTTTAGGAATATGGCATTCCATTTATTTATATCTTCATTTTGTGTTCTATTATCAGTTCTTCAGAGATATCTCATTTCTTTTTTTCCTTGGGTTTATTTCTAAGTAGTTTTTTGGACTTTCTTACCCCCGTCAATTGAAAGTTTCTCCAAATTACAATTTCTAATACAAAGTAAGAATTAATATTGGTATATTTATCTTGTATTTAGCCCCTTTGGTAAAATCTTCATAGATTTTGAAGTTTTTCAGATGATTTGCTTATATTTTCCATGTACACAATCATGTCACCTAAACATAATAATCTTTTCTAATGTTTATGCCACCTATTTTTTTAATTTTCTTTTTTCACTGGCTTAGACTGCTGTCTCAATAACATAGCTATATAGTGATAACAGAAGCCATCCTTTCCTTGTCTTTTCTATAGAATAAAGATCTTCATATATTCAAATATTTATTGCATGTCTATTCTAGTTTCCTTCCATTGGTATCATTCATTTCTTTTTATTTTTATTTTTCTTACATTCCTCAAAATTATTCCTAAGTATATTTTAGATTTTTATCCCATTGTCAATTGAAAATTTTTTCTCATTACATTTTTCTAATACAGGAAAAGCATTAATACTTTTACTTTTATAATGAATTAGGCCACTTTGGTAAAATTACCATAGGTTTTAAAAGGTTTTAGATGATTCTCTTAAAATTTATTTCAACTATGTTAACCAGTTTAATGAAAATATTTCAAATTGTACATAAAACCAGCACATTGTACCCCATGATTGCATTTAACGTACACAGCTATGATTTAATTTTAAAAAAAATTTGTTTTCAAGACTAGGCACTCATAACTCAGTGGTTAGGGCACCAGCCACATGCACTAGGGCTGGTGGGTTCGAATCTGGCTCAGGCCTGCTAACACAAAAATTTATTTTTAAGACAATTATGCTACCTAGACTCATGAAAGTTTCATCCTTTCTAAAATTTATGCCTTTCTTTAGTTTTGCTTTGTTATTCACTTAGTTCAACACCTCAGCAATATAGCTTAATAGTAGAAACAGGAAATGGGACTCTTAACTCTCCTTATGTTTTATTTCTTTCACTTTGTTTTGTTTTTTAATTTTATTTTATTATTAAATCATAGCTGTGTACATTAATGCAATCATGGGGCACCATACACTGGTTTTATACACCATTTCACATATTTTCATCACACTGGTTAACATAGCCTTCCTGGCATTTTCTTAGTTATTGTGTTAAGATATTTATATTCTACATTTAGTAAGTTTCACATGTACCCTTGTAAGATGCACCATAGGTGTAATCCCACCAATCATCCTCCCACCGCCCATCCTCTCCCCTGCCTCCCCTTCCCCATATTCTTAGGTTATAACTGGGTTATAGCTTTCATATGAAAGCCATAAATTAGTTTCATAGTAGGGCTGAGTACTTTGGATACTTTTTCTTCAATTTTTTTATTTTTTTTTTTTTTTAGTTTTTAAGATTAATTTTTTTCTTTTTTTGTTTTTTTTATTAATATTAAATCATAGCTGTGTACATTAATGCAATCATGGGGCACCATACATTGGTTTTATAAACAGTTTGACACATTTTCATCACACTGGTTAATATAGCCTTCCTGGCATTTTCTTAGTTATTGTGTTAAGACAATTATATTCTACATTTACTAAGTTTCACATGTACCCTTGTAAGATGCACTGCAGGTGTAATCCCACCTATCACCCTCCCTCCGCCCATCCTCTCCCCTCCCTCCCCTCCCTCTCCCCATTCCCCATATTCTTAGGTTATAACTGGGTTATAGCTTTCATATGAAAGCCATAAATTAGTTTCATACTAGGGCTGAGTACATTGGATAATTTTTCTTCCATTCTTGAGATACTTTACTCAGAAGAATATGTTCCAGCTCCATCCATGTAAACATGAAAGAGGTAAAGTCTCTATCTTTCTTTTTTTTTTTTTTATTAAATCATAACTGTATACATTGATATGATCATGGGGTATCATACACTCGCTTCATAAACCATTTGACACATTTTTATCACAGTGGTTAACATAGCCTTTCCGGCGTTATCTCAGTTACTGTGCCAAGACATTTACATTCTACCTTTACGAAGTTTCGCAAATACCCCTGTAATATGCACCACAGGTGTGATCCCACCGATCCCCCTCCCTCTACCTACCCCCCTCCCTTTCCCACTTCCCCCTATTGTTAAGTTGTAGCTGGGTTATAGCTTTCATGTGAGAGTCCCAAATTAGTTTCATAGTAGGGCTGTGTACGTTGGGTACTTTTTCTTCCATTCTTGAGATACTTTACTAAGAAGAATATGTTCCAGCTCCATCCATGTAAACATGAAAGAGGTAAAGTCTCCATCTTTCTTTAAGGCTGCATAGTATTCCATGGTATACATATACCACAATTTATTAATCCATTCGTGGATCGATGGGCACTTGGGCTTTTTCCATGACTTAGCTATTATGAATTAGGCTGCAATAAACATTCTGGTACAAATATCTTTGTTATGTTGTGATTTTGGTCTTCTGGGTATATGCCCAGCAGAGGAATTACAGGATTGAATGGCAGATCTATTTTTAGATCTCTGAGTGTTCTCCATATATCTTTCCAAAAGGAATGTATTAATTTGCATTTCCACCAGCAGTGCAGAAGTGTTCCCTTTTCTCCGCATCCACGCCAACATCTCTGGTCTTGAGATTTTGTGATATAGGCTAGTCTCATTGGAGTTAGATGATATCTCAAAGTAGTTTTGATTTGCATTTCTCTGATGATTAAAGATGATGAGCATTTTTTGATATGTCTGAAAGCCGTGCGCCTGTCTTCTTCAGAGAAGTTTCTCTTCAAATCCCTTGCCCAGCCTGCGATGGGATCCCTTGTTTTTTTCTTGCTGATGCGTTTGAGTTCTCTGTGGATTCTGGTTATTAAACCTTTGTCAGAGATATACCCCGCAAATATCTTCTCCCATTCTGAGGGCTGTCTGCTTGCTTTGCTTACTGTGTTCTTAGCTGTGCAGAAGCTTTTTACTTTGATCAAGTCCCAGTAGTGTATTTTTGAAGCTGCTTCAATTGCCTGGGGGGTTCTCCTCATGAAATACTCACCCAGACCAATTTCTTCAAGGGTTTTCCCTGCATTCTCCTCTAGTATTTTTATAGTTTCTTGTCTTAAGTTTAAATCTTTAATCCAATGAGAGTCTATCTTAGTTAATGGTGAAAGGTGTGGGTCCAATTTCAGTCTTCTGCAGGTTGCCAGCCAGTTCAACCAGCACCATTTGTTAAATAGGGAATCTTTTCCCCACTGAATGTTTTTAATTGGCTTGTCAAAAATCAAATGGGGTAAGTAGCTGGATTCATCTCTTGGTTCTCTATTCTGTTCCAGATATCTACTTCTCTGTTTTTGTGCCAATACCATGCTGTTTTGATCACTATCGATTTGTAGTAAAGTCTGAGGTCTGGTAGTGTGATTCCTCCTGTTTTGCTTTTATTTCTGAGTAATGTCTTGGCTATTCGAGGTTTTTTCTTATTCCATATAAAACGAAGTAATGTTTTTTCAAGATCTTTAAAATATGACAGTGGAGCTTTAATAGGGAGTGCGTTGAAATTATATATTGCTTTGGGTAGTATGGACATTTTGATAATGTTGATTATTCCCAGCCATGAACATGGTATGTTTTTCCATTTGTTAACATTTTCAGCTATTTCTTTTCTTAGAGTTTCATAGTTCTCTTTATAGAGATCTTTCACATCTTTTGTTAGGTAAATTCCCAAATATTTCATCTTCTTTGGTACTACTGTGAATGGGATAAAGTCCTTAACTGCTTTTTCAATTTGACTGTTGTTGGTGTATATAAAGGCTACCGATTTATGAATGTTGATTTTGTAACCTGAGACGCTACTGTATTCCTTGATCACTTCTAGGAGTTTTGTAGTAGAGTCCCTAGTGTTTTCCAGATACACAATCATATCATCTGCGAAGAGCGAAAGTTTGATCTCTTCTGACCCTATATGGATACCCTTGATCGCCTTTTCTTCCCTAATTGTGGTGGCTAAAACTTCCATTACAATGTTGAAAAGCAATGGAGACAATGGGCAGCCTTGTCTGGTTCCTGATCTGAGTGGAAATGATTCCAATTTAACTCCATTCAATATGATATTGGCTGTGGGTTTGCTGTAGATAGCCTCTATCAGTTTAAGAAAAGTCCCTTCTAGACCAATTTTCTTGAGTATTCTGATCATGAAGGGATGCTGGATATTATCAAAAGCTTTTTCTGCATCAATTGAGAGAATCATATGGTCTTTGTTTTTTAATTTGTTTATGTGCTGAATTACATTTATAGATTTACGTATATTGAACCAGCCTTGAGACCCTGGGATAAAACCAACTTGGTCATGATGTATAATTTGTTTGATGTGTTGCTGGATTCTGATTGTTAGGATCTTGTTGAATATTTTTGCATCTATATTCATTAGTGATATTGGTCTATAATTTTCTTTTCTTGTTGGGTCTTTTCCTGGTTTGGGGATCAGGGTGATGTTTGCTTCATAGAACGTGTTGGGTAGTCTTCCTTCTTTTTCTACATTTTGGAACAGGTTGAGTAATATAGGTACTAATTCCTCTTTAAAGGTTTGGTAGAATTCTGACGTGAAACCATCTGGTCCCGGGCTTTTCTTTTTAGGGAGGTTTTGTATAGTTGATGCTATTTCTGAACTTGATATGGGTCTGTTCAACATTTCTACTTGATTCTGGTTAAATCTTGGAAGGTGGCGTGCTTCCAAGTATCGGTCTATTTCCTTCAGATTTACATATTTCTGAGAATAAAGTTTTTTGTAATATTCATTAAGGATTTTTTGGATTTCTGATGAGTCTGTGGTTATTTCGTCTTTGTTGTTTCTGATTGATGAGATTAGAGATTTTACTCTTTTTTTCCTGATTAGGTTGGCCAGAGGTTTATCTATTTTATTGACCTTTTCAAAAAACCAGCTTTTTGATTTATTGATCTGTTGTATTATTCTTTTGTTTTCAATTTCATTTAATTCTGCTCTAATTTTGGTTATTTCTTTTCTTCTACTGGGTTTGGGGTTGGAATGTTCTTCCTGTTCCAGTTGCGTGAGATGTCCCATTAAGTTGTTAACTTCCTCTCTTTCCGTTCTCTTGAGGAAGGCTTGCAGTGCTATAAATTTCCCTCTTAGAACTGCCTTTGCGGTGTCCCAGAGGTTCTGATAGTTTGTGTCTTCATTGTCGTTTTGTTCCAAAAAATTGGCGATTTCTTTCTTAATCTCATCTCTGACCCAGCTATCATTCAGCATAAGGTTATTTAACTTCCATGTTTTTGTATGGGTGTGCAGATTCCTGTTGTTACTCAATTCAAGTTTTATTCCATGATGGTCCGAGAAGATGCATGGAATGATTTCTATTCCTTTAAATTTACTGAGGTTAGACTTGTGACCTAAAATGTGGTCAATTTTGGAGTAAGTTCCGTGGGCTGATGAGTAGTATGTGTATTCAGTTTTGTTGGGATGAAATGTTCTGTAGATGTCTGCTAAATCTAAAAATTGGATGGTTAGGTTTAAATCTAAGATTTCTTTGCTCAGCTTCTTTCTGGAGGATCGATCCAACACTGCCAAGGGAGTGTTGAAATCTCCAACTATTATGGAGCTGGAGGAAATCAAGTTACTCATGTCTGTTAGAGTTTCTCTTATAAATTGAGGTGCATTCTGTTTGGGTGCATAGATATTAATAATTGAGATCTCATCATATTGAGTATTACCCTTAACAAATATGAAGTGACCATTCTTGCCCTTCCTTAGTTTTGATGGTTTAAAGCCTACTGTATCTACAAATAAAATTGCAACACCTGCTTTTTTCTGATTACCATTTGCCTGAAATATGGATGACCATCCTTTCACCCTGAGTCTGTATTTGTCTTTTAAGTTGAGATGTGACTCTTGTATGCAACAAATATCTGGCTTGAGTTTTTGTATCCAGTCAGCTAACCTATGCCTCTTTAGAGGACAGTTTAAACCATTCACATTGATGGAGAGTATTGATAAGTCTGGTGGAATTTTGGGTATCGAGTTTTTCAAAGGTCCAGTGGACATTTTTAATCCTTTTGCCAGTGTGGAAGTTGGAGTTTGATCCGAAGTTTCTGAGTGAGTTTACTTTTGTGGTATAGGATTGGGTTGGTCATTGTGGAGGATAGGTCTGAGAATATCCTGAAGAGCTGGTTTATTTATGGCAATTTTTTTCAACATATGAATGTCATTGAAGTATTTAATTTCTCCATCATAGATGAAACTCAGTTTAGCTGGATACAAGATCCTGGGTTGAAAGTTTTTTTGCTTTAGGAGATTAAAAGTTGATGACCAGCCTCTTCTGGCTTGAAAAGTTTCAGCAGAGAGATCTGCACTTATTCTAATATTCTTACCTTTGTACGTTATAGTTTTCTTTCGCCGGGCTGCTTTGAGAATCTTCTCTTTCATGTTAACTTTAGTGAAACTAATTATGATATGTCTGGGGGATGACTTATTGGGGTTGAATCGTGCTGGGGTTCTGAAGCTGTCTGCTATCTGAATTTCAGATTCTCTAGGCATGTCTGGAAAATTTTCTTTCATAATTTCATGCAGAAGGACCTCTGTGCCCTTGGAGGCCACATCATCATTCTCAGAAATTCCTATAATCCTTATGTTGCTTTTTTTCGAATTATCTGAGAGTTCTCTGAGTGAGTGATCCATTTTTGCTCTCCATTTCTCTTCCTCTTTGAGAGATTGG